>NW_026535797.1:22325000-24726466 GCF_028551555.1 Melozone crissalis | reverse complement strand
ATGATCGCGCCTAAGGATGTTCACACAGCCCCCATCAGAATCTGAATGGTAGGGGGTAGATACTTTTCCAACAAAAGTTCGAGAAATACATTGAAACTGGCAGCTGATAAATTAAAACCAGCTAACAAAACAGAAAACATCCTTTGTTGACTCTTCTCCAGGTCCATTTCCAGCAGATAATACACTACTGTGATCATAACAATAAAATATTATTTTCATCCTAGTTTCTTAGAATTTGGTGTCAAATATAACAGCCCACATGAGAGATGTGTAACCTCAATTCCCTACTTGTTCATGAAGTTCCAGCCTGGGTTATGACCAAGGCAAGCTTCCTGCTCCCTGCCAGCTGCAGTACCCCTACAGTGACCTGGGGGAGGTGAATGTGTTGGAGAGTGCTTCTGTCCAAGGCACAGTCAGATTTACCCACTACAACTATTTCTGAAGTTTGCAGGTGACCTTAAAAAACACTCCATTACCAACTTAATTAAAAATAATAACAGCCAGATAAAGCTGTGAGACATCCTAAATGACCAGTAAATATTTGTGAAGCTGAGCTTTCGCTTTAGTTTTTCATTCCTTATTACTCTTGGCTGCAGAGAACTTGAAAACATAACCACACTATACCCTAGAAGTTTCAAACCTGAAAAGCAAATGTAGTTTGCAAATGTAGAAAAGACATTTCAAATATCATAATTTTAGAAATAATTAATTAGGTAGAGAAACTAACTCAAAATATATAAATATTTTGGTTTCAGTATGAAAAGCAGTTAAATTGGACTGAAGAAAGTAGGTCTTTCTTGAGCAGTATCAAATCTCCTATGCTTGTTCAACAACTAAGCTCCAAAATGTTGTCAGGTCTAACTTTGTCTCAGTACTACTTAGAAAAGGCACAGCCAGCTTTGTATGAGGGAGCCAAGAGACTCCCCAGCAGTGCTACTCTTCCTGCCACCCACAGCAAAGTTCAGTACATGCCATGGTGACAATGAGAGGGCCTCACTTCTTTCCAACTTCCATAGGTTCAGAATAGAGGCACCATAACTCATGTTACTGGTGGGTTAGCCCCAATGCCGTCAGGGGAAATGGTGACCTGAGAGTTTTCAGTCTCCAAAATCATCAGGTCAAATGCTGTCGGGGAAGAACTGACAAAATCATGACCATTGTTCTGTTTCAAGCACGAAGGCACACCAAAGTTAATGAAGAGAAGATCACAATCAATGGAATAACAATTAATTTTGTCATTATAGGAATTAGTATAAAAATATCAGAATCAGGACTTACAAGGGACTTCACCTTGAAGTTAACCTGTATTGGGTTAAATGATCTACATAATCTGATTTACTTTCAGCACCATATGTTACTAAATCGTAATCACTAGAAACCAGGAAATATGATCCTAGGGTAATTCCAGAGATCTGGATTCCCACTCTACAGTAAGTTTAAATATATGGTATCATGGCCATAAAGAGAGCACTCAGATAGGTCACACACCTTCATTTGCACCATGGTTTATAGAGGCACGTTTGCCCCCGTGTTCCATTGATCTAACAGGATGTGTTTTTCTATTACACATGCACACGGTCTCTACATTTAAAGAGCATTACATTAAAAATGAAATCAAGAGCTTGCCTGTGAGGAAATGTTCAGACTGAGATTGCCCCATGCATTTTTTATTTGCTCACTGATATGCCTTACAAGTCTCATTCAGGAACAGCTACAAATATGTCAGAACTAGTGCTGGAACTTGTAAATTCCTAGGATTCAACCCAAAAATATAACCTCAAAATAACATACCTGAGACTCATGAAGAATTCTTATTTTTCCTGTGCATTGAGTAAGCCCAGAGTCCAGTAAATGCAAGAATATACAATTACATGTACAAACACTCTGAACAAAGGGGGTGAATACAGATTGAAAAGGTAAAACTTATTTATGTTTTGCGTGCCTAATACTATGATTCTGTTCTTTAATGTAGGCTTTTCCAGTATGTAATTTCCTAAAGGTTTCTAAAATTAAAATTTTAGGATTATACCACATGGAGCCACACTGAGTGCTGCATAAGTTACAACAAGATTTTAAATGGCTGAAAACAACTATTTAAAAAGAAAAGAATCTTTTGTACTCATTACAATTGGTAACTATGACCAAGATGCCAAGCATATTAGTGCAACCTTGTTTTCCTAAAAAAGCAACAAACAGGAGACAAGCCCCAAAACAAGAATAACACACAGCAAAAAAATGCCATAACTCATATCTGTTCTTTAACTTTGAATTTTGATCATAATTTGAACTTAAAAAGGACTAGAAATTTCTCAAAATCATCATGGCAATTAAAAAGCAAAATGAGGGGTGCTAAGTCTTGGCCAGCCCAGTAGGGATTCACCCTGTAGCACGAGGTCCCTGACCCTCCACATCCTGCATGGCCCTGAGGCTCTGTACAGTGGAGAACACGTTGGTCAAACGGACCGCTCTGGAGATTTAGCACAAAGTCTTCTGAAAGTGCTGAGGGTGCAAGTTCTTTTAGTTAGAGGCTTAATGCACAGGCAGATGTGGATTGATTTTTCAAGGAAATGGCAACAAACCTCTCTTCCCTGAGGTCCCTGCTCAAAATGCCAGGTCATGGCAACTTTCCGTAGTATACACTGACACCATTTCTTTTCTATAAGATACACTTACCTATATGAAAGTGCAAAATCTTACAAAGGGTTTATTTAAGGAGAGGAGACAGGGTCTCTGCCCAGTTACCCATTACATAGCACAGGCTGTGACTTGCACTTTCCCTAGTAAAAACAGCAACAACAGTACGAGATAACAGTAAACAGAACTCTTACTAGTGTAAAATATGTGTTTAAAAGGTTAAAAAAGTAACAGAGTTTTTTGGTTTTTTTTTTTTTGTTTTAGTGTTGCAATCAAATCACCGAAGACAATTTCATATTTATTTTTCTCATTTTCAGATAGAAGGAATGATCTATTTCTGTTTTAGTGAAATTATGCTTACCTTTACACACATACATAGAAATAATATAAACCCTTAGAAGCTCATTCTACTATTCCCTTGTGCCTTGACTTGCATGAACTTAAAGAGCAGGAATCAGAGCCCAGGAGAGAGAGACAAGAGAAACTTTAAGTACCTAAAGCAGCTAAGCAAAAGTAGGTTACCATCATATTTTTAATTTATGCGTATTACAAGATGAGCTGACAGTCATGTGTGTCTCCTATTACCAACAGCTAGGCAATTTCTCTTCTAAGTCATCATGGGCAGTTCAGCTACTCAGAGTCTGTTTCTATTGTTTTGGGCTGTGGAGCACCCTGTATTTTAGCTCAGAGATATTTGTCTTTCTTGGAGTTTCTCTGGAGCTGCATATATGATGGAAACAGTTATTGTTTCTAACCACTGCAACTCAGAGCAATTCAACACAGCTGTTTCAGTTTTGTTAGCACATACAGCAGCATTTAACCAAAACTAAGAGCTCAGTGAGTACAAGCAAGGCCACACAAAGTGGTGTTTGACGCAGGGCAATAGTTGTGGAGCAGGGTCACCACTCAATAATTGGAAAAGAAAACTTGGAAATATTTGCCTTTGTCCCTTAGATTTTGACAAACAAAATTCATGAGATGCAACTTGAAATGGCTTTTTTTTCCATTACACTTTCTACACTGG
Source organism: Melozone crissalis (assembly GCF_028551555.1). Lineage (NCBI taxonomy): Eukaryota > Metazoa > Chordata > Aves > Passeriformes > Passerellidae > Melozone > Melozone crissalis. Next base: position 24,722,808 of record NW_026535797.1, on the reverse strand, counting down.
TCAGTTAACACCTGGGGGAAACTAGTTTGAACTGATCCAGGTAAACAGAACTCAGGTAAATCAGTGCTCTATCAACCTGCAATCATCAATTTTACCGCTCCAATATTTCTAAGTTAAACCAGACCTTTTCAGGCCTCCTATATCACAGCTCATGTAAACTAGGCACAGCTGGTCTCTCCACCAATAAATCAACCATTGAAGGAGTAACAAAATATATACAACTAAGGCACAGACAGGACCAAAGATTGTGATTGAAAGAGAAACCATTCAGTGAACCTAGGAAGTCAATTTAGAGAGTCTTGACATATTTCATCAACATGTACTGAGGAAGTGCTCCCGTGGGGAAGGTGGTTTTGTCTTAAGTTTTTTATACTGATTCCACAGCAAATGCTTTGCATAAGGCATCTCTGAATGAAAGGGATGTCTGGTATATTAAAAAGCAGCAATGCCTCTAACTAACAATCATGGAGACTTTAAGAAGTAAGGTCCTAGAGCAGAATTGTAGGGGTATGGACAAAGTGTTGGCATGTGCAGCCAGTGCAGTCCCCAGCCACACTGGCAGGTTGGGTCTCCTGAAGGTGCCCCCACAGTTTGTGGGAGTATCACAGAAGCAGCCTAAAGTGATAAAGGATAATGTATAATACAGTTTGTTCCCCCTATGTAATAGTAACTATTTACACATTATTTTGTAGGGAATTTATCTTTACTGACCACAATCCCAGCTCTGTTGGGATCTGTTGTAGAGGTGTTGTTGTGTTGTGTGCACTTTTTTCAGAGGCTGCTGTATATCTACATGGAAAAGATGCTTAATGTCAAATCAAATTAAACAAAAACTTGCCTGTTTGAAACAAAGCATGCATAGCTTTCTATGCCACTAGCCAGGAAACAAGAGAAAAGCACAGGTCAAAAGTACTTGAGACTGGCTCAATAGAGTCTTCCAAGAAGCTAAGCGGGTACTGCCTTTGGTGAACCTGCTTTATTTTGCATGCCTAACACAATAATACTTAACAAGATTCCACAGATTAGAGGACATGAAATTAAGCAATCTACATTGAAGTACAATGTCAGACATTAAGCTGACAGTCCTCAATACCCACTGCCCAAGGTGCTAGTGGGAAACAGTGTCAGAATAGTAAGACATTCACAAGAAAGGGCCATGGATTAGGTCCTTTGAACCTTGTTAACTATATTAAGGAAACACTGGTTGTCACCTGCTGACATCTTGTTCTGTAGAAGACTGGAAACAAGAATGTCTGCTCTGTCAGAACTGATTTCCAAGTCACTGGGAACTGAAGTTTAAATAGACACAGAATGACAGGAGGCTCTAGCACAAATCAACTGGAACCACATTATCAGAGCGTGAAGTTAAGAGTAATAGCTTCTTCTAAGCTATTAAACAAAGAACCTCAAATCACAACCCAGAAGTAACCTTAAAGCACCTACTGCCTTCAACATATTTCATTTTGGATGTCAAAGATTTAACCTTACCTAAGTGTCCCACAGATCCCAAATTTGTGGCTGTTAGCATAGGAGTCTTGCTCTACACTATTAGTCAAACTATTTTTGCTGGATGTTTTCAGACAAAGTTAATTTGCTCTGTGCACTCATTGTGAATCTAATCCAGTCTTTTTAAATCCATCCTGAAATGCCATTGTACCTGTGTAAGCAATACACCTAACCTCTTCAAATTTCCTGTCATTACCCATGAGAGAGAACTCCTGAAAATAGTTTTCCCTCCAGAAAATGCTTGAAATAAGACTGTAAAGAAGTTTTTATTGATTATTGCCATAAGAAACCTGCAGTGACTTCATAAAGATGACTCAGAACTTAAGCAGGGTGACTTAATGTCACTACACAATCCTACATGAGTTGGAATTCAAAACATCTCCCCTATGAGATCACACTAAAGATTTGTCCTCTGAACTTTTTTTTGTTTGTACTTTCAACTTCCTCCCTGAACTTTGAGGTTCACATTCTTCTTGTCTACATCTTGTACCTCTCTGTGTAATTTCTCTGTCTGCGTGTGAATCTTTTGCAACCAAGTGTTCAAATGCTTCCCTGAAGACTGTGTAATACAGACATAAAAGCACAAGGGCTTGCATGAGGCACAGAGAAGGGACCTGGACTAAGGACATGCATCACTGCATGGGAACAGTGATTGCTCCTCAGGACACACTCAGGGCAGGACAAGCTCAGTCCTTGTCAGTGTCCTGTCCAACAGCCACCTTTCCAGCACAAATGCTGAGTGAAACGTCAGGATTGACTTTAGATGTCTTACTTGCATAGGGCTCACCAGGATCTGCTTCCTGAGGAAATTAGGGTCCCCAGCCCACATTATTTCTGGCCTTTAGTACTGGTTGCTACAGACTGGCTACAAGTGACAGAGCAGAGTGGCAGACAGAGTGGCCCAGAGCTGCTGTTGATGGAGCCCACAGGAGTGGCCTTATTGCTCCAAGCTGGGCAGTGAACCTGGGAAAGTTGCTTCGCTGCCATCCATGACCCAGTACAAATCAGCAAGCAGCTCACATACGGCTCAGCCTGCAATCTCCTTAGTCAGCATCTAAAGCCAGTCCCAGGTGTCAGAGCTTGCAACATTTGGGACAGTACTCTTGACCGAGTTTAGAGGTAAAGACAACAGAGTAAATGTTTCCCCCAAATAGAAAGTGCCTCCTGTTCAACGTTTTTCCCCTTGCACAGTGTAAAAATGCTGACTCCACAGCTAGTAGGAGAGGGTTTCATCAGCTGCACTGGACTCCAGTGATTTTGTCACCAGCCAGTTTAGCTCAGAGCCTGGCTGAGGCAGCTGCTCAGTGTCTCCAGTGTGTGAATGGACATGCTCTGAAGCACAGGGTCTGGCAGAGACAGTTCTCCCTTTTGCACATCACCTGCTTCACTGTTTTTGCATAAGGGTGATCTAAAGCTTAGCAAAGACTCGGAGCTGGAAATACTGCACACGTATTAGAATTACTGTAATGCTCTCCCTTTGCAGAAAGCAATTCATTAGCTACTGGCTCAAGAACCTTTGGCTAACAATAGACATTTAAACCATCAGGTACCAAAAAGCAGAGCTATGATATCTTAGCAGGCATGGAGTATTTCTTATTTGCATAGCTGCTGCAGCAAAAGCGCTTCAACTACTTTCTGTCTAGATGCCAGAAAAAAGTTCACTGCAAGTATTAGAAGAACATAGTTTGCTTTTGTTGCTCCAGTGCAAAATAAGCTTGTAATTTATATTTCTGTAATAGAAATACAGAGTTGTTCATGGAAATAACTCATGTCTGTTTCTCTTAGTGTTGCATGAACATTAACCACATGCTCTCCATTATCATTATTATTATTCATCTCAAAAGGGAGTCATTGAAAAACACATTAGCAATTAGAGACCCCAGAGGTGGTCTGTGATACAAAGTGACCTGTCCAGAGTCACTAGCTGGGAACAGGGTTCACAGTCAGTACATACACACCAAGAGCACAGTACTTGACAGGCAGGAGGAGACACAGGAAAGTTTTACCTGTCTGCTGGAAGTTGGCAGGGAGCCCCAGGTAAGCTTAGCTGTGTACATTGCTCATTCCCTGCAACGCACAGCCACCACTAAACACCCACTGCATGACCTGGTTCACAATCAGTTAACAGGCTGCTACATCTTCAGTCAGTTTGATGTTTTCTTATTAAATCTCTATTCTCTGAAAATCATAAATGTGTAATTCACTCTGATCCTGCAGGTGTTAGTCAGATTTCTGGGCCTGCAGATGAACCCACAATAGTCATTGAAGAACTGCAGTCACATTACTCTGTTGGTGCTCTGGGTCACTAGTCTGATACATTTTTTTTTCTCAAGACAAGCAAGCAGGAACATTTTCTCAATCAAGGGAAACAGCCAACATGGTCAATGACTGACACTGGAACATAAAGTTATTAAATGCTAGAACAATATAAAGCCACTGAGATGAAGAAAAATAAAACTAGATCTTGGTCCATGTGCCAGGAGAAATTCCTTTGCTTAGACTCTTATTCAAGGCTCATACTTTCCAGCCTAGCATTCCAAAGTCCTACAACCCAACATGTACTATAAAACTCAGTCCATTTTCCCTGCAAGTCTTGGTCAGCTTAGTCAGGATGCTCTTCCAGTGTTTCCAGACATTCTACAAGCTCATTCCTGTGACACACACAGTGTATTTACCACTCCAGAGATACTGTAACTATAGCTATTATGACATACATGTATGGATTAGGATCTCGTGAGCCAAGTCAATGCCACCACTTGTTTACTGTGATGGGATCTGCTAACCACAGCAAAGCTTGCCTCAGGCTTATGATAAACAAATTTATATGCACATAACTACCCATGATAACAGTTTGCTTTTTCAAGAGTTCAAGTAGCATTTGATTGATGCTCTCAGGCACATGGTGTGACTCTTAGGGATGGTCCTGTGTAGGGCCAAGAGTGGGTTCCTTCCAATTAAGAACAGTCTCTGATTCTATGATGTTTATATATATACATATACAACTGTATTGGAGTTGAGGTGTTAAGAAAACGAAATATGCACTAGATTTATTGTTTAGTAAATATAAGAGTGTTTACAAATTATGCAATCAACATTATCACAAAGCATATGAGAAGTGTTAAAATATTTATAATATTAAACCAAATCCCTTTCATCATTTAAAAAGGTTGCTTTTCTGCAAGTGGCAGTAGACTTCAAAAAAATGTGGGGACCCTCACAACTATTTCACAGAGCCTTCAAATATTTTTTATCAGACTAGCACTGATCAGTAGTACCTTTAATATCTTTTTTCCAGACAGATGTCAGTATTCCTTTGCCTCTGCACACTTTTACTCCTCCACTCCCTCAGAAGTGACAAAAACCTTCTGCACTTTGATAATATTTATTTCAAATGAAAAATCACCTCGTAATAAAGCAAGTGTAAGCCAGATCAGGAAAAAAAATCAATTAATCAGGGAGGGTTTTTATTAGTCAATGATGTAACTAATTAAAACCATTAATTGATAAGCACAACACAGCAACAAAGTTACCTTACTCCTAACCCAGCAAAATGGTCTGCCTGCTGCACATGCAGATAGTATGGGATGACCTGCTTACAGATAAGTCTGCAACTGCTGACCAATCTATTTTTACTTAGTGGTAGTATTTCCCCAGCTCAGCAGTTCTGACAGATCACAGCTTTGAGTCTGAGACATTTGTGAACCATCTCTTTGTTAGTCACAAATAGCAAAGTGCACATCGATAAATCACACCCTTTGTCTCTTTCTCTTCCCTCCCCCCACACAGTTGATGCTTTTTCTTGTGAAACCAGCTCAGGCTGAACACTATTAACCTGGAAGAAATTCTAAAGAACAGATCCTATATAATAGAAAATGACCTCCAATAATTAACATTTTTGAAGTGGTTTTTACCTGAATTTTGTCCAAGGTACATAAATCATCATTCAACTTTCCTCTTCCTGGCAGTGCACTTAGACATAGCCAGCCTTAAGATGATGACATCACCATCCCGTGATCCTTCATTATAAGTAATTAAAGCAGTAATTTGGCTTCTCTCTTGTACCAGTCATCAAGCAGACTCACTCATATGAAATCTCAGGCATAGTGCACTTGAGGTGAAACAAAAGAGCACAGGACTCAATGTTTTTGGTGAACTGCTGGTACCTTTGTGTGAATTTATTGCTACTGAGAGAGCAGTGCATGTTAACATGCAGGGAGGCTAAATTCTGCTATTAATCCATAAGACAGGCCCTGCAGAGGTAATAATAGGTTTCCTATTCACGTACAGTATCAAGGCCATAACAAGGAAGGAAGGAAGGACTTAGTTTAGTCTATGCCTCTTCAGATTTTGGCCTTTCTCATAAACACACTGGCAAAGTTATCAACATTAATGTCTGGATAATATGTTCAATGACAGTGACAGTACCCAACAGGAACTCTGTCAGACACTCAAACACCTTTCTGCAAAGACTAATGATGATGAAAACTTTCTTATGCTTTTGCCCAAACTCAGCAAGCTGAATCAGCTACCCAACAGCAGCTTACCCATCTAACCATGTAGGCATTAAAGGGTTTTAAGCTGTTGTTGCATGAATTCCAGACTGTTATTTTAACTCATTACAAAGTTTCAAAGTATGCATTGCTATTTTCTACATGGCAAAAAATAAAGCATTTGTCTTCCATGGGCAATTACAACACAATTTATCACATTATATGTTAATTCACATACCACTTGGTGATGTCTTCTCTGTCTTTTTATTTAATATATTCTGCAAAATGTGGTGCAGTTTAAGGGACTACTTGCAAAGCCCCATTCCAGACTTAGTTGCTTCCATGTAAAAAGCAGCTGATAGTCTCCATTACAACTGTTCTGTGTAGCTCTTCTTTTCTGTCCCATTCTGGACTCCACTGTCCTGGCATAATCAACACTATTTATGTTGCTGAGCTTAGTTAGGAGCCTATCATGCAAAGAGCAAAACTTTTTTGCAAGTATACCAACCTACACTGATCATGCAATAAGCATGATAGATATGCAACAAAAGAAGGCATTTAGGAAAGGAAAAGAGCATTCACAAAGAATTCTTCTTAATCTATAATTTTGCTTGTGACAAATTCTGGATTACAATTATATATTTTTATTACTTCTACAATTTACTAGATTGAATGATGTTCACTGTTCAAGAAATATTGGAAGACTGGCTATTCAGAACCTGATAGTTTAGAATAACACTGCCACTTCTTTGGCTGTGGTGATTCAAAGTACCTGCACACTCACCCCTCACCTGCTTTTGTCCTTCAAGCCAGTTTTCTGGCTCCACCCATCCTGAATCCACACGATGGCACTACACCACACCTGTGTCAAAAAACACAAAAAACCCAGAGCTTAGAGCTGAGCGTATGTAAGAGGAGAAGCCTTGCCAAAACAAGATGTCAGTTAGACTTAACCTTGCATTACTAAGTATAAATCTTCTTTTTAACCTTATCTCCAGCTGAACAATACAAATAGAGGCAAATCTGAGAGCACAGGGAGGATCCAGAAGATGTGGTCATGGTTATGCAGGTATGATCAACTTTGTCAACATCCATAGAATGATAGAATCTAGGAAACCCTGCTCCATTTCATCTGGAAACAATGAAAAGAAAGAAAAAAAACAAGGCAGAAACCATTTCATACAGTAAAAAATGATGAAGTGCATACTGACTTCCTCATCAGTCTTTTTAGATAGGTAATGCATGATTCCTTCCACACTCATTCTTCTACAAAGGTTACACAGTTGATCCCTAGTTCCAGAGAAAGATCAGATATGCCTGTCATTCCTAATATTTGTCTTATCAGTTCTTGAAAAAAATAAAAATTACAAGGTTTGGCTAGGCTTTCTACTCCAATGCTTCATCTCCTCCATATTAAAGAGTGGATGTTTTTCCTTACCCTAAATGCAAATGTCCCTTGCTGCAATTTAATCCATCTTGCTTTACCAACTGTATTTCCACCTATCTGCAGTGTACAAAGTCCATAGCTTTCCTGTCTTTCAACCTACTTTCCAGTCATTAGGAGATATGTCAGTATAGCAACCTTATTTTGCAGGTAAGCAAGCCCAAAGAAAATTTAGTACTGTACTTAAAAAATAGTGAGAGAAGTGTTATAAGAAGAGCAAGCAAACAAACTGGCTTGTCAGCTGGTTTTCATATGATTCAAAAAATAACCTTCACAAAAAACCAACACACATAAACCTCCCCCAGCCCCTTAGTGTCATGGGTATTAGACTAACTGGAAAGATAATTAGTTATCTCTAATATAGAATTCAGGATACAATAGTGGCATCTTTTAAGACCACTCACCATTCAGTCTTATCATCCAGTATTCAGAAAAATTTAATTCCATGGATAACTGTATTTCACCACTACCTGCAAGAAAAGGTTGGCTAAAGTGCATTTTATATTTCTGACCAGAAGTATAAATGATTGGCCTTTTTCTTTATGCAAAAAATTATCATCTTTTCTCTCCTGTCATTATCATCTCTCAATTAATCCTATACTGAGGGTTGCTTAATTAGTTAATTCTTCTATTTATTTAATCTGTTTACCAAGAAAATTTTTTCATTACAAAATAAGCACTGCAGGCCTAAAGGGTGATCATCTCTTTAAGATTAATGTGTAATGTATATTCAGTTTTGTTATGAAATTTATAGCTAATATTTCTGAAATATACATTTTCTAAGTAGAATTCTAACCCATTTTCTCTCTGTGCAAAGAACATTAATAAAAAAAGGGTTTCTATTTCTTTGTTTGAATGAACACTCAGTTACAATTCTGTTTTATTTGTTCAGACTGCTGACATTTTCATGGTCTTTTATTAAAGACCTGATTAACCTGCAGAAAGAGCACGGTGTTTGTACAGAGCTTATGTTCCCTAAGCCCACTTCACACCCACATATTGCCTTCTGTTAGGGGAGCACTGGTAATGTCAGCAGCCCCTATCATATGTCAGCACCTTCAGAGGACTGACCCCTCTGTCAACGCAGTGGGATTTGTAAAGCCAGCAGCCAGAACATGGGCAACACCAGAGTGTTCACCTGAGCCTTTGGGCAGCAGCAGTGCTGCTCCTGCACCCTGGGAATGGAGAAAATTCCTGGCCATGCTGCTCTCCTAACACCTTTACCCACATTGCTGTCCACTGGCATCCACTTCCCATAACAATCAACTTCCTCACAGCAGGTCTACTACTTCTAGGGAAAAAGCATGGGCTTAAAATAACTGAGGCCCTCTGCATGTGACTCTCTCAGATATGCTGAGGATATTATTCTTCACAAACTGATTACTGCTTCCCTGGTTTGAGAGTCATGGAAAGGTAAAGCACTAACTGCATGGGGAAAATGAATATGACTAATAAAATTTACCTATGTAAATTTTAAATTAGGCCATCTGAAGGTCTTGAATCAAATAATAAAAAGTCTCAGTGATATCTAAGATATTTAATGAAACCAAATTCTTTACAGCCTCACTATGTTTCCCTGTTACATGTCACCTGGGTTATGATGTTCATAAACACCCAATTGCCACTGTTATGAACCAAACAGGTCGAGATTCTAAATTTGAAGGGAATTTATTAATATTACACAGTATCATGAGGTCCACCCTAGAGAAGCAAAATAGGAAACAGGTTACAAAATGCAAGATATGACCCTAGCAAAGTCATTATCAACTAATTTAAGATATGATGTTGGGATGCAAGGGATGCAAAGTAATTGTCAGAGGATGTGACAGGTAGAAAAGATCCAGAGTGATGTAATTACTGAGTCAAATATAATTGCAAACCTGAACTGATCAAGCTTTTGCTGAGCAACATCTTTTCAATTTATTATCTGTTTTGCACAGGCTGAACCACTACAAATATCTCACAATTTTTAAAAGTTCTCACAGTCAGGAGTTCAATTTTTCTGGACTGGCTGCATACTGTCTGCTTTTCCTTAGTGTATGGTGCTTATATTATTTTCCAACTTCCTATATTTTCTGAAAAAATAAAGCAGACTATATTCTGCTTGTATATCCATGGCTAGCCTTTCAGGTATGCTGCAAACTCATGCTCCACTAAACTGGTTCTCATGCTCCACTAAACTGGTTCAAATTGACATTACGCCTCTCCTCCTGCCAGAGAACTATAGGTTCCGCTAAAGGGCCTGCCAAATCTGTGCAGAAAAGGGTCCACATGACATAAATATATGACTTGGAGGGTAATATTTTCATGTATTTTCTGTCTCTCCATTTCCTCTTTCAGCTCCTTGCCTTGTATTTCCTCTGTGCCTTTGAGTGCTTCAGCTCAGCCTGCTTCCTGAGCATTAGCAGTCCCGGGAGCCCAGAGACAGCATTTTCCAGCAGCAAGGTACATATTGACAATGTGAACCTCCAGAGTGTTCCCAGTGTGAAGATCATACACATAGAAAATATCAGGGTATAAGGAGAAGGTTTGTCTTTCAGGATCAGCAGCATAGCAAGCTGTGATACCATGCAGTTGTTTACAGACTAGTGAATGTTGGGATTGTAAGAGTTTTCAACTTGCAGTGAATACATACACATAAATACATCTCAAAAGCTGGTGCCCAGAACTTCAAAAGTACACAGAACAAAAAAAGTTACTGAAAATTACATACCATTTTTTTAAAGTTTAACCTCGAAAATGCTAAATATAAGATAAATCAGATATTAAACCAGAGCTAAATTTGATCTTGGCCAAAAGGGCATTTGCCTGTGTTCAGTTTTGAGTAACATCTATATCAGATTGGCACTCATAGCCCAAACATTGACCTTTTTAAAATTCATTTTTAACATTTGGTTTTATATAAGTAGGAGAAAACTTTGGTTCATATGCTGCCTTTAAAGGAGTGCATTTGTACTACAGAAGGGAGGATAATGAGAGGAAGCACCTCACAAGACCATAGTAGCTATTCCAAAGAAAACAGCATTTATGTTATTCAAAATGTATGAAAGTCTCTCTAGGATATCAAAAGTAAGTTCTGTTCACAGAGAATTAACCTTAGAGAAACAGCTGGATGAAAACTAGGACATCATGGTATGTTGCCTAAATGTGGAATTTGGGATAAAAATGTTGTTTATAATAGAGTTATTTACTGAAATGTTTCTATTTTTATTACAGAAAGAACATGTGTTCCTAGTCCTGGCTGGCAACTGAAAAGTATAGAAATAGCAGAGTAGCTATCCCTGATGTCTAGAAAAGGGCAGAATATTTTGTGGCATGTTGAAAATGCTTTACTTGCCCAGCTGGTTTTAAATGATACCAGCTACAAAGCCCTCTGGACTTTCATCATTCCAGCAAAGGAGAGAGGGTTGGAAGAGCTTAATACCTAACTCTTAACCTGGTTGCTCTCTGTTCTAAGGATGCAGGGAAATGCCTGTTTCAATCTAATAATTTTTTCATTTCAGAATTCTGCCTCTCAGAGCAACAGAACAACAGCATCGTTCGGTCAGTCACACAATGAAACTTGAAGAAATGCAATAACAGATCTTGGAGGGTGAGTATTAAAGCTACCATCTTCTCTGTTCAGCCAGAGCTGCAGTCAAATACATGAGTTCTGCTGACAGTGCCTTCATGCTGGCTCTAAGTGACAGCAAGCAAAGTAAAGGAAGAAATATCTGTAGGCTTGTCATGTACTAATATCCTTTTGATAATGCAGACTGTTAATCCTAACCCAGGTAAAGAGAAGAAAAGAAATTGGGTTCTTATCTTAAAGAGTCCACATTGGCCAGATGAACACTTCAAGGTCATTCAGTATCGCTATAAACAAAACAAATGTATTGGCTCTATTGTGGTGCTAAAATCCCATCTGACTGACAACGTTTTCACCAAACATAACCAATTTATTTTTGTTTAAAGCTTTAATTAAGTATCATAGATTGAAGTGAAGTAATTAATAACTTTAAAATGCACTGACCCACAGAGAGCAAATACCTCAATCAGGTGAAGCCTGGGGAAAGGAAATGCATGAACTAAAATAAAACAATTCTGTCCCTTCAGTCTCTCCTAGTAAATCAAAGAAAGGAATTTTTATATTAATTGGCAATGAGTCTATGTCTAGTCTGACTGCTGACACAGTCAGTCATAATAATAAAAAACATGTCTGTGGGATGTGAAAATGCAGTTTGAATGTTAATAATGTCTTCGTTTTCTGTTCTGATTGATTAGTTTGAATAAAATTTAAGCAGCAATGTTCCTCCCCCAGTTTCTTATCTTGGGAAAAATCACAAAAATCAAGTAACATGAGTTAGTAACGCATATAAGTGACTGCCTCTATAGGGAGTTCCATTTCAGAGACAGTTCTCAAAAAACATAATGATGATGAGGTGAGAAATCATTGCAGAACAAGTTTCAAACTCTGAATATTTTTCCATCCCTCTCTGCTTACATTTATCACAGGTAGAATTTGCTTAGCAAACGCAGTATGGAAAACACTACTGAGAACCATGTGGATGGTAAAATTAAAATTACTTGTCCTATGTCCTACAAAATTTAAGTACTGAGACCACATTTAAAAAGAATATTATTACTCTTTTCGCAAACCAACCCTCAAAACAATAAGCATAAAGTTAAAGGTCTCCAAAATCTGACTCAGCTTGCTGATACATACAAAAGCCAATGCTGGTGAACCAAGCCTGTGCATTGGGTTTGCATTTCATCATAACTCTTTGGCATCACATCTTTTAAATATGTTTAGCATGTTTACATGTCCATTTTCCAAACTGCTAAGGAGATATTATATTATGAAGCATTATTTGTGATCTTCTGACATTGGAACCCCCAATTTCAATGTTTTTGTCATATGTTAATTGTGAATGCTCCTCATGAAGTTCAGGCAATTAAACTTATGCTTTATTAAAGGTCTCATTGGTCTTTTTTTTTCCTTACTAATACATAATAAAAAGAGCTTAAAATCATCCATAATTCATTAATAATTCCAGTTACATTACCTGAGTCATTGTTCTCAGATAACAAATATATTCAAACGCTGAAGCTCAAGAGGCAAAATCAATCATTGGCTATTTGCTGTTTATTCTCCTCCATATGACGAAGTAGTTTTTCAAAATATAACTGCATCTGAGATAGATGTACCCAGTAGGTTTGGAAAGAGGAACTGAACATGTAAACTTTGGAAACTTCATTTCCTAGTCAAAAGGTAAGTAGACACCCCAATATGACAACATTCAGATCTTAAAACTATGAAAATCAACCACTTTTTCTTGGTATTAAATAATACTGCATATGCAAACCTAATAGATGAAAAATCTGGAAGAAAAAGTCTTTAGAAGTGGGAACATTAAAGGATGGCATGCAGCAACATGCAGAAAAAGCCCTATTTCCCATACAGGAGAAGAGGAATAAAGAGGAAAGCAACCCTTGTTGTGAAAGATTTAAAAGCTCACAGTTTATTTACATTTTCCTTTGCTGAAGTCAGTCCTGGAAATCAGATTCAGATATTTTGCCCACCCCCTCTCTTGGGGCTGAGCACCAACAGTACACTGCTGTGTACTCAGAATGTTGAATTATGACCTACTGCAGAAACACTGCATTTGGCATCACAGCTTCATAAACTGCAAATTGACATCCATGAAGTAGAGCTTTTCCAAATGTGTCCAGAGATTGTGAATTAAGCAAAAATGATGATCAGAAATGATCCCTCATTTCCCTTGGAAATATACACCCTAATTTCTGAGTGGTTCATGTTAGTAAGCACTTAAGATGCATCAGAAAACAGTCTTTTCACTTATTTGGATGATGAACAGGGTCTCATTCACACAGCAGTTACTTTTCAGTAAGACAGGCTGTTTTGGGAACAAGCTTGCAGTTCTCCCTGCTGAGCAGCTCCTGCACAATTCCTTTACTTCAGCAGCTGAGTAATGATTTAGTTCCAATGTCCTCCCTGAGATAAATGGACGACTGGCCTCTCTGCCAGTTCTTCAAATCAACATCACATAGCATTACTCTCAGAAGGACAGAAAAGAAACAAATCACTGTAGTCACAGAGGGCAGAGATGTGACAAATAAAAAATCCCCATCAGACAGAGTGGAGAATGTGGAAAGTCACATTTAGATTTACACCTCCCACTACAGGAGAGAAAAATGCAGGAAACAATCAAAGTGCACAGTAGCAATATCTTGGTTCATTGTCATTGAAAAGACCTGCAAAATGCACAGGAGCGGATTTTTGAGCAGATGTACCACAACATTGCTGCAGTTGGGCAAGTAGAGTTGTGTGGCTTTCCCACTGGCTAAGAAATTTTCCTTGGAGCAGAATGCTTCACCCTTAGGGAAAAATCACACAGTCAGCTTCAACTTGTGCCAGTAACAAAGGTCAGTGAGGCAAAACCAAAATCACAGGCAGCTAGCTGAAAAAAACTATGTTGAGGCAAGAGAAGTTAGATATTCTTCATGCTAACAGAGACGCCATGAGCAAAAATATTCATACAACTTTACTAGAAGCAGAAATACTAAAATATTTTTAAATTCTCTTAAATTATGTAATTCAGATCCCCAAAAGAAAGTGATATAAAGGGTACCAAACATTGCAGAAAGCATCTTGCCTGTTTTAGTGCATATCTCAACCATACCAGCTCTTTCAGCTCTTGCTAAGTCCATCATTTTAAAAACACTTACAATAAAAGAAATATAACAGTAAACATTTCAGTGCATTAAAGTTTGGATAGACTTTTAAGTATGCAGGAAAGACAAAAGGGCAACAAGAACAGTTTGATTCTTCCTGTCATGTAGGATTAATGTGTTTGACTCAGAGGTATCACAGTATTGGAAAGACAGAGCTGAAATTGTAGCTGGCCATTTTGTAATACCATCACATTAGTTTAAAGGTCTTATGATAAATTTTTCTGAACAAAAAATTAAAAAAAAAAAAAACTAAACAGAAACAACAAACCACCCCAACAAATAAACAAAAACTAACCTAAAACCTCCAGCATTTTGAATTGGGGCTTGCATAATAAAAGTGCTCTGGACACAGAAGAACTTTTGGGTGACATTTGGGAGACATCAGGCCAGAAAAACTGTCATCTTTAGTGCCTCTAAGGTGATGATGCAATAAATGACCTGCAAGGATTGAAAAAGATACCAAGGTGTGTTCCTGGATCTGATCTCAGGCATCTTACATCACCGCAGCCTTTTTTTTTTCCTTTGTACACTGAAGGCTGCTTGCTAAAAGTTTTGGGTTATTTTTCTGGGTCAAGATCAATGTATGAAATCATGCAATCTTGAGAAAGTTATAATTATCTAAAAATGAGATATTAAAACAGGTCTGAACATTTAAATGAGAGTAGTTGAAATCGCTTATGTTGCAATGAAGTGTCAATTTTCATTAAGTTTTTAATTAAAATGACATTCACTTCCACTTTTTCCCATTACTGTGATATTCATGGTTATAAAGTGCAGAAATAGGTAAATAGCAAAAACATTTACCAGCTCCATTTTCATAAAAGTGAACATATTTACTCTTTCCACTTTTAATTCATCTAGTTAACAGTCAGAAGGTTCTGCTGGGATGTACTTCTCTGGGAATCAAAACAAGGTGCATACTCTTGAGATCACTGCATCCCATACTTATACTGTTTGGTTTTTAACCCTAATTATAATATTTTCCCATAGATTTTCTAGCTATGCATTTTAAAACTAAATATTGACATTACCAGAACGTCCAGGATTTCCTTAATTGAAAATTAATTCTTCATATTATTAACCAGAGGTTGATTTGTCATCTGATTTTGCCAGTGGACTTGCGGAGTAACAAAACAAGGGCAGGGAAAAACAATTGCACACCCAACAACAAATGTGCACTCCCAGTTACAGAGAAGGAGGCAGCAGCTATGAGGACTCTCAGAGCTTTCTGAAGTCAATTTCTAGATACTAGTTCAGAGACCAGTGATTATTTTAACAATTTGTTTGACCAACTCAAACCAGCCATCACCAGGATTGTATTAATCCTCTATGTACATACTAAAAGACAGGGAAAACTCAGTAAGAAAACCATGAGATGCTCCTCTGAAATCAGAAACCAAAAGTCTACAATGCATTAATTATACCTTCCAGACACAGGTGTGAGGACAAATGATCACTTGAAGTTCTCCAAACAGTTGCCCAAGAACTTCCTAGAAGCCAGCCTTCCCAAAAAACCTAGAAATTTTACAGAAGTGTTTGTCTTTTACATGTGTAATTATTAATTCAGCTCACTTAGTGCTTGGAAAGTCTGAAGGCTAGATCATTGTCACTACTGCATTTTAGAAAGCTGAATGAATAGCCAGGTATGTGTTGCCATGTCATTGCAGGGGTTCCGTACTGTTGTCTCCTTATCACAAAAGTTTCATCCCTGCTTGGTGTTTCTCGTGGGTATTTCCTCAGAGCACTGACTCTTTCTTCTTCACAAACCAGCCACTGACTCCAGCTCCCCCCTCACCCAGCCACCCCACTCTTTTATAGCATCTTCTTCTCATGGGTTACAGCTGTGGCCTGTTAAAGTCAGGCCTGCTCCTGATCTTTGCTAATTGGCCCAGCTGCAACTCCTTAGGGGTAAGAGTACTGTCTACACTGTCTTAATTTTCTTATATTCTATCCCCCTACAGGTATGCAATGAATTACTTTTTGAGGCATGAGGAGTAGGTATTTAAAACTCTTCACTCACCACATCCTTTCCTTAGTGTAACCAATAACTTAGTCATGCCTTCGCCACTCATAAGTGTAATGCAGTTATCCAGGACACATGCCAATATAATCCTTGTGGCATACACTTAAGAAGCTATGATTCACAAAATACTTCAAATCTTTTATACTGAAATATTTACAACATGTGGAATTTTTTTTTTTTTTGTATACAGACATTTAAATTCTATACAATTAAAAAAAAATCCCAATTCTCTTAATACACCTTGTGGAAATGAAGCCTTTCTACACACGTCAGTTATGTAGTGGTGGAAGGCTGCATTTCACACAAATAGGCCACATCAGTTCCATGCCTTTTTTCTGAAGCAGTTATTGCTAAGAATTGGTTTGCAAAGTATTTGAACACAGTAAATTACTCAAGCAGGCTCTTGTCAACATGCATTAACACCATTTACAGCTCTGTTTATAGGGGGCATTTCCCCACTCTCCCTCCACAGCATTTGTATTGAAGTTCATTGTTCTACAAGTTGTATTGATGTTGCTGTGCAAAGATCAGACTTAGCAAAGCTGCTTATCTGCATACTGCAATACTCTAAGTAGCTGCCTATTGATTTTTCCTCCTCCTTTAAAACCATCATGCCTTCTTCCAATATTTTACTTAAATACCTAGTGTAAAGGACTGGAAAATAGCACATAGATATTTCAAAGAAACTCATCAAGTCTTAAGAATAGTTAATTCTCAATCAAGAGACATATATTTCCTTGTGCTTCATGAAAAGTATAAAAGAAATATCTTAAATTAAATTCCCTTTATTCACTAAAGAAATAAAAATTCAGAAGGAGACTGTGAATTAATATATCATGTTATAATCAATATCACATTAAAATAGTTGATTTTTTTTCACATGTAAGGAACTTCCAGAACTATAGTAGCCTTAGTAAAATTTCTGGGCATAAGCATTTTAAAAGGCACATATTAGAACCATTCAATTATGAAGACAGGCAGCAGTATTTTTAGCAAGACCTTTCTAGGAAGTCATTTAAGATATATTACACATAGGTGCCCAGAGTCCTGTCATATATCTTGAGCATGGACAATATGTCTGCAAGAATGCTGCAGTTTCATGACAATTTCTCAAATTCTATTCATGGCTTTAATAATCTCCCCATTTTTAAACGATATCAGCTATTTTGGCCTTCATAGTCCTGTCATTTTCTTAAAAAGTTAATTTTAAAAAATGGCAGCACAGCTCTTAACAGAGAGAAGTCTTTAGAATTATTCATTCTTTAATGCTGCTCTCAATACTGATCAAAAAGCCATGAATGCTTGGACAGAGGAGCTCCAGCCTTTATGGCTTCTGCTAATTCTGTAGGAAGCAGTTCTCAACACATGACATTAACCTGCTGTCTTCTTTGGCTTCACAGACAGATGCTCATGGTTTGATAGCTTATGGTGCATTTATTACCTTCTCATGGGCGTTTACACAGTGTAAGGTCTGTGCTGTGTTTGGCTAACTTTCTGCAAGTTTTTAGTCTAGTTGCCAAAATCCTAATCTTGAGTACCACTAAACGACTTGTTCTGCCCAAAAAAGAAGGCCAGTAGTGAATATTACTAGCATTTTGTTCCATTATCAGTAGACAAAATTCATATCTTCCTTCTGGTGATAGCACAACTCAGTTGTGATTGGTCTTTTGGCCAGTTAGTCATGCATGCTTCTGTAAAAGAACTGTTCAAATTGTTTGTAATGAAACCCAAACCTGCTGACAGGTTAATCATGAAACCTCCATTTGGACCCTTTAAAATGTTCTCTGTGATCCTAGGCTGAGTGACTGTGAGCAGATTTACGATTTCAGGTTGAAATTATGCTGAACGCAGAGGTTTCATATCATTTCATGCGAAACCAAGCAAATTTTAGCAACTGGGGATGAATTTTATTATGTACTCTTCCAAAGGTTCAAATATGAAAGTCCAAGAAAAACCAGTAAGAGTAAAAAGAGACAAGAGATCACATAAATCTCTGGAGACATAGTGATGGTGTTTTTGACAAACCAGTAGAAAGACTCACAAAATTCTAATATTCAAGAGTTTCCAACATTATGTAGTTCACAATTTTCACAGCATTTACTCTTGATTTTGGTTAGAGGGTGTTTTTGCTCATGATCTGTTCATCTGTTTCAAATGACCAAAACACTCACTGCATTCTTCTTGTTTTTGATGTGATGCCTGGAGTCCTTGTGCTTAGGTGCAGCATGCTTACAGCCTAGGCAGGCACACAGAAGGATTTTACCATTTCACATGGCTACAGACCATGAAAGGTGTACTTTTCTCAGGAAAGATGATGGCCCCTTCACCACTGATATATAACCAGCTAGGGAATTAAAGAGCCTGACAACAGGAGGTGAGATTTTTGAAGGCAGACCAAAACTGTGATCTCACAGTGCAGAGACAAACACTGAATAGAAAGGATATAGGGCATAAAATGCAGGAGGAGCCAGAAGACAGCCATAAAGAGCATGAGAGACAGGAAAAGGCTAGGAGTGGAAAAACGAGTCTACCTGGGTGGCGAGGATGCTCAAAAATGGTGTCTGGAAAGAGAAAAGTGCTGCTAGAAAAGGCACACTAGAGAGCTCAAATAGTGATCTGAGCTTCTCTTCAGAGGAGTCTGGCAAGAAGTTGCACAGTAAGCACACATTGTGTCATTTACTTCATCTTGGAAGTTATTACTGTGACCAAGGTCTTAATCTGCTACCTAATGAGATGCTAACCCTCATCAATGAGCAGTGATTTCAAATATTTTCTGCTTCTCACTAATATTCACTGCACTGATTCTAGAAATTTTTCTTAGCTATGATCTAGTCTTCTGCTGGGATAGCAGAAGACTATCCCAGCAGACTAATATTCTTTTTTGAAGTGGGAGCAATTTATTATTTCTTTCCAATCCAACAGCAATTAATGGACCCAATAAAGAAAACTTTGAACAAGTTTTTTCTCTATAAGCTTCTCTAGTGGTTTAGGGTAAAAAAATTGAATCTGTAAACGTGTCTAACAGAGAACATTTTGATTTGTTCACAAAATGTCTCAACGTTATTTTGCCTCATGTAAGTAAAGATAAATAAAATGTTTCTTTGCTACTTCTCTCTTCTGCTGGCTAGGGCCAATATTGTATTTCCGATCATTCACCAGATCATGTCCAGTTTGATGAAGACATCTCAGATGACTACTACTGGGAAAAGAACATTAATAATAAAGTAATAACAACACAATGCTTGTTACTGACCAAGGGATAGCATTGAGACTATTTTTAAATATGGATTTGTTAGAGTTGTGATGGATTAACTTGCTGTCTGTGAACTGCTTGATCTCCCAGGTTCAGACATGTTTCTCTAATTAAAATGTGGATATGAAAGTCAAACATTCTGCATTTGACAAAAGGGGATGATTTTTTTGTTAGCTTCTTATTAATGTTGAGAGAAACCATATGGAGATCAGACTTCTGATTGAGAAGCATTTCATTTTCACTTCCTAGACAAACCACAGCTCAGTCTGGAAGTGGTGCAAGTGGTGATAGTTTTCAAGCTGAACATTAACAGGAAGAAAAAAAGGAAAAAGTAAAACTGACAAAAATTTTAAACACAGCCCTGGCGGAATCTGCCAAACATGATACGCTCACAAAAATCAACACCTCATTCAAAAATAATAGATAAAATTTCTGGCTAAAAATTGTATTTTCTAGTACATTTCCCCTTAACTACCAACTCACATGACGCTGCTTCAGATTTGAAAGCACTTGGTAGAGCTGTCTTCTATTCTAGGATTCTATTCTAAGGAAGAATCCTTAATTTTACATGTATTCAGCTAGGACAGCCTAAATAATCCCCTCAGTGAGAGGAACCAGGACATGGGTCCATGACAAGCAATATCCACTGTAGAAATCACAGAAAAAGAAAGAGAGCAGTGGAGGGAGGCAGCAGCATCCATGCCAAGCCATTTGTATTGATTGGAGAACCAAAAGGTGAATTGCTCAATAAGAACAGCAGTTAATCTGTGCAGTAGTGACAGAGAACCAACTCTGATTTTACACGTGGGTCTGTTGCAACATAAGAATTACACAAACTCTAGGTGGGGGAAGGGGGAAGTAGACATTTACTCAGATTAACTATACTGACAGAGAAAGCAAATCTGATTTGATTGTGACACAAACACCCACTTTTAGCTGTAGACACAAGGTAAAAAATAATTAGAAATGGGTATTATTACAAAAATAGATCTTCTGTGTAATTTATTTGTAGCTTGTGATTCTGTACTACTGAACATACTGTGCTGTTTTCTCCCTCTCATCTCCACCTTTTGATTAATAAACTTCCAAAAAGTCTGAGCTGTTATCTCAATAACATTCTCAATTCTAATTACTCTGATCATTTCTGAAATTAAGATATAGTTCCTACACTCTTTTGACTCATTTTTTTTCAAACTACCACATGATGACTCCTTTTTATGATTATCTAACAAAGGAAAATATTGGGGTGTTCCTCAATTTTATTTGCTGAATGCTGCTCAAAGTTCTTGGGTCACAATCCTAATTCTAGCATTGTAGAAACAAGCCTAATTTCTGTAATAATCCTTTTCCCTTTGTACTGATTTTATCCAATATTGTGAAATTAGAACAGCCAACAGAACTTAAAAGCTTTTCAGATGAAGCACACACATTTAAACTGAGCTTTCACAGTTTTGCTAAAAGCAAAAAACCATTTTATTTCTGTGGTCTCATTCCATAGAAATAATCTATGTTCCTAGCAAATATTCATTTATAGGAAAATCAACCAGCAAAATACAGTGCAAAAGGTTGAATATTTTTCAGGACTATGAAAAACAAAGCAAGACAAATGAAAATGAAACACAGAAGATAATTCCATAGTCTCTGGCTTCATAAAGCAGGTGTACAAAAAAGATGCCCAGACCACTTCTCTGTACACATTGTAATAAATATCCAGTCCCTTTTTGATTGTTTTCACTCTCTCTTCCACCAAAAATAATTGATTTTTTTTCTTATATATGAGAATAATTGAATTTTTATGGCTCATAACTGCAGCATGATCAATACTACAAAATAAGTGCTAGAAATGTAGACATTTTGCATTGACTCAGTTAAACCATTCTTGGTATTTTTCTGGTTTTACTCAGCAGAGCCCTTGCCCTCATTCAAAGTCAGCACTGGAGAAATATTAAGACAAAAAATTTGAAACTCTGACTTCCTCTGGTTTCTCAGATTTGTCCACCCAGCCAAGAAGAGTAATTAAACACCTGCTTCTCACTCTCCTGCACACACACACACAGATATGAATGCATACCAGAGTATATTTAATTAGGAATACCTCTGTTCTATTATCTCACCTTTTTGATACAAAGTTTTTCAGCACAGAGATCACGATTTCCAGAGTCTGCATATAGCTGTTGCCAAAACCTGTGCCCTGATTTCCCCATATCTGCATTATGTAGTAGCATTCTATAAATGCACTAGGATTATTGAAACCATCACAGGAAAGAGTCCCTTATTTTGCAACCAGCATGGCACCAAATCACAACTGTGGATTTATAATGCTGTTATCTATTAGCACCTATAGATTTCATTATTCTACAGAAACAAAGTAAAAGAGTGCAGGCTAAGCCATTTTGAGATTATATCCAAGAAGGGTATTAAAGCAGCATATCCTGAAATGGTTAACATCCCAAGGATCCACCTGGCCCCAGGTGCATCCATTCTTCTACATGAAACATTGTGCACATTCAGGAGTCACTGGGGATACAATAGGGTGATATTTTTTGGTGGAGAGACTATATGGATGTTTTAACTCTAACATCACAGCACAAGATTCTAGTTGCCATTTCTGCCCCATGGCAGCACTGTTAGTTAAGCAGCTTTAGGTCCAACCAGATATTTTGAACTCTCCCTTGGCTGTAGCTTGAAAGGCACAAGGGAGGACACAGTGAGGCAGAGGATACTCAAAATAAATCTTGGCTGCTGTGGTAGCTGAGGAAAGAGTTACACCACTTTATCACATACCCTTTGTACAATGTTAAATCTAAATTAATTAAATAGATCAGTTGATGAAATCGCCCTATAAATGTGACAGCACATCATAATTCAATGCAGCTGCAAGATCAGGGAGCAGATGGAAGACGTTGGATTTTTCTTTGAGCTGAAGTGCCATATAGCTGGTCCCATTCTGTTTCTTTAAAGATTACTACGAGTGCATGTGTACAAAGGGCCTGATTCTGCAGCTGCTTCTTGCACAGTGCTTCACTGTCAGGAAACTTTCCACAGAAACAAAGCAGCTGCAGAACTATACCTTTCATATTTTGTTCAGTAATAGGAGAATCCTGGCCTGTGTTACACTGGTGAAAATGAGGACAAAAGTTTGCTTAAAGTTTAATTGTAGTTCATTAAGTAGTGAAATGGTCCTCCCTGTTGTCCTCTCATTATACACTGTACATTAAACAGAGTTCTTTTAACAAGGGTAATTGTTTCCTCTGAAGTTCAAGCTTCAGTACTAACAAGCAATCTGGATTTTTCTCGTGACAAGCAATGCCTCAAACAGAAAACAACTTGCTTTTGGCTGGCTAGAGCTTTACAGTCTTAATTTACCTTTAGACCTTTCAAAGGGATCAAGGAGGAAAGGAAAATATGAAATAAAAATATTTTCAAATAGCCAATATGTCCCAAATGAAAACACAAGTGACTTAGAAATTGCTTTAGGAACAATTTCTAGCTGTGTGTAAGGTGGAGCTCCCAGAGCAGGCTGACCACCTCAGCCATGGGCCCATGCAAGTGGATTTAGTGCCTGGGAGCTGCCTGCTGCAAACTGCCGAACTTTTGCCCTTGATTCTCTGTGTCTGACACAGTGACATGGGAGAACAGGAGGGTGCTATGCAGCTCTTGGTCTTTATTTTCATCTTCAGGCTCTCTGGTTAAAAAGAGACAGTGCAGAGTGATGGACTTGCCTCATCAAAGGAAACAAGCAAGAGTGTCATTCCCTGTCCTGGCAGGGGACAGCAAGGCTGAAGAATCAAATAGGATATCCTTGCAGTGGCTTACAGTCTCACTCAAAAGCATACCAAACGCAGTAAAAATCTTTCCATATTGCTGGATTTGAGTTTATGTTGTTTTGTTGGTTTTTAAAAATTCTCTCTCAAAATTGTATGAGGCTTCCATGAATAGCAAAGGTAATCTTGAAAACATGAATCAGATGGGAGAGGAAGACAAGGGAATCGGAAAAATGCCTATGTACTGTGCTCCAAAAATGGGAACTATTCCTGTGAAGTACAAGCTAAAACCACTAGAAGATTGGGATTAATCTCCCCTTCTCACTCAAAGCTGGCCTTAGAAAGGAGGATTAACAGTGGTTAATATATTAAACATTCTCATGAGCATCTGCCCAAACAGTAACTACTAGAGGCAGAGAAAACTGCTCCTGTTTTACTGAGAGCACTCCTTGCTGGTGCTGATGGGCATGGGCACAGCTTAGGCTGCAGGGGAAGAGATAGATGGGTGCTTCCTTCCCCACTGAGGTGCTGGGCACAGGGACTACAGAGTGCTTCCCAGTTTCCCAGCCTGCAGTCACAGTGTTCAGAAGCCTGCAAAGAGAGGTAATGCATCTGTCCTGAGGTGAACACCTATGATCAGAATCAGGCTGAAAATTAAAGGGTTTCCAGAAGCCAGTCTAATAGAACAAGGCCAGTACAGAACTGAACAAGTTACATCATGTTACTCTACCTTCACATTTCCTCTTGTATCATCCTCCTAAAGTTTATTCTGAAAGTTTCAGGGCTCTGTAGACCATTATACCATTTGGATCACCATCCTCTCTTCCTACTCAGTTACGAAGCATATTTGAAAGTTTAAACTTAGAAAACCGATCCTTAAACACTTAAAGATCAAGAATGACTTTTAATGAAGACTATCACTACCACTCCAGAACTACAAACCACAGATGCAGAACTTTTTCTTTAGTATCAATTTTCAAATCTCAGACATATTAGGTAATTACTGTTTATATTAGAAGCTAAAGAGTTATTCTGTTTGTTTTAATTGTGGTAATCAACAGCTTGTTTGACAAGACCATAGTACATTGAAGAGAAAATGAAACTGCTTAACAAGAGCATCTTTTTCATGACCTAGATAAAATGTGTTGATGGTAATGTCTATGAGAAAATTCTAAACTCTATGAGTTCCAGAAAAAAACAATGAAAATTTTCCTTCCTAGAATTTTTTTCTTTTCTATGAAGGGTTGAGACTAATGCTAGTTTTTGTTTGCAGCAATAACCTGAGAACAAGAAGTGGTTGGTATTGAAATAGTTAATTCTGGCCTGTCAAAATGATGCCCTCTCATTTTTGATGGTAGTCACAAAGGTTTCAAAATCCAACCTTTGGTTGAGGTACAACAGAGAGAAAGAACGGAAATGCTGTAATTAGAGAATGAACAGAAGCAATTGCTTCCAACTGTTCATTTCAGCCCAAAATTCTGCATGATTCCAGAGCTGTTCTCCTACTCTGGTGTAGAAAAGCCTTGTAGTAGGCTTCCTTCATGATTCAAAATATTGATTTGATGTTTTTAAATATCTAATCCAACAGTTTCAAATTAAGCAAAGAACTCTCCACCTGATTTGTGAACTATCTTAGAATGATGAATAGCTAGAAATCTCTCTCTTGGTCCATTCATATAAACTCCAAGCTTTACACAATTCAGTTTGAACTCCTTCTCCCCTATCACTGCTACAAAGGCTATCTTATTAACATTACATACATCTACTCATCATTGTGACAGAAAAACAACATGATCATATTTACAGCAAGAGTCACAGCTGTGGGTGTCCCTTACAAAATGAAATTAGTTTTGATTTTGTGTCATGCCGATGTTCATTAATGACACGGACTCTAAGAGGGCAAGATCAGACAGAATGATGAATCATTGTAACAACAATAAATTAATATCTTAGCCAGGGTCCACATACCTCTCTCTTCTATCTGACATATATTAGATGTTCTTCCTGTAAGGTTGTTGGAATTTGACACACTGTCCTTCAAAGAACAAACTTATGGATTATAAGGATGAAACAATAAACATATATACATAAAAGCATCAAAAAAGTCTCAATAGGCCCTGACCACCTGAATAAAAGTGCAATGCCAATGGATAGGATAATAAGAAAACCCAGCAAAAACTGCATATGGCCCTGTGCATCACTATTTGTGTTTGAATTCATGCTAGAAATAATCTTACTATCAGAACTCAGCTAGCTCTGAGAAAGTCTTTAGCTGAATTTGTGAATCAAGTTTGAAATGCTTTATTTTGGAAAAATTACTTCAATATTTTCTGAGAAACTTAAAATTGAAAATAATGGAGTCTAAGTTATAAAGCATTTGAGGACAGGAGTAGTTTTGCTCTGCATCTGCAAAATGTCTGATATGTTATTGGAAAAGGGATAAATAATAAAAATTAGTATTATCACTTAATTTCTCAAGCAAAACTGAACATCTTAAAATCCAGGCAAATCTACTTATTTATATGAGGCTAATAACAAAAATGATGTAATTTATGAAGAACATAATTTGCTACGAGAACCAGCAATAGTGGAAACACTGAGATAGTATTAAAATTAATATTTATAGATGTACTAAAGGCTATGGGGTAGAGACGTGCACAAATAAGCTTCAGCTTGGCTGCACGTATTAAAAAAGTTAGAAGATAAAATTTAAATAAAATTACAAGGAACTCCATGGGTGTCTTGTTGATTTTCTATCTAGATTATAATTGCAGTAAATGTCTTTATGTTTAGAAGTACAGCTTTTCTTCCTCCATGTGCTAAGGAGTATGAGTACTGCTGGTACACAATGAAGGAAATGTCAAAACTTCTCACCAAAGGTTCTTTCTCCTATTATTTATCCTAGATTTAATATATATTAGAAGTTTCCTATTTGAATGAATAAGTGCATTTAGAGGCTATCTCATGGACATTTTTCTTCTCTTTTTTTAATAAATTTACTAACTTTAAACAAACAGTAATATTTGCCCTTCAGAGCAAACTTTAGACACAAATTGAATTGGTCAATTCTTGCGAAATTGGTTTTAATGTGCTTTGGATAAGCAATAAAGTGGGACATTGGGTCATACCTTTCTATATTTTTCTAGTTAATTAGCTTGCTACCAAGAATACAGAATATTTACAGGATTACCAGTTTATAAACATTTGCCCTCAGCGACCAAAAGTAGGGAAACTCATAAGAGATGGTAGGAAAATCTATATACACTTATTATCTGATTCAGTTTTTAATTCTTACAAAAATAGCAGCACAGTTCATTAGTTTCATTTTACATTGGCCAACTCTTTAAGCTACTAGGTGACTTAGAACTCTAATTTTTTTCTCATCTCAGAGACAAATGGAAGGTCTTTAACTGCACTTTGTTCTCAAATCTGTATAAAAGTTAATGGGCCCTACAGGAATGATCTGCTTACTCTTTAGTGAGGGTCATGGAAAATCTTCCATTCTAAAACTCCTGTGCAATTGCCATTACTGACAGTAAACATGTAGAAAAGGTGATGGGGTTTTTTCCTTAAGAGAGAGATGCTACTAAATAGTAATTTGTGAAACATTGCTTCACATTTATTTTATACCCATAATAAAGAAACGCTTCTCCAATTGTGTATAGCTTTAAAAAGAAAATTATAGGTAGGGTTCATCACCTTGATTTTAAGCTGAGAAAGAATAAAATTGCTGAATCTTGCGCACTGAAGGGCTTTGGCAGAAGACTGGCAGAGAGCCAGAAGATCATCTCCCAAACTTGAAGAGGTTTGCAAACATTAAAATGCAGTCAATGCCCAAACAGCATTCATGTCTCTTCCTTCACAGGTAGAGATGGCAATATTCAATTTTCTGAATAGCTAATGTTCTTGTCATACCTAGTAAGACAAAAAGCTTCAAGAAAGAAGTAATTGTACTGCTCAGTAGGAGTGGATGGACTAATCAAGGGGGTGGCTGTGCTGAAAGGTGCTGTCCCAGCCTAGCCACCTTATTTCCCATATTCTTTTGGCAAATGAGACAGAAAAATCCATTCACAGAATGAGAAACTACTTCAAGCAGGCATGCTGCAGATTCCAACAAACTTTTCACAGCTAGTAGGAAAACTCTTTTAGGAATTATAGAACAGCAATAACCCTTCAAAAAGAGGGGAAACTGACAAAAGAGGAAGATATGATAGCCTTTAGGGTGGTTTCACATACATGCTGATCAGAAATAATTTCACTGAAGCCAAGAGATACTTGCAAGCATAGGTAAGAAAATAAGTAGGAAGAGATTAGACTTCTCCTAAGGATGCAGTTACACATTCATTTTGGTGACATTGCAAGTTTGGTCTCAGCACTCCTTCTTGTACATCCAGGTCTTTAGTTCTACCATCCAGAAATATAATGCAAAATGCTTCTTAGTGCTGGCCTCTGAAAACCACTTATGTTAACAACTATGTCTGTATATGTGCTCACACAAAGCTATGTGATATGAAAGAGAAGCTGGTCCATTAAAATGATTTTGAAAGAAAATCCTACAATCATTACCAGTAGAAAATTTTTAAAAACCAAAACAACCAACAAAAAAGCCCCCAACAAAACAAACCCCCCAAACAACAACAACCAACCAAAACTCCTTTCAAATCAGTCTTCAGAAAAAAGAAACAAAGACTCTTTTCTACCAAGCAACAGTTAAGGTTACTGGTCCTTTAAGATAATCTAAAAATATATGGCTAGCTGCTTCTGACAGGCTACATTTCCAATTTCACACATTATATGGGCTTGTGGATCAATGGCTCAGAAATTTCCTTGTTCACTGCAGTCAATTGTGCCCTGTGGCCTTCTTATGCTATGGCTGGGCAGGCACCCAATTCCCAGCTTGCCACCTCCCTGACAGATGTTATTCCCAGGGATGTTGATAGCTTCTAAAGAAAATATCAAAGTAAAAGCACTCGGTAGTGGTCATCCTGCCCAAGAGAAGTTTGAAGGAAACAGAAACTGAAGTGATCTAGCAGTGACCCCACAGCCAAGAAAGCCCATGAGAGCAGGGAGAAGCTTTCCTGGCAGCCAGGGTGGGTGAGACACATCCTAGAGTGCCCCTGTCCTGCAGGGTGCTCCTCAGCAGCATCTGCTCACTGCTCTTTGGAGCCATGGATCACTCCCCAGGCCAAGGACTATTTTAAAGGGAGAGGACCTCCAGGCAAAATTCCAGCTTCCTTCTTGCTCCAGATTGCTGTGCCAAGGCAGGAACCTCCTTCAGCCTGGGGCCCTCAAAGCATACGAGGCTCTCAGGTAAAAGATGAGTACTTATGGCATGTATGACAGAATCTTGGAAGGCTGAGCCATTCACAGGTACTGCAGAACCTTATAACACTGTGCTCATTAATCACTGATGAATGGAAGCAATAAGGATACCATTTTCTGAAAAAAAACCCCAAACTAATTCATATAAAGAACCAAACACAGTCTTAAACAGTACCTTAAACTGTGCCTGTGGGTCAAACAGGTTGAGGATTTTAATTCCCTATTGTTAAATTCACCAAGAATTTGACTTTAAAGTAACAAAGATTTTATGGCAAATGATTGGTATTCAACTGATTTTTCAAAATTGATATTGATTAATTGGGTGCCCTTCCACTAAATTACCTGAAAGGCATTGTCATCTTCCTCATAAATCATCTCAGGTACAGGAAGAAAAGCTTCTTAAAAGTTTGTCTTCTCTCTGACACCAGTGAAGGAAGGAAAGTCAATTTTTCAACAAGGAGGTAGAGCAGAATCTCTAGCATGGCAATGAAAGCATACAGTCATAGTGGATCACATACTGAGGAGGAGCCACATGTTGTAATTTAAAATCCAGGATCAGAAGCCCACACTCTGAGACACTTTCTGGTACCACTGTAAACCTCACTGTATTAATCAAACTGTTGCTGGCACGCCACTTCAAACACAGTATAAAAATGCAGCAGAGAAGACCTGAGTGGTGGCAGCAGAGACAATACAACAGCTGGTTTTGGAGACACAGCCAGAGTTACATGCTCTTCAAAACTTCTTTCAGGTCCTCTCCAGCTCTTTATAAAGGCCCACCAGGCATGTGTGCCAGTTAGGTCGGGTATTTTTCTGCTGAGGTGACTCCTACGTTTGCCAGCTTGCAAAGATGCAGTGAAATTGATTTTAGTTTCCTGCTTAATGGCTGTGATGCAAGTGGCACCTGCACACTGAGCAGCAGAGCTCCCCCAGCACTGACCTTTGGCCACAGCACTCACGGCTCCAAATGGATCTTGGCAACCTACTATTTTGTGGAACAGATTATTACATGATTACTATGGAAAGACAGGACACTAGCAGAATATTAGCAAAATAAAATATAAGCCAATAAATACAGCAGTTGCTTGTTGAAATATAATTTCCAGTCAGGGAAATGTATGGCAGTGCAAACAAAACCAGTTTCTGTTCCCTTTTAAATATTTAGTCTTTCAATCTTCTGGAAAGTTACATTAGTGCTTTTGGATTTAGGTTTTTTGGTACTTTTTTTCCCTAGAATATTGCCAGCTCCTTTCCTCCCCTGTACCACTCCAAGCTCAAAGCTCTTATTTCTCCCTGACAGACTACTAGCTGAAATCAAACAATCAGTGTTGATTAAGTTTATAAAAATGGAGTTCCTCATCTTCTAATCAATATTTTTGTTGAATTGCATCACTATAAATTTTCTTGGCCAATTACTTTAGCCCCCTTCCCATAAGAAGTAACCCTTCCCAACTAGTAGTTAGGGATGTAACCTATTCATACATTAAAATGATCTATTACCCACATCCCCAGGGTGCTGTTTTCTGTAATAGATGTTTAAGTACCATACCTTATATGCACACACACATATGGATAGATAAATCACTGGTATCTTTTTGAGGTTCATCCCATGGAAACTGCACGTACCCTTAATCCCTCCCAAAATATTGACCTTTAATTAACCTGAGCCACAAATAAACATGCAAATCTGTATTTAAATAGCTTCTGAAATAAAGATGCACCTAAAATCACCCCAGCATCTGAAAGCCTGGAAGGAAAAAATGCAGAAGCAAATGAATGGGAAAATCATCATATACTAAACATCCTTTCTCTGATTAA
The DNA here is from genome assembly GCF_028551555.1 of Melozone crissalis. Classification (NCBI taxonomy): domain Eukaryota; kingdom Metazoa; phylum Chordata; class Aves; order Passeriformes; family Passerellidae; genus Melozone; species Melozone crissalis. The sequence goes on along the minus strand of NW_026535797.1, from coordinate 24,692,453 downwards.
TATTCATTTTTGTCTCTACTATTTTCTAGTATTTTATTCTATTTACAACACAGAATGAAATTTTATAAAACTTTACTTTGCCACGATTTTATTCAGCTGTGATACGAATGGGAATGCTGCACAAGTCACTGTGTGGCTATTTTCCCAGAAAGATGCATCACATGAAATACTAAAATTATAATGACTCTCTCTACACGTCTCTTTACCACATAACTGAACTCCAGTCCATATTCCATATCACCAGCCTTCCTTACAAATGCAGGATTTCAGTTGTGCTCACAGGAGCATGTCTGTGTGCTGTGAAGTGCAAGACAGCAAATGACATATCTAGTCCTGAATACTGTGACAAGTACATCAACAGGCCACCAGTTCACCACATGGTTAACTGGACAAAGATTGATTCACCATGTGTCTTTTGTCCTATGCCAAACCTATACTTCAAAGGTCCTTATATTGCTGAGTTCATTGCCACATCTGCCCAGTGCCATGACCTCTTTGTAAGTACATCAGTCAGAAAAAGTTGAATTAACTCTTCTTCTGAATGTGCTTTAAAATCTGTATACCAAAAATTAATTTTTTTTAAAAAATCAAGTATTTATCTTGCACAGCTACAATACTCAGAAAAAAAGAAATTGCACCGTGAGCACATACTGGTTTTTGTGTTGACTCCATTTGATTCAGTCACCTGGACAACATGTACTAAGGAACCCCCTGATGCAGAGCCAAGAGTCAGAGGGATCAGCTTGCAGAAAACACCACCAACTTCAGTAGCAAAATACTTCTTTTGACCTGCAAGTGAAGTGCTACTCTCTTAGGCTATCACTACAGAGAAGACATTGGTTTTACACGTATCAGAAGCCTCATAGGTTTCCTCTATCACAGAAGTCACTTCACATATCCCATTAGCAGAGTAAAGGGAGAAATGAGAGGAAAGGAGTCCTTATGGACGCAACAATTGAAATTGGACTAAAAGGCTACAGTTGGAGCAGTCTTGTTATATTCTTTAAGTATTCAGTATACTCTATCCATCCTCATAGAGCCCTCCTCTCTCCCCACCACCCCACACTATTTTGGAAGGATTTTGATGTATTTTGATCAGTTTTAGTGTGTATACAATATATTAGCAACAGCTCAGTTAAATACACCAGATAGTATAAGGAATATGTTTGGAATATGCAAAATAGATGTTTAAACAGCTTAGACAAAATCATTAATCAAATTTTACAGGGAAAATGTTTCACTAAGCATTCTTGATTATTCTGGTTTTAGAGAATTAAGATTAATTCACACACAAGTAACTATAATTTTCCAAATTACAGAGCACAATCAGGTGAGAAAGTGCTGTTATTTCATGTCTATGGATGAAGAAAGTACTCTAAAATACGTACAACACTAAAAGTCTTATGACAGGAATCAATCCTTAACAAACACCTGTAACATCTGTGATAGCAGAGTAACTGTAGGCACTGGTGAAGTTATTATTTCAAGAAATGTTTTAAACCACGGAGGAAAGCATTCTTAAGAACTTTATAAATCCTTTAAAGCATCCCACAAAAGGAGGTGGTGGGAGGCACAGGAACAGGTGCTTTCAAATATATTTCCAAATATTTTCCTTCTTGAGACTTGCCTAATTTAGGCTGTGGTTGTGTTAGGTTGTACATTAACCTAAGAAGAAAGAGAAAGGACAAACTTTGTGAAGAAGGAATTGAACATGCCTTGAAACTTGTGGACCTCACTGTTCAGACTGACTTCCATACACTGGCAACAGGATTAGGCTTCTCCCAGTAATCTCTTCATTGGCCACCAGAGAAAGACTTCTGATTTTTATATACAAACACTCACATGCATAATCAAGCATGCAAACACCCATCCACACACACATGTTTATGAAAAACATAATGAAGGTAAAGACTTGCCTTGCTGCCTTAAACTAGCACAGACACACAGATATTGAATACTTCCAAGGCATGAATGCTTGAACTAGAACCACATTATCATTCTGGAAAGTACATCTTATGGAAACTGCTATTGCATGATTTACTAGTGTCTAAATCCCTGCAGGGAAGCAAAACAATTATTCTCAACAGTTACTGTATTTGTATTAATGGGAAGGAAGAAGAGGACAATCCACAGAGCCTTCTAATGGGCAGCCATAATAAAAAATACCCCAACAAATTAAGTAAGTGCATTTTTGTTGTTCTCTCAAAAGCTGTAAAATTCCTGCTCTGGACACTGCAAGATACGAAAGCAAGACTAACTCCACTTTTGCTTTTAGCACTGCATTCACAAAGCAGCAGTACCAAACCAAGGGGAATCAGAGCACTGAGGCACACACTGCTGGGTAGCTGAAGGAGCAGAGCAGATACTTGCAGGGTGAAAAGAAACTGCCAAGGAGTGGTATTTGTGTCATTTGTATCCATAAATGGTGAGTTTACAAGCCAAAAGGAGCCTGTGAAAACCATGGCCCAGAGCACTGGTCCTCAGTCTCTGGGTTGTGACTGGAAAATTCAATGACAGTTTCAGAGCTATTTAAAGCATATAGTCCATACAAATAAAAGACAAATAGCATTTCAGCATAGCAGGTGGTCCACTCTCAACTCTGATGCATAGCTGCTTCAACACAGCTGCTTATTGCTTATTTGTAAAGAAATACCTTAAATTAATAAAGAGAGAATGAAAATAATGGATAAAGATATGCATATAAATTTAGCCTACATGAAGCTAAGTTGCTACAATTTAAAACCACATTTGATGTAATTTAATTAGAAATATTGATTGAAATGAAACCAGCTCACTGGAAGGATGATGATAATAGGCTAATAATAACAATTGATTTGGTTTGATAAATGAACCAAAAAGTGAGCTGAAGGTACTTAGATTTTGACCTATTTAAGGCCGACATTTCCTTTTCTTCTCTTCTTCACTGAATTTCTGAGATTTTTTCAAAATATTATTAGAAAAATACTTCTGAAAAACATATAATTCACAGAAAGATTTGACAACTGCTGCTTCTGATGGCTCATTTTGAAATGCAGAGCTGTTGTGCCCCCCCCTCACTCCACTCCAGCTTTACTGAATTACATGTAGTGTGTGAGCAGCAGCAATAGTAATTAAAAATAATGAGGCCTGCTAGGTCTCCTAATTCTATTATCTTTATAGTATCAGGCTTCAAGCAACTCACCAGCAAAACAGCCCAGATGAGAAATCTCTTCTGAAGGTTCAGTGGTTGTTTACAATGCAACAGGATAACCTTCTCTGCCTGGAAATAAATAAATAAATAAAAATCAGAAGTCTAAACCAGACATTAAAAATGGACATGATTCAAGAAAAAGTAAGAGTTAGTTAATTGATAATTGGCATAAAAGTATACTTTTTTTTTTCTTCACACAATAAAACCTGAGGTAACTAAATAAAGTGCTTTAAGATTCATTTTATTTTCTTATTTCTTTGCAGAAACTCTTATTTGTTCATGGAATAAAATGAAGAGCAGAATCTTGCATACGCTGACTTTCTGCGTGCCCTATTAAATCCATGTAAAACCCACAAAAGCCACTTTCAGCTTCAGTGGAACTGACAACATTATTCTAACTCACAGGGTGCTAAAAAGTGGAACTTAAACATAGGTCTAAACTAGGACTGTAACACAGTAGGTCCTTTGTCTCTCCAAAACTATTAAACACAGAATTCAATTTTATTGCTGTTACACTCCCATACTGTCTCTGAGCAGTAGATGTTTTTGCAGCTCACTAACACTTAATTCCTTACACGACAAATGAGGCAGCAGAATTTTGTTCCTGGGTTTAACATTTGCAAAATAACTTTCAGAATAACATTAAATACTGTGCAATCTTCCTGTTTCTGCAGGCAAACAAAATCAGTAGCTTCCTGTAAAACTCGGATTAGGTACCCTCCAACTCGAGAGCCTCATTCAGCAGCTCACTTGTGCTCACTCCATCACCAGCTCTCCAGTCACATCTTGCTCCACTGAGACTGGGGGCACATTTACAGAGTTAGTGGTGAAATACTCACTTGTGTGTGCACACAGGGGGCTGGAGTGAAGAGCTTAAAGTATCAATATTTTTTGTATCCTGTATCTCTTGACCTCACTATAAACATCCTCAAATCTCCTTCGAATCACAAAGGTGACCAGTGCCACTAAGACACTAAAAAAGGAGCTCTTTAAGTTGATGATCACAGTGAGTCACAGTTTAAGCCCATGGAAACCACTCATTATTTCCCTAAATGTTGCCCAAAAAACTTGATTCTGCTGCACCAGAGCTCAAAAGGCAATCCAAACTGGCAGGCACTGTTGCAGCAGATATTACTTGCCGACTTAGGGTGAATAATAAGATTTAAATTAAAAACATTGAAGAAACAGAACTTGTATTTTGCGTAAAAATCTAAGAAGTCTAAATTTTTTTAAACTTGTTTCAAATAGAATTAAGACTAGAAATACAAATAGATAATTTCTCTCACATATATATTCATGTTTTGGAACATTATACCAAATAATGCCATTGATACTAGATACCATTTATTTCTGGAATTTAAATGGCAAAAATCAAAACTCCAAAATGTACTGCAAAACAGATGGCATTTTAAAATAATTTTGGGACACCACTCTTAATTATTCAGAATATTTCAACCAGCTTGAAGTCTTTCCACAAATTACTGTAAAAAATTTAGGATTTAGGTTTTTTAAAAGTTGTATTCCTTAACAAGAAGGAGTTTGTAGGTTTACTCTTTTTATTGTATTTTCTCCTTCTAAGGATTTTTTATGATAATAGCAGAGTATAACTAACAATTCTGAAAATCATGCTCTTACTTCAACAGCCAAAAATACAGAGAACTTATTTTTCAGGGGCATATTTGTACTCCTGGATCAAGAAGATATGAAGCTAAATTGAGTATGAGGTTGCTTAATTAAGGGATTAGTACAATTAAATGACTGCAACCCTCTCTATGTCAATACAATAAAAAAGGTAAAAGAAACCAAAAATTAGATCAAAATGTAAAGCTTTGCATGAGAAATTGAGAAAAAAAAGAGAACCTCACACTTTACTGTTCAATATCCAGCTTTTCTCACATTTCTTTTTTTGTATTTCCCACAACACAAATATCCAAATAATAATGCAAATAATGTTTACTTCAATAAACCGTGGCCTTTGCATTACTTGTTTTGCCATAATTTGCTAATAATCTTTCAATATGTATACCTTATAATTACAGTATTTCTATGAAATCAGCAAATTCTATACCCCATCTGTTTGGCACATATAGTATATGCACAATCTCTTCAGAAAATATGCCTGTTTACCTCAGCTGTGTTGCTTTCCACCTATGGACTCCTCATGAAAAGGTAACAGCAAGAGCAAAGGTCAGAGACCCACAAAAGAAACCAAGAAAACTTTCTTACCTATTTCTATTAAATGGATAAACAAAACTGTAAAATTCAGCACAAATGGAAGCAAAAAGGAGTACAGACTATCTGAGATTGGTAATTAATCCTCTGGGATCTGTGTATCCCTTGCTAGAAACAGTTTGAGCTGAAGGGGACCTGCAGGAGATGCTCTCAAATGACTTTGAGAGCAGCAAACGCGGTATCAAGAGACATCCAACTACCCAGACTCCTGACCCCCTTCTTTAAGAAGTACAAAACCATGTTTTCCTGGGGCCTCAGCAGAAATCCACCACCCCTTCTATCTTATATCCCCAGTTATCAAATACGGATGTTATTTCAGGACATATTAACACAAAACCTTCCCATGGTTCTCCACATATCTTTATATAAACATGGACCTCGTTTCCATCTGTTGGGGAAAAACCCAGGCTGGCCCTGGTTGTCACGTGCAAAAGAGCAAAGACAACTCAGAACTATGTGTTTCAAATATCTTAGCAGAGTGGGCCAAGTTCAAACACAGAATTAATAACTAAAAAATAAAGATCAAAGCATTGGACATGCAGGCAGAATCCTCAATGATTTTGGTAGCAGTTTTGAAGAGAGTGTAAGTTGAGACTTGCTATGCATTTGGCTTAGCAGTGGTTGTTGTTTACCATCTCATTTTTTATCCTCAATACCATCTTCCAGCTGTCTCATATATCACACTTATAATTGCTGTGGATTGGAGAACACCGTTCTGTGGCCTGAGTGGAAATGGAAAGCTGAGGAGGAAAGTCACAGATAATTACACTGGTTAGCATTAGTCAGAGTCCAGGGTAGTGCTGGCAGAGAAATGCAAGGAAATATGAAATTGTTTTTCTGCTGAATGCTGGAGAGTTCTGCATGGAATCACAGGGAAGGCAGTCAGGGAAAAATATATTAAAAAACAATCCGTTTGTTCCGAATAGAGGCAGCCCATCCCTGCTTCCTTTCTGGGATTCACAACAGAGCACTGGAACTCATAAAGGAAAAATTCAGTAACTTCAGATATAACCACTGAATAAACACATAAACAGCCTCAGTGGAATTAAAATAAAAAAAATAAAAAAAAATAAACAGCGGGGGGAAGCAATAGACCCATCTGAATATGTGGATTTAAGCATCAGAGGAAATCAAATCTCCACTCTCATTGGGGACTTCCATAGCAATCACCTGCATCATTATTTTTAATTAAATGCACATTAACACAAAGATAATAAAAGGCTTTTGTGAGATCCAAGCAAAATGACCGAGTACTCAACATGGTTAGTATTCAAGGAAAGTGTAAAAGTAATCATTAAGATTATAAAGTTATTTTAATCAAACACCATTATAAGCTGCCATGCAGAATGTGGCCTTAGCACCTGTTTCCAGTTTGCTCCTGCCTTGGGCTGACACTGATGACCACACCACCATGACATGGCTGGATCAGGAGCCTGATTGAACCACCAACTGGCCAGGTAAGAAGGATTAGTTCTCAGGCTGGATGAGGTCCCTTGTTCTACGTTCAGGACACGATGACCCAGAGCACAGGAGGAGCAGGGTGAGCAGCTGGCAGTGACAGAGACTGTGCATGGAGTGTGGGGCTACCCCAGATGGAGCTGGCTGTGTAAGCTCAGCCTGGGCACCTGGTCTTCCCCAAGGTGCAGCCAGACAAGCAGCACTCTGAAACAGGTCCTGGCAAACAGAACATGCTCCAACATGCATGCATCAACTGTATATCCTAAAGCACTTCTCAAACCCACAGGGACAACTACTTCTGTCTCTATTAGCACAAAAGGCAAAACCAGTCTTTTCAAATTTGTGATAGAATTATAGACAGAGGAAATGGCGAGGCATTTCTCAATTATGCCTTGATAGAAGTTCATTCCCTCCACACATTATCTACTTACTTTCCAGATGGAAATAGATTAAATTAATTGGGTTAAGCGTGTTTTGCTAATGGTGCTACAAAAAGGGTATCCACAGACCTACAGTGAGCAGGTACAACAGCAATGCAAGTGAACCACCTTGGCAAAGAACTACAGGAAGGCCCATTTTTATAGATACTGATTACTTACAGCTCCTCATGTAAAGAACAGAAAGGAAATCTTTTTCTAAATGGCAACAGCTCCTCATAATCTCCTGTTTTACACTATAGCCAAACTTTTCCCACTATTATCAGCCTCACAAAGTCACAATTTGTCTCTTTGATATGGAGAGTCTCAGCTTTGTAAACAGACTGCTATTATAATTTTTTTCTGGCTCTTATTAGTGGAAATTTTAATTTGCTGAGATTACATATGCCAGAAATGGTCATTCTTGTAAAATTGTATAGATAGTGCCCAAATCCTATACTAACAGACAGCTCAGAAATATGTGCAGTTATGGGAGTCATACTAAAGACAAAGATAGAAAAGCCAAATTTCAGTTTAGTCTCCAGCACTGCCCAAAAAATACTCAGCAAGGATCCTTTCAAGTGGGTCATCAGGAGGCACTAATAAAGCAGAAAATAAATCAAAACGTCATTGACAAGTGTTTCCTATTGGCTCTAAGTCTAGGAGAAGGATTTCTCTGAACATGTGCCTAAAATGTTTTCTTTTGATGCTGAGAAGATTGGATTTGGCTCCTTTACATCTGATGGGTGTATCTGCATGCCTTGGAGATTGAGGTCTGTTTGACAGAATTAAAGCTTATTTGTTTAATCTAAATTACTATCTTGTTGAAGTAGCACTGCCACTGAGAAAAGCAGAAGCTGAAGCTGGCCTTTCTAAACTCAAGACAAAGCTTGCCCTGAAATATAATAATGACTACTTTGCCTTGTTTTGGTATCCTGGTGTCTGAAATCTGTACTATTTGCAAAAATAAAAATAGTATCACAAATTTTCTTGCTATACTACTTGATAAAAACTACCTGCTCTATCTTAAAATGAACACTTTAATCTGTCTTCAGCATGAAAATAATTTCAGCATAGAAATCATAAAACCTCTACTCATATCCTTTGCCTTAGCACACTTTTCAAATCTTGCAGAATCTTACAGGATTCCAAATCTGAACAAGTAGACCAGACACTGCCATTAATTTACTGCAGTGCACTACTGGAGGATGGGAGATGAAAGCACTGCTGAAGGTGACCTGCACAAATGACAGCAAAATTCCACTGATCACCCTGGTGAGTCTGCACTGCTGAGGGCACCGTTCTGGCTCTGGCTTGGTGTGACTGGGTCCTGACCATGCCGCTCATTTCCTCCTCCCTCCCTCCCACTTTTCCCATTTGCTGCTACTGGCACACACACATAACCATGCCAAGAACCTGATTCAGCTGAAAATGTTGCTGGGGAGGAAGAGAAGCAGGGACAATGCGAGTCAACAGGAGCTGCCTGCAATTAGATTGGCTTAAACTAATCTTGAAACAACAGCCTTAGAACCCAAAGAGGCTATTCCTCTTGGTATCTATCGAGATGTGCAGAGAGTCAGCTACCTCATTTAATTGCAGAGGCGTAGCTAAAAGCTATGAATGAGAAAGGAAGGAGATAGCCTTGTCTGAAACTTTATAATGCAACCTGGTGCACTGTAGACATAATAAAATTATTTGCTAAGCCAGTCCACACATTAGAAGACCAGCTGCCTAGTGTCTAACTATGAAATTGCTCTGCAAATGAAAAGCAGGAATAAAGAGTAGCCAAATGGAAAAATACTTCCTGACCCAGCCAAAGAAAATAATTTACAACAGTTTCTCAGCACAGAGAAAGTAAAAAGGAGCAGAGCACTAGGATGTAGAAACTGAACTTCAGGGTAGTCAGCAAATAATGAGCTATTTGAATGGGTGTTTCAAAGACCCACCCCAAGTTATCTGGAGGAAATAGAGATAGACCTGTTACATAGTTTAAAGACAGAGGACATTCAGTTTTCAAAGTCTGACATGTAAAAACAGCAATTGACGTGATATCAATATTTATATGAAAGTGAAGTCATCTGCCTTTACATATCACTTTTCATTCAGTGATTCCCAAGTTCTTTACATATTATGCATAACTGTTGCAAACTAAGATGATTTCTCCAAAGAAAGTAAAAGGACTATTCCATAATATTAGTCCATTCCTAAATGGAACTTAGAGCACTTTATAGTCATGGAAATAGCCACAGATTTGCCCCACTGCGTATCAAAGACCCCAAGGTATCATTCCTTCCCCAGAGAAATGAATCACACAAAATTCTGTTTGCCTTCCCTCGTGTTTTTCACCATAGGAGTTACATTCTCAGCAAGTTTCAATTACCTTAACTTCAATTAACTTAATGGATCTATATCAATTTATTCCCACAAATAATGTGCCTTGACTATTCTCATATACCATTTAGCTGTAACTAAAGGAATTCAATTCTAAGTATTACACTCCTTTTTTTCCTCAAAAAAAACCCCAGCTTTATACTTTTGCCCAAAAGAGCTGTGGGACTATGGTAAGTAAAAAGAAGTGCCTGCCTTCTTAATCCTGTCATCACACAGCTAATTAAAAACATATATCCTTTTTGGAGGCCTGGGCCCTGGAAAAACACAAGTTTTGGCAGCCTTGTCCTGGTTGCTAGTATATGTTTTTTTCATGTTATGCAGTTTTGGATTGAGTGGTTCTGCACACAAGAGCACCAAGAGACATATTTTCTACAGATACACAGAGAGAGCTGAGAGCATAATTTGCACTGCACTGCTTGCACTGTGCTCCTAACAAGAAAAATGCTGCTAATATAAAAATTTAATACCTAGCTACTGTCAGGTTTTCCTCTTTTTTCCCCCAAAATTCTAAGGATTTAATAGAAGCTTCCTTCTTTTGGGTGCACCCTAAATATAAACAGATTGACATAAACAGATTAGGGACCACAGATGTCTGATGACCCACTGGCTCTCTTGGACACTGCAACTGAAATAAGCGTTACTGAGCATCTTCCCAGAGTCACTGAGAGAAATCAAGAAAAACTCCAATATTTTATGATCACAGCAGAGTTCAGAATGGAAGACAAATCCCCCAGAGTTCTATTCTATGCCTCAAACTTTGGAGAGAGCTGTGCATTTTTAAGAAGAGATGTGGAGTTTCAAAGGAACTGCCACACTGGAATTGGCGATGGCTTCTTCAGTTACTCGATTTGTCAGGCTTCTTCACTGCTTAAGTTTCACCAGATATGCAAAGCTCAAGCCTTGGCTTTTAATGTGAACACTGAAAACTTTATACCTTAACAGCAAGGTGATTTCAGTCACTTGGTAGGTGGTAATCTTTCCTCTGGAACAATTCATGAAGAATTTCATTCACAGGAATAAAAAGAGAAGCCTTTACTACATTTCAAATGTGATAAAGAAAAATACAAGCACACTGAAGTATTAAACTCATTCTTACTTGTGCTTTTTTTGGTTGGAATTACAGCATTAGCCCTCTTATCTACACAAATTATAGGATTGTACAATTTGCCTGTGACAGTTACACGCCACCTATCATTTCGCAACATAAACCAATTCTGCAGGTTATTTGGATTTTCCATGCAACAAAAAATTTATTGGTCAGAGCACTCTCAGTACTGAAATAGTTGGTATTATCAAGGACTCTGACAGTATATAAGAAGGCACAGTAGACAGAACAGAATTCTGAGAAGCAATAAAAGAGCTATTTAGAAGGCAGTGATAAAAATTGCCCTATATTTGCTAGTACAAGCAGGTGATATCCATTTCCCATTGCATATAGTGTTTCTTTTCCCTCTTTCACTTACAAGCCAGGGAAAACATAGACAAAAAAAAAGCCGTATTAAAAAAAAAATGCAGCTGTGCACAAGAAAAAATATATTCTTACACGTGTATATGTATAAATAGAGACATTCACCTTTTGACTACTTGAGACACCATCCTGAACATGTGGTAACCACATCTACTGTGAAGCAGAAAACAGAGAAAATCTTTCCCTAAAAAGGGAAATGGAATGAAAGTGAGCTCTCTAAGCTCAGTTGCAGGTTGCATCATCCAAAACTGAGTCAATTTACTTCTACTTTTAACAAATTTAATCAACACCCTGTCATCAACTGACTTTTTATGAAGACTTCTGAGATTTAATGAGCTCAACTTGAAGCTGTCATTGGACAATATGGACATGGGAATTAGTCAAGATTTCTGCAAAACAAAAATTACAGAAAATGGTGTGTGGCAAAAAATGAACTCAAATTTATCTTAAAATATTATTATCTCAGAATATAAATCAATAAAGAAAGCATTAAAATTTGCCAGTACTACTGAAAATTCACCAAGTACAAATATTAATGGAAACAATTTATTTAAGTTTGAAAGGAAAATAAAATCTATATTAATTTATTCCTTAATTTCTACTCATATTCTCTAAAATTGTAGAGAACACAAACTTGCAGACAAAAAAGGACATTTTATCCAACAAGATCAGAGGAGAGGTGGAGGGAATTTCACAAACAAATTTATAGCTGTCTCCTTAGGAAGATATTTTAATACACCAGAAATGTTCTACTTCACTTGTTAATGAACTCAACAATTAAGCTTTTCTGAAATGCTTCCAACTACATCAATTTTTTGCAATGTTGATTCAAAAGAATAAAGAAATCTTGTTATTTTTATTCAGAGAAAAAACAGAATATCACATTTGAGAAGATTCTATTCTTAACAAATGAAAAAACTGAAAAATGCAGCAATAGGATATTCCATCAGGAAATTTTTACTGGGATAGAAATTATTATGGACCTTCAACAAGAAGAGAATTAATCTCATAAATTCTATAGACATTTAAAGAAAATAACTTGCAAAATTGAAGCATATTGAAATGAGGATGACTGATGCAGAATATAATATCTAATTTCCATGTTAAAAAACATGATCATATTAAGAGATGCCTGTTTGAGTTACCAAGAATCTGGGAATCCAATCACAAAACCAGCCCTGCTATAAACTGGGGAAACTCTAAGCAGAGGAAGAGTCACCCAGCCAGTGTGTTTAGTGTAAACAGAAGAGGATGGAAACAGAAGGACCAATATAGAACTTTAAAGCGTTTCAGTACTCTCAGGCTTTATAGAAGAGATGATTACAGTAATCTTTGGTTGTTTTGTGAACATGACTGAATGAAATGTTGTGGTACTCAGCTAATTTTTACTCATCTGAGCTGCCAACTGCCTGTATGGTAGTCATTCAGTATTAATGTAGTTTTGGCCCAGGGCTTTCATTTCTGTATTTCTGTTTGGATAGTCTCAGATGTGGTGAGAATGTCAGTATGCTAAAGTTTCTGTTGAAAGGCTTTTAATACACATATATGGGAGCTTGAGTGTTTGTGACTTCAAGCAGAGTATAATTCAGTGCCACACTGACAGATAAAAGGCATAATTTGAAAAGTTCAGATTTTTTTTCCCTTCTTATCTGTTAGCAATGCAAAACATTAAGAACAGGATTCAAATTTCTGGAAAAATTGACATTAGAGCCAGCGAGGCAGAACTACAGCATCACTCACCTCTGTGCAGCGTGCAGTGCCCTGGCTCTTGTCACTCCCACCAGTTTGTCACTCTGACACTTGGAGCACGTGCACCACTTTGTCACTCTGTACTGGGCTCCCCTGGAAGCCAAACTCCCAATCACCAGGCAGTAGGAGCCTTTTAGCACTCTGTGAAACTGTAGCAGGAATCAATACAGCTGTTAGGCACTGTTTAATAGGCTTTTTAGTACAAGTGTGCTGAATGACAGTTTTCAGCCTGCTTTCACCTCCTCTCCCCATCTCCTAGAAAAAGGCACCAGAAGAAAAAGAGGAAAACAGTGAGGTTCAGCACATGGTAGCTGATATTCCACCACTGAAACTAAACTGGGACTTCAAAATGGCACCTGTTTTTTACCTGCCAAGTCCCTACAAAACTGCCAAGGCATGAAATTAATGCCAATCTGAAAAGCAACATTTCTCCCTTCTTTCTCTAATTCTAAACAACTGCTAAACCAAGCTGTGTGTGGAGTTATTAGATCAAAAGTGTGCAAACTGCATTTGTGTGTTAAGGAGTTTGCACTGTCGCAGTCAGAATATGGGCATGAAAACACAAGATTTGGGCAAACACCTGAAAGTCTCTTCAATAATAACCAAAGGCTTTTTATCCAGCTATGTAACATCCCCACACATACATCTACAAGACCAGCTGTTTAGAAAGGTTCTTTTTTAACACAAATGAAAATTTTCTTGAATGTATTCTAAGATTTGCAATATCTTTGAGAGATTGATTACAGATTAATTTTCCAGACCCTTTTAAAGCACACATTCCCAAACACTGCCAACAAAAATTCTGATAATTTGATTCAGGAGGGCAAAACCTCTATATACTAAAACTGATCCTCCCAAGAAAATGAAAGCAAGCAGCAGCTTTGTTTTAAACACAACAAAACTTCCTCCTGTGGGCTCTTTTCTGCAGATATTAGGTAACAGATTTTCCATTTACAGCTCACGATAATTTTTTGTCTCATTGACATTATAAAGGGAAAATCACTACAAAATCAAATCCACAGCAATGGGCAGCAAGAGGAGACTGGTTTAATTTTCTCTAGGTTTGTTTTTCCATTGCTCTACAGTTTCTACGTGCCCTCCATGTAACACTGAAGGAAAACATTCCATTTCTAGTGAGGGCATTCGCTGTTTTCCATCTTCAAGGTGAATATGTTGGTTGAGAATCAATTGGGAGGATTTAAAGACCTGCTCTAAACTGCAGAACAGGTGAAGGACTAGTGGCCAGAAGCTGATTAAAACTCAGCAAGCTGGGCAGGAGCAGGCTCAGCTCAGAAATCTGAGAAGTAACTTAAATGACAGGGACATGGCTCCTGCTTCTGAGTCTTTAGAAGATTTGTGCTTTTCCAGGGAGGTTGTTTCACAGTGCCCCAAACACAGGGTAGATTTTTCAATTTTATCTTTTCAAATGCTGTGTGCTTGCAGTGTAAATGACTGATATTTCTTCCTTGCACCAGTAAAAAGAGAACATGCATTGTTTTCACAAAAATAGCAATCAGACACAAGAAGACCACAGAGAGAAAAAATGTGAACAAATACGTAACATGTACAGACTCAAAGTTCATGATGCCTCAAAGACTTCAGACCACTGAGGTTTTAACAGAGGACCTAATACCTTCCTAAAACTCTGAGAAGAGACCTTGTAAATATATCTGGTACAGATGGAATGGAAGCCAGAGCCAGCCACAATGACTAGCAAGCAAGTTGAAAATCAGTCCAAAATAAAAAAACTACACAGTGAAATTACTTTAGGAGAAAGCTTAATAGATTTATTATTTAGTCACTCACCATGAGGCTGAGCACTGTCCAAGGAAAACAAGGCAGAGGCATAAACTCCTGCTTCAATTTAAGTGGAAATTCTAACCACCCCTCTGGCTAATGCTTTACACATATGTTGATGTCAATAACAAATTTCAAAACAAATCATCTATTGGGTACAAAAATGCTGTGAAGACAGTAGACAATCAGCTGTTCTTCCTACTGGAGCAGCAAAATCAGTAACAGTGACTGAACTAATCTAAAATCTCACTCAACACTATAGTGCTCATATACATAACCAAATACATTTGGGGTTTTCTTAATCAACTGTGACTAAACAAGGTAATATTAAAATACATTGGAACAGGGAACCCTTTCTCAAAACTAGAGCCACAAAATAATTTGAAGTCACATTAGTATTAGTTTGTAAAATGTAATTATATTAATTTAAAATTCAGTGTTATGCAATTAAAACTTTAAATCAATTGGCCAAATCATTAGCAAGGAGTAACTTAAAGCAAAACAAGTGTTGCAGAAACAGTTCAGAATTATAAAGATACATGAATAATTTAAATATTTACCCAATCAAAGAGGAAGCTACTTGAATAAACAAACATGATTAGGAACAAAAAGCTGAAATAAACATTTCTTTAAAAAGTGAAACAGCAACACTGCAGGCTTTTATACTCTGAAGGAAGGAAAACAGTTTTTTCTATTCCCAGATTTTAGAAGTTATTTTGCTTTCTCAAATGAAAGAGATGGGCAAAAGAAAAGACTTAGCACTTTGGAGCTAATTCATCTCCTTGGTAGAGCTATACTAAAAGTTCTGAAATATTTTCATTGAAAACAAAGTAAAAAACACCCTTCTACTGGAATTCAAAGTATGAACTATTCAGAGTGTGGACAAACACCTCTGCATAACTTACAGCTGCATTGTCCCAAAAAGTGTTAACTGCACGAGTATACTGTTTAATAAAAGCAGTAGAAGAAACAGATTTCACAATAAATTCTTTTAAAATTCTTTTTAAAACTCTAAAAAAAATTATGGCATATCTCTGTCCTAACAATGCCATAGTGTGCAGCATAGTCTGATCAGACTCTCTCTTTTTCCAAATGGAGCAGATACACATGAATCAATCATGTCCACTCCAAAACAGGAGCATTCTTCCTTATGTCCTCCACTAAAATTAGTGCTGTACTACTAATGGCTATGAACAAGGCTGACAAGCACCTGCAGTAGGGTGTAAAGTCAGTTTTAAATGTCTGTCTCTGGTCCCTTATCAGTGAGCTGCAGAGGGCAAATGGTGCTTAATGTTCATCTCCCAAGAACGGCTCAGCCTGAGCAGTACAGAGCCGCTGCTACACTGTTTCTCATTAAACCATCGTGCTCCAGTCTCAACTTACAAAACAGCAATGTTCTTCCATAGAGGGAGGAGGAAAACAAACATATTGACAGCACCGGCAGGTCCTTCAACACTTATCAATGAGAGAAAACACTAATTTACAATAAATTCTAAAGAATTAATGCACTTGGCTGAAGATACAACACCAAAAAAGAAAAAGAGTTGTAAAGAGTAGAAAGCTGCCACTAGAGAAAGCTCTGGACAGCCTTGCTTTAAAGCTGATTTGTCCAAATAATCTTAAACTAAGCTTTCCCTTGCTGGCTAGTGTAAATGTCTAAAGCACTGGGAAGGAGCATGAAGCCATAAATAAGTAAGTGATATTTAACCAATAAGACTTGTCACACAAATAATTTCTGGACCATTAATGAATGTCTCAGGTGTATTGTAAAGCATGGGGCCAAAGGTCTGGATTGTCTTATCTTTCTCATAAAACAGCAATAATGAAAAATGTGGGAGGAGGACATCAGGGAAGAGTCAGACTCCTGTGTTCCCAGATGGATGCCATAGTTAAAATACATCTCACAGCCAAGATGAGAGCTGCATTTTTGGTCAAAGACGAATTCATTTCTACAATAGGAAAAGTGACTGTATTTTGGTTTAAATATAAATAAATATAAAGACTTACCTTTCACCAATCACTAAATTAACTTATACAGTCTGGCACAAGAATTTGAAAGCTTTGCACTCTCAAATTTACCAACAAATCAGGGAGCAATCTAAACTATTTGGAGAGACATCTGTGGGAATTAGGAGTTGACAATCTTTTAAAATCTGCACCGAGTTTCTTGGCATGACAAGGAGCAGGAAGATGCTCCTTGTTATATCAAGATAGTTCCCCAGTAGCAGAACTTTCTGAAGCCCCATGAAGCATTTTGAATAACTACATAGTCAGTACCTGCATCTTTTTGTCAATAGTCATCTGTCACCAGGTTCTGTGAGCTGCTCTTTTTTGTTCTTGTATTTCCCAAGAAACGTGTCCCCTCTGCACGCTCACTACCTGCAGGGAAAACTTTCACACCTGCCCCTTGGCGTTAAAGCACAAAGGCAGGGTGTTTGCATCACATCATTACAGCAGTTTTCAGCTTCCACATTACAATCAAAACCTTAAAGAGACCTTAAAACTATCCTCCAGTTTCCAGAACCTCAATCAGATTGACTCTTATTTCAGTGGTGCAAATTAACAGTAAGCGCAGGGAGAAAAAAAAAATTGTCCTTTCATTCAAGCAACATAATAGTTTTCCCATTTCAATGTCCATATTACAAGGTAGCTATTTACCATTCTGCTATGGATAATGATTAGATATAGCACCCAATCAGAATTATCCATTTGCCTTAAAAAAAAAAGAATTACAGCTTATACTAAATTTTTTTCATTAAAAAAGTAGAAACGGTTACATGCTCAGTCCTCAGAGCATTCAAATTCCTGAGATGCTCCGTTAGGCAAAGCACTACCATGTACATTTTATATAGAAGGTAATTTACTTTGACAGCAATAATGTTTAATTCCTGCTAAGTGACTTGTTTCTCCTAATTGTGTAGCAGTAAAAAGTTGTGAGAAAACCCTTAAAGTAAAAAATATTCTTATGTGTTTTTCTTTTTCAGGTGCAACAAACTACCCAAAGGATTTTATCAGACACTTTAATCTCAATATTGATTAGGGGATGAAGGAATTCGTTGAACTTGTTGTTTTTTAATTGATTTTCTACAACATGGACATTATGACTTCGCATTTGTTGGCTGTCACAGATACTGATCAACAAAGGAATACTTAGATAAAATGAACCGAGCAATCTCCACAGGCACAGGGAAACAGCCACAAAGTTACCCTCAGTCCTCAGACAATTGTCAGGGTAACCTGTAAGCATTATTAAATAGCTGACTGAAAGAAGAGGTGAACAATCCTTATGCTGATCTCTTTGTAGGTAGCAAGCCTTGTATTATCAAACATACACGTTCCAAAATAGCAGAAAACAAAAAAAGCCACATCTAATGAAGAACTGTGTTCTTGCAGTTCCACGTTTCCTTCAGCTTCCCACTGAAGCAGCGGCTTGCTACTAACCCGTAACTCAGGTTCACATAAAATACTGCTGGAGTAACTTGGGGAGTATCACACTGGTAAAGCAGCTTGGAAAAATGTTACATTCATCAGAGGTTTCTCCCTCTACTAAATCAATATTTCATATTTCCAAACATTTTCTGGTCTTTACAGCAACAAACTAGTTAAAAGCGCAGTGCTGAAACGAGGCTGGAGTGAAAACTTTCCCAGCAGATGACGCAGCAGTGGCTGGGATTTGTAGCACACCATGATGTCACAGCCAGCAGCTGTACAGAAGGCAGCTCTGCTGAAAGGCCACTGCCAACACACGAGATACACTGGGGAGATGGTTTTTTCTGACTTGCTTGCTAATCCTCCTCCTCACAGCTGACAGCCCTGACACCTCAGACAAGGCTCAAAGTTAACTGTCCTTATAAAACAAATGAACAAGAGCCTCGTAAAGCTGAATCGGCTTTGAGCTTATGAGTTCTGCTGGCTGGCAACTCATCTTTGAGTAAGGGTCTCAAGAAGGTTTTTAAAACAGCTTTTCTAAGAGTTTGTGTCCTTTTTCTGAATTTTTCAGCAGAGGTTACAGGTCTTTTGTTTCCCATTCTCATGAAACAAGTCATCTGCTAAACAGCTTAGCTCTTAAAATGCCTGAAAGCAGAATGAACACACATATTTTTCTTCTAAAAGCTACAAGTCATTTTAGGATTATTTTAATTAGGGTTGAATTTTCCTGTTTTGTTAAATAAAAAAGTATTTCCAAACAGCGTTCACAGACTGAAAGTAACTACATCATTGCCAGAGCCTTTTAAAATAAAATAAGCAGAAACATCACAAGTCTGGGTAGACAAGTGACCTCATAAGAAAGGTTGCTGGTGAGTATTCTGCCACAGAACAAAAGCTATACATGTTTTTTAAGAAATGTGTTTTTACAAATTGCCTGGGAGTTGTCCTGGATGTACCAGAGGGCAGACGAAAGAGGTTGCTGGCTAATGAACCATGGAATTATGAAAGGTGAAAATGAAAGAGGCATATCAGGTTAATAATGAACTGTGCAATACCTAGATAGACTCACCATTTCTCTGACATTTTTCTCACTGTTTTAAATGTCTGAACCTAGTGGGTTCCTATATTTTCCCTTGAGATTCAGTTCCACTGTCTAATAAAACTTCCTGTCAGGAAATTTTTCATGGTGTTCAGCCTAAATTCCTCTTTTCTCAACAGCAATACATTATTCCATGTTATAAGCCCTTCTTCTGCAATAAGACAATTTATTCTTAATTTTTAATGTTTATCCTTCACAAAAAGTTATTAACCATTATGTTCTTAACTCTCTGTCAGTCAGCCAAGCTTTAAACATACAGATCCCATAAATCTGACATAATGCTAGATTTTTTTTCTCTGCTGTCCCTGAAATTACATTGCATTATTTAATGCTGAGATTACCATACAAGGGGGAAGGTAAGCAGGTGGCTTGTAGACTATTTTTGCCCCAAATAATATTATTTGTTCCTCAAGCAAAAATTGGTGTTTGGCTAGAAAAAAGAAGAAAAATCCACAGCTGCTCTATCACGATCCTGGTTTCTCAATTCTGCTTTAAATCTAAGCAAGACTCAACTTCCTCCTATTTTATAGCAATAATTAAATTACTATGGGCCTTCCAGTGGATGACATAAATAGCAATTGCCTGCTAGCATTTCAGTCTTGAGTCCTCCTGAGCTTTCCAGGTGTTGCTGACATAACTGGAATACAAATACCTGCAGCATGCTGCATGTGTGTACACTTTATAAGCACTCAAAACGACTATCATTACTGTATTAAGTATATATGCAAGCCTTGGCAGGGGCTAAAAATCCAGCACGCAAACACAGGCATAATGGAAAATCCTTCAGAACTGATCCACCACTGCAAGTGAAGTTCTCATGGGACTAGATTTCTGTATTTTGGTATGTTCTTCCCCAATATTCATGCAACTCACATTCTATCACAATATTTAAGTGCCTAATTCCTGATATAATTTGGACCCAGGTTGAGATAGATAATTTTGAAGCAGCAAACAAAAATGTGTTTAATTTGAGAAGAAATTTTTCTTCACCAGTTTCATTAATATCTTTAAAAGAGACCAACAGATACCTTGCTTTTTTACATTTTTCACCTAATCTATCTGCTGAGAGTCAAGACAAAGTATGACGGGGAAAAACACAGCAAAAACTGAATGCATTTATTATTGCTCAGTAATAGCCACACAGAAGACCAAGAGACAAAAATTTGGAATAAGTTTAACCCAGCTGGAAAGGGAGAGGATCTTTGCTTTACAGGCCAGGTCCATTACAGGCTGGCTGTCAGGTTTTGGTTTTTTTTGTTTTAATGCTGCAAACAGGATACTTGATCATCAGTATTTTTCAGTATGGCTCTTTCTATGACTATTTTCCAAATCTTTCCCTTATTTCCCAGTAGACTTCCAGTATTACATAGCAATTTCATATTGAATATAGGAGCATGGAAGTAATGAAAGCAAAAGCATCACCGTGATTACCTACAAAAGGGTTATGGATGGGAACAATGAGAAACATAATGGATTCCTTCACCTGCATGAAAACTGACTTGACTCTACCTAAAACACTTTCAGGGTCAAAAGGCTCTGCAGTTCTAGCCAGTTCTCACAATGAGGAAGAAAAAAAAAGCACATTGCTTGCATTAAGTCAAAACAACAAAGAATTTGCATTTGAAACCTGAAACAATGGCAAAAGAAGACTTTTAGGAAATAAGACCAAACTAAGTTAGGAAATACTTAGTTTGGTCACCTTTACAAATGAAATCTGTATACATACTTAAAATGAGGAGGATTAAATGGAAGATTATTTAGGGTCTCTTTCTGACACCACCATTGCCTCAGTATATACTTTCCTTTTTCTTCACTCTTCCATCTCATGGAGATTTCACTACTTTCAGTACTTTAGAATGTGTTTGTGTCCCACTAATTTACATTTAGCTAACATTAACTTTCTTGCTACTTAGAAGCATTTATGCTTCTAGAGAGGATACTGTAAGCATATGCAAGCATCTGATCAGTTTCCAATTCTTTTACCTTCTGTACTTCATGAACACACATTTAAATATCAACTTACCTTCTGCATTTCCTGCACTCTCTGCACACACATATATCAACTTTTTACAATTAATAAGCTCTGGTTTAAAGCCATGATGTCAATTCAAAGGAAAAATTATTACAGCAGTAGCTAGAGCCAATTTGGATCAGGCTTAGACAAATTTAGAATAGACTAGTTTTAATGATAGGTGAAAATGCCTCAGACTCTGAATACATGTTATCTAGTGATGTCCACGTATGTGGTGGAGAAATTCATACAATAATATAAATATATTTAAAATTTTCAGTTCCATCTGTAACTGAATGTGGGAGAAAAAGTGACATTATTGTTATATTTAATGGACAGGATTGCTTGTGCATGATGAAATAAATGAAAACCAGCAGTGGAACACCAAGGCCATGTTTACCATATTTGTTCAACAGATGTGAAGAGCACCATTTCTTGCCCTGTCTCTGGGAGAGCTCAGCCCAAGGCTGATGCTGGCCATCCTATAGCTGCACCCTCAGAAGCAAGGCAAGCTGGCAGCCAGCAAGAGCCCACAGACTTGCAGGACAGACACAGGCCAAATTTCTCCCTCTCAGGATAAGTAAGCTCATTACTGTTGTTGGCTATTAATGTACCAGTGACTACCAGCCCCCATTTTAAACAGGAACACACTCACAAGAATTATCTCAGACAAATGTCTGAAGAGCAAAGCAGGGGCCAGAAAAATAATTCTAACACTTAACCCTAAATCCAATAGTAATTAAGACCTAACTCTGGGGTTTCTTCCCTCTTTTTGACACAGTCTATTGACCAATAGTCATCTTCATGGCTCACTGAAAGAACTCAGTAGGCTGCTGAGTAAAGCTGGAAGACCATTCTTTTCTTCCAGTCTTCCAGCACTGAAAGTATCATTGGACACAGCTAAAAGTTACACACTTATTTTTGCTTTGGAGAACACAATACAAAGGCCTGCTCCAAGCACCATTGTATTTTTGGATTTGTATTCAGTGGACATTATGCTACTTTGGAATCAGGCTTTACCTCTGTAAATATCAGAAAGCACTGCTGAAGAAGCAATGCATGTCAAGTGGCCTGCAATCCTTGAACAAAGCAGACCTTGCTCTCCCCATCATCATTATTCACCAGACATGGCAGAATGAAAGGCTGAAAGGATCAAAGAGCAGAGCACCAGCAGTATCTACTAATAATTGACAGTGGAAGCAACACCACTAATCAAGGCCAAAATACAGGACATCATAAAGGACAGACATTCAGGTTCTCTGGCTTAGCTGACATCATTTAAACTGGGACCAGTTGAGTAAAATGAAAGAGGGTACTTTAAATACAAGGGAAGTTTTTAGTAAAATAAGCAAAAGCAAAATTGCACCTGATAAAATTAAAAATAAAACTAAACATGAATTGATTACAGCTAACATCAGTCTCTACTGATTTTTTCTGATCCTTCTTCCATAGCAGATAACTGTTACATATACATAGAAATATATCATTTGAGCAAATTAATATTGCCTTTTCAATCTTACATTTTAGATTTTTGTATTCCTTTATGTTTCCTTTAAGTACAACATGACAAATGAGCAGCTCTCATCTCCCAAAAAAAGCTAGGAAGAAAATTAAAGAAATCTACTGGTACTGTCATAAATTTTCAAAAGAAAATGATTGAGAGAAAAAGCTCCAGCTGCTGTCCTAACCAGTACTGACTTTCATAACCTCTTTTTCTAGAACTTTTGTTTGTCAATACAACCATTTCTATAAAAGCAAAATCTCACTACGTTTTCTAATTACTTTGTACCCTAAGACAAAAATTCATTTACTTTCATTGTAGTCAACATTCATTGCCTGTAATGCTAAACAAAGAAAATATCTCAGTGACCAGAACTGTCTGATAATAAATAGCAAACATTAGGCAACTATGATAAATTGTGTTTTCTTTTTCCATGAAACAAGCAAGTCATTTAGATATAGTAACATTCTTTGAACTTGACCCACAAAGTTTAACTCTAGTGCAGAAGTGATTTAGTTTCATCAGCTCATTCAAACACTGACTTCTCCACCTGAAGTGCCAAGGTTTCCCAGAAATGCATGCTAGGCTGGCTGGTTACACAGCCTGAACCTTGTGCTTCTTGCCTACCAGCTAAAACATAGAGGTTAGCAAACACCTGCATACTGAGTAAAGCCTTTAACCATCATCAAAATACCCACATTTAGCAGTAAACCCTCTGAATAATACAGTCCTTTTTCCATGACCACAGCCAGTGTCCCCAAAGTCAGTTCTCACAACTGCAAAGCACTTGCACATACAATTTATTTTTACTAGATCAAGTAGAGTGGGTTAGTTTGCTGTTCTGAAAAGCACCTCAAAGGAATTTCAGCTGAATGAACTAAACAAAGATATTCCAACGGTCTCAGATTGAACAATATTCAAGTATTTAACTATTTTGAACAAATAAAATATAATTAAAGCTGCAAATATGAAATCTTTAGACTACTATTTTTCACAGTCAGGGACACTGGGCAGAGAATAATCTGTAATTTTCATGGTCAACCTGAAGACTTTGTAGGAAGCCATGTTTACAGTTTCAAAATTAGTTGGGACCAATAATTGTTTATAATTATTCCATGCAAGATAGTGGAAGATACTCTGACAGAAAAAACCCATGTAAAACAGAAGACAATGAAAAATATTTAGACAAAACTCAAGCGGCCTGTTTCAAATGAACCTGGAAGAAATGCTTTGACCTGACAGCAATAGGAAGTATAAACCCTCAAGGACTGTCTTACAATTAAATATTTAGAATGATAAATGAATTATCATAATAAACACTTAGCATTCAGGTAGAAAATGACTAAGAAAATCACTTTTGCCCATTTGTGGTTTTTTAAAAGAAGTTCAGCTTCTCTTTCAATGTAAGGCAAAACTCATTCTTTATATGATTCATTATCCATTGACAAAGAGGCTGATTGCATCAGGAATAAATGTGACCCATTCCCTTCAGAATCCCTTCAACTCCTTTGCTTTTTTGTTCAGAATACAACAAAATAGCTTTCCAAACAGAAAAATGCAAGCAGTACTGTTACAATTTTACTAATTAGGGATCTATTTCAAAGGAAAGGATTGTCACAAAAGTACACATTTCTCTGAGTAAACATCGCAGCATTAATAACACAAATATTTTTGTGTTTCTACTTCTTCAATTGGATCTGTGAAATCAATTTAATCCCTTTCCTTATAATTCTAAGGCTATCCAAGTCATTGATTTATAATCAGTGCTAATTGTAACAGTTAACATTATATCCTCTAATTACTTTCCTGACAGGACTTAGACAAGTGAATTCCGAGTGTTCTGTTTTCTCTGCCAGATTGTAGTTTAGATTAAAATATTACTTCACTTTGCATTATTATATCTAAAGTTTTTAAATCAATTTAGGGAAAACTATATTCTACATGACAGCAGCTTTGGATCAAACAAAGCAGAAGGAAGTGTACCTCCTCTATGCTGTTTTGTGGTCCTTGTACTATTTCTTTTGCAAAATAAGCAAACACGAGAAGTTAATATTTTCATATTTTATTACTGTTCTCTTCATGGTAGTGTGCCTGGCACATCTGGTAAATGACCTAAAAAGTTTTACTAAAATAACAAGTTCTTTTTTAAAAACTAGAGGTATCCTGTAATGCTCACACTCAGATAATCCATTCTACAACCAGCTGCTGCAAGGCAGTGGTTGATACTGTCACCTGCAACCTGCTGCTCCTCCTGCACAGTTCATGTTCTTTCCATCATCCCTTCACATCCTGGGAAACTTCTGTGCAAATCAAACTAAATTCATTTCACTTGCCAAGTTCCAGTCCTTAACATATTTCGTTACATCATCATATTGATATTTCAGCGGGAAAGAATTAAATAGAATAAGCAGCTTTGTTTGCCATTCATGTTACTGCTTAATAGTAATACATTGCTATTTCGTGCAATACCCAGCCTCGTGATAAAAGAATCAGAAAAAATCCTTTGTTTTGTTATGTTTGATCTTCTACTCCAACTGAATTTAATTTAAAAGTATAATAAGCCAACAGAAAATATTTTTCCCTAATTGAGATGTACCATCTGCTCCAGTAATCAGCAAAACACATCCCAACTCATTTGGATGTTTGATGCACTGCTTTTGTACAACTGACAACAGGAAATATGAACATGATTAGAATACAAAGTAATGTTTTGTCCTAGCAATACTTGTTTTACACATGCATTCAGTGGAGCTACTTCTGTGAAAACTAGTTAGTCCTCCTATTCTTCTATCCTAAATAAATTTCATAACTATTTCATTCTCACAGAGTCTAAAATAGTAATTTTATCTGCTAGCCACTGACAAAAAAATGAATTTAAATGCATTTTTTACTTGGAAACATCTGAAAACACTTATTTTTTACACATAATTGACACACAGATTATCTCTGCTGATGACTTACAGAAAACTGCATTCTAAACTACCCCTCTGTAGTTTGAAACTTCTTCCAATTTTTATAAACTCAAATCCTACAATTCAGTAAAATATTTAAAATTTGGAAGTGAATTTGGTAGTTTGAAATGGGATTCACTCCATGTAGTAAACCAAATGTGGTTCCAAGGTGTGGGTTTGAGGTCTGTACTATTTTAGCATGTATTATCCTGTCAATATTGAGAGTATTCTGGTCCATGTAGAGCACAGGACTTGTTCCAGAAAGATGTCTGCACCCCGGTAAGTGTGTTAGTTGTAAGAGGACTAAGTCTACAGAACAACCTGCATGTAAAATAGACAGGGGCTTCTCTACCAGAGAAACATTTTAGAACTTAAGGCAAACCAACTGAAAGAATAACATTAAAGAAGTAACTGTACCCAAATAAATCTTCCTTTGTAGAAGGATTAACCTGCTGTGAATCAATGACATTTTGTCTTAATCCCTTTGTGTACCTCTTACAAGAAAAGGATTCTGTCTTGTAGGACAAGGATAAGACACAGATACTTAAATGCCATACAAAGAGAGTTTTCCCTTTGATGTCGTGTGAGCTACACGTGGAACTCCCTCTTAATTCAGGACCACCGTCGACCAGGACAATCAATAGGGATTTTCTGCTTTAGAAGACAGCTATAAAGTTTAAGGCTGTTTTCTCTGGGAAATACACATTTTAGCTCAATTGAGTCAATTATTTGATCTAGTTTGAGCGTAAAGTTCTTATTTTGAATGTAGTTTCACATCATGTGAGACTGTTCCATATCTACATTGACAAAGGTTTCGGGGTTGTACAGTTGGTTTTCATGTTCTCAACATGAAAGAGGGACCAAAGGCTGATGCTGTTCTAAAAGTGAAAAGTGAATGAAAAATTGTTTTGAAGCACCACAAAAGCTATATAATAACAAAACTTATGTTCTAATTCTTCTATTAAAAAGATAAGCCAGAGAAAGTTAAAAAATTATGTATACATTTCCTTTTTCTCATGTCTTGGAATCTGTGCAAAGGAAACATGACTTCAGAGCTCCAGTCCTTTAAATTCCCTTCTCTGCCAAAACCCAATGTTCTTTTTTATTTAAATTATCATAATTATAATAAGTGGGGGGAAGGGGTTTGTTTTATCTAAGAGATAAATGTAGAAAAAATGAAGAAGTCTTCAAGAGGAAGAAAGATGGTGTGAGGAGGCTTGAAGAGGTGCACAAAGGCTCATCTATTCTTGTAATATCTTAGCATCTTTCAGTAATAATAATTCTCAGTACTGTGCTTTGTAATCTCAGCTCAGATCTGATGGGAAGATTCCATCTATTTTAGATGCAACAAAAGTACTAAAAGCCAAGCAGTTCAGGAGCAGGGCTCAAAAGACAATCAAGTGATTCCATTATCCCACTGAGTAGTCCACCAAATTATTCCAATTAACATTAATCAAGTGTTGTGAGTTGCTAAGATAACAACTGGTATGAATCAAACACTTTTCAGCTCGAGTGACAGATTTCAGAGGTTTTGTATCTTAACTGACAACACTACTGTAAAATTCAACATTCACCAGGACATTTTGTTTCAGTTCCATTTTAGTTTTGTTTGTAGTAACAAAACTCATCTTTTCAATCTTGCAGTGAGGATGTACTAAAATTTCAGATTTCTGTAAATTGTCTCCTTTGCTTGGTATAATTTAGCTGTGAACATTTTTATTGATTTTTGGAGAATGATAACATTTTTTTATTGAACCAAATTCTTAACTTCAGAAATACAATTACTAAAAAAAACCTAATCAAATGAAGTTTGCTATATTTCAGTATTTTTAATCTGCTTGAAAAAAAATTGATCCCACATCTTGCAAGTTTTTCACAAGCTCCTAATTCCAATGAAAACAAAGGCATACAAATAAACCTGTATCAGAAGGAAATGTTTTGTTTCTCAATTGTCTCCTCTAATTGAAAGAAAGCAAAGATGCTTCCAATTAACAAAATGTTTATATGGAAATCAGCAACAACAAAAATTAATTAGAAAACAAATATCTGATATTTGGCCCTCTTCTGTCCTTCCATCAATGAAACTATTAGTGTGCTGGCTCTGCAAAAACACTTGCACATTGTCATCACATGAAATATTTGATTTTCCTTAAAACAAGGCTATTAATTTTCTCCCACCATTGAGGCAATTCTTTTAGAGGGAATAAGACAGCCTAATCTCCTTCCTAGTTATGCAGTTCAAAATGCCCATAGGTTATGAATATATTTACCTCACACTTTTCCATGTGCTGTTCTTAGTCTAGATTTTCAACTTTTATCTATGGGAAGAAAGATTTCAGTAAATATTTTGTTTCAGCTTATATGTGGATATGTCATACAAGGCTCTCACATGAAAGCACGTTTTCTCAGTCAGTAAGGATGGGCAAAGGAAGAGTCAGAAGAGAAAGAGAGAGGCACAATAAGGATGCCTCCTGCATGAGCTCCAGCTTTAAAATTCTCTGTGCAAGCATGGAATCCTAACCATATAACACACAATAATCCCAGTTCTACATTTATGCAGGTTATATGAGTCTAAATAATGGATGTGATTTAAACCCTGCAAAAACATCACATCTTCCATAATTTTCCTATTAATCTTTACATATAAGTAACTAACAAGCAGGCTACAAATCTGCTGTACTCACAATATGTTGAGTTCTCAGCTGTCTCCCCTGACAATGTGTGAATACAGGCTATGCAAAAGTCATTGTCACCCACAGGGAGGTGAATGCTAGCCTTCTTTTCAGCATTTCAGGGTCCTACCTTGGGACCTATTAGCAAGAAGGCAGACTGCTTTATTATTTGAAAAGCTGTTCACTATGATTTATGGCCTTGTATTAGCCTTCTCATCTTGAGATATTAGACAATCATACTTTGTCATGGACAATCTGAGGTGGGGAAAACACAGAGCATTCATCTTCTCTTGCCATCCAGGACACTTCTTTTCATCTATTGTTTTTTCCTCTGGCATATCATTTCCTTGTAATCAATTTAAATTGAAAACTTTAATGACCTTCCCTGAGCATTACACGGTCTTTTCACCTACTCTGAGGGTTTTTCTGCAAAGAAATTAAAACCCCAAAGCCTTTTAAACTTTACAGTATTTTCCCTACCAAAAAAGCAAAAGCACACTAGTCTCATTTGTGATTATGAAAGGATTTTAGAAAATTACCAATTAAGCAGACCCAAAATACCCAGTATAAATAATTCCACATTTTAAGTTCATGGTTTAAACCCAGTTGGCAAATAAACACCACGTAGCCACTTGCTCACTCCCCATTTCTCAGCCAGGGGAATGGGGAGTAGAATTGGAAAAAGGTAAAACCCTTGAGCTAAGAATTGTTGAAAAATTGAAATAAAGTAAAATGCTATAACAATAATCATAATTAAGAGGAGAAACAGAGTGAAATAAACCCCAGCAAAGACAAGTTACGTACAATACAACTGGTGTTGTACATACCAGCTGACTGATGCCCATTCCTTCCTCAAGTACTGACTGGCACTTTCAGGCCAACTCCCCCAGTTTGCAAACTGGCCATGACACTCTGTGGTGTGGAAAATCCCTTTGAACTTCTCAGGACAGCTGTTGTGGCTTTCCTCCCTCCCACCTTCCTGTGCACCTCCCCACTGGCATAGCAGAGGAAACAAGTCCCAGACATAAACACTGCTAAGTCACTACTAAAACAATGTATTGTCAATATTATTCTCATAGTTAATTCAAAACACAGCACTGTACCAGCTACAACGAAGAAAATTAATCCTATCCCAGCCAAAACTGAGACTGAATCCACCCCTTGTTCCATGCCACTTATGACATGCCTAGGTCTCACATTTTCCACCACACTCCAGTTAGCTACGGTCGTGGTTCTTGGTCCTTTGAAATACACACACACACACACATATAGGTATCATCCCCTGAGGCTATGCATCATTCCTGTGAGGGGCCATTGAGTTAATTCATTCCATGACTTTGGGCTCCACCTGTCATAATTGTTGTTCAGGGCAAAAAAATTGGTGTGGCTTTGGGTTGCTGCGCCATGAAGCCAGTGCTGGTCCCATCACTGCTGGGCTTGTCCCATTCATTTCTCATTAATCTGGATGATTTTTGCTATAGTATCCTTGACATTGCCTATAGCCACCATAGAAGTGATTATATACACTGCTACATAGCAATTAACACCATACAATTTATTTCATTAGCTAGCCTCACCTAAAATCCAATCCCCCTGAGGTACCCATCGGTCTTCCCCATCTTCACCTAAGCTAGCAAGCAACTGCATGCAAAATAGGTGCAGAATGAAAAGAGATACTGACATCTGGAACCACTGTGCCACAAAGCAACTGCACGCCTTAGGCAGAGTCTGCTGCAGGCCATTTGAAATGACAAACCAAAAGGTCACAGAGGATATCATAACTGATCTTTGCCACTGCCTTTCTGAAGGATGTATCACCTGAGGACACACACAAAATTGTTCAACAGCATTAGTGGAGTCACAGCAATGCAAACCCAATGAAAAAGAAAAGTGATGTTGTATAAAGACATTATAGGGGTTTTTATGAAATCTAAACCTTGGAAACAAAAGAGTTTGGCCTTCCTCTGTGCGGGGTAGGTGGACATGGCTTAATCTTTTGTCTTTTTACCCTTAAAGTAAAGGCCTTTTACTGGGAGCCCCAGTGCATTCCTTCATACTAGGAGGAGAATAGAAGGGAAAAAAGCTGGTATTTATGGATTAATAAATAAATAGACAAAAGAAACCCCCACCCTACCTCACTACCATAAAAAGCCAAGGACTTCTTTTGTGTCCTCCCATTCACAAACAAGAAAAACAAAACAGAACAAAAACAATCTGTTACAGAGACACACCCAATCAAATGTTTTGTGATGAAAATCTTCCCCCACAACAGTTGGAAAGCTCTGCTGGGCTGCTTCCCTTGAGGAAGAACCCCTGACTGAACTGAGGACTCCCAATGCCATGTGAGTGCCCTAATACTAGGCCATCAACAATTCCTAAGTGCCCTCATTTGTTTTCATCAACAATTTCTCTGTTGATACCTCAGAAACCTCTCCAACATATCTGAAGGAAAGTATCCATTTTTCCAAACAGTTTACATTTCAAGCACTCTGAACCACACTAACTGTGCATGGGATCACGTCTTTGATGCTTTAATCTAAAATGCCTGAGCTGAAATCAGAGCAGAAGGAAATAATTCTGAGCATTCAAGTGTCCTACGAGTTCAAGTACCACTGACTCAGACAACATGGGCATTGAGAACCTAAAGTCTGAGTGAAATATCAGTAATATTCCAATCTCAATGTACCACTGATACTTTTGAAATGATCCCTCTGGTTTTTCACCTTTACTTTTGCCAGTTACACCAAACAGCATAAAATCATGTAGCACATCTTCAAGCTGTGTTAAGCAGCATCATATGAAGCTGTCAAATTTACTCCAAAGACCAAAAATGCTATGCCAAAAGAGCATGAAAATTTAACTGGCTGATTGATAAGGCTTCTATTTGCATTATTATTTTGGGTTCTGACATAAATGTAACAAATGCTTTGGTGAAATAATTAAACCAGAAAAAATTGTCAACAATTCCATGAGTACATTACTTTTGGAAACAAGGCTAAAACTCCTAATCTCTGTAGTCATTTTGAGACTGCCATTTCTCATCGGCCAAAAGGTGCCATGTAAATTGTGCCATTATAGATATCCTTGCATCATCATACATTTTTCTGCAGGCAGAGACAGATAAAAAGATGACTTTTGAGATATGTTCTTCTGCTCACAGTAAATCATGCCCACTGAAGTCTCAGATACAGAAATAGCCTCTCTCTTGTCCTGTCTGTTAACCCTTTGAAAATGTCTTTACATCAAAAAGCTTTGAGATGGCTGTCTTGCTGAAATCACATGTTAGAGCTGGGAAGTTTGGGAGAAGGAAGTGTGGATAATTTGTTTACACAAAACAGTTCCAGGCTGGCAAACACGGTAGTGAATCCAAGTTAACAAAAAAGAATTTAGAAGTCTGTATTTTCTGATTAAAAAACCTTTAAAAACCACAACCTGTAAAACTTAAATAAACTTCAAACATTTTGATGATTCATTTTGCTTCAGTGAACTTGAAAAACTGAGTTGTGGGGTATCTTTGTAGTTTAAGAATAAAGTACTTGTGTCCTGGCTCAAGTGAAATAGTTCATCAAGCAAAGACTGAACAAAACAAAAATAGGAAAATAAAAGCTGTTTGCTCTGGTTTTATGTTAGTGACATACCAGAACTATTCAGCTGCCAGCTGGAAGAACATGAGGCAGCCACACTGCCTGGGGAAGAGCAATGGTCAGGAGGAATGATGTGCTGGACTGGAACCCAGGGGCTACCAATTAGAAAAAAACACCACACACATTATCAGAAAAGTACAGCTGAAGAGGTCCATCTGGGCACTTTATAACCCCTTCACATACACATCAATATTTAAAACATTGTCTTCTTTCATGCGAATCAGCAGGAAAATCTGTTTTAGCTACAGACAGTCTGAGAAAGCAGCAATTAAAATCTGTTATCCACATCCTCTCACTTTCACTTCAGGGATTTCTCTTCCTCCCACTCTGCACAAAACTAACAGCAATGCAAGGTTTTGCCTTTGTGATTGAACACTGCAGGGAGCAAAGAGCAGACTGTCAGTTGTCAGTATTATCACAGAATCACAGAATGGTTGGGTTGGAAAAAACCTCTGGAGGTCATGTGGTCCAAGGCCTCTCTAAAGCAGGATCAGCTAGAGCAGGTCGCACAGGATCGCATCCAGAGAGATTTTTAACATCTCCAGAGAAGGACACTTCAGAACCTCTCTGGGCAGCCTGTTCCTAGTCACTCCCAAAGTAAAGATTTTCCTTACATTCAGATAGAATTTCCTGTGTTTCAGTTTGTGCCTGTTGCACTTAGTCAAGTTGCTGGCCTCCACTGACAAGTGTCTGTCCTCATCCTCCTCCTGATGATCACTCTTGAGATAGTAAGATGTAATGGCTGCAGTTAGGTCAGGGTTTAGATAAGGATTGAGGGTATAGTTAAACAATCCCATGTTAGGACAGTTTCAAGGTCACACACAGGCACACTGCACTCAGAGTTGTGGGGATAAACAGAAGCTCAATCCTCTTTCATTATCACCTTGGTGCCTGAGGCTGCCAAAGAAATTAAAGGCACATAGTACTGGCAATTCACCCAGCAATGTGTGTAGATGCTCCAATGACTCAGCTCAGAGGATGAACAGCAAGAGGAGGAGCCCAGTGCAGTGAGGCAGTGGCAGTACAAACCATCACAAAGCACATGGAGAGACTGCTGATGACCACACAGCTAACCTTGAATTTACAGTTGAAGCCAAAGGATAGCTGGTTTAAATCATGTCTGCATGTGGGTGCAGCACCCAGGCTACGATCCCACTGCCCCAGCCCAGAGAGCTGTTGACACAGTGCTGTACCTAACGTAATATATAAGTGTGCTCCAGAGAGACCACAGCTTCTTTAGCAAAGAGCTGCCCTAGCATAAAGTGGGAACGAGTTTGTGCCTTATCAAGTAGTCAAGAGATGAATACATGCCCACATAAAATACTGCCCTGCTTAATGTCCCTGCACTCTGCAGAGCTGGCTGATAACCCCTCAGAAATATTATGTTAAAAATAAAACCAAACCACTGCTGAGCTGGTTGAATGTCTCCAATTTGACAAACTTTTCAAAAATCAATAACAAATTTCTGAAGAATTTTACCTAGCATTGGCAAGCTTTTTCATCTGAATACTTCCCTACCAATACAATAAGCATGGTTCTGAAGAAAAAAAATACAGGTTATTGATCCAAGTGCTTTGAGACATAACTGATTATTAACAGGAGGCAGTAAGAAATATTACCCTTTGGTTCAGTGCAGAGTAATTAAGGATATTAATCAAGTCCAGGTTTTCTTGTACAGATTCTTGCCTTTACTATGAATAGTAGCCTGGGATTCAAAAGGGTAATGAATACCATAGCTAGCATAGGAATAACTAGCTAGTATATATAAAAATACAGCCATCAATTATCAAATACTGGTAGGGTCAGGCATTTCATTTTCTTAAAGAAGCCCTATTTATCTTTTGAAGGTAAATCGTAGGCAATGGAAACGACAATGGTAAAAAGCAAAGGATGTTGGTAGCTAACAGCATGTCTACAGATAAACACAAATGGCTAGAAAGTTTTTGACACATTTCACATCTAAACAGTAAACCAGTGTCACACAGAAATCAGAGACAAAAGGACAGCTCCTATCCCAAAACATTGTCTCCTTAGAAAACGAAGCAAATGCTGGAAACCAGATGGCACTTCTCAGAGGAAAAGAAAGAAAATAGAAAGAAAAAAAAAAAATCCCAGGGGGTGGTAGGGAATAAAAGCAGCTCACAGACTCTGGAAGAAGATCTCCAGCAAAGCAAAAAGGATAAAGCTAGATTTTTTTTTTGGCCCAACTTAGTTCCTGTGTTCCCAAAATTTCACAGAAAGTGCATCATGGAGAAAGGCTTTCTTAGCAACTCTCCTCAAATGCCTGGAAATTTTTCAAACCTCAATACATGCTGGTGCTTATCACCTCCCTACCTGCAAATACATGCCATTTGATAAATCTTTATTGCATAAGAGCTGCCATCATTTTCAAACTAGCTTCTCAGACTTTAGAGCACATACAGGGTTACATATGCGAATCTAAGGATTAATCACAGGCTTCATACCCTTAAGTGTTGGGCTTCATCCAGTCTGTGTTGTCCACTTTGAAAGTATTCCCATCAGTACATTACTGCCATTTATTCCTAACACACTCTTACACTTTTGTTGTGCAAGCATAAAGGGGACAAAGACGGATGAGGATGATCTTTCAGAGCATTCTGCTTTAGAGTTTTACCTCACACTGAAGAATCTGTGTGCATAAAGCACAGAGTACTAATGTTAAGGTTATCTGATTAGTCAGGAAATATTACTTATAACAAAGAATTCAGATATCGCCTATTATTTTATTTGCAGTTTTTCCTTCAAGTATTCATGCATATTCTTATGCAGAAAATCCCCTGCAGATTTTACCTGGAACATTAAATGAAGTTTCTTTGTGAAAAGACATACCAGAGTTTTGGGACAAAAGAAACTAAAATGCCATCATCACTTGCACATAATTTTGTTGTTTCTGTATAGATACCAGATATTTCAGATACAATTGATAAGCAATTATGAAATATGAAATATGTTCAGGCAGCTCCAGTTTGCCTGCATGTGGTCTGTGAACAGCTGCCATCTGATCTCCACCATCCATTTCCCAGTGTCCTGCAGGCCAGGGGAGCAGATGACCTGCTGGCAGCACCGGTTGGATTCCTCCTGCACATGGCCCTTGTGCAAATCTCTGCAGCAGAGCATCCAAGGCAGATGGATGATATGCTGCCAGCTGTAGTCTCAGCTATGTGTAGGTTTTATCTTATCTTGCCCAGTCAAAGATAAATGGAGAAATGCTCCTTGAGCCATGTGACCTCAGTATAGTCTAATTTTAAATGGAACAGAACAACAACAGAAAAAAAAAAAAAAACCCAAAAAAAAAACCAAAACAGCAGAGGGGAAAACACCCCTTTTAAGGTCTGAACACCCTTAGTGTTATCTTCCCTGCAGATCGTTCAGATGACAGCTTAAATTTCCTACTCTCATCCAATAAAGGAGAGGGAAGAAACTTCTTCAGAAAATACCTCCAGTTCAAAGATCTTTACTCCACACTTTCTCTGTTAATAGCCAACTTCAGAAAAAAATTCACAATACTATTTCCACTTGGCTGAGTTTTGGGCTCCCTGTTAGTCTACTGATAAATAAGAAACATTTAATTTAGTCATGTGCTGATATTCTGTATGATATCAGATCACTTTCTTGTACAAGATGAAGTTGGATTTTTCTGTGGACTTCTTTTAACTGGAACTATGCAGAAACAACAGTTATAGATACATCAAGAGTATAGAGCTCATACATTACAGATGTATCTGGATTTACCACACAACATTCTGAAAAGCTGTAAAATACCTTCTTGTAGGTCTGTCCTTTACATATATAGTGAAAACAGAATCATTCTACATATTTGTTTCTTCCCCTAAAGAAGAAAGCACATCTGAGTAGTAACATGAGCATTGAAAACAACACTATCAACAAGCATGGCTCAAGGCATTGATTCTGTAATATACATATTCTTCAAAATAAGGAAATGAGTAATCCAGATAAATCACAGTGTAAGATGACTAACTCCTATTAGGTTATGAAATTTCTGTTACAATGTGTTGGGGTGTCATAACTTCAGCATTTATTTTGGGAACTTGATAGTCAACAATGTCCCTGTTGGGAAAATGCTCAGGAGCAAAGGTCTAAAACTGAAACATGTTTTTTCTGGTTTATCAAACTTCTGTTTAGCCAAATTCAGGAACCTGGGAAGAATATAAGGGTCTAATGCCATCTCAGCACCATGACATTTAATACAATATTTGGCATGCTTACCTCATTTATGCGCTTTCTTTTTCACTAGCAGAGTTTCACTAGGTCTGCTTAACACAATTTATTTTCAGAGGTCTGACTTTCCTTTAAACCAATATTTGAACAGGGGCTCTTTGGCACTTTAATGGTAGAATAATACTTCTCTAGCTAACATAGCACCACTCACCAGGGGTTCAGAATGTCATTGTGCCAAAGTATTCTAAATGAGTAATTTCACCCTGATTTTCCCCAGTGGCAGCTAATGCCTGTGTGTCAGGCACTGGCCAGCTGGCAGCTGACTTTTCTAGGACACGCTAATAGTGCAGATGACCATAGAAACAGAATTAGTGGGAAATGGAGCCCATCTGAATCTGTAGGGCATGAACCTCTACTTAGCCAAGTATCATATAGAAAATTCTACAAGAGAGGAAATTAGTATTCCAAGTCTACAGAGGCCATACACCCCGATTGGCTATCACACCAAGCTATTCCACCCATGGAAGTCCTGAATCCCAAGAAAAATGTTCAACAACCTTAACTTGCCAAGGCAAGCCTAATTCAGTTGGTGTTCTAAATGACATTAACAGGATGGGAATATTAGGAGCAAGCACTTGAACTGTGCTCAAAATTCATAATCATGCCAGACAACAAGTTGATTTTCTTTAGCAGCATCTAGTTATGCAACTTTCCAAACTGATGTCTGATTACAATCCAGGCCAAATTATGCTCTCAGCTACAACTTACTACAACCTAGTCATTTGTGTATAGCTGATACGAGGCTGTTTGGCTTCTGTTTATGACAGAAGCTCTGTGGTTTACATCTTACCCTAGTTACGTTCTTTCATTTCCTTTTCATAAAAGCTGCTTTGTTTTGTCTGAACTACAGAAACTGAGCAAAACAGCAAACAAAAGAAATGATGCAGTGAATCACTAACATTAGCAAGACTGTATATATTGGTTTTCCAAAACCATTTCAATGCCCGAAGCCTTTGCCATGGGACAGCAAAAATAATACACTGTAACCGTTGTTTTTCAAAATCTCCAGATCTAATTATTGGCACTAAAATATCACAATATTTTACTAAACTGAATTAGTGAGCTATTCTTGTTGGGAGCAGCAAAGTGCTAATTGTTTGTTTTTACAACATGCACCACACTAAATGCCTGGGCTTTCACAGACCTATAATCTGCTGGTAAATCCTGCCCACTGTCCACTGGAGCATATGGCAATTCACAAAGGAAAAGTGCTGATTATGAATTTGCCTGAAACAATACGTAGCAAAATGCCAGGTTTTAATAAAATATATGTGTGCGATTAAACTTTTCCATTCCTTTAAAATATATCAGCATTGGAGGCACTCTAGTAAGTAGCAATATCTCAGTCACAATGTAAAGAAAAATAGTTTTAAATTACTGCAAAAACAAAAACCAAAGCCACAGTTTACTGCAATGCAAAGGGACACATTCTCTTGGCAAGCCTGGCTACTGGATCAGAACCCCACAGTTCTGGACTCTAGAATGGTAAAATTCCTGTGCACAAAGAAACCTTATAGCAAAATTGATTTGACTTAAAGGAATAGATGCAAAATCACAGTCCTGATACACAAGGAAAAATACTGCCTAGACCTACATGTTTAATGTAGGTTTTCACTGTACCAGCTGAGTAATCTTGGATTTCTCAGTAAAACTTCCTTTCCTCTCATGGCAGGCCTCACCAAAGAACAAAGAAAAAATGAAATTAATACTTTAACAAAAAAACGTCATTTTTCCAGGTTCATGGAAAAAAATTCATCATAAATCTTTCCTAAATCCTTTTGAATGCAAACCCACATTTTACTTAGTTTTAGTTTCGCCATTATAGATCAATATACAAAGTTGAACTTAATTGTGCTGAGCCATGCCCACAGCATAAAGCAGCCTAAGAACTAACTAGAGATAGATAGGAATGTACTTTTATACTAACAATTATCTTTGAGATGTTAGTTTTACCTCTTTACATCACAGTGAAATCAAGATCATTTGAATTTTCAGAAAAGAATGTGAGACTGACTCCAGCCTCCCAGTAAAGGTCAAGGCAATTACATTAAATGAACTTTACAAAGTCGATACTAATCCAACAAAAATAGTCTGTTAGATACTCCCAGCAAACTTAATTCACATCTCCTTCGAACAGCACAAGATTTAAACAGGACAAGCAGCATAAAAACTTTTATTCATTCCTGCACCAACATTGCTCTTCATAATTTCAGCTCATTTCTACTCTTATTCCACTTACTGATGAGCAACGTCATTTGTAAGACATGATGAAGCCATTAAGTTATATTGAATCCCACTCTCCTTTCCAAAACTTCAAGTTGAGTAAAACAAACATGAACCAGTTAAGATAAAATAAAAAATATTTAAAAATAAAATCCCGCATACTGCACTGGGTGCATTACTATTTGCCTTTGTTAAAAACTGTCAGTAGTTACTCACTTATTCTTATTTGAAATGTTTACAGCAAATAAAACTACAGCTGTTTAATGGCTGACAACTAGTTTTGCTGCTTCTTTGTGTTTACTTTTACTGGTAGTACAGCTTTGCACCATTGTTTTAACCTCAGCTTGTAGAAAAATGTCTCATTTATAGCTCTATATATTGGCATAAATCATTCCATCCCTGGAGAGAGATGAAGGAACAAAGAATATGAAAGGGAAACTTAAAGGAAGAGAACATTGCATATTATGCAGGGTTTATGGTTTACATCTGGCACTGCCAGCCAGGCATCCAGGCAGAGCATGGAGGTGGTGAGGAATACAGTTCTTCAGAAGAAGCACTAACAGAAACATGATAAAAGGTTTTCTACCTCCCTCTTATCACCTGAAAAAAAAAAAAAAAAAAAAAAAAAGGGAAAGACAAAAGAAAAAGCTTGGAAACCACATCACTGAAGCAGTGAATACACAGTAATGCATTGTGTATAAAGGACTCATCTGGGGCTTCCTACATGGAATTCACTTTACAATCCTTGCAGATGCCCAGAGTGGGTCAGCCTCCCTCCCGATCTTTTTCTCACACATGTTGTGATGGATATGGCAGGCAAATACGATCCAGCTCTCAAACCTTATGCCACTCTCAAGTCTGGACCTGATGGACATCCAGTTCCTCCTCATTCAGCCAAAAAGCACATTCCCCTGCCATGCCACAGTCACTGAGGAGATAAGTGTTTCCTGGCAAGCAGTCAGGTCACCTGTAAATGCCTTTGAGTCAGAGCAACTCAGGCAGATAGGAATGTCAGGCAGAAATGATGGCATGGAGCTTCACGGGCTCCGTGCCAAATGTAAATAGGCCTGTAGTATAGCCTTGACCAGCCTGGAAATGTTCACATCAATGGCAGGCCAAGCCTCCCCAGACCACCCTACATTAAAGGCAGAGGTAGAGCAGCCTGATCTGTGCCCAGAAGCACTACAGCACAGAAGCAATTGATCTTGCTCAAGAGCTGCTTGCAGCCTGCAGACAGACAGGGAACACGATGGTGACACAGCCCCTGTAGCACCAGCACAGCCAGGGAAGCCTCTGTGCGTGCGGCCCCCATGACATCATATCTGTTCATAGCTCTGATGAAGGGGGCTCCAGGCATTTCTGGGGGGCCCTTCCAACCCCTCCTTCATTACCTCTTTGCCATCCCAAACACAGCACACAGATGCAGCATTCTCCCATCTACAGCAAGGCCCGGTGTCACAAGTCACTCTCAAGTTCCAGGACCTCCTGCAGAAGCTGGGGAGGCAACCAAGCAGGAGCTCAGGGTACAACCACCAGCAACATCTGTCAGCTGGTGCTATGGGCAGCTGCTGGATGAACTCAGTGATGGAGTGCACACTACACAGGAGATTCTCAGCACTTGGATTTGAAACATATCTGTCACCAGTGCAATACTGACTGCAGGTGAGGATGCATGCAGTCACCCCAGGACAGATGGGGTTTTAGAAACAAACAGGAGCAGACCTGGATCTTCCTTTCTAGCTCGCTTTACTCCCCAAGGACTTTGGAGGCAAACATAACCATAGATTCCCTCAGAAGCTTGCATCTGGCAATTCATATAGAAAATAAGCAGGAAAATAAACCTAAGGCAATCTGAAATATCAGGCAATATACCTTAAAGCTATGTTGGCATCAAGCTAAGCCAGTTGAAAAAAAAAGAAAAGGAGCTGATCACATAACACCTTGCATTGGCTAAAAACTGATCCAGCAGATAATAGAGATACATGTAATTTCTGCATAACTGTTCAGGAAACTAGAGCCCGAAGACTGTTAGCACCTTCCTTTGACATTGTCAGTTAAAGGGCACTACAAAACCCAAGAGAATGTCCTCCTAACTTTGTGGCATAACATCCTATGGAAATTGCCCTAGAATTTACTAGCTAAAATTCAGGCAGTTCAATGAGCACAAGTGATTTGCCACAAACATGCTTAGCCATCCACCCACATTAACTTATCCAACTGCCATAAGCATCTCCAACTTCATCAGCTAGGAGTAAAGACAGAAGCTTTCAATGTATATGCTACAGGGCATATGCTGATCATGGGCTGGTGTCAAGAAGGAACATACCCTCCTTGCACACTATTATACAATTACAGGTAAACGTATTATGGGGATTTATATCTTCATTTGAAGCATCTGGTATAAATCAACATTGCAGGCAGGATACAAGATTAGAAGGGTCATTGGGTCTTTCCTGATACAGCAAATAATTTGCTCTGTATCAAGCAAAGCATTTTTTTTCCTTCCCTAATTCCAGTAACTCCATTCAACAGCTTCAATTTCCCTTCAATTGCTTTCTTGCAGCCTCCTCAGTGTGTCAATCACAAAGCACAAGCTAATCATCCAAAAATGTCTTTTCCACTTCCCCAAACGTCTACTAGATAGGATTCAGGCACAGAGATTAAAAAGCTAAACTCAGCAACTTGTTCTGACTCTCTCCATTGCATTCCAGTCACCAAGGGGGCAATTTTTTTGCTTCAAATATAAAAAACATTCATAATGGAGTTTATTTAGACCTTCTTGCTTTAAGTAAGCAAGTTTTTAATCTATCACATACATTCCTGTAATGTAGGTTTGATGTTAATGGGTTGTAAAGTGGGTAATAATTTTCTAACTGACCTCTTCAATCAGATTAGATCATATTATTGACCATGCTGTTTGTTTTATAACCACAATCATATTGTGGAAGAACATCTCTTGCAAGTAGCACATTTGTAAGTGCCCATTAAGGCGAAAGATGACAGGTCTGCATGTTTGGCACTTTTTAAATATTTCTTTTTACCTTGTTGGCAGTATTCCCATCAGGATCCTAAAGCTATCCATTTGTATCTTTCTGGGCTCCTGTCTGGGGGTTCTGCTTTGTTTTGAAAGACACTGTAAAAGAGCCAAAATCAAAAAATATGTAAATACTGTAACTTTGAGAAAAGAACACCCAAATCCACCAGACATTCCTCCTTTTTTCTTTGTTTTTGTTTTCGAGTGGTTATCTTGGTCAATGCAACATTCCTTCTTAAAAGTAAACTCCAGAAGTTTTTCAAGAGTGACCCAATAGGAATTTTACAAAGATTTCTTAGAAAATTACCATTAATGACTTCTTTTCAACACTCACTTATGCATTCAATAGATGCATTTAGCAAAGGTTTTTGAGCTCCTTATCCCTCCTAAACAGGAATGATAGCTCATGGTCAGGCACAGGACTGGGACTGAGACTGACACAGTAAGTCCTCAAGCCCTCAGGGCCAATGTCAGTCCAAAAATGTTTGAAACCAAGTTTCTCAGACAATGGTTTTACTTTCTTTTACCGCAGTTCTACATGCCTTCTGAGGGACTACTGAAACTTATTGTCATGACTTGTAAGCAGACAAGTAGTCTGAGAAAAAAATACAAATCTCAAAAAGAGCAGTGGAGAAAAGCAAGCAAACAAAACACACTGGGAGCTGCCTTTGCTGCTAGAGGAAACAGAACATTAATTTTTTTGTCATCGAGCCCTGCAGTGTGGCTTTGGCAAAAACACTCTTCTCCTAATGTGCCAATTGTTCTTGTCTAAAATGAAGATAATATTTTCCCTCATTACACTCACTTGTTAATTTGTTCATCCAGTTTTAAGGTTTTCCAAGGCAAGATTTATATTCATATGCTGTTCAACATAATAGGATCCCAATATTAACTTTGGATATTAAAAATCTTCCCATAAAGATTTCAGTTTCATGATATGAGGATTCCAAGTAAAGCAGCTGAAGTATTTATGACAGGCAAGCAAGGGAAAAAATATCCTGTCTTCCATTTATTGCACTTGACTGAGTCTCCAAATTGTGTTTCAGAGTTGCAATTGAAATGATAAGCACAGAAAAGTAAAGGCAAACGCCAGAAGGAACATGAGTGCTGTCAGCTACACATTTTTCTTTTCTAGTTGTTATTTCTAGTAGTGAACTAAGCTGTTTTCCTCCAGTTCTATGAATATAAATATCCAGATATTTGCTCTCTCCCTAAAATTTAGAGATTTTTGATGTAGGTTCACCATGAAGCAGCACTAACTGATGCTGAATTGTTAGCTTTTTATTACATTTTCTCTCCATATGATATAAAGATTTCTCCCAGTGCAGTTGAAGTAACTTCTCCAAAATTGCCAACACAAAATGATATCCCAACTGTTGTTAAATCTGCTGCTAAATCCCTACTGAACTTAAATGCAGAGTAATTTGAGTAATCTTTTACCCTGCAGTAACTTGTTCATTAGACTAAATTTTTATGCACCTAAATTACCCAATAAAATTTGGATTTGTGGAAAGTATTTCTTCACTATGTACACAGAGATTATTCAGTCTTTATTCAGGAAAACATCAATTAAGTGTTAAACTGAAGAACTGGAATTCAGCCCGACTGCTCATTGTTGTTGGCTTGTTTAAATTACAATGCAACAGAATTTCTGGAAATGCAAACATGGTAAAAAATCCAGATAGAATTAAGTTCTAAAAATGTGAATTTGTGGCCCATCTCAGCTGACATAGCAGAGTAAGCTGTCATTCATATCCATAGAATCATGGAATGATTTAGGTTGGAAAAGCCCCTTTTTGCTACAATGAGGGTGTTGAAACACTGGTAGAGGTTGCCCAGAGAGGCAGTAGAGGCCTCATCCTTGGAAACATTCCAAGTCAGGTTGGGTAGGACACTGAGCAACCTGATCCAGTTGATGTCCCTGCTAACTGCAAGAG
This sequence comes from Melozone crissalis, assembly GCF_028551555.1. NCBI lineage: Eukaryota > Metazoa > Chordata > Aves > Passeriformes > Passerellidae > Melozone > Melozone crissalis. Next base: position 24,648,991 of record NW_026535797.1, on the reverse strand, counting down.
GGTTGGGCAAACTATTCTATGATCACTGAGTCCAAGCACAAACCTAACACTGAAGTCCAAGGCTAAACCATATCCCCAAGCACCTTGCCTACAGGTCTTTTAAATTTCTCTAGGGATGGTGACTCAACCACTTTCCCTGGGCAGCCAGTTCCAGTGCTCAAAGCTTTCAGCGAAGAAATTTTGTCTACTAGGTAATCTAAAACTCTTATGGAGCAATCTGGGGCCTGTTCCTCTTGTGCTATCACTTACTCCCTAGAAGAAGAGACCAACACACAGCTCCATCAGCAGACTTTGGAGGAGCAGTACATAGCCCTGTGCTGCTCTCAAGTGACCCATTGCTCTAGGGTGACAAAACTGTGCTGCTTTATGCAGGGCCTTTTATGGGTTACCCAGAGTCCACATAACAATTCATCTCTGTTCACTCTTCCCCTATATGCCCCTCAGGTATTAGCCTAAGGCTGCATTTAAACAAACCAAACCCAAAGAATGCTATTTTTGCCCACCAACACTTGCTGAAGTTCCTCTTGAGAGCCCCTCATGCCCACACAGTGCTAGACTACAGGTGGCTAAAAAATTACTGTCTGTACTGCAAAGCTGCTTTAAAAGGCTCTAAAGCTCAGTTAAAAAACAAGCACATATTAACTATAAATGTAGGAGACAGGAAGAAACTTCCACTTGAATTTCACATGCAGTGATGGGAAGATTAAGGAACATAAATCCCTACATTCAACTATCACACACTGCTGAAACCCTCCTGTGTTACCTTCTGTAAAGCTGCTTCAATTTGTTCAGACACAAAAAAAGATTTCCATCAAAATATTTTTGAGTTTTCAAAGAAATTGCTTCAACTAACTTTTGATTTGAATTTTTAATTTAAACAAATATACTTAAAATTTTTATTTTCAAAACTACTTATTTTTAAAAACTTTGTTAAACATTCAGCTTCCCTGTCTTTTCCTTCTTTTCCCTTGCATCTGAATGTAGCAGTTGTGTGACCATTGGAGCCTCTTGCCTCTTTCTCTTTTCCAAAATTTTCTAATGAAAAAATAGCCAGATCAGGTATTTCAAAACTTACAAAGCAGCTGGGACTGTTCCCTTTTACCAGTCCAAATCCTCTTATGAAAGCAGCAGGATTAACCTACAGATGTATGTGGTTTTCCAAGATTAAAATATATATGTAATTACACTGTATATGATTAAGATGGTGGTTCATAATCAGAATAAATTGATTTGCGAGTCAGTACAGCAAGAAGCAATTATTGTACTTGGCATCTGACGTACTCATTTAACAGACAGCTCTATACCAGGAACCAGAGTTATATGTTGCTGAGACTTTTGGTGATGGTAACTTGATCTTAAAAGCCTCTCTTTAGCTCTCACATGTCAATACACTCTTTTGAAAAGATCAGCAAAACTGGGTAGTTACAAGCTTTGCTCAAACATAAAGGCAGTTTTCATAGACAACACACCAAGACTATAAAAGTAAAGAATGAACTCCAGCTAAATAAAGTAATGGTCCTCCAGTGGAAAGACAAAACACAATTAGAATTCACATACTTATTTCAAGATCAATATTCTTCTACTGATTTGCTGAGGAGGCTTTTATGAAATTTAAGCATAGTTCACTTTTAAATACTCTTACCGCCAATGGCTATGGGGGGCTGTATTAATTCCTTTCCTTTTATAAATCAATAATTAGATTGCCAATTTGCTTAAAGTGCTTTTGAAAAAAAGGAAGGAATATGGAAGCTATATTTTACCATTCTATATCACATTTTGAAAGGCTCAGTAACTCATACTATCACACTTAATGAATATTATGACACTCCGAAACAACATGGACTGGAATCAAAACCAAGTATGAAACTTTTTCTATGCAAGATTCAAAAAATACCTAAATAAATAAATGTTCATCATGACAGCATGCAGACACAAACACAATTCTTGGCCTAAGTCCATCTTCCCAGTGTAATCTGTGCACTGTAAGGGTGGAGATTCAAGCCTAGAGACTGAAGCAAAAAGATATTTGGAATATCTTTTGATGAGGACAGCTGCTTGAGTTTTGAAGCGATCTCAGCACAAGTTTTGTTAGCTAGAGTTAAGAAAGGAACCAGGAGAGGAGAGGAGAAACTACCTAGCCACCATAGAGATGGAAAGTTGTGTTTGTACATGAAAGTACTCAGTAATCCTGCCCTATTCACCAGGCAGGACTCCAAAATGAGGGATGCTACAGGATCAGCAGGAGTGAATTTCCTTATAGAGAAGGGTTGTGCCTTGGAGAAAGAATACAAACAGTGGAAGCTGTCTGTACTCGTGGATGGAAATCAGGACACACTCAGGCTCATTTGAATAGATGCAAGCTGTGTAGAGAAAACTAAAACCCTCCAGGACAATTGGAGGAGGCCTGCAGAATATTTGCCTGGATTAAGCTTCCTGGAGCAGGCTGAGTCCTTAGGAAACCCCTAAAGAAAATTAATAGTTTACCTTGTAACTATCCTTAAAGAAAATAATTAGGAAACATCACATCCATTCCTACTTTTCATATGTTGTGATATTTTCATAGTACCTTAAGAAAAACTTTTTTCTACTCTTTTACTGCAACATTGCAGACTTTGTCAGAACTTACTAATGTCTTGAATACACCTTCCTAAGAAGGTGTATTCAAGATCCTACTTGAACTTAAAATAGACACATCTTTACTTTTTAAAGCAAACCAGGAAAAGGCCATTCCTTTAACCTCGGAGAAGGTCCTGAGCATTTAAAAAAACTCAGGCAAACTCAAAGCTGTTTCCCTGATCTTCCATTCTTCCCAAGATGTGTGGCTTTGTCTTCAATATATACAGGATACTGATAAGATGGCCCTTTGTGTGTGTGATGGAATAAGACTGAAATAAACACTCATGGAATAAGACTGAAAATAAAAATATCAATTTGTGTCAAAATTGTGTCAAAAAAATATCAAAAAAAATCTCAACAAAAACCCTCAAAGGAACACTGCAAGTTAGTGTTTTGTGTCAAAGCTAAGGTTGCCAACTGATACAAAAGTTCTAAAATAAGGATATTCTCTTAACAAATACAGTGAGGATGAACATTGAAGCTTGTCTGCGAATTATTAAGTTTGCACTCCACATACATTCTAAAAAAGAACACTGGGATGAATGATAAAGGAGTCATTGGTTGAAAGGTGACAGGAGGAAGGCTGAAAAGCCTGTATTTGGTTAATAGTTATATCATTAACTCATACAATATCTGAATTCCATGTGAACTAATACATATTTAACATAAAAAATAATAGTGCTTTACTAATAATTCAACACAATAATAGCAGAAGGTAATATCTAGACAGTCAAGCCAATGGTATTTTTCACCCTTTCATTAATGATCAAAAAGGTAATTATAATTCAGCATAAACTTCACACAATGTGGCTGGTAGGTCCCTATACAATCTTCTGCATCCCACATGGGGAAGCATCCATTCCTTCTGAAACATCCTGGCACAGCAGACACTGTCCAGACACACAACAGTGCCTGTTGTCCTGTGTCAGTGGGCCCCATTCCATTCTTATAACTGAATAGGCTCAAAGAAGCACAAGTCAATCATAGATGGTCAGGGTCTTTATGATACACCACTGTGTGCTCAGGCTCTTGTCCACCACTCCACTACTCCCAAATAAGTTTGAAACCATTAAGAAAATGTTATTACTTTGCTTCAACTTGTGCTCATGAAGATTTAGCCTTCTAGGAGGGTTTAAGTGCCCCCAAACCACCTTAACTGTTGGGCTGCAGCAAAGCCTGATACTGGAGTGTCTCTAACACTAGACAAGAATGTATGAATGGCAGGTCCTGGGCTCTGGGTCCCTGCAGCTCTGTTGCATTCTAGCAGCAATATGTCAAACCTTTGCTGTCAGAGAGCAGCAGAAACAAAAACCCAGTTAGTAATAAGCAGCATTCTGAAAGGAGAGATAACAATAATCAGGGAAATTGATAATTTTGCAGGTTTTTGTTCAGGAAGAAGGCACCATACACAGTTTAGTTTTAATCTGCTTTAGAGAAAAAAGTATATTGCTTTTGGCATCAGATAAATACAAAAGGGAGACTGAGGAGATTAATTAGTCTTAGTTTACTGAGTGCCCCTCACTGTTATTGTTGAAAAAAATGCACTTAGGCAGCTAATAAGGAAAGTATTTTAACTCTAATGGACATAAACATTGTATTAGGTTTTGGCATTAGAAAATGGAAACAGAGTTGTCTTAAGGCTGGCTGACATATTAAATACTATCTTCTTTTCTTCCACATTAGAAATGTTAATTGAACAACAGAAGACATCAATATACCAGTGAAGTTCTCCTCAAGTATTAGCAACTTTCCCTGGTGACCTGACAATACTGGATAGGTGAACAGCTGTGCAGGAGTGCAACCATTATGAATTCTATTCCATTTAATAGCAGATGCAGGAAATGGAAGGTTATATTACAGATCAATACACAGGCTAAGGGAACCCGACAACCTTTGGTTAGAATCAGAAGAATAAATGGCATTAATTAATTCACAGAGTTGTTGAAAAAAAATACTATTTTTCTGTAACTGAGAAAGAAGAGAAATGGTCTGCTGTGAAATATAGTATTGATTAATGTGAAAAGCAGCCTGTTATAAGTATCCTGCCACTGTAGAACTTGTAAATTCTGTTTAGGTTGCCTCTTGAAGAAATCTTAACTATTTTTTTGATCTAAAATATTTAGGCAGAGTAATACCTAGCTGTACTGAATATACTTTCCAGTTTAATAATAATGACACTATAATGACACTTAACTTTAAAAATTATATTTCATATATCATTCTCATATATTTATAACCCACCAACTCTGAAACTCTGATCTTGAATGCTAACAGCATGTGAGAAACTACAGCTACAAACTCCATTTATAATTGGAGGGTTTTTAAGCTTATAAGAAGAATTGTATCACAGAAGTGTGACATGCTAAAACATCCCTCAGAGAGCTTTAGCCTCTGGATGCATTCAAAGGATATATGTAAAAGGTTATTTCTATAACAGGGGTTAACACACATCAACTCCAGGGTGCTGCAAAAAGGATGCTGAAAACAGGCTCACATTCACAGCATTTATTAGAGGGTCCATCACTAATGGCATATATTGAGTCTAAAAGTGGAAGTCATCCCCAAGATGCAGTAAAAGAATTCTTGTAGAAGCTGCTGTGGACTTCAAACACCTCCATACAATTTTAGCAATTATTAGAAGTAAGTGCCAGCTATATTTTTGAACTACAAATTCTACTACTTGGGGTCAATAGCTCATTTTCTCAAGATCTTTCTGAACAACTTTTAGTAGAGAAATTCTCTCCTAGCCATGTAACATAATGGTTATAGATTTGTTCTTCAAACTCGATAGTAATACAGCAATAGCTACAAATTCAAAGGGGCTGCCAGGAAAAAACTCTTCATCCAAAATAATCATCAGTGGCACCTAAATACTTCTGCCCTGTCCTCAACAACCTGCAAGTTCTCACCCTTTCTGGGGTGCATTAGGAACAGCATTGCCAGGAGCTCAAGAGAGCTGATCCTGCCCCTCTCCACAGCCATGTGGGGCCTCACCCAGAGTGCTGTGTCCAGTTCTGGGCTTCTCAGTGTGAGAGAGACATGGAGCCTCTGAAGTGGGTCCAGTGCAGGACAATGAGGATGATGAAGGGATTGAAGCATCTCTCTTGAAAGGAAGGGCTGAGGGAGCCGGGCTTGTTCAGCCTCAAGAAGAGATAACCAAGGCAGAACCTTAACAATGTCTATGAGCATCTAAAGGGAGGTTGCCAAGAGGATGGACCGGGCTCTGCTCCCTGGTGCCAAGCCAGGAGGCAGCGGGAGAAAACTGATACACAGCAAGTTCTGCCTGAACACGAGGGAGAGCTCTGCTGAGTGAGTGACTGACACTGGAACAGGTTGGCCAGGAGATGTTGTAGAGTCTCCCTCACTGGGCATCTAAGGAAGCTGCCCAGGCGCAATCCTGACTACTGTGCTCTTGTACTAGATGACCTCCAGGTGGTCCCTTCCAAGTTTAGCATTCTGTGATCATTTCATATTCACCCTTCACATGGTTAATTCTCCAGGAGGTCAGAAATCCCGAGCACAGCAAACTCTCCTGACTAACCAGGAAATTGTGCAACTATTCCCCGGAGTTGACAAATCAAGAATAAACCTGTTTGAAGCACCCACCTTCTTGAATAGTATTACAGCCTTCAGCACAGATTTCTGTTACAGAAATCTCCTGGAAAGTGACAAGAGCATACAATTCAGCAAAGTTATCTTCCTCATGTTAGAGCTATGGAATCATTTTGGTTTGGGTTTTCACAAGCCCTTGAATCAGTCTGCTTATGCTCAGTTTGTGACTGTATTAGCAGGTATCTTTTGCAATTAAGAAAAACTATGACTGAGTGATTGAATCACTTAAAGTGAATCCATAAAGCAAGTACACAGATTAAATACAATTCTCACAGTCTGTGTTTCTATGATGGCACACATCACAGTGATAACCATGTGCTATGGTGAAAGTTATGTAATTAATGTATTTTTTCTCCTCTTTTCTTTACTCTGCCTGCTTTCTGCCCTCTAAAGTATCTCCCATACAACTCAACTATTTTATATCCTTAAGCAGTTTTAGATAGCTGCAAACTTTAAAAAATAATCCTAGTCCCAAAACTGTATTCCTTCAATGTACTCTGAAAAGTGGTTTCCTGACAAATACTCCCTAAGACCTCAAGTGCATGAACTTCAGTCATGCAGAAGTGGCATTGTTTTGCCACCCCACAGGTTAGTCTGTATCATATCTTAAGATACAAAAACATAAGATTTGCACTTTCTTAAAGAGAAAAGTCAATTTCTCAAACTTCTGCTTTTAACCAGGAAAATTCTCAGAATAAAAAGCTCAATGAACCATGACACTTTCGGTATTTATAAGCTATAATTTGTTCCTACATGGTTCTCTGCAAGCTTTAAATTAGGATAATGAACAAATGATGTAAATGCCAGTTTCAGCTAGTAATTTCTTCAAATGTTTCTTCCTCCTGAAATACAGATAACACAGTGCACTCTAGCATTCTGCTGAAGAGTTTGACATGATATTGACACCTATAACTCCTTTGTTGTAACTCATTTGTGCCCAGAGAGACCCCAGAGCAATGCAATATGTGTAAAATCTTCAGGGCCATGCCCCTGTCATTAAAATTAAAAGTAATCTATTCATCTATTTTTAATATTACTGAATAGAAAATTTTAAAACTATAATAGCATGAATGTGATTATATATACGCTACTAAACTATTAGTTTAATTATTAGAACAAAAAAAAAAAAAAACCAGTGGAAAAAGATAGGTCTAGGCTGCAGGGATTTTTGTGGGAATTAATAGGCCCAAGTTCGAATATCCAAAGTCTGATGAGTTTCTTGTGCAGAGGTAGATTAAGTCTTGCAGGAAAGAAGATTAAAAAGGAGAGGATTCTCTCTCCCTCTCATTTGGGCTGCTGAAGCACACAGAGCTGGCCTTAAACAAGTCGTTCTAGGAAATACCACTTGCTTCTCCTCAACACTTTCTATTTCTCCATCACAAGGGAAAAAATGTACTACTGGCAACATATACAATACCACTAAATAAACTTTCAAGTTAGACTTCCAGAGGTCTCCAAATTGTTCCCATCACTGGTGTTCCCCAACGCCTCCTGACAGAAACTCGGCTTCTTTCTTTTGAAAAATGATGAAAGCAAACCATGCTATTACATCTTGCACACCAATGAAGGAGATTTTTCTAAGTGCAGTGTACTACACTCAAAGGGGAAAAAGTGCCACTCTGATGGTTTAATCCACTCTTTTACCAAGGTGAAGAAAAGACAACTGTGGGTGAAGCAAAGCTGCCAGATTCTAGTATTCTGCTTTGCCAAAATACATATACTGTAGAGCCACTATTCATGAAGGCACAGCACAGAAAACTTTATACAGGAATAGATGCCTAACTTTTCTTTAACTCAGTTTAACAGGAAATGAGAGGGTTTCTACAGGCCAAAGTATACCTCACTTAGATTTTTATGTGGCTACCACCTAACTCTGGTTTTATAGGCACTGCCACACCCATATGTACTTTTTAAAATGTAATATTAAGGTATGTAATTGCAACTAAATGCCCTTGACACCTAAATGAAGTTCATACCAGTCATTTTCACTGCATAGAGTTTCAGAGTGATCTTCATGCGCTGAGTAGGACTGCTCAACAATGGCAATCAAACTCGTTTGTAAGTAATGAGAACTGTGTTTCTAACTGTTCAAAACTAATATGTTTCAGATCCATTGCTATCATTTCACTAAAATGGTAAATAATATTGTAACATAATGGTATAGAAGTACACAATTTGATTTCAATAGGTATGGTGCAATTTTCAATAACTAAAGATAAAACCCTACTTTTAGTACACAGATGATGCACAATTTTATTGATTTCAAGTGAAATTGTTCTTGTAGTTCCACTAGCTGCATTCTAATATTTTGCAATTTTCTTTCCCTGTTCTAATTTTTCAGGGTTTCCTCCCTTTCAAAATCAACCTGTGATCTTGAATTAACAAACTATATATATATACACACACATTGTGTTTCTTTTTCAAAACCATTTAACATTTTCATTTAGAAGCCCATTTGCCAATTCTGTCTCAGATTGTCCTTCTCTAATTCACAAGGGACATGTTGTTTCATGCACAAGAAACATAAGAATAAATATTTGCACCAATTGTTAACCTTGTACCCTAACATTTGTGTATAGAAGTGTGATTTTTTCATATTGCAATTAGCAAGTATTTTTCAAGCATTTGGGGACTTCTACTAACAAAAGTCAATTTGAAAAGAAATAAGATATTTTACTTGTATAAAATAACAAATATCAGAGGAGGCTATCATCAGTAGAAAAGTGACTACAAATGCATATTGTGAAGTAGAGACACGTAAAGCAGATGGCACCTACTTCCCCAGTGAGGCAAACCAGAGAGAGCAGCACGTGTAGGAGAAGGACTGAGCACCCCAGCCAGTGCCAGGAGCCCGGTTACACTGGCACAGCAGCCACACTTGGCCATCCTTCTTTAGAGGTTTCTGGCAAGTCTGGGCTGTAGGCCTAGAAAATCCAGCACAAGGAGTTTCTGCTGCACCTCAGTAATGCCAGCACCGCTTTGTGCACGGCCATGCTCTGAGCTCACCCCAAAGAGCTGCAGCTGAGAGCAAGCACGGCCAGACACCTCACACCTCCGTCCTTTGCTCATCTACAGTGCAGCTTCCCTGAGCTCTGGGGGGAGCAAACGTGCCTGCCCTGGTCCTGGTGCTTGTATAACCTCTGCTGATCAGCACAGCTGTCTGCCCAGCAAGTTTACAGCAAAATGAGAAGTAAGGATAAATTCAGCCTTCATTCCTCCCACATCTTACCCATACATGGCTGCTTGTAATTGCATGCGCACACGACATTTGCCTTTGAGTCCCTTCCCACCTCTTCCTGTTCCATGCTTATATAGATAATGAGGCATTTTGGAACTGACTCATCTTGAGAGACTACTTCTTATGATATGGGATTTTTCCTTGCATTCCCTTTGTCTTGATTTAGGCAGATCACCTTTTCCCTTTCCTGTTTTCAACTTCCCTTTCCACTCTCTTAACAGCTGCTGCAGTAGGACATGGAGAAGTGGAGACTACATTCCAAAATTTATATTTTGAGAGTGTTGTTTTTATTTCCCATGCCCCTAATGGGGTTTTGTTAGTCTAGATTGTTATCATCTTACTGCAGGGGTTCCATACTGTTGTCTCCTTATCATAAAAGCTTCATACCTTCTTGGCGTTCCCCGTGGACATCTCCTCAGAGCACTGCCTCTTTCTTCTTCACAAAGCAGCCACTGACCCCAGCTCCCCTCTCACCCAGCCACCCCACTCTTTTATAGCATCTTCTTCTCACTGGTTACAGCTGTGGCCTGTTAAAGTCAGGCCTGCTCCTGATCTTTGCTAATTGGCCCAGCTGCAACTCCTTAGGGGTAAGATTACTTTCTACACTATCTTTATTTTCTTATATTCTATCCCCCTACACTAGATTGCCTTAGTTTCCTAAATACTAACATAAACAAGTTTTCCTTGGAAGTGTTTTTCATATATATACATAATATTTACATACATACTTGTATATATATATATATATATATATATATGGATGGAAGGTAAAAAAGCAAATGGGGAAAAAACCCGACATGGTGCAGAATTTATTAAAATCTCCACCATGAGAAGGCCATCTCATCATTTTCTGGTGAAGTGGCCTTTCACAAGTAAAGCAAGTTCGACTGTTTTGGTCTGACAGCCATCTACCACGAAGTTCAATAATTTCAAGTGCTTTCAGAATTCTAGCCTTAGGGCCCAAACTTAAATATTTTAGTAAAGCCATTTGTACAATCATTGTTTTAGTTTTTTTTTCTTTTAAAATGTTTACCAAGCTGTAAAAATTCTTGTCAATAATTTCATATGCAGTTTGTCAATACTTAAGTAATTAGTGGTCATAGCACTAAAAAGCTTTCAGTAAAACTACTGAATTAATCCAGTTTTTTGCCAAGTCTAATCTTGTCTCATGGGAAACAGAGGCACAGTTTGAGATAGGTAAGCAATTTAACTTTTAACAGCTCAGGCTTTAAATTTTTCAGATATATTTAGTTGAAGAATTAGATAATTCTGGAATAAAATTTCTTTCCCGCAGTATTTTTTAAAACAAACATACCCAAAAAGCATTTCTCATTTGTTTCATTCTGTGTGATAAAAAGTCATAAAAGCTATCAAGACATAAATTTTCAAAATAATTTTCCCAATTACATCTACTAATGAAGGAATGAAGAAAAAGCAAACAAGCTATGCAATTAAATTCTGTGATATTCCAGGCACCTCTTTTCCTGCACCTAAGTACTGCTTATTCTGCCACTCCCCTGTTCTCCCCATCTTGGCCTTCAGAGTACACTGCACACATATGGAAAAGACAGGAAAAGTAAACATGATGCTGCAGGAGAAAGGCCTCAAGTAACTAAATCCTTGTTCTGATTTGTGATTGCACAAGCTTAAATCTATGCTCCTGAAATGTGCATTTTGCACTGTCATATTGAATGGTGACATTCTCTTTAATTTTATCTTTAAGAGCCTAAATATTAGACATGGATCAGGTCAGGAGGAAAGTACCCCCTTTCTTTCTTCTCAGTAAGAATAGTAATTTCCTTGAATTCTAGTCTTGACTATTTTCCAATAGAGAAACATCATATTAGATACTAGATGTTCTATTTTTTTTGTTTTTATCACCGGGGGGAAAAAGCAAATTAGAAAGTACAGAGTCTGAACATTATTTAAAAGACCCCATCAAACTCCACATGGTCAGCAGTGACAAACTGCTGGTTAAGGACATCTATTAAGCTGTATTCAGAACACCTATGGCTATTTCAGAAAATTTCCCCCAGGAAAAAAGTGAGGGTTTGTGTTTTTTGTCTAAAAATGTAATTCAGGATAATTTATAATGTATGATCTAATTCTTAACTCTTTACTGATTCAATATAGATTGGTGATAAGATTCCATCAAACACATTATTCTAAATCCCAGTAGAATAGCCATTGCCATTTCCAGATTATATCACAAATTATTATACATACAGTGCTGCATTAAAGAACTTAAGTATGACATCATGAGATTTTAGAGTCCAAACTGGAAGACTTAGAAGCATGAAACAGTACCAAAAAATAAAATGTGAAAAATGAAGTATGGAAGAGACACTTTTGGATATATTTTACTAATTTCACATTTTAATCTTTCAGCATCATGACACCCCAGCAATTTAAAAAAGCTTTAGACCCTCCACTTGCTGTCTGTATGCACCCAGTTACAATCACGTCCATTAGTTGCCTTAGCAACAGAGGCAGAGGTTAAGTCATTTTCTAGAAGAGGCCCAGTGCAAATTATGGCATTATACCAGCTTATTGCCAATCGTTTTAATTAAAACATTTCGCTTTCAACTCAACTATCAGCAGAGATCAGTAAACAGGGCAGATCAAATTACTGATATTTAAACTCTCCTGCCTTTGGAAAGGCCCACTGCAGCTTAATTACAGTTGGGTAGGACTGATGGAGAGAGAGCAAAGAACCAAGATAATTCCAGAGAGGCTCAACATATGAAAAATACAATATCACAATTCTAAACATGTGCAACACCAAATAGAACAAAGAATTTCCAGGCACTCAGCACTGTGCTGTGGACACATCCATGATACTGGCAGCAAGAGTATCTTTTCCATAACGTTCCTCTGCCACTTTTCCATTTTCTTTGAGTTAAAGATGCAGAAGATGCTTGCCCATTTTGCCCTTGTGATGGTGAAAAATAGGTTTTAATTTACACAAAATGTGCTAGAGCTCAGAATAACCAGTACATCCAGGCTCACACATCTGGGTACTAGGGGAAATGCCTTGAAGCCACAGAAGGCAAGAGAGCATCTTGCACAGGTAACAAATTTTAAAGGGAACTCAGTGCTTGCAGTATAAGTCAAGAAACAGGGAAACAGGCCAGGAGAACCTGGGAGCAAGTCTCAGCACAGGTAGAAAGCAGAACAGGAGCAGGTCCAGGAGCTGTCACTACTGTGGGATGGCCAGAGTACCACAACACCTGACAGCCAGTACCGAAGGAACCACTGCCCACTGTGTTCAGTGCAGCCAGGACAGTGCTCATCTCAAGTGTTCACGTTGAGTTTCTCATCCAACAACACCCACAAGTCCTCCTCAGGGCTGCTCTTCATATTTTTGGTTTAAAATCATGTGAAGGCAGTAATGGAAATACCCAAAAATTTCTGCATCTTGAGTCAGCATCTTGGCTCTTATTACAATATTACGTTTAAACATTCGTACTCTTGTTTTTTTGATATAAATGCGGTTGCAATACTATACTAGATTCTAGCTATGCCTTCTCCAATGAAAAATTGGCCCAAACCTATTTAAATACTGTTAAGATATAGAAAAGGGCATTTTTCTTGTGGCAGCAAGTGAATTGTGAAAGAAATTATGCAGCCAATTCACCTTCTCCTAGCTCCTAAGTAGATCAATCATTCTTTCCAACCAAATATCATATGGGTCTATATTTTTACCATTAAAATACATGTATAAATCCTATTGCTCATTTATTGCAAACTAAAACAGCTTTTTTTTTCTTTCTGAGTGAATTCTGAATATATAATAATAACAGTAACTCATTCATGTGCTAGTAGATTTCCAAAATGCACTAGAATATACCTTAAGCTGCTCTTTTATCATACATAACACTGTGATGAAGAAGTGCATTCAAAAGAAGAAGGTTAAATTGAAGTAAAAAGAAAATATCCATTAAGAAAAGCCATTATTCTTCAGCTAATTGCAGGAGCTAATCAGAATAATTAACCTAAGAGGAATCATAAAAAGACACCTACTCTCTAAAACATACAAATGTATGTAAAAATATAGAGGTCTTTCTACAGATGACCTTCTAAATTACAAGATAACTACTGTAGCACCTTCATGCAAACAGAAGACTGGTAATTTGTAAAGAGCAAATAGGCAGAAAGGACACGAAAGCTTCATAAATCTAAGTTTCCAAGAAGGTGCTTCAAGCCATGAAACATTTTAATACTTTCTTTGCTCTTTCTCTGCTAATCACCTATTTAGTTCCATACACAGCAAGATCAGTTTGTATGATTATTTTGAAACCCTGAGAAGTGTGCCACATATTTCTGAGAAATAGAAATACATGGCACATATGTAGAGTTTTGTCACCAATTTCACAGATTATGAGCTGAGCAGAGCCCAGTGATAACAACATAAAAACAAGACTTTATCTTTAAAGAATATAGCATTTGATATGATAAATCAGAAATATTTTTCCTAGCCCAAAAAAAAATTTATCATACAGGCCCCTTGCAAGCTTCTACCTAGCACTGCAAGTGCTTTAAAGTCTTAGGTTCTGAAGTCATGTTAAAAGAACTCTTGTAAGAATAGGGCTTTTTTCTCAAAAAGGCTATTTTTAATCTTCCTGTCTGTTCAGAAAACTGCAAATATAGCTCTAATCCTTTAACTCAAAAGCCTAATGTAAAAACAACACTTCTATTTTGGGTTTGATTGTTATTCTTATTTTCTCCAGATTGATAAATTGATATTAGAATTTGAAAAGGCTGATATAACAAAACCATAGGACTGTGATATACTTTTATATGCTGAATTCATCAGTAATGCTTAGTTTAATGAGAAATTTTGACTTGCACCAAATATTGATATGATGAAACTATTTAACTCTGTCACTTTCTCATAATAGAAACAAACATAACAGTGAAATGTTGGGGTGTGTACTTTATAATGATTTATGGGGTTTTTGGGGGGCAAGGGAACATAGGAGTGTTGATGTTTCTTCATTCCCATTTAATGAAGAAACTCTTTATAAGAATAAAGTATCAACTTTTCCCCAGCTCTGCAACAGGCTAGCAAATAAAACTTTCCTGATACCACACCCACTTGAATTCAAGGAAAATTTTTAATTAGTTTGCTAATTTGGAGCCTTACATAAAACAATATATTTTTTTCCAATCAAGGAATACTTTAGAAAGAGTAGATTTCATACCCATCCAGTCCAAAGTTTCTAAACAGTTCCTCTTCTATTCCAAACACATTATAATATTTTGATGAGTTAAATACTACTTTGTTGAGTCTTTTAAGCCACTGATTTGATTGATTGCAAGGTTTGAAAAAATTACAGGAAAACTATTATGTGTAAAGCCTGATAAGGAACAGTTCAAATTGAATTTCATCACAATAAAGATGCTCTTAAGCCTACTGCATGCTGTTCCAAACTACATTTGATATTTGAACTCAGAACAAATCTGTATTATCAAAGAATTCTAGTTTTAACTGACTCATAATTAAAGCTTAGTTTCTTTTCAGAAATAAATGCAAACATTTGTGAAGTCTATCACTTTAAGCACTCCAGAAAATACACAGGAACAAAACAAATATTGATAAAGTTTATCAATATTGATAAAAAAATATTTATAAAGTTTATATACTTTCAAACCAACACTTAAATGTGCCTCTAAATTTTACTTATGTTTTAGTAGCTAGAAAAAAAACCCCACAGTTTCTTGGAAAATCTTCTTTTACTAATGATTTTAATTATTTATGAAAGTCAAATGGATTGATGCTTAATCTCTTGAAGCAAGGCAAAACCTTTAATAGGGAAAAATTGCAAAAATCAACCCAATCAACCTCCACCCACACTCCCACCACTGGTACTCTTCAGGGCAGCAAGAGGCATCCTGCAAATTCATCTTCCCCCAGCTTCCTCACCACTAGGCACTCTGACATATGCAGGGACTTTCTATGCTGATAACAAATACACACACAGACATACCCACACTCTAGCATTGCTTCTTTACATCAGGAATTTGGGTGTAACAGATAAGAAACCTTGGTTTTGGGCCAGCTTTCCACTGGAGGAGGAGCAGATAGAATCTAGTATAGTACTGCAAGACAATTTACACAAACAAAACAAGAGTACAACCTTTAAAAGTAATATTGTAATAAGAGCCAAGATGCTGACTCAAGATGCAGAAATTTTAGGGTATTTCCATTACTGCCTTCATATGATTTTAAACCAAAAATATGAAGAGTAACCCTGAGGAGAAGGACTTGTGGGTGTTGTTGGACGAGAAACTCAACGTGAACACTTGAGATGAGCACTTGCATCCTAGGCTGCATTGAAAGCAGCGTGGCCCACAGGGTGAGGAGGAGGATTCTGCCCCGCTGCTCCACCCTGGTGGGACCCACCTGCAGCACTGCAGCCACCTCTGGGGGTCTCAGCATGGGGACATGGACCTGGCAGAGGGAGCCCAGAGGAGGCCGCCAAGGTGATCAAAGGATCTCGCCTATGAAGACAGACTGGGAAAGATTATCCAGCCTGGAGAACAGAAGGCTCTGGGAGACCTCAGAGAACCTTTCAGTATCTAATGGGGCTACAAGAAAGGTGGAGAGGGAGTTTTACAAGGGCATGTAGTGACAGGACAAGGGAGAATGGATTCAAACTGAAAGAGGGCAGGTTTGGATTAGGTATTAGAAAGGAATTCTGTGCTGTGGGGGTGGTGAGGCTTTTGAACAGTTTTCCCAGAGAAGCTGTGGATGCGCCATCCTTGGAAGTGTTTAAGGCCAGGCTGGATGGGACTTTGAGCAGCAACCTGATCCAGCAGAAAGGTCCTTGCAGGGGGATGGGAACTGCATGATCATTCATGTCCCTTCCAACCCAGACTGTTCTAGCTTCTATGATTTAGTGTCTTCCTAGAAAACAGAAGCTTTGAAAACTGACTCGTGCAGATTTTCTTCAGTCCCAAAACACTTAGTTGCCACAAATTATGCTGGATTTCCACTTCAGCCACCAAAACTTCTATCACCTCCACTCTGAAATCTATCATCTGTTCTCTGAAATCTATGTTTAACATCACCTTTCTTTCAGCAATGTGATATGTTCAAAGGTTGGAGGTCTCCTTTTCATCACAGTTATCAGTGTCCTGGTCAAAATACATAACCTATAAGCAATTCCCTTGAAGAAATGATTTTGGACTTTTATATGCCGATATTTTACAATTTTCATTTAGATTGGGAAATAAGTAAATTTAATTGTGTGTACTGGGATTGTTTTGGTTTGCATTTGCTTATAACTTTTCCTCATGTAAAGCCCCTAACCCAATGTAACACAGGCTGACAACGCATGATATTTCATTCACATGAAATGTTTGGGGTATAATATTTTATATAGAGTAAGAACATCAAGGCACACAATACATTGCAGCTCAGGAGTGGTGCATTCATCAGAACAAGGGATTTCTGAAAATCCTAAAATCCTGAATATACCTATTAGAGAAATCAAAACCAAAACCAACCAACTAAACAAAAAGTACACAAAAATGCTCAAACACTAACTATTAAGACAATTCAGTCTCCTAAGACAGCATTATATGTGCATAAAACAAAGGGCAAGAAAGAAACTCTGGTAAAATAAACATATATGTTACTATGAGCAATTGCACTTTTGAGGTAACAGTTTTTACATTGAGACAATTTTTTCAGTTATTTTGACAACAGGTACTTCATGCTGGCCTCAAAGTCTGTAAGATTTTTTTTTGCTTAGTTAGAAGACTGAAAAATAATCAGGTAGATTATTTCTAGGTGGATTGAGAATTTTCTTGTGTTTTGGAAGTTTTCAGTGGAATAGGAAAGAAATGCAAAGCAAATGAGTCTCCTACTCTTTGGGAAGGCCTTACTAGAGAACTACAGTACTCCACCTCTCTCCCTCCCACTGAGTCATTATGTCCATGTGGATATAAATGAGAATAACCTCAGGCCTCAGACATACAGCATGCAACACCACCCAAACATGACATGGGCAAGCAACCTGAGATGTAAATTCACCTTGCTACCCTTAGAAAGCCAGAGAATGGCTCTGAGCTCCTATTTCAGTAACTATGGATGAACCAAGGTTGACTGGGCTTTACTCCATTTGATTTCTACCCACAAGAAAATGAAGACGTTGGCTGCTAATACCAACAGACCACCTGCCAACAAGAGACCCTAGTGAATTATACGACAAACCATCCTCAGACCACTCAGACTCAAAGGGTAAGTCCTCTCACACCTGGATTAGGTGCAAGGACTGCAAGAATGAGCCATTCTCTCATTTGCAGTTTCTGCCCTGAATACCTGCACACTTCTGTTGCTTACTCCTCCTTACTGCCCCTTTGGGAGCAATGCCTGTTAATTGAAATGGCCCCCCTTTCTCACAGTCAGCAGTGGCTTTGATTACTGTATTCCAATAAATAATATGGCTGTATTAATTCAGACAGAGCAATTAACACACAGGCCAGACATTTTTACTGTGCCACTTTTACTGTACACTACCAATTAGGTGTTGCTATCTGAAATACTATCCCCTATTGAAAGCCAAATAAATTCAGCTGCAGATTGATGCTTCCAACAATTGTGTCCCCCATTAACCAGCATCTGACAGCACCTTTCAAACCATACACATTGATCCTCCCTGCCCTGAACTTGCATCTGGATGCACACTCAATCCTTTCTGCCTTTTATTTTTAAGGAGCGAAAATTCATGCTGATACTTTGAATCAGATATTTTAAAAGTTGCATTGGAAAATTAGATCCATGTTCCACTTTCTGTATTTAGATTCACCATAAGTATCACTCCTACAGAAAGAAAAGAAAATTTACTCTCTAGAAAAAATAATATTCTAGCAAATCAATGATCAGATTTGGAAGTGTAGTGAAGAAAAGGAGGTATTTGTAAACCACCACGGTGTTTGCATAAAAACATCTCGTCTTCCATCAAGAACATTTCATGACTTCTCATAAATTTAGTTTTCAAGGCACACAAAGAAAGCAGTGCTTTGATAAGTTGATTCACTGATGGTGAAGGGATCACAGGATAGGTTTTGTTCACCACAAGAGGTTTTCTGAATCAGAGCTAAGGCTAAGTTTAAAAACTATGTATCATTCTTGTGGATAAATCAAGAGTAATTACATTCTTTTTAATTGTTTTTAATTATGTGAGCTTTATTATTACAGTATTTTTGTACATGTCAAGAAGCTAAAAAATGTCTTTGTATAAAAAGGCTTTACAGCTCCTTGCTTGGACAATTTCTGGTCTTTTTCAAAAAGCCAGTGCTATTAGCCTAATTTAGATATCAAGGTGTCACAAGAGCATTTGGAACACAGAAACAGAAACCAAATTTGCATTTAAGGACATTTCACGCTTACCAGTCTTACATTCTCTTTAAGTTACAACTCTAAAACTTAAATAAGAGCAATAATTCTCTGTTTTGCCATCTCATAATTTTCATTTGAATCCTGGTATAAATGTCTTCAGGAACAATTATTTTTCTTTTCATTATAATGAAGCATTAATATAATAATATTAATATAATTAAGCATTATACAGTATAAAAGCAACAGAGAAACCAGAACCACTTCATTGTATGATTTCTCCAGAAATAGGTTCCCCATCCTTCATTTGAATAAAATCCAATTTGCAAAAAACGATGGATAGAAAGCATGAAACACCAATCATGGTATGAGATATTTGATCCTGACTGCTCTCTACATGGTATCATTGTGCACTACAGGCCCTCTTGTTGATAAAAAACATCTGACTTCTATTTCATTACAGTTCTAGAGAGTGATAAACACTTAACAGAATGAAAAATACAACTGTGAAGTTACTGGGTGCACTGCCTTATCTCCTGAACTTCTCCAATTCCTTAAAGCTTTCTTCAACTCCTCAATGCATGGGCAGGTGTCAGCTTTCTCCCCCCAGAGCCTCTGAGCTCTCTCCCACAGATGCAGCTGTGAACTGAAGCACAGCCAGCAGCTTTACAGGTTTCCTTAAGGAGCACATGGGCACTAAGGGCCATCAGTAACATGGAAGGAATCACTTCAGGTGAATAAAATCTGCTTCCTGGAAGCTTCAGAGCAGCCAGCAAAGGCTGTCAGTATGTACAGACCCACTGCTATATTTGGGATCCCCTGTAAACTCCTCAATCAGGCATAAGTTAATGTAGGTGTGCATTGCAATTCCTTGAGAAATGAGTGAAACCTGCTTGCACAAGTCAATTGTCTTAATCTTCTTCCTGTCACCTGACTTGTTAATTAGTTTAGATATAAACCCCCCATTGTTCATATGCAAACTAATACTGATTCAAAATATAACAATATGTAGTAAGCTTGGTGCTGTTTAAAACCAGGTGGAGCTGCTGACAAAGTGAATGCTGACACCTCCAAGCACAAGGCTCAGGAGCAGGAGTCCCTGAGCTGAAGCTGGCAGGAGCATATCACATTCCTACCAAGCAACACAATTCATTGGGAAGTAAGTTAGAGGGCAATTCTCAAATAAGAGGTTTAGGATGATTCTGCGGTTTTCAAAAACTGTGTCTGGCCTACATAAAACTACCTTCCCTTCAGCCTAGATACAAAGAAATCAGGGCAAAAGGGGAGGGATAAAAATCTCCAAAAACATTTTCTTCCCTTCAAGGAGTCCCCTGATAACAGTCTATCAGTGGTGCCTGTACACTATAGCTAGCTTGGCGTGTGAAGAAATGGAAACATGGTAGGTCTCCAACGCTCACTCACAAAATATACACTAGTCTTAAAACCATGGATGATTGCAGACTTCAATGATACCAGAAAAACCTGATGAGAAGCATGAGATATTATAGTAAGGTTTATTTCTCATTGCATAGTCATCATTACCTTCAACTCCTCTAAAATAAAGAAGAGAAATAGATAACCAAAGTACAAAGGGTTCTGGATAGAAGCTCTACTGTAGCTAAAAGGTAAATAAATCCCAGTGAACAAGCAGCAGCCACTACTACTGTTAAAGAAATAGTCTGCCTTCCATGGAAAGGTAAATGACTCAGAACTGCATGACTCAGTTCAATGCTACACAAAATGCAGGGAAGTCATCTCAAAGTTCTTGAGTTTACTCAGCAAATATTAAAAAGACTTTTCAGCTTTATTTGACAAATTAAACTTTATTCTGACTCAGCTGCACTTCTGTAGGTAGTACTAGAGCTGGTCATTATTTGGAAAATCTGTGAAGTTTCTCTTGTCATTGTCTGTCTCCTACTGTTTCTCTAGTCTGTTTGGAGAACATCCATAATGACAGAGCCTGTGCTCCATCACCATAAGCTTTCCTTATTTTCTGTCTCTCCAAATATAGATAAAAAGTATTAGTTGTAGTCTTTCTACACCTCTGAGGGTTGCTCTCATGATCCTTTTAAGCATAAGGACTTCAAATTCTATCTTTCTCAATAGATTTCTTGCAGCACTGCTCTTCCCTGCGCTTCCCATCAGGCCATCTTTCCATGAAACTGTGGGCCATATGAAGATAGATCCCTATTGATGCCTCACCAGTGCCAAGCAGGGCAATGCTATTTCATGTCATGTAGATTCTCTGTCTGTTTATAAACTCCTGTTCAGTATTCACAACAGCAACAAATTGCTGAATCAAATTAAATTTTTGATCGACTAAAACCCTAAATCCTTTTATGCAGAAACTGTTGGCTAGCCTGTTTACATCTGTTCTTTAAAAATTATTCAACATGGCTGTTAGCAACCTTTTTTGTCAGAACAATTCTGACAAAGTAAATATGCCTACTGCAAGCATATTAACCAGAATAATCTGAATTTCATAACTTACATGGGCCACAACTAAAACTTTGTCATTTTCAAGAACAGTGTCTCTGTTTCTTAAACAGTGGCACAACAAATACAGACTCTTGTCATGTGCAAGAGAGTACAAGGGACCTGTACAGGATGTACAGTACCTTCTTAATATGGTGGAGCCTTCAGCAGGAAAGATGTCAAAGGCAGCAGGGCCCTATGTATAGAACTGCTACAACTCACTGGGTTTGTCTCTTCACTGGCAGTGAGATTTTTATTTACCTAAAGCTCAGTATTAAAAAATCTTTCAAATCTGTGAAAGTTTTGCAATTTGGTGATAATTTCATGGCAGACCTCTTATGTAGGATGCTAAAAAAAATTTACTATGGCTGATTTACACATTGACTCAAATTTTCAGGACCAAACTTCAATCTCTGCTAGTTCAGTTCTACTGCAATAGTTTATAATGTCTAACTTCATTCTGTTAAGTAAGATTCAAGCCCATTCAGAATATCAAAAGGAAAACCATTGTATTCTGTTAAGTTGAACCTGGCAGCTCTACCCATTCCTGAGTTAAAAATTTACAGAGCAAGATAGTACACAGCACAGACAGGGGAAGATACCAGAACAACAAAAGGTGGAATCGCAAAAACCCCCAAACCCTAAAGTGCTCGAGACTACTTTTTTACTTAGTGCTGATCCAGAAAAAGGAACATTAAATCACATGAGATTTTAACTGTTGTTTCCTCCCATAAAACAGTTGGCATCCTCAAACCAAAGCTTCTCTTACCCTTGTCAGTATAGCAATGTCATGGAATAAAGCACTTCACAATCAGCCTTGCCATTCTCTGCATTACAAATACAAGAAACCCACACCATAAAATACGGTTTAAAATATGCAATAAATTGCACCCAAGAGCCGTTTCTGATACGTAATCCATCTTGACAAGCTTTTGGCTGACTTTGCTGGCCTATTGACCCTGCCCATAGGCAAAGCACGTCTCTTTGCCACAGCAAATCTTTTCTAGACACCCCTGCCACAGTGCAGCTCCATTTGAAACAGCTGAAAAGGTCAACCACTGTCTCTCCACTTTCAGACCAAATTCAAGTCAATTCTTATCTAGGCACCCAAAGTGCTGGGATTTGCTACAGGATGTCTGCACAGACACTTTGCTCTATTTGCCATTTCTTTCCCCCATGGCTCCATCCACCACTTTCTTAAAGCATCTTTGGCTTATTGATACATACAGTTACAAAATTTTTAATTAAAGATTTCATTCCTGCATTTTATAAAGCTCTGCATGTCTTGCAGATAGCAACCAAGTACAAATTCAGAGATTAGGCTCTTTTTATTCATCTTTTACCCAGACACCAAATACAGAACCATGTACAACCTCTGGACTCCTATTGTCTCAGTCTGGACTGTTATGGCTGTTGCAGTCACTGGAGTAATTTTCAGACATAAGAGCAGTAGATTGACACCTGCTGAAGTGAAAGTCAGAGGAGATCCACTGTTCAAAGAAACTCTCCTTCAAATAACTCTACTGCCTGCCCCTCACAGCTGAGATAATGCCTCTCAGATGTTCTTGCTGGGTTCCTAAAAGCCAGAGCAGCCACCAGTAATTTACTGCTGCTTCCAATTGCTTGACACTAAGAAGAAGAGAGCAAAACCCACTACTGCTTAGGCTACAAGAGCCATCCAGTAGTACAGCACTCATTATGTATTTGTAAATATGCAACAAGTAAAAAAAGAGCTGAAAGACAAAATTGTCTTGAATGTCCAATTTAGAACTAACTAGAAGAGCAAGATGAAGAGCAATGGAAAAAAACAGCATATATTTGCAAAGGTATCTAATAGACTATTTTAGTTAATCTTATTTCCATGTCAAGTCTTACAGGTTGGTGAGCTTTCAAATCAGATTGCCATTAAAGGACTTGCTTTGCCATGGAAGAAGCAGCAAAATTACCTTTGATTTAAAAGCAGGCATAAACCATTGAAGGATAAATGAACCTTTGATCAATATAACACATAGTATGGGAAAGAGGTGATTTTTTTTTCTCTTCATTATCAGTCATTGCTTTCTCTTTTTTTTTCTCTGCCATGAAAATTATAAAATCCAAGATATATCTTTTTTCAAACACTGAGAAAAAAGTTACTTTAGAGATCTTTAGTTGTACATATTGAATTTCCAAAAAATAAGGAATTTTGAAGCAACCAAATGAAAAGAGGTGATAATCTCCAACTCTACTTAAGTAGAAAAAAAAATCTTACTTTCTAGTGTGTAAGCCGGTAAGGTAAACTTTAACTTCCTAGTCTTTAAAAGATAATAGTAGTACTTCCAAAGTTACAAAGTGACTTGAGACTGTCAAGTAAAGTACTTTACAGTCTGAGAGCCCTGAGAAGATGGCAGGGGCTAGGACTATAAAATTTGCCTCAGAAAAGTTAAAGCACGTCTTACTTCTAATTCTGTTACTTTTCCTCTCCAAGGCCAATCCCTAAAACTGAATCACCTTTTTCTGCTTAGCTTTGACCCAAAGCTCAGACATGTCAATGGACAAGTACTTGGCTTGTTCATTTTTCATAGATAATTTTCTCTCTTTGATCACAAGTCATGTACAAACTGCAATATCATCAGAGAAGTCACTTTCTGATGAACACAGTGCTCTCTTCCCCCAAATGCATTGAAATAAATTTCATTTGGGAAAAAAAAATCATTCATTCCCTGAGTTTATTATTCAATCAGCACAGTTTGCACTGCAGAAGTCTCTAAGAAGATGGCTCATGTTGCAGAGTAATGTCAAGCCCCCCATCTCCCAGGTACACGCCAATAACTTGATGCAAGCAAGCCACACAACTGCCTGCTGTCATCAGTGGAAACAAGGTGCAATAGCTTGCTTGCAAGCAGTGATAGCAGAAGCAATCAGTATTATCCATGAACATAAACCAGCCAAAGGCAGCATTCCCCGTTCAAATCTGTGAGGTAGATTTTACTCTTAAAGATTATTATCTTGCCCCTGAAAAGGCAACACGCAAAGGAAGGTAAGGAAGAAATATGTACGTAAGAGTGAAGATCTTTTCTTTGTGCAGATTCTGTTTCTGGAATCTGAGAGGAAAAAAGAACTACACACACTTCACTTGTTTTCTCTTTTCATATTCCCTAAAAATTATTTCTAAATAATTTCTGTGTTTTCCCTCTCCAACATTCTTGAAGGAACAATCAGATAAGCAGATTTTAACATGCACAGAATGGGCCCCAGGGCTGCTCCCAGAGCTATTGCTGTACAACAGAGAATGACACCTACGAATAAAAGTTACTGCTATCTTGCAATTTCCTGCTGCCACAAAATAATGAAGCTACCCTTAAAACGAGGGTTCTGCTCTAGTGGATATATTCCTATCTGCAGCACACACAATGAATAATAAGGTATAATAAAACATACACACAGGACACTAAACCTTTGGCCAACATGGAGAGTTTGAACTGGCAACCTCCAGACTTACACATCTGTCCTGTTTCAGTCGGAGTTTAGAGCCAAGCAGCTGAAAGTTCGCATGTTCTCTGGAGATTTACACAAAGTAGACT
Source organism: Melozone crissalis (assembly GCF_028551555.1). Taxonomy (NCBI): domain Eukaryota; kingdom Metazoa; phylum Chordata; class Aves; order Passeriformes; family Passerellidae; genus Melozone; species Melozone crissalis. Next base: position 24,624,141 of record NW_026535797.1, on the reverse strand, counting down.
TAGCAACCATTCACTGGGATCACACAAAAATTACCTTTTACTACCAAAATGTGTTTATTTGATCTAGAGCCTTGTTTCCTACCTGAAAATAAATTAAAACACAGATGTGTTGTTTTATCACAGATGCGATAGGCTTACAGTCAGCTCCAGGGCAGGTCCAAAGTCTAGAGAACAGGCTTACTATTAAATGGTTCTTTCAGATTGCTCTTATCTTTCTAAGATTTGACACTTCTGATGTATCCTCTGGGATTTTTGGAAACCTAAAGTCCTGGGTTTGGCTGGGATAGAGTTAATTTTCTTCCTAGTAGCTGGGTACAGAGCAGTGGTTAGTTTCACACTGATGTTTGGCTGTTGCTGAGCAGTGCTGACCCTAAGTCAAGGACTTTGCAGTTTCCCATGCTCTGCCAGCGAGCAGGTGCACAATTATTAAACTGTTCTTATCTCATCCCAGGAGTTTGCTCACTTTTTTACCCTTCTGATTCTATCTCTCACCCCACCAAGGGAGAGTGAGTGAGCAGATGGATGGTGTTAACTTGCTGGCTGGGATTAAAACACACCAGGAAGAAGACTTAGGTTAGAATATAAGTTAACAGCATAATATTGTGAGAAATTCTATCTTTACTAAAAATTCCCACATTGTAAAGGGAAAACAAATATAATTGTGTATTATCAACTGTAGGCACTATACAGTTACTTTATATACCCAAATTAAACATATAAAAAGAAACACAACACACACCAAAAAAAAAAAAACCCCAAAAAAACCCACCAAAAAACAACAACAACAAAAACCCCATGCAAAGCAGTTGTCTGTAATGATGTAGGTGAGGTTCCAGACATGTGTTGGCTGACAGTGGGTTTCCAAAGAGTTAACATATTGCAGCCAGAGCCCTCTCTGCCAGTGACTGCTTTTCTGTTTAGTTCTATAAATGAAATTTATTAAAACCATTACATGCACAGTGATGCCACAATATCCAGAGCAAAGTTACTAAATCTAAAAGAGCTTTTATTTAATCAGGAGATAGCTAACAGATGTAATGACTGGGAGATGAGGCAGAACCTGGTTTTACATTCAGACCCTGACAACATGGTTTTATCGCTTTCGATAATGTAGATGCCTTATTTCTCTAAAGCTATTACTTGAAATAAAGCATAATCATTTCTAAAAATGTCCCATTTATTACGCTCAAACCTTTCTGCTCATGTGTCCAATTGGAACCAAATATTTTCTTGTCTTCCAAAAACCTACTCTGGTCATTTTTTTAAACAAGCAGCTCTATCTCCCCATCCATCTTGTCTGCACAAAGAAGGGATAACCTGCAGCTGAATTACAGAAAGCCTATTCTCCCACTGGGATCTGAGATAAGATAGACTGCATTAACCCTAAGATTCATTTCCCAGCCAGGAATTCTCCCTAACTCTTTTAAGAAGATCACAGGAAAACAGGCTGGATAATGGTAAGAGGTCTATTGAGTGCACTTTCATCACCAGCTTTCATGAAGAGAGAAATGGTAATAAGGTCACAGAAACCTGAAATGCTGTGGGTGGCTAGAAGACACTTCTTTAACTACACCAGCATTTCACTGTTGATACACAGTGCAGTACAGGCCATGACTATCCAGACATCCAGGATGTTTTCTACACACAAGATGAGTTTCAGATGAAAATTCTTACAGGTTGATCCAGTTTGCTGATGCTCCCCATACAGTTCACTTTTTAAAAGAACTCATCAAAAAGTTGTTACCTACATAATATCCTTTTTTAACTAATTGCCATTTTGAAGACAGTTACTTGAAAAATTTTCAACTTTTTATACAAGCATGGACATTCTTATCTGTCATCTGGTACAGAGCCATCCTCCAAGCCACAAAAAACAACCAAATATTTAGCACCATACTGTCAGTGTCCAAAATGCTTTCCACACATTAAAAAAACCTCACACAAGTCTCAACTTGGAACAAAGGGATTTTAAAAACTACTTTACCTCCATGAATTCTACCAAAGTACAGAGAATCATCAGTATGCAGCAGTTTAATGCAAAAATCTACAGCTTAGAAATTTGTCCTGCCCTCCCCTTTTTCTCCCTGCACCCATATACCCTACAGGAGAACACAAGCCACAAACACTTATTCCACTACAGCCCATAAGCCAAGCATATCTGTGTATTCAACTGATTGACTCAGCCCCGTGCAATACACTCCACATTTCACATTGCAATGAGAAGATCAAGCTGCAAAGCCATCAAACTTCTCACTTCTGCTTCCCTGATCCAGCAGCTCGGTGAAATCTCAGACTAGATGGAAAGCATTGCTTTGAGAAAAGGTCTCCATTTTAAAAGTGAATTATTAAAGGTGAAGTAATTTCCCCATTACTGTCTGTGTTGTAGCCATAATTAGCCACCATCTTCTGAAAGTGAAGACAGTTTTTTGACAGACATTTGGGAAAATCCAGTGTATTGAACTGGCTCATTTATTTCCATAAGTCTAGATGCTAAGATACACAAGGAAGCAGGGCTTCCAACAAATAATATTATGAGAGCTTTAATCTTGCATTTTTCAAAAAGTAACTATTGAAAATATAGTTTATATTAGAAAACATAACCTCATTTTGATACAGCACAAATTTCAGAAAAGTAATTTAAAACTTACTTTGTTAATACTGCTTGCACCTAGTTTTTATAACCAGTTACATGACAGGGCTGAGACATTCCTTCTCTCAACATCTCCAGCTGGATTGGACAGAATGATGGAGCCAAAATTTTACCCAGCTAACTCAACCAATTGCACACTATAGTCACATGTTCATCTTCCTGCAACATAAACCAGATATTTAGGTTGTGCTCTCGTTAGATAATCCACTAGGCTTGCTCATCTGTTTGAGTATACAACAAAGTAGTTTAAATTATCTCAAGTTTGAAGCTAATGATTTTGATTATCACAGTCCTTACATCTGCTCTGCAGCTGTCTTTTCTACAAAATCAATAGCACAACTGATTTAGTGCCCTCTAGGACAGCCTCAGAAAATTTTTCTACAGTTAATGTAGATGCAATTTTTCTTTGCTCTGCTCCTGGCTGTGAACACGAGAAAGGTGCAATGTCAGGGCAAATGCTGTGATTCTCAGTCGGGCTGACCTCCACAAAGGCACAAGGAACCAGAGCAGCCACGCTGAGCTGTGGTGGCTCAGGGAGCCCAGCTCTGGGCAGGGCACAGCCTCTCCTGGGCTGCAAAGGGAGGGACCGGCAGCAAAGCTGGGGCAAACCCTGCTCCCTCACCGCTGGCAAGCGTTTACTGGCACTGCCTTGTGCACATTGACAGCAGCACTGTGCTAATAAACAGCAATTATGAAGAGTCTTGTCTCCAAAATTCTATCTTCTGTTCCCTCTTAAGCCATCACATAAGGGACATGTTTTAGCTTAATAAATGCAGGAAAACAAGAGTATCAAATTGTGTGCTCTAGTTTTGTTCCTATCTTGATAATGAAAAAAAAAATTCCAGGAATTAGCTGTGCTGCAATTTGTATATGTCTTTAAGTTCATGTGATCCTCCTCTTATTTACTTCCCCGTCCACTTCAATAAGTGGAATAATCAGTCACAACTTAAAACAAATAGTAATCAGCTTTACATCACCCCAGTAAGACTCATTTGTTTGGTGAAAATGAGGTTATAAAAATCCAACTTTGCCTACAGTTAATACTATCAAAGAATTAGAACTAATGTTGCATTCCTGTATCAATGGTTTTATTTTAATAATATTTTTAATAAATATGCAACAGAAAAAGTCACCAAGAGCAAGATTAGAGCATCATACTCTCCCTCCCCTCTCTCAGGAATTGTAGTTTGAAAGCAGTTCAAAATATTAAGTGGTCTAGCTTTGGCAGTCAGATCCTGATAAAACATATCATGTTCTTGCCATGCAATCTGATGCACTGCACTTGGCACTGTCTGCCTGGCAATGGACAAGAAATAAACTAGCACAGAGGCTCAACGACCCCAATCTCACTCAAGAAATTTAGTTCCTTCATATGTGGGTTGAGGTTATTGGCAGAAATATTAGCACTCAAAATCTGCATTCAACCAACTGCGTATATTATTTATGTGTGTTCTAGATATTACAGAAGAAAACATCCTCTCCCATTCAAATCAGTTACCACTTCCTAATTCCACATTTATAACAAGATACTTTAATAACCCATTCTTTCATAATAGTATAAAAAAAACTCCAAACCACATCCCACCTCAAAAGAACCCAGCCAAACAGAATGAAACTCCCAAATTGTCTACTGTTTATTGTGTAAAATACCTTTCCACAACGCATGATCTTTATCTCTCCCTTTATCCATTTTCAAAGTTATCACATCATAAATCTTCACTTCCCAACTGGTTAGTTCAAGATTACAGGTGTACTCACCCCCACTTTTTTCTTTTTTCAACTAAACAAATGCCATTAAAAAAATAGACATAATTTTTGCACTCTACTTTGTATCATCATTTCCAATCTCTGTGTTAAGCACCAAACAAGTCAGGCAGCTGGCTGGGCTATGGACTAGCGGAGTCCTGCACGTGGAGGTCACAAGAGACTGTATGGCTTTGTAGGCCTGATCTGCAGGTGCATGGTAGGTCCAATGTCTTCTGAAGACAGGATTGCAGACAGGCACTGAGTATTTCAGTGCTGCAGTACATTTTACATACCCTAATTTTGCTCACAGAGTTGTAAACTTTGGCAAAGATGCTTTTACAATCGTTTTGCCATTAGCACGCGCGTATCAACGTTTGCCATGCTTCATTTAAAGGATTAAAAAAACCCCAAACACAAACTGTTGACATTTAGCTAGTTATTGACAAGTCTGACACCTGCTCTCACAGCTAATTCCACATGGCCACCTTTGCATAGGAGATTCTTTAAAAGTACCATCAGAAGGGGGGAAGGGGAGGGAAGCTTATCTTCTCAGCCACAGGCAGTCCTTTTGTTGTCAAGATTTTGACACAGATAAGGACTTCACTAGCTCTACTGGGAATTAAACCAATTGACTCTAATAGGCTTTAATGTATAATGATTAGCTCATTTATAAAAGATTCTACCCAATCCTCAATTATTCAGATATGGGTCAAGATCAAGGGAGTACATCAAAACAAATCCTGCACCTGTAGAAGAATTCAGATGTTAGTTAAATGAGAAACAGATCGATCTAACCTCATAGGAAGATGTAGGGAAAACTTAGAATTCAGGACAGCTGGGACATCACCACTCCATGTCACACTATTTAAAGCAGTATCAACTACTCGAAGTGCATGCTGCTTTTCCTTTGCCAGGCTGCACTAAATAGAATCATGGATCATGGTCCATGGTTCACAATTTGTCACAGGTGGGTGCCACTTTACTCTCAAGAAAACATTAATATAAGCAGTTGAGCTATAGATTGATAAATGCATCTTGAGCAGAAAAAGCTGAAAGAAAATTAACCATATCATATGCATCACATGACATGCCATTAGGGTGAAATTCACCAGCTAGATTAAGCTCCAGATTCAGCCTGCAAGAAAAACTGACTGTTGAACTGTACTGGCTTTGTATTAGTCTTTCATTCATGGTTGATAGAGGTAAAGTAATACATTTTAAATGAAGACTATAAATCTTGAATACAAGAAATTGAAACAGAAAGGATGTCAATTTAAAATACTGAAGACCTGATCTTGTTTGGTTCCTTGATAACTAAAGACATTAACTCTGGGATGTAACTTCACCATCCGGAGAGTCTGCACTTCCTTCCCTTCAGCTATTTGTTTTCATACAGAAAGGACCAAGTTAAGGACTCATTTTTCTCATAAGAGATGCACAATCTACAATCTCAATGTTCTTTCCGTTACAAGAAAAAAAATTTCTATTGATTCTGGTGTTGTTGCCCAATACTCCTAAAAGATCTTAACAGAATGTGAAATAAGCTGTTAAAATGTGTATATAAAGTTATATGTATATTAGTTATTACTCTTCTGCAAGTCACAAGTCATCTTCTGGGCATCTGACTTGCTTTATGGCTGCACCAACACTGGAAAAAACTGATCTTCAATAGAAGTATCAGTGTGTTTGCTAAATGTTAAAAATTGACATCATTATTAATCTCAAAGGGCATTGTCATGTTTTCTACCATCTCTATAGCAAGGCTAGGGCAGAAAAGTGATAAAAATATTGAATAGTGAGCATCAGAAGCAGTTACGCAGTTTAAGTTGCCCATATAGTTTTTAGAGCTTCTAGAGATTGATAAACATGTATTGATGTGGTAGAAGCACAGCTCCTGGCTCAGGTGGGTGACTAAAATCTGCCATCCCACACATGCTCACTCTCTAAAGTCAGCTGACATTCAGCAAGCACATACTCCTTGTGGGATTTCTGAGAACCACAGAGGTGTGAAGCCAAACGGAATTTCACAGGAAATTGTGCTTTTTCCCCCCCCTAGTCCTGTTTCATAGCAATGAGCAGCTTTTCAAGCAGTATTTTCCACACTCAGTTTCTCAGTTGAGTAAATGTTTACTCAGATGTTATTTTCAACAGGGATGCTACTTTAACTGTGATATATCTCAGATTTAATACTTCAGTGGTGACAGGACCAGCCGTGTGCATCCTGAAGTGAAACAGAATGCTACATGCATCTCTGAAAATGCAATTAAGCCTCAGTGAGGCACTAGGCTTTCCTAAATCATGTTTTTCTCCTTCATGTTTTACAAAAGAAGATCATTGTTCCTATCGAGAGCAGACTTGCATCTCTATCGACCCAACAGGCCTGCACAAGAAACCTAAATTGCCTCATAACCAGCTCATGACCTCAGTGCCTTTTAATTATGTGGGTTTCCCTGTGGCCTTTAGTTAACATAGACATGTGGGACAGGAAAGGGGGAGTTTACACCCCACAAAGAAGAAATACAGACTGTGTATTCAAATGTACAGATCTTGTGGCTTACTTCTGAAATGGGTACCCCACATAAATTCAATAGAGCTTATTTTCAAGCTGCAGTGCTCTGGTTGCCAACCAAGAGCAGCCTAATTGCACCACCCCTGCTGTGGCTGCAGGATCCTGCACACACACCCAAGCACACTGAGCCTAGGTGGATCACACAGCAGCAGCAGGGGCAGAAACACCTGGCAGGAAAATATGTGGGCAAGCAGTTCAACCAGCGCATGCTGAGCTCTTTGGTGCTGCAGCACAGCCAGGATGCATGGTCAAATCCCACCTAAGTCTTCAGGAGGCCACTTACATTCTCTCCAACAACACCGATAGAAGGTGTTGGCACTTCTTTTCATCCTCAGATTCAGACTGAACTAGTTTATACAGGAGAGTGAATGAGTGGATGGATAAGCCCAAACAAAGTACTATATTCAAATGAGAATACTCACTAGCCACAGAAGGTTTTCTGCTGAATGAGGGTTGTCCATGGCAAGTTTCACCTCTTTCCTTTCATTATTAAGGCATCCTATCAGGTATTTATTTTTGCTATTTAAAAATCTTATTTTTATCCCTTTATATCTCCAAACTAACATAGGGGCACACCTCAAATTAACAATTTCTCTTTCACAGCATTCCTCAAACAAGATTTCTGTTTACTGACCATTCTAGCCCAGATTAATTGATAAATCTTTCATTGCTCTTGGCATCTTGAAGCAGAAACTTAAGAATCTAGGGGGTTTTTGCTTTCAAATTTGCCTTATCAGCATAATTCAAGAATAGGCTTGAAGAATTAAATAAGTCTACCAATGTCTACAAGTAACTGCCTTAAAATTGAATTAACATCAGAATTTCTCCTGTACACCTCCTGTTTACCTTTTTACAATGGCTGAAATGTTACTCTGACACTTCCTGTTAGTTTGCTTGCTGTCCTGTGCATCTGCATTGAACAGATATTTTTTGGGGGTAAAAATATTAGTAAATATCTTTACTGATCTAGGAGGTCAAATATTGCCTCCCCTCCCATTAGGTTCTAAAGAAGGGTGTCTGTTATAGCCAATAAAATCACTGAAACACTTGTAACTCCTGTTTTTCTTGCTTCCTTGCCCTGTGTACCACACTACTCTCGAGAGTGACTTTGGTTCCCCTGCTGTTTCCTGACAGGAGGATGTTCTGTCAACCACGGACAGACAGCCCCCTCTGCCAGCAAGTGGTAGAAGCTCTTCCTGCAGCTGAAAAAAAAAAAATTTCCAAAACCCACACCTCCTTTTCAAAATTATTTTTGAAATAAACATCACTTCTCTCAATCTGTTGTGGACATCCTTCATTCCCCAAAAAATTCTAAAACATATTGATTGCCTCCATTTCCCAAGCTGTGGCAACAACTCGTCTGAAAACACACTTGGAGGATTTCAGCTGTTTGTGCAAGGCAAGGTGGCTGTCACAGAGCACCCAGTGGTGAAAGGAGGCTTATAACATTCCCTGGTCCCAAATGCAGGCACAATACTTAAACAAAGCTGCAGACACACCAATAATGAAAATCTGGTGAACCACTTACTCTTGACTCACAGGAATGTTGAATACAGAATATCCATTAGTTTCCTGACAATGTGGATTATTTATAGGCAAGTCTGATAGCACCACCTATTATTAAGGTTGCTCAATACTTCCTATTCTGTGACCCCTGGTTTCAGTCTTTTTATGCCTTTGCCACCTGGGATGAATTTTGCATACTGATGCCTGTCTTCAACAATCCTTGTTGAAAGTTCAACCCTTTCAGGAGCAAGATGATTAAAAACCACAATGGTTTTCTTCATGTTTTACAGGAATCTGGGAACATCACTGAAATTTTTCATTATCTCTTTATTCTGCAAGAACTTGAATTTTGGCAGAGCAGAGCATATTTTTTTGTTTGCATGTAAGAAAATCTCCCAAATATCGCAAATTTATGAGCAGGTGAGGGTGGGAAAAAAAGACACCAACAAACAAAAACCATGGCTTTCAAATGAACTGAAATAGGAATACCAAAATAAACCAAACCACTGAAGACCCATTACCAGTGAACAATTGCTATTTTTATATGAATCATTCCTTCCTAATAATACATGTTGTAGCCCAAGGCTATGGAGAAGGGGGGAAGGCTCGGTTTTCCCTCCTGGAATGGCTGTTCTTTGGTGTCCAAAGGAAACAAGTTAATATAGCACTGGCCTTGAGGACATTACTAATGCTGTGCCACTGTTTTCAGTGGTGATGTCAATTTATCTACTGACAGAGAAAAGCCTCTCTGTTATCTGCTGCTTGTACCCTGAGCACTTCTGGGCTTTGGGTCAATTAACACATTCTTCCAGGCTGGAACAACTGTACACTTGTTGGTTTCAACTACAATAAGGAAAAAAGTGCCAAGAGCAACCTGAGACATGTTTCTGATCTTACACTGAAGAGGACTACACTAAAAATGTTCCAGATTTGATGTGTAAAATATTTACATGCTTAGAATCTACTGATGACAAGCAGGTCTCATTTAGCTGAGGTTGCTTGTCAGGGATATGTAGAAACATAATTCCTGGCATAAACACAGTAGGGTACAAAACAACTAACACATCCAATCCATCCAGGGAAGCAAAAGGGAATGAGCTGGGATTCCCTACACAGTGTTTTGATAATATCAATCAAAGTTCCAGTGCAGCTGCAGCTCAGCTGCCTTTGACACCTGGGAGGAAGAAGTGATCTGTGCATGTGCATTCTCCATAGGAAATGCTAAGGGTCAAACACCACAGCTCTCTAACATTGACTTCAAATAGCAAAAACCATCTCCAAGGAAAACTCCAGCAAAGAAAAACACTTAAACAGTTTTCTTTTTAGTTGCTATCTGTTGCTGTGTTTCCAAGAGTCAAGCAAATAGACCCAACCAGAGGGTCTATTTTCTATTTACAGAAAACTACAACAGCCCAAATCACACCAAATATCTGGATAGCTTAGTCAGTACATGCCTTTACAGGCATGAGCAGCACAGAATAAAACCAGGGATGCAAAGGCAGGACAAGTGGTTTCTATATCACATCAGGCTGACAGAATTCTACAGAGTAAAGACCAGCCTGCTGTCCCCATGGAGAAGAGTAATCAGAACTTTTGCAATGCCCTCACTGGCCTACTGCCTATGCTGGAGTCATCCAGCTGTCAGAGCATCATGCTGCTCCTGCTACAGCCCTTCATGGCCTGCCAACTCCTGAATTACTGGAAAATTACTTGGCAAAATGACATGGGGATAAAAGAGAGAATCCCAGAACCTTCATCACAGATGAGAAGGAATATTCCATTGCTATCTGTGTTCTCTGCTAAAGAAATTAAATTAACTGACATTACCTCATTTGCGTATCAGTTTTTAATAGCTCTTTTGCTAGATGAAAAAAGGAAATTGCTGAAACTGCCACAAGTGAGCTAAAGAAACTTGAAGCTTGCACTAAATGCATGCACTACTATGCTACAGTTTATTGCTTGTGCTGTTTTCCTACATCTAGTTTCATTCCAAGTGGAAACTCAGTTTTCAAAATTTCCCAAGGATTTGGGAAAGCAGCAGAGGTTAAAGCAGGGAATGGAACACATGCCTCAGGCAATCCAGCCTAAGCTTAGCTGTTGTAAAAAAATCTCCACATCCAAGTTAGGTTATTGAACTCAAATGGCCCAAAGAGAGATTTGTTGAGTTTGGTTTAAGGCTGTGCACCAATATTGAACTTCAGTGGAAAATGAACAATTAAATGGCGTTTCTCTTAAGAAAGCACAACTGTAAGAAGATTGTACCAAGCGTAGGGTTTCAGTCAAATTGTCCCCTTTTTAGAAGGTACTTGCAACTTCTTTCATTAGTGTTGTTGTTTTTAAAGCATTTCTACTCTATTTTTGTCATTATTTCCACTGCATTGCTGCGGAACATTTAAGAATGTTTTAGCATCTGAAATGACTTCTTATGTCATCTTTAAAACTTTCTTGTGCAGTAAAAACAAACACAGGAGCCCTGATAATAGTTTAACCTTCTAAATGGGTACACATGAGGCAGTCACACATATTAAGGCTTCTATACCTTAGCTGATCTCTTACCAGATCCTGAACAGCAACAAAAAGAACATATTCATTTTACTATTCTTCAGAAATATTTCTGTGTTTTTAACAGTTTTACCCAGAAAGCCCTCTGAAGTTGCTGTCCTTTTGTGATGTGCTAGACAGATATGAGATGAGAGACAGGTTCTACCAGAAAACTTACAATCAAAACACCAGGAATGACACAGAGAAGCAGGAGTGGAAGAGAAGCAAGGCAGTATGAAAAATAAAGCCATGGAAGTCAGATGAAAGGAGCCTTGGTCAATCATTTTTCACATGAGCCATTTTTGGGGAAAATATTAAACACTCTATTTCAATAAAAGTATCTCCAAGTCTCTTAAGTAGACATGGATCATAAATACATTCAGCATTATACCAGCACTGCACAGCTGGTGTGAAGAAGTATTCCAGGAAGAGAAATAGGATATGGTAAAAAAGTTATGCTGATCTGAGGAACTCTGAGTTCCTCCCTTAGGCACACATTCTATTGCATCTTGACCTTCCATACATACGTGGAGTCATTGTAACTAACTTCAAAGCATTTTATCGAGCTGGCAACACACACAAAAAGTTTAACAAAAAAACCAAACAAACAAACCCAAACAAAATTTTAAAAAAACCCAGCCAGAATATCTGGATAGTCTTATTACAGATCATATTCATCTAGTACAGAAAACACAAAGTTCATTGCCTAGACAAAAATATATAAACAGGACAAAAATCAAAACACATAAACATGACAAAAATCAATGAAGTCATAAGCAGACTTTTCTTCCAAGTCCTGGCAGCCCAGAGAAATTTTTCACAAGTTCTGTGTGACACTTCTAAGCCTATTTTCATGAATATGCCTAGGCAAAGGGTAGGAATTCAGCCAGGATCTCTGGAGTGCATGGAAAAATAGAAAGGTAGCTATGAAAGCCTGCAGAGAGTGTGAAGAATCCAAGAGAAGGAGAGCTTCAGAATTAGCATACCTTGAAAAGTAAGTTCTGTCAGATACAATATGCCTTTTTGTCTTTTATATACATAGGAAGTTTACATATTAATGTTTGCATGATGGTAAATTGGAGGACGGCTTCATTAGATTTGAAGGAGCACTTCTCCTCAGGCCAGGCCTCTGGTTTGACTCAGATTAAATTACAAAGCTAAACAGAACAGGAAGGATCTGTGCTCCTAATTCTGCTTGATAGATCACTTTGTCATTTTCAGATGCCAGATTGAAGATAGCTGCCTCTCCCTTGGCAGAGAACAGCTCTTTTAAGCTCCAGGCTATCAGGGAGAGCAAGCGCCCACAGTACGTGCGCAGACTGACAGTTGCATTAAGATGTTTCCTGCTGCTTCTTTAAAAACTTATGGCAACCTGCTCATTATGAGCCTTCTGTACTTGCAGAGAGTTAAATTGGGTGAGATGAAGTGGAAGTCACAGCTGAAGGTGCTCTGGGCTGTAACACAGCAGAGGAACCACACACCTCTGCAGATGTGCTGACTGGGGAATCATCCTTTGAGAATTGGAGCCAGGTTTAGCGGAGATTATGCAGAATGACTGGGAAACCTCTTCAGGAAATTAGTTTTTTCCCATTTTTTCTGAATCTGAGGGGATCCAAAGGCACTTCATTATCATAACTGTTTCATGTTTAGCTATGGTTGTTGAAAGCACTTCTCTTAATTTGCCGTACAACTCTCAAATTGCTGATTAGGGGAAAAAAATAGACAAAATATGAAGGCAGATCTGGGAACATGTGGAGCCCATTAACGGAACAAATTCATGGCTTGTTTTCACTTATCCCTATTTAGTATTTGTAGGGGGCTTTTGCTTTCTGAAATTTATCAGGTGCAAGCTGAAAGGATGTAAACCAGACTGTAGTCAATGTACATGTATTTACACACAAACCTATCAGCTGAAGTAATGCAATACCATCCCAACATGAAACTACTGAACCTCAGACATACAGTTAAAAGCCTGAAAATCCACCCCCCTACATGCTGTTTTCCAGTATTCTAAGGCACAAAAAAAAAAAAAAAAAAGGAATTAAAATAAGAAAATAAGAAAGGCAGAAGGTTTCAAGAGTATTCAGGCAGTGGGTAACAGGCTGCTATTCTGCTCTAACTGCTTGAGCAATAAGCAGCGCACAGACCCCTGGGGCTCACTGGCAATGAAGCCTCAAATATTTCTGACACACTGCTGCAATAGCATGTTTTTCTTCATGTTGTTCTTGCACAGGACCTTTCCCATAAGACGGATACACAGAAGAGGAAATAGTAAACTGCACAGGCCCTCTAGAGGTAAGGTCAGTATTACTCGCTTTTGACAAGTTTTGTGTAACCTAAAAATACTTAAATAATCATACCTAATCCTCACTGAGCAATTTTCAAGCATCTCAAAACACTTCAGTAATGAAGTCTGGCATTTCTGTAAGGAGGCAGAAGCAGTTTTCCCACGCTAAAGTTGAGAATCTAGTCATGACCACCTCCCATCCTTGCTCAATTTTCTAGTATCTATCCTTGATAAGTCTTATTGTAAGTGAATTTATCACTATGTCTTACTAAATATATTTTTAACTCCTTAAGATAATTATCATACAGCACTGATTATCTAGGACAATAAGACCCATAAGAAATAAGCTGCTCATATGCAGGAAGCTACATGTACAAGAGCTAGCATTAAAACTCATGCAGCTGCTGAAGAAAGCCCCTTCCCTTGTTCCAGTCACTGTTAACTAGGAATCAGACCAGGAATTTGCAACTGGGAGGCAGAAGGAAGACAAAATGAAAATCTTGCTGATTTGAAATACATCATTGTCTCCTGAAATTCCACAGGAACAGCTGGAACATGAAACTGTTCCAGTTTAAAACTGGAGAGGAGATTCTACCCCTAGCAGTGGATAGACATGAGTGGATAAGCATGAAGCAGAGTGCATGAACTAGACAAAAAGAAAAATAGATCAAATCTACTTTCTTCTACTGCCACTTTTTCTGAATTCTCACCATTGTAATCGGAGTTCAGACAGCAGCTCATGGCCTGGTGGAGCCACAAGAGGCTCAGCTGACAGAGCTCACACGATGGCCAGGCTCTGAGAAATAACCATGGAAGCACAGGAGAGCAACACTGACTGGGTGACCTCCAAAGGAAGAAAAAGATGGCCTTGTGGTCTGCAGAATAATTCTACTTAATGATTTCTTACACTTTGGACCCTTTGAGGAAGAGGCTGTTTGCGATTTTATGGTAAAGTGTAAAGGAGAATATTGATGAAAATTCAACCTTTCCTTACTTTAAATCATTCAGTCATTTCAAATGAGGTTAGTTGTCTAAGCTAGAAAAACTGATTTAGATGAACAAATGTGTCCTTCCCTAATCCATCTGTGGTGATTTTGACTCTTTTAAAATACACAATTTCATCATCAAAAAAAAAAAAAACAACAAAGCACCTCTGTGAGGTCAGTCAGCATCTTCTACAGGATCCAGAGCTTGTGGTAAAGCATCTGAGATAAAACTCATCAAAAGAAGTCCCCAAGTTTCAGCCTCACACTTCGCTAGACCTCTTTAAACCCCACAATGCAGATAAGCTGGGTTTTGGGGCTTTTTCTTTCTTAGCTTCTTTTGTTTTATTTAGCTCATCTGGATGGGGTTTGTAATATAGATGAACATGTGGCCACATACAGATGTTGTTTCTAGCACAAAGAAGGGAATATCTAGCCAGATGCAGGGGAATACATACAAGCAAAGAATTACTAGTTCTCAGAGAAGCAATATCTGTTTACATATTCCCAAGATTTGTTTTGACTCAAAATGCATATGGGAAATTTTTAGACCTGTATTTTACTGAGAGACTCTGGCAATTCACAGAAACAGAAAGCAAAAGGCAGCATCATTTCACAGATCAAAGCTAGTCTGTGCATCTGATGGACAAGTGTATGACAGTGGTCCCTACAGAAGACCAGTAAGGAGTCTAAACAGCTTACACAACATGGTAAAAGACAGCAATTGTGTTTATTTTTCTAGTCCCCACATTTATTCAGATCACATTATCCAAAAGGAAGAGGAATCCTACATCTGTCATTAGAAATGCTATTCAATTATATTCAACTAAAATATAACAATTTAAAACAATAGAGCTATATTAGCAAATTAACAAAGCAAATTAACAACAGCGCAGTTGCTGGAGGGCCAAGGAATGGAACAACCACAAGTACAACAGTAATCACTTAATATATCATGAGAAAGTAGGAATTCTTGGGCTATAATAGTCTCAATCATTTCCTCAGCTGTTCTGCAAAGAGATGCAGGTTCTTTAGTGGAAAAGTACACATCTTTATAATAAAAGTTTTCTCTAATATGCTAGTGCATTGGGACTTGGCATGTCTGCCTTTCTCATCTAATTAAAAAAGAGAGGAGATGATTCATTGATAATGGAAATTATTCCTAAAGTAAATTGCAGCCTCTGCTGTGCTTTGATATTTGTAGGCAGTAACAGGAAACTTGCATTTTTGCCATGAAAAAAGATCATACTGATGCTCATCTCAGATTTGTGCACAGCACATCAGAGTCAGAGAGGGCATCCATGACACATGCACTGGCACACACTGCACTCACAGCTCATTACTGCTCTGCTGAAGCTGGTCACAGCACTGGGCTGTGCCAAAAAGGCAAGGCAGCACAAGGTCCCACAGGAAGAAAGTTACCACTAATAAAGGAAGAAAGCTTGGATGGTCACAAAGGTTGTCTTCACCTTTATTTTTCTCTATTTTGGTTTCCAGGCCAATCCCTGGAACAAACTCTAGGGTTTGTCTATTGTTTACATTACTAGTGTTAAAAACTTCAAGAGAGGAATTAGAAAATCAGTTCACTCTATTAAATGGAAGACATTAATTTAACTAAGTGTAAGTGAAACAGCACTTGGCAGCAGGAGGAAGACAACTCCTGCACTGTCAGATGCCGCAAGAGAATCCTCTGCCAAAACTCCAAAAAGATATTATGTTAAAAGCACTACATCACCAGGAGCTCACACTGGCAAACCATCACTCCCCCTTGAACCATCTCTGTCCCAAGGACACCTCTGCCCATGAAAGCTGCAGCTCTGTGTGTGTTAGCCCCTTCACAGACATCACATATGAAGCAGGAAACACAGTTCAGACTGGGACATGGCATGCCCTGAACTTCTAGATTGCGCTTTTACTGAATGAGCTTCATTTAAAAACACACAAAACTACAGGTTTGCACTCAGTGCAACCCCAAATCATACACAGCTTACTCGTTTATTTGTGCTGAAGCTGGATCAATATAAACACACCGGACTTGTTGAGATAAAACCTGATCCAATATCTAAGGTTTACGAGTGATATTTTTTTATGTTTCTTAAATAGAAGAATGACTCATAATTCTTGACCAGTCCACATCTAGATTTTAATTTCACGCATCTTTTAGAGTTCCAAAACAAAGTTAATGGATGCTGCTGTGACTCATATTAGCAATCACATCACATTGAAAAAATTCCATTCAGGATGGAGTGCTTGAGCTACAGAGCAGACTGCATCCCCTGGAAACTCAATTCCTTCTCTGGATGAATGTCATCACTTTATTTCACTTTTATATCATTATATCGACCTGATCAACTGAAGCTCATTTTAAACCAGATCAAAACTGCAATCCATTCTTCTTATAAAACTGTGAGAATGAACATTATGAATGAAAGTCAGACTGCATCAATTTAAATATCACCCAAACACACAAATCCTGTTGTTCTCATTACCTCTTTCTCCTTTTCTTTCCAAGCAGTAGGTTCATGAAACATGATTTATCACAAGAAGCTTGGCATTCCCAAAGTTGCCCCAAATGAGCAAATGCAGTAAATCTTATCCTGAATATAATGTATTTTTACATTAGCAGGCATGCACACAAGATGCTGAACAGTGTAGGAGACACACCAGGCTTACCCAAAACAAAAGGCTAATCATCCCAATCAGCCTGAGCACCTGGGATTCTTTTGTCTGGTCTTTAGCATTGATTTAGTGAAAATAAGGTCCCAATTTAAATACCTGTTATAAAAATACATATAATTATATATATATTTATTTGTATAAAAACATACAGCTTTTTCTGTTTTGCTTGAAATTATTTGTGATGCCTATAAAATGCAAGCAATGAGATAGAAAATGTTTCCTGTATGACCATGCTAGCACCATGAAGAGAGAAAAAGAAAAAACTGATGTCATAGAAGTCAGCCCTTTGAAATCACAGAAACACAAGGTTGGAAGAGACCTTTAACATCACTGAGTCCAACTTGTGCCCTAACACCTCAGCTAAATCATGGCACCAACTGCCACATCCAATCTGTCTTTAAACACATCCAGGGATGGTGACTCCACCATCTCCCTGGGCAGACTGTATCACTCTTTCAGTAAAAATCCTTTTCCTAATATCCAACCTTCATTTCCCTTGGCACTGCTTAAGTCTGTGTCCTCTGGTTCTGTCAGCTGCTGCCTGGAGAAGGAGAGGACACAGTCTTAAGCTTAAACATAGTCAGAGGAGAATTTCCTGTCTGGTGGAGTTCTGAGTGTCTCTGTGGATGGAGGCTCCACCGCCTCTCTGGACCCTGGCTGTTGCCTGGCTACCATTTTTCCTTGATATCTCACAGGATTTCCCCTCATTGCCATTATGTCTGTTGTCCCTCACCCAGATGCATCTTCACTGCACCCTCCCACTGAGTAGATCCAGCCCTGAGCTGGGACAATGCCACACAGCCAGGTGGCATTATGTCCACACCACCTGCATGGTTTAATGCATCCTACGGCAATGCAGCTATGAAACAGCTCGTGAGTCAGATACTCTTCTGCCTCTTTACATTTTTTTTTAATGAACTGGCCTTGCTGTCAGCACCCAACCTGGTTTATAGATATTTGAATGTATTAACCTTGTAGGAGTAAGAAGAATTTATCTGGCACATGCCCAGATGTTCAAGCATATATCAACATCTGAGTCTGAACAGGTGGCATTATGTCCACACCACCTGCATGGTTTAATGCATCCTACGGCAATGCAGCTATGAAACAGCTCGTGAGTCAGATACTCTTCTGCCTCTTTACATTTTTTTTTAATGAACTGGCCTTGCTGTCAGCACCCAACCTGGTTTATAGATATTTGAATGTATTAACCTTGTAGGAGTAAGAAGAATTTATCTGGCACATGCCCAGATGTTCAAGCATATATCAACATCTGAGTCTGAACCACTTGTCTGTATTGACACTTTTAATAAGATTTAAACTATAAAATTGGACTTCCTCCTAAGTAACCCAAAAGCAATCTTTTTCTAATATCAACTCCAGAACAAAAGAGGCTATGACATAAATTGGCAGAAGTATGCTAAAAATTGGACCAAATATTTTCAAACCTTTGAGAAAACATTGTATTTAAAAACTCAATTTCAAAAATTATTTAATAAAATCTATATTTATTTATCATTCTTTTTCAGGTCAGAGGGTCAGCCCTGACACTGTCCCTGAACTGCCTTTCCTATTTCTACCTCAAATTTCATTATATCACAAGAGGCTAGATTCAGACCAGGTGTTACCAGGCAAAAAAATGAACTGAGTCCTTCAGTGAAGGAGTTATGCCTGTTTCCTGGAGGACTGAATTGAGCTTCACAGGCTCTCACTGGCAAAAAGCTGATGGTGCCGTCTGCCCACTGCAGCCAGACAGAACCATCCCACTGAGGAGACACCGAGAGACATCACATTTCCCACAGTGGGAGCAATCTCCCTGAATCTCCACATGGTCGGCAGCGTGCCATTAAAGCCACTTAGGATAACAAGCCCTGTATAAACAGATTATCCAACAGACAAGTTTGGTCAATATTGCTTCATCTTCTACAGTGCAACATTTGAATGCTGGTTTAGTGTGGCAGAAAGAAAACTACAGTCTAAAAAAAAATTTAAAATCTTTGCATAAATAATGTTTATTACACAAAATAATATTCCAATAATTACCTCAGCTTTTTGCATCTGTGACAGTATTTCATAGGTCTGCTATTTGACAGGGAGGGAAGTACTAAGTACATGAAAACATCAACATAACCTACGTGAGAATTTTGTACAACAGGAATTCCTATAATTTTTTTCCAGGAGAAAGAAGGAAGCTCCAGCTTTCCACATGCTCCCATTGAACTGAGCTAACCTTCACAACACGGCTCGCTGAAAACAAACTCAGTTGCTCAACATCTGTACTGCAGCTTTCATTAACACAATTACTGACCTCAGTTGTGCTGCATTATTGATCAGCATCTGCACAGCACCTCGCTGGGAAACACAGGGCAGTCTGCATGTCCTGCAGCTCACCCACTTTCTTCCTCTTTTCCTGAGGCAGAGCCTCTCTCCTGGCTGGCTGTGGGGCTCCCCTTGGCCCCACCACTGCTCCCACACCAGCACCAATACCCTCCCCTGGGCTTCCCAACACAGAGCTCTGGGCTACAAAGGGCTGCAAAGCTAACAAAATAAACCTCTGTGAAAGCAAACAACTGAAAAGGCAACAAACTGCTGACTGTTGGCAGAAAAATTGGCTCAGAAGTACTAGGGTTGGATTTTTCCTTTTGCACCTGGAAAAAACGTAGGCAAATCACTGCCTTCATGCTCTCTAAGTCAATC
Organism: Melozone crissalis; assembly: GCF_028551555.1. NCBI lineage: Eukaryota > Metazoa > Chordata > Aves > Passeriformes > Passerellidae > Melozone > Melozone crissalis. The sequence goes on along the minus strand of NW_026535797.1, from coordinate 24,604,483 downwards.
ATGCCCAGCTCAACAAAAATGGGTTAAAGCACACTCATATAATTGACACCTCCGAGAAGAAATCCATCTGTAGCAGGTAAAAAGCTCTCAGACTGAGTGGTACCCTGTGTTCAATGAGCAACATACCTGAAATAAAGCCTTAAAACTCTGAAACTCATAATTTTTTTTTTTAAAAGCTAAAAACATAACCCCAGAATTTAAATTACGAGCTACATTTAATTATATTTAGAATTATGATCTCTTTAAATAGATTAGTTCAAACACTAATGCCTTAAGTATAGATTGTAACGTTCATTGTAGGCTGTAAAATCATATAGTTGAAAGTTTTTTTGAAGAAAAAAAACTCAAATAAATGCAGAGTAATTTTTCACCAGAAGGAAAAAAACAATTTTGATCAGCATCTTTCAAATTTGCAACTACTCTAGAAAATATTTTTATTCAAAAAGGCAAAAAAAGGAGATGTTATCAAAGTTTTGCTTTAATATCTTCAAAGTAAAAAAACTGACACATTGTTTCAAGGCCAAATTTACTTCAGTTTTAACACCTGAAAATTAATGTAAAATATTCTGTTTTGATTAATTATTTGAAATAAACATCCTATTGATGTCATGGCATTTTATATCCTTTCATGTCAATGTAATAGAACATTTCACTAGCAAGGAGGGAAGTTCCTAAATTACTATTTTCTAAATATAAGGAGGGTTTATTTGCTGCATATTTTACCAGTCATTTTTCTTCGTCCTTCCTCCCTCCCCTGCCAGTCAACTTCCTAGTACGTAGATGGTTTCTCACACCACCAAAAGTATAGAGCACATTTAATTTTAGGTGTTAATCCAAGTAGAATCTGGGTGGTGAAGCATAACAAAACTGACTAAGAGAGCCAGAGGAAGCATAAAGCACTCTCAAATGCACTCAGTAACTTCACTGCTCTGCAGAATGACAGCAAGGCCCAGGTCTATCAGCTCTCATCCAGATGATGTTCTCAAATCAAGGGCAATTTTTTTTCTTTAATTTCAACAAGAACAAGCCTAGAGCTGAACAAAATTAGAAATGATGGACTTCATGTAGATAAAATTATCTAGCAGCTGTTATGTGGAAAACTGGAAGATTATCACAGTAGTACCTACTGGCCTTAAAACACTTGCATTTATTAAAACATTATCAAGAGATAAGAATTGCAGTCAATCTCCTGGAAATGAAATTTAGGCACAGCAAACATATAATTCTTAGATGGCCTAAATGGCCAAAGCTTCACAGAAGCTGAAGACACCACACTCACTTACACAGCCAGCATATACACTTTTCCTATGGCAATGCTATATGAAAGATATAATTGTATAATAATGTAGACATGTAAATGTATTTCATATATATAATGCTATGTAATGTGTTTTGAATGTTTTCCATTTCAATAAAAAGGTACAGTACAAGGTACTGTGTTCTGTAAGATATCTTTAACTAAGGTTAGCCTTGTTTTATTTGTCAGTACAAAGAAGAAATGTGATATAAAAAAATGATTTAAATTTTTAAAGAAAATTAGAGCAGAGTTCCTTCATGTCCTACAAACAAAAATATGGGACAAAGAGAACCTTTAATACTCTCATTTCTCTAAACAGCTAATAATGAATCCTCAGACAAATTATTCATGTGTTCCACTGCTCAAAGTAGAAAATGCTATTTTTCCATCCAGACCACTTTGGGAGATGCACTTGTGGCAGACATCTTCAACCACCGCTGCTGAGCTCACTAAACCTGATGGTCCTGTGTTCACAGTATAGCAATCATTGAACAAAATGTCTTTCTTTTGACATGAATGAATTATAAATCCTTTCTAGGATTTCTTTCAGGGTCTCTCTCTATGACAAAAATCGGTTCACACAGCAGGGTAAGGCCTGCAGGACCATCCAGGGCTTCTGAGCAGCAAACTGGAACTACTAAGATAAGGTGTGGTTACATTAATCTTCCTTATTTCAAATAATAAATACACGTTCCTGTCAGACTGACAGGACATGGGTGTTGCAAGTCCTATGAGCTGAACACAACTCTTTGACAAAAAATTCTATGAGATAAAGCCAAGCATGTGCAAAGCCAACATAACAGCTAACCCCTAATCAAAACTTTACCAGAACCATCACAGGGAAAAGTATTCAAAGCCTGTTAAGTTCAAACAGTAATCTTTCCTAGGACTAGTACAGGCCCTTACTATCTTACATAATTTTTCTGTTACCTGCCTTTATTCTGTTCCTTTCTGTCCCCAAGGGCAGAAGCCATGCGGCACCATTGTCATTGCCACATCATTATCTGTTGCAGCAGAAATACAGCAATAAGCAAACAAACAAACAAAGTTGTGGGGTTTTTTTTCTGACACCACCTCTACAGGGAAATGCAAAACAAGAAAAACCCAGAAGAGCACCAAAGCAATTTAGTGCATGAATATGACTGCTATCAGTTACCACACTGGAAATGTTGTGGGAGTTTTCCTGGCCTGTTTGTAGATGTGTGTGCTTGTTTTTACAAGGTTCTCCACCAAGAACAAAACACCAGCAAGCCTTGTGTCTCCTGCAGAGTTGATTATATTAGATCATTTTATCTTATTGACAGAGGGGAGAGACAGGCTGGGTGGGATGAATGGCTATTGTTACACCCTACCTGACCACCCTGGCGCCCACCCAGGCACGCAGCCTGATGGCAATCAGGTAGCCTGACTCATGTGATATTTGACAAAGGATAGGTCAAGATCCTCCCCATCTGTTATCAGGAAAAGCCTTCTGTCTACTTGCAGCAACACTGCTGTGTTACTTTTACTACTGAAAAAATGTGCAGAAGTAAGAAGGGCAGTTTGCAAGTTTCCCTACTATTGTATTTACACTATTAAAAAGCAAAATGAAGCACTTGGATTGGAATAAATGGCATCTCTCTTCTGTCAGCACAGCCTAGCAAACACATATGCTTAAAGCAGACCGTGCTCTGGAGCATCCCCGACACAGAGAAATGTGAGCATGTACAGTCAGCCACCCTGATCCCTGCTCAGCTGACTGAATTACAAGCCTGCTAGAAAACTGGGGTAGAACTGACTCACAGGGAACATTTGAGAAGATACCACAGACATTAATACAAGTGTTTGGATGTCTGAGGTATGCAGCTGCAGCTTGAAAACTCAGAAATGGGAGCACTTCTGTTGCGAGAAAAGAAATTCCAGTAACTGCACATAGGGAATTACTAATACATTAAAGTAAAAACCTTCTTCTATCTCTAATGACATGATATAAAATACAGAATGATGAGCTCTAAGTGCATCTGTAAGACCAAGCAACACTGTAATTTTGTACCATCTAACCTGAATATCCAGAGACATCTAAGATTTTCTACCACAACTATAACCCTGCGCCTTTGTGGAAGAACTATTGTAGTACTGGACTAGATGATGCATTTCCATTCAGTCACATAACCTGTGATGTAAACTAATTATAAAAAGAACACCTTCCACATTTAGGGGCAGAGTCACATCTAGCTCAAGTGTCTTACTGCAGTACATTAATCCTACTCAGTATGGGAACTGAATGCCTCTAGGCAACTTTTCTTGCCTTCACCATAAAATTAGATAAACTTTTTGCTACTCTTTCTGTATAGAGTTCAGCATTTGTCAGTTTGCCAACATTAACAGCAAGCAACTTACTACAATAATTAATATCCCTTAATAATTTATTACTAAGGATGGTAATTATTTCTTTTTTCTGTAGAGAGTTACTCTTAAAAGATTAGGCAGGCACATACTTTCCTACTCTTAGACTTGGCCTTGTTGCTAGGCAGCAAACAAGAACATCACACACTTTGGAAGATCTCACCAAATAAATTATCATCTTTTTTTCTTTGTTTTGACCTAAGCCTAATACTGAGATTTTTCTATTCCACAGTTTGGTGGGTGCTTTGGAATTAGTTCATTTATAACTTGAGGCTCTTATTTTTTTTCATTCAGGAAAGTCATACACAACTACTTCCTGTCTCTGCAGGCTGAGGACAAAGATGATCAGCTGTGGAGAATTACAGCTAGTTAGCTCAGTCAAAAAGCAATGCCTGTCATCAACATACACAAACACAATGTCACCGGAAAACTTTCAGCAAAGCTAAAATCCCCCATGACAGATGGTAGCCCGCAGGCTGAAGGGCACAGGACCTGAGCACAAAGCTTGTTTCTCACAGAATCCCTAGACAGCCAAGATTCTGATTTTCAACCCTTCCTTGCATGGCAAACCGATGAATTTAGCAAAAGTTGAGGTGGAAGACTGAAGCTTATTTCCATCTAAAATTGCACAGATGCTTTGAGAAGTTATATATCAAAATTATATCACCCTATGTGATGTAGGTGCTTATGGATGTTTTAGCAGCAACCTGGGTACTATATCATAGCAGCAGTCCAGGGTGACAAGTGCAGTAAATCATTTCTAGCCTGGAACTATAACACATTACAGCCACAGAGCTCTTCAACACAGCTTTATTGCCCTTTATAAATTATTAGACAGTTAAGAGACAAATACTTCTGGCAAAATCCTTAGTGATAGGCAGCATGGCAATGAATTTCCTTGTCATTTGCTACGGATTGTCATGCAGCTTGGCTCTATGAGAGTAGCAGATTTAAATGAAGACCTACAGTAAATGCAGTGCCTTTAAATAGGGCTTGCTTTCTTCCATTTCTGTAGGTGAAGCTGAAGCAACTCCCTGTCCTACACCAACAGCAACATACTATTGAACTTGCCCTTTCCCATGGAATGCAATGTGTGGCTTGGTGTCACCACTGGATACTGGCCCTGTTCAAACACAGCTTTTGAATATTGGTGCACCAGTTTGCATTCGTGCTGAGTGCACTACAGGCCCTTCAGCTCGAAGCAGGAATGCTCTACACTCACTTTGCACTTTGTAGGTGAATGCAAACACACAGAGCCTGAGGCAATGGAGCAGTGCAAACTCACATAGCTGGTAAACATCCAAGATCTAAGAAACTTAGGGAGGCATGATGATGAACTCCTTGAAAATGGGTAAAACAACTCTTGTCAATCCAAATTACTTCATATAAAGATTTTTTTTGTCATGCAATTAAAATTCATACATGATCCATAATATCTGTTTTTAATTACCATAATGCCATGAAAAGGCATTAAAGACTCATTACACAAACCTTTCTCCTAATATTTTCTACTACAAAGAAAACCTAAGGTCCCTGTTAGATTTTTTATACATCATATATCTCACTTTACAAGCATCCTCACAATGCAGTAAAACTACATTCAGTACAGCAATTTCTGCAGTTAGGGACAGAAAACCACCATTTTCCTAGTAATGAACTGAGGTAACAAGATTTCCCATTCATGATTATGTAGAAAATAGGTAATTACAACAAAGCAATGAACCAAACCTTAGTCCCCTAATGCATGAATTTTTATCATCAAAATCTGTATCAGTCTAGAAGATCACTTTTCTTCCCTCCTGGAAAATTACTGTTGATGGTGTATTCCTACAATTGAGCTGCATTCACCTAAATGTAAAGTGGAAAAATGAAGCATTCATATTTATCTTTGTTCAAAATCATGTCTCTTGCAATGTCGGTCTTAATCCAGAATTCAGAATTCAGAATATGCTGAAGTCAAATACAGAGCTGCACAAGTGGGTTTACATTTCAAGTTTAAGATGATTTCTTGGAACATCTGCCAGATTAAAAGGTTTCTAATCATAGTCTCAACTAAGACTCCCACATCCTCTGCTTCTGGAGTGCTTTTGGCTTTGCATGGATAGTCTGGGTCCCAAGGGAGAACCACAGCTAACGATTCCATCACACACCCCCAAACGCCTCACAAACATCACAGCACGATGCAGCCAAACAGGGCTGTCACACAGCTCATGTGACACACAGATGGACACAGCCACAGCCCAGTGACAGCCCAGGCAAATGCACAGCCCCTTTTGCTTAACTTCTGAATGTATGTTCAAATACATCACTCATTGCACATAAATATTTATACTCTGCTTTTCAAGTGGCACGTGATAATCTTGCTGCAAAATACTAATTTATGCATATTCTATCCATATTGAGCAGATCAAAACTTGTGTCTTGTCACTACAAATGCATATTTACAATGAGCTTTGAAAATATTTTTATCTAAATTATCACACCTCTGAAATCCCTCATTAAGAAAAATTAATTCAAAATCTGCAGGTGAAAATGATCATTCATTTATGGTCCTGTCTCGCACCAAAAAGTTTTAAGCTTGTGACATTCACAGGCTCAAAAATCTTCTGTTTCAGCAGATTAAAGAGCTGTTCAAGTTCCCTAAAATAACCTTTATGTGTTAATAAAAACAATAGTAAAATAAATTAGAAATGAAAAAGTAAATCCATCACTGACAGGAAATAAGTGAACATGCAAACGTTTAGATCTTTAAAAATTAGTCTGTGTGCCATTTCCATTCCACGGGGGATAAGAAAGGGCTTTGTCCCTTTGGCTGACATGTGACACTTACTATTGCTTAAACTGCATGTTTCCCACTTGATCTAGAAAATGAAATTTGTGAGGTATTTGATAACACAAGGCAGAGAAAAACAAAAATATACTACTTGTATCTTCTTTTCTGGATATATTGCACTTAGGGAAAAAAATTATTACAAGCCTAAAATCCACACAGTAATCAAATACTCCCTTTGAGGAATTTACAGGAAGAGGTTTGCTTTTGAAACAATCATATGTACAAAGAGTTAGCAGACAGGATGGTATAATATTTTGCCTCATCATTTTCCATCTATTTGTTTAAGAACCCAAATTTCTATAGGGAAAAGACAAAACCAAAAAAAACATACTTAAAATCACACATTCTGACTCAATTTAACGAAAATGCAAAAGAAAAAAAAAACAGGAAAAAATTAGTGATAGAAAGACTTCTGTAGGACAAGATTGTTTGATTCAGCCTGTCCACACTGCATAGCATCTGATGACAGGCTCTTTAACAGAGCTATAAAACATGCTAACAGTGCTATTAAGATTACTGCTACCATCTCCCAGCACAGGCACAAACGCTCTTGGCACAGCCACATTGTGTACCCACCTATGCCAAATTTCAAAGAAGCTGCAGATAAGACACAAGAAGTAGAGAAATAGACTCTTGTTTGCAGCCCAGAAAAATCCAGGTGGAACCTCTTCCATTAAGGAAAGACAGCACCAAGTAAGGTCATAAGGCACAAAGACATGTCAGGCTCTAAAGAAACAGTGTCCCTCCAAGAATGTGAGGTAGGTACCAAAGAATGGGTAGAGTGTGGGTAGAGCTAGAGGACAATTCCTCAAAAAGCATTCTAAAGATAACTGGGGAGCTACAGGATAACTGGTAGTGTAGCTACCAGTGGCTGAAAAACAAGGAGGAAATACATGGCTAAATGCCATCCGAGCAACAGTGGTTGATTTTTGACTGCGAACCTCAGAGGCAAGCAGAGGACACTGCTTAAATCAGAGAAGCCTCGAGGAGGGAGCTCAGACAGACTAACAAGAGCCTCCCCAGAAAACAGCAGGCAAAATGCGCCATTGGCACAGGCCCAGCTGCCAGAGCTGAGAGGACACCAGCTCTTTTCCAATTCCAGGTACCCTGCTGCCTTCTACTTTAACTTCCAGAAGTGACATAACACAGACCCATAGCTCAGCAAAAACCCTTCTTCTGCATCCAGAGATAATCAAGAAATAAAGCAAGCAATATCACAAATAAGAAAATAGGACTAGAATATCAAGTTTGGGAGAATGGAAAATTATTATTGTTGTTATTATGGTCTCCTAATGCTAAGTACTCGCTCTGCTTCAACAGATTTCTGGCATGCCTTAGTCAAAGTAACAGCAAGTATTCATCTATGCATTTCATAGCATTTGTGCAGGAGCAAAAAATTCAACCACAAATTCAACAGTTTAACAAGAAATATTTCTCTGAGAATGCCAAACAAATTCAGAAACCCTACGAATAAAAAACATGAGCTGCCAAAAAATTAAGAGGAATTGAAAGGAAAGTTGACCTTCAAGACCTTCTAGAATTTATTTTAGTATTTGAAGAGTGTCTGTTTAACAATATACTATTTACCATAGACTGAACAAATACAATTTTTCAGTTTACATCATGCCTCAGACATAAGGAAAAAGTAGTTCTAGAGCATAATTGTAGCTTCTTAAGGCAAATTAGTTTTTCAATCACTTAAAATTAACAATATAAGCTTATTAGGCTTCAATAAACAAAGATATCTGAAAATTTTACTGGTTCAAAAGAAAATAAACCAAAAAATTAAAACAAAACAAACAAAAACAACAAAAACCACCAAAAAATCCAAAGGAATATTAAATTCACAGCATTTATCTCATTTTTTCCAATCCTTATTTTGCACAGTCAGTGTAGAATTTAAAGGGATTAAAATGCATTCCTAATCTTCTCCTTTGAATAATTTCTATTGCCAAAATTTTATATGTTCCATTCCTAATCCTTTGTGATTCTATTCTGTCCCAGCAGAGTGCAGATGTTTTACTGAGATCTGCTGCAAACAGATCTCACAAAATAGGACTATATACCATAATAAGTAACTCAATGCACCAAGAAAATGCAGAAAACACATTATAAGACCTATTGCAGATAATATCCAAGCCCAGCTTTAACCTTTTAAATGAAGATTGTACAACTACTATGTACTTTTATGGGAAGTACACTTTAACCTTGAAATAAGCATCTCAAACTTGTCCACCTGTCCTCTTTGACTCACTCTCTGCAAACAGCAGCTCCTGATATAAATGAAAACATGCTTTTGCTACATGACTTCCAGGAGATTCTCTAGATCAATTAGCATTTGTATTATCATTTCAGGAAGTGATATATTACCCTGGCCACTTTTTGAGCTATCTCTTGGAGAGCCTCTTATCCCTCTGTCAACTCACATTTGTCTGCTCATGAAGTTACTGGAAAGAATGACTCAACATTAATTTCAATTATAGCAGAGTGAAAGTCCATTCATAAATATTGCCCCTGACAGGCTTCTTTTGGCTTCTGGAGGCTGACCTTGATTAACCAGTACACCCTCCATATGCCAAAGAATCAAGAACTTGCAACATTGCTTTAACTCAAATACACAGTATTTCAGGGGAAAAAGAAAAAAAAAAGTTCACATTAAAAAACAAGTTTTTAGTACATTAAAGCAATTTCCAGCAATTGCACCATCTTTGTAATATCCTTTACTGTAATCACCTAAGGAGTACTGAAGATGCATTAAAGGCAAGATTTCATCCATTCTGAGGCACATCTAATTGAAACTTAAAGTACCAGTATCAGGGTTCTTTTCCTTTTTGAATACCTGCAGAAATGTATTGGATCAGGTTTCAAGTATTTATAAGTTATTCATAATATAAACATAGTTTGAAGGAAGTCCAGTTATTCTACCTGGTTGAAAGCATACAGCACATCAGTCCTCAAAATATAAAAGAATTCTGAGAAGCACATATGCATACAGCACATGCTATATAGACAGAAGTTTGCCAGAAAATGAACAAATACTCTTTCTGTGTGAGATACAGGACAGCAGATGATGAGGTTAGCTTTTCTGTAGCATTAGCATCTCTTCCCTGATTGTCAGAGTGCCTCAGGGTCCTTCGAGCATTTAACAACCCACTAAGATAAGGTGAGGAACAAACACAAGGAGAGACTAAAGTCCAAACCTGAAAGTATCTAGGAGCATAAGGATTATTGATTACTGAAGTCATGGGGGTTCAGGCTTTTTGTTCTTTTGAGAATCAGGCCTAAATGATCACCAAAGTGGCATGGAAAGTTTGAGGGAATGAACTTCTGCCTCTATCATCTGTGCCAGCCTGCACAATCACACCTTAGATTCTTGGATTATTTTGTCTTCATGTTGTGAAGTGCTGCAGCTGCCAGAAAATGAGGCCATGTGCACCTCTTCCCAACAACAACAAAAAAAATTGTGAAGACAGCTTTGGTGGAACTGTCAACTACAAAACTCACTTGACTCTATCCTAATGTACAGGACAGGGTAAATACTGTTGAGATGATCCACAAAAGGCAGCTAAAAATAAAAAGCCACCAACTTTGAAGAGACTTCCACTTTTTAAACACAAATATGACCTGAGATACCATGCTGTCTTCATGGTTTGGCTTTTCAAGTTTATGCATGTCACAGTTAGTTATCTGAATTGGATTATGTATTGTAAACCCATCTGGTGTAGTCAGATTATAAGAAAGGGCTTTTAATGCCAACCATCCAACAATCTCGTCTGCAGTCATAGTGATACTGTACCACGCTTACTTTCTGCCCAAAATGCTCACAGATACCTTGCAGTCGTTGAGTCCATTTCAAAATAATATATTGGTTAATTTAATTAAAACTTCAATGCAAGATGTTCTCAGGAGACTATATGAAATCACAAAAAATTGGATACAAGGACAATATGCTGCTGAGCTAATTGCAAATATATCTAAAAAGCCCTTTATCCTAATTTAGTGATAAAATCTATTTCCCAAGCTTCTTTCAGTCAGGTGATATTTTCTGCTGAGATATCCTCTGAGTAAAGCCAATATTCACTAAAAGCAATTACCGGTGCTGCCAGAACAAGTATTGAGGAGCGGTGGGAGAGCCTGCCCAGTCTGGTTCAGGATCTCTTTCTGCCTTGGCACGGGGTGTTTGCTCTGGAGGAGGTTACACCCCACTGTTGCCAATGGGCTAAAACCCAGTGCACATTTTGCCTCTAGTAGCAGAGAGCAGCTGTCTACCAGAAACATTTAAGAAAACTGCTGATTACAATACTTAAATGGCAGATTAAGCCATAAGGTTGAATACAATGCTCCACAAAACAATGGATTTGGCATCACGGGCCCTGCATCCCCCCTGGAGCAGTTTCCATGGCTCCGCTGGAGCATTGCTCCTCTGAGAGCTCCCACAGCTGCCCCTCGTGCCCTCATGGCCCGGCTGTGCTGACACATCCATCCTTCCCACACACCCTGATGTGCCACAAGGGCCAGCGGTTCCCCAGGACCAGAAACCCAACACTGAGTGTGCCATGACAGGGCCCTCACCATGCTCTACCTTGCCACCTCTCTGCCAGGGCTGCCATGCCAATCTCCCAACACCGGCACCGTGGCTCGGCTGTGAAAGCGCTGGCAGAGGCCCAGGGCCTGGCCGGGAGCAGCCTCCCCTCACGCGGGCTGTGGCGGGAAACGCCTCAGGAGGCGATGGCTGCCACGGGCCATGGCGTTTCCCGTCCTTTGCAGCTCCCATGGTTGCTGCGTTTGGCTGGGCCAAGGGATGAGCACATGGGAGGTGCCCCACCGTAAGGAGCCAGTGAGTTTTCCTGCCTACCTCATACCCACCATTCTCTATCACAGAGTCTCCTCCACCACCTTCTCCCAGTCTGAAACTTGGCACTGCTACTCTGCAAATAAACTCTCTTACAGACTAGAACGTAGCCAGCTGAACTGCAATTTCCATTTCTGAACAGCATCTTAATGGCCTTGTGGAAAGCACCTTTCACTTAAGGCAGTTTGTGATCCAGCTGCCACAGGATGCCATTTGTTTTCCAGCATTCCTCATGCTCCTAAGATGCCTACTTTATCATGGCAGCACCCACTCCCTTAAGGCATTTAGTTCATCTGCCCATATAACATTCATGGGCAATAATGTACGACTTATCTTTCTGTAAATACCGATTCTATTATTTTTGAACTCCCAACACAATTCCTTGCTGATTTCCCACACTTCTACCATGATCTTATCCTGCATCTTTTTAGATCCATTCTGTATTCTGCTTTTTGTAGGAAGCAGAGCTACTAACACCCTTGACGAACCTCTCTTTCCAATTTTCATGCTCTTTGACTCTAATCGGCTTTCTACCAGCCAGCAGCCGTAGCACAAGAACAGACGTTTTACCATGAAGTATCTCAATTGACTTTAGGTAATTCAACCAGACAATATAAATGCCTCTTTGAACAATTCAGCAGCTACCATGTAAATATCTTAATTAGTGAATCAACAGAGGATTTTCCTTCACCTTAAGGACTGCATTGGAAGGTGAATATTTTTGGCAATGTGTTTTAAAAACACTGGTTACTGAGTCACAGTGTTGTCTTCCCAAGCAAAATGCAGTGATGCAAATGATACAATTGTTTTGCCGTACCCTTGATGAAAAAAAATCAAACAATTGAATATTCTAATTTTCCTCTCCTCTTTCCTTAGAGTAGTGCATGTCATCTCTAGAAAAAACCAGATCCCATCACACACTGGCCTCAAGAAAAGCACACTAATTCAGGCTTTGACTTAAGTTTCCAACTGGTAAAAACCAGAAACTTTATTAACACTTCAGAGTCTTGCTGAAGCTTACCAGCATTCAGTCTTAGTCAGGAATTTGTCCAAAAGAAAAATTCCCAGCATCTAACAGAAGAGACATTTCACAGATGTTCGTCAATTGATTAACTATGCAGTTGCAACGTAATAACCCCATACATGTGATTGGGGAATTGTAACTTGCAGCTCTTCAGCTGTTTGACACCATTTATTGATTAGAAAAACAGATTGCCATTCTCAGAATTGTAACATAATATTTTAATTACTGCCATATATAACATCTGACTTTCAGCCCATTAGGATAAAATTATCCACATAGTGACTAAGTCCTCCTCTCACCCACAGTTCCCAAAAGCTGATTTATCAGTGATGCCTATTCAAGCAAGATTCTGCAGCCTTTTCCCCTACCAAATAAGTTTAATCTCTTTTTATCTCGTTTTGCAATAGGAAGACTCAATCAAAGATGTTTATTAGAAGGAAAGTTGGATGCTTTTTATTTCACAGTCCTTGTAGAAAGTTACACAAAATTGAATAAAAGACCTATAACACAAATATTTCAGAGGCAATAACCTCTACATCACTAAATCGTCCCTTTTTTATGTTATTTACAAGAATCTGGCAATGGTGTTCATCCTACAGTGTCAGATCCCCTTTGCTACAGAAAAGTAGAAATGATTAATTTTCCAGTAGAGTACAACAGTTACTAGCAATTCCGTGCACAAAAGACTCTGCAAGAGACAGGGGTTTTAGTTTGCTTTATCAACATTTTATTGACTTTTTTTTTCCTCCTCCTCCCCTAGGATTGTTTAATGATCTGTGTGGGGAGAACTGATAAGTGAAATTTTAACGCTGAGAACAATGGACCTAATACCTCTCTAAGGAAGCACTCCATGTCTTAAAGTGACACTTGTGCAGAATCCAATAACCCAGAACAATCCCAACAATAGTATTAGTCATTAGATTGTGTTATAAAAGCAACATTATAAACACCCTTACACAATACCTATATCTTTCCACAGAAAATACACACACAAAGGAAATAGGTATTATTTTGACATGAAACTCATATCTTGCATTTAAGTTTCTTTTCTGTGGCTAATCCTTCTGTCTGGCAATCAAGCAATCAAGTCCAGATATATAAAAGACAGCTTCTTTTTCTGCACTGGGATGGCACACAGCAAGTTGAGATATCAGAAACTAAGGTTTTCAAGCAACAAATACCTAAAGAACTTTAAATCCTGTCATTCAGAAGCAGCAAAGACTAAGGGAAAAGAGTAAGAAGGCATCAGCATGAGACAGTGGTTTCTAGGAATATAATCTACTTTCAGCATGTGTGTACCACCCTGTGAAAAATAAAAGTGTGTACCATAACTGTGCAATTCACATCACAGAGGACCCTTAAAATAACCAGGTCTCAAGAGAGAACATTGTCCATTGCCATATTGTAGCAGTAGTCAAGCAGAAACCTATCTCAAATTTAACCTCTAAAACATAGGGTGAACTACCACCATTTAATTCCTCAAAAGAGATGCTGGCATACAGACAACCTGTGTGAGGGGTTTCAAGGCAGCACAGGTGTACAAGTGTTACAATTCCATATGTTGTGTGTGAATAAGACACTTGAACAGTAAAGCTGATTTAAGCACAAGAATTGGAAGAGAATCTCAATTATTTTACATGTGCTAATTCCAAGTCCTTCTCCTTTTGAGTGTATCATGGAAATCCATTCTCCTATAGGAAAAGGATTGTTTACACTGATACTGCTATGAGAATAATCTCACGTGGCACATTTCTCTGAATGTGCTCTGTCACCCATCTAGCCATTTGTCCTTTAGATAATCCAACACATCCATTTCCCCCAGCTCTTTGCTTGTTTAATTCTCTGTTTGTTAACTAAGCAGCCAGTGGGTGTTACCTTAAGGCAGCATAAAAGAGCCTGCAGTTTGTGTTTTTAACCAGTAACGTTCTTCTGTACACTTGTACTCCCCCATTATCATCTCACTACTTGTAATCCCACAACAGCCATAATCACAAAAGATCAGAATCTGGAAACTCAAGAGAAGTCAAGGAAACCAAGAAATACACTCAGTTTGTGTCAGTTTGCACTCTTGATAGCAAGGGAGATGAGCACAGAAGTTTTACAACCAGGTACCAGAATTTGCAAAATCTCCTATCTGTCCCTCTTCAAGGTAAAATAAAAACCCCAAACTTAACAGAAACATACCATTTTTACTAATCTTGGTTTCCTGGTGTAATTCTGCATCAGAAAGCTAAAACTTTCCAGATTTGTGATAAGTGTTTTGCCTTACAATTTATAAAACATAAAATTGCCTCCCTGAGCACTCCTACCATGCAGAAAGAATACCCTCAAAACCAGATTTATCTTTAGTGGCACTCCTCATCAAAAAAGGATGGGGGGAGTTATTTTGTTTTCTTGAAGAGTATCATGAATTTTACTGGTAAAGGATTCTCTGTTACAAGCGCTTGGATTGAAGTGTATGTCCCACAGGTGTATAGAAATCAGAAAGTGGGCAACGCTCAATGACCTCAATGATGAGAACAGAGTTTAAGAAGCATACAAAGGCTGTTATATAACCTATTAATTCAATGACTTTACAGCATTTTCTGCTCTGTTGGGTACAAATGAAAGGAAAAATTACCTATTCCAAGCCTATAAGGCTCACAATCCCTAAAAAGGGCTGGCAGAATCTATTCTGGGAGATAGTGTTCATGTAACCAAGGGGGACAGTTACTTCTCTGCTGAAAATTCCAGCTGGAATTGAAATGAAGAAATAATTCTGTTCTTTCTGGAACCCAACTCTGCTCTACAATGATGAATTTTCAGCCTCTCTCCATGTAATTTTCACTCCATAGAAATGAAATTCACCACCAAAAAACTCTGCTTTTGTCACTGAGATTGATTTCAGACTGGACTCTGCTTTAGCAAAGGCAAAACCTTACAAGTCTTTGGACTTAGTATCTGTCTTCATAGAAAGCAGATGAGAAGTAACATCAGGGACAATTTTATTCCACAGTAAGAGAAGGAGCTTAGAAATGACAAAATGAATACAAAACGGAACAAAAGTAAATGCTCTGACCTACAGTGCTGTGCTTGGTTGACCACTAAACCTTTTCTTATTAGTATAAGGAAACCACAAATACCACTCAAAAATTTGTCCTGGTTTTGGCTGGGATAGTTTTAATTTTCTTCCCAGTAGTTGGTAAAGTTTTGTATGCCCTTTTCACAGAGACAACAATCCAGAACCTAGCAAATGTGCCAAAAGTCTTTTTTCTTTTTTTAAAATCAGACAAGAGCAAAAAAAGCCTTGTTTATTGAAATGTTCATCCCTGTAACACTTCTTCTACAAGGCCAAGGTGATACCTGCAGTATACAAGTTTCACCATCACTCATATGCGACTTAAAACCTTTACAGTTCACAGCAGCATGGGAGCAAGTCTGCCACATTTCACATATATTTGGCTTACATATATTTGCACCTGCTAAGTAAGGCAATAAAAGGCTTCCTACGTCCCAAACAGGAGTTCACGAATCACATCATGTGAACGAGCAGAGCGCTCCCCTGGGTGACTGAGCATTCCAGGTATGACAGGAACTGTTTCTGCAACAAGCTCCACAGCAGCTCTCAAACAAAGCATTGTCAGGAACCACTGCCTAAAGTTACCCTGCAGCCTTCTCCACACTCAGAAAGATTACACACACACACATTCAGTTTAAACATTGTCAGGATCAAGAAAGAAAATTATTAACCACAAGAAATCAAACCAAAACCTAAGCAGGCCCCAAAATGCTCATGTTTACATGTGTTACTCTGTACCTGACAACTTGATTCCTACAATCAGTACATGAAAAGAGAGAACAGTGTCTGGAAATTCACAGCAATGTGCCTTACAAATGCTTTCTACATTACATTTGTGTTAATGCTTTGAAAACTTAATTCAGTCATGCCATTAACAATTTAAGATAATTTTAGTTGCTTTTATGTCAACTTCCACAATTAGTCTGATCAGGTAGCATGAGGGCATACTTGTTATAGAAGAACACTCCTTCATTTCAAGAAGTAATTGCCAACACATTCCCCTACTCCATAAATAAAGCTTTTCTTTTTTTCCAGGCTCAATCCCTGCAGTGAAATGGCACACAGATGACAGCACTCAATTAAGTTCAGAATTAATGTAGCATGAAAGCACATTTTTACTGAGAAGGCCAAGTGAAATTGAACAGGAGGATTGCAGGTATTTTCACCATATTTTACTGCAAATGATCACTCATTTTTCCTGCCATGGAACAGGTTAGTAGGGCAATAGTCAATAAAGGGGACCTTTGGAAAGCAAGGGGTTGCATTGAACTCTTTAACATATTAATTCAGATCTAATACTTAACATTCACCAATAACTGAGTTGATGTACACACCTGTGTTGTCAAATAAAGTACTTCTGAGAGGAAAAGTGATTTTTTAACCACCTTCATGGGTTAGTGGATAACTCTCCAAACTATTTGCGAATAGTTTCCATAAAATAAGTTATTAAAATTAAGCTCTTTCATTGCATTATGAGCTCTCTGGTAATTTATGTACATGTGTACATACTTATGCATATATTTACAATATATGGATATTTATGACATATTTTTTGTCGATCAGCTAACTGATGTGGCTTCAGACACTGACCTTGTGAAAGAACTAAATTATAAATTGTGTTAGCTGAAAGTTATTATTCCTGTCTCAAGAAAACTGATGGGAATGGGAAGGGGAGCAAATGTGCCCATGATCAAAACAGTAGAGTTAAATTTTGGGAAATTGAAAACAAAAATGTAAACAAGGACTTGAAAACTGCTCTGGATAAGTTTGACTCAATCTATTTAAACATATCTATCTTATGTTTTTTAAATAATTCAATATGGACCACTGAATACATGAATATAAAACTAGACACATTTAAAATGAAATGAATACAGGAAAAATATTTCAGCCAGAAATGTTTTGAAAAATACGGTGTCCAAAACAATCCTTTTTTTCTGTCAAGTTTCAGGTCTAACTATTCCCATTCCTCCCCCAAAAACACTTGATTCTTTTCTTTTCAGTCAGCAAGAGTATCTAGCAATCACCTGTCAAATCTGCAATCAGACCAGACTTGACAGTCAGACTCCTCTACATACAGGTAGGTAGTAAATAGAATAGCTAGAATTTCAATATGCATTACACACAATTCCTCTTGGTTTAAATGTACCTAGGAAAATTGCAGAATGTGCTGATTAGCATATTAGTGTCTCCAAAACCCATGAAAAAACTTCTCTCCCCCCACACTGTGTTCTGCCACAATCAGTGCACTAAACATGATTTTAAAGTACAGATCTTGCTCAGATTTCTCAACTTCTCAAGGAAAAGGCCAAAATCTTTAAGGGATGCTTTTAAAGTTCAGTGTTCTCCACCTTGTTTTCCTTAGCGCCCACTCTTTTTCTTCAACCGCAGGGCTGTTTGGTATCTGATAACAGCTCTGTCATCTTCCTGAAGGCATTTATAGGACCTTTGAATTTCAAGTGGTACCAGGAACCCCTCTTGCTGAAATCATGGCACTATCACTTGTTTTTGTTCCCAGGGGTAAAAGGAAAACCAGTCATACCAAAAGGGAACATAATATTTAAGAGCACTATTGATACACGAGCTTATTTATCTTCACTAAAATTTCAGAGGCAAGATAATTTGAAGCACAGTGTGGTGAATCAGAGACTGACAGGTTAAAATAATTGAAAGGGAGCTGGAGTTTTTTGTTAATTGCCTGCTGCAGGAGAATCCTGTGCTATGGTATGCATCGAATCAGCAAGCAGAGACCCAATATTTACTATCAATCAACGTTACAAGCATTTAATGAAAAGTTTCATAATTGAAAGGTGGAGTGAGCTGAGACAGATCATTTCCATTAACCAACTCCTCTCCACAACCTACAGCTCCATTATGAACCAGCAGTCTCCAATTATTTGAAAGCTCAGTTTCCTCATATTAAAAATAGTTTCTGCAGCACATTAAAAAACAGCAAAAAGCTAACTTTCTTGCATCTTCAGTAAAGAAGAAGTGAATTGGGACAAAAGGAGTTCCTTTGCTCTTTTGTTGTGTTTATGTTTTAACAGGGGTGACTTGGAAAAGAGCTGAGAAAGGTACAAGGAAAAGAGTGGCATAAAGCAATTAAACCTGTCAAGCTAGATGTGATTGACAATAAAGTTTTAATTAATCCAAGTAAAACTCCTGAACACAGGACCTATATTTCTATAAAAAACATTTCATTGGCAGAAGAATTTACCTCTGGATTGTGTACCTGGCAAAGGGAGTAACAACAAGTCCCTTAATCATTATATACCTGTTATCATCTTATCACAGGAGTTCCATACCTTCTTGGTGTTTTCTTGTGGTCAGCTCCTCAGAGCACTGACTCTTCTTCACAAAGCAGCCACTGACTCCAGCTCCCCTCTCACCCAGCCATCCCACTCTTTTATAGCATCTTCTTCTCACTGGTTACAGCTGTGGCCTGTTAAAGTCAGGCCTGCTCCTAATCTTTGCTAATTGGCCCAGCTGCAACTCCTTAGGGGTAGGATTACTTTCTACACTATCTTTATTTTCTTATATTCTATCCCCCTACAGATACCTTCTTGCTTGCTAAGATAGGAATATGTGAAGTTTTCAAACAGAAAATGAATGTGACTCATGCAACTGAATTTACCCCTTACTAGAAGCCCTTTAAACTTAACTGAGGGCATGCAGGGAAACGGAAAACCTTCAAAGCAATCTAATGTACAACACAGTTGTATCAGGCACCTACCAACTTCAGTTTTCAAAGCAGACTGCTGGTGTCAGAGTCTACATTCAGCTAGATGTGTCTGGAAGCCATCCATATCCACATGTTATAGACAACTCACAGTATGTACATCCACATTCATGGCACACATCTCTTCTCCAGAAACTTACATCCTCTTACTCATATCCTCCATTTATTCATTGATATATTAAATAAGAAAAGGGTCCTTGAGGATAAAGTGAAGACTGCTGGAAGGCAAGAACATAATCCAGACGGGGAAGTAACTGTATAGGTACCTAGAGAAAGCCAAAACTCAAGCAGCAGCTCATGTCCACAAACAACATTAATTGTGTATCAGTTTCCTGTCTGCATTACAAATTACATGTTTGCCTAAGCTATCTAGACCACAAAAGTTTTTGAATTATTGTCATCATATATTTTCCTCACTCTTTTTGGCAAGATAGAACATTTGAAGGACTCACACAGACATTAGTCAAAAGATTGATACTGTCTGTTCTTGGCTAGATTTTATGCAATGACATTAGAAAGAATTTTTAGAAACATGTCTGGCATCAAGGTGAATAATCAAGTGGTTTAAATGCTATTCTATACTTAATAAAATTTTATTAATACATGTATTTGAAACAAAACTAATACAAGTCTATATAGAATGTATTAGCAAAAATTCTATAACCTAATTATCATGCAGATTTGTAGGAACATCACTGTCATCCCTAAAATTATGTCAATGAAGTGAACAAACTATGAAAAGATGAATTGTGGTCAGTCTTGGCCAGATATTTATTTTCCTTCATTTATTACTGAAGAAAATTCACATAATTCAGTCAGGTTTACAGTTGTTTTAGAAGGAAGTAAAGAGAGAGAATGATTTTTCAAAATACTAATGCTTAGGCTGTATCTTCATTTTCATTAAGTGTGTCATTGAAGGGAATGAAAAGCAAGATAGATGTACTAGTCTAGGAGAATCAAAGTGAAGGAACAGAACAATTCTATTCACTAGTCCAGCAAGTGTAGAGGAAGAGCAAATTAGTTAATTAATATTTCAGGTTATTCTAATGTTATTAGTAATGCAGAAGAACAGCTAAAATAATTTTATAAAGTTTACTGCTATATTTATCTTCAAAAATATTGGATATCTGTCTAAAATATCCCCAAACCCACAAAGAATCATTTGAAATTATTGATTTTGGTAGTAGCATCAAATACCTAATAAAAGTTAATGTTCTGAAAGAATGGAGGGTGCTAGGGAGAAGAGAAGCAAATATACCAGACACCTGCAAGTGCCTGGGTTCTTGCAACTCTTCAGCAATCAATTTTATTTCTATCTCAGCCTATTTCTGTCTGTGGGGATCCTGAGCATGCTAGTGGGGCACACCAACTAACTCCAGCCCTTAGTTTTACTTGTCAAGAAAACTATTCTGGTTAAAATAGCATTACTTCACACGTAGAACATGAGACCCACTTAACCATTTAAAGCTTGACCTGATGTAGCAGAATCTTTTCAACCAGAAAATGATGTCTCTATCTCAAAGATGGTAAGAATGCTACAAAACCCAAACACTGGGCTTTACTTCATTGCTCCTTCCCATCCTTTGAGATCAGGATGACCAACCAGAAGGTCTGACACAGGCCTTCTGGGTGAGGCTTCCCCTCTAACAGCCTCTACAGTGCAGTAAATGAACTTGGTCTCAGGACAGTTACCCACATTTTCTGTAAAAAGGGTCTTTTCAAAACTAACTGCCAGCAGGCAGCTGCAAGGACAAAATTGGTCTGTCTGAAGTTCCTTCCAGCTCTCTTGTGGTAAATGTGAAATACTATAATTCCTCCCTGTATATTTCTGGTTATTATTTTTTATTGGACTCATTATAGCTGTGTCCCAAGAAAAATAGGGCTCATCAGGTAACAGAAACCAGGCAAAAGAAATAATAATTTCTAGGAACCCTGGACATTAATCTTACTCAAGGTTTCATACTGGACTGCTCCTTCTGCTTTAAGAAAAGCAAAGCATTGTGAACACAAATATACTCACACACAAGCTGTGACTTTCCAAAGTGGACAATTAATATTGGAAGATGAAGGGGAGTGGCAAGTGCAAACTAATTGAAAATAACAATTCCAAAATGGTGGTATCTTTAAAATATTTTTGTTTAAAGTCCTTACATGTGCATGGGAAAGGTGGGAGAGGCTTCATGATGATTCTGCCTCAGCTGGTACCGGGTTTTGTGTTAAGTGCAGACAGTTACTGCAACTCTTAGAAACAAAGCAAAACCAAAGGTTTCTACAATTTCCTCAACTTTGCTTTGTAACAGAGCACATCTACTTCGGGTCAGGCATCAGCCACTGTGTTCCCAAGTACTACATGTTCTCAGCTTTTAAATGTGGTACTTTCTTATGGTTTTAATAAAAAAAGGTCTTCAGCAGACATGAATCCCTAAAGATTGTTTTTAAAAAGTGTATTTTTTTACACTATGCAAGAAAGTTTCACAATTTATCCATCTTTATCGCCATATGGTCAACTTTTTCAATGCATTCTAATTAGGACTACATCCTAATTAGATCTATATCTTTAGCAATGACTATTGTGCTGTGGGTCTGCTCACCAAGACAGCTCTCCCTAGTTTGTTTTCAGAGGAAGCTCTAAATGCTGAAGCTGAGAAATATGTATTTCATCAGCTGAATATTTTTCAGCATTTTTCTGGTCAATTGCCTGAAGAGAAACCAGATGCAAATCAGGGTAAGATGAAACTTCTCTTTCTGAGGCCTTAACACATTGTAGGGTGTGATTAGAAGTAGTGCAGTAGACTACAAGTTGTTTCTAGAGATTTCTTTTCTAAAAGCACTGTCCTTTGACAACACATGGAAATAATGAGTTTTCACAGAAGAAGTTTTCCAGACCTGTCTCTAAGGCACTATACCTTCCTGCTGGCTCATTGCTTCAAGTTTTGAATTCATCCATTTGGCTGGTGGATGGAAAGAAAAAAAAAAATCAGGAGTAAAGAGAGAAAGCAAGGAAGAACATACATGTAGGAAAATTACAATTCTTAATTCTATTCTTCACCCCTGCCAAGCTGCATCTACAACATTTGTGAGGCTGGAGCTAACAAACCCAAGTAGAAAGACAAGCTGCATCACTGCTAAACAAGGAAATTCAGATGATAGTTGCTGGGCAAAGTGCTCAGCTGCTCAGACAAGGTTTCTAGGATGAATGCAGTGCTCCTACAACAACCCAGCAATTTCAATCCAGTTCTGGAGCATCAGCAATATATGACAGAGGACATCAACAAAACCTAAGTACAGGTAGCATGTCCTCAGCTTCTTACAGAGAGCTTCCAATTCTGGAGTAAGCCCACAGCTGCCCTGTGATCCAGCATTCACTCCTGATCATGAGCACAAGGAAGTCAGCAACAGTGGAAATAAAGCAATTAGATGTGGAGAGAGGCTCGTGCTGCCTTTACAGAGCACCCTGAGCAGATTTCATGAGTGATACTAGCCTGGCACTTCCCTTGCCAGTGCCTGGTTTTCTTACATGAAATATATGGATAATAAGTAAAAATATACTTTTTCTTTTTTTATAATACAGTATTTGTAAACCTACTAAACTTATTGGCATTACTGTTGGATTTTATGTGCAAACACACTCAAAATTGTGTTATAAATTATGGAAGGTTGAATTTTTGGTGGATTATTTTGTTGGCTTGTCATGGCTGGAATTTTTTTTCAAATTTACAATGTTTCTTTTGCTTTCTACCCCCACATCTTTGTCTAAAGTTCTTAAGTGCCATAAAAAGTATTTACATGCCTTTAAATGAACTATACATTTCACACTGCAGTATTTAATCCTCCATGATATTGAGAAAATGCACTCTGTTCTTTGAAGGTAGCAGTACATCTCACATGTTATTACTAGAAAAGGTCATGAAAAGATCAATACATGCCTTGTGCTTACATATCTTACTAGAGAAAATTGTCCTTTACAAGCAATATTAAAAAACCTCCCCTAGAAAGAAGCAGAATCATAAGGAATAAAAGTGGTAATTAACAGAAGGCAGATGGAATGCCTTGAACTTTCAAGGTTTGATCCTGTGCAGCCTAAGAGGAGATAACAGCCAGAATAGATGCTTAACACCAAGCACAGATGTAAGCAGAGCTAAGAACAGTGGGGGGAGGGAGCTGATCTGCATGGTTACTTACTGAGGAGAGGATGAGAATAAAAGCAGTAAATTAAGCAAAATCAATTCTTCCCAACACCCCACCCATGTATTTTTTTCTAATTATGGCATAATTCCCTGTTCCTTCTAAGCACTAACAGCATCTCAGAGCCAGTGAAGATTTTACTCATTCACAAAGGAGCCAGACAACAAATAGAATTTAAAGTTGTGGTGTAAGTCACCACTTGGCCCAAAGTTTATTTTAATAATTTGTTGCTACTGATGTTGTTCTACAACTTCATTCCTGGTTTGGGGTAGGTGAGCATAACAGAATCAACATTTCTTTATTGTATCCAAGGCCTTGCAAAGATTTGCCATTATAGAGAGCATTTAAAATCTATTCCTTTCTGTCATTTAAAATTTGTCAGCCAAAATGTTCATGCTTATCACAGCTTCCTTCTTGCACGGCTTTGACCACTGTGAAATCTGCATCATTGCTGTCCTCTTCATGTACAGAAAATTGAGGTACAAAACAAATCAAGTTTGAGATCCAAGAGGGATTTTTGTTTTGAAAGTTGGAGTTACTACACTGTAGGAATCTGTGCCAAAATTTTAATCACAGGCTCATGATTATTATAATCATAGGCTTTGCTTACTGCCTGAACTCCTCCAAGAAGTTGGTTTTTAACATCCCAAAATGTCCATCTGCCAAGGGCTTGGCTTCTACACACGCACATCAGGTAGGTGAGGAAGTCACCAAAGAATCCAGAAATTGACATTTGTATCTTGTTGAAATAAATAAGGCCAAGTAATTCTAGATGTTTTAACTGAGGGCCTGGCCTAGCACACATTCCCACAGTACACTGAATAAGTTTAACTCCATGCTATAAGTAAGGTTTATCATCATCTTCAACCCCAGTGATATTGCCCCATTCACCCATTTTTAGGCTATCCTAGCAATGAGAACACTCACCCCAAAAAAGATAAAAACCCTTGTTCGAATATATTCAGAAGTGACTTTATAAGACTCATCACCACAAGAACTGATTTCCTTCTATAGCTCACGAAATGCCCCCCATTCCTTTTCCATTCTCTCTGAATCCTGAGGGTCCCTTTTGAATCCTCAGAGAACAGACCAACTTCAGCAGGAGAGACTGATAGTATCTCTACACAGAGCAGCCTCCAGTCACACACAGCACAGCTCCAGTGAGGATGGGGGCATAGCCCTTGCCAGTCAGAGGCAAGGAGGACAACAATATCAATGTGCATACTGTGCACATCAATCCTGTTTCACAAAAGAAAACTGTTAAATAACTTAGTGTTTTACTATAGTGGTGTGGGGTTTTGTTAGGGTTTCTTGGGTGGTTGGTTGGTTGCGTTTTGGGGGGGGGGGGGGGGTGGCTGTTTAGTTGGGGGTTTTTTTGTTGTTCTTTTTTCATTAATATGATTCAAATAACAGCAAGATTATTAGTTTAAAAAAATTCCACATTTAGGGCATCTTCTGGGATAGAAATAAGTTTTAGTGTGTAGGTGTGCAGCTCATTTGGCTTACTAACTCCCTTTGTAGAGTAACTCAGTAGGCAACCATCTCCATCTGTTGAATTTTGTGTCTTGCTGAGAAACCAAGGTCTCTTCTGGAATTTTGCATGGAAAGTTTTGATTCTCAGTTTTCCTGGTAGGAAAAGAAGGGCCAAAACAATGTGCTGTTTAATCCTTGTCTCTTACTTGTACTCAGTAACCTGTTTATCTCCTCTTACAAAGACACTGGGACTGAGACCTGCATGCATGCCCACATCCAAGACAGGGACAGCTTTCAAAGCTGATAATCAAGCTTGTGTACTGATTTTCAGCCATTTCCTCAGAGTACTGTTGTTGTGCCTCTTCCCTGTAGGTTCTGATGCATTTTGTCCCAGGTAAGTGTATCTACCTTATCATATGCCAAGCAAGACTCCCTTACCAGACTGAGGATCAGTTCACTGTACTCAGCTGTCACAGTTTTACTTCAGTCCCTCATCCAGATACTTCAGCAAATAAATGGTGTTAAAACAGCTGCCTCCACCTGGAAGCAGGTTCTGTGTCTGGTTGCAGATGTGCAATATTGCAGGAGATAGAGCCCAAACACAGGCTTATGAAGGTGGCAAACACCCCTGATCCCAGAGCTCTGTGCATTTCAGGAATAAAAGGAATTTTATCTCTAATTGTTTTCAAAGGAAGGTCACTTCCCATGCATTGTCTACAATAGATTGTTCTGCCTTTTCCTTTTCATAGCTCACAACATCTAGCTAACTAATAACAGGGTATGTTCCACAGGGGGTCATTCATATCCTATTACCACCAAGTGACCAATTGTCAGTTTGTAGCCCTGTTTACTTAAGCTGTTGCCTAGAAACTACTGTGCTTTTTCCATTTGAAGCTCGACTTTATTGCAACACAGACAAACAATGAGATACAACCATGTGGGCAAATAAGTAGCAGCCTGCTTTCAGTAGTTTACACCTATTGTTTCACTTCCCATAAGCGGTGATTTTTGTTAGTGAAATGATTTTGGCCCAAGACATCCTGTAGCGTGGCTAAAATAAATCTATTTTTTTCAGGACTCTTTTGGAAAACAATATATAACTTCTTTCTTCTTTTCTCTTGGAACCCATAGTCCTGAGGTTTATTATTACAGGCTTGAGGTTTTCTTGTTCAAGTTTAAACATAGAGACACTTGAGCCAAGACTGTGTTTAAGATTAGGTACCTTTGTCTGTGAGGAGAGATACAGAGTCAGTTCTATTCTTCGTTGTTCCTTTACCCTGGAAGGAATCTAAGCAACCCAAAATACATATTACATCTCAGCTTTTTTTTCAATACTTATCTACATACACCCACTCATAAAATAAAGCCTATAGTATTACTAAATAGGTGTATTATAACTACAAACTTCACCTCATGGTTATCAAAAGCAAACAGCCAGCACAGACTGATGGGAAAAGCTAAAGTGAGCAACTACTCCTGATGGGAGAACAGTCCCTTCATTCACATCAGTGATTTGGAGGAAGCTGAGGGAATATAAATGAAGCAAAATATTGATTTTTAACTTCCATTATTTCTTAGTCTTGGTAGCAACTCAATGTACCTTAGACATGGATTTTCTCAGGCACTGAACAGGCACAAACAATTGCCCTTTTTGTGTTCCTCACCTCAGCACATCAGACACGGAAAGCAATAGGGAATCAATAACAGCTGCACATAAACACATGCCTGGGCTGGAGCTTCCTTCTGATCCAAGTGTCAGGCTGAGACCCTCACCTGTGCAGAGATCTGTAACTCCCCAGCACTTTGAAGTGCAATCTTCCTAACAGAGATTAATGACAGAGGTTGCAATGACCATGCCCCAGGCTTGGTTTTCTGCAACTAGTCTAGGTAGTCTCCATTTTATTACATATAAATATGGACAGATAAAACTGGGCAAAATACTTTTCTCCTAAACCTGATTAAATAGATTTTATTATGTTTCCTTCATCTTTTCTGGGTTATAAACCTCAGTATAGACTTTTATGCAATTTCAGGCTACTAGGAAAGACAATTCAGCAGATTCAGTTGGAGGTGAACTTTCCTTGAATCTGCATTAGACCTCTCCAGCCACTCAGTAACTTTTTCATTTGCTTCAGTTATGTAGCCACTCTTGAAATAACACATGGATTTGCCATAGAAATTCAGTTGCTCACACTATGTTCGAAAGTGAGCACAATCATTGACCTTGAAATTCGTCAGTAATAATTCCAGCTGATTCTCTAAGAAGTGAAATAAATATTCTACCAAGATATGATCATTGTAACAACCCACATACCTAAGCCTATGTTTTAGTTTAGAACTACATTGCCTGACAAAGCTGTTTAGGGTGTATATAGAACACTTGTGCCTATAATGAGTCCATATATGTCAGTAGACTCTAAACAGATTCCTTAAACTATGTGAGAGAGTGAGTTTCAGTGTGCAAATTAGATTGTCTTGTCTGGTGCAAGTTTATGCTGTTAAACAAGCACATCCAGTCAATATTTAATTTAGAGCAGACAATAAAGGGCAGACTGATCATTTCAACAATGGTTGTAGGCAAATTATGTACAAAATAGCACAGCATGAAGAGAGTGAAAAAACCACAAATATCATCTCTCTTAAAACAGATAGTTTCATCTCTTGCTTGTCTGACTGAACAACTGAACAAAAAAACTTTTAAGTCAACGCATGCAGAGAAAATGACCAAAGTATGAACAAGCACTACCTCCAGTGCTTGCTAAAATCTTTGCAGCCATGCTAAACTTACATTACATGCAACTTCAAGTGTGAAGATCTCAAAGTAAATAGTATCTATGAAAATATCATCTGAGTTATTTCAGTTAAGGTGTGCATAAGGTATAGAATATTTTTTGAGCTTGTTTGGGTTTTTTGTTCTCAAAAATAAGCCCCAGTTCTCTATGCACCTTTAAAAAATTGAGCAATTCACACTGAATGTTCCCAGTATTCCATATGGATTAGAAAGCAAGACTGAGAATAAGCCCAAGAGTAACATGAATGAGGCACTTTGCAGGAAAGAGCAACAAATACATTAGCAAATATTTCAGTGGTTATTTCACTAATGGTCATGAAAGCATGGTAAAATGGCTTTTGAAATATTCTACTGATATTCCTTGAAAACACAGGCCTGATAAAAGTAGTCTTGTTTTTCAAAGGTTTGCCCATGAACATTTCTTTCTTCCCCTCATTTATCCCTCTTGTTGTCTACCCATCACTTTTCCCCCAGAAGAGTCCCCTTGATATCTATTCATGTATTTCTTTCCCAGAACACACACACACTCTCTCCCTCCATTTGTTCTGAGATACAAAGAAGAGCTTGCATGTTGCCCAGACTTACCAGTTATAGCTAATAAGTTTTGACTTGTATAAAAGACTTCAAGTTCTATGAAGTAGCAGAGTATGCAGGCCATGTCAAGGTTAAAATATTTTAATTTGGCCCACCAAAGAGATACAGAACAGCAAAAAATCCAGATATTTCAACTTCTGAGACATCTTCATTCTCCCATTGTCTTGCATTACACATTTTGCAACCCAAAATTTGTCAGCTTTAACATGCTCCCTCCACCCCCAGCACAAGACAACTTTACTTAAGAATCCAATTTGTCTGCCATTCATCAATGCCCTCCACGTGAACCTCATGGCATCACAGAAACATTTCTATCCCCTGCATTCACAGTGCTGGAGTCTCTTGAGCCAACAAACTGTCAAATTAGTGCCAACTCATGACAGCTTTATGATATGTAATCTTGTTCACCAGCAAATGGTCTGAGACCCCCTGCTTGCTACTGCTGTCATACAAGAAAAGCTTTTTTTGTGTGTCTCTGATATATTTATATTTTGAAAACAGATCCCAGCTGGGAGAGTAGTGGTTTTGCCTCACAAAGATCTTTCATACGCACACTTAACTGCTCTCCCCATGTGTTACTTAAAAAACAGCTTTTGCTTGAAAGGTTATGTTAGGGAATAGGAAATTAATTAAAAATTAGTTTAAAATGTACTTTGTCCCGCTGATTCAATATACTTATGCAGCAAGTAAAAAATCCTTACTCCTTCAACATTCAATCAAAATTGACACACTGAAAAAAATATATTGTCAGGGTTGTGTGGGCTGTAAAGTCCATGTATCAAAAACCGAGATGCAGATAAATCAAGTTTATTCAAACATATTCACAAAGAGGAAAGTTCACTAGGAAACATGTCTGAAGGTTTGAAGATGATAAACAGTGGACAACAGAACAGTGTGGAGAAGTTAGGAAAGTAGCACACATCCCTCTTAGAGTTCTTTGAGACAGGAAATTAGTCTTTCCTTTATGTAACTTTATAATAACCTTATTCTAGTCATTACAATATAAAACAACACCAGTGGACTTGCTTACTTTTTAAATGTATCCTGAAGTAGTTAGCTTTTACATCCCTCTTTGTACAAGTGACAGTAGTTGCCTGCATTTATTTCTTAATTGGTAGCAGAATTAACCACAAGAAGTAGCCAAGAGGAAAAATTAGTGTGTGAGAAATGCTTAAAAGCAAGAATGCTATTTTCAATTAGCTTCATTTATAATTCAAAAGATATAAAGGGTGCAATTCTGCAAAGTTCCCATATGAAGCACCATAGCAAAGTCAGTGGAAACACAAAGATTTACAGGAACAAGCCCTATAAATTGGATAAAAACAAAAACAATAACAAAACAAACAAAAAAAAACTAAGGGGACACACACAAATGGGAAAGATCAGTAATGACTTTCACTTGAAAAAATTATCCCTAGAGTCTTCAAGGGGCTTGAAAGCCTCCAAGTATATCAGAATTGTGCTAGAAAACAGGATTGGTCTAGAGAACAGCAGAAAACATTAGTGGTTTTGCTTAAGAAGATCTATTCATAGGGGCAGTGTGCATTTCTAGGCTTGAGCTGACCAGTGCTAACTAACAGAGGACTCAGACATAGCCTCATGTGGGGTCTCGCAAGTGGCAACCCAGATTACTCACGTAAGAAACAAACAATGAATGGACAAATTTTCCTCACCATCCAATCAATGTAGCCATGTTAGGACTTTCAAGGCTACAAGGCCATGTAAAACTCACCATTCTCACCCTTGATCAAACCCTAACTCAGGACCTTGGGCACCAGGGAAACCCAAGCACTGCATCTCCTCACAAGGCAGCCAATAACTGGGACACATTGCTGCCACTCAGCCCTTCACCCTCCACACCCCAGAGAAAAAAGCCCAGTCCTTCCTCACCTCATGAATGAGGATTCTGAAGCAGAAGATCAAAACTCATTGCAGATATTCATCTGCTATTTTATAATTGAAGCTAAGATACTTATTTCTTTGAGGGGTGTGGGTAATATATTTTATATGGCAGATGTTAATGATCTGCAATTACAGAAGAGAAGAATCTGCAGCTCATCCCATTTCAACTTTAGTTTATTAAAAAATGTTGCTTGTTCCTGTACTCTGGCCAACTGGTACTATGTCCCATAGTCTGACAGTTTGGTATCAACAGAAAATGACAGCACAAGTAAGCAAGTTTTAATCCTATATCAAGCCATCCAGATTAACCAATTCAAAAGTACAAAGCCCAAAGTTCTTCCATTCTTGCTCTTTCAGGAAGTATTTCAGAAATACTCAAATGAATGACAAAATTTTGCAAAATAATTTCTCCACTGGAGTTTCAGCCGGCAGAACCATTGCAAGGTACTAGTTGGAAAGACAGAACCTCAGAGGGTGTTTATGATACTTTAGTCCTTTAGGTATTTTCTCTCTTCAGATAAGAAATTATAGATCATGAAGAAAAGAACATTATATTGCCTGTGTAATTGTCCATAGTAATATAACTTAAAACCATTTGAATTAATTTAGTTAAGTAAAATCTCAAATCCATTTGGGTTCATCTAGCCAGGGACATCCATGGAATAGGAGTTTGCAAAGTTGTAAGAATCACAAGCACTGTGCCTTGAACCAGGGCAATGCAGTCAGTGGCTCTGCATGCACATCTGCCTGCCTAGGAGCAGCCAAGAAATGCTACTTGGTCTTTCCTGTCACACATCAACAATCCATCTTTCCCATTTACCTGCCATCTAATCAGAAAGAGAGAAGTGACCTTTCCACTTGCGAGTTAACGAGTTAGAATTGCTGCTCACTTCACAGGAGGACAGCCAGAAACGCGAGCAAATCCACGATCTACAAATGCATTTCAGTGATGCCAGGCATAAAGTCAAGTAGAAACACGGGTATTTTAGTCCTCTTTTTTTTTTTCAGAGAAGTCTTATGCTATAAATGACAAAAATCTCTGTCTCTCCTTCCTCAGTATTAATACAGAGAAAGGCACCTTTCCTCCTTGGTGCTTGCTTTCAGTCTGAACAGAGAAGGGGGGTGGCCAAGCTTCTTGACACTAAAAAATAAAAGCCAATCTCTAGAGTTCCTGTTGAGATGTATCCTTTCATCCTCACTGTGTGTCCAAAGCAGCTAAAAGGGCTAGAGGTATTGCAGTGTATTCAATATATAGTGTAGCTTGTATTATAAATAATAAATATACTCAAGTACATCTATAAAATATGCTTATTCATTGTGGTCTGTGATCCTTCCATGAACGCTGCTGCTACAAACTTGAATAAGGGATCACCTGAGGACAGGCTGTAACAATGAATATCTCTATTGTATAGCTGAGATTGAACCTTTCTGTGAAGAATCTCAAGCTGATGAAGTTCCATGATTACAAGTTGGTAAAACTGTATTTGTAGCCAAGGGATAACTGCACAGACCTCAGCATGAAATGTACTCAAACTTTCATGTTTACAACAGTTATAAACAGTCACATTCACAACTGTCACTGTTAACTGACAAATAAATTCTAAGGAATGGATCATTATTGCAGATTTTGAAGAAAAGTACTGTAGAAACCCTTCAAACCCCAGTCTGCTACAGACATGCAATAATCACAATGTGGTGTGCTCGTGCTTTGGAGCCATCTGAGAATGACTTCTGAGAACAATCTGTATTTATCACAATTGCCAGACTCAATTATATTTTGAGTGTAAATGCTCTGGATCTTGAGGACAGGTATAGTGCTTTCATGGAGAAATAAGTTCTGCAGGGAAATCAGATCAATAAATCTCTCCAAAAGTGCACAGTTTCTTGCTGATTTTCCAATGCTGACTACTCAGTAGAGGAGCATTAACCAGCCTGCCTTTCCTTGATCAAGCAAGTCATTGACTGCCCCCAAAGAAGGGATCTGCCGTGCCATACCAGACACACTGTCCTCCAGGGGACCAGAAAGAGCCAGTGCTTCACCACTTAGGACTGCATTTGCATTCAGGCTTCTCATAAAGCAAGAACTGAAAATATTACTTCTAAATAAAGAAGAGCAGGACTCTAATTCATACTTAGTTTCATGGAAGGGCATTAAAACTGATTCTCACCACTGTGCTAAAGCTTCACATTTGTTTTCAAAAAGTACTGTTCAGTATTAATAACAGATGCTCTGTCCAACTAATCCTTCACATATCCTGTCATTTGTTTTGGCTTTCAAGTTTGCTGTTCTTAATGGGCTCTTTTTCCAAATAATGCACGTCGTGGTAGATGCTGTATCATTGCAACAGACGGATGTGTCTCTCTTCCTCCCCCCACACACTCATTTTCTATGTGCCTTTCCAACCTACTACCACAGTGTTAAAAACAGTATCAACACACAAAAATCATCCTATTTGAACTGCAATGTACTGCACCCATAGGTGAACTGTGAGTTAAAAGTGAGCATCATTTCATAGATAAGACACTAGAACAAGACACACAAGACACACTGCATTTGATTGCAGGCTCAGCCAGGAGTCCCTACAGCCTTAGATAATATCCATAATCTTTAAGATAGACCTTTCTGATCTGTAGAATGGTAATAGTTACATTGTCCATATTTTTATCATTATTTTCGAGCAATTTTGAGGCTTACTGCTCTGTACTTGCTGATGTTCAATATTTAACATCTCAGAATACTGACAGGGATCTCCGAACATTTCAAGGAAGAATAGGAAGAAAAGCAGAAAATAATCCTCATAAGTCAAGTTGTTTCTTTTTTCATGCACATATATTTATAGAAAAACTAACTGTTTTCATTCTTTCTTTGTCAGAAACAGGATTCAGATTCTTTGACACAATTAGATAGGAAGAATCAAAGCCCATCTGACAGCTCCCTTCATGAAAAGATTAGAGCCATGGCTGTAAGCAGGATCATCTCTCTTTCTCCTTTTCACTGACAAAATCTCTGATAAATTGCTATATAAACCTCATTCTCTCTCTCTCTGAGCAATTACTGCTTTATTTTATATAGCTCTATATATACCTGTAGGTATCTATACAGATATATACAAATCACACCCCACAAAACACGGCACCAACGCTTGGCAGACTGCACAAAGATGACTTTTGTAAAATCAAAATACCATTCTGCTTTGTCAGACACATTGTAAAGGAAAAGTAGTGAAACAGTATTGAGCTAATATAGAAATAAAAACTTTATATATATAAAGTTCTGATATATATATACACACACACTCCCACACAGAGAATGTATAGATATATAGAGAGAAAAATGTCTGTTTCAAAGCCCAGAACAGGATTTCCCATTCACTAGGTAATTTAATCATTGCTGTCTTAAAATAAGTTGGTTAAAGTACCAATAAGATGCACAAGGAAGAAAATCTGTCCATCATGAGAAGTTATAGTTGGTACAGCATTATAAATGATCTACATGCACATCCTTTCCCTCAGTGATTCCTTTGAGTAGCACTGTTCCAGGAAGATGACATAGAATCTTCATGCTACATTGCAATCATCAATCAACTGATGGTTTTTAGTGTGTACACATACATTTATACATACATGTGCTCCACAGAAATTACTCTGGCACCATTCTTGTATGATCCCTGTCCAGCATGTGCACCAAAGCATGAGCTCAACTTAAATTCTGTTGTTGAAGGTAAACATAGGTTTCTGTCTTTCATCTAGGCAGTTTAAATATCACAGGGAAATAAGAATTTTGCTTGATCCTGATTTGGGCTGGACTTCTACAGGTTCTGACCACAGCCCATCACATACTGTGAACTCTTTCACCTCCTTAAAAACTGGGTTTGAGATTTGAAGATACAATTTTGAAAAAAAAATTTAAGAATTGAAAACCCCACACGTCACTAGCAAGAGCACAGGGAACATAAATACACACAAAAGGCGTGAGTGTCACTGGCACTGTATGCCATCTTCCATGCATTGTACAGCCTCCAAGTTAAAGGCACCTGAAAAAGGCAGGGATTAAGTTTCTGATAGTTACCTTTAGTCTTATACATCACTAACCATTGACATTTTACATTGTATAATGAGGAATGCCTTAAAGAGAGGCAGCAGAAAACCACACGTACACATTGCCCCAACTCAATCCAATTTCTTGGGCACCCAGACTCCTGAATTTCTGATCAACTTCCTCATTCTGGTGCCCTCTGAGGTAGGTGAGACAAAGGTTAAGAGACAGAGCACACTAATGAAGAGACAATTGCGACTGCCAACTTTCCTGTTCCTGCAAACACTGGCACTGCTCCTGGAGCAGAGGGAATAGCAGTCTGTTCAAGCACTGCTGTATAGCTCAAACATCTGCAGACATGAGGGGATTTACTCTTCTTTCCCCTCTTCTTTCTCCCACCTTCTTGGACACTTACACTTGCAGTGCCTTGTGGACTCTATACCACAACACTGACTCAAATTCACAGCACAGAGACACACTTGGATTTTATTTAGCTCATAGCACTAAGCTTCTGAAACACCTTCTCAAAGCATTGTATTGAGAACTCTTGGGGAAAAAAAATGAAATATTTTTTGATCCCAAGGAGAAAGGAAAAGCATCCACATAATATTTTATGTGACTTGTTTTCAGTATTGAAATTAAAGCTTTGGAGAAGACTGCAGAATATAAAAATCAAAGTCTCAAGATTCAAGCTGAATATATCTAACACTGATTTTCATTGAAAGTTTTGTTATATGTAACTGAGTACACTAAGACAGTCTTTTCTATATTTGCATAACTAATATATTACACTGGAAATAGATTTATTTTTAAGCTTTAAAAATACTGTTTTAAAAACATGGGTAGGACTTCATCCAGAAACATACAGGATTTATCTTTTGTGAATAACAATGTATGCTGAAACAACTTCTCAACTCTCTCCAGAATTATTTCTTGAAAAATTGGAAGCATGGAAGTAAATTCATATAATGAAACTCTAAATTAAATAGTTCCAAACTAGTGTATTATCTGAAGAGAGATATAAGGGTAATCTAGCTTGTTACCAAATGGCATCTAGCTCATGTTCTGAGCACCCTTATTGTAGTGAGATGTGTTTGCTCTCTTCTGAGAGTACATACACCTCCCTTTTCTTAGCCATTAGGACTAAAATTAATATTTAAGAGTTGGAACAACTCGGTATGTGAAAAGGTTAATGCTCATATGGCACTAACTTAAGTAGATCAAGAATGGCTATCTACCTAAAAATATACATTGAGCCACATATTATATGCTCATGGTTAATGAAGAAAACACAGGATGAAGTTCTGTATCAGGGACCATAATGGTCCCTGCTGTCCTCAAAATCTATTCCTTAAAAATAAACAACAAAAAGACCCCCACAAAACCACCACCCCAGAAAAACAAGATACACACAAACAAAAATATCATCAAAACTACACACACAACCCACACCTGACTTATTTTCCCATTCTGTAGTTCCATGGAAGAGTTGGTTGGCTTAGGAAGGGATGTGAATATCATCTTTGTTACCATAAAATGAGTTTTCATCTTGGGGAACTTGTAAAGCACATTATCTACAGCATTCAGACATGAAAACTGTCTAGCACACATGCCCTGACTGTATTAGATGTGCTTTCCAAGCTCAGACAGAGGAGTTTAGTCCCCTCCTTGTTTCTCAGGTCAGAAAGGGCTAACAGTACTTCAAAAGACAGCACATACTCTCAGCTGGATAAGTTTTTCACTGTGGGGGGAATTACAGTCCCAAAGGAAGCTCCTTTCTTCTATTAAAAGGAGAAACTTTGGCTGTTGAGGGAGGCAGAGCTGTGGGAGAAGGTTTTTAATGAACTCAAGTAGAAATTGTGTGAATTAACAGCTGCGTCACTGGATCAGGAGTCAGGAGATCTGTGCTCTATTCCTGGCTTTGTGACCTCAGGCAGATCAGTTTTACTTAATAATTACTGCACTACAAGTAATTGGCAGCAAAAAATCATGTAATGCAATACTCATACAGTATTGTTAGCCTTTTTATGTTGCTTTCAGTTTAGGAGCAAATGAGACAGGAGGTGTCTCAGCCCTTCTGAAGAGATAAAGTCCAAATGCAGGACCTGGTTTGCTGAGTGCCATATACTGTACAGTGGGGAGCAAAGACTGAATGCAGACAACAAGTGAGAAAGACATCCAAGAAGTATCATTGCCCAAAACCTGCTGGCCAAGCACAGAGTAACATCCAGGCAGTAATCACCATCCCCTCCAACCTGGTCTTTTCAAAAAAAGTCATCAGTACCACAGAAAACACGGAAGACTTACATTTTTAAAAACAAACAAAAAAAAAAACCAAAAAAAACAACCTAGAAATCATCAAGCATTTTAACACACAAGCCCAATAAAGCTACAGGATTGTCTATGACTTTGCTGGTCACAATGTCAAGCATATTTAAGGAAACCAGTGAAATGGAACAAATTATACAACAGGTCACATCTCAGCTTCTGAAAGCATCATGGATGGCTTAAAGTTTGGAAGGGTGGGAGGATTATTCCTCTAAACACTCTTTTATTGCAAGACTATAAATCACTTAGCTATGTATTATAAAACAAGGACTATATCCCAAAGCCTAATACAATTTAGAAATCATTATGCATCCTTTTCCCTTCTGGTTTTGCAGAGTCTTTCCCCATTTGATATTAACCCAGACAACCTGTCTCTTCACATTAGCTTCAAGCTGCCTCTAAACTTTCAGTGCACCCTGGGTATGAGATTTCTGCTCTCAATCTGCACCTTAACCAGTAAAATTTCTAGTTATACTGTCAATATTTTCCCTTGGTCAGGTCAATATTTGATCTCTTGGCTTTTTCCATGAATGAAATTAATACTTCAGCAAGAAAAAAGCCCTCTGAGTTTTATCAGTTTTGAAACATAAGCTCAAAAAGGAAACCTCTGGTGTCATTTGAAAATGGAAGGAAAATATCTCAGCTATGAACTTTAGACAATGACTTTTTATTATCTACCTGTACTTACAAATAAAAAAAATTGTACCTATTATTCTTCAGAAAGCCTCCCTAAGTATTAGGATACATTAATCTAATTTGCTGCAAATTTAAAAATTTGTGCTACATGTTTGTGTGTTCCTTCCTCTTTCTACATAAATTTGTGTGGCTGTAGAGCTCAATAACCCAAAAGTTTGCTACAGCATAAATTCTTCATCAGAAGAACTACCCCAAGGTAGCATTCCCTGGTGTAGCTGCTCTCCAGCTGCATTAACAGGTGCTTACTGCAGTGCTCATGTACAGTATCCAGTTTACCATAGTGAAAATAAAAATGTACAACAAAAAGCCCACAGGATTTTTCACCTCTCTTTGCTATGCAGAAAAAGGTGAAATGTCCTGCTGGGGGGTAAGAGAGCAGCACAATTCAGTCTCAGACCAGGAATGGCCTCAGACATGATGGGCTGTGACTTGGCAAGCACAGCTCCAAGCTGGGTGTCTCAGCACCGTGACAGCCACTGTCATCACAACGGGCCCTGGATGGGTCGTAATTAACATTGACTCCTTGATTCACAGAAGGTTCATCCATCTTTATCTTTATTAAGAAACACATTGCTCTTATAGACAGTTGTGATGCAGGTTGACCTAATTGGTCCTTTAATTAAAACCATCACCATCAGCTAAAACAAATCTCCATAACACATGTTCACAATACCAGGTGCCATAAGTTATGATAAGAATTGTTTCTCATTCTTTTCTCTGATCTTCCCACAGCCTTTCCCCAGCACGATGCCTGGGAAAGTTGTCTGTTGCTCTCTGTGGCCAGAGAGCTGCTGCCACAGCACACAAACTCAGAACAGCTTGCCTCTATGATCCCAGGATCAAAGGCAAAAGCCTCACAGACTGAAGCCCTCTTCCCTAAAAACACATCATCAGCTTCAACACCTATAAAATATTAGCTTAAATCCAGCAGCACGAGGAGAATACCTGTGTAAAAGGCTTTTCAGCTCGAGTCCAGTAAAATCAGATTGCTCAGCTAAATTAAAAGTACCATTCAGGAACAATTACACTTATATTCAAACTATGAATTTGAAATCCTATTTGGTTGCTAGTATAAGCACATCTTTTTTTCATTCTTTTTGTAGTATTTATCACCAACACACAACCATACCCCATACAAAATTATTGAAAAATTGTGAGAACCGAGTGTATGTTTAGAAGAGATACATTTTATATCTGCAATCAAGTAGCATTATAATGGAGTTTCTAAAGACTGAAATATTTCAATTATTATTTGGTGGGAAGGAATGTAAAGTGTTTTGTACTTTTCCTGTATTTCCTGCCTATATTTGCATGAACTTTGTTGAAAGAATCTAGTCTTTTCTAATAAGTTAGAAAGGTTAAACTCCTATGCCAATACAAAAAGAAACACATTATGAAAATGCTAGAACTGACAGATCACATGTGCTTTCTACTACCTAGTGCACAACACCAGCAGGTTTCAGAAAAGGGAAATTCTCCAATCCCATATTGCTCCAGTAATACCTGCAAGAATTATATAAACCTCTACCACCCCTCCAGTAACATGGTAAAATGATCCATAACCAGTAAAACACAGCAGCCTGGTACAGTGACAGCAAACATCACCAGGTGGATGCCAGGCACAGCCAGGAGAGCCCCACACCAAAGGGTTTGCCTGTGGCATAAGCCAGGCTCAGCTGCCTCTGACCATTCTCCACACCCACCATAGGACATTTCATACCATGAGATTCCTTCCCAGAGCACAGAACAAAAAGATTATCCCTGTTGGCCCTTTTTGCACTTAAATCCCACAGACCTGGAACACACTTTGGCAGGAAGATATTCTGAGTATATTATTGCTGCTCTTTGTTTTGTGTACTTGCGAAACATGAAACCAATGTTCAGTTATACATCATGGAATAAAAACACCTGGCTCAAGTGCCTCCTCAAATATTATTCAAAATGTAAAATACTAGTATAGAACCTCTGCAAAGAGTATTTCTAGATCTACTGCCCAGTGCCCAGCAGGCAACAAGACGCTTTCCATAGAAAGAAGCCAGCCTGACTTCTGTTCCTTTGGGGAAGTCTGGATCACAGGACAAGGAAACAGCAGCCACAGCAAGACCCATAACAGCCTGTCTGCTGCAGGCAAGAGCTGCAGTCCTGCTGAGGACTGAGCAGCACAAGCCAACCTCTCTAGGCAGCACCCCATGTACAGCATCAGCCAAGGAGCCTCTGGGCATCCTGGGCTGCCAGTAGCTCCTGCTGAGGATGGGCAGCCTGGACTGTGCCTCCTCAGGCACCAGAGAAGAAAAGTTCCCATAATACCAGGATATGGGGAAGAAGTAGTCTGCCTAAGTGTGTGCAAACCCAATTTCCTTCCTGATGTCCTGTCCTTCCCTCCTTTCAACGAGGCACTGCTTTATTATGTTACTTGGCAAAGAGCAGTTTGTTCAGCACAAGGGCAATTAGTTTAAGTTTTTCTGAGTAGAAGCTTAAACTACTATTTGTAAGTGACCTCCAAAGGGTCCTTGTTGCTGCCAACAGCACCTGACAGCAAGTTAGAGGTTCAGTGCAGTAATAAGCAAACCAATGCTGCTTGCTTACTCACTGTATACACATATAGTAACCAGACAGTAACTGCTCCCAGTTGCAGGGTAGCAGGGGAAAACCTTGGATTTTCAGCTGCTGATTCAAGAAAAAAAGAACTTTAATGCACCAGCAAAATTCCCCCCCTTTCTTAACCCAGAAGGGAGAAAAGGGGCACATTTCCTTTGTCATAGCACTCCTCCTCTCTGTCCTCAGACCAAGAAAGCAGTCTGGGATTACAGTGAGACTAGCAATTACTGTACTGCTCTGAAAAATACAGGCCCTTTGCCTCTAGGGGCCCTGTTCTTGCACTTCTAACAGAAGACTTCCTACAAGAGAAGTTCTTAAATCTTTCTTTCCATTAATGAAATACTGCAAAGAGTAAACACCTTTCAACAGAAATTATCTGTTATCACCAGCATGAGTGAGTATCATAAAAAAGGCCTACTATTGTATTCTGTAACAAGCCATGGATTATAGCTCTATCACATGTATTTGTGCTAACTTGCAATGGAGATAACTTAGGAAGAGAGAGAGAGAGGATTTAAAACAATTTGCACAAAAATGTAGCCAAGTGACAATCTGTAATAACCCAGCTGTAATCCAGCTCTCAAGATTTTTCGAGGCAATGTGTAAAGCCAGTTGAGGTTTTCAGTCTATTACACAGAAAAAGACTCCCCAGGCAAGTCCTGATGCTTAACCAGAGCTTTGCTCAAGAGCCAGAGAGCAGAACAGGACAACACTGAAGATGGGAACACATGGAAGCAAACTGCTTCCATGCAGCTGCATGGGGGAAAAAGCCACAACAGAGACAATGAAGGGTATTGATCTTGAAAAAATGGTTTATAACAGTCATCAGCTTAAAAAAACATTTTAGCAAACCTTTGCTGTGCCATCTAAACACAAATAATTCCTTAAACAGAGACAGCACATAGCATGATGGGGCTCAGCAAAGTGAACCTACTCAGTCAAAACCAACCTCTGAAGTCAGAGCTACTTCTCCAAGTATTTGACAAAACCACCTCTCTTCTGCTCAGCTGGCTCACTCTGGAGTCCCTGACTTGGCTCTGCTGTGCCACTTGTTAACCCCTTAGGGGCTGAGTCTCCAGCCAGCCATCGCTCTGCAAACGCCATTTCCCGAGGGCCCGCGAATGAGCGCGCGCTGGCCTGTTTCCACCTCAGAGTTACTGCACTCCAGGGAGAACAAATCTTAATATCCGAGGGAAAGCAATCAATGTAAACGTATTACAAACGCATCATTTATTAACTTAATTTTAAAAGTTAGTCAAAGTATCAGGGTTTTTTCTTCATTAAGTTTTGCTTTCTTTTTTTACCCCCATTATTTGACTAACAGGAAGCCAGAGAAGACAGTTAAAGCTAGTTTTAAAAGTACCTACTTCTTCCTGTCTTAAAAGCCAAGTATTCCCTGGATATTGAAAAAAGAATTAACAGTACTATCTTATACCAAGACAGAAGAGTTATATTTGCCTGCTATTTATTAGTAACAACAGTCACTCCAAATATTCATGGACTTGGAATTGCAATATGGGTACTGACAGAAGAACAAAAATCAGCCATGTCTTTTCCTTTATATTTCACATCCCACATCAGGCATCATTCCTGCCTCAACACTCAGGCAAGAAGCAACAGCCACGCCATGCTGCTGCTCAGGCATCACCAGAGTTTTAGTGGGGGAAAAGGGACCTCAACCAGTTAAAGAAGGGAGCAGAAAGCCCCAGATATTCGAGGTCTGTCTGTCTGCCTGCCCTCCGAGACTGCCAAGTCACCTCCCCACGTTTCACATCTCTGAGAACACTTACTGCTCCTGGCCCCATTATTCTAGCATGCAACAAGCATCCCTTTGCCATTCATTTACCTAAGAAATAC
This sequence comes from Melozone crissalis, assembly GCF_028551555.1. Lineage (NCBI taxonomy): Eukaryota > Metazoa > Chordata > Aves > Passeriformes > Passerellidae > Melozone > Melozone crissalis. The sequence continues at coordinate 24,562,835 of NW_026535797.1, read as the reverse complement.
TCAGAGATGAGTATTTCTTTTTTGTCTGTTTTACAAATATCTTACACTGTATTATACCAAACCAAGAGGCTTGAAGAGGGATGTGTATCCTTCTGTTTGCACAATTTATTTTATTCAGTGCTCAGCATTTTCTACAGCTGCAGCACCATATTCTGCAGGAAGAAATGCCATAAAAGTATTCTTAACCTCCAAGGAAGCTGAGGTTAAAGAGCCCTCTACTGAAAGTTGTGTTTTCTCACAAGTTTGCTACACTTCACAACTTCTTTTTCTCCTCCACATGGCTGAGAACAGTTGCACTGATCACTCACACAGTAACAGCATAACCTCCCTCCACAGCCAATACTTTCAAACAGTCAAATCCTGGAGATATCCACCATGTATATTAAAAATGCTTTCTCATTCCACTGATAGCAACAGTGCTCACTAAGCCTGAACTTCTAATTGCCCAATATAACCAGAGAACACTCTGCAAGGCCTACATTTAGCTAACTAAAGTTTACAGATTTGTATGTACACAGGTGTTCTGCAGGCAAGGAAGAAGAATGTGCAGTTCTTCCTCCCAAAAGTGTACAGCATAACTTTCTAATCACTTTATTTGGGGGGGGGAAAAAAGCTATGCTGTATATAGAAGAGTGTTGATGGTTTCAAATTTTACAGAATATTAATAAATTTATTTTCAGTACAAAACTCAATGTAAAAAGAAAAAAATACAAGAGATTGTAAATGAATTACAGCAAACTTTGCACTGATGGCAACTGGAGGATAAAACACACAGTTATCTGACACAGAGAAGGTTAAGAGGACAAAAGAATGAATTTGGTGGACATGAAAAATTGGAGGAAAGACAAATTCGGAACTGATGTCAGGCCACCCATTTTAATTGCGGAACTGAATGCCAGACATTAACACAGAGCCGGGGTCATCCGGAGAACCATCAAAGGGCACTTGGGGGACACTGGGGTGCAGCAACTTGCTACAGAAAATCTTACTGGCCTTTACTTGCTTGTGCTACAGCTGTGTTATAAGTAATAGCTAACACCAACTGGGGTGCTCCTTCAAGATAAAGGAAAAAAAACACAGAAAGAAAGAAAGAAAATAGTCATACCACTGAGGTTGTCAATCATAAGCAAAAGAAAACTACAGCCATTCAAAATAAACTGCCCCTTCGGAGCTGAGGTCACCTTGTCAATATCAATCTTCTCATTTTGATGCATATTAAGAGCTATTGGAGTGTCCCCTTTCATCCTATGACTGTGAATTGACCTTACTGACACTACTGAATACAATATGGTCATTTAGGGACGTGGTAATTATTGGTAACTGCACTAACAAAGTTAGTAGCACACAAGGCATCATTGCTCTGGCTTGTATTGCCACCTGGCCTTTATTTTAAGAGATTTATTATCATTTCATATGCCTTGACACAAACTGCATACACATCAGTCCCCTATTTACAGTTATTTTCCATGGGATTCCCATGACAGTTTCCACTAAAAAAGAGTATTTTCACCTGAAAAAAGCCAAAACAAACCTGTTGCTTAAAAAGTCTGAATTAAGCTTATAAAAAGTCATACCACACAAACAGTCCTACAATCTTGTCATAGTACCATCCTATATTCCCTATCTTCTGTCAAAATACAACACCGCTGGGTCAAGAGTGGGACCTCCTGTCACTGCAGAGGTGACACAACACACACCACCACCAACACCTCTGATACACACCAGCCCATCAGAAGCAAACTGCACCTCCTTCTTGCCAGGATTATACTCCACTACCAAAACGAATCAAAAAGTAAAACTGTCTCCAGGACTTGAGACGGGAAGAGCAGGTGCCCAAGACTTGTATCCACACTCCTTTCTACACGACTCCTGAGCAGCTGCAGCCTTGTGAGCCCAAGAGGTGGCCGTGCTGGGGCAGCAGTGGCCAGCCCAGGCACACATCACACACACCAGCTGCCAGAGATAAGCCACAGTGCTTCCTCAGGCAGCAGCCTCCTTCGCTCTGAAATTGCCTTTCCTGATTTACTGACGAAGATTTATAATGCGATCAGTGCAGAGATGACTTTTTGTTAAAAGGAAAGAGAAATAATCAATAGTAGCTTGGGCTGGAAAGGGACCTTGGAATTGATTTGGAGATGACATGCTGGGCTTGGGCCCAAAGCAGAGATCCTGGCCAAGTAGAGTCTAATGCTTTTAGAGTTCATTTAAAGATGACCCAAAATTAAATTTCCAATTGTAGGGGTCTAATTCACTCCAGATTGTTTAGAAACACTGCTAAGAAGAAAGAAAAATCCCAATACAAATACCCTTCAAAGGTTTTAGAGTTCAACTTCTTAAATTTTTAAGCAGACCTTGTATTTTATCCCGTATTTGTTCACTTTTGTTGCTATAGGTTGTCACATTCTGCTAACCTGGAAGACCAATCAGAGGCAAGTTTCTCAGACAGCTTGCAAACACGACTGTTTTCTTCACACTGTTTCAATTCAGTGCTACTTCTGCCATAGACAGACCCACATTTTTAAAGCTATTTATTTTCCCCTGAAATACATACAAAAATGCAATAGCAAGAAGGCACAATACTCCACCTATTTAGCACTTGAAAATATTTCACCTCATTTTGCCATATCACAAGCAAGACTTGAGAAGTTACCTGGCATTAGAGATTGCCACACATTCATCCCTCCAGACTGCAGAAGCCCCATCACATCAGATTCATCTGCAGTGCAGTCTTACCTGCCAACTGTGCCAGCAGCCTTTGCTTCACAACTGAGAGAAAAGCGAGAATAAACCCCATGGTGATGACCCGGCAAAAGGTCACTGAATCTCACTCTGCTGTGAAATGCCACTGAAGACATCCAGAAAAAGATCCAGAGCACCAGAAATGCAGCAGTGACAGAAAGCCTGTCATCTGTTACTCAGAGTATTTCAGTAGCTCCAGCAGCCTGAGCAGTACCTTTGCAAAGTTCTCTCTGCCAAAGCCCCAGTGTTTTCCCCTAAAGAAAGCATCACTCTGCAGAGACAAGGGAGATGGGGGGGAACATGGTAGAAAGAAGAGGGGAAATGGAGGTGAAAAGCACTTCTTTCAAGTGAGTCATACTCACTTTGACTGTTTCTTCAGCTGTGTCTTGACAAACAATTAATGGTAGATTTTCACACCAGCACTCATTTGGCAGAAGATATTTAAGTCAATACAAAACACAGATCGGATTTCAAATTAGCAAGATCACCAATGAATTACATGACGAAAACGATAGCAAGCCTGTGCTGGCACCAGGCTGCAGCCTGCCACCTGGTATTCCAGATTGCACTGATCCCAGCCTGTGCTGGTCCCCACCACCTGGTGCATTGCAAAATGCCTCTTCTGCATTACTGCAAGGCTTTCTGAGCAGCCCTCTTGGAAGGAGTGCCCTTCTGTTTCCAAGGTCACCCACACTTCCAAGAAACAGCCTTGCAGGAAGGCTGCTCAGCTCCATCAGACCTTTATGAGCATCTCAGCACCATAAGAATCACAAAGCACTTCAGCCTGCTGACTGACCAGTGATCTTAGCACTGCACTCCTCCTTATGACCAGGACTACTTTCTCATGCCCATTTTGCTCATTGAAGGCAGCTGTACTCCTCCTTGACACAATCCATACTGAGCATCCCCACTCCAAAAGGGCACATATGCTGCTGCCCAAATCAGCTTCCCCTTGCTGCCAGAACTTTGTGGACCAGCTATTTTTCTCTCCCTTTGAGCCAGTTTGATAACAGCTCATATCCATGTCCTGGTCACAGCTGGGGCCAGACCATGAAGTGAAGCACGCCCAGGTGTGCCCAGAGCACCTCTCAGAAAGCCCTGCTTTTTCTGGGTAGAGGGCATCTTGTGCTGTATCATCTAGTCAGGGAGAAGAACTTCCTAAATGTAAGCAGACGAATTCCCTATTCTATAAACCATAAGGGGAAAAGAGCTGTTGTTATATTTAGCAACAAATAATTTTGTAAGTCCAAACAATAGTGAAATAATCAACTGTAGAGCAGGAGAGGTCACATGGCTAATCTACAATGATGAGCAGAGAGGAGTCATGCCAGGGTCCAGAGCAGATTCCACACTGAAACTTCACTTCTGGCAGGAGTAAGTCACCACTACTGCTGCACACAGCCAGCTCTGCATTGCTATTTATCTTCCTTAAATCTAACAGCAAAAAACTCCAGGGGGTGAGGCCTGAAGAAAAATAGGCACAGACTGCAAGCCTTGGCCAGAGCCCCTCTAGGAGTGCTGACAAGGACACAGCATGCAGATCCTGGTGCTCTGTCCCCTGCCACCCCCAGGGACACAGCATCTGGAGCCCATACCAGAACACAATGTTCAGAAAGCAGCACAATCAAAAAAACATCAGCTCAGCCAGCCCATTGCACTACATGTAGCAAGTAACAGATAAAAAATTCAGAAAAACAACAGCATATTTGGCTTAGAAAGATATTTTCTTACCTTAGTCAGGGGCTTCTAAGGAGATTTCCAGCAACGCTAAGGAATCAGTGCACAGCCTTCCTTTTTACCTGGTTCCACCACCTTCTTCCAAGTGCAGCAGCCTTCACAACCTTTACATGGACCAACTTCAGCCACCTGGCACTGAAGATTTGATGCTGAAACACCTGCAAAGCAAGGTGTAGCAGATCAGTGATCAGTCACCTTAATCAGAAAAGCCTGTGTCTAATCTGCTACATCACAGAAGCCTAACAAATTTGCTGGGATCTAGCTAGCAGACAAGTGGGAAGGGGAGCCAAGGGATTCCTGGGACGCACAAAGCCTGCCTGGGGGAAGTGCAGTGCTGGGGCTACACCTGAGTCCAGGGCAAAACAAGTACAGCAGAGCTAGGGATGGACTTCACAGAATATTCTGAGCTGGGAGGGACCCTGAAGGATCACAAAGTCCAACTCTCTTAAGTAAATGGCCCACACAGGGATTGCACCCATGACTTTGGCACTGTCAGCATCAAGTTCTGATCATTGAGCCAATAAAAGATTGATGAAGAGCCAGTTGCGTATTGGGGAGAAGAATAAGATATATGATCTGGAATAACACCTACCAAAATGAAGTTAAATCATTATTATTTTTTTTAAATAAAGGATAAAGATATATGAAACTACTGCTTTATGACTCACAGCTACGACGCTCTAAATCCAGCAGCAGAAACACTAAAGCCATCTGCCATGCCATTGCTGTTTTCCACCTTGGCAAAAGCAGATAATTTATGATCTCTCTGCTATCACAGTAGCTTAGAGGCTTCTTACACTTACATGAGTAAAAGCCGCTGAGACTATTAGAGTGGATGTAGAATAAAAATGCAAAATATTTCTACTATGTAACTCTCCATATTAGCTATAGCTGGAAGGAAAATAGGAAGCTCAGCAGATTAACTGCTTTACTCATTATGGCAAATTATCCATTCCAAAAGGCAACTAGTGGCATGAAAATAATATGTGTATGTTAGAGGGCATTAGCAGAGGGGTAAGATTTCCCCACCATTAACAGTGCTAGTTTATGTTTTTATCTTTACAACAAATTAGCCATACATTACAAAAGCTTCTCAACAGTTCTTTCAGTAGAAATTAAACCTTGAACTCACAAATATTGACATCTCTCTTCTTTCATGATAACATACCTTAAAGGAGATAAATTAATATTTTTGTGCAGTGATTAGGAATGAAAACCCACTGATTCCAACCGTGCAAGAGTAGCCTCAAAGGCAAAAGTCCACTTATCCTTTCCTCCCCTCATATATGCTAATTTGTTCCAGTGAGGACATTAACATTTAAGAGCAGGCAGGTCCGCTTCACCTGCTCCAGTGTAGCAGAGGCTGCTCTGGAGTGACAGCTGGAAGCTGGCACAGGGGGGACACACCATGGGCACACGCCAGCCCCCAGCATGGGCACAGGCCCAGGGCCCCTCCTGTCAGCAAGGGGAGAGAGCAAGGGAGGACTCAGACAATGTCTTACAGGCTGGAATGCAGTAAGGCATTGTGAAAGTCAAAGAGAAATCTCTTCCAGGCTGGAGGAGCAAAAGGCTGGCTTGGGTTCTGCTTTATACCATTAGGCACAGTTGAATAAAAGGCACATTTCCCTACTGAGCCCTTTTACCCCAACAACAGGATGAATTACGTCCAATATATATTCATTCTTCATTTCTTGAGAAGATGAAAGTGGCATCTTTTAGTTTTCCAGAAGTGAAAGGCTGGATCTCTATCTTTCCTGCTTGCAAGCCTCAGGGACTAACAGGCATCACTCCATCTGGGAGACAAAAATCTGCCCTTCCAGCTGAGACCACAGCCCAAGAGTATTGATCAAACGTCCACCTCCCTTCCGCATAATAGAATTTCCCAGTGAGCTAATTGTTTTTTTCTTCTTTCATCTCCATAAATGAGGTCAATGGCAAGGGCAAAGAAGAGAGAATTAGCTCTAAGTGTTCTTGGCTTCAAAGCAAGAGGAGACAGAGCTTCCAGATTTTGGAGAGTGCTCTACAGGATTTATAAAGTACCATGGGACCTTACAAATATCTGAATTTAGAATTGCTTCAGCTTAGGACAAGGCTTGCTGCACTGCCCAAAGATTTATGTTTTTCTATACCTGCTGCTACAGTTTGGCAATGTCACTTGTAGGTCACTGATGGCTTTCATGCCATACCTCCAATAGGTACCTCACAATGAAGTGAGTGACCCATCTAGAGGCTCCTGAGGCATTTTACAAAAATGCATAAAGCTTCTCAGCAGATGTGGGAACAGGCACGTAGCACAGGGCATCTCTGTGCCTTGTCCTCATTCTCTTCTGCTGCAGTGGCAGAGCTGAGCAGCACCTCCCATCCTGCAGCCGAGGAGGCAAAGCAGAGTCTGACAGTGCAGGTTCAGACACACACCCACACCATGCTTACAGAAAGGAATACTCAACCACCAGCAAAGGTACTTTGGCTTTCTCTTCCAAAACAGCAATGATTCTCTGAGGTCTGGCCATCAGCTCTTCTCTCTTTTTCTCCCCACAAAACATGGGCATTCCCTTGTGCAGTATAAAAAGCCCTACAGGACTCATTAGTATTAATTCAGGCAGAATTAATAACAAGAATCAGGAATGATGGTCAGGGACAGGCAGCAGCAGACTACTGCTGCTATGGGTAGGGAAGCAATTAATTTGCTGCTGAACTCTTCACAAAGTGTTTTACCATATTTTGGGGACAGTTAGAATGTAAAAGTTACCTTGACAGTAGAAACAGCAAGTTCTCCACCAGAAAGATTTTAAAAAAATTCAACTCACCTCCACAAGTCTATTCTGTACTTTCTCATGTCTGAGTCCCAGCACTATCAGACTAACAGCCTGAATGCTGGTTGTGTGTGGTGAAGCTTCTGGCACACTCAGGGCTATTGCAGCCTCTGCTTTACAACCCTCAGGTCACCACTGAGTCACAACTGTCCAAGCACAGGACAAGAGGGCCCAGCCAGAGCAGGGGGACAGGACAGCTATGGCCTCACCAGCCCTTGCTCCTGGCAGTCACTCCTCCTGCAGCACAGGTGGTGATGCCTGAAGTTTTAGCTTTCATATTTTCCAGATTCTGCACTGCATTAGTGTGTAACTCTGAACTTCATATAGAGTGTTAGCAAGTTCTCCTGACAGTTTAGCTACACAAAACAATCCTTCTCCAGCCTGGGAACCAAGAACACCATTGCAGCTTCAGGCCCCAAAAATAGAAACAACAGCAAATTGAGGAGAGCAGTCTAGAGGATGGGACTTCATAACCTGAAGCTGTAACTATGCAATTAACCCCAATATGTAAATGGAAAAAAACTTACAAAAGTGTGAAAACATTCACACATGAATGTGTGACCCATCATCCCTCTTGGGTGTAGCCTCAACCAGACTCTTGTGCTGCCCAAGGTGTCTCCTTTGAAGGCTTTTTAATAATTCCCAGCTTTATTCCTTTAACACTGTCCAGCTCCTAGCACTGCCTCTGTTCCAGGCATCTCTCGAGGGATCAGCAGAAGAAGGGCTCTCATCTGCTGGGCTGCCAACCAAAGAGCTCCCAAACAGGTGGGAACAGTTTTGTGCTCTCCCAATCAAGGCAAGGCACACCTCAGGGTGAAATTCCCAGGTGTTTGCTGTTCCCTCGTCAACACAGGTGCTGAAGCTGTAGAAAACAGTTTTGACTTTTGGAAAGATACCTTTAAACCAAGCTCTGAGTCTTGTGGGATTTGCAGAGACCACCTCTCAAGAGGCAGAACAAACCTAGCAGATGTTACTGGTCTCAAAGCAGACAAGGTGCTCTGTCCTGAGGGATCAGCCCTCACTAACCAAAAGCAAGGTCAACAATAACACCATGTCCAACATTTGTAAATGGAATTCTGCAAAGCAAAAATTTTATTGGAACATTCCTGATACATTTACATATGCTTTCCCCACACTTTTGCCAGAAAGGACACCTTATAGAATAGAAAACCTGCCAAAAACAAATGCAGTTCAACTCTGGGAATAATTTTTGAAAGTCTGTTCCTTCCTGGATGTGAGCAAAGGTTATTATGTGTCTAGAATAGATCCAGTCCAGACAGATGGAGCATCATGAGGGGAGGAGGACTGAACTCATGGTCTGTTTGTTTCCTGAAGAGCCTTTTGTAATGAACTCTGTAAAAAGACTTTTTGTAAATCCGAGTGAACTAAAGTGCTTTATACAGCACTGTAATAAACAACGTATTGACAATTAGATTTTTTTTAATTGCTTAAGAAATGAATCTTGGAAACAGAAGAACAAGGAGGAAAAACTGGATAAAATAATTTAAAAATGCACACCTGTCAGTAGGCTGGAAATTAAGCCTCTTCCAAAAAAGAGTTTCTCATTTAAATCATATGAGCAATCCCATCAAAAGTCAGGAGATTATTATTTTCAGGAATAAAGATCTCTATCATTCTTTTCAAGCTCTGACCAGCCTCAGATCATAGAATCATCCATCAAGATCCTCAATAATCCATCCTGTTCCCTGTGTTGTTACTGTCTGTAATGAACAATGTGCCCTAGAAACTATCACACGATCTGAAACCCCCTGAATCTTTAGCAGGATGCAGTCTTGTAAGATTTGCAGCCTCTCCTGATAATTTTTGAAAGGGCAAAAAACACTGCAAACACATGCTGAAAATTTGAGCATAAAAGAGAAATCTTAGTGGTGTTTTTCTTCAGCATCAGATACATATTACTCAAAAAAACCAAGAAACACAAAAAAGCAGAACCAAAACAAGGAACTTATGATCTTGAGCTAAAACTGAGAAAGAAACCTGAGACAATTTTAGCAGGCCTCATGAGATTGAAGTGACTTTCAGCTATAGCTAATGTTATTTTAATCTATCTTTGCTTGTATCATTTTACCCTGTTTGGTCCAGCTCTTGGTCTTACTCAGGTACTGAAATGCCAGCTTTGGTGCAAATCCCAGAAGCAAGAAATGAGCACATTTCAGTTCAGTCCCAGCTATGATACATCTCCTTCCCAGCTTCATCTCCAGCACAGTGCTTTTACTCCTTTCCCCATTCCTACAGAAGGGGCAATGCAGAGTAAAGGGCTCCTGATCATTCTTCATCTCTTTACCACAACGTGGTGGTGGGGACTTCTTTCTCCAGGTCCTACTGACTGCTCCTCTCATGGGAAAACAAGACAAATATTGGTTCAGGCAATTGAAAGTAAAAACCTACTGCAAATATACAATTTGTGTTTGAGTGAACTTTTGAGTAAGTCTTTACCTAGTTTTGCTCACATTCAGGCTATGGTCTTCTAGAACTAAAAAACCTTGAGAATTCCTTCACAGATATTATCCACAGATAATTTAAAATGAGGCTTAAATGGCAACCTGTTTATACCACAAAAGGTGAAATTATTAAATGAATGATACTGTAAAAATCCAACTAGCTTTTAATATTGAATTTCTATGGATCATAGGTTTGTTTCATAGCTCTATGAAACCTGCCCTTAAGAGTAAATGAAGAATAATTACAATAGCATTTTTCAAACATGTTTCAATCGTGACTGCCAGTGCAAGGGGGGCTACAGCAGAAAAGGTAGGAAAAGCAAAAACTGGCTTAAGACTTTTCCCCCTCTTCTGCCTCCCCACGAGATTTTGCCAAAGCAGATGACACACCAAACTGTGCTACATGGCAAACTGGAGCAGAGAATTCACCCGAGTCAGAAGTCCCTCCCCTGTTTTCTTTCTTCAGACGCCACTGATAAAGGAGATTGGCAACATTCACTCAGAATCACTATCCAAATGCCCACATCCTTAGGCCATAATCTGAAACCCTGATTTTTCACTCAGGAAAGCTGGCATTTAGCAACAGAAATTCAAAGCCAAAGAGCCAGTTGCTCCAGACTGCACCATCACAGACAACCCATCTCAGGTTCACTGCTAAGTTATTTTGGTGCCAAATAACTTTTCAACACAATCTTCCAGCACAGGAATTTAAGAACCTCCAAAAGAGGGAAATATAATCCAGAAGGAAAATTTAAAATAAAAAAAAAAGTGAAGACAAAACAAATTCAACTGTACCCAGCAGCATCTTGGGAAAAAAAAATGAATGAAGGAAAAAGTTGTGGATAGCTCTGTATCTGATTTTATACAGTCAGCACAGCTTTATCATCACCTACAATATAAGCAACCCAACATTTTTAGTACTGTATAGAAGCATGTATATCTTTTGTACTAAAGAGAGTTCATTTTCATCTATTTCCTCTATTTCCTCCATTCAGGCAACTACTTAATACATTGATCTTTGTTGCATTTCCATTTTCTCCACCAATACACTTCTTATAATTGGAATGAGCTGCTCTATTAAGCTTCTTAATAGATTCTATGTTCTCAAAACCCAATAACTTCAGGACAATACATTAAAATAGACAACAAATTAAGCTTGCTGTTTGCAAATGTGAGACCCCATCAACAGTGACCTTTAAAGTTACTGCAAGGACACTGTTTAGAATTGGTTGCAGAGAAGCCAGTATCTGATACATGTAATTGCATTAGTTTGTGCCAATGCTAAACACCCTGAGACTCCTCTGATGGCCAGGAACAAATCACAGTTCTGATGTGAAGCAGCATTGCACACATGTGCAGATGTCAATGAATTCACTTAGAGCTGTGGGTGCACAGTGGCTGTGGAATAAACAGGACCTCTGCATCACCCAGCACAGACATTGCCTGGTTTGAGTGATGGAGTCTGGGCTTAGCTTTGTAGATGCAAACAGTGTTGAGCATTACACACAGCACAGAAGTATTTTGACAGTCTAACATATTTATTTTAATTATATCAATTTGATCCAATAGCTATGCCACAATATCACTTTAACTTAGTTTGGAATACCATGTGAGCAGAGTTTTTATTTGCAAACCATTACAAAGATGTAATTCCATTTAAAAATAGCAAGCAGTATAAAATAATTCTCTCAAAGCTGGTTAGCCCTGGTATGATTTCTACCTCTGCCAATAGCTAATAGCTACCTTCACATGCCTTTTTGATCACTTCTTAAGTAAGTCAGAGCGGTTTTCTACCACGGCTAAAGAACAGGGTGACCTGATAATGTGGAGGGTGAGCACCTGCAATACACTGAGCAGCTGGAGCCAGGGGAGAGGCATGCCTGACAGACACATGGCAAACTGCTGGAGTGGGTATTTGCCACAACCCAGCCTCTAGGACAGGGCAGATCACGTTTGCTCCAGCAGGTGTATCACCAATTCCAGCCTGAGACCAGACTGAAACAACACAATGAGCTGGGAGCAATGAGCCTGGTAAAGTGAATCTGGGTAGATAGCCCAAAAGGGAAGATTGTGTTCATGTAGCTTTGTGCTTCCTGGGAAATGTTTTATTTAAAAGTGAGTCCCCAGCTGCCCTTCACCTGGCATTAGCCTTTGCTAACCACTTCCACAAACAGCTCCAAGAGCAACATCAGCAACACAGCCGCCTTCCTGGTTGCCAATCGACCCCTCACACCTCTATTTATATTTGATTCCAATGCCTGTTTCCTTGCAATTTCAGTTTCTTTCAAGTTACACATTTCCGCAGCCGGGCAGGGTGAACTGTTGCAGTTGCAATCCCGCTGCTCACAGGCAATTAGTGAGTGTACACTTCCATGTGAAATACTTTGGCATACAGTTCATTTTGTATTACCCTGCTTGCATGACCTGTACGGCACCTTCTACCAGCACGTTACTTTTTTTAGCACGGAAATCGTAGTACAAACGACTTTGCTTTTGTTACAGTTTTTCACATTTGCCTCAGGCTTAATCACGAGCACAACTGCTAATTATTTGCACCTCCCACAGCGCGGACTGGGCTTATCCAAGATAAGAACAGTTCAGCCCCTCCTTCGCCACCTGCCAGCCCAGGCCTGCTGCCAGCAATTCCTCTGATAACCCCGCCTGTGGCAGCAGCTGAGGACGAGCAGTAAATACTGTTTGTTTTCCTAGGGCACTTTTACTGGGAGGCTGTGGCGAGGGATGTGGGGCTGGGTGGGGGCACAGCTGAAACAATCCAGGCCAAAAGCGCTGTGAGGGACTGCTGTTACCACTAAAACCTAGATTTATTCCGTGTTTGGGGACAAAACCCAAGTACCTTTGTTAGCTGGCATGTGGTGGTTCTCCTCAAAAGCAATATTAACATGTCTCCAGCCAGGCAGGGGCTGTAGCTCTTTTCAGGCTGGCAGAAATGCCAGCCTCCTCACCGGCAGGGCTCCCTGCAGACACGCCAGCCTCCTCACCGGCAGGGCTCCCTGGAGCCTTCCCGCAGGGCTGGAAATGCGGGAGCAGGAGCAGCCGGCAAGGCAGGCCCTGACCCGGCCCCCGGTGCCTTTCTCTCGGCAGGGCTGGAAATCCGGAGCAGAGCAGCGGCAGGGAAGGCCCTGACCCGGCACCGGTGCCACCGCCATTCTCTCGGCAGGGCTCACTACACACAAGCTCCCACCTACTACCCGCTGCCTACTAAACTTGTGTTCATTTCAAACACGTCTGATCAATTTCCAACGTTTCCTCTCCCATTGAAGAAAGCTACCTAAAGGAAACAAGAAGCATAATCCAAAACAAGTATCTTTACTGTCTTCCCAGGTGTAACAACTTCACGCTCAGCAGGCTCTCCGAGTGCTTCTCTCCACAATGAAGACTGTACCCCACCATTTTTGTCTCTGGCAGAGCTATTATGGATAAACCAGATCCAAGTTATTTTTCATCATGTGCAAATGGCAAATGTGAAAACCTAAAGTCTAATGTTGCAGTGCTGACTTCCCAGGCAACGGCTTGTCACACGTGAACACATGGAAGATGCAAACAACAGCGCCTAACATGGAAGTTCACTCACAACAGCATAAAACCAGGGAAAATAGAAACGCTTCCTTGATGGCTTAATTAGACCTAGCCTAGCACAGCTGGACAGAAGCAGAAAAAACCCTGTAGAAACAAAGTCATGGCCAACCATCCTGTACTACTCTGTAGGGCAAAATGCCAACAATTTCCTTGTAAATCTCTGAAGGCAGCAGTTGTCTATTCAGCAGACACTCTTCAATTATTCAAACAATAAACCATGTTTTCATATTCACGTGACCTCATCTGAATCTCACAAGGGACAAAAAAAATTACTGACAAATTAATTTGAGTCAGGTGTCAGCCTAGTATCATATAGACAAAGATGGATGCATTAGAATTTCAATATCAGTAAATAGAACATCATGAGATTAATTAAGAAAATCCCAAAATACTAAATGTTTAAAAAAAAATCTACAGACCCATTCAACCAAATGCTTTTGTGTGAGGCAGCCTGGTCCCACATGGGATCTCACATCTGAGATAGCAAATATTGCTACAGTGAATAATGAATTTCAGCTTGATGACAAAGAGTAAACTTTTTCAGGAAGGAGACCAAGAAATTACTGATATTATCTGCCCCACTGCCTGTTTGAGGATGAAGTATTAAAAATAGGTATATCATAGTAACTACTTTTTTATGCCATATATGGCATAAAAAAGAAATTCTGCTGCTCTTCCAACAAAATGATTGTTCAAAGTCTTCTGTCATACAGAGAAAGACTTCAACTGTCAGTTAATTTAACAGGATTGAAACCATCTACCACTTCTTCTCTCCATTCATCTTAAGCCTAACAATGTACCATGGAACCAAGCTGGCTGGACACAGGAAGATTTTCCCAAAGGAAGCAAGTTACCCTGTCAGTGCCAACCCCACAGAAAATCAGAGTAGCTACACACATTGGGGAAGGTCTGATACTGTTTGCCCAGAAAGCTGCAGTCAGTGAGGGACCTACTGGCAGCCTCAGGGTGCCAAAACTGGCCAAGTAACACAAGATCTAGATGCAACACTGTTTTGAAGATCTGCCTAATAACCTAGTGAGAAGTGGAAAAAACTGAGATGTTTTCATGCTGGAGGAAATGATCTAAGCACAGGAGTGAGCTACTCAGATCAAAGATAAAGAATTTCCCAACCTTTTAATAAAATATTTGCCAAGGGCAAAACTTAGGTAATAGCTCAAAGTAAGGGACATATTTGGAGACATTCAGGAGAGTTTTCTTCCATGGAAGTCCACTAAGACAACACACAAAGAAACAATATTCTGTAATCGATTAAAATACTTTATTGGCTAGAAAATGCAGAAATATGCAGTATGCATAGAAATATACTGAAATACAAAGTCTTCCAGAATATTCCTGTATAAAAACCACAATTCATACTTCTACATCTTATTTATATACAATACCAAATGTATTCAAGAGTGTGAGTAAGGTCATATTTGCATTTCTTTCTTCTCTTGAAAGCGCATTTGGTGTAGCCCAAGGCCTTTTTGTTTCTTCAAGAGAAAATTGCACAGCTACCCTATTTCCTCATTTGGCCTAAAACCTGATGATATTTTACATACTCTTCTCTCCTTTACTAGATCCTTTCAAGCTTGACTTCTGCCTCTTTTTCTCTCTTTGTCCCAGTATGCGATAGACTTTCTTCTTAGCCTCCTTTTGCCTCTTGAATTTCTGTTCATCCTCCTTCTGCTTAACTTTAAGATATTCTTTAAGCTGTTCCCGATGCTTTACTTTGGCTTTCTTTATCTTGTAATTATTCACTGTACTCAAAGCACTGAGTAGAGCTGATATCTAGAATAGAAAATACACAATCAATATACATGCAGCTCAGTTTTGGTGAGCAAGAAGCAGTGTAACCTCAGCAGACACACATAATGAATCAGAGATTCAAGGCAAGTTCTAATTATCTCTGCACCTGTTACCCAATTTCTAAAATGGTTTAATTATTTATCCTGTTAGGAAATTAATCAAAGCTTTAATTTTTGTGAACTCTGATTTTGGTTAGATAGCTTTTAAAAGGCTGTGCCTAATTGCTACTATAGAACACTTAAACTGCAGTTTGGATCTTCTTGCCTCTGCAAGCACTCTAATTCTCAATTTTGGAAGCAGAGTATTTGCTTCAAATCCTGTCTGTGTTAATAATGCATGGCAATGACAAGTCAAATAAAAAACTGCAGCTGCCAATTTAAGTCACCCATAATATGAGAGCACTAAATCCAAGTGAAACACCTTGCAAGTGCTGTGACAAGGACAAAAGTTGTATTTAGGCTTCAGGTGACCTACTAGTCTAAAAAATAGACACCACCCACTCAGTGACAGTTCCATACACATACTGTGTGCTAAACAGGAACAAAACAAATTGCAAGTGATCATTTTTGACCAGGAATATATATATCTTTAGCATAAGCAGCAGATTCAAATGCCAAAACAATAGTCAGAAAAGCTTTAAACAACACTTTTACCCTTCAGGAGTCCTTGTTTCAGAGTAAGTGATAATTACCTTCTTTTCATGAGGCTCCCTGATAACAGCTGGTCTCCACTGGTCTTTTGGAGTCTTGCCTTTCTTCTCAAGATTCTTAGGCTTGTTCTTAAAAGGCAGTGCCTTCTGCAGTGCTTTAGGGATGTGGAGCTTATTGAAGTGCCTCTTCTCCCTCACAATAGGCTAAGAGAATGAATACAGAACATACATATAATACTCATGATCTTAAAAAGCTTTTATTTAATTCTGCATCTTTTAGTGGGGAAAATACCCCAGAAAACACCACAAACCAAAATAGAAATACACACCCCAAAAAAACCCCAAACCAAACAAAGCATAAAAAACATGAACCAAAAGTAAAAAAACAACATCCTCTGACATCCTTGGACTGAACTGTAAATTATATGTTCACCCCAATTACTATAGCAGAAGTCTCAGTAAGCTTCTGGAGAAGACTTCTACTCTGCAGATTACTTTATAAACTTTAACTGACCCATAACAATCTATTCTCAACTGTTTTATTTCCATCTCATGCCAGGACTGTGCCTTGCAGATACAAATTTAAAGTCCCACATGCATGTGTATGAACATGTATTTACACTGCTCTCAGTCTGCACGGTATGAGACACACTGCAAATCTGACTGGTTTTAAAAAACAAAACAAAACAGAAAATTACCTTATAGAGAGAATCCTTGTTTTGTTTCAGTTTGATGCCTCGCTCATACCTCAGCTGGCCTGTTGTTTTCATTCCACTCCAACTATCTTTCTCACCTGCTGGCTTCAGCAGGGATGTTACAGGGTTATAAAACATTGGGATAGAAACAGGATACCAAGTCCTCACAAAAACAATATCTGAAAGAAAAGGGAACATTACATTTCATATTTTTAGAGCCAAGTAAAGTGTTCATCACATCCACACTCTAAGCAAAGATGGCCTGAACAGAACAGATACTGCACCACATGCTAGCAGTGTGTTTGGTATATGGACCAAATGTCTTCAACTTGTGGGAAAAGCAATGCAAAACCCCATAAAGGCATGAACAGCACACATCCCTGAAGAGTAGGCAGCTGAATACCATCCTGTTCATCATTCATATTCAAGAACAGGCAACAGAATTCATATATGTAATGTGCCTATATAATTACTGACAACACCAATTTTCTTTGCCTATTTTTATAAAAGAACTAACTTGCTTTTATTTTGCACTATCTGTGATTTTGGTGTGTTTAGGAAAACAGGTCATATAAACCCAAGTAAGTATAAACTCATATTCTCAATATCATAGTGACACTCAGCAAACACAGGAGATCCTCTGCACAATTTCCCCAAAAGATTACAGAAAAAAGTTTTCAGAAAAGTGTCCTTTTAAGCACTTGTACCACTAAATTCAATTCATCATGTTCAAGGAAAAAGGCTGTGTAAAACACTAAATCTGTGCTCTGTAAATCATTAAAACACTTGAAGATGCTTGTCTTCAACTCAAGCCTTTTCATCTGCATACTATATGACTTCTGAGTATAAGTGAAAGAAATCCAACACAAAATACCCTTCTTTTGAATTTCACTCCACATCTCACAAGGTATTTCTTACTCCATGAATTCACATCTCAATTATCAAATCCCAGAATTCTGAGACACAGCTTTACAATCTGTGAAGAAGGATGAAAGCTGTGTGATACCTCACATGCAATGTGCAACTTACCACTCATCAGCAGCTTGTCTTCAAATGTTGCTCTGAAAGCACCCACAGGAGCTCTGAGGGCCTTTTTGATCTGGCCTCGGATGCCACTCACACTGCGGATCGCTGCACCTTCAAACTTGGCCACTTCCAACTGAGAGTTAAACATGCCCTGAAAATGTGAATTACCACTGCCATTCAAGATGCCAAGTCTCTCTCTTGTGATGGCCTATGTAGGCCACAAAACCAGAATTCCCACAAGCATATCTTATAAAGAAACAGGAGGAGCATAGCATTGTCTTTAGCTTAAGAGTGCTGATCATACCAAAAAGCCAGAGCTGACTTTAGGTGAGTTACTGAAAGCAATCTACTTAGTCATACATCACAGGCAAGGCTGCTAAGCATTAAATATATGTATTTAAAATTTCAAACCAGAACATATCTACAGAAGCTTTACTTTAAAGTAATTTGCCAGAACACAGGATACCTTAAAAACAACCAAGCTGCCCTAAGTTGCTAGTTCTGAGATTCTAATACAACACAGCTCTTGAAGGTTTGTGCTTCTTTCATCTATCACAAGAAAAGCAAGAAAAAAATCTCTCTATGCCTAGTGCAAACCCTTGAATGCTTCATTGCTGGGATCACTGCTTAGCTGCTTGCTGCCTCAAATGCACAACAACCTAAGCTCTCCCTGAGCTGAAAGCCCAGCTAAGCACAGTGGGAAGGTCAGTGAACATTCACTTCTGCAGCACTCCCTACCCTAGACATTTTTGTAACTGTAACTGAGAAGCCTTAAGCACTGGTAGAAGTCTCCTTTGACTCCAGAGCTGAAATTTAGTGGGATCAGACTGATCAGAGGGATGAGACCAGGCACAGGTTTACATCCTCCAAAGCTGTCATTGCTAATCAGTGGGTTTTTAGGAAGGAAGCTGGGGGTGGGAAGGAAAAAAAAAAAATCACACTGAATGTGAATCAGGAGACTGTTCCAGAATTTTTGTCTGGTTAACAATTACTCATATTCCTTGCAGTAACCAGTACCTTTAGAGGTCACATGGAAGAGAGCTCAAAAAAGCACAGGCAGCTCCTGAGATCCAGAACAGCATTCAACAATAACTGAGAACAACTGCCTCAGGAAAGACAATCCCAGGGTGCATTCCTTCCTAACATCAGGACCTCTGGTTTTACAGTATACATACCTATGAACTTACCTTAATAAAACAAGTGTTCTTGAAAATTTTGAATGGAAAACCAGTTAGCTTTAATTTCTTCACAATAGTGATGGATTTATCTAAATCAAGCACAACTCCTGTGGCAGCAATCCGGAAGTCAGGCTGAAACATCAGACATGAAAGACACTGCTGAATGTGTATTCCTCAAATGGTGAAGACACCATTTAGAATCACAGAATCATAAAATAGTTTGACTGAAAGTCATCTAGATGACTTCTAAAGGTCATTTAGTCACACCTCCTGAAGTGAGCAGGGACACCTTCCAATAGATGAGGCTGCTCAGAGCCCCAGCCAGTCTGACTCTGAATATTTCCAGGTTCGGGGCATCCACAATCTCTCTCATCAATCTGTTCATGTTTTACCACCCTTGTTGTTAAAACCTTCCTCCTAATATCTAGTCTAAATCAACTCCTTTAATTTAAAATCATTTCCCCTGATCCTATCACAGCAGGCCCTGCTAAGTTTATCCCCACATTATTTTTAAGCCCCCCTTATATACTGAAAGGCTGCAATGAGGTCTCCGCAGAGCTTTCTCTTTTCCATGATGAACCCCAACTCCCTCACAGCCTTTCCTCCTGGGAGAGGTGCTCCATCCCTCCGGTCATCTTTGTGACTGTTCTCTCCAACAGGTCCCTGTCTTTCCTGTGCTGAGGGCCCCAAGGCTGGCCATGGTACTCCAGCTGGGGTCTCACCAGAGCAGAGCAGAGCAGAGGAGCAGAATCCCCTCCCTTGCTCTGCTGCTGGCACTGCTCTTGCTGCAGCCCAGGATGTGATTTGCTCTCTGGGCTGCAAGTTCACACGACCACAGCTCAGCCCCTCGTCCACCAGAACCCCCAAGTCTTTCCCAGCAGGGGCTGCTCTCAATCCCTTCACTGCACAATCTGCACTGACACTGGAGGCTGCCCCAGGTGCAGGACCTTGCACTGGGCCTCACTGAACCTTAGGGGCTGCCCCCAGGACCACTTCCCAAGGTTCTCCTGGACTGTATTCCATTCCCCAGGCACGTCTACCACACCACAAACTGCCTGTGTCACTGATGGTCAGTGCTCATCAAACAGGGCTGGTCCCAGCACAGACTGCTGAGGGACACCACTTGTCACCACTGCACACCAGGACACTGCACTGTTGACCACCACCCTCCAGATGTGGCCATTCAACCAACTCCTCCTCCAGAAAACAGTCCACCACTGAATGAATATCTTTCCAGCTTTGAGAGAAGGCTGTTGTGGGGCACCTGCACTCCACATTTCACTTCTAAGATTCAGAATTTCTAACCTTTACAGAAGTAATGCAGCATGAAAAATGCAGATTGACTAGTACAGACTAGTTGAAGTGCTGCTGACATAACATTCCTACCATTCACTAATGAGATTTCCAGAACTGCCATTCTAATTACCTTGGAAACAATCTAAAAGTCCTTGTGATTTACCTCACTGTGTTCTCTTTATGGAACAGAATCTTAGACAGAAAATCTCAAAGGAGAAATGCTTTGTGCACTGCTCTAAGACACTGTATTATGTGAGGGACATATGATGAAAACAGACTTTTAAAACATGTAAAAAGACAACTGTGCAATAGTACTTGAAGGCATATTTTAGGAAGGACATAATAATCACCAATGATTACTGACAAGCTCATTACAATGCCATGCAAAGCTTTTGTTACCAATTGTCTGCAAACATGAACCTGCCTTTGATTAATATATATCTAATAAAGTTCATATCTGATAAATACTGCTTTAACGCTATTTAAATTGGAATTATGGAATTGCTTGGTTTTGAAGGAACCTCAAAGATCATCTCATTCCAACATCTCTGCCATGGGCACCTTTCACTAGACCAGGCTGCTCATAGCCCCATGCAAGCTGGCCTTGAATCCACAGCTTCTCTGGGCAATCTGTGACAGAGCCTCATCACCCTCACAGTAAACAATTTCTTCCTGAAATTTGCTAAAAAAACAAACAAACAAAAATATCCTCTCCATACAGTTCCCTACATCAACATAATACACCTTTCAAAAGCTTGAGTCCTGCTACTTTCATAGTTCCTACAACTACACTGTTTTATCATAATGTAAACTTTCTCCCCAGAACATATGTATTTTCCACAAATATCTGTAGAAAGTGTTAATAAACATTCTGTGGTAACAAACCTACCGTTGTGCCACTGACAGACTGCACTGCCAAAAATCCTGTCCCCTGAGGAGTGATGGGCCCTAAAAGAAAATTAAATTTAAAAATTTCTGAGAAGTTTTACTATGCAATATCTAATCCCTATTTAAATTCCTAAAGCTTAAAAATACATGAAAAATATACTCAATGAAGAAAACCAAAGTTTAAAGCACTCAAACTACTGCTCACATTTAAATCCCCATAAAGGAATGGTTAACAAGAAGTTACTCCTGCAAGGCCTGGGCCCATAATGTGTGCAAAGTCTATCTGCACACAAATCAGGCTCTTCTTCAATATGCTACAACTTAGCAGAATGCTCAGAATTTGATTAAAAGCCAAGCAATTCACAAATCACTTAAATAATCCACAAATATTAGAGAACTGCCAATTTTCCCACACTACTTGATGTTATTTTTTGTTCCATGGGGAAAAAGCTGTACTTTTCATTGCAAAAGCTGCATTTCCTGGCACATCCTGCAAAGCCAGAGAGCTGCACACTGCCAGAGTGAGCTGGGACACACTGCAGCAGGCTCACCCCAGAAGGCTGCCCCACAGTGCAGTGCAGTGAGAGCTGCACTCTGCTGAGGGGAGGCAGGACACACTGCAGCAGGCTCACCCCTGCCCCACAGTGCAGTGCAGTGAGAGCTGCACTCTGCTGAGGGGAGGCAGGACACACTGCAGCAGGCTCACCCCTGCCCCACAGTGCAGTGCAGTGAGAGCTGCACTCTGCTGAGGGGAGGCAGGACACACTGCAGCAGGCTCACCCCTGCCCCACAGTGCAGTGCAGTGAGAGCTGCACTCTGCTGAGGGGAGGCAGGACACACTGCAGCAGGCTCACCCCTGCCCCACAGTGCAGTGCAGTGAGAGCTGCACTCTGCTGAGGGGAGGCAGGACACACTGCAGCAGGCTCACCCCTGCCCCACAGTGCAGTGCAGTGAGAGCTGCACTCTGCTGAGGGGAGGCAGGACACACTGCAGCAGGCTCACCCCTGCCCCACAGTGCAGTGCAGTGAGAGCTGCACTCTGCTGAGGGGAGGCAGGACACACTGCAGCAGGCTCACCCCTGCCCCACAGTGCAGTGCAGTGAGAGCTGCACTCTGCTGAGGGGAGGCAGGACACACTGCAGCAGGCTCACCCCTGCCCCACAGTGCAGTGCAGTGAGAGCTGCACTCTGCTGAGGGGAGGCAGGACACACTGCAGCAGGCTCACCCCTGCCCCACAGTGCAGTGCAGTGAGAGCTGCACTCTGCTGAGGGGAGGCAGGACACACTGCAGCAGGCTCACCCCTGCCCCACAGTGCAGTGCAGTGAGAGCTGCACTCTGCTGAGGGGAGGCAGGACACACTGCAGCAGGCTCACCCCAGAAGGCTGCCCCACAGTGCATGTGCTGTGGGGTGTACTTGAGCAGGCGGTGCCGCCCGTTGTGGTCCTCGATGTAGAACATGGGGATGGTCTGGAAGCGCCTCCAGCCCAGCGACAGGATCAGGGGATCGCGCGTCTTCAGGATCTTCTTGTACCACCGGTGCTTCTTCAGGCGCAGCTGGTTGGAACAGAAGGTGAACCAGGCTACTACAGGATGGCAACAGTGATTCTGTTTTCCAGGAATGACTGAAAGCAACTTCTATCTACACTAGAATTTTTATACACTAAATTTTATCTTTGGTTTATCTTCAGAAGATGAATCAGTATTTCACTCACTCTGAAGCCATGTGTGTACCCATACAAGCAAGTATTATATTAAAAATACATTTATATACGTGCTAGTAGCTTTTCTGTAGTCACTTGTATATAGATCGTGAAGGTCAGAGAACAATTAATGTTTGCAATTTAGCAATCACAGTATCAGACCTTAGTCCTGAGACACTTCTGCAGCTGAACATTAAACAGCAGTAACCTTTTCCAGTTATCCAATTAAGCCTGTAAAGATCCAGAATCTGCTACTGTAGAATTACACTTTGTGTCTAAAGCAAATCCCCTATTCAGGAGACAAGGATGGAAGTTTCTGTCTGTGTTTACTGTATTTTAAGTACACAGAAAGCAGTAACTGCAGACACCCTGAAGCACACCTGCACTGAGATAAAACACACTCAGCCCTTTGGCTACGTACCTGTACATAGCCGACATTTCCCTCGCTGTTGCCCAGACCACCCAGGATGATGGGATAATGAGGATCAAAGTTCAGGACAAATTCACAGGGCACATTCTCAATCTCTATTCGAACATACATGCCAGGCCTGAACCCCTCATACTGCACTCTGGTCTCATCATCCTGATCTTCAAATTCCGCTCGGTTCAGCTATGTGACAAAGATATAATTCACAAAATTCAACTATTAGTAACTTGCTCAAGAAGGGATGGTTCTATTTAAAACATTCTAACATCTATATAAATCTTTTTGGAAAAGATCTAATAGGTTTTGTGACTTCAGAGGAAGATCTCTACCACCACAAAGCCCTTCCAATTTGAGATCCCAAGTGGGCCTGTTAGTCTACTTGAAAGACAGTACCCAGTATTCAGACACTGATTCTTTTACTGCAATGTCCTTCTTTACCCTTTAAGTGCTCTGAGTGCATCAGCATACCAGAGCTCAGATTATCCTTTGTGACAGAGGCTAATACAAGAAGGTAAGAATTAATTTAACAACTATTTAGGGCAAAATTTTGTCAAAAGACAAGACAGTGAAGTTATTAACATTATTAAAGTTATTAATGTAAGAAAGTATTCTCCCAAGTCAGTCAAAAAAGGAAGCTACTTTTAAGCTTACAAGCTCTCATGTAGAAAAAAACAAAAGGCCTGGAACAAAACCAACATTCTGGATACAGTTACACTGAAGACTTCTACCACATGTACACAGCAACAGTCATTAATTATTTTCTCCTCAAAATAACTTCACAGTTGGATGAAAAAGCCTGTCACAGAGAATTTACTTATCCATTAATAACAGTGCAAAAAATCATAGTAAAAATAATACCAAGAAAATATAAAGCAGAAATTAATATGAGAATTTTCATCTTCCTACACATAAAAGGATGTCTTTTTTATTTAAAAACTTTTTAAGTAGTTGAAGTTTAGATGATACATCCTGGCTTATTCAGTGATTTAAAGTATGGTTAAATATTGCACTCAGTTTAAATTAAGCTTTCACTTGTTTGGCTTATTTACTTGCTTTCCTTTCCAGATAACAGAATCAAAAAGTTCAAGAATAAAAAAATCATAAGCATGTATTTCTTTCTGAAATACCTCCTGAGCATCACCTGTGTCTCCAGGAAAAAATCTTTGGGAGACAAACTCTGTGGAGTATTTTGGAAGACATATAGCCAGATAAATTGTCAAATTAGCAGACAGTACCTGTGCTTGTTTATGCATTTCTTCTTTAAGATCATCAAAGTATGTGGCATCCCCTTCATCATATTCTGCATCAAACATTTCTTTAAGTTTTCTTTTCTTGTCCATGCGCTCCTTTTTCTTTTCCTCCTCCTCAGGTTCTGGTTTGGACATTTTTTCATCTTCCTCCTCCTCTTCTTCACTTCCAGACTAATCAACAAAAAGTTGTCAAACATATAAAATGGTTCACTGAAAACAACCCATTCTGATCAACATTTTGATAGATATTACTAAACAATGCTTTTATAGATATGATTAAACAATATTTTCTTATAGTGTCAATTATTAGACATTTGAAAAACATTTCCATTTTAGACAGAAATTAGTAAGCTATTCATACAAGGAGACGACTTCAGCAAGGACCAAAAGATCTCATGATCTAATCCTATTCCTTTTCACTGACAAAACTTTTTTGACTGAAGATATCATAAGGGAACAGACCCTAGAACTGACCTACCAGGTATTCTAGAGCTAATATAAGCATATGTAATAGAGGAGGAGAAAAAAGTAATTGTTGATAGCATTGACCTATCAACTGCTGGAAGGCTGGAAGCACTCTAGAGAGCAGGGAGAAGGAAGTTTGTTCACAGACCATTTGAAAACTGCCAAAATGATGCCATTACCCTCAATTTTATAACAAATGCAAAGCCATCAAGTTGCTCAGTCCAAAAAGAAATTGATTTTTCAGTTTGTACTGTCACAGACAACTACAGTTCTGTTATTGGAAGATATCCAAGCCACAGCATAAAATTGCTTCCACCAGCCTCCTTTATGCAGATAAGAGGAATGAACTAGGAAACTGTGTCAAGTTTCCACTATTTGTTGTGTTTAAACAGAGTGCTGTAATCTTCTGCATCAGATGAGATGACATAGTACAAACAGTTATGATTACATTTGGTTTTAAAATACTTCTGTCCTGCCTCCAGATCCTGCAGCTCTTGATTAAGCCTGACACCTACTGTTAAATAAGTGAGGTGACTTCTACATAATTAACTACAAACAAAAATTCAGGCTCAGGCTAAAAACATGCCATTCAAGATAAAGTCAGTAATAAACATAAATTTTCTTTCGTGCTCCCACTGATTTCCTTCCTATTGATTCTATGAGCACTGAATTTATTACATAGGATTCCTAACACTTGATAAGAAACACATACTTATCTTGCTAAAGAACATAAAAATGCAGATCAGACCTGCTCTCCTGCAGCAACAGCTTTTCCTTTGTGCACAACCCCAGTTTCCAGATCTTCAAAATCTCCATACAGCTCTTCTGCAACAGTGAGCACCCAAGACATGTGAGCATTAGTTAACCATCCTGCTGTATTGCTCCACACCACCTCCCATGTGTTCAGTGCTATGCATTTCTCAGTGCTGCCATGGAGATTAGTTTCAGTCCAAATATTTTTGATTCCCATCAAGTTTTATACATTTGTTTTGCCCTCTTTACAGCTTCAGCTGAAAATTCCCAGCTAAACTCAACGTGGCTCCTCCTTTACCCTTTCAACATCCTTATGATTTAAAAAATGCAAATAAAGTTTAGATCACCCCAAAGGACTCCCAATACATTAGTTTGCACTCTAATGACACAAGACACCAGCAGAGCAATTGAGCTCCTATGTTTAATTTAAAAAAAAAATTAAATATAGCTGACTGTCTTTGGGTTAAAAACATGTGCTTATAGAAGCCTGTTAAAGCACAATCATAATGCATGTAAGATACAGCCACATTACTAAACTTTTTAAAGTATTTCCTAATTAAAAAAAAAAAAAAACCACAACAAAAAAAAACCCAAAAATACCACCTCCAAAACATCTGAAGATAGATCTCACTTTTCAGCCAAACGTGAAAGGCAAGTTTGTCTTCCTAATAAAGAATAATTTCTGTTTATTTCTACCATGACTGTCCAAAAGAATAAACCATATATGATGAACAGATGAACTCAGATACATAATTCAAAGCTGGCATGACCAAGTGTTGAGACTAAGGACTCCATTTAGTAATTTAAGTTACATACTCTATTTTCAGACAGTAAATTTCCAGAATGTGGTATGTGCCTACTGTTTCTACAGACTGACAGCAATGTGCAATTATATTAGTATCTATATAATAATTTATATAGTAGTTTGACAAAAAAACCTTGTAAGTATAGCACTAAGGTACAATATTCTATATACATAACTAAAAGTCATACTTTTCTTAAAAATCCTATAGAGGAATCATTTTCAAAATTGTTACACATACCATCTTCCTCCAACAGCTTTGCTGCATCTTTATCATCCTCCCACTTTCCAGTAACAAAGCAGTCCCGAATACTGCTCATAACCTGCAAAATAAATTGCACAGCTGCACTGCCTTGCACAGCTGCAGCTTATCATCAATAGAAATGTTCTCCAAGACATTCCCCACTCCATCATCAGAGACAATTCTCACATGCAGCTCCACATCAAGACACCATTACCAAAACTACACAATGCCTCCCCAAAAGCAGGATTGTGAACCCAGTTTAATTCTTGCCAAAAAGTCTTTGCATTACCAAAATCTCTACCCTACATTGTATTTTTGCTTGGGTCTCCCCTGCTTTTTTTTTTTTTTGTAAATAAAGAACAAACTATTATACACCAAATACTCAATTGAGATAAGCATTAAATTGATTTACTCTAACTTGCCACTCTTCTAAAAACAAACCTTGGAATCTGTTACTTATACTGACAGCAAGTGGCAGAATCTAAGACACTGTGGCCATAGCTCCCACAGCTCTGTTTCAATAACAACTCAGCCATGCTTCATGAGACACAGCCAGGACAGAACCAGCAGGATATGCAGAAACAATCATCCAATGGCATTACCTCTTCTAAATCCCAATCTTGTGGCTTTTCTACCAGGAATTTGGAGCAGTCAAGAGCATTGGCCTTCTGTTTGGATGCCTTGTCTGGACGGCTGACACGAAACAAACCTCCGAGTTCATCATCTGCATCCTCACTCTCCTGGTCCTCATCCTCCACAGCTAAACCAAACACAGAGGCTGTGATGATTTCCCCCACAGTACATGCATGAAATTCATTAACCACCTCTCTCCTTATGTTTCCCAACAGCTGCAGCAGTTTAAAGAAATAAAAGAACCAAACTGGAACAGTTTTTGAATGTAAAAGCCTGAAGAAAAAGGTACAGTGATCCAGTTGTTTCCATAACTGGAATTATATTAAAAAAACATTGCCCAATAAGTAAACAGAGGATGCTTGTTCAATATCACAAATCAGAACAGTATCAAAATGATGTGTGAACAGGAAGGAACAGGAACAGGAATTAAGCCCGTATGTAAATCAAGAATACCAGGCTGGAGAATCTGTCAGAAAGCCTTCCTACACCTGCACTGTGGAAGGTTTACAATCTCATCATGTTCTACAAAGGTTCTGCACAATGAGATTGGCACTCTCAGACAACAACTGTGCAAGTTGTGAATTAAAACAGGACAAGTTACATAAACAGCAATTTTCTCTTCCTTTAAGCCAGCTATTTTTCCCCTTGACAAACACCTGATACTAAGTCATGTATAAGAGACTCTTCCACAGTCACTGTGAGACAGAAATTCCTGAAACCAGCCAACAGACAACATCCCTTTATGAAATACAATTACCACAATGGGTTTGCATAATACCTACCAGATCATTACACAAATAACCAAACCTTAAAGGTTTGGAAGAAATAACTGTGTAAGAAAACATAAGTAACAACTGAGCAGTCTGGAAAATGAACTCAAAATGCTTTTTACAGGAAAAGTAAAAACTGTCTTCTCATTACAATTATTAGTGAAAATAAGCATCAGCAATTAAAAAGTCAATTAACTCTCCTCAAACCTCCCACCAAATGACCATGCTCAAATATTCAGACTTGAAAACTTGGTAACAGCTAAAAGCCATCATATATAGAGACAAGTTTCCAAGCAGATCTGTACCTGTTCCATATACAAGTTTACGAAGATTGGGGGTTGATCGCTGCTGTCTTAGAAAGGCCTCAGCTGCCTTCTGTGTGAGGTCCTCTTTCCATTTAAGTGCACCTGAAAAGGGAAAAAAATGCAAAAAAGAACAAGAATCAGCAACTACAAAAATAATTTAAATAAGGACATGACTTAAGAATGTTCAAAGGACAGCCTTTGAACATCTCCAAAGATGGAGATTCTTGTTCCAGTGCTCAGTGAGTAGTTAGGGCATTTTAGTAACATTACCCCAAACATGTTTTAGTCTTTCTAGATGTTATAGAGCATCATAATTTGTTTTATATACATAGCTATAAAGATTAAAGAGAAGTATATGCAAAATCAATGAAGTTTTGTTTCTAAAATGAATCACCTCCGTTCTAGAGGAAGGAAACCTGACACTGCATACCACAATGTAAATGAAAGGCTTAATAGCAAGTATTTCAAGCTTTCCTAACTTGAAGTTTTGCAACTTAAGAATTATATATAAATACATATATATATATATATATGACAGGCAAAATCATGGAGTATTTACTAATTATATCCTTTAACAATTAATACAATTAAAGTGGACAGTAAAAATTAAACAGTTATAGTCTACCTGTTGTGTCAGCAGAAAGATCTATTTTTTCTTCATACTCCTCTTCCTCTCTCAGCAGGTTCTCCACATCATCATCCTCAGTATCTACAGTCTTAACTTTGGTGTGTCTAACACTATCAGCTTTCTTTGCTTTACTGTCCTGAAATCCATTCCTATTTGACTCTTCAGCTTCTAATTCCTCATGTGATTCTCCTTCACCATCACCCTCTTCAAGGGAAGAGTTCTCATCCTCAGATTCTGATGCCTCTTCTGCAGTGCAGTTTCCTGAATCTGTAGTGAGCACTGCTTTTCTTTTGGGGCTGTGCTCTGAGATTTGTGGTTTTGTTTCTATATGTTCACTATCCATATCACACTGCTTAGATTCAGCTCTCTTATTTGCAGCCTCAAATTCACTACCTGAGCTCTCATCTTCACAAGTCCTTTGTACATCTCCCTCCTCCTCATCTTCCTCCATCTCACTGTCTTCAGGGGCAGTTTCTCCTTCTTCTTCAGAGCTCAGCTCCAGATCATCATCACTGTCAGCAAATGCTGGTAGCTCGTTCACAGCTTCTTCCTGAGGCACCTCTGTTTTCAGGCGCTTGGCTCTCCTAACAGCCATCCCTTCCCTCAAGAGCACTCTCTCACTTTCTTCCTCAGCATCATTTTCATCATCACCATCACTTCCATCTTCAGACACTGCTTCTTCTTCATCTTCTTCTTCTTCTTGGTCATCTTCCTCATCACTTGCTACATCATCATTTTCCTTCTCATCATCTTCAAACACAGCTTTCCGACGAACTCTTCCAGTCTTCAAATCCACCTGCCTCTCTTCTTTTGGCATCACAAACCTGCTCTCCCAAAGACCACATTTGGGGTAAGATGGTAAAGTACAAGAAAATTTTAATGAAAGAATGAAGCTTCATGTTAATATTGTTAAACAGTTCTACACATTTTCTTTCAAAGAAAGTGAAGTTACATAGACCATTAGAAAGACACCGGCATCCTGTAATGTGTCTTTATTCAAGAATACTGAATGTTATAGCCAAAATTAATTCCAAAAAATTTCTTCATTTTCCAAGGAATTAATTAAAACAGAAATGTTACTTGTATCAGCAAGAAATTCCTGGAAGGCAGGTTGCAAACATTCTAGTACCAATTACTTTTATCCCAAAATACACTGTGGCATATGAGTAATCTCAGAAGAGGAAGAAACAGACATTTTACTAGCTGTGCTCTACTGAGAATTCTTTCTAAATTAGAGCCTGAAATTAGAGATTCATTCATGCTCAAACACTGCTCAACATTCAAAACTTACTCTTGTCCTACATCTTCTGAACCCAAGGGTGTAGAGTCCATGAAGAGAGAGACCTTGCTTGATGCCATCTTAACATCAATGGCTGAGTGTGTGGAGATGAGGCTCTGAACAAGTTCCTGATTTGGCCTCACTTCCTCCTGGAAAGACAAAACTACTTACTTTTCAATGAAGTTGAATAAACAATTGTCTAGTGACACCTATCAGTCTAAACCAGCAGAAATAGGCATATGCAAGAAAAAATTGCAGAGCATTTTAAAGAAACATTTTCTCAGAATAGAATAGCAAGGTCTCCCTTCCCCTCTTCATATTTCAAGAATATCTATAATATCAACCCAAGAAAAATTGAAGAGGGACTCCTTCACAGTATGCAACCACTACAGTAAATACCAGCAAACACATTATCACAGACCCAAAGGTATTTAACATTTAGCACAATATAGGGAAATTTGTTTGTAGGTAAATCCTTTTTTTTCTCCCTTTGACCAGTCAAATCCTTTAAGTTTTCTCCCAACAATCACCATGCCCTACAAATAAGAACAGTAATAGTCCAGCACCAGGAGATTTCATAAATCTTAGGTCAATATTTGGAAAGTTATTACACAAACTTTAGGTCTTTAATATTAACTGATCTTCCAACGTTTTGTACAATACAAGAAATAGAAATATCCCTTCTCTGAAATCCCTGAAGGAGAAAAGAACTAATTACCCACTATGGATAGAAAAGGATTGATTGTTTTAAAGATTATTTTTAAACACTTCTTTTGGCTTTAAGGATAAAAACTACATTTTCCAAGAGAATTCAAACCACCACCAGCATTCTTTTACCTCTTCTTTTTCATGAGCATGGCTTCCACCAAGGTCAATGTAAACAGCATCTTTGTCATACACAATACCCCCAACTCCTGAGAGAGGGGCATAGACAAGCTTCTCTTTCTCATTTAAGGAACGTTTCTTCTGCTGCTCAGGGAGAGCACAGGGGTCTGGCAGGAAACTCACATCACTCACTGTGAAGTCCCCAACACCTGAGGGGACACACAATGATTCATCAACAGGAAGCTCTGTACCAAACATCCAATTCCTCTGCCTTACCACTGAACTCAGAGAAGTATACAGAAATTCACCAGAATCCTGCAAAGCTTTGTTTGTTTCTTTGCTTGTTTTTGAATTACAAAAACAGCAAATCACTTTTCTGTATAGCTCTGTAAATTTATTATCATGGTATTTCTTAATTTAAACGATTTCATAATTCACTTATAATATTAAATTATTCAATTCTGACCATAATAAACATAATCTACTAATTCACATAATTTAAATTAACTTGTCATTATTAGGGTTGATATGTTTTACATTTTAAGCACTTTCTAAAAGTGATACACTTACAAAAAATTTTAAGTACTGTGAATAAGGTGTTTATCAGTGCAACAAAACTGCAAAACTATTTACAAGATTTATTTTCACAAAAATGTGCACTATGAAAACAATTTCAAAAACGTAACAGAAAGGTGGAAAATCTGTTGTTTAACATACTCTGAAGATACAAATAATTTCAGCTATGCTGTTTTTCGCATATCAGTACAGAAAGAGTTTGAAACTGATAAATTACCTGGCATATGAATTTGGCTTTTGTTTTTCAGGTGTGCTCCTCTCAGGTATCCATACAGTGATATCTTCCTGTCACATTTGGGATTGATTCGAACATCCTCTGGGTTTGTCAGCTCTTCCATTCTACTCAACATTTAAAATAACAGTTAACATATCCAGAGTCTCAATGATAACTTTTGAGAGAAGGTAATTTAAGAAAAGAGAACATCACTGCTGCCACTGCACGATCTGCAGACTCTAATAATCAAAACTGAATTATCATGTGAAAGAAAAAAATCATGGAAAAACTGGTCTCCTTAGAACATTTTAGAATTCTTTTCTAAAAGCTGTAAAATTATGCTCGACAAATTTCCAGAAGGTTTACTGACACTTCACTGAGCAGGTACTGCTTTCTTAGCACATTTTAACTACTCTTTATCGGCTCTGTACACACAACCCTCCTCTAATCAATCTCACCGATAGAGGTGAGACAAACAGCTGAATGTCACATTCCCTGCAGCCACACAACACCTTCCTTTCCCTAGGAATGCTGGTGAGCAGCACAAAAGCTCCCACAGAAAAGAGGGGCTGCTTGCAGGCAGAGGAGGGGAAACTCCTCTCTACACTGCACAGGGGAGGCAGCACACAGAGCCCGGGAGGAGAACGGGAGCAAAACCCGGCTGCAGACCACCTTAAAGCTGACCCAACCATCATCAAACTGCAACACTTACAGCAACCTAAAACAATGTTAATGAAATGCTACAGAACATGGGGTTTGCATTTTCCCTCTCTTTGCTTTATCTATTTTGCAGGACTTTGCACAATGCTTATCTACTTCTCTGACAATTTTTCCTGAAGAATTAGAGCTAAAGAAGAGGCTCATTCAAGGCACCTTGGATTATTGTGGGAATTTAGTCATAACTGTAAGCATTCTGGCAATAAAATGTGGAAGGTGAGGTAATTTCTCAGGCAGGCTCAGCTGCCATCAAGATTACTTTCATGTTCCAAAGAGACTGTGAATCAAATGCTGTACTGGGAGACAGAGCAGAAGGGATATTCCAGGGAACTCAGAGGACTAATTCACCAGCTGCTGTTTAATCACTAGAATGCTGTTTCTTTTCCACAGAAATTCAGTATACTCATCAACAAGCAGGATTATTTTAATTATCCTGTGTTTTCAAAAGTATTTACAATAAACCAGAGGCATGTACATCACCTGACACAAAGTGAAAACTGAACAGCACAAACCTGTCACCTTCCCTTCCCAAAGCCACCCAGGGAACACCAAACACCCATTCACACACAGAGCTGAGGGCCAACAGCACAGCTTTTTCAAACAACAAGGTGCTATCTAGGCTGAGAATAAAGAACAAAGACAAAACCACACACCTGTCTGCAAGAACATACGGGTGAGACGTTTGCCAAGTGAGAGGCCGGAATTTCATAACCGAGATAAAACGCCCCAAATTGTGAATTTCCTGCTTTTGATATTCTCCATGAACCATCCCAGACAAATAAAACAACTTGGCACCCTAAACACATTAAAAAGACATAAAAACATAAAAAATTCTATTTAATACCCATAAAGCTAACAAGAAAAATACACAGTTAATGCAATTGTAATTTGTAAGTCTTAATTGAAAACTATATTACAACTGGTTCTGAAAGATCAAACTAACCAGGCTACTCCAACATGAAAATTGTCCCCTAAATCTCACTGGAAAACTAGTCACATCCTCAAGACCTCATACAGACCTCCAAGCAGATCCTCCTTGCACAGCACCTGCATAACAGACCTAGTAGTAGATTAAGCAGCTTATCACACCAGGATAGAGAATAATCACACAAGTATTTTAGCAAACAGAAGAAAGATTAAACAATCTGATACAGTATCAACATTGTTCACTTACCTATTTAAAATATGTAAAAACATAATAAACACTAAAGTATTGACCCACTATTAATTTAGCTTCCATAAAGCAAAATACATGAAAAAATTAATGTTAAATGCCATACCGGATACACTTCAGTCCAGAATCTGTGCTTTAGCTTCTTTTTAGTCTTCTTTAATTGTTTGTTGTTCTTGAATGTGTCCAAGTGGGTTAGAACTCCCATAATTTTGGGAAAGCCATGTACCTGGCAAATGTTCAGGAATTCAAATGTCTCCATCTCAAATCCAAAGCTGGCATCAATGAGCATGAGAACCTGTAAAAACAATATTCACATTTCACTACAGCAATGCCATGGTGCCCACATGAGATTATTTCAAAGACCACACCTTTAAACTCTTAAGCTTCTCAGGAACCAAAATTCTAAAGTGCACTGACACAGCAGCCAACAGTCACATGAAAATGGAAGCAAAGTTGGTTTAGGATTTTAACAATAAAGAACTTAAAGTATACAGAGAGTGATGCCAAATCTTCAAGCACTAATGTAATCTCAGCCCCCTAATAATAAACCCAAACAGATTCTCAGCACCACCATGTGCACACAGAATCTGAATCATCCACCAGCAGAAGTATTTGTACTGTTTGGTACATGTCCTGTACTCAGTAGAAAACACAAAAGTAGAAGAATATCTAGATAAGTGTACACATGTATTTAAATATTTACATAGTTAATACTTAGACAAGGATCCCAGTACTTAATCAGCTGTGAATAACATACTCCAAATCCACATGTAAAGTAGAATTCTAAACAAAGGGATCATGCACTGGATCCCCAGGATCAGTTGGTGGAATCTCTTGATCCAAAAGTTGCAAGTAAATTACAACAGTGACCACACTCTACTGAAATCAGCTGTATTACTGCAAAACAGATGGAGACCTCAGGGTGCACAAAAAACCCCAACTAGTACACTGATACATACTTCCACTTTGAACATTAGTTTAAAACTTCTTGACTAAAACTCATTTTCAGATTTTATCTGGTTTAACCAAATCCCCTAATGAGAAGTCACTGTGTCACCTAGACTTGTTGTAACACCTTCCACTAGAAGTTTACCAGTTGCATTGGCAATGAAGCTCAGCAGCATTTCCCTTCTTTCATATCCTCCCCACCACCACACACACACAGAGTTTTACTTTCCCCCACCCTCAGGACGAGCAAAGTGCTGGGGTTGTTCCAGAACATAAGATGTGTCAAAGAGCTCAGGTCCTGCTCTCTTTCAAACCCAAGGACAGTTTTGCCTTTAATAGCAAAAAATGTGTAGAGAAACCAGACACTGGTGCAGTCCAATCAAAAGTAGCAATTTCAATATAAATTATAGTAGGAGTCACATTCCATGGTTAACTTACCAAATCAGCAACTTTAGCCAGGTCAATCATTGTGTTAATGTCACACCCACATTCAATAATGGTCAGCCGGCGCTTTTTACCTGAAAACAGAATTAAGCACCAAAAACTGAAACAGGGGGAGCAAACCAATTTGTACAGTTTTCTTTTCAGGTCACATTCCTGGAGTTCCTCCAGGGTGTCTGGGACTCAGATTCTGGTCTAGCATGTAAATCATCCAACATTAATCACTACAGAAGTATCTGTTTTACCTGGTTTTAACTGTAGTAAAATATAATTTTTAAATTTAAAATTATCCAATCTTCTTTTACTGTACATATGCCAGACCACACATCCAAATGATATCTTCAAAATGACCAAAATCATGAGAACATGAGCACACCCCAGCTCTCAAAGCAAGACAAGTAAGGAGCACAAAAGAAGCATTTCCATTTCTCCTCTCTTTGTTCTCACCTGAAACAATTGTAACAGGACCTCGAATTTCAACCAGCTTTTGCCTGGTAAAGTTCTTAATGAGACATTTTATCACAGTGCTCTTCCCAACCTTGGGAGGGCCAACCACAACCACCACCACGGGAGGTGGCTCCAAAGGAGTCCGGTCAACCACGGGAATGTGATGCTTTTTAGTCTTCAGATCCTGAGTTCTGAGGAGAAATTTGTAATAAATAAACACAGGAACACCATGGATAGTGGCATTTACTACTTGAAAGTTTCAGTATTTGCAAAGGCTTGAGCACAAATGGAGCACAAGCAGAGACACCAGGCACTCCCACTGAGCCTAAGGAGCTATACTGCTTTTCTGTGGATTAACAGAGTGTACAGTGCAACAGAGATGCACGAAGCACCCCATTCCTGACACACACACAACGTGACTGGGTCAATGATGAACACCAGGCAGGCACACCAGCGACAATCAGAGTCTCTGTACGGCTACACAAAGTAACAAAGAAAGCCCAGGAACTCCCACCCCTCCAGCCGCCTCCGAGGCTCTGGAGCAGCTCGCACCCTCACCGATGGAAAGTCCTGGCCATCCGCACGGCGGACTGCACCG
Organism: Melozone crissalis; assembly: GCF_028551555.1. NCBI lineage: Eukaryota > Metazoa > Chordata > Aves > Passeriformes > Passerellidae > Melozone > Melozone crissalis. The sequence continues at coordinate 24,526,751 of NW_026535797.1, read as the reverse complement.
TGAAGGCTTTGGGGTTTCTCTTCCGCGCATTCTCCTCATCGCCTATTCCCAGCTCATTGAGGTAACGCTTCCTTTTCTTCTCTGCCTTCGGCCCGCTTTGCTTCGCACGATGCTTCTTCTTCTCTTTTTCCTCCATCTTACTGGTTCAGCACTTGTTTACAGCCAGCAGGATCCCGAGTTCCTCCGTATGACGGCGGGCACAGCTGGCACAGGAGGAGAGCACAGTGAGCACAGGGCACGGGTACACAGCACTCCAGCTGGAGAGCACCGGGCGAGCCGCACCGCAGCCCGCTCCCGGGGCCCATTCCGGTGCACGGCAGCCCCCGCGCCCCGCACTCCCGGCCCGGGGCCCCGGGCAGGCCGGCAGCGCCCCGGCGGTGCGGCCGAGGGCGGGGAGCCGCCGGGCACACCGCGGGCCCTCAGCTGGCCAAGGGCTCCGGCCGCGGGGCCGCTCCCCACGAGCAGCCACCACTCACCGGGGCCGTGCGGGCCGTGGGCCCGGTCCTGCCCGTTCCGATGCTGTCCTGGCCGGTCCGACGCTGTTCCCCCGGCCCGCGTTGTCCCTCCGGTTCGGGTGCTGTCCCCCGGGCCCGCAATGTCCCCTCGGTTGTGGTGCTGTCCCCCGGCCCGGTCCCGCCGCCCGGCCCACGTGTGTCCGCACCGACCGCTCCGTTGCGGGGCTGCCCTCCCGGGAACAGCGGCTGCGCGCAGAGTTCCGGGCGCGGCGGCGGAGCGGTATTGCCGGCGCACACGCTGTCCCACAGTTGCAAGGTGGCGGCAGCGCCGCGCAGCCCGCACAGGGAACCGGGACGGGAACCGGGAGTCGGCCACTGTGCGCGTGTTTAGGAATAAATTACTCCCCTGCAAGCTCTGTGAAACCCGCGATAGCTGCCCGGTGGGGCCGGCCTCACAGCACCCGGAGCGCAGGAGGCGTGCGGACCTTCGGGTGCCCGCGGGCTCGGGGCAGCCCCGTACGAGCTGGCAGATGCGGCCCCAGCAATTACTGCGGGAAAAATAAAAAATGAATCCTTGCCAAAGACTATGGGAGAACGAACAAGTCAGAGGGTAAAAGCCTATGGAGAGCTTTTCCGTGCAGTGCATTCTGATGGAATTCATCAAAGAATGGCAGGAACAATGGGGATTTCATCCCTGAGCCCGGGGTGATGAGGCCGTGCCCGAGCCCCGCCTGGGCACTGAGGGCCGCGCTCCTGAACCCTCCGGGAACGGGGATTCCACCACCTCCCCGGGCAGCCCATTCCAGTGTCTAATCGCCTTTTCTGTGAAGAAATGCTTCCTGATTTCCAGCCTAAGCCTCCCCTGGTGCAGCTTAACGCGGTGTCCTCTCCTCTGTCGCTAACACAGCTCAGGTGGGGGCGTTTTGCAGGCACCAAGCCCTGCAGGCACAGGGACAAGACCAGGCACGCACAGGGCAGGGTGAGAAGTGAGCCATTGTTCTATCTCCGCTCTGTGCCCCGCCTGCAGGCCCGTGCCCGTGAGGAGCGCTGTGGGTGCGCACCCTGCTCAATGGAGAGCCCTCTTGCCAGGGGTGATTCTCCTTGTGGCAGAGCCAGCGAGGAGCAGGGCTGCTAACGAGGTGTCGGGGGTGAGCGGCTCCCTCCGCGCTGCTGCTGGCCCATCGTGCCTCCCAGGCAGGTGCCTTCCCCTTCCTGCTGCACTTGCGGGGCCGTGGCTGTCACGCTGTCACACTGGAGGAGGCGGCTGGGAAGAAATGAATGTGATTGCAGGTTCCCGCATCAGCAGCTCGGGACACCCTGCAGTGAATTAGCCCAGCCTGACTAAAAGCGACATTGGTGAATTTGGGTCCTCGCTATCTCTTTGACAAGCTATGTAGAAAATACTTTTTTCAATATTTAGCGTGTAAAGTCCTCCCTTCTTCTATAAACAGGAGTATTTTACAGGCAGAAGAGTAGTTCAACTGCTGAACACATTTGGTTCCTGCCCCAGCATCACCTGATCATGACAGCAGAGATGCTGGCCAGTCCAGGGGAGGCTACTATACCATTGCTGTGGAAGTACCTCCTACGTGTTGAATGAGCATTCTCATTAAGAAGATGTTGTGAGGGAGAGGGTATATGTAAATAAATAAGTCTTAATGCATTTTTTTCAAAAATTTACTAAAAGAGTCATAGATACAATCATGAATACAATCATCTTTTTGTCCTTCATTCTCAAATACAACTTGTGTCCAAAGTGCCTTGCAGCTATTGTTTGAAGCCATACAGCTGTTCTGTAATACATGAGTTTGTTTGAATCCTTTAGGCCAAGACAGAAAAGTTATAGCCAGATAAAAATTACTGACAAAAGTGTGGACTAATTTTCTGGACTTCTGTGTACACACCTCCAGAGACAAGTTTGTTCAGGGATATCAATTTCATTAATAAAATAATGGTCTGTGATTAAGTTTTATTGTTTCTTCTGTTCTATAAACAAAATAATTGAGTTAATAGCAAATGTATTACAATCTAAGCATACTTTAAACTATTCCAGAGCCACATTTTAAACCCAAAAATAGATCTGCATGTAGAGTTTTCAGCATCCTAGGCCTAATACTGCTTTAACACATATCCATGGCAGTTCTCCAGAGGTACACATGAAGAACCTTTCCATGATTACTGTGGTCTTCTGGACAACCATGGATCTTGAGAATTCTAAAAATAGGCTCCATGTACAAATGCAAAGATGAAACACGTTCTTCTCCCCTCTGAGTGCAATTCGATAAATTCATGAAGGTAAAAAAAACTTTAATTTGGCAACTAGACAATCACAATTAAAAAAAAAACAAAAAAAAAACCAACAATTTGCAAACAAATTACACAAAATCACAAAAATATTGCCTTTTAAAAGACTGTGGTCATTTTTAAATGAAAACGCTATAAATTAAGTACCCAGCAAAAGACCATTAGTGTTCTTTCTGAGGAACACACCTAAAATGCAAACACACCCAGTGAGATGTCCCCTGCCACCACCAAGGCTGCTTTTCACATGCTTGCACCCCTCTTGTGTTAATGCTTTCTCAACTAAAAGCTATAAATAAGTCTGCTATCTAAGATTCCTTAAGTTAAAATAAGTGAATTATGACCAGAATAGAAACAAAACTCAGTAAGGCCACAGAAACACCACCATAGTGCTAAACCTCCTGGCAGAACAAATCCAGCACAGCCTGAGCACAGAGAGCTCTCCAGTGCTGACACAGCTGTGAAGGTCAGTCTGTGCAGGCAGGTTAGTGTCAGGCTGCCCATGACCAAACACGTGCAGGAATACTGCAGGGGTGGTGGATGATGGCCTGGGCTGGGAGACAGCTCAGACAGCCCTTGCTAACGTGGCTGATCTTTCTTTCCCTCCCATACAGGGCACAAAACTCAGAGCAAGCACTCTGCACACCTAGGCCTGCAAAACCTCTGGCCACTTCAGACAACACTGGCAACTGAGAAAAAAAATCACATTCATTTTCCATCAGGCAAGTGGACCCACTGCCCGTTTCATGTCTGACCCAAATGACAGACTGAATTCTGGCCACCAAAAGCAGAAAGGTAACTTCTTGTCTGACCTTGCTCTGCATTTTGCTCATTCTCAAGCAGCCAATCTAACCCAATTCCCAAAATTTCATTTCTCATGCCCAGCCAATGAGAGTCATAGTCATTTACTGTCTCCAGCAGCTGCTGCTCATACAATGGGGCTGGAGTGCCAAGTGCCCTTTGATACCCCCCTTCATGCTTTGGAACTACCAAAGGAGGGCTAGCATTGCTAGCTGCAGCCAGAGGTGAACTGTGCCTCATCTGCTCGGGCTCAAGCTTGGGTTCCCCCCCATCAAAACTGAAAGTGGAGCCATTCCCAAAGGGAGAAGTGCTTGACTTGGCATACAAACAGTTCTCAACACCCAGGCCCTGGTTAGCACTCAAGTAGTTTAAGACAGGCTTTCTGTACATGTTCTCTTTAGGTGCTGGGTACTGGTGGTCTGTACAAGGCTGGAAAACATCTGCATCTGAGTAGTAGCCTTCAGGGAAGGATTTCTTCAGGTGCGGATACTCCTGTGCCTGCTGCACAGGGAGCGAGAACGGGGCGGCGCTCCCCACGCTTCCCGCGCCTAGCGGGACCCCTCTTCCCGACCAGTCCAAGCCGAAGTCAGCCGGGGTCTGACCCAGCGCTCCGAAGCTGTTATCCAAGCTCCTGAAATGCACGTCGAGCCTTGAGTACAGCTGCCCCGAACAGAACGGCGGCTGCCCTCCGAAGCTCTGGCTCCCTCCTGGCAGGCCCGGCTGCGGGCAGAGGCGGCTCCGCTCCGTGCCCGGGCCCTGCTGCGCCCGGGGCCGCTCCTGCCCGGCGCACCGGGGCGGCTTCGGCTTGCCCGGCCTGGCGTAGGCGGCGGCCTCGCTCTTCTTGTGGTTGAGCTGCCGGGCTCTCCGGTTCTGGAACCACACCTGCGGGACCGGCAGACACTGAGCACCCGGGCCGCCGGGGAAGCCGCTCCGCCACCCGCCCGTCCTCCCTGCCCGGAGCGCCCCTCTCACCTGGATGCGGGACTCGGGGATGTCGGTGAGGCTGGAGAGCTGCTCCCGCAGGGCGATGCCAGGGTACGGCTCCTTCTCGAAGGCGCGGACCAGCAGCTCCAGCTGCGCCTTGCTGAAGGTGGTTCGCTTGCGCCGGCCGCCCTCCCGCCCCGAGCTGGGGCCGCCGGGGCGCGCCCGGGGCTCGCCTGCGGGGAGAGAACGGGAGCGGCGGTCAGCGGGGCCGGGCAGCGTCCTCCGGCCCCAGCGCCGCCAACACCGCCACCAACGCCGCCAACACCGCCACCACCAATACAGCCAACACCAACACCGACACCGCCACCACCAATACAGCCACCACCGCCGCCAACGCCACCACCACCAACACAGCCAACACCGCCACCACCGACACCGCCGCCACCAATGCCCGTCCAGCTTGGCTCACCGGTGGCTCCGGGGCTGGGGGCCAGGCTGGCGCTGGCGGAGGGGAGGCTGGCGGGGGCCAGGCTGGCCGGGGGCAGGCTGGCGAGCTCCATGCGGGCCGAGGTCTGCGGGCGGTGTAACGGCACGGGCAGCTCCGTGCCTTAAGAGCCCTCCACCCCGGCCTTTAGCGACCCCCACCCATCGGCCCGGCCCCTCTGCGGCTCTGAGGGTGACTCAGAGCCGTCTCCAACACCTCCATTGTCATCCCATCACCAAAATACACATAATGAGGGCTCGCCCCATCCAAGGAGCCAAAGTGTCTCCCAGCGAAGTCCCCGAAGTCCCCGCTGCTGCCACCAACCCATCCACCTTTCTTTAATTCAAATGGAGAGCAAATAATTTAATGAAGAAATCTTCTGCCTTTGGTTCATCCCTCTGAGGGTGCTCCCCTTCTCTCTGCACTGCAGGCCTGGAACTCTGCTGGAAACCCGGTGCTCCCCCAGTGCAAGGAGGCCTCCATAGCACCCTTCTCCTGCAGCCAAGCCATCCCAGCGCTTCCTGCACCCAGGTGACAAGTTCTTGTCTTCCCCATTTGGTTACCCTGCTCCTATTCCCATCCATGGGACATTTCTCATCAGCTTTACTGCAGGAAATAAAATGCTGGTGGCTTTACTAGACATTGCATCAACACCCAATGTTCACAGCAAAGGACAAAGCCTCCCCCAGCACACTCAGGTCACCCGGGTCAGATGGAGCAGTCTCCCTCCGGAGTGCATGCTGAACAGCTCAGCAAAGGTTTTCCCTTCCTGGGGCAGCTTTCTTTCCCTCCAGACAGCTCTGCTCATCCAAGTCAGGTACAGAACAAGCAAGGTCTGTGCTATCAGCCCAAGGTGAAATCATGAACAGCATATTAATTCAGAAGAGTGGCCAGAAATATCATTTAAGAGAGCCAAGAGTGACATAAGGGACTTGCAGGGAGAAACAGTTGCAACACTGAAAAGGATTAGATGTTAGAAGAGAAGCAAATCAATTAGTCAGTGTAATAATTTGTCAAATGAGGCCACTAATGGCTGTCACTGAAGGTGTTCAAGAACAGCAGCATCATTACATCATTTGTTGTTCATCTCAACTTGTCCCCATTCATTTTTCAAACTTGGGACCTGCTCCAGCTTGCTGTGAATCTGAAGGGTACAGGGACAAAGTGTGTGTGAGCTGGCACACACTGTTTGCATTCTGTAGGGACCAGTGCACCCATCATCCATGCTGCCACTTCTGGGTTGAGCTGCACAAGGGTTTTACCATTACACACAGCATCAGAGTGCTTCACAACAAAAATGAATGTCCTTGCACACAGGGATGGCAGTCAGCTCCTGTGAGTCTGGTACTCCAGAGACCAGATTCCTTTAGCAGCTCGGTCCAAAGGCTCAGAAACCACTATGCCTAAATGACATCTTCAAGCAGAAGTGCATGTGTATCTGAGTGCTCAGATAAAATAAGCAGACTTATGAAGCTTGGGGGTGTAGTTTGATTGACAGTGTTCACTACAGCAAATTCAGCTTCAGCTATGAATTCTTGTTCTAGGCATGCAGTTTCACCTCTAGCTGCCATGAAGTCCTCACAGGGCTTTGCACCCAGTCGAGCACAAACCATCTCCAGTGCACTCTGGGCTAGCAAAGCTCATGCAGCTGCTCCTTCAAAAAAAGCTGATCACTTTTTCTTTTTTTCTTTTTTTTTGGCCAGTTTAGTTTTTGGCGAACTTAATACAAGCATCAGCATAGGACAGGGATGTACAGGGGCAAAGGGAAAGAGATAATCAGGGAGCCTCAATTCGAAGTGTCTCAATAAAGTGTGGAATTGCACATGACATTTCCATCTCTGCAATTCCAACAACGGTCCATGGGATAAATGCTACACTGGATCAAGGATACCAAGGAAGTTTGCAGGGTACCAAGAGAGATTACTCATTCAGTCTGGACAGAGGTAATGCTGGAACAAATGCTCAAAATTTTCTTTCTGGATTTCCGGTTTTTATGGCAGAAAAGATCATCTCATGGCACGAAGTACAACACAAAGCTGCCCCTGTAGGCAGCCTGCAATATTGAGTTCAAAAGAACAGGGAAACCGCCTCCTCCAACACCCACATACACACCTTATAGACAGAGCCAGTGCAGAAGAGATAAGAAGGAGCCAGCAGAGGCTTGCACAGACTTGCAGTGCTTGCTAACAGTGCCTGTCCATCAGTACGAGCTCGGCTCAAATAGAACAGCTTTTGTTAACATCCCCTAGCATAGAGAGAGCAGTTCACACTTCCCGGAGTTATTGTTTGAGGAACTCTGCCAGGCAGCCTCTTTACACCCTTCATTTCCAGAGATTTTCTTTGCAATGCTAATCGATAGAGATTGCGAGTTTTGTTTTTAAGTCAGATTCCAGGAAAGAAGATGACAATCGTTGCCTCCCCCTCCTTTTCTGCTAAGGCATATGGACTTGGTCTAACATAAGAGCTAATTTCTGCCACAGCTGCAGATGGAAAATAGTATTCTGACCCCTACTTTTGATTAATTTCACAAATAGAAAAATGGGAGAAGTGTGGGAAAAGAAGCAGGAATATCCAAAGCAGCATGCTTAAAAAAACAGCATCTCTTTGGTTCATAGATTGTCTTTAGACTTCCACAAAAATCCACGGAATCTTGCGATAGATTTTTTGCTAGTAGAGTCCAAATGTGGAAACCCATTCTGCCGGGGTTCCTTTATGCCCTTTGTGATAAAAGTGCATCTACAGAGGAATCCAAACCACGGGTGGGATATGCTGAGAACAGAACAGAAATGAAGGATATGTAAGAAAAGTGTATTTAGGAGCAACAACATCATTATTAGACAAGGACTAGCCTCAGTGCTCTTTAAAATGGCTCTCGAAAACAGGTTTGCACCAATCCTGTGCAGGGCACGGGAAGCAGCTCTGTTGTCTCCCTCCAGAGCAGCCCTCATGTCAGAGCTGCCCGGCTGCCCCAAAGTCGCGCCAGCGTGAATGGTGTGCTGAATCACCCAGTGCAGCACGGCCCTGCCACCAGGCGCCTGCCTGGGCAAGTCCTGGGACAAACACCCTTCAGAAATCCCTACATCAAACATTTTCCAGGGCAGTACAAAGCTATTGATGTTTGAGCAGAACTTTCAGCCCGGAGGAGTCAAGATCAATTTCACTAGTTGGTCTTCGGACATTAACACCTCATAAAAAGGATGCTCATGCCGTGCTTATCTGGAATGTGTCTTTAATTATCTTCTGGTATACACCTTTTGCAGCCCATTACTTACCAGTCAACACTGCTTTAATTATGGGCTTGGTAGTAACAGGCAGCTCTTACATCGTTGAAATAAAAATGCCAGAAAGCAACCCGGGACAAATGCAAAGAGATTTCATGTTCAAATGGAAAACGGTGGAATTCAGCAAAGGGACATGGATTCTCTTTCACAAAGATTTCATACCATGAGCAGGACTCTCATGGCCAGGGGCACCCAGGAGCATGAGCAGACAAGTGCTGGTTGTGCTGTCCCCTGTTCCTCAGGGAAAGGAGCACTTCCAGCAGCCCCACTTGCTTTGAAAAGTAGTTCAGTGTCCAGACATGTCCAGTTCCATGGGGTGCCAGCAGGATAAGCAGGATGGAGGCACAATTTGCACCTTGAGCAAAAGGAAGACAAAATTTATGACAATCCTTGCTTTTCAAGAGTATTTATTCCCCAGTCCAGAACTGGCTCTTGAGGGAGCTGCCACCAACACTGAGCTTTCCCTAACAGTAAACACCTTTGTTAATCCAAGGCATTGCCCTAGACTTTTCTCCTACCAGAAATAAATGCTGCTTCTAATGCTTGAAAGTGGAGGCAAAAAATATTGCTGAAAACACCATGCACTTTTGGGACATACCAATCTTGCTCTAGTTCACAATAAAATCTATATATTTCAAGATGAAAAAGGCATTAGGCCCATTTCAGATAACTTGGAATAATATTACACTTCAATATTTCTTATATTTAAATAAATATAAGAAATAATTTAATTAGTTTATGTATGTGACTGATTGTAATGCTCTGAAATCCAGGGTAATTATAAAAAAAGACTGGATGTCTGTCTCACCTGATATTTAACTCTTCACCAGTGATAAAAACTGGATACCTGCTATGGGAACGTAGGAATCTATAACCAGCTCAGTAAATTACATACTGGTACTTGAAAATTATGATGAAGACCTCGGTCATTTTTAGCCCAGAGTTCCTGTTTAGTGAATTTATTCTGTGTTTGTCTGAATGTATGTAAAATTTTAGCTTCCAGAGCATCCTTTCACTAGGACTTGTCGCATGAAACAGCATTTAGTTTTCTGTGTTCTGAACATGTAACTTGCTAAAATCATTTGGTGCTTGCTGCTGCCCACCCAAGAATGTGGAGTGACCTTCACTGACTCCAGCAGTTCACACTGACCATTTTCTCATAAAACCCCTTCTCTCTCTACCTTCAGCCACCTCATTTACAAACTGAAGAATCCCATCTTATTCATGCTAGCTGCTCCATGCCTTCCTCATTAACATTGTCTTTTCCAGAGCTTTTTCTGGCTATCCTGTATCCTTTGTGAAAAAAGAAGATAGAGTGACTCTCAGAATTTAAGATGTAGAGGAATAATAGGGTTTTAACTGTTATGAAGATAATGTGCAGGTTTTTTTCCCAGTGCTTTCCTAAGAGCTAACATTTGCTTTCTCTTTTTGACCCTCACTGAGCTTGCATTCTCATGGAATTATCTATCCAGCTCCAAAATCTCATTTCTGTGTTGTAATGGTAATCTGCTGTGAAACCTGAAAAGTTCCTTACTTGTACTGGATGCTGCCTACTGGTGAGTTTTTGAGTCCTGTGGCAATCTAGAAATAAATTGTCAATCCTGTCAAAGAGAAAGCTTCTTTAACTTTTAAAGGAAGTGAAACCCTAGATAATACCAAAGGTAAAGTATTTGTAAAAATTGTGTATTTTATGAAGTGGTAGCCCAGCAGTACCCAACACTGTTCATTTTTTCTGGGCAGTAGGAAAAAAGTCTTAGAAGATGGATGTAGGATAGCTAGGAAAGTGGTGATCAGTGCCCCCAGCCTCGTGCAATAGAATGTCTCCTGCTCTGGTAGAGGAAAAATCTGTGTTCTGTGAGACAGACCTGCCTCCCACAGCCACACATAACACTGATCTGCAGTTTGGACAGGCTGAGCCTGAGTCTGTCAAGGGTTAGGATGACCACAGGGAAGGACAAATCAGCAGAGAAGAGTCTGCACCAGTGCAGGAATGGGCTGGAGCAGGATTTCCCTGTTCAATAAACCTAATGAATAGATTATCAGTATTCTTGACCCCATTGAACAGACAGTATAAAGAAAAGCAGTAGAAAAGCCACACAGCCATGCAGTAGGAAACCTGTGGTCAGTAAAATCCTGCCTCAGGAAACATAAAAAATCTGTGGATAAAATATCCTCCAGAAATCCAGCCTGGGCCTCCAGAGGTTACTGAGCACCATTCAGTCTGAGAGCCCTCACTTGCTGCAGCACCACTGAGATAAAGATGATTTCCTTTAAATGTCCTGGTATTTCATGCCCAGTACAGTCAGGCTCACAGACTGCCTTATTTTATGGTAATCCTTTTCCCTGTGCTCTGTGCCATGTCCTTCCCTGTCTCCTCTCCTTTGTGACAAACCGTCTGTCATGGTCCTCACCCTGCTCTTTATGTAACTGCAGATCTGTCCTGTGACTGATCAGCTCCAGAAGCACTGCTGGACTCTCAGACATGACAGGATCAGACCTCTGAGCTGCAGATGTTTTAGGAAAAGGACTATCTTTTTCTTGTGCTGACAGAATCCAAGCACACCACATGATAGTATAGAAATACAACAGATCTCAACATGGCAGTCTGCTGAACTTGATTATGATAACTAGTCACCTAAGGACGAGTGAATTTGGCCTTCAGGCTAGTCTGCTGGGACTGGAGACAAGTTGTCTGGAGTCTCCTCCTCCCTGTTTAAAGAACTATTGCTCTAACCTCCCTTGTCAATCCTACTCCTCCTCATCTCCCAAATAACATCCCCACCCATGTGGCTGTAGTGAAACATGCTTCCCACCTATCTCACCATCTGCTAGTGAGTGACCCCATTTCTTTGCTAGATCTCTGCTGGCTTTTTTCTACTGCATTTAGTTTTTCCATGACAATATTCCTATTCCAGACACATAGGAAAAAATATTCAGGACTATAAAGCTGTGTCAATTGATATGACTTGTTCATTAACTGAGAAACACAAAAAAGATCCATTAGTTGGTCCAAATGGACCCTCAAGAACAGTAAACTAAATGGAAGCCTTTGCTTTTTCTCAACACTGCACTCTGTGCTTACTGCCATACCCCTTGGCAACACAAGGCAGTGTCTTTCCCAGTAGGAAGCAGTAAAAAAGAGTTAGGAATTCCTTCAGAGAGACAGAAGAAATAGTGCCAGATTCCAAACACTATGTATTAAAATACACATGCACTGTCACAAAGTGGTTAAAGGCCACAACAAGGCATCAAAATGGAGATTTAGTCCTTCATCCTGTTATAACCTGTGTATGTGCTGTAGGATGCTGGTGTGCAGAGTCACAGCACTGGACCTGTATGAAATATGTTTCTGAATAGTCTAAGCTGCTCAGGGTTTTCCAACATGACCAATATGAATAAGGCTGTCTATCACAATTTATCCTTGCAAAGTACGTCCAGTTTTATTATTAAATACCCACCCAAATGACATAAAATCTTTCTTTGCTCCCATACCTTCAAAAAAAAAATCTTGTAAAATGCTTGTAGTCCATTCATATCCAATTTTTAAAATTCCATCAGATCCATTTAGCATAAATCCAACATTTATAAACTGAGATTTCAAATGGACTCGTTGTTAATATTTCATTTTTAAAAGCTACCTCATAATAAAAAAAGACATCAGAGATGTCCACAAAATATTTTCAGTAGGACTCAAGTTACTGACTCCCAGCAGATATGGGTGAAAACAAGTAGAGGACTGTAAACTGCTTAGCTGTGGTCAAAAATGAAGCTTTCTGTGCAACCTGGACTTCAAACTAGTGAGCCTTGGATGTCTCTTGACAAAGGTTTATTAAGGCAATGTTGGTTGAAGCACATCATGATAAAGATGGCTGTTTCACCTTCGTCTTCCTCTTTAATAAGAGAAAAAAACCCACAGTGATATTGTTAGGATGAGCATATGGAACTCTGACATAAATTCACCTCTAAAATGCACAAACTGAATTTGTTGTAAAATCAGTAAGAATTTCATATGTTTATACTTTATAGGTGTTACCTAGATCTAATCTTTGCAAAGAATAAAGGATTTAGCTGGGACCTTTATAGCTGACAATCTCCAAGACTTGAATTATGCTCATAATTGTGTTTAAAATATGATAGAAGAGAAGCAGTTTTATCAAACACCCAAGGAATCCAGTGGCAAAGGAGAAGGATACAGCAGACATATGCAAAGGTTAACTCACTCCAAGTTGCAAAGGCTATTCACCACAGTATCAAACAGAATTGCTATTGCACATTGTTTCCTATTATGCACATCTCATTGCACTCAACATTTCCTGTAAGTACAGGAATCTGCTGAAAATCTTGTCCATTAACCCAAAAATTTAATGCTTGTCAAATTGCCACACAAAGTATTTTAAAAGACCATACTTTTCCTTAGCTTCTCTAATCTTAGAACTAAAAGATTAAGGTGATACAATTCTGAGTCCCCACTAAAAATTAGAAATGACAGGTTAACTAGCTACATTAGGAACCAGACATTGCTTGCAGTGGTTTCATTATAGCATTGTGCCATTTAGCTCTGATTTTAAAAAGAGTCCTGTTGATAATTCTATTTCCTTTTCCCTGAACGGATCCCGTCTCTTTTATACCAGCTTCAAATCCAGTTTAAAATAGGCTCCAGTTTATTTCCAAGTAACTTCCTAAGAAAAGCCCAGTCCCTAAATCCTGACTTATAAAGAAAGTTGCTGTTTAAACAACTCTAGCATGATGACTCATGCCATAAAATTTGTTCTGAATTTGACTAATCCTCCCTCCTCCCTCTCCTCCTTTTTTTCTTTTTAAGGAATTTTAAAAGACAGGGAAGAGCTAACGTGTCTCTATCTATTCTCTGGCATCCACGGAGAACACCAAACAAAAGAGGCCGACTACCTGGCAAATACCCTTTGTACTTCCCGATGGAAGTGAGATAGCCAATATCTCTAAGTTAGAGATAGCAAATGTTTCTAAACTGAAGAGGCAACAGTTTCTAAAGTAGAAATCTCAGAAGTTATGGTAAAATAGTTTTACTTTCTGTAAACTCAGCAAAGTGAATTTGTTCTGCATTTTTTCAATAATTCACATAGCAGTGTTTGGGATTTGTTGTTTCCAGTTTAGATTATACCTGTCAATAAATGTAATTCACTGACAAATAACATTTCCAATGCTGAAGCCACAAAGATAACTAATCTGTCAAAAATATGAGGGCAGAATTGCAAACCTTTGCAAAATATGATAAAGCAAGCTTTTCAGCTACTCTGGAGAATTACTCCCTCAAAATCAGTCACCAGATGTATCTAACAACACCTAAGAAACACAAGAAAGATTAATCACTGAAAGCTGTGGACTTTCTGTTTTATGACACCTTGAAAGAAAGACAAAATGCCCCTTGAAACGTGTCCTGTAAATGCAAGTCACTGCCCTCTATTCAGAGAAACAAGGTAATATTTAATGGCATGTGCTGGCCATACTAGATGATGCTACAGGTCTTCTGCCTTTAAATGATTACAACTGGAGCTATATTCAGCTGCTTAAACACTCTAAAGACTCCTCTCTTTGTCAAGAGAAATAGCCTGTTTTAAAAAGTCAGGTCAAAGACACTGGCCTGGATCAGAAATGGAATCTCTGAATGTCAGCCCCCAAGAAAGGCCTGAGCAGGGAGTTGATGAGCTATTTCACATTCAGGTCCAAGGCTGCTGAGATGCCAGGGCTGGTAGAGCTGCCCATGGCAGTCAACAGGGCTGGCAGCGAGTGGGGGCTGCTGCCCCATGTGAAGCTGGAAGAATATCACTTAATAAAAAGGTATATTGATTATTTTTGGCAACAGAGAAACAAAAGTAAGCCAGCTCCCTGTCCTCTGCCCACGGTGCCGGCGGTGCTCACTGGAGTGTGGCAGTAGGGGTGACAGGACGCAGTCTCTGGCCCCACCTGGCCACCCGGGCCGGTCTAACGAGGCTCATGCAGCAAGCCCGTGCCTTTGGCTGTGCATCCACTGCCCTCTGCAGCCACCGCCGCGCAGCATCCCTGCAGCGAGCGCAGCCCTGCAGCGAGAGCAGCCCTGCAGTGAGAGCAGCCCTGCAGTGAGAGCAGCTCTGCAGTGAGAGCAGCCCTGCAGCGAGAGCAGCCCTGCCGTGAGCGCAGACCTGCAGCGAGAGCAGCCCTGCAGTGAGAGCAGCCCTGCAGTGAGAGCAGCTCTGCAGTGAGAGCAGCCCTGCAGCGAGAGCAGCCCTGCAGTGAGAGCAGCCCTGCAGTGAGAGCAGCTCTGCAGTGAGAGCAGCCCTGCAGTGAGAGCAGCCCTGCAGTGAGAGCAGCTCTGCAGCGAGAGCAGCCCTGCAGCGAGCGCAGCCCTGCAGCGAGAGCAGCCCTGCAGCGAGAGCAGCCCTGCAGCGAGAGCAGCCCTGCCGTGAGCGCAGCCCTGCAGCCCCAGCCGCCTTTTGGCTGCATTCTCAATCAGGGACCGCGGGGATGGTCCGGTCCTGGGCCGGGCACGGTGGGCTCTCCTGGGCCGGGCCAGTCCCAGGCTCTCCTGCCACACAGCTCCGTCCGGATCAGGATCGCAGCACCACCTTTGGGCACGGCATTACTGGCAGGCAGAAGCAATTGTGTAGAATGTTCTAAAGAGGAAGAAATTAACTAATGGGCTACAAAAAAAAACAAAAACAAAAAAAACCCAAAAACAAAACAAAAAACAAAAACAAAACAAAACAAAACAAAAACAAAGCAAACCAAACCAACCCGGGAGAAAAAAACCACAAAAAGTTTAATTTCAGGAATTTCTCCCAGATACTAAGATGTACGTGGGGGCACACACACTCTTCTCTCCTGCATCAGCAAAGCAACACAGGGAAATTTATGAATCAGGTTTAAGTTCATATAGCCAACCTCACTGGGTTTTGTAGATGGGATTCCCAGCAACAGTTTTAGCACAGTAGGATTTTTTACCAAACTATCTTGTAATCTCCAAAGAGCACCCCAGAAAAAAGGAGGAAAAAAGAAAGGGGGGGGGGGGGGTGAAGCACAGGATGTCATTAACACATAATTAACAGGGCAGTATGTTTAGCCTTCACGCAAGGAGAAACAAGAGCACAGCCAACATTTTACATTGTCTCTACACTGTCAGTCATGCCGAGCAAACAGGTAGCAGAGCTCAAAGGAAAGCGTAAACCCGCCCAACCCACCCCCCAACGTTTCTACCCCTGAGCACCTTTCCCAAGGCCCTGCTGAGTCATCACCGAGACTATATTCCCAAAAGGACACAGGATAGAAAATGCTGGACTTAAGACGCTTTGAATCGCCAGTTTTCAAAAGGGAAGGCACTCTGTAATGTTCTAGATAAAGACTGAACTGCCCAGCGGTGGGAAGGTCAGTAGCTGTTTATTTCCCGCAGGAGCGAGTGCCCCTGCACTCTGCGCTCCGGGTGTGCTGCGGCCGGGACAGCGCCGTGTGCCCGGACAGTCCGGGGGCACCGGGGACAGCTGGGAGCCGCCTCCCCCCGCGGCCACGAGAGGGCGCTGCGGGCCCTGCGGCGCGGGCCGGGCCGGGGCTGCCCGGGAGCCGGGCGCGCATCGTGGGCCGCGTGTGCTGCGATTGATCCCCATTGCCTGCATTTCCTCACCCCTAGGAAAACCCTGCAGGAAAGCAGCAGCGAGTCAAGCTGAAAAGCTCACTGCAACTTCTGTGCTGTTCTACGCTGCGTTCGGTACAGAATCGCAGAATCGATTAGGTTGGAAAAGACCTCTGAGACCATCAAGTGCAATCTGTGATCGAACACCACTTTTTCAACTAGACCATAGCACTGAGTGCCATGTTCAGTCTTTTCTTAAGCACTTCCAGGGACGGTGACACCACCACCACCCTGGGCAGCCCGTTTCGGTGTTTAATCACCCCAAACTGCCCTAGTGTGGTTCTGGACTATGTCCTCTTGTCCTGCCACCGACTGCCTGGGACAAGGGACCAATTCCCACCCGGCACACCCTACTTTCAGGCAGTTGTACAGAGTAATAGGGTTTCCCCAGGCTAAACAACCCCGGCTCCCTCAGCTGCTCCACATAGTGCTTGTGTCCTAGACCCCTCAGCAGCCTTGCTGCCCTTCTCTGGACACATTCCAGCAGCTCAGAATCCTTCCCAAACTGAGAGGCCCTGAACTGGACACAGCACTCGAGGCGTGACCTCACTGGTGCCAAGTACAGGGGGATGATCCCTGGTCCTGCTGGTCACACTTTGCTGATCCAGGCCAGGATGGCATTGGCCTTCCCGGCCCAGCGGGCACGCTGCTGGCTCCTGTTCAGCCAGAGCCGAGCAGCACCCCCGGTCCTTCTCCGCTGGGCCACTTCCCAGCCACTCTGCCCTGAGCCTGGGCCTGCAGAGGCCGAGCGCAGGAGGCGACACTGTGCCACACCGGGTATTGACACTCGGTCACACACATCGGTGCCGGGCCGGACCCCGCCCGGCGCTGGGCGAGGCCGCACTCCGCCTCCGCCCGCCGGGCCCGCCCCGGCCCCGCCTCCCCCAGCCCGGCCTTAGCGGCGGCGGCGCGGCCTCCGCTCACAGCGCGGCCCGGCGGCATGGCGGCGGCGACGGAGCGTGGCCGCGATGGCAGCTGCCACTTCCAGCGCTCCCGGCTCATCTGGATGGTGGCCATCATCTTCGGCATGATCCTCCTCGGCGTAAGGAGCGGCGCGGGGAGGGAGGGAGATGGGTCAGAAACTGCGGGGTGGGTGGAACAGATGCCCTGCACCGTCCCCGTATCCGCGGAAACGCCGCTCCCTACAATAAACGGGGAGAAAAAGGAAACCGGAGGTGCTGCTTGGGCCAGGCCGGAGGAGGCTGGACAGAGCCATGCAGGAAGGCCAGAGGGAGGGAGAAAGCAGCTGGTCTGTAAAGGGAAGCGAGGCCGTGGCGCTGCGGGCGCGTCCCGGGCCCGGTCCGAGCATCCCGGACGGCAGCAGGGAGTGTTTGCGGGGCTGGTGCCCGGGAAGGGGCTGCAGCATCGCCAGCGCTGGGAGCTGCGGCACCGAGCAGCAGCACAGCTCCGGGACAGCTCGGGGACATGTCAGTCCCCAAGGGGCATTTACAGGGGACGGCTTTGGGCACAGGCTGTGCGAACTGGTGGTGTTGGAAAACACACGCGTTCAGTCACCACGTTGTGGTAATTTCCAAAAACAGACCTCAGCTAAGTTAGTTTGGATTACTGGAGCAGGGATGTTAATGGCTTTTTGATGTATCTGGCAAGTTTATGAAAGTCCTCCCTTGACTTTCACATGTCGCGATTTTCTTTCTGTTTGCACAGATTTTCTAAACTTGGGAACCACCGCTGTAAAAATAATAATCAAGGCACATCCAGCCACTCACAAAATAATTTTTGGGCTGTTTCAAGAAACAGAATCAGCTTTAAGCAGATTCCCTGTTTAAAATCATCACCTCACCACATCTTTGGCATAGCTGAATGTACATATAGTGAGAAGCTGCAGTGTTGATTTACCAAAGCAAGATAAGGCAGTGTGTACTTTGGCCTGGTGCTTACCTTATGTCCCCAGTGGCCTCTGAAGTGCACAGCTCATCCCTCACTGCCTGCTCTCCTCCTGGCTTGTGGAAATCAGCGTGCACAGTGCCAAACACTGCGGACAGCTCTGTGACAGGAGAGAAACCGGGAAAGGAATTCTGCATCTCTGGTCCTGGGATTCGTGCTCAGCTGTCTTCTGTGCCCTGTTAAAAATAAACAAAAATCTGACATTTTCTTTTTTAGGGGATGAAAAAAGAAAGACTGATCTCCTAGTTTTAGATAGCTATTCCTCCTAAACAGTGTACTCATGGTTTGGCCTCCTCAGGTCACTTGCCTCAGATTAACTTCTTCAGGACAAAGACAATGTAGGTTTTGCAGCTTCCATGTCTAATAGGTAATGAGCTTACAACCTAAATACCATTTAATGTGCAGATGCACTCTTGGTCCCCAGACAGCAACCTTAAACTCAGCCCCTTGGCATCTGCTATGTCAAGGAGTAGAAGTTTCCTAGTTGGAATCTTTCAAAGGCTACTGGAAGAATATGGTCCTTGGACAAGGTTAATGGAGTGAAAGAACTTAAGTGCTGTGAATAAATGAGCTCTGAACTCATGGGGCTCAAAAGTAAAGCTATATTGAAGGTTTAATTGATAGTACTTCTACCTTGCAGTAAGATAACTTAATTTTTTTTTTCCAGTGGGTAACACTTTGGCCTTCAACTATACCTTATAGTTACTTGGGATTATTTGGAACCTTCCTTAATTATTTAGTGGAACACCACCACAAATGGGTATGCTATGGGTAAGTTATGTTTGACTGTATCATTATTTTGCCCCTCTCTGACTCCTGTACTTAGTGTGTATTAGCAAGCTTTCCTGTAACCCAGTTGTTAATTAGATTTAAAGAGCTCTCATTTCAAGCTCATTACAATTAAGGGTGTGGGGTAATAAGTATGTAGAGGACTAGACAGGCTAAGACCAGTTTGATAGTTTAAAAATTCAGCTTTGAATTTGGCATCACTGATAGTTTAACAAGAAAGGGAAAAATGTTAAGATACTACTTTTCATGACAATTATTAGTCCAAAGTTATACTTGTACCATCTACTGCAAGTCTTTTTCTTCTCTAGTTGTTACTCGGCAGTCCAATTCTTTCTTTAGAAGTCTTTTTTATCCAGCTTCAGTTAAAGAACATTTTCTACCCTGGTCCTCACTTCTCCTGATCTACATGAGAAATAACCTGCTGAACAAACTGCATAGTGCTGTTTTGTTGGGTTACAAAACTTAGTTTTTGCTACTGTAACTAACAAAAGGGCCAGAAAATATTTCCTTGAGCTCACTGGCTTCCTGTAAAGACAGAAATCAGTAGGGCTTTCTTGTTTATTTTATGTATCATGTAGAACCCTCATCTTTTCTCAGAGCATCTTTTGCTTTAGCAAGGTATTTAATTGATTCTAACTGAATAGGTTATCTTTTTTTTTCCTACAAAAGCATCTATATAAAATTTGTAGGCCAAGTGTGGCTTATCAAGTCACATTATATGTTCTGAATCTATACACACAGTTGTTTTCGTAGAACTAAAGCTGTGAAAACTTAAGTAGCTCCTTAGGACCACTAAAAATACTTATTTTTAAGTAAGTAAAAGGATAGATTTTGCATGCTTAACTAAGATTAACTTGTACTGCTTTCACTAAGCATTTGCTTTTGGCTTAATCGGATTGCTGAAAATTTTGGAAGCCTAGTAGATGTTTCAAATGGCAGGTCAAGGCTTATTGCACAAGTTACAGTTGCTCTCATTTTCTCAGTGGGCTTCAGCTCCTTTTAAGTGTACACTTGTGGGGTTTTTTCAAGATGAAAAACACCCCTTCCATTCTAGGTTAAAATAGGTTGTTGCTTCAGTGCTTCCAGATTTATATTCTCTGCATAATGCATCTTTGATCCAACAGTCTTCTCCCTGATTTTCAGCAACATAAACCATGTTTTCTTTCCACCAGGTTCTGGATATCCTGGTTGATTCACATAGTGGAAGCCCTCTACGGTATTAAGTTATGCCAGTAAGTTGTTCCCTCCTCTCACTCCAACACAGGTTCTCTGTAAGGGAGTTCTGAATCAAGTAACGTAAGCTACAGACTGATTGTGGTGGCTCTCAGCAGCAGTGAATGCAGAGGATGCTGGTAAAATTCTTGCTGCAGTGATAGTTGCTGTGCTCCACAGCTGGTTCCTGCCACCTCTCCCAGTGGTTGCTGTTGTGCAGGGCAGCAAAACCAAGGGCTGGCAAATTGCAGGAGTGGCAGCAGCAAGGTTTGCCAGAGCTTGTCTGGCAGCCTCTGAACTCCCTGTTCACTGGGTGACACTGCTGCTCAGGAGGCAGAGGGAACAATGGACAGTGTAGAAGTAGTCTGATAACTTCAGGTGTTAGAATTTTATCAGATCTTACCCCGTCAGGATTGCGATACTGCTAATTACACACTTAAACAATCGCACTTGTATTGTGGGAACACAGCTGGGCACTTTCATTTGGGGACTCTTTCAGATCTACTTGCATCTGCAGGTGCCTGGGATAAAATCCTGGAACCAGTCAGACCATACAAGCAAGGCCATCTGAGTTTAGGTTAGGATAACCACGTACCTGGAAAGGAGTGCTGTCCAAACACAGCCTCCTTCTGTTCACTTGTGGTTGCAGTAGTTCAGAACAATGTAGATACTCATTGGGTTCCCATGCTCTGCACAGTCAGGCCAGTCTGTTTGCCATGATGGGTTCCCTCTCCATCCAGGTCATTCACTGCTGTCTGTCCCAGGCTTCTCAGGTGACAGCTCTTGGAAGCAACAGGATTTTGTTTCATGGAACGCTGCATAAGTTGTTTGGTTTTTTTTTTTGGTCTTTTTTTTTAAATAGTAGAATATGGATGAATAATTTCTGCCTTCAGATTGAGAGTTAGTAAAAATGTTGTGTTTATCAGATTCCTGTTTTAAGACTGAGTGTGCAAATAAATGGGTATCTGGGCCTAAGGCAATTCTTTTAAGTATGAGGAAACTTGACTACCAGTGAACATACTAAATGAGTGTATCGTAATTAATTTTACTAATGAAGTTTTACAGAGTAGTGTTAAAACCCACAAAAAAAAAATCAGAGATGGGCTGCCCATCATCATCTCATCAGGAGTGCTGCTTTAGATTACCTAGCACTTGTACTTCTGTGAGCACCAAACACCATTTACTTTTACTTATGTAAAAGTTGTGTCCACTTGGCAACATCACAAAGGAGGCACAAAGAACAGTGTGAGGACTCAGATACAAATTTGTTCATCAGCAGTAGTACTGTCATTGGCTCTTTGCCTGTATTGCTGCACATGGTCTATTCATTAAGCTTGTCTTGTAGCAACAGGTAAATTTCCTAAGCCCTTGTTCTCCAGGTTTTGCACTAATTTGAAAACACTGCAGCTGGGATTATAAACAAAAAAGCCTCAGCTATGGAATTGTTTACAGGAAATGTGAAACCTCTTGGGTTTGCTGTTGTGTTTATACTTGTTCCTTTCAGTAGGAGTACTTCTCAAGAACAATGGAGGAGAAAATGACATTTTCTGTAACATACAGAAAAGGTCATCTATGTTATATTGAAACTAACTATCATAGAACGGTCTCTTCTCCATAAATTAAGTGAAGTGCCTTCAGCCCTGTTACCTGTCTTTGTCTAGCCACAAACTCAGGTACCAGTGTTTTTCCATCCTCCATCACACAGTCACTGTCAGGTCTCTGCCCTGCCAGCATAGTCTCCCTTGACTAACACAGTCAGCAAGAAATTATATTCAGACTTGTGTGTTAAGATCAATATTAAGCTACTCCAGTTTCTTGTTTCTTTGTACACAAATTTCTGGGATAAGTCATTTCAAATAGGACAGATGGAGATTGCAATTTATATATCATTGAGGAAATTGCATGTATAGAATGTCTGAAAGAACTTTTGTTCAACAAATAGCTTAAAATCCTAAAACCACAAGAACTGGTATGTTTAGTTAGCACAAAAAATGTCTCAGTAGATGGAGATGAATGTGCTGAACTGAAATGTTCTAATCCAGTCTGAATCTCAAGGATGGGTAGAGATAGCTTACCTTACTTTGTAAGTACCAGTACAGCCTAGAGGAGCATAAGTTTTTTGACACATTTTGTGCTTTTTTTACAGAGCCAAAGGAATCACTGACCCAGCTGTTCAGTTTCAGTGGTTTGTTCAGACCCTTTTATTTGGATACGCTTCCTTCGGTCTCCTGGTGTCTTACAAGCCTGCAGACAAGAAGCAGTACTAGAAGACAATGCAAGAGGTCACCTCTCACATACCTGATCTCATTTTTCTGAAAAGACCCCCATATACATGTCTAGGTGCTATAATTAGCTAAATTACATTCCTGCTGCATGATGCAGTGCCCTTCTACCCAAACAGCTCTCCTCTTACTAAGCAACACCATTAAAATTCACAGGGCCCTGTGGATAGTTCAGTAGAAAATCAACTCTTCAGTCTTAGCACTGCCAAATTTTAATCCTATTTGTTATGCAAGAAGCCAGAAGTTGCTCCTGTGCAGATTTTGACATGTGTACTCTGTCACTGACAGCTGGTAGCAGTGGCTGATAAATCACTTTTTCATTGTTCTACAACAGGGAGGGTTATTGACAGCCACAAGGCAGCTTGCACCTGTTTTGTAATAGGATTTAAATTTACCTATGTTTTCTCTATGGGACTGACACTGTTGTTAAAGCCTGCTCTTTGCACCTTGTTTTGTCTGCTTACTTTTTTTCCACAGAGGACAGACCACTGTACTGCTGCAGGCACATTGAAAAGACCAGGTCTCAGCTCAGGATGAGGGACAGTGAGCTTGGATACATGAAGCACTTTAACTTGGTTTAATATTAGTGCCTTACAATTAATGCAGCATGACCTCATCTTTGTAGTGAAGATTTTAAGTTATGAGTTATTGTCATATAAAGTAGCTTTGAGGGCAGCTTTTTTGAGAAGTGATTTATTACCTAAAGGAAAAAAAATATCAATCAAAAATCTAGCTGAAAAGTTGATATTTGGCAATGAAATTAGATGCAGTGAATAAACATACACCACTGGTTCCCAGATGCTGGTCTTTAAAACCTAAGGTTGAGAGACCATCATAAGCACATCTCAAGAGTATTTCCTGTATGTGTAGTGAGTCTTCCATCAGATTGTCTTTTACTTTTGAATATTTGAACAAGAATTTAGCCTGTGTAGTTTTAGCACTTTTAAAAGGAATAACTATTTAAAGTACTAACTCTGGTGTGGGGAGAAGTTTTACCATGCCACTTGCCATGATACTGTTGTGGAAGAAGGGGTAAGAAAAGGTTGTTCTTTAACCTCCAAGAGCTCCACAAGGTGGTAACAAGTAACTTTGTGCAGTACCTACAGGCTGTAACACTTCTATACGGGAAGCCTTATTCAAGCACAGATACATAAAGTTTTTGCTTTCAGTGGGTACTAAAAGCATGGAGAACTGAAGGGTTTGAAATGGTGGTTTGTTTGTCTTTTGGGTGGTGTTGTTGTTGTCTAATAGCAAACTGTTTAACTTAAATATTTTATAGAGAAGTAAAAACTCATTTAGTGACTAGAAATCCAACAGCAATGTCAAGAGCCTGAGCTACGTTTTACTGTGTAACCTTTTGTCTTAGTCTGTGACCCTGGAATAAAGATTTTAAAAAAGTGAAGAAGTTGTTTTTAATACAGCCTAGAAATAAAATGCTCATACAAAATACATAGACACCTTCCTGACACCAGGATCAGTGTTCACACTTGGAACATGCAGGATCAGCTTTCCAGAGTAATTCCCATCACTGATACTACACTGCCTTCCCCTCCCAGGCCAGGCTGCACTCCAGGCACTGCTCAGGCTCAGTCCCAGCCCTTTCCACTGGGCTCTGGAGTGGCTACAGGCAAATCACAGCTCTGACAAGTTATCCACATCCTGTCAGACTCCCCCTAATTAGACAGGCGGTGGCAAAGCTTCTTCAGTGCAGCCCAAGGAAGCTACAGTAGAAAAAAACATCTACTGCCTTAGTTGAAAAAAATTACCAAGTTAGAACAAGTTTTAGCCAGGTACTGGCATCAGCCCCATTTTTTGAAGCCTCTCTGGGATTTTTGTTTGGCATGACAATTTTCAGGAGCTTTCTCTGTGGAGGTTGCTGGGCATTGCTTACCAAAGAATCTAGAAATGCAACTCCCAGGTATTCACCCACCTTCAGACACTTTCTCTCCCCAGCCTTTGCTTCACAGCAGTTCAGTTTTAACATTTGGTTAAAAAAACCACAAAATACCCCCAAAAATAAAAGCCCAAACAGAAACCAACCAGTGTTTGCTGTCAGCCTCTGTCAGAGCTGTAAATGCCTGTTTGCTGCAGTTTTGGAGGCTTCACAATGCAATCCCAACTGCAAACCTGAGGAGCCTGGGACAGGTAATGCTGACTGGCCATGAGGAAAAGGAGCAAACCCACAGCATGACAAGACTGAAAATAATATTGAGATATCATTTCTGAGTAAGTGTTTATAGTGCCCTTAACAGCACAGTGAGATAAACATACCCTTAATATGTGACAAAATTATTTTTAAAAGCCAGTAGGAGCATGAATACATGCTCACTTGTAGGCACCTCACTCAGCTCACAAAGACACATTCCTGGCTTTGTCAGGCTCCCTGGAAATGCTGCTGGTTATACCAGGCATAAGCATTTCTCCAGGCTAGTCCTAGTAATAAAGGATTACTCCTAATCACTTAGAGCAACTCCACTGCAATCAAAACGTCCTTTCCACAACAGAAGGGCAGAGCAACACAAGTGCACCTTCTGTTTCTAAAGGCTGGGTGTCAAATCACCTTCATCAGCACCCAACCCACCCTGCTTGCCAAAGGAAAATACTTGCAAATTCACTGTAACAAAATATTTCAAAATATTGTTTCCCATTGAAAGGAAACCCCAGTGAAACATACAGAAGAGCTTTTACTGTTGGAAAAGACCACTAAATAAGAAGGCAAATCACCAGGAAAGCTAGGATTAATAAAGGTTTTTCAGAATGGATATTTCTGCCAATTTGGCTGGTCACAGGACTGAAAAATAAACACTTTAGACATCCATTTCAAATTGGAAAGAAGAAAAAACCAACCCTTGCTATGAAAGCTAAGTGCAAGACTGGGTATGCATTATATTAACAACGTAAAGTACATGCCAAGAAAATTTAAAAAGCAACCATGCCTGTTTTTTCTAGACATATTAAAAACCACCCCCATTCTGTATTTATTTGGCCTGCATTGGTGATCAAAAGGAATAATTTCATACAACTCAGAACCACCTCACTTAAAACAGCACTTTTATGCTGTGATTGCTTGGTATCTTTGTTGCATAAGAAAACAAATAAACCACCCAGATCCATTTCACTCTTCAATCATAATATATGGAAACAAGTGTCATTTACTCCTTACAGTCAGGTTATCTAGATCAGCATGTTTGGCAAATCATTGCTCAAATCAAGCTCTGTTGAGGAGATCTGGCTGTGTAGATCAGGACATGCAGCATCAGCTCAGAAACACTGCAGAGCCTGGACAGAAGCAGTGAGGGGTCTCCCACCCATTAAGAACTACTTCTAAAGCTTTCAGGGCTGTAGCTCATTTTTGTCAGGGAGTGATGAAAAACTTTTCTCAGAATCTCAGTACGTTGTCTTACTTTGCCTGTTTCATGCTGACCTAGCATGTTCTAAACACAACAGGAGTTGACTGAGCCAGACTGGAAATACCAAGTGCTGGTTAATTAGGGACATTTAATTTGCTCTGGGGCTGGGTCCCCTGCCGAGCAGCAGAGCCTGGGGGAGCTGGGGGAATGGCCCCCTTGGTCACTGCCACAGTGAATTGGAGCCCTACAGGCAGGTCCCGCAGTCTGATGTCTGGGGGCATTCTGGTGCAGTCCCTTTGTGCAAGAGCTACATGAACAGCTCAAGAAATGACCATAGCTTGTTGAAAGCAAAAGAAACAAAATCCCTCAGTATTCCCTTTCCTCCTGCTTTTCAGAAGAGCAGTAATAATATGGCACAATCCACATACTGTGCCAGACCTTACACAGCCCCTGCAACTCCAAACCTACAGCACATGCATGAGGGGAAGGAGGAGGGGAGAGGAGGAAAGAGAGGTGTAAGGAACATTATTATATCATTTATCAGCATTCTTTGAGACCATTTTCACAAAGGAAAAGCACTCAGGTGCCCCTTGTGGGAATACACAGGGTGACCAGTTTACTAAGTTTAGCAATTACACAATTTTAAATGTCCTTCTGAAGACACTCTAGGTCTCTTATCAAAAGGAAAACCATGTCCTTCTCCAAAATATCACAAGTGTGAAGGATAGGGATTTTCACAGTTGCAATCTGCCCCTGCACCCCCACACCAGGCAAGGAAACCAGAAGTAAATCAGAGTGCCTGCATTTAGAGGAGCTGTCAGACATCAGCAGCACAGGACAAGCCCCCTGTATCCTTTGTGTGGGTGCACTCAGATCTGACTGACCTGGCTCTGTCCTTAAGGACTCTTGGTTTCTTTAGACTGACAGGCTGTATGGGATGTTGATTATTATTGACATACTTCACAACATTCATATTTGATTGGAATATTTTCCAAATACTGGCACCAGTTTTTGCTGCAGCTTTAAAAAAATAAATAAGTGCTTTTGAATAATGGGAAATTCATCAGCTCAGGAAGGCACAACGTGCTGAAGGATTCCTCCTCCTCTGAGATGGAGCAAAAGTTTGGGAGCACATGAAAGCAAAGATTTGTAATAGAAGAAAACTCTAAAAACTTTAACACTCTATACATGACAGAATGCTTGCAGTTAAACAAACTGCAGACAAAGTGACAGGAGAACCAAAGCCATCCAATAGATGACTGGCAGGAATTACAGTCCAGCCCCAGAGTGTTGCAGTTTACTTTTCCATTCAATAAACCACGTGCCTATGTTTGGATCTAGCAAAAGTTAAACAATAAGATGCCAAATGCACTTACTGTGTTGTAGGATGGGGAGTTTGTGAATCTCCCAAAAGCTGCAGGCCAGAAGGCAAGGTGCTGCCTGTGAGGACATGCCACCTACATGGGAAGATAAACTGCTCCTGGTGATGCAAAAACATGTACTGGCAGAGATTTAAATGTTAATCCCCAGCTAACAGGACCTGGCTGAAAAAATTAGGGAATTAGTGTGGGAAGAGATTTTATTTCAATTTAAGATGCACCTTGTTTGCAGCAGTCCTGGGAAGCAGCTGTGCTGTGCCCCTGACAAGCAGCGTGTGCCTAGGACAGCTCCCAAAGGGGCTCAGCTCCAGTGACACACCTGGGGCAGGGCATCTCGTGCCTCTGGAGACAGGACTGTGCATTTTGGCCAGTGGCACCCTGGAAGGGAAGGGCAGGTTCCCCAAAGTTGGTGGTGACTGCAGTGAGAATCCCAGAGAGCTGACTGAGCTGGTCCCATGGACTTCAGTGACCCCCCTGAGCCCAGCCCAGGACACTCGGCACCCACACCCTGCCCACTGCCCAGGAGCACAGCCAGGGCAGGGAGCAGCTGCTCCATCTGTGCCACTGAGCAGGGTTTGGGCTGGAATGAGCAGGGTCCATGCTGGAATGAGGGCAGTCCATGCTGGAATGAGCAGGGTCTGTGCTGGAATGAGGAGGGTCCATGCTGGAATGAGCAGGGTCCATGCTGGAATGAGGACAGTCCATGCTGGAATGAGCAGGGTCCATGCTGGAATGAGCAGGGTCTGTGCTGGAATGAGCAGGGCCCATGGTGGAATGAGCAGGGTCCATGGTGGAATGAGCAGGGTCCATGCTGGACTGAGGGCAGTCCATGGTGGAATGAGCAGGGCGCATGCTGGAATGAGCAGGGTCCATGCTGGACTGAGGGCAGTCCATGGTGGAATGAGCAGGGTCCATGGTGGAATGAGCAGGGTCCATGCTGGAATGAGCAGGGTCCATGCTGGACTGAGGGCAGTCCATGGTGGAATGAGCAGGGTCCATGCTGGACTGAGGGCAGTCCATGCTGGAATGAGCAGGGTCCATGCTGGACTGAGGGCAGCCCATGCTGGAACGAGGGCACTCCATGGTGGAATGAGCAGGGTCCATGCTGGAATGAGGGCAGTCCATGCTGGAATGAGCAGGGTCCATGCTGGACTGAGGGCAGTCCATGGTGGAATGAGCAGGGTCCATGCTGGAATGAGGGCAGTCCATGGTGGAATGAGCAGGGTCCATGCTGGAATGAGGGCAGTCCATGGTGGAATGAGCAGGGTCCATGCTGGAATGAGGGCAGCCCATGCTGACTCCCACCCAGGGCCAGAGCAGCCATCCTGCCCAGCTGCTCTCTCCTCCCTGCCAGCTCAGAGCTCCCCCTCACATGAATGATGTGGGTTTTGAGCCAATGTCTATGACAGATAAAAGAAAAATATTAACTCTGATTTTGTAAGGTGTGGCTGCTATCACTGTCACACGAGAGAATGACAAGTCTTTCATTGCTGAGGTGGCGTAGCAGAATTTTAATTGTTTTTCAAATAAATACAATGCTTAGATTTATATTTTGCTCATTTAAACATTAGTGAAATTTTAAATAATCATTAAAGTTATTTTTCAAGGTACATAAGAACGCTCTATATAAAAATACTTCTTGAAATAAAACATTCAAAACCACATTATTAAATCTTTGAAATGCCATAGATCTTATTATATTTCATAATTCAAAAAGGAAAAGGTTAGCAGCACAGGTATTTAATTATTCTTTCCAAGCATACATTCATTTAAATGTCTCATTTTGAGGTTTTTTTTCCCCCCCCTTGGAAGATCTTAATTTTGTCTTTTAAGCCAATGAGACTTCAATGAAGGCAATATAGAATGTAAAATACCTCTGGTATTATTATATTCACATATAAAGTGTTTATTACTGAAGAGTGATTTACACTTTAAACTATGTTTATACTTAATAAAAATAAAAGCAAACAGCAGATATAATGTTCAACATTTTAACAACCTTCTGGACATCACCTTCCTTCCCCCCACCCCAAGCACATTTCCAAAATCATATAGTGATTTCAAGTGCATTTTTGGTTGCTCTATCTGCTACATCTACTTGCCCCAGGTTTGTGAAGACTGGCTAACTGCAGTTCCCACTGGTTAGGAAAATTTGTTAATGCTCTGAGCTTCTAAAACAATAAAGTCCCGAGTAATCCAAAATTTTTAAAACAAATACCCAGACAGCAGAACCTGTAGGTCACTACTGAGAACTTTGGTCATAAAGTTCCATTTTCTTCTCATGTAGGTACCTGAGACATCCTCAAAATTTCCTAAGAACTTTTTCAGAAAACATGAAAGGGTACTTTACCTCACCAATAGTGGGTTTTCACCCCCAAGTCTGCTCTTTGATGATGTGGTTCATTTCTCATTCTGATGGAAGCAGCAAGTATGTAATATGGACTCTGTCATCTATTTCCATACAGTGGAGAGAGTTGTGTCTGACAGGACACAGCTGTGATTTACAGGACCAAGGCCTATACCCATCATTCTGGATGGCAAGAAGGGAACAAAACAAACCACTGGGGCATCAATAATTTTTAGTTCCATGTGCAAACCAATACGGTCCTTCCAAAACTAAACCAAATCTGTAAACTGCTTTTTTGTCTACCATTTGTCAGACTCTGTGGTCCTGCTCCTTTGTGAGCTACAAGAAGAAGGAGAAAATAGATTATTTCTCAGAAATCTCTACTGCAGAGACAGTGCTACCCTTCTCATCCCTTCTTGCCTGCACAAGCTACAGGGGGAGATGGATCATGGAACCACAGAATGGTTTGGGTTGGAAGGGACCTCAAAGACCATTTAGTTCCAGCCTCCCTGTGGAGTTCTGTTCACTAGACCAAATTGCTCAAAGCCCCAACCAACATGGCCTTGAATCATTCCAGGGATGGGCATCCATAACTTTTCTGGGCAACCTGTGCCAGAACCTCACCATCCTCACAGTACAGCATTTCTTCTTAATTCCTAATATAAATCTGCCCTCTTAAAAGCCTTTGCCCCTTGTCCCATGCAGCTTTCCTGTGGGGCCTCTTTAGATACTGGAAGGACCTGTAAGGTCTTCCAGAGCTGAAGTTAAATTCTGCCCAAATGAAAGGCACAACTGTGTTGTGTGCACATTCAGAAGAGGGCCTGAACTTCTCTTACATTTCTTGCCATCCCACTCTGTTATATTATTAGTTGGTCTCTGCCTGTATTGATAAAAATGGTATTTAGGTCAATGTGTTCTTTGTTAATTGCATTAGCCATGTGCCTAAGACTTAGGCTTCCTCTTCTCCCAATACTGCCTTTGGCTATTAACATGTGGTCTTTAAATATATGTCACTATTAACAGTGCACTCAATCTGTCAGGTGAGATGGATAGAGCCTGTTTTAGACAGACTAAGATAATCAGTGCAATGCTATTTACAAAATTCACATTGGTAGTGAGACCCCTTTTTATGCTGAGTCTCCAAAAGCAAAGGGAAGAAATATATTTGTGTTCTGTTTATGAGCTCTAATCATCTCTATACTTTTTTTCAATTTCTGCAAAATATTTTGGAATTTTATTTTGCAAATAGGATCATTTTCCCTTGGGAAAAATATTAATATTATATTGGCTTTTATCTTCCAAGGGTTTTTCTGTCTGTGTTTAAATTACCTTCTATTAGCAGAATTTTTCCTCACATGGTAGCAAAGATCAGATCATATTCATGTTCAATCCCACACACCTCCTGAAGCAGATTTAGCAAACAGAAAACTGCTTCTGGCTTGGAAACAGAAAATTTCTGCACTTGTAATGTGGCTAAGTCCAGCGGAAGGAGCTGCATTACTTCAACAATGGGCATCAAAATAGAAGACCTTTGAGAGGTCTATATCCAGATGTAAAGAGAAATGCCTTCTCCTTGTTTATGGAATATCATTGGGTTCTACAAACTAGCTAAAATCCAGACAGCCAGCTGATAATGAAATGAGGAATTCCAACACCAGCAGAGACTAAGAGCTTCCCTTAGCTAAACTAACGTTTTGAGTTGAACTTTTTTTCCCCAAAGACATTTACTACATTTTGAGCAGGAAATCAATATCCTGATGCTATTTGCTAACTGTTCAGCTCTGAAAGATGATATTTGTTGTGACAGCCTCCAGGCTGGGGCTCTGCAGAGTCCTTGGCACAGGCCCTGGTGCCCCAGCCGCGCTGTGCCCGTCACCGCTCCGTCCAGGCAGCTGTGGGGTAGCGTTCCAGGAGTGCATTCCTCAGCTGGGCTGTGTGGATCTTGTCTCTGGTCTCCACAGTGCAGATCACCTGGAAAAACAATTAGGACCATTCCTGATGGCATGGCAGCAATCTCAGACAAAGCCATTTCCAACTTAAACCTAAAATGCGCTCATAAAAACTACCAGTTCAAAATAAAAACTCTGGCCCTCACATCCGCTCTCTATGCAGGTAAGAGAACTGAGATTGCAGACATCTGGGGCTCTTCCAGCCCATCTGCATGACCATAAAACCTTCCAAAACCCTACTTTATTGCCTTCAAAGTTTAAAGAATACAACTGATCCTCTGCTGGCTGTTGGGCAAGGTGCCTCTCTGCCCTTGGCCTCCCTGAAGACATCTGTTAGCAGCCTCGCTTTTCCTTTCCCTGTGCGTGGCATTGCTGCCACCTCACCCACCTCTGACTCTTACCTCATCACATTTCTGTATTTCTGGCAAGTGTTTGTTCCAGTACTTCCATCCTTCAAGCTTTTTGAATTCACTTTCTCTTGTCTGTCATGGAGTTATCCCCCAGTTCTCTATCATCTCTGCAATATTTTGGCTGGTTTCACTTCTCATACACCACCTTGCTTCATTCTGTTTTTTGTTTGCTTATTGCATCACTTCTAGTTTTCTTTTCTGGTTGTTCTACTGCTAAATAAAACAACTTGGGCAAAACTAATCTTGATAGTTTTTTTTTATTTCTTCACTTTCCTCCAAAGGTACTGTTGAAATCCTGTCATGTAGACACTAAAGATAATAACTTGAATGGCATTTTTTAAATTTTTCAATTATCTCTCTTTTTTGCATACTCACATCTCTGCCCCCATCACTTGAAAGCCTGGGCACTAGCAAAGATGAGGCACCAAAGTAAAGGCACAGAAGGAAAATCATATTTCACAATTTGAGGCTCCTAACTTCCATTACTGATAGTCCTGCTGCAATAATCACGGGTGTTGAAAGTGCCACATGGGAAAACAGAAACATGGAAGTCTAGCAAGGAAAGGACCCAAGATGAGTCACAGTGCAGCTACAGAGAGTTCAGTGTAGCAGCAAATCTACAGAGAGCAGAGAAACAAGGAGCCATGAAAACCTGGTGGTGGGCTGCTCCAGACATGCCCTGTCAAAATGTTCCTATCAGAGCTGCATCCCTTTTAGAAAACAAAAAATACTCTAATTTGTTTACAAGGACATTTCTAAATAAGAACTTAGAATTCATGTTTTCTGGAACTGTCTTAAAGTAACAATAAACCTTTAGCAAAAGTGCTGAATGAAAATATAAAACACTAACACTCCAAGTTAATCTAAATAGCCATAGCTCACTTAATTAGAAAACTGGCTTCAGTTTCTCAAATACCCACCATGAAATAAGCCACAATTCTGATCTGGTCTTGTAATTCTTCACCTCTTGTGCTGCACATAGTTCTATTTGTTTGGCTCTTTGGAATGCAAATTAGATGCTAATTTTTTCTTCTTCAAAAAAGTGGGATTTAATCTCAAGAGAAGGACAGTCATAGAGGACAAGAAAAAATGAGGAAAGGGGAGAGAACACAATGACTGGGAAAAGGATCTGAGAACACCAATGTACCCAACACCCATTGTCCATTCCCTGCTTCATGTAAAATCTCCAAAGCTTTGCAATCATATCTTCAAGGGGACAGACACATCTCACATGGAGTCTGTAATTAAAAAAGTAAGATTCTTCGTCTTCCAGAGCAATCATGCCTGTTTTGTCCTGAGCAAATCAATTGCTGCTCCTGGAACCAGTCTGCATGTGAGAGATTCAGCCTTGAATGTCTGGTAGCAAGCTGTGGCTCTGCCCACAGAGCAAGCATGGGGAAGCATTTTGATTTATGGCTAATTATCCTCTCTGCCCTTTCCTTTCTGCTCATGATGGAAACCAGGCAGACCTCAGTAGACTGGAGCCAGAGAGCTTGTGAGCAGGCTGGATAAACACTGTCATTCTGTTCTAAGCATGCACCACAAGCAGCAGCTGATAAGGAAGACACTGAGCTGCAGTGTGTCATAAAAGTACTAATAGCAACAGCAGTGATAAAAAACAACCCCAGAAATTCACCTGATTTTTCACAGTTGTCAAAGAAAGGAATAGAGAACATTTGGTCCCAGCAGGAGTGAAGAGAGAATCACACAACACCTCGGGGCAGCTCCAGATCTCAGCAGCAAGGAAGGCAGGAATTTACTTTCTTGCTTAGATTAAGCCAATTTACACTGCAGTTTTACTTTCACAAACTTTCTCTCTTGCTTGCTTTGCCTGGGACACATAATTTACACGAGTGTCCAACAGAGCAACCCTCACATTCACAGGGAGTAGATGAGGTTATATTTTATGTGAGATGCAGAAGCACCCCAATACCTATAGGAGGTTGCATAGCTATTGATGACCTAAGAGTAAGTGCCCCAAAATGGTCTTATTTAAGAATAAATGACAAATCCTATTGCCTGATCTTTCTTGTACACCAGACAAGGTAACTTATGACAACTAGAGAAAAATTTGCCTTAAAATTATTTCATACTGATAAGCCTCAGAACTATACATGGGATTTTTGAACCTGCAGAGCTCTTATTGGCTGCAGGGCCAGCTGTGCACAGCACACCTTGCTTTTCTCTGTATCAAAAACCCCACAAAACCACCAACAGAGGTTTCTCTCCTACATATAATGTCTTTGCTGGATTAATTAATTAAATAATTTTCTGGTCCAGTAAGACCATTAAAATAACCAGACAGATAGACCTTTTACTGCACTTAGGTTCCATTCCCTGTGACAGGTAATCTAAAGATAAATTTCAGCCAAAGGGTTTAGTCAGCCTGTAAGTTTTTTTCAGAGCAGGCCTACAAGTTAAATTAAAGACAGAAGAGATTTCACTGACTACTGATGGCTTGTGGGGTTTATTTTATGACTGGAAATTATTGAGGAAGCAGGACAAAAGCTAAAAAAAAAATTAAAGGAAAAAAATTATGACAAGTTATTGACATGCAACACCAAAAATCCAGATGCATAAATCCAAATATTCTTTGGAATTACACTGACTTCAAAGACTGGAAATTTCATAACTTCACAAAAGGAAGAAATATGCAAATTTCTGTGCTGAATAGGGTGGACACCTCTACTCCCTTTTGACGGCAAGATCTCATAGTAGAGGCACTTCACCTTTTGGATCATATTTTCCTAGATTTTAAAAATTAATTTGGCTTGCCTCTCAGCTCCCTGATGTCTACTGTCTGCAGGCTGTGTGTGCAAATAAAAACAGTGGGTGGTTAAAAACATAAAAACATGCTAAGCCAATGTTAGAGAGCAGAGGAAATGTGAGCCGTACTGCTGAATCAAGAGATTTCAGTCTTTTGTGCTTTTCCAGGCTCCATGTAAAGCTAATCCTAAATAACCAGTGCAGTCCTTTATGTCTTTGAATCATCCATTGAACCTTCCTATTCTGCTTCTTTAATTCTAGAAATCATATTAATCATCTTAAGTATGAATAACTTAGTATTCATGATCTAAGTCTTAGTATTCAGGCATCTAAGTCTTTTTGCATAACTCAGTATTTATGATACACCACATTTAGCAACATTAGAGGTTTGCTTGCATGAAAGTTCAAGTTAAGAATGACAACTTGATTTATATATACTGGTTTCTGTTCTGTATTTAGAAAAAGGGGTTTCTTTTAAAATAATCAACAACTGGGCAATTTTGTGAATTATTTGGTAAACACCCAGTGTAGATTACGTCACATTACAGATTATTTGGTAACATCAGCTCAGCTGATGGTTTGGGATCAGCTGCCAGATTGTCCCCGTGGTCAGAGCAATGGAATGCTTGAGAAAGAGAGCAGCAGCCATCAGCTGGTTGTGCAAGCTGAGCCCTTATCATTTGGCACTTGGGGCACTCAGGTGGGTGAGCACGAGCAGGAACAAGCTGCAGCCATTACGTAAGGCAGGTAAGAACCCACAGGAACACTCAGACCCTCCCAGGGCAGCCTCTCCTTCTCACAGGCTGCCCTGTGCCACAGTCTGCTGGGGAATGCCTTAAAGAACAGCACCAAATTCTTCTGGGGAGCCTCAGAAGAAATGGAGTGTTGAGCTTCCCACTCCCAGTGTCTCCACTCTGCAGCTGGGGATGGAACACGGAAACAGAGCCTTGCCCAGGGTCATGCTTTGGCAATGATAGCATCCTTCTGCACATGTGAGCTGCACAGCTGCCTGCTCCTGTGTATCTGCTTCACAGGGCAATGACAGGCAATATGTTGGCACCTGGGGACTCTAATCCAAAATATTCCCTTCAATCCTTTACAGAATGCAAGTTGGCCCAAATTAATTTATTCAAATTGACCAGAGCAGACTGAAATAATTTATTGAGTTCCAGCCTGAGGTGAATGAACTGCATGAGAAAAACAGACACTATGCCACCCAAAGCCAGGAATTTCAGCACCACTGGGAGAATGTGTAATGCTACTGAAAAGAAAAGGAAATATTTGATCTATGATTTAGCATTTTCATGCACAGACAAGAGGGAGAAGTAGTGTGGTGGATGTGTTTTTCACAGGCAGTCTCTTCCAAGTTCTCCAAAACAACAGCACAGTGAAGCTCCCAAGAGGCCTGAAGTGAACAGACCAGACAGCCCATAATGCCAGACAGGAGTGAGCTCAGAGGGAGCACTGCCACCCACTGAAAAGCTGCTGGGGCAATTCACAACCTTACAGAACCCTCCTGGACCTGCCAGTTTCATTATGCTGGAGTTTCAGTGGTGAGAAGACTTCTCTAGAAAATTTTCAAGGAATTTTTTTTTCAACTAGGTTGCCTGAGTCCAAAAATTATACACTTATGAAGCAGGCAAGCTGCTGAACTACTTCATAGCAAAGAATGTCCTTACCTTATTAAGTTGCTTATTGATTTTTGTTCATTGACTTCTCTATGAGCCAATATTATTATGAAATTAAAGGGACTTAAATGGTTTTAAAGAGGTTTACATATGGAAGCAATTTAAATGATAAATTGTTCCAATCGAATCTGAGGAATATTACTGATGGAGAACAGAGAAAGCTCACAGAAGCAAGGTGTAGCTTCCTCCCATGAATTAGGTAGTCCTTTAGATATCTGTATCCACTTAACTGGTGATATCAGATGATTATTTTATTAGCTCAGATCTTTTTTCTGCCTAGATATTCCCTGTCATCTAACCGCCTTCAACAGGTGTAAAATGTGAAGCTTACCAGACTGGTTATTTGTCTGATTCGCTAAGAGTTATCTATTTCAATACAGGGACTTTGGAAGTAGTTTCCTAACCAGTCAGGTAAGAGTGAATAAGGGTGTATTCCTCTGCAAGAAAGAAATCCAGAATGAGTCACAAGGGAAGAGAATCTAAACTGGAGGTATGAGCAGGCAGAATCCTAAAGAAACTCCCATAATATTCCATGAAACACAAGCAGCTGATCCCTCTGCACAAGGCACTTCTTACTCTAATATAGACATATTCCTTCCTTATTTTTTAGTAAAGAAAAAAAATCTTATTTTTGCCACTAAAATGTTCCAAAAGTTTTTTTTTCCAGAAGTGAAGATTGAACACAAAATTTCATTTTAGAAAGTCCTTCCTTTTTCATGAAATCAGACTATCAACAAGGATCTTCCCACAGAGTGTTCCAAGTGTGCACTAGATGAACAAGCACTAACCCAGAAAGGCATTTCACTAGAATGAAAAAAACCCAACCAAAGCAGCTCTGTCAGCCTGATAAGTGACTAGAAGCCAAGTTTCTCTCTGTTAGAAATAAAAGGGTAGATCTAAAAGGCTGATTAAATACTGAGGCAATAATCTTGACAGGACAGATTTAGTGTTTCAAATCAGCATCTATGCTCTCTGCTCTGTCCTGTCAAACACCTCATCTACATCCACAGTCACAAGCACACATTAAAGTCAGAATGAAATGGGTATAGCTGCAATTTCTTGTCATTACTGCCAGTACAGCACAAGGTGGTAATTTTGGTTCTTGATCCAGGTCTAAATTCATACCTTATTTTATGTGCTGTAATTTATACTACAAATGCTTAAAATGTTTTGATGACACAGGTCTTTGGCTCTTAGAAACAACAAAGAAAAAACCAAAATATCCTTCACAGATCTTAGCTTTACTCTGAAAATAGATATTTTTTCCTTGTACCTGGATAGAGCAAATTCATTTTGATGCTTACATATAAACCCTTTTTGACTACACGTGTTTTAATTTTCAAAGAAAGCTTCACAGTCCTCTAGATATCACCAGATAGAGCTGCCTGCAGAGGTCTGTATGTCTGGGCCACTACTTTGTACTTCACATCTAATTATGCAATAGCCTCTCCCAGACTGGTTGAAAGCCATCATGCAAATCCAATATCCAATTAATTTATTCAGGGATGCAAATTCCTCCCTTCAACCTTTTTGTACAACACTATCAGATTCTTGAAGTGAAATTACACTGTTTAAAGTGCAGAGAATACTATATAGCACTGTTTTCATTCAGGGCCTGTATTTACTAAAAACTAAAAAACCAAACCAAACCAAACAAAAAAAAAAAAGAAACACCTAAGACAGTAGATTTGATTTGATTTGCTTAATAGCATTAGTATAAACTACAAGTCTCACTCCATAAAAATGGCATTGAAAACTTTATAAGAGTTACAGGCTTTACTGAATCTAACCTTCAGTGAAAAGCATTTCCAGAGCTAAGCTGGTCACTCAGAGGGGTTTATCCACCTCCTGCACCTTGTGCTGTGAGTGTCACACTATCTCCAAATCAGCCAAAGCTGGCCTATCATTATGGCACACTGCAGAACAATGTGGGTTAAGTCCTAGATGCCTCAGAGTATTGATGATATCATGTACCATAGTGATCTTTAATCTGCCTCTTCTTTATATCTGCAAGTGAAAATACTGAGCAGGCTTTTGCATCCAGACGGGAAATTAAATTTAAAGGCAAAAATCAACGAGATTGCTTACCCAGTAACATTTCTGCACCCCAATTATGAGCCTGATTAGCAAAGATCTCTAATTTGACTTCCACCTGGGGTTTCACAAACTAAGTCAGGTTGGACCTGGACAGCAATAGCATGAAATCAGTAGGACCACACCTTTGCCAAACCAGTTGAAATAAGAGACGCATCATGAGAAAAATGGTCCTTTTGAGAGACACCATTAGCTGGTAGCACCTCTTCACTCTTTCTGCATCCAATACTCAACAAAGGAATAATGGCTTTCCTCTGTGCTCTGGGTGGCTAAGAAACAAATCTGAGTCCCTAATTTAAAAGGGGAATTCCTTAAGATTAAGGGTGTTCTCTACATTGCTTTAAGGCAAACATGTCAGACAATTACAGCCAGCCTACACAGCTGGCTCTTCAAGTTCTGGATGGATGCTGCAGCTTGCTCACCTCCTCCAGCACCTGCCACACGTGTCAGGAGGGTTCATACCAGCAACAGTGCCATGCAACACCTGGAGTACTTCACCATGGTGTTGCAACAGCAAGTAAAACTGGTCCTGTGTTATTTATGAGCCTGCTAAGTGCTTGGCAAGAAGCTGTACAACACAGAGGAAATAATGTCTGACACTCTGCACACTCTGTTGGATTTTTTCAACATAAGCATAAAGAGACAAGGAAACAGAATAAAGCAGGGGAGGCCAGTACTATCAGAGAAACTGAAATTGCATCTCCTCTTACCTCAACAGTGAAGAGGTTGGATGTCACAAATGTGCGTTCTTGTTTGATATCCAGAACTCTAGATCAAATAAGGGACAAATTAGAGATCACAACAATCCCCTGTCATTGCAAAACAGTTCCTGAAAGTGTTTGGAGAGTAAACATATTTCCTTCTTTCTGAATTAGACACAATTCTATGCCACAAAGGTGTTTTCAGACTGGAACAAAAATCAAGGAAATAAAAACTTTTCTGCAATATAACAAGGAAAAAACCTTTGAATAATTAATTACTTACAGACTTGGCTTCAGAGATGTTTGGAAACGTTTCCCAATCTTTAATAATCTTTGTGCTAATCTGTGATTATATTTCCCAACTATTAGTCTGATTTACCTTGCTTCCTCCCGAGCCAAAAGCTCCAGTAGCTTTGACATGTCTCCTGGGCAGTCAGAAATCACAAGGGAAAATCTGCACACTCTGTTATCCAGGGTCAGGGCACGAGCTATGCACTGCTGCAGCAAATGTAATTCCAGGTTTCCACTGCATATAACAACTGCCACTCTGAAAACAGACAGAAAAGCAAGAGTTTTGATTAGCACTTGCCTGTGTAAAGGAACTGTAAATCATAAAGACTGTGCCAATATCAGCCTAAGGTCTGCTAGAACCTCCCATCAATAAAAATTACAGATTAGAGGGCTCCTGCCTCAGTATCCATTGTGAGCAGGTAGGGGAGGCCTATAATTTGGCTGCATTAGTTGGTCTGAAATGATGTTTTCATTTCACATTTCCTGGAGATTTGAGTTTTGTTAGAGATAATTAGCTGGGGAACTGTAGGTCTAAGTTGCAAGTTTTAAGAATTTGACATAATTCTCACCTGGAAGTTCTAAGTTTCAGCCTCTTACTGATCAGACAAAATGTATGTTCAAGGTTTTCTGTAACCATTGATTAAATTCATCACAACCCTGAAAAATGAGTGCAGAAATGTTTCAAGTGGAAGCGAAGAGCCACATGATTAGTCTATGAAAATCTCTCTGCAGAGTCAAACCTACCCTCTTTGCATTTTCCCTTTTATTTTAGCTGTACTGAAATGTGTTGCTGCTCTGTGTGCACTGCCAGCCTCTTCTGAAGAATCGTCTCAGCAGTATTTTAGTGTACAGTCCTCTGCACTAGAAATCTTATTTTGTCTTGAGGGCATGCATGTTTAAATACATTCTGGACTATGACCTGAGCCAAGGCTCAATCCACTTAAGTGCTGAGTCCTCAGGCTGAGAGGCCAGGCAGCACTGGGCCACACGCTGAACACCAGGCACAAGGATAATCCCTCTGAGTGTGTGCACAGCTCTCAGGAGGGGAGGCAGGTGCCACTGGGTCACTGCAGCAGGCAGCCCAGCTCAGCTCCTGTCCCACCACAGACAGGGACAAGGGGAACAAGAGGAGACAACAGGCTGACAAGGGCAGGACACTGTCCTGGCAGGTGCAACGATGCCTTATGGAGCTGTAACTGCCTTTGCCCAGATATCTGAGAATCAAGGAGTCAAGGAAAGGGACAAGATGTGCCAGGTGTCCAGACTGGCATCTGTCTGGTTCAGCACAATCTTACCACCTGTGACCAGTCCAGTCAGGCTGAACTTTCTGCCACCAATGAGCCCCTTGCCAGTTCAGGGGCAGGAACTGCCTGGACACCCACAGAACAAGGAGATTGTCACTGTTTGCTAGGACCAGGGTGCTCAGTACCATGTTTCTGCCACAGTTCCCTGTTTGCAGCAGCTGCTGTACCTTTTACCCTTCAACTCAGGCAGCTTCCCTGCCACCAGTGCTGCAAGCCCAATGGCCCC
Organism: Melozone crissalis; assembly: GCF_028551555.1. Taxonomy (NCBI): domain Eukaryota; kingdom Metazoa; phylum Chordata; class Aves; order Passeriformes; family Passerellidae; genus Melozone; species Melozone crissalis. Next base: position 24,486,173 of record NW_026535797.1, on the reverse strand, counting down.
TTCTGCATCAACCGTGGCTCGCTCGTACTCCAGCAGCCTCAGCATTGAAACGAGGATGTCCTCCTCCCTGAAAGAGAGACCTGGGTCAAAACAAATCAAAAGAGCTCCCAGAAGCAGAAGATAACACATTTATGGGTAACTGGGTTCTTGCCATCCACCCAGATACATGTGATGCCAAGGTGGTGTTACAGAATGCTGTATACAGAATACAGTGCTGCTGGGGGTGAATGCACATCTCAGACTCATTATTAACTGAAAGACAGGATGGCTTTTTACTAGAAATATTACCCAAATCCTAGTAGCAAGTGTATTCCACAAATGTGGCCTTGTGAAGATTTAGAAGAGGTTTGCCAAGGGCTGCCTTCAAGTGTTGTAGAACACAAGGACAAGGTTTACACTTGTCAGAGCATGACCAGGTAGTGCTGGCAGAAATTTTGGCCAAAGGGTGAGTTTGGACAACATTTTAGTCATATCACTTAGTTTTAGGTAGTCCTGTGAGGAGCTGGGAGTTGGACTTGATAATCCTTCATGGATCTCTTTCAATTTGAGATATTCTGTGATTTCTATGGTTTGTGGGTCTGGGTTCAAAGCCTTCAGTGCCCCTCTTGGAAAGAAAGGTTCCCCATGCCCACACTCCCCCAGTCTGCATGTTGCATTTTTCACATACAACAACATGCATCCAGTATTATTAATTTCACTGCTTTTCTTCACCTACCTCACAGTAACAACTTTATCCACAAGCTTCCCCGTCAACTGCAAAGAATTGCTGCCAAAGCAAACTCCACTCACATCTGCAGATTTCAAAAGACAAAAAAAATGAAATTGGCTGCTTTAGACATATTCAACATTTTTTAGAGTCCTGGCTGGTTTGTGCCTTTAATGAGTGCAGCACACTGCTGTTACATGACCTTAAGTTGTTTTTTTCATGTGATAGAAATGTGTTTGGCAATGAAGGGCCAAATATCACAAGAAGATTTTGCCATTTTGGACCCCTTCAAGAAACTTCTGATACTTCACTGGCATTGTTGCAGTGTGAGAGTGACCCTGCAGCCCAGTGCTTTTCACTGTTCAAGGAGGATTGAAGGAGAGGAGACCCAAGCATGGTATTGGGATTGTTAGCTCCAGCAGCACAGCTGGCTAAGAGTGCAGACACATGCAGAGCTAACCAAGAGAAATTAGAAGTTTCTTACAAAACTCCCATTTAATCCAAAACTTCCAGAGATTTGAACATCAGGCAAACAGGATGCTTTAAATTGCTTAACAGATGAGGTTTTTTGAGCAAATGATAAGGAAACAACTCTACCATTTATTAAGCACTTTTGTTCTGAGAACAGTTTTGTGTCTAAATATTTAAGCACTGCATCATTTTCCTGCCTTTTCCACAAGAGCTTTCCCATTGACTTCACTGGTTTAGATGCTGTGTGTGAGCACAATGTTCAGACAAATAATCTCATATTTCTAAGTATTCACATGCACTGGAAATAATATTTTACCCCATCAGGGTGTGGGGGAAAATGTGGCAGAATTTGCTCTTACAGCTTGAACTAAATTGTAACTCTTCAGAGAACTTCCTTAAAATATGTTTGAATTGAAATAGTAAGAAAATTATATAGTTGGAGAAATCTGTTACAACCTTTATTTTACCTCCAAAAGAATAGAATACTGCATTTTCTCACCTCCATAGAAGTGATGATTGTTGCAGGCCTGGTCGTCATTTGGGTGGCCAGCTTTTAAGGACTCTTGCAATACTGGGAAACTTTCAGACTCAACTCCCTGAGGAAGAGAGAGGTTGTCACTTTTTTATTGAACCAGTTGTAACAGAAGTTACCACCAAAGTAGACAGCCAAATCTACAGAAATTTCCTCTTCAAATTAACAATCAATTTCAAGCGTCAAAACAACCATGCTACCACTAAACTTATTCTGTGGCTTACTTAGGACCAAATTTTTCCAGTAAGAACTTATTTCAAAACACAGAACTGGATTTTATTTGCTTAGGAGAAGTCTTCCCATGCTTTTCTCTTAAATCCAGCCAAACTGCCAAGGGACAGGAACTTCCCTGGTTCTTACAGGGTCTTCTCTGAGGCAAAGCCCATGGGATCAGAGCGTTCCTGCCCCAGCATAGGCAGTCTCTGCAAGTGTCACTAGATACCAGTGTCTTTTGTAAACAGCAATGCTTAATAGGTGAAAGGCAACTTACAATTACAGAAATATGTGGGTTGAGGTGTTTGAGTGCAGCAGCTGACCCTGCCAGCAAGCCACAGTGGCCTCCTGCAGGGAAAATCACCGCGTCCAGCTTTGGCACCTGCTCGTACATCTCCAGCCCCACGGTGCCCAGGCCTGACAGGTACACAGCACTGTCCTCCCTGCGGAAGGAAGGGCACACATCAGCAGAGGTCAGGGCAGGAATAATGATTCCATCTACTACTTTCAAGATATTGTTCAGCAGAAAAAGATAAATGCGAGTAAATCAGCAGCACGTGAGGGAGGAGGTGATGCAACAGGAGGGTGCCATCAGGTGGGCCACAGCCTGCTCCTGCCCACTGGGAGAAAACCTGTGCTATAGACAAGCCCCTCAAAGAGTTTTCAGACTGAAGAGCACTTAAGTCCCATCATCATCAGGGGTTTACACAACTCGCAGGGAGAAGTCATATTTCCATTGCCATCACTTCCTTCAGCTTCATAAATTTTAGATGTTGCAGTCTAAACTATGAGCAAAGCCTCGAAAAGGAATCCTGTCTTTACTTATCAGTGGATTTAGTGTTTGTGATGAATGGAAATTTTCATGAGATTTAAGCAGTGTGTTCAACCTCACAAATATCAAAGAGATTGCTAGAGTTGTCTTTCCACAGTCCATGGCCAATATCTGATATACCTTTCCATTAAGCAAAGCATTTAGTCATGCCAAAATATTTACTGGTAAAATACTTTCAGGCAAATGTAGTATAAATAATAGGGACAAGCAGCATCAAAAAAATGAAGAAAACTCCAGTATACTGTCATGACTGACTTGGATCTATTTCTAAAAACTGGTTTGCATTTTATTTAAAAGTTAGCAAGGATGTAAATGTAGAACTACATGTAAGAAAAGAAATATGAGCTCTCTGTATGTTCTGCTTTTTCTGGCAAACAGAATTGTAGATCCAATGGCTGTACTTGATTTACTTGACCCAAGGATGTTTGGGCACTAGGAAACTGTTTTTATTACTGTATCTGTTAGACAGGCACAGAGAGGCTCAGTGTAAGAGCACAGAATTCCTGCAAGGAGGAGACCAAGGCCCTTGAGAAGTTACCTCACAGAAAATTCTTCAGAGCAAGGGTCTATATAACCACATAAGAAAGGACATCCACTCCTGTAGCACAGCCATAGACAAAGGCAAGAAATCATAGTGGAATGAGTAACTGAATCCTTGTGTTTACTTCCTTATCAAGATACTGAAGGAGTTCTCTCCTCCTCCTTATATGTGACAAAATATATCATTGACCTCCTGAATAGTTCTGGGGACTTATTCCCAAATAAGATTCAGATCCAAGTTTGTGGAGCTACCCCTGCCATGGTTACATGGGGTACAAGGGGACCTGCAAAATTGAGTGAAGGCTTGGGATATTCACTGAAGGAATAAAGCCTCTCTAACAATTGAAAACTGTCCAAATGAGACTGCTCTGAGCATGGAGAGCTGTTAGCAATTTGAATCAGTATTTCAGATCATCATGTTTTCCTTGATAACATCCAGTTGAAACATCAGTTCACTGATCAGCCATCAGCTTTTATAAGAAAGCAGGTGAATTTCTTTGCATTGTGAGTCATAACTTTTGCTTTTTGAAAGCAAAAAATATATGCTATTGAGGCAAAATGAAGGAAGAGGGCAGATAAATCTAAAGACTGGAGACTGAAACAAGCATTTTTGAGCCAGAGCCAGAAACTTGGATATTTGCCTTCTGAAATGTGTGATACATCAGCAGTCAAAGATGGGCTGTCAGGCTTTAGTTTTCCAATGAAGTTTTGGTGTGGCAGCTAGAAGGCTCTGTTCCTATCTGTTCCAAGGAAAGAACTCAGTCTGTTGGATAGAGTAACAGACTAACCAGATCAGAAATAATCAGGTTTGATCAGCATTCAGATATCGAGTTACACAAGAAAAAAATGGGCTCTCAAGGATGGAAGGAGTGTAATGCAATCTGCAGCACCCTTTCCTCCCTGATTCACAAAGGAATGTTTCTCACATCCTCACAGAGGGACTGAGTTAGTTATTGGCAATAGTCACATTGCATTTATAATGAGGTCCTGAGCCCCTGGTGTTAGCAAAAATTTCATGGCACCTAGGCAGCAATTAGGCAAAATAAATGATTGAATTCCAATTTGAAAAATCACATTTCCTTCCTGGGATTCCCCAGGAAGTTGCAACTGAGTAAAAAGTGTCCTCCATCTATTTGAATTCTTGCATGGTCATTTTCATGACACAGAATTTTAATTGCAGCCAGCAATGGGAAGAGCTGACAGTGACACACCCAGCTGCAGGCACAGCCCAGCCCAGTCACGTACCCAGCCCTCTGCCTCAGGAAGGGCAGAATGAATTCCTGGGTGAGGAGACCCAGAGACCAAATTGCTAGGGATTGCATCCCAGCTAGAATTAAACTGGAATACAATGACATTTTGCAAGTTCCATTCTAACACTTGGGAGCTCAGCTGGTATTTTACAAACAGCTTTGGCAAGTGACAAGAATGTGTGTCAGACCCACACTGGAGAGGACTGGCTATCCATAAAGGCTTACATTACACTGGGAAACCTCTCCAGGTCTACACCTAACAAAATATTTTTCAGATATCCCATTATGAAAGCCTCACAATTCAAGTGGGGGGTTTCTTCCTTTTTTTTTTCCAGTGAAAAATTGCATCTGTGAGTTTTTAATTAAACACAGTCACAGATTGAACAACTTGTTTTTTGTAACCTGAAACCTGAAATAAATCAGAGTGCTTTAGTATTATTAATGGTAGTGTGTACATTCAGAGTTCCTCAGTGTTGGATGCTGAAGTTCTACACATGCATTGTCCCTGGAGCTTCATGAACCTGGAGAATATCTACTTTATGTAACTGAAATCATTATTTAGGGATGAGGGGAAGATAAAAGATCAAATTACAATAAAATAATTTAGTTCTTTTGTGTGAATGTGATAGTTGATGCAAGCCAGCTGGAGGTTAATACATCAATTGAAAAATGGCTGACAGAAATTTGGAAATCACCAAGTTATGGAGAACTGTGGTTTTCAAAGGAGCTTTAAAGTGTTTAAAATTCATTGGGATTCAGGGCACCTCATTCCCCATTGAAAATCCCAGTCTGGGACCAGACTGTGCCCATGGTGGCAGACCAGGCCCATGAAGCAGCCCTGTGTGTCACTGGCTGCTGGCAGAGCTAACACAGGAGTTGAACAGCACAGTTTGTAGTATTGCCTTCCCAATACACTAGCTGGGAAAGAAATGAGGAATTCCTCTGTTCTGCTCATTCTGGGATCTTCTTCCCAGGCAACACCCCGCACCATTACTGTGTTGGAGGCAGCAGTGCCTGGGAGCTGGAGGGGAATGGGCACTCCCTGCAGGAGATGCCATACCAGCACCAGGAGGGGGATAAAGCCTGCACAGAAGCAGCAGTGGTAGGGGGACAATTCCAGCTCAGGGTATCAGAGGGACCACTGTTAATGATTCACCCCTCTGTGCTTTTGGAAATCTTTCTTGAAGAAAGGTAAAAAAAGAAAAGGGGCAGGGCGGAGGGGGAATGCATAAGAGGCTACAGATAAAAGAGAAAAGGAAAAAGGTAGGAGTTCTAAGAGTTACTGCCTGTCTTATTTATGTTTTTGTTAGATCTGCCTTGTCCAGTGACCTCAAATAGTTCAAATTTAGATTTATGCTCATCCTTAGCTACTTTAAACGTATGTATGAAGTAGACTCTCAATCATTGTTTTTCAAGACAGGATCAGTTTTGCTCCTCACACCAAATATGTGAAAATCTTAGAGCATTAACCTCTTCTTGCTCCACATTTTCTCACTGAACAATTTTAAAGATTAACTTTTACCCATGTAACTTCAAACAGAGAGATCAGAAATGAACACCAGCCTAAATACTTTCTGATGGAGTTACTAAAGAATTAAATGATAGCCACTATCATATTAGCTCATAGAAATCAGAGTTTGCCTAATTGAGCGGCAGACAAGTGTGTTTCATTTATGTCTCCATCTCCAGCTGTTACAGAAAGACACGATTTGTGCCTGGAAACACGTAACTGTCCATATTCCAGGTAAATGGAGCATTTGGATGAGCTGTGATAATTTTAATGAAACTGTTTTTGCAGAGCTGTGCAGGTATCCAGTGAGCTGTCTCTAGTGTGCCTGCTGTCACTCACTCCTCCAGGTAGAGGTATCCGTTCTCCTGAGCCAGCCTCCGCGCGTGCAGCTGGGCGTCCTTGCCCGTGGCGCCGTAGGAGATGACCATGGCGCCGTAGTCGCGGCACATCCTCACGCGGGCCGGGGCCGTGCTGGTGCACAGGATCACGAACACGGGCACACGGAGCTCTGAGGCGTGGTGCGCAACAGCCATGGAGAAGTTGCTGTCTGAGGCCACGATCACCCCTTTTCTTTGCTGCTCCTGAAAACAGGGTTGCAATTGCACGTTAGTGTCACATAGCTGGACCCTGGATCATTCCAATGGTATGGCTTCCTTTTTTCCCTTTACTAGCGGATTGAATTGTGATGTTATGGTACACTGTATGCATGGCTGGTGTGATCTCGGGATTTACACACAAAGCTAAAACAGCACAAGATCAACCCCTGTGCCTGCACTCCTCTGGGTTCAATTCTTGTTCCATGGGAAAGAGCTGAAAAACTCCAACTGATCACAGAAGAGCTGATAGCAGGTCCCTCAGAGCTTATATCTCTGCTCTGCCTGTATGAAATTATTTAATTTTTGCTTTCTTTTAATAGAAGATTTCATTTTTATTATTACAAAAGGCAGGAATAACCACTGCTCTTGGGCTGCTGTCTCATGCCTATTTTAACAATTACTGCAGAGACTCCTATGACAATGGCAACAATCTCCTATGACAAATGATAAACAAGCTATTCATGTAAGAAAACTGAAATTCATTGCAAAATCAATTGGTGATCTAGATCTTTGTCATCACTTATTGTAATTCAATTTCATCATTGCTCATCAGTTTGGTGGTTTCGACACATCAGAACTACAGTACACATAAAAACACTTGCATCTTAATGCCATAAGAAAATGCTGATGTTTCCATTTTGCAAGCTTTTTTTTCAAACATTAAGAATTTCCCTGGCAGACCAGCCAATTGTAAATAAAGTCATATTTTACATTCAGACCAATCTCTGTTCATATGCTGTGTTCAGTACAATGATTCTAAAGACAAGAAACACTGTGATTCCATGGAGATTAGAGGCAAATTTATCTTCAACTCTGCTCCATTTTCATGAAGCAGAGCTACTCTGCTCCTTTTTGAATGCTGACATTTTGCAATACCTGAGGCAATGACATCAGAAGGTAAAGTACACCTCGTTCCTTCACAGACCCCGTGTACTGGAGGAACTCCTTCTTCAGGTAGATGTCCATTCCATACTGCTTGGACAGCCTAGAATACTGGAGTAGATAAATAATATTATGTCAGTATATCTACTGCTAAGAAAAAACTTCCACATCCCATCAGCTGCATGTTGAGAAATGAATTCTACTGCTATATATGAGCTCTAAAAAGCAAAATTAATCCTCTGGTTCTTCATTCACAACAGAGTATTGTTACTTACCAGGTTCCTTCTGCTTTATGAAAGTGATTCTCAAACTCACAGCAGTGAAATATGGACCACATGCCATTAAGAACTCTGAAAATAGCACTTGCTTTGTATCTTACTGTTCAAACACAGGCATTAAAATAAATATTTTCAATCATCTCAAAACCCACACTTCCAGCACTTGCCAGAACTGGATATTGACTACCCAAAAAATAAGTTCATCATCTAATATATAAAAAGGCCATCAGAAAATATCTCCTTGAGCCCCATTATGGCTCTGCTATGGTTTCTGCCACTAATTCCCTACTGAGTGTTGTCTATTTTGCGTCCTACGACCAGTAGAATACTAGTAAAGACATTTCTTACTCAAAGAAAAATGCAAACAATAAAAAACAATTTCCCAGGACTGCAAGTGTAAGCAGCAGCTGTTTGGAAAAGCTTAGTGTTTGGATCAGAAATGATGCCTGAGCTGAGGGGAATTAGCAAGTACATTACATGTAATGCACTGCCCGAGTGCATGATTTTAAAAAAATTTTAATGGAAAATATTTGTTAAGCTTTATAATAAGACACTCCCAGCATGTATTAACATATTAATTTCCTATTAGCATTTTCATTAAACCCAGAGTTTTACACAAGATAACGTGTGAAACAGAGCTGCAGTAAGCCTGTGGGTGCCAGCTCCCCAGGCTTATTGCAGCTCTATTTCAGAACTGGCTCCATCTCCTCTATTGGCTGCCAAAGCAAATGAGGCCCTGGTGATTTAGGGGATCAAGTCTTCATTTAGGATAAGTCATGAAGTGAGACAGATCCAGAATCAGCATGACAAAATATTTCTCTCAAGCAGTATCTGGCAGTGTCACACATACAATGTATAGTGTACACACTAATAGGCACTGACACGGCTTTCAGACTGCAGGGCTTTCCAAGTGAATTTATATAAACTAAATATATCTGAATCAGACACTTCCTTTAAAGTATGCAGTTAAACTACATGTTTCAGGTGAACACTTCAAGGCTTTTTAGTGGATTTCCAAGCATATGTTTAAGTTCCTCACCCATAGGTGGGGCCAGATTCTCTGTTTTGCTTCTGAAAATCCTGACATAGGAGCTACCCCTTGCTGCTCCTTTGCAAATCTGGCTGCAGAAACTGAAACGATGGAAAGTGCTTAGCACACTAATAGGATAATAGTTTATATCCTAAACATCCTAATCTATGGAGAATGCCTATGCAAAATAGAACAAGAACACCATAAAAGAAATGCTGCTAGTGCTTCACATACCATGCTTGTTTCAGTAGACAATCTTGTATTCTAGAGCAAACAATCAGCAAAAGGATTTAAGGAGATGAATCGTGTGCATAATAAAGTTGCTACGTCTCCTACATTTAAAACTGTGTAATTAAGTCACTTTTCCATAGGGGTGGTGTACTTTAGATTGATATTTATCTTTAATTTTGATAGTCAGGATTTTAATTCTTTAGGTTGTCCTCTTTGTCTCCCTTTAACTGAGGATTTTTTCATATAGCCTAAATATAACAACTACTTCTAACAAAGCAGGCATCAGTGCTATTTGCAGTTGAACTGACCTGATGTGTGACCTCCTAAGACTCATTGAACCAGCCTGTAAGATTTCCTTTGAGTCACTGTGATCTTATCTAAGGACCACAGATACCATGTGTGAGGTACAGCACACAGCACATCCACCAAGCTAACACAACACAGCCCTCACAGCTCCTTCATCAGTAGCCAAGCCAGGTGTCCAGCTTGATGTCAGTTCCCAGTTTTCTTATGCCTACTACCTCTTGGGCATGCCACAATTCACTCATGATGCCAGATCTCAGCTCCAAGGCAAACTCCTGCCTAAGGAACCAGGATGCTCCATCCATGGTTTTACCTGCAGATAAGGAATCACCCTCTGCAAAGTGTTTCTCCCTTCAAATAATTAAATGGATTATAGTCACACTCACTGTTTTAGTCTAAACAAATATCTCTGAAAGGGACTATTACCTCTACACAATGAGTTAAAATAAAGGTTTTCTGTGTTTTTCTTGACACCACTCTGTGCTTTTGAAACAGTGCATGAAATGCACTAATAACTTCTGCAGGAACATTACTTTGAATAACAACAGTCATGGGCTATTTTCACAGTAAAATATACAGGTTTTTATATGGGTATAGGTTTTCCACTATTCTGATAATTTTTAAAGCATAGTTAATAAAAAATTACTAAAGCGAGATTGTTTAGCTTGAAACAGTAAATGCAGAAAGGGGTTGCATAAATCTGCCAGGGATAACCAGGAGCAAGGAGCTATTTAAGTTGGGGGGTGTAATGGTTTAACCTCAATTGGCAACTAAATACCATCCTACCACTTGCTCATTTCCCTGCCCCTGTGCTCTAGGCAGGATGAGAATTGGAAGGGTGAAAGTGAGAAATCACATGAGGTGGGATAAGAACACTTAGTAAGAATAAATAAATAAATAAATAACAACAATGTAATTAAAAGGAAAACAACAAAGCTAAATAAGACCCAAGAAAGACAGCTTATACAATTGAAAACAATTGCTCACCAAAAACCAGGCCCTGAGCCTCAGGCCCCCAGCCAAATTTCCCCCTAATTTTGTTGCTGAGCAAGGTGTCATATGGTGTAGGATGTCCCTTTGGTCAGTTGTGGCGTGCAGCTCCAGCTGTCTCCCCTCCCAACTCCTTGCACATCCCCAGTCTTCTCACTGGTGGGATGAAGTGAGGAAGAGAAAACACCTTGGCTCTGTGTAAGAGCTGCTCAGCAATAACAAAAAAATCTCTGTCTTATCAACAATATTTTCATCACAAATCCAAACCACAGCCCCATACCAGCTACTGTGAAGAAAATTAACTCTACCCTAGCCAAAATTTCCTTGCATTCCAGCTAAATCTTTTGTTCCACCTTACAGCCCCAAACTGTCTTGCGCCACATCCTTTGACACAAGAGACACTTCAGTAATGGACTACAAAAAGCACAGCTATCCTTATTTTGGGAATGTTAGGCTAAAAAACCCACACTGGAAGTAGTTATGATGTCTCTGCATCAGCAGGCATCATATGGGAACAAGGAGAACTTTGAGGACCCAACCACTTCACCCCAGGGACTGCTAACCCCAAGCAGATTGCAAGGTTCTTACCCTGTGCGTGCCAGGAAAACAATCCTCAAGGATTCACTGAGAGTGTGATTTGGGACTGCTGCTAGAATTGCCATTTGGCAAGGACACTCTTTTCACCCACCAAAAGGAAAAGAGATTACCCAGAGAGCCCAGAGCTGCCTGCTTGAAGAGCTCCCAATGGTAGAAAAACACTATGAAAAAGCACAGAAATACAGTCCAGCTTGCCATTGTACTTCTCTTGTGCTTTAGCAGACCTTGCACATTGATGGGGTACCTCAGACATTTCTACACCAATGACAGGTGCACGTTTGTGTGCATCCTTATTTTGCTGAAGACACCTGTGGGAGAAATACCTGGCTACTGAACACATCCAGCCCTTCCTGGCTGGCCTGACAGAAGGCAAATCTGTACCTTCAAACCCTCCAAATAAGAGGGCTGGTTCCAAACCAGACCCTTCCACAAGAGTGCTTACCCAAGCACTCATAGTCTGCCACCTCTAACTCAGGTCCCTTCTAGCAGGAGTTTTTCACTGGGAGCATAATACCACAGTGCATTAGGTCTATGCCTAATGTGGTTTATCCTTTGTTTACAGGCCACTGCAATCTTTGAGGATTTAGGTTAGTGTAAACAGATAAGAAGAAAATTATTATTGTCAGTCAAGTACAATTAATATGAACATGATTCTTCTCACACAGATCTCTCTGCTGCAATTCACACACACCCTTTCTTCATTTCTGATCGACTTTCATAAGGAAAATGAAAAGAAACATAGAGAAAATACAAACCCATCAAGATTCCCTACCATGCAGGGGGTTTTCTGAACACCACACTGGATTTTGAAGGCTGCTGCACTAATGTCTTCAAACCGAATGAGCCTGTTGCAGCTGGCCAGGCTGGTCCTACTGCTTGGCTGGGGGATGCAGGAAAGGGCATCCCTGAGCAACTCCTCATTCCGGCTCACTATCTTCATTTCCCAGGTCTTCACATCCCCGTTCAGGTAATCCTCCTCACCAAAATCCTTCAGTCTCTCAGGGTTGATAGAGGGTGGCTTCTGCCCAATAAGGCCATTTCTTACAGGGACATCCTTACAGCAGTGAAGATCACAAACTGCTGGGATATCTTTTTTCTTTATTTTATTGTCATCCCTGAAAACAAATAAAAGAGACTTGTTAGAAAGGCTTGGATGATTAAAGGCTTGATATTTAGCATTTTAGAAGGATGCACATCTCAGCTGCTCTTTGCAAGCCTCAACCAGGCAGAGCGAGTTTGCTACTGACATAACACCTACCTTCAGGTGCACTGAAAGATACTGTAACCTTGCAGCTGTTAGAAAAGCCACAAATAACTCAACATGTGGGCAAACTGTGAAACTATCCTACCCAAGAAAATAAGAAATATATAATCTGTGCTGTCTGGACAGCAAGACCTTCCTTAGTACTCCATATTCAACCAGAAATTATTCTAGTTCAGTGCTTCCAAAAATTTTGGAATAACTGGAGTTGTACACAATTCTATCTTTTTCAAAAAAGGCAAGAAGCTGCTGCAGACCATTCCCATAAACTATTAATAGCAGTCACAAATGCCACTACGTTGTACATGTGCTCTCTGCCCTTGGATACTTGCAGAGTGTACTCTTGACAGCCATCAACTGCCCCATGATGGGAAGGAAATTACTTTGATAAGGTACAATAATTATATCCTCCTACAGAGCTAAAGAATTAGGTCTTCTGATCTGTGGGTTTACATTTCATTGGTAAATATCTCTGTAGATATGGCAGATATGTGATGGCACAAAAATCTCCTTTCCCAAGAAACATACGAGAGATAGCACTGCTAGAAAAACTTGCAGAATTTGGTACCTTCAATTGCCTGACTCTGTGGTCCACAGCGTTCAGTCCACAAGGAACACTGTACTGTTGTGCAGGATTCTGCAGCCCTGCTGACAGATAAATGCAAAGCTTCTAGGAATTCTAGGAATTTGGAGATTATTGTGGGGAAAGGGAACATTAAGCAGAAGACCAGTGATTTGGAGAAGAGCTGACCCCTGGTTTGTGACTGTGATTAGACAGATGGTACAAGCTCCTCTGCATGACTCACTATTATTCTATTTGGCTGAAATGGTTTTCTAAAACCAAATGTGTTAAATCATGTCAGACATTCCAGCATTATCCCCAGCAAAAAATATTTACCTTTTTTCTAAAATAATTTGGGTCTAAGTTTTGCAGCTATCCATCAACAGGACTGGCTAAAGCACATTTTACAGCAGTGATCAACACCATAATATGCTTTGCAGCAACTTCCAAAAGAATTTTTAAATATTTAGAAACATCTGTTTTTTGAGCAATTGCCCACTTTGGGCATCATCCATTTCCTTAATGGTATCAATAATCTGTGCCAGTAGCTCTGGCTCCTATTAACACTTCCAATTTTTCCACTGAGGAATTCACATAACAATAGAGGCAACATAAAATGTTTTATTATTAGAATCAAGTAATATACCACAGCATCAATCATTCTGTATATCCTCACAGGACAAAATTTTCATAGCAAGATCCTCTCTCTCTAAAATTAATGAGAACACTGATTTTCTAAGGTAAATAAAGTATATACACATTTGTAACCTCTTTATGTTGAAACTTGTGATCTAAAGTATTTTCCCAATACTGTATCTTAAAGCTGATACAGCCTAACACCAGGCATTCTGCTTCAAACCAAGTAACTTATCAAGGAGCTCTGTTCCATAATTTTCTGCATCTCTGCTCCATTGGGGTTAGACAGCTGGAACACTTCACAAAGATGTTAAGCTTCCAGTGTTAGCCCGGGTGCACATTAGTCTGCTTAATGCCAAGCTGAGAACCAGATCAGATTTCCTCCCTGTGAACTTGTTACAGCACAGCCCAAAATACAACAGCAGCAGCAGCACCCAGGAGGCCACAGTAAAGTTCATTCCATGCCCCTCCCTTCCAAAAAATGTTTTCCATATCACAGACTCCCATAACCACTCCAAAAGGAAGAACAGATATGTCTTATTTCTGCACATACTGTCTAAAACGTTTAGCAAGCATTAGCAATGAATTATGTTCTTACACTGGAAATGTTTTAAAGGTGTCTATGTAGGGTAAAAACATTAGGCAGATCAAAAATTTGTGAGTTTATGGGTCAAATTTTTTATCCAACTGGCATTTGAGATGGAAGAACAAGTCTCATTTTTCATTGCATCCATTGCAATCAAAAAGTCTATAAAAACACCCAGCCAAAGGAGTTTATCAATGAACCAGGATTCTGTGAGAAAGTACAAGTGCATGGTAATGCCTCATCACACTAGTGCCATCAAATATTTGTATCTGCAAATAGACTAAAAAGGTATATTGACTTTTTGCCCCAGTCTTAGGTTTCTCTTTTTGTGGCGGAAAAAGAAGGAGGAAAGGAAATCAGATTCTCAGTCCTTTATGTGCATGACCAGTGAGTATCTGCTCAGGACTCCAATGGAGACAACATCTTGTGACCATTGGAAAAGAGGAACTGAAATCAAACAGCTGTAAAATATGTACAGGTTTTTCAGGCTTGAGTTTGGTTTAGAGCCCATCTGAATTATTACCATCTCAATATTTAATACAAAAACTATCATACATTTGCATCTGAAAAGTCAGCAGCCTCTTCATCAAGGGGGATATCATTCTATTGTATTTATATGTATTGTGTGTATTTATTTCAGAATTTCTTTGATTCTTCTACACCCACATGTCTTATTCACATTACAGAATGACATTTTCCCATACTGAGCCCACCTGGATGTGCCACAGACCCTCCTGGAGCTCTCAAACTCCCAAGGTAAACAGTGGGCTGAGGTATGATCACATATCACAAATGGGGAACTAATGGTCCTGTTGAGTCAAAAGTATTTCTTGCCTCAAAAGCATTCCACATGCTTGGCAGAGATCTAGATGGATTTCTTCTATAGGCAGCAAAGCATGCAAGTGCTCACACAACCCCAGCTCGTGACTTCTCAAGCGCAGTCCCAGAACACAGCCCCTGCCCCAGCAGCCGTGCCCACCAGCTGAAGATCTGAGCCAATACAAACCCAAACCCCAGCATAGAAAGCGCTGCTCCTTTCAGATGGAGCTTTTCCTTTTTTGGAGTTTGCCACAAGTTTTCATTAAAAGGTCTGTTTATTTCCAGACATAAAACAAACACCCAGCTGGCAAGCTTTGTTACATGGTTATAAATTACAACATTTTACCTTTAAAGTGATTAGTAAAAGCAAACATGAAAATACAGTTTATAAACCTACTTTTTCAAGAACAGCTGCTCAGCATAACTGGAAAAAAAAAGAGAAGATCCATATGCAGACTTTCCATAAACAATTAAAGCACAGGAAAAAATATCATTTGTTTAAGTAGAATGCTTTACATATTTTAAAGTCTCAAAGTCAATGCAAAACCAGTGTGTACCAAAATGTACTCCTACAATAATAAAAAGCAACAACTTGGAATGAATATTTTTTCTATTTCCAGTTTGTTTTTTTGAACATACTGATAATATTCATCAAGTTAAACAGCACTAGGGAAAAAAATCCAAAAATAGCAATATTAACAATCTAAGAAAATAATAAAACCAGCAAAAATAATTTTGGGAACACGAAAGGCAATAATGCATGCTATACCTAAAGACCGCAACTGTTGCCTTTGCCAGACAGAGAAGTGTCCAAGTGTGCAATGATGGACAGTTCCATGTGCCCATGGTGAAGCACTTCAGATTGCCTCCCTCAGCACCCACAAAACAGACTAAACAGATTAAACTGGTGCACTGGATCTCCTCAGCTTCTAAAACTGAAGGAGCAAAATCTGCAAAATCATGCATGTCCAGGGAATAGCAAAGTGTGAAAGACTATTCACCATTCTGCCCAGTATAAATGTTAGAGGGAGATGGTATTAAAGTATGAGGTAGAAAATTTTAAATTTCCCTTCTTAGAGAAAATTATTAGCTCACAGGACTCATTGCAAGAGGACTCTACAAAGAACAAAAATATAAACAGGCTCCTAAAAAAATACACAGCTAAATGGAAGTAGTGACCAATACACACATTGTTCAAGAATTAATCTGTGATTCAGGAAGCCCCTGGGCAAACTCCATGAAAGCATGTGAGAGAAAGTGCCTTAGGTGGCTTTCATTTTTCTCCCAGTTCTGTTACTGGCCACCTCTAGAGAGAGAACACAGAGAGGACTGCTCTTTGGCCTGACCCAGTGCTGATTGCAGATGTACCCAGTTAGCCCATTTGGCAGCTTTTACACTTCCAAAATGAGTCACAACAGCATGTTTTGAGGCAGACATGAAGCTGAAATTATGGACATACAGTCCCATGTACTGGTTCCCAGATGGAAATTCAACTGTCACAAGAGGAAACTAATTTTAATATAAGACTGAAAACTCAGCCTTTCTTTGTCATTTCTACAGCAGCTTTTGTCATCTGCATTCACAGTGATACACATTCACTGTAAAGAGGGACTGACAGTGTTGCAAAATGTGCAGTTGAGCAGTCACAAAATGTTAACCTTGAATACACTTCAAACTCATATGCACATGTTTGTTACATTTTTTAATGTTTTGTGTGTAGGGGTTTCTGAAGGTCATACCTATATGCTGCCATCACCTTCGGGCTCCCTGAAGACTTTCCTGGAGCACACTGACCAAGGGACATTGGTAAGAAACAGCTTTAGACAGATTTGTCACCTGCTTTCAGGTAACTGGGCTAATATCTTACACCTGCAAGTTCAGAATACTTATTAAGGCAAAAGGTGACCCCATTTGAAGTCACTTCTGCCTCTTTGCTCAGTGTTGAGCAGAGGTGGGTCAGGCACAGGGGGCAAGGCAGGGTGAGCAGCCTGCTGCAGGTGCAATCTGCCTGGCTTATGACTGCAACGTGGCTGGGGCTGGGATCTCCTCTTACAGGAGCGAGGAAGAGGCAATCCCAGGATATGACAGAGAGGGTCCTTTCCCTCATCCTAATCCCTTTTACCCAGAACCTCTCCAGCTCCATTAATCCTTCTAATTCCATGTCCCAGTGCTGTCTCCTCTGACCCTTCTCACCACTTGAGCCTCCCAGACCCCTCTGATACTTTCCTTGTTTGCTGCAATCTCCTTTTCCTGTAGCTCATAAACATTCCTGTTCCATCTCAACTCCTCTTCTACCTTTTTACCCTTTCCCAAATACATCCAATAGCAGCAATTCTTTAAAGCTTCTCAGCAACTTGAGCAAGTGCGACTTTATGAAAGAAAAATGGTAGAAAAATAGAGGCTTGCTGAGATAAAAGTATCAAGAAGGATCATAACAAATGTCATCTTCACTACTAGAAATTCCAGGTTATGCACTCAATAGTGTCTGAGTGCCCTGCACACCATTACAGGGTGATAAGTAACCTCCTGCAGGCACAGGGAAGGAACAAAATAAATTTGACAATTCCCTCTCCTTGACAATAAATTCAAAACAGATCAAAAACAATACTGCACTCTAAATATTACTGTCTTGAATTATCATTATTTTGATATTGAATTGAATTATAAGTATTTTGTGTAAGACTAGCACTTAGAAACACCCATTTGAGACTGTATCACTCCAACTAGTGGCACATACATGATGGAAATATAAAATGCATATCTGACCTTTATATATCTAGAGCCTATGCAAAGTGATTGCTCCTAAATCACACAGGAATCACCACCACCTTCCCCTAAACAGAAGGGCAAGTTCAGCAAATATTAGCTCAACTTTATTGATGGAAACTGGGACACAGACAGATCCAGTGGCTTGCCTAAGACTTCCGCAGGACTATTTATCAGAGTGTCTTAAAGACAACGAGGTCGGGGCATAATAACCATGCTGGGGGACAAAAGTGTAAGCACTGTGCCCATCCAGCAGAGACAGCTACATAACAACCAAGCCTTGAGGCTGAGCAGGCCTTTAGAGCTCTACTCACCATATACAGGCCTGGCAAATCTGTGTGATGCTGCACCAGCAGCACACACAAAGTTCACGTTCATGCAGCAAACAACCAAGCTGTATTATCACCTCTGGTAAAATCTCTCCTTACTTTTAGCAAGTCAGATTTACCAGAGCCTGAGCCTAGCACTACATATGCCTTCATCTGTGATCATAATCTATTGCCATTCTTCTGTACACAGTATGCACACCTCATTGCTTACTGCTGGCAGTGGCAACTGGGTGTCAGCTGCTAAATAGAAAACACTAGGAAAAGCAATCTGAAAGCAAGAGGAATTCACAAGGCCATCCATTATGCAAGTGTTGAAGCAGAGGTAACCAACTGTCCCTCAAACAGACCCATCCCTCCCAAAGTTCTTATAAGACATTCACAGCTGTGAATTTCAAATTATAGCTATCCAACACTGCACAGAGTTTGGCAGCTAAAACTCATTAAGCAATTAAACTTTCTCCTAAGTCGAATGTATTCTGAGTCTAGAGTTTTTCTGGTGACTAACATATCTCCATAATTCACTTCCAGTTAGGAATGAGTAACATAACTCAAAACAGAGCAAAGAGTGGTCCTGTGCTGAAAGGAGATCCACAGTGCACTGCAGAACAGGTCATATCTTGGGTGACTTTGGGCAAGCCCTTTTTACATTGCCAATGACCTTGTCTTCCTCTTTATTAACAGCATCAGGCCCACTGAAACGATTTATATGTTAACAACATCTGTGACAAGGAGATGCAGGAAATAGAACTGTTCCTTGTTTGTACCACATCTGGCAAAACCAGAGCGTGATCTCAATAGTGGTGTCCAGATAATAAAATGGAGGGAAAAACAAACTATGGAAAAGGTTAAGAATGTGGTTGCACAACACCACCATGCCATGTGTGTGCACAGCCTCAGCTCATGCTACACAAGGACACTAGATGACTCTTAAATTCCATCTGCACCATCCAGGAAACAGGAATTCAAGATCACCATAAACACCATAACAAAGACAACCACAGAATTGTAATAACAGGATCTGACATGGGCTATCCCAAGATAAATTTTCAGCAGTCCACTGGCCTGTCCAGGGTTATTTCTGATACCATACTCATAAAGAAATAAAAAAGCTGAACTCTGTGGGCTAAAAATATTAAAATCTCCACCACTTCTAGCGGATGACTCCAAGAGCAACCCATATCCACAGAACCCTGGGAGATTATGGAAAATTGCAAACAATTTCTTGGATTTTTTGTTTGGTTTGATTTTTTTAGGGAGTTAAGGAAAGGAAAAAGAAAGCATTACCTATACAGCACAGCGACTAAATAAACAACGAGGCGAAGCAGAACTCCAACTACGAGAGCATAAGGAGGCAGGAGGGGTCCAGGGGTTGTCATGTCCGTGGGCCTGGCCCTGGGGGGACCCCGAGGGCTGACCATGACCCCTGAGGGGGATAAAGGAGCACTCTAGCTCTAAGTTAGACAGCAATATTCTCCAACCTTTGCCAGAAAGGATCGTAGTCTTCGTCTTCCCTGTAGCGCTCCCTGGGACTTCTGTTTTTTAAGACCCTGAAGTAGATAAACTGTGCTGCAAAATTCATGGTAACTCCTGGTGCAAAGCAAAGCTGGGACACTGCTGGCAGGGGACACACTTGCCTGTGAGAAGTGTCAGCCCTGCACTGCTGGGTGGGAAATAGCAGGCAGTGTGCTGTAAGCAGCTCTCAGGGCTGCCTGGGGGGAGTGCCTTTGAAAGAGATGGCTGCTGCTATTTAAAGAGATTATTTCAGAGCCCAACCTGTCCTTGTCAATTTGAGTCAGGGCCTGGATTATGCCTGGGTGACGCTCTGTTAGCAGGACACTTGGAGCTTTAGTTACTTACTGCTTAGCTGTGGAGCATGATCCCCACCAGCTGCAGGGCCCATGAGTGAGCAGCAGGAAAGGGATGCCAGGCTTGGGGTCTCTGCTGGGATCCTTTCAGGCAACACCAAGGGACATGGCTCCTCATGACTGAGGCACAGAGAGACAGCTCAGCTTGTGTGGGTCTTCTCTTGGCACAGGTCCCTGCAGCAGAAAAATACGGGCATCTAGATCATAAAGAACAGAAGAACAGAAAACACCATCTAGGGGAAGGACTGTAGCAAGTTAGCTATATCTTTGTACATATCTGTTCTATTTTTATATATATATATAGGGTTTATATATCTATAAATGCCATCTAAATCTGCTTTTCTTTGCCCTGAGAGAGCACTAGCAAAGGCAGAGTCACAGTTCCAGATACAGAATGGCTGTGCAGCAGGGATGGGGCAGAGGTCATTTTGTGGTTCCTCTCCTCTCAAATATATTCCTGATGCCTCCAGACTGCCTGGAGATGAACCAGGTATCTATTTCCAAGTATGAGGTGGCCCTCAGTACCCTCTGCTTTCTACTGAGACCATACAAAATCCTAATCTCAAAGACAGAGAACAGGCATGTAATGAAATCTAACCCAAGCTGTGACCTAACTCTCCCCACAGGATATCATGAGAAATACTATAATCAGATTTATATGGGAGAGTCAAAATAAATGCTCACATAGTCTTCTGGGATCTCTGGAAAGTCTGAGCTGTACTGGTGGAGCCTTCCCTACACTGGTGTGGCAGGCAGGCCCATGTTCTCTTGACTTCATGTTGATGAAGCTCCAGATTCACCGTTTTTTCCAGTTTCTCACACACAGACCCCTTTTATTCTTTCTTTTCCAGGTGGTGGATGTGCAGGTCGTGGTGGTGCCATGTGCTACAAGCAGCCACAGCCCAGCAGCACGCTGCTGCCAGGGGAGATGGGGAAGGAATGCACTCAGCTGCTGCCAGCACTTGCAGCCCCACAGCCAAGTCACCTTCAGCCAACTTCACTGCTGCCTTGAAGGGCAGAGGGAAGGCAGGGGGAGTTACCACTCTGCTCACAACACAGCTGAGTGCAATGGTGGGCAGGAAATGGAACTTTGTAGCAGTGGAAATGGCAATTCCTTTGGCTCTTGGCTATCTGGGCGTCCAGATGCGCTCAAACCCTGACACGAATTGAGTTCCTCACAAACAAGGCTTGATCTGTGACTGACACTTGGACCACATGGGTGAAAGGACTGCTGGGACCATTTGGTCAAGAAGCTGGAAAAAAATTCACCAAGCTGTTGCATGACAGAAGTACATGAAGCACTGAATTGCTATCCTTGTAAACACTCCCAAACAAGCAGCCAGCTATAGAAAAAGGATCTTTGGGAATTTCTGCTGCAGATTTCAGCCCATGTCAAACATTCTTTCAAAGCCCTTGCCACTTCCAAACCTGTTCACAGTGCTTTAAAACATACCACAATTACCACAGGAAGGAAAAACTAGCTTTCAGCTTTGATTTTTTCTTTTGTATGGGTGGAAGGAAGGGGTAAGTAAGATACAATTGCAGTGCTGGTACAGTTAAGTGATATCTAACACAATTGCAATGAAACTGTCAAAGATACTAAGTTACAGGTCACCCAGGAGATGACATTTCTTTTCAAATCCAGAGTTTCTTACTTCCCTCCAAGCTGCTCTTTGGTGGGTCCTAAGGGAAGGAAGCCAATGCCTCAGTGCTCTATAGCTTTCCAAAGGTTTCATTTACAACTTCCATGCTGCCACCAGTCACACTTTGTGTGTTTGTGCAAGGAAATCATCCTTCATCTCTGCCCAGCTTTAGGCTGAGACCTCAGTAAAACCAGACTTGGTCAGAGGCACTGTGTACATCAGAAATGGCAATTATTGGGAAGTGGTTTTATCCACATCATAATAAAATATTATCTTGTACTTAGACAATTTTGAGTCCAAAGAAAAAAATAAACCACACAGTTAAATCAATAAAGAGAACTGAAATACAGTGTTCATGTGCTGGTGTGTAAGAAAAAGTAATGTTTAGCACTGGAAAGAATTGGAAAATCCAAATCTCAGAATAACAGTTTTACACTCACCAGGTCATATATAACTGCCAGCCTTCCTCCCTCAGTCCCTGGCACAAAATCCATTTAGAACAGCATAATGTGGAGAGTAACAGCTGCTTCTTTTTCTAGAAAACCTTTTAAACAAGGTTATGCTGCACTTTTCCTGAACTAAAAAATAAAATAGAACCATTTTGCTGTCAGAACGGAAAAGAATGCCTCATTCTCTTGTAACCAGAGAGAACTCAGTTTGGACAGCACTGAGAAAAATAGCTATGGCCATTGTAAATAAGGACTTTATTGAATTACAGGACTTGAAAGATTGTTTTGAAGGGTTAGCCAAGCTTTCCCCTACACTAAATAAAATTAATAACATTTCCAACCTCAGTGAGAACAGCATGGGTGGGAAGTGATAGTCTGTCCAAAGCAGAGAATTCTTTACAGAATTTGATCACTTGCAGAAGGAAAGAGGGTGGAGACAGTCTGCAGTTAAGCCAAGAAAAACAATAAAACTTTCTCAGAGAATAGCAACTCAGAAAACCAAAATTATAATTGAGGATTATGCAACATATTGATGCAAATGTGGTGGTAAACCACTGTGGTAATCAGTATGGATAAAAAATACAGGCAACTCATAAAGAATTGCCAACTAAAAAAAAATAAACCAGAAAGAACAAAAATAAATAGGCACCAAAAAGATGCCCATTTCCTTCTAATTAAAGATACCAATTTAACTCCCATCTCAGTTTCTTCATAAATCAATATTCATAGAGCAGACCGAAGTTTCGGTCCCAAGTGTTTATATTTTTATTTGTTTACATTTGTCCGCAGCTGACCCACAACAGTAAAATATCACATTCCCATTTACTATCTTTAGGGATCTCAGAAAAGGCTGACAAGGTAGATTCAAATCAGTGGAAACAGAAGTAGCTTCCCCAAGCTGGATTTCACAGAGCCTGAAACAAAGCGCAGGCATCAATTCAAAGAACATATTTGCTGGAACAAGAGGCAACAGGGAAGCCTGGATGTGCTTTATCTAAAGTTTTGGGACAGACTGTATCTGTTAATGTGGGACAGACTGTATCTGTTTTATGTAAACATTTTGCAGAAAGGATGAGATATTTCTCAAGGCAAAGAGCAAAAGCTTACGTTAGAGTCCAAAAATTATCTCCTTAAAATAGTATCTATATCCATAAGAAGTCTAACACTAAGATGCTGAACCAATAGCATTTGATGAGGAAAAACTGGCGACACAAAGCTTGTGCCTTGCTGTAGCAAAAAAATGTACATTCTCTTCTACTGAGACTAAACTGGTAAGAACCAGCAAAATATTTTGTGCTGCTGTTTGAGATATTTAACATCTTGCTTATCTCAGTTTCAAGTGGTAGGATAACATTTATAATACATGCAGAGGCAGCAGATCAGCATTGCAGATGCATGAAAGTACCCAGAAGTCTATTCTAAGCCACCTCACAAAATCATATTAATGAACAAAGACTGTATCCAGTTATCTTTGAATAACATGAGATCCCTTATGCTCTCACTGGCTCCAGGGGTTTTGCCCATGTGGGTCTAAGGCACTGGTCATGCAGTTATGTTCACACAAAGTGGAAGTGCCCTGGCTGAAGCCCACACAGGGAATCACTGAAAATCCACATTTGATTCTCTGTTCAGAGAACAGCAACTGTGATCAGCTGTTTCACTTCTGCTTTTCCAGACACATTAGACCATCAGAGTGGCACCATATAATTTCAAAGAACTACTGCAATAATATTTTCTCACTAACAGAGATCATCAGGCATTCAAATGGCAAGTGAACGTGAGCTGAAGCACAATTAACGCTGGGGGTTTTTAACAAACTTGACTCCCAAAGGGATGCTGATTTGCCACGAAATAACCACTACAGGATGCTTTCAGAGGCTCACGATGGCTCGGAGGATGCAGGACCCGGCAGCAGTGCAGCACAGACGGCGTTTGTGCTGAGCGGGTCGGTGCCCGCCGGTGCCACTCCCCAGCCCGGGCACGGGCACGGGCCGAGCGCTGCTGCCCCAGCGCGATCAGGGTCAAGTACCAACAGCCGGGGCTGTCACTTTGTCCGAGACACTCAGGGATCCAAATCCTCTGCCCTGCCCGGCCGCTGTGCTAATTAAAACGCTGAACTGTGGGCTGCAGTTCACTGCGCTGTGTCGGGATCAGCGCACCTGGGCTCTGCCCAGCGCTGCCGCGGGAGGAGGAGAGAGGCGCAGCCGCCGCAGCCAAAGGGGGGCAGGAGAGGGAGCGGCCCCCGGTAACCTGGCGGCCAGAAATGGGTCACCTCGGTGCCACCCGAGGGGCAGCCCCCCGGCGGCCAGGGCCCGGGCACACGCGTGTGCCAGCCCGCTCCCCACGGCCCTTGCCCTGCCCCGCCTCGCCCCCGCCTGCTCCCACGCTCTCCTTCCAGCAATCCCAGCAAAGCTGAGCAATCAATTCCCTCCCAGTGGCCCCAGCAGAACACTCTGTGCACCCTGGACTGATATAATTTCCTCTAAATTCAAACCATAGGCTTTTGCCCCATCAGCTTCTCCTAATTCACCTTTTTAATGATGAAGAGATTACTTCAGAATTATTTATAGTATCCTGATGATTCAATTGACTCCTGCCCTCACCTTTGATGCTTCTTATTCCTCGAACACATGCAATGAGCCCTCCATTT
Source organism: Melozone crissalis (assembly GCF_028551555.1). Lineage (NCBI taxonomy): Eukaryota > Metazoa > Chordata > Aves > Passeriformes > Passerellidae > Melozone > Melozone crissalis. Next base: position 24,461,646 of record NW_026535797.1, on the reverse strand, counting down.
ACCTTCGACTTTTTTATCCTCTAATCTTGTATTTCCTCTTTTCTCAGGGTTAATGAGAAGAGACGTTAGAGAGTCACCACTGTGAAAGTCATACCTTCATTATTCTGTAGATAGCAAAAGTAGTATTCAAAAAGATAAAAACAGATAGCACTTACAGAAATTAAAATTACAGCATGACATAGATTAATATCTGCATTAAGACATAATATTTCTGTTACTCTTATAAAGAGTTCCAGTGGTGGGTATGAATTAAAGAACATTTGGGACAGATAATATAAAGCGTTTTACTGCATGAGGACAGAACACTGTAACAGATCTTTTAACTCTGAGCCAACTGGTCTCTTAAGGCAAGGAAGGCTGTCCTAAAATCTGACATTGGAAACAGCATCCATGCTATCCCAATTTCCTACATGGATGCTGCTTCAGGTGATAACTCTTCCTCCTACTTCTTTCATCCTTAACACAACCATTCATGCAGATACAGCAAATAGCAAGTGTAGCAACCATCGGGCTCCCTCCTAAATACATGTGGAACCGATTGCACTTTAACGAACTCATTAGAAAAAAATTTAGAAAAGGGGTGGAGGACAATAGTCAAGTTCACATCTGTTTTCCAACAATTGGAGTCAATGTTCTGCCTCTGGAGTTTGTAGACTGTGCTAATCTGTTCATTTGCTCATCTGCTCACAAGGTTTTTCATGCCTTGAATCAACTTTTAATGGAAATCTTTAAATGGGCCCTTTTCTTCCTTCTTATGGTTATACTATTTCCCTATGGCAACTACCACACATTCTCCTGTTAAGTAGTGGCATTATGAAACTATTTAAGTTGTCTTTTACTGCAGTTTTTCAGCTGGAATTAAAGAGGTGAGAAGCCATCAGTACCACACAGTAATAACTAGCTGTACTGTTGGGGAATCTTGTTGGACAGGATCCATCATGTGATTAACTACACAGGCAGCAGGATGAAAAAAAATTCATACACATTCTTGTTCACTCTCTGCCTGGAAACATGTATTGGAAACATGTTTGAAGAAAAATTGCAGCTAAGGACATAAGGGATCTATAATAACAAAGGAACTACTCTCATCCTACTTCAGTATTGTATATACACTCACACACGTACTCTAAAAGGAATTTTAACCAGGGATTTTTACTGCATTGGGTTTAAAATTATACACATACTGTAAATTTTCAGAGAATTGGCAGTAGAATGATCAACTTGGCTTCTCCCTCTGGCACGTCATTCTTCCCCTTGCAAGTCTCCATGACCTTGTGGCAATTAAGAGGAAAGGAGACCATGCTGAGTGGCAAACAAAAATAGGATTTATTTCCAGCTGTTTCTCTGTTTTGTTAGGTATCTCCACTCACATGGCAAACATGACTTATATTCAAAGGCTTCACATACATGGCTGATGCCTCCCCTACTGGAGAAAGGTACACAGGTGTTAAGTAACAGACCTTTGCCATTGTCATGACTGTGTGCAGCAAGGTGCTACTCAGCACCTGAGTAGCTTCTCAGGTATTAGCAGGACCTTAATAGAAGAAATTGTGGCTTCAGTTTCAAGTAATTATCTCATTTAATTGGTGTGGTTTGCAATACTGATCTGCTAAAGACACTAGCTGAGTAATTCTAATTGGGGAATAATCAAGGACTTCCCCTGTATTATTTTCCCCAGTATTATCCACCACACACTCACAGATCTATTTCCCATTTTTGCGTGACGCAAATGGGTGCACGTAAAGTTACAACAGCAAAGGGCCACAACCTTCTGCAATAGGAAACAGCAAATATCAGGCCATCATGTGTGCAATACAAGACTGGGAGTAAAGAGTCTATTCATGAATCACTAATTTTGCTGGGAATATAGTTAATCCAACTTTCTAAGGTTTCTTTTAAAGAAAAGAAAGATTTCTTTTCATTAAAATGGGTGGCTGCACTGCATATCATATTTCATAGGGTTCCTGAGGCATGGCCAGCCTTCATAAAATGCCTGAAATGTGTCAAATGAAAGGGCATAACTTGTTAAAATACAAAACAAACAACATAATTCACTAATATTCCATGTGACCCACCTTTTCCTTCAGCTTTCTGATTCAGTTTCCTTGCGGATCATTGCTCAGGAAGCTGAAGCCACAGACTGCAAACAGCCTGAAGCCATGGGATGCTTACCTAATGCTGGCAAACAGAATCCAGCCTAGTGTGCTGGCACCAAGATGACACCAGAGAGTCAATTCCTGCACTGACTCACTGCTGGCTCTAGGCGTAGCACAAAATGTATTGTTTTGAAGAAGGCTGGATCAGAGTAGTTTGCTCCATGACACACAGGCTTGTTAACTTCTCCAGGGAGGGCAGAGACAGAGCTGATCTTCACAGTACTTCACACTATGAACCACGTGACATGGGATTTTTAACTGCATCAGAAATTATGCCTTCATGACAATAGCAGGAGAACTTGGCATTTTTTTTTATGTCCCCTGCCAATCGAGATAATAAACACGAGTACAAGTTGATATGCAGCAGACCAGAGAGGGGCTTGCAGTGGCCAAGGGAAGGTGAACACTCATTCAAGGTGATCACTCACTCAAGGCTGCAGATCTGTAACTCCAGCAGAGGCTGCCCAAGAATGACAGAGGCATGGAGGCTCTGTGGAGACTGCCAGGGATGTGTGCTAAAAATCACCACTATCCAAAGCTTTCAATGGCAATGTTTACTTCATTCTAATGAAATCACCACTGCAAGAGGCCCTTCATCTGTTCACCAAACAGAAGTACTGTTGCAGAGTGAACTCCTGCTTCTCTGAGAAGCAGCCCCAAAGCTGCATGCCCGCTCTGCACAAATCAGCCTCCCCACGTAATAAAACTCTGCTTCTGCATCTGTTCAACAACTGCTCTGACCCAGCAGTCAGAAACCAAATGAATTAAGAGAGTGAAAGCAAGTGACCTCTTCCAAATGGGTCATGTAACAAGTCTCACTTTACATTAGGTATTCAACAGCCTCCAAGTAGCAGGAACTTCTGGTCATGAACAGCTGACAGAAGTTAAGCCTTGACAAGAGCCTAAGGTACCTCCACAGTCTCTAATGGAGACAAATCTTCTCTCAGGGGCAGGCAGGCAGACTACACAAACCTTGCACAAATTTCATCATCCACCAGTATTAAATCCAGGGTGGTGATTATACACTTTCATTTCCTTCTCTTCAGGGTAAGGCACTTTCCTCTCCCTACAAGGATTGCTTTTCTACCATATTTTTGTCTCTTGAAGCAATCTCCACTTAATTTTCTCTGTGTTTCACATAAGGTCCTGTTTTTCCCAAGAGTTTGCTCAGCTATATCTGTTGTCAGCCCATGCTGCAGGATTTCATGTCCAATAGCACTGTGATTTTTTTCACATGGCACATATGTCCTCTGTCAACATTTACCCTTTATTTAATCCATTCCTTCTCCCTATGCACCCTGTGGGATCACAGTGCAGTTATTTATTGCTTTTGCCAAGCATTTAACTAGTCTAAGAAAGAGATACAGAAAGACTGTACCAAAAACAAACAAAAAAGCACCTCCCAAAATAGACTTAGTCCTTATGTTTGCTCTCCCTTTCACCAAACTGCCTGCTGGCATAAATTCACATCCCTGTTCACTGGTATGCTTTTTTTGGCTGCCAGTGTCTTGGGAACATCTCAACAGCTGGATTTTGTGCAAACCTACATTCATATGATCTCACTGTGTTCTCATATATGGCCATTTCGAAGATCAATGTGCTAAAGAATGCATTCTCTGATGGCAATCAGTTACTGACTAACTTCTCAGAACACAAATATGTTTGCATCATACTCTTTCTTGTACTCTCACATCCTCTGTCTTCTGAAAAACCTGCTTTACAATTTAATGGGCATTGCCACATACCCAGCTTTTTTGTACTTTAGATGCCAGTTGTCTTACCCTGCAGCTTCCTTCTGAGTATTTATTAATTACAAAAGCAACCTGAGGTCATTACCCACGATGACCAAAAATCTCAGGACAGGTAGTCCTACTGCAAAGCAGAATCCCACTTGGCAGAAATATTCTTTCTGGCTGCATTTCCCTGCAGTGGAAAAAACTACTCTCTGATTACAGAAACAACCCCTGGAGGATAATACTAGAGAAAACCCACACTATTTTGTTTAGTTCTCCATGGCTATCAGACCAGCACCTCACTATAGTCAAACATAACACAGTATGCAAAAATATGCAGGAAGTGCCTTAGAGGGACTGAATCATTCCTGCAGTCTGAGAGCAGTTCAGGAGGAACCTCAAGGAAACGTGCTCTGAAGGGGTGAGTGGCCTCAGCAAAGGTGGTCTGGAATGGAAATTGCCATATTTTTTACAGTGTGCCAAAGAGAAAACTGTTTCAATGAATGTTCATTGCTTTTTAGTGTGTGGCACGGAGGATGGCAGAGAGAGCTTGCAGAAATCCTCCATGAACAGGCTCCCTTTGAAATACAGAGATTGCATTGGGTGATTCTGCTTTAAAAAAGGACAGAGCCAAAGGACAAACACATTCAGAAAACAGCAGCCAGCTATTCATAAATATTCTTTTTGTGCTCCCCAGTCCCCTCTCTTTAAAGCACAGAGAGCACACAGATAACATCTCACTTCAAAAATCACAGCCTAACACATCAGCATCTCATATAGAAACACAGGGTGCAATTGAGGCTGGACTCACTGCTACCTTTTGCAGTTCCCCTCTCAGGACCTGTTAATAAGAAATTAAGATTTATGTAAGTTTTCAGCAGGCATAATCAAATTTATTCTCAAAACAAGAATTTGAAATAATTGCAGTACGCTACATAGTGATTCAAGCTAAAACACTGCTAAAAACACTGCCACTCCAATTTTCATAGCTAATTTAAATTTTTATTTCTTAAAAACGTCAACGTATTCAAACCAAGCCGGAGGGCTTAATAAACATGGAGGTTGTTCTATGCCTCATCAAAGTTATCAGATAAATTCCAGTCACAGAATCTGTTATTATTTTGCCTTGCAACTGAGCTTACAACCTAACTTGTTATGGAAGTCACTAAGGATGATTATACTTTGAACTCTAAGATAGCATCTCTACAGCACCATTTTCAGATATTCAAAGAACTTGATTTTTTGACTGCTAGGGGGTTGGTAAAGACCAAGGAAATCTGTTCTAGCTTGCAGGGGTTTATTTTCAGTGGTTAAACCATTGTCTATCCTGAACAATCGCCTTTGGGATTAATTAGGATGCCTTACTGGTCTCTCATTTTTTCTTGCAGTAGTTTGAAAAAAGGTAACTCAAATGAACATGAGAAATAATACCAGGAAGTAGACACCTTAAGTGTTTTAACATCAGCCTAGAGGGGTCAAAGACTGATACTTACCCAGTCAACACCCAGGAACCTGCAAGACAATGTTCAACCAAGATCCTGTTAAACATCACACACATTGCCAGTGCTATTTTTGCGTGTGATGTTACCAAGCCCAACCAATTTTAAAACCCTGCCAAACTGAGAAGAGCTCAGATGGCTCCTCAGGAGATCCTATGATAATGTCCAAACGTAAAGCACCACAGCCACCTCTCCTACAAGACTGCCACACATTGTGCTGCCCAACAAAGATGTTTCTGCTCTCTTCAAAAAGAGCATACAATGGTAAAAGCCTTATAAGTGCACGAGATCTAAAGATTGGCCATTGTGTTTTCCAATGCTTTGCCTGCCCGAGATGAAATTCTACAGGGACAGAAACATCCAGCACCCCTTCCTCCTGCTTTCTCCCTTCCTTGCCTTTCCCCACTTGCTATATTTACAGCATCCAAAGCTTTTCATCGATTTCCATTGTAATCTGTGTACATAAATACAAGCGTAAAAAACCCCAACTTTGGGGAGCCTGGGCCACTTCCAGCTTGGCTGGATAGCTGGGCTGTGCATGGAGCTGGAAGGGTGTTTTTAAAAGGAGGGAAGCAGAAGAGAACAGCTTAAGAATCTTGGCTCAGGCTGGGCATATTTCCGCCTAACTCTGGCTAAAGCTCAGCACGAAGGGCTGGACGAGGAGCCGATAGGAAGCCGGGGAGGGAGGGAAGGGAGGGAAGGGAGGGAGGGGGGAGGCTGCGGGGCTCCAGCACAGCCACGGCACAGCCCGGGCAGGCTGGAACCATGCTTTTCCTCTGGGCACTGGCGTTTGCTCTAGTCCTGCACGAGCAAGACCCTTTAGGTAAGTGGCTCTGAACTTGCAAAGCAGAAACTGTAGCTTCACCTCAGTGTGGTCAAAGCCTTTGCATGGGGTGGGAGGGGGGAGAAAATAATTGCTTAATTTCTCTATGGACTTTCTGTGAAGGTGACACAGGTATGTGTCAAAAATCTCTGATTTGAGAGGTAAAACTCCATTTTTGTGACCTTAAAGTGTGTCCTATAGACATATTGCTTTGGTAGATCTGGAGATTTTTTACTTCTTACAGGAGATTGAATCACTCCACCTTCAGAAATTTAGGACCACATTGAGGTGCTGCAGACAGTGCTCTCAATTTCCATAATAACTGTTCTGGCAGCCATATTAATATCACACTAATCCACTTGGAAATGAGATTGAAGTTCAAGGTGATTAGAGAAAGATTCTGCTTTATTCAAAGCTTTCTTTTTAAATTTCCGGGTAACAGCATCACCACTTCGTTTTTTCTGCTTTGGACTGCTTATTCCTGAGATTTTGAGGTAGAGAATGACTTCTCCAAAAGCCTTGGGAGAACAAAATATTAACAGAGAACATCTGATAAGCCTGCATCTGAATTCTACTTTCATTAACAAGAGATTAGCACTGAATAACTGTAATCACATTGTAGTGTGACAAAGCTATTCAGTTTGGCTAGTTCAAGGTTTACAGTCCCTGTGTAACCACAAACCTGGCTTCCCAGCCTGTTTGTACTACATCGTTTCTGCTGGCTGAGGCTCAGATTTATTTTCCCTCTGGTCCTACTTTCTTGACAAGACAATAGCTGTATTTCATGGCAGGGTAGTAAGATCCTATTACATTCAAAACATTTCCTAAAAAACTGTTAGTCCCTTCAGCCCCCAAGTTCTAGTCACTCTTCCTTGCCCTTACTCCCTCCTCCTTAACTGGCTTTGTGATGTTTATCTCAGTGACGAATTGAAATATCAATGCAACAGCCAGAGTACTCTAACTTGTTTTCACTCCACAAGAATTCATTACACTCTTGTGAGTTTTGTGAGCTTCACCAAAATAAATGTGAAATAAAATAAAAAAAGGCTTTTTATATTCCCATAAAAGTAGGGTTTTAACCTAAAATAATTTGTAAACTCAGATAAAATTCAGTTAATTAGAATAGCATCTCAATAATAACTGTAGAGGAGACTAGCACTCAGTATCATGCCAGGGGGCAGCTACTCAGTCAGCACACCATGCTTTCTGTCTTAATGGTTTTCATCATGCAAAATGAGAAATTTTGTGTCTGTCATGGCCAGGGGAGCATCCTGCCAGACTGAAGGCTTAAAAAAGCCATCCCCACTTTCCCTGTGTTACTCTTGAGTTGGGAACAGAACTTATGATTCCCTTGCAGAATCCCCCAACCTAACTCCCACGGGTTCCTCTTAAAAATTATTCAGCCAAACTAGAATTTACGTTACAATTCAGCCATTAATATAAAAAATCTCATATTCATAGAGCTCAGCCTGCAAATCATTCAGGAGGAGAGGCTGGCACGGGAGCCCTTCTGGGTGCAACCGTGCGCTCCTGCCACAGTTCACAGTGCTGGGCTCATTTGTGGGGCACTGCTCAAATGCAGCGCACAATGTAGCCTGGAGCACAATACCTGCCCCTTTTAAACGTGTTTCCAGGCAAAGCGTTCCGAGGGGCGAGCACCCCAAGAGCAAACGCTGTGCTCCATGTGTGTGCGCGGCAGAGAGGTGACCCGGAGCTCCTGGGTAACCAGCCCCAGCCCCCGGGCCATCAGCGCAGCACGAACACCGAGCGCGCCACCAGGGACAGCTTCCAGCCGAGGCGCTGCTCTCCACACCGTGGCGCGATTTGCTTTCCAACAGCACAAGTTTCAGCCGGTTCTAACTACCAGTTAAAGTAAATCAAGTGTACGAATGCTTCTCTTCATACACCTAACGTTTTTTGAATCCTCTGATATTCACATGCAGTATCAAAGCTGGGAAGATCTATAAGCTAAACCATTATCTAGAAAGTGGGGGGAAAAAAATCCTTTCAGAACAGCCAGATTCTGCCCTAAATTGACCATTTGCATTATCACAGAGAAGCATTTTTTCTCTAGGAGATTAAAACACTGCATTGTAGAATTAAAGACACAGTAAAAACTTATGATAGATATCCTATTTTAGGCCTGACTTGGACTCCTATTTCTCTACTAACAAATTAATAATGGTTTAACCTATACTCCATGTTATAGCTATTTCCTGTCCTTATAGAAACCCACCAGCATTATTGTCTCCAACACAAGGATTACAGTCCTTGCAGAACCCACCTTTGAGCTCTAACAAGGAAGGAGAAAAAGTTTGCAACAACAAAGTGTACCCCAAAATCACTGTGTTTTTTAAGATTGTGAGTTATCTGGAGGTCAGGGTTCAGTACAGAGCCTTTTATAAAGAGATTTTATATATCTGTAAAGCCCTATGTTTTTATATATTGAGTTAAAAGGAATTTCAATTCTGTGGACATCATAACCTCTACATGTAAAGCAAAAGTTACTATCAAACTCTCCCAAAAAATGAGGAGTTTAGAAATATAGGACTCTTGTTGTTCACCTGCAGGATGAGGGTTTATTTATAAACACAGCTGATCTGCTCTGGCTGAAGCAGATGTAAGTCCTGGGCCTGAATGTCAGGACCTACTATGTATGTATGTGCATATATCTGCCCTTCTCTCACCATTCTACTTCCTGAGTTGCTGCAGACTGCATGAACTGTCAGCCAAGAGAAAATAGATCTTCAAGCAACTCCTTAGATTTGTTTAGATTTTAGGAAAAAACCTAAAATTATATTCTTTCATTTTACTTCTTTCTACTGCCATGACTTAGACATATGAAAACTACACAATCACAGACCTGACTAATAAGTCACAGACTCACCTCATCCACTCCTCATGACCATCATTTCTATTACTAAACACAAAACAAAAGCCATGTTCTCAGAAAATTGAGAAACTCTTTATCCCCTGATACCAGTGGTTATCCTCAAATTGATTATTCATCTCACATCCTCCATTTTCAAGCCAGCCTTAAGCACACTAATTCTGCACAACTTGGATTCTTTATGGATACTAAGACACACCTCCTCTTCTTCCTAAACAGCTTCCCCTTCTCTACACACATGTGTGTCCTATAGAACTTCTAGCTATAATCCTAACATTTAGCCTTGGTTTCCATTACAAAGATGCATTTACATGAAAATAAATCCATAATAAAGGCAAACTTTTCTGGAGCCCAAAGCATCATTGTAAGATACAGCATGAATCAGAGTAACATACCTGCTAATCATGTAGCTTGTGTCTCTTATCAGTCCAACTCCCTGTAGTCATTTTCCACTGCAGAAGCAAGTGCAAAGGATATTCTCTGGCTGCTTGTTCTGAAGACCAGCATGCTGAAAACACTCTCCAAGCCAATAGTTCCCTCACAGGAACATTTAATTACTATCCTTCTTCCTTTGAATGAAAATACACAAAACTTAAGTGCTTCTTACAATCACAGATATGGTCAAATTGCAGAAAAAGGAAAGTAGTTTTTCAAGTAGCAATATTGCTTCTGGCACATAGCCATGGCAAGGGCCCAGATTTTTCTGTGTGTCAAAACAAACCACCCACTGGAAGCATGAACTATCCCTCGTCTTGTGCACTCCCTCTCAGTCTCCACTGCTGGGTAAGTGAGAGATGGATCCCCTTATGAGCATTACATGGGTCACAAAAGCAAAAGCTGCCTGTAAATGAAATAGTTTAACACAGAAATGGATGCTATCTACTCAGGAACAATTGCTACGAGGTCCCATTTCTGGTTTTGCACATTTCACAAGCACAAGTGATGTGCCTTGTTGTTCTGCCATAAAAGCTAGAGCCTAGTAAAGGTGTGTGCACATTTAAATATTTACATGTGTAGGTATATATTTACATGTGTATATATATATTTACATGTATATGCATATATTAGCATGTAAATATAAGGAAACCCATGCAGTTGTCTCCAGTGTGAAGCATATGGCAGTGTGTAAGTTGCTAAGGAATTTTATTTATTTATTGCAATTCCTGCAGTCTTTATTGCAATCACTAAAGGGAAGAACTCCCTTATCTTTAAGATAATACTGACTGAACTCTAAAAAGAGGTAGAACTACGTGGTAGAACTACCCAGAGGTGTCAAAATCACAGCTAAGCATTACTGCTTCATGGATTACAGCCAAAAAGATGCTCTATGTCCAGTTAAAGATATGCTTCTGAGTGGCTAAGAACTTGAAGGGAATCTGTGCCCTAAAAAGTATTTTCAATGCAACACTTGCTATCCAAATAAATTATTTTTGATGTCCTAACAATAAAATTTTATTTGGCTTGAGTTATGTAGCACAGCTTAAAATGAATTTGGATGTACTGGTGATAATGAAACTGGTAGTGACACAGAAAGTTAGTTCAGTACTTCCAAAGCCAAGGATGCCAATGTAATTAATTAAGAGCTAACATTAATGGAAACTAACTTTGATGCCTTGAAGAACAGCCCCCAAAATTAAATATGACTAACAGCTTTAGCTTAACATAGTCTATGGTCTGAAAGCACCAGTACTGATAGTTATTAGTATCAGTTCAGATTCAAAGCAGTTGAATCTTTCCTGAATTCAGCTGCAAGTTATCTTCACCAATCACTTTTGGAAACCATGTGATTTCCTGAGCTAGCATTTCAAAATTACATGCAAATTTCAAAGTGGAATCCAGCACTTATATTTAGAGAAAAATAATTTAAGCAAGGGTCAGCAAATCCATTCAGAAGTCTGTTGCATTCCTCCCACACTGGATAGTGGATTCATCATTTGAACTTGATCCTCCAGTTCATGACCTTTTTCCTGTTGGAACATCAATCAATACTATTGCCATTCCTTTTCTCATCAAAGGCTGTCTGGCTACCTTATGCTCCATGCTTTAGGAATAAAATGATATTACTAAACCTAAGGCAGTGCAAACAAAAACACAGAGCACAGCCTGTTTTCTGGAAGAGTTAGTCATGTTCTCCTTTATTCCCCTTGCTCTATCACATGTTTTCAGGTTTCCTCATTTGCCATCTGGTTCCTGTTTCAATCTCCCATGTCTCCCACTTGGCTTGTGGCCTGCTTTGTTTTATCCCTCCCGCCCTACTGAGCACAAACAAGACCTTGCAGTCAACTTTCAAAACCACACTGATCACAGAATGAGGCCAAAGAATTTGACAGGTTTTAAGACCAATGGGAAACATTGTGGTCACTCACCTTGACCTTCTTTGTAATGCAGACCAAAGAACCCAACCCAGCAATTTCTAGATCAAGCCTGTAACTTCATTTGGAGCAGCAATGTGTCATTAGGAAGGTTACTTTAGAAGACCTACCAGATCTGTGTGGTCACATACTTCAGTTCTGGCAGTCCTAGTAACCACAGAAAATGACAGCAGAGAGTGCCTTGGGTTTATTCTGATGCTTATCATTAACTACTTGGATGATCAAAATGAACCATTTAACAGCACCTGGACAGAAAGAACCCTCACAGTCCTAGAAGGGAACTTCATCAGGGAGCACAGAGAAGGAACACCTTGCGGGTTGGGGGAATATATCAAATGTACAGGAGGCAGAAGAGCTTAACAGAGGGATATTCTTAATCAAAAGCCTCTGCTCATAACCTGTTTAGCAAGGTTTGATTCTTACTTCATTGCTCATTCTCTCCCTTGCTATAAAACCAAGTTTTGTACAGTCAGGCTGACCATAATACACAGATCTTGCTCTCCATCATGCTACTTCTTTCAAACTTTAGGCATGTTCTTCTAGCAAACAGATCCTTATTAACAACCAGTTCAGAGATGCTCCATTTCCCTGCTGGTGTCTGACTGCATCACAGCTCAGGGTGGTTAGAACTACTCAGATTTATGGGCACCATCAATGTAGCACAGAGGACTGAATCAGAGCAAAAAGGCACGAGTCGTTTTCTTATCTTGAACACGAGAGTTCTGGTTCTTGATGGAAAATAACCACCCTATATATCAAATAGAATGGATTTCAAGAACTTAACTGAACATCTTACTTGCAAGAAACATCAGGTGGAAATTTGGAGATGGGACATTAACTGAAAGGTAATGCTCTCTCTGCCATATTGAAATGTTGCAAGTGTCTGCATGAAACAATCTATTAAGTTTCAAATGAGATATTTAAGACATTGAAATATGCCTCCTACACACTTGCCTAAGCTGTCAGAAGTTGCAAACACCTACACATTTTAAATATGTAACTTATATGGAATATAAAGAACACTTCACTCTTAAAAGTGGTTAGCTTCAAAACTTACTACCAAAGTTGTCTCTATGCACATGCTTTGAACACAGACAAGTAAAAATTCCAATTTACATTTTAAAAATGTTTCTTCAGTAACTCCAGAAAGCAAGTACCTGGAAGTATCCTAAGTCATTAGTCTTTTGCTCACATAGTTTGCAGCCTTCTGCTCTTCACCTCCTTTATATGGTGACTGTAAAGTCACATGGTGACTTCATATATATGAAGTAGAAATTATGCTGGAGTAAGGTCAGTGCCAAAGGCAGATTGTGTCCCTTTCTTTGACCAATTGAAACAGAGAAGGGCAGTGCTCCTAAGCAACACTCCACGTGCTCTCTTTGAGCACATGGAAATTACTGCTTTGGCTGAACTGCCTGACCATAGTGACCCAGATATGTGCCATATTTACAAGGGACCGGATGTGTCATGTGAACAACCCATCCCAGAGATAGAGCTGTGGCTTAAGAGGTAAAGCCAAACAACAGAATAACAATGAATGCTTTGGGAAGCCAAAGCCTCGAGCCAGGACTGAGAAAAAGAAGAAATCTACACTGACTGCCCAGCCACTGGCAGCTGAAATAGCCTGTTCTGGTGTGGTGGTGAAGGGGCAATTGCAAGAGCTGGAGCAGTCTGTTCTGGTGTGAAAGTCACTAACAAGACATGGACATGCAGGTCCTGAGAGGGTTTCTCCTAGCCCAGCCCTCTCACAGCTCCATACTGTGCAGTCTACAACTAGACATGCTTATGCTTATACCAACCCTTAGCCTTACTAACATCAGCTGTCAGGTGCCTCCTGAGACATTTAGGCTCGGCCTGTTTGTCAAAGTTTTAGGCACTGCACTAATTCTGTGGTTCTGAGCGATATCTTACAGCCCTGTCAAACTAGGACTTTGTCCTCCTTCAGTATGGCCATTACAGCTGGTAAGGCAGCAAAGCGCTGTGAGCGATGGAAAGCTGCCTCCTGGGTCAGGAGAGGAACCCAAGGAACCAGGAGCTACTGAGTCCTGTGTCCCATAGCAATCCCTTTAACTCGTTCTCCAGGTACACACAAAGCTGTGTGTGTGTACACATGATGCACACAAAGCTGTGCAGCGCTTTGCTAAGCTCACAGTAAGATGCAACAATCTTACACTGGCTGTACATCCCTGTCATGGTATGTATACATGTGCTTTGAGTAACTGTCAGTCCATCATATCTAACCTCCCCACCTACAAACACCTGACTAGAGAATCAGCCACCACAATTTCAGTATCTCCACACTGTTCCAGTCATGATGAAAAAAAGACATGTCAAGAAGCAGAAATTTTGAGAAATAGCACGGTTTGCTTGACCACTAAGACAGTAACAAGACTCATAAACCACCACCACTAGCAGCAAAGAGGGGGGTAAAAAGGGTAATTGCAAAGCAGCTGGTGTTGAAATGCCTGCTCTATTTCAGCACACTTCTGTAAACAGGTAGATGAAGTCTTCAGGATTCTGTCCTAACAGCACCACCTTCTGGTACTGCACTAAAAAAACCCTAACCAAATCTCTGCCAAACCAATTTCTATATAATGCCCCGTAAGTCAGGTTACTTTGTAATCTCTCCTCCACCTCCCAATTCCAAGGATGCCATTCCAACTCAGAGTACATCTCTTATGGTCTCCAAACCGCAGTGATCCTTACTGACACGTTTGCCATCACCTGACACCTACCCTCCAGAAATCTTGGCACAGGCTTGAGATGAAGCACTGCAGCAGTTCCAAACCACTGCTCTGGCACAGCAGCACTGAAGACAGAATTAGTTACTGCTCTTGTGTGTCTTACTGTTCATTACAACACAAGCTCAGTTTTGTCTTTGTTACAGACAATGACAGAATGAGTTACTGTTGCTTCCTCATTTATCACAGCTGCTTCAAGCATCAAACAAGAGCAAAACCTAACTTTACATGCAGGAAGATATGTTATCACTTTAGCAGAGTTTAAAATATTCCATTAAAGTCCTCTGCACACTTTTGAAAATTTAATTGTTACTGAATGCTGCACAGAAGTTATGAAAAGCAAACAGGCTCCACTAAAGCATGGACACTATCAGCTACTGATCTTTCATGGAGCACAGCCAGCAGAATGAAAAGTTCAAAGAGCAGGAGCTCATGAGTAGTGACAGGTAAACATAGATAACTGACAGAGAAATGTGACTTTGTATATACCAAAGTCAGCAAACGTGCTCAGCAATAAAACAATTTTTATTGTTTCCCTTCCCATTGCAAAGTCAGACTGTCTGGGACAACCTTCTGGCAGAGAGGAACCATCAGCATCCATTTGCAAGGTGGACAAGCTTAGCTAGTTTTCAAAGCTTTACAGCACCAGTTGCTTCTGAACAAAGTCTATGAGGAACTGCTGTGTTAGGCAGATCTTCCCAACAGTTAGGTTTGACACCTGAGAGAGAGTCACAGCCTATAAACTTACCCTACACATGTAGGAAAAAAAAAATTATGTAAAACAAATACAAACATACAAAAAACAAACCAAAACAAACACCCATGGCAAGAGAAAAGACCTTGTTCCAACCAATATGACATGTCCAGTCAACTACTAGGGCACAGCTGTAGTGATTGGAAAAGAAGTTCAAATCCTACATTTGGTTCATCAACAATGCTGTGTAGCATGCAAGATACCACTTCAGAAATCAGAAAGGCAAGGACTGCTCTTAGCCCTCTGCCAATGACCTGTGTCTCTATTTCCAGCTGCTGCTGATCCTGTCACCATGGCACCTGGAATTTTGGAAACAGGAACCTGGTGTAATGAACACATGCTCCACGAACGCTTAGATATTATTGAAGAGGTAAGAGGGATTGTGCTGGCTCTTGAACCTCACCAGACCTCTGCCCTATCCTTTTGACCAAAGAAAAAGGATGTTTCTAGACAGTGTCCCTTCTTGACTTTATTCTAGTCAAGGTTGGACTATTTTTTTCAGATGTCATAGTTTATAACTATCCATAAAGCCATTATCACCAGAAATATATAATCTTGACGAATTCCAAAAAATTGATTAACAATTTTTTATATATTAGCCCTTTCTAGAATGTTTATAATCTAAAAATTCTAATCTGTGCCTTTAATATAAAAATCTCAGAATCTGTATTTGTAAAGATTCACATTGACTTATGGGAAGTGAGTTCTGCAGGTGACTCCAAGAGTGATAGAGGAATTCCTGCTCACTCCAGCTGACTCTTAAGAGCTAAATGAGCTCTATGATGGGGATTCCAGGAAAGCTGCAAAGTTTGATTTTTTTTTCCCCCCTGGTGTCTTAAGCACGTATCACAAGATACCTGTTAACTCAGCTTAACTAACTTGTTAATTCTCAGCTGGGTAGTTCCCAAATATCATGCTGTGGTTCTCAAATGGGAACATGACCTCTCTTCTGCCCTAGTCCCAGCCCTCATCCTTACACCCCATCAGCTTCTCTTATCGCCCATGTAGATACTTTTATTGCATTTAATAAATTGCATTTCCGTCAGAAATGAGAAAGAATTAAAAACAAACTAATGGAAAGCTCCAAGAATTTAAATTCTTCTTTATACAGGGCTGCTGTTAACATTACTCTTGCAAAACCGAGTGCTAATACTTGGTGCCACTAGAGGCCAGCAGAACACAAGCAATGTTTAAACCTGCAATGCGCATTACAGATTAAATTAGCTGTTGGCATTAAAGGATATGAGGTTTGCATTTCTGCAAACACATCTGGTGCAATTCCTTCCACTTGACCCTCTGACTACCTCCTTCCTCCATTTGTCTCCCTTGTTTCCATTAGAAGGTAATAAAAACAGTGGAGCACCTAGAATCGGAAGTCAAATCACTCCTCAACATCATCAGTGAGACAACAGTGAATATCCCCACCGTTCCAGGAACTCCACTTATAGACATTTTTGATGGTCAGTATCTCGTCAGGTATAATCTAAGTTGAAAAAAGGGCTACATATGTTATTATTACATATGCCATATTTTCTCTCTAAAGATGTGAACTAATTCAGCTCAGAGTAAGTAAGGCCTCAGAACTCGGGGCCTCAGGACCCCAATTGCACGTCCAGCTTAGAAAACCAGATCTCAAAAACCTCTGAAGAGATGGCTGGGAGCAAAGGAAGCAACTCCCCTTAGAACGGCAGGACAGACTAGGTAATCTCAAGGTCCTTTCCAGATTTAAGATCCTGTGATTCCTTAACTTCATGTGTGACAAAATACAGGATGGCATCAAAATTTTACAAAATTGGAGGTATTGCCATTTTGATATCCTAAATCCAACTTTGACATGCAAGCCCCTCACACAAAAGATGCTCCTGGATAAATGCTTTTGGAATAAATTAAATCACAACAGAAATTAGTTGGATGAGACCACCTGTTCTACTCACTTTCTTATAATGCTCTATGCTCTTCATCGTCTGCCTAAACATCAACAGTGCATTTAACAAGGTGAGACATTCTTGGTGGAAAATAAACCACTTGTGGACAGATAAAAGCATCCACAGACATGCTTATAAAGTCAGTTTTGTCAATGCTGGGCTGTTTGTTCATTATGGTAGCTGTACCTGGACATGCTACAGTGCACTTACATGATGGAAGCAGGCTTGAAGTAAACAGCAGCAGAGTTTATGCTGGTTGTTGGTTCTTGCAGGTGGCTGTATGGATCTGGTAACCATGACTGATACTATCCTCACCAACTTTGTTATCCATTGAAGTTTATGGTTTTCTGTGAGGGGCAGCTACCAGGTTAACAATTAAGTTAGTCCCCTGCAATGTAAGGGGGTATCCCAGTAAAAGTGAAAAATATTCCAGTAAAGCACTGCAGTGAATTTAAAACAGAAATCAGCACATTTGCAGCAAATCTATAGCAAGTACTATTCAGATGGATCTTGCTACAACTGCCAAATTGCTCAAGAATTACAGATTGGACCTTTCTTCTATGATTTTGTGCATCAAAGTGACAATTTCCCACTTTAGAGTAGCAAGATTCATGTTTTAGAAGAGATTTATCCACTAAGATTGATCCTGATCTCATAACCAAAAATAATCACATCAACTCTTCTCTATACAGATACCAGCTGAGCACTGTGAAGACAGAAGACAGCTGAATGTAACAGTGTGGGTGTCATAAACAGTTGCACTTCTGATCATTTAATAAGCTTGTGTTTCCAGAATTCACGCAGGGTGAACAACCCTCAGCTGTAGTTTGTCTTCTGTGTTGCTGTGCTTTATAATAAAAAGGTATTTGCTTTCAGACACAGTTTTAAACTTTGCATTCTAAATCTTTCAGGTGCCCTACTTTATCAAAACTGCATTTCAAATGTCAGTAAGAAAACAAGACCAGGTGGTGTTCAGGACTAAAGCACAGCTAACAAACGTCCCTTAATTCAAAAGCTTCCTCCTTCCCCTGCAAGGAAGTGAACCCTTGCTATTGGTTTCAGCCAACAAAGATAGACTTCCAGCTGCAAACTCCTCTCAAGACATGCTCAGATTGTCTGACAGAAATAAGTGTATGGCCTGCCTTTGGACACAGGACACACTGCTACCATTGACCAAACTGAGAGTCCTGCCAGCAAGTCCCAGTCAGAATCCATCACTTGGACACATGGCTGCCATATTCTATAATCTTTACATTCCCCTCCCTTGCCATGGTGACAAATGCAATCCAGAATTAAATCCACAACATTGCCTTTTTCTTTCAAGACAAATAGCAATACAGCTTCTAGGAAAAAGGACCTGCCTGACCCTTACACAACAGAGGGAGAACACTTACATATATGTACTTCAGTAAGGGGAGGTTGCACGTTCCTGATTAACAAGCAATCTATTTTCAGTGACCTAGTTTGGAAACCTTTCCCCCACTTTGTACTTTTTACCTTTATGTGTTTTTATTTTGAGAACAATGAGCTGAAGAGATGTCATCCATGCTAGCAGGGAATAAAAACTCAGAGTTCCAAGAGTAAGAGAAATTACAACATGCAAACTGAAAATACTGAGCAGTAACTACAGATTACATGTCTCATGTACAGACAATTGCTCATCAACAGCACACAACTCCCTAACTCTTACCAAAACAACATTTTCTGAATAATCCTGTGGCAGAGAATTTCTATGGAAAAACTAAGTTACATAAACTGAGTCATCACTCACATACATCAATATGACATCAAAAGACACAGTCTGCAAAGACTTAGCTTTAATTTCATAATCTCTTCTTACATATATATATATATTTAAGGCACAATCCAAAACCTTTAAACAATAATGACAGAATCTTGACTACTGTCAACATTACTACTGCCTTGTGACAGTCTGCCTTAGCAAGAATGAATGTAGAACATAACTTCCTTGAAAAGAATCAAGGTAAAGAAACAGAACTGGACAAAACTTTTTAAAGCAGCCTTAACTAGACACAAAACCTCGAGGCTGCTATCTCCACATATCAGGAAGTGGTAGCCCAAAACCAACTCTGCATACAACAGATATAAAACTTGCATTAAAATGGCACTCAATGTTTATACAAAAGAACACCTTAAAATCATACAATTGTGATTGTTGTTAAACAAACATTATTTCAACATGATATAAGCAGAAAAGAAATAATGACCATTCATGTATTGCTGAGTGTACTACACAGAATCCTGAGCAGATGGCACATAAGCTCGGTATTTTGGGGGGCCTTGGCATTTATTACCTACTACTTTTGAACTGAAGATATATGTAGTATTCTCTTTTAAAATGCAACTGCTTTAGAAGAAACAGGTTTTACGGGTTTACATATTTACTTATGGAGAAAAAAAGATGCTCTGCAGCAGCTTTTTTAAGAAAAACTCAATGCTCCATTTAGTCATTTCCACCACACAACTTGAGTAGGATTTTCCGGTAGTCTCCTGAAGTATCACCCTGAAAAGGAACCCAGAAAAAGAAAAGTTGAAGAATAACCAAAAGAGGTGAAGCTACAGTTGAAAAACTAAGAACTTTCTTTCCAGAGACATTTTTGGCTCTACTTTTACAGAAATAAGCAGCAGAGCTTACATATGTGGATATACAGACCCCATATTTACTGAAGCCAAGTTTTGGTCAAAAATTGTCCATTAAATAGATTTGGCCTGCTCTGCTTCTGAATGATAAATTACAATGCCAGATCAAAAGAGGAACACGGTGAAGAAGCAATACAGAGCTTTTTCACCAATGTCTCACTGCTTTTTACTCATACATTGGTGGTTACAGGGCATGCAACTACTGTAGAAGAAACACTTGGAACATGCTATCCTCCAGGATCTCTACAGGATTCTTTCCAAACACTACCAAGTTACAGGCCCGCAGTGTCCACAGCAGAAGGAATAAATAGGGGCTTAATAGGTTTGGCACTCTCATTACAAGGTAAATAAAAGTGGCACCACTCACTTTCCTCCAGCTCTTATTACCCTACCATTGGCCAGGCAACCAGAGTCTGGGCTGTTGGTACAGCTCTAAATAGCAATAGGAAGGTGGATCAACTGCTAATGAATCTGAAGTTTAATCTATTTGCAAAGTCTTGTACTTTCAAGAGAAAGAGGAGGCAATTCTTTAGATTCTTCGAAGCTTTATATTCTTCCAATACACAAATGAAGTAGAGCACCTCTGTTACTCAACTGGAGGACTGAGTGGTTCCCACAAGATTATGTAAGGAGACTGGGACAGAGAGGCCTCAGAAACTCCTCTGGACCAATTTTCCTTTCCTTCCTTGCCTGTTAGCTTCATCCCCATCTCTAGTTCATCAAGCCTCCATGCAAACCCAAGTGCTCTCCATCCTCTGGCCCTGAGCCTCCATGCTCCTGGCAAATGCAGCAATCCAACCCAGCCAGCCACACTCAGTGCAGGTAACAGCTGCTCAGCACAAGGAGCAGTGTTCTGCCAGCATAAGGGCTGTCATGGCAGGGCAAGGAAGGTCTCCAGGGCTTACAGTGATGTCTGAGTAGAGGGATCTGCCATACATCCGCTTGTACTCTGCACGTATGTCCAGCAGGTCAACCTCGCTGCGCGATACCATGATGCGGATCAGCGTCCTGTCCTTGGTTCCTGCTCCCTGAAACAAACAAAGCAGCAGTATAATGCACTGCAAAGTGTATGATACAGCACCAGGAAAAAAAAAGAAAATGCCTGTTTGCTGGCATAACCCCACTAGCTTAATAAGCTTAAACAGAATTTAGCCTACCATGCTGAAATAAATTACATTTAGCAGTAGGACACTAATTTCTCTGCACAACAACAGCTCAAAAAAAATAGGGGGATTGACAGAGATACAACGGGGTCAGGAAAATTTGGTGAGTTAAATGGCCTATTCATTTAGTTCTGCTAGAATTCCCTACTTAAAAAGTATCAATTGCAATGATTTAAGTATATTTGTGTTACACCAAGTGAAGATTATTGTTTAATGCACAGTTGTATTCATTGCTCTGTTAAGGTGGATCAAATTAGCTAGACTTTTCCAGCCTTTCATAATAATGACTGCATCATGACTGTTAGTCATCTGCCCACTGAAAAATGTAATCCCTTCAGCTGCACACTTCCTTCCCAAGAGCTGTACAAGCATTTAAAAAAACTCCACGCTGTAAGTTTATGTAACTTGTCACAGACACCTACCTTCATTGCTTTATGTAATCTCTCTGCAAAAAAAGCTGGTGTGTTCTTGAGACACTTCACTGCAAAAAGGAACAGAGGAACAGTATTACAGAAATAAGGCATTCCTCCTCAATCAGAAGTCAGTAATTTTTTGAGTTTATCCAACATAGTCACATGCTTGAATTTTACATAAACATACACTTGATACTATGCAGCTTCCACTCCTTCCATTAGTCACTGAAATTCTTTTTAATCCAAACACTAGCTGAAATACAGTTAAAAAGCCTACAATGCATGGCTCAAAGCAAACATTTTTGTCAGTAGAAACCATCTAGTGTGAAGCAGCCATAATCAACTTTTGAATTCTAATGACCAGATTCTTGTCTATGAAGGGAAAAGAGGGGATGAGGAGGGAGCAGAAGACTTGAAGTAATATATAGGTAGTAATGCTACTGGCTTCTTAATTCTAAATTTTCAGGCCGTGCATCTGCAAGGTGTGACAAATTCAAGACCTGCCCTAGGACAAATTAGGAAACCATCTATGACAGCAGGGAATCTTAGGTGGTTCCTTCTCCTTAAGGGTGAGTCATCACAACCCTTATTTTAAAGTCTTATTTTAGCCACAAAATTCATCAAGACTCCTGAAAAATTTTTAACATGCTAATTTAGTAATGACTGGATGGTATATTTAATTGGCATAGCTCATCAGAAATCTGAAAGAGCAAAATCTAAGTCAAATTGCTGTCATGTTAATCAGGATAATGAAAGAACCCTCCATCACTGATCAGAATTAAAATCTATATATTGATGCAATGTTGTTACAAGTAAACAATCATGCAAACTGTGGCAAACTACAGAGGAAACAGACCACACTTGACATTTAATAGCACAATAAGGTATCAAAATCAATCCCACAGAATCAATACAGAACTAAAGGTGTAAACCCAGACATGTTTTTCATAGAACACACATTCTGTATAGGAAGTATTTTTCTCAGTAGGAAAATGTAGATGAGAGATAGCAGTTCACCACAAAACTGTCAATGATATGTACAATACTGTTCAAAAATGAATGACAAAATGAAATGCATGTTTCTGTATCACTCTATTTAGCTAACACAACACACCTGCATTCTAAGATGTTTAAAGATATTGTTGTGAGTTACCAGTTGTACAATCCAGAAGCTTTAAAGAAAGCAAAATCAAATATTTTCAGTTAGAAACCCCTTTTTTCCTGCAAGTAAGGTCCACAGAACAAATGACATTAATATAACTTACTGATATAGATACATGTATATGTACATATAAATAAAAAACCCCACAGAATCTATTTAATAAAAGGAATTATTCAGTGAATATTAATGACAAGCCTTGCTCAAAAGGATATTGACTTGTCTGCCAGCCAAAGTCTCAGTTGTGAATCTGGACCTACATGGAGACCTGTCAAGTCACTATGAAGCTCCATGAAGTCAAATGCCTTCTAAATGCTGAGCAGTTTCTTTACCAAGGCAATATTTTTCTACAAACAGAAATATCTTTTCCCTAAGTTTGGTTTTCTAACAGTAGTTTCTGAGGTGACAAAGATTGAATCCTGGAAAAGGTTTGTAAAACAATCACACACAATGAGCTAGATCCAGTTTGTGTCATTAAATGATCAGTACAATGACAATGTGGCCAAGCAGAATAAGAACAGTAGTTACATATTTCACACATGCACAAGACAGGAGTGAAAAAATGAGGCTTTTAAAATTGATTTTCATTTTGCCAAGATTTTGTTACAAACTTCAGCAAAAAAAAAATCTGTTGTGGTTGAACTAAATATCTTCTATCTCATTTCCAAGTGATGCAAAGTCCATTTTTCCCATTTTGGTAGGAGTTTTTGGGTTTGGTTCCATTACTACCATATCCAAAACCGAAGAATGACACTTTTAAAGCAGGAGCTCTAGATACCACAATATATTTACAGTAATATACAGAAAAAGAAATTGAGACGTAAAGAAAAAAGACAGGAAAGTGGTTCACAGTTCTGTCTATAATAAAGCATTTTAAATAAAACTACTGCACAGCAACTTGAGGCCTTGTCCCAACCTCATGGAAACAAATTACTGCTTCTGAAGAGACAACAGTAGACTTGAGGTAAGAGGTTTCACTCCTCAGAAGTACTGGGGGCAATTAAAGATTTAAAAAAATTGTAGCCACAGTAAATGTGAGAAAAAAAACCCTTTTGCAATGAAATTTAAGTTTTCTTTCTACTAAATAGAGGTAGAAGTAACTAATTAGAGGGTTAATGCTGTACTTTAATTAATGATTTCCAAAATTGTTCTAAATACTCCATTCTCACTGACCCATGAGTTTGTAAAGTTCACTTCTTAAAGCAGTGTCAATTATAGTTAATAATTACATATTATAGAATTGTTCCCCATTTTAACATGTGAAATTTAAATTCTGCAGTTGCCTGAAATAAAAAAGCTTCATCTCTTCATCTGTCATTTTGAGGTCAAGTGCCCCACTTTACTAATCCCAAATGCCTTCACAGAAAGCTCAATAAAAAAAGCAGAAAACTGGAATTACCACTAACAAGAACACCCTTAGCTGAAGTCAGAGGCCCCACCTGAGACAGCTGTACTGGAACAGCAGGAATGACCTTGCTAAGGTGGCACATACCTACTGCCAGCATGCCCATCTCCAGGTCTCCAGACATCTCACGGCATATGCTGCTTTCGATGTCCCGGTTACACATCCTCTGGTACTCGCTGAAGACTGCAAATGGAAAAGAAAGATTCCAGCTCCACAACAAGAGGTGGCACTGCAATGTGCTGGATGGCTTCATTTCAGTGGCACTTCTCAGCTGGACACTACAGTGTACTCACAATAGTTTGAACATCTCAAGGATTAATACTGTTATCAACCATTGACATGTTATCATGCTCCTCCTAGCTTGCCTAAATGTGTCCTTTTCATTAAAGGGCTAGACCAAGAAAGCAGTGCAATTTTTTAGGAAAGTTTCAGGTCTCAGTAAAGTTAAGAAGAAAATATTCAGGTTCTCATATACATCCCTTTTCTTCATATAAGTACCTCCCACCCCAATAGCACAACGCACAAGTTCTATGTAGTTACTAAAACATTTCCACCACGACAGACTGATGTAGCACCTTATGTTAGCAAGTAAAAGGGGAAGGTTTTCAAGTGTCTTGCACACACAAGTATGCAAGACTGAAACAATTCTAGTTTTTCAATTATTTCATCAGAGATCATTTGAACAAGAATGACCTCTACCTGCTCTGGTATCTAAGAAAGGTGACTCTTTGTTTTCCTCAGCAGAATTCACCTTGCTTTTCATTGGTATCTTTTTGGGCTCATTTTACAGATGGAGGAAATTCAGGCACAGAGTAGTGCTGTACATTTTTATCATTACACTCAACAGAATCAAGTTGCAGTTCATATAGACATCATTACCTGCTCTAAGGTGGGCCCTGCTTCTGGCACACAGAATGGCATTGAACTTGGATTCATCAGTTCCTAGACGGTTCTCTCCAGCTGCATACAACTCCTGAGCACAGAAGGGAATTCACACTTTATTACTCAGAAAAGCACTCAGGCTGAACAGTTGAGTTACAGATTTGCTTCCTTGCAGCCTCTCCTCCTTTTAAACTTCTTAGCCTATGCACTACTGCAAAACAGGAGCAAGCAATGAATAGCAACTAGTTCTAACCTTCCCTATGCTATGCTTCAGTCTTCCTAGCTTGCTGAAACAGAAGTGCTCCAGATTACTAAAGGAAGGGACATTGTTCTTCCTAACAGTCCTTACATCTAGGTTTCCTTCTACAATTCTAGGTGTGCTCTGGGACGTTCTTGTGCTTTGGCTAAGGCACACTAGATAGAAAGCTAATGACATTACTATTTAAATGACACTAGTATGGCTAAAACAATGCAGGGTTTCCCCTTTGCTACGTAGTGAAAGGAAGATACAGAAAAAGAAATGGGCCAAGCATTATGAAGTCCATGTGCCTTATTTGCTGCAAAACTCCAGACTTCCTTAAACAACATGCAAAGGCTAATGCAGGTGTTGAGTAGTTTAAAATTTAATCCACACACCCATCATCTCAAATATCTTCAGACAATTTCCTTAGAAAGCAGCATAATCCAACACTTGGAAAAGCCAATTCATCTCTATATTGCACCTACATGGCCCTAATGCTCTCTCACAGCTTTTTATATCTCTTCCATCCACTTAAAGATGAGCACTGCATCAGAAGTCATCACAAGGTGTCCATAATTAACAGTAAGTAGAATCCACACAGCCAAATGTCAGCATATTGAGTTGACTATGCTTAGAAACAATGAAGAATCTCTACTGACCTGTACATCTCTTTGGACAACAGACATGTCAACATTTGTACTTTCATCTCTGTTTCCCTGAAAGAATTAGAAGATCCAGAAGTGTTACTGGTGGGCTTTGATGAGCTGCTTTTTTTTTTAATTAAAAAAAAAAAAAAAAGACCAAAACCAAACCAAAAAAAATCCACACCACCTACAAACACACAACAAACAAATTCCAAAATCCCAGCAGACAGGTACCTGAGCAAGTGAAATTAAAAGCCTCTGAAAGTGCCCAGATGTGTCACTTTTTATTGCTTCCTCCAGGGTTTTCTTATATTCTGGAAAAGAGAGAGTAATGAATCCTCATACAACTCTGCTCATTTCCTAAATTTTTACTAGCAGTCAGTGATTGAGTAAGAAAAGGAAGAAAATTTTGATGCAAAAGATCAAACCTGCTTTATAGACCCTGTTGAGCTCCTGAATGTGCTCATTACTGCGGGAAGCTAAGATTTCAATGAGACAATTTTCATCTGTGCCAACACCCTAAAACAAACACAGGAGAAACACTTCAGATTCTTGATTTCTACAACCTAGTACAAAAGAAATGTAACAAATTTATAGGAAAAAAATTCAGAATAAAACCTTGTAGGAAGTCAAAGCAAGTAATCTCAAATAAATCCAAACTTGTAAATGACAACCAAGTATTTTATCAGCACAACTATTTCCTCTATGTTGTAAATTTGTATCTCCTACACAAACCTTTATAGCTTCCTTGATTTCATAAGCATCAAACATGACAGGTGTCTTCATCATTGCCAAGATTGTCCTCTCAAAGTTACCTGAGAGCTCAGACTTGAGATCCTTGATCAAATCCTAATGAGAAGGAAAACCAAGGAAAAATGCATAAAGACCAAACCTGACAAAAGCAAACACCAAAAATACACATTTTACTAAGAATTCTTTATGCGTAAGCACCAGTAATGTATGTTCAAAGTAAAGCTATTCCACTTAATACTAAAACAGTAAAATGGTATTTGTACACTGAGGCCATTTAGGTCCAATTAAATAGATTGCACAGATCCAAGAGCCAAAGTAAGCACTTAGCATAGAAACTGCTTTGCATGTTTCATCTGCAACACTGCATGAAGTCAAGCATGGGTAAAAAGCAGAACTCTGAACTGGCTATGACCCAAGAAACATGTTCCCCTAATGCAACTTCCAATCTTTTTTTCCCACCATTATGTCTTCTGACTGTCACTGAAGGGATACAGGCTCTCATTTCTTCTTCCTTCTGTCCTCACAATGTACTTACCTTTCCATAAGCTGTTTTGAAGGACAGGATTATCTGCTGCCGCTGCTTGTTTGAACGACTTCCAAGACAATCGATGATTGCCTGCTCATCAGTTCCTGTACACACACAGACACCACAGAATGAGTGAGGATTCAGCTTTTGTCTCTACTTCATCCTGTTCGAAACCCAGCAGAAGGACATGAATGCCTTGAATTTATCTACAGTATCTACTCTTGTGTACAATCACAGAACTTTGAGCTGACAAACACAGTAAGAATACAAAGAAAAACTCCACCAAACTCATGGTACTGTTTATGCCCACATGAACTTCCAGTAGTACTTCTGATAACCAAGGACTCAGTACACACTCGGTCCTGCTCAGTACACATATAGCAATAGAAAAATATCAGTGCTGAATGGAGATGCAGTTCTACTTTTAACTGAAATGTAAATCCTCAGACTGCTCACCAAATCCTTTCATGGCCTTCCTTAAGACTTCTGCATCCTTCAGAGGGTCAAAGCCCGGTGCATCAGTGATCGTACCTCGGTTTCTGTGCTGAAATGAGATCAGTAGTGTTAAACAACAGCAGTGTTAACAGCATATTAGTGTCAAATAGTAAAATGCTGTGGTTTACTACTTAAGGAAGATGATCACTTATCAGTTTTCTTTTTGTGAGAAAAGTAATAAAGAAAACTCAAACCAACCTTGGCCTTAAGCAATTTGTTAATTTCTAGAGACAATTTACAGGAAAATTCACCATCAAGGTTTGCTGACATTAAATCTGCTCTCCAATTAATTAAGGTTTGATGATACTGTATATACAACTGGCAATACTTGCTAAAGTTAGGAAAGGCAAGATTAATTAATTTGAATTCATATCAATCCTTTTTTTATGGATACCATGGTAAAATATGATTTGTTTCAAGACCATATAAGCTCATAGTGCTTGCATTTGGAAAGGTTCCATCACTCTCTTTACTCAAACTTTTTTTTACAACTTTCTTTTCAATTTTGGGATCGGTTTACACTAATACACACAAAGAAAATGCAGAGGAACACATATACAGTCACAGCTCAATCGAAAAGCAGTGAATGCTCTTACTGTTACAGGAGTGACTGCAGGCCCTGTAGCTCCTGAGTAGGAAGGCATAGACGGGTTCACAGCTGGACCTGCTGGATAGCTTGGCATGGGCTGCTGCCCTGGGTGAGTTGCTGGAAGGCCTGGATAGCTCATGGGCTGCTGGGCAGGAGGTGGTGTGGGCTGGCCTGGCACAGGGCCGCCCCCGTATCCCGGGTAAGATGGCATTCCGGAGGGGGGATTTCCTCCAGGCGGAGGGTACCCTCCGTACGAGGGCTGCTGTCCTGGAGGGGGCTGCCCAAAGCCACCTGGAGGAACTGGTGGATAACCCCCAGGTGTGGAAGGATACATGCTTTGTGGAAGATTTGCCCCTCCAAAGGTTCCTGCCAGGTTGGATGCCTGCAGTGACAGCAATAAAACAAGAGAGAGGAAGGAGCACCAACAGCTGAGTCTCAGTAACATGCCTAATACAACCTCCCTCCCAGCAACACAGATAGCTCTTTATCTGCAGAAGATAGCAACCAGGATAGAAAAATCTGTCTAAAACTTTACACCAAATAGCCCTTTCTTTGCCCATGGCTGCCTTGTGTGATCACAAGGCTGCACCTGGATGCAAGGACTTTAAGCAACCTTTGGCTGTTTTACGACGTGTTAGTAGTTTACAACTAGCAGGAGTTCCTGGACTATATTTGGAAAGACTTCTGCAGAAACTGAAATTAAGATATTCCACTTCACATCAAAATCTTATCACTGGAATCTCTCTTCTAGAGAGAAACCAGAAGTGACAATGGATGACTGCAGCATTGTCAGAAACTAGTTGCTGTGGATATAGGCTCATGCATCCTAGATAGCTTGTTGTTCAATTTGCCTGCTGGCTGCCAAATCACTTGATTTAATCACTGCCTCAGAAAAACATCTATGATGCAAATATCTTCCTACAAACTGCATTCCTTATGCAGCATAACAGATTTCTGAAGACTAAAGTTGTCAGAAGTGTCACTCACTTCTGCTCTATGAAAAAAAAAATAAATCACACTAACTGAAGAAAATGTAGACATTTCCAATGTAAAAGGTTTTTACTTCCATCCGTTAAACATCAGTGTTTGTAAGATACTGTTGATCCCATATTCTTTTCAAGAATGAATCATTGATACCTCTAATTATACAGCTTTTTTCCTTACTCTGGTCAAAATCCAGGTAAATAGGCAAAATCCAGACTGTGTTTGCCCATGCTAATTCCTCTACACAGCAAATGCCAAGTTATATTAGTTTTATGCCCACAACTTCTGAAGATATACTGTTAACAACATTTAACTAGTGCTCTGTTTTCCTAAAATAAGAAATAGCTTGCAGTACCCATTTTCCTCAATAGGCAATATTGAATGCTCAACACTTAAACAGATTAGACACAAAGGCACAGAATTCAAGTGATAAACCTCTCAGTGACAATTCCAGAAGCACAACTTTGCCCTTAAGGACATCACAGCAGAACACATTAAATGAAAGCAAACTTACCATTCCAGCCATGTGGCTGGGATTGAACTGGTTGGCATAGCCAGCCACATTTTCCAGACCAATTGGAGGTGGATTTGCAGGTGGATAGGCAGCACCACCCCAAGGACTGCTACCTAAAATCAAACACAGATGTGCTGAAACAAGAAACTATGCCTTTTGAGAGTTCTTACTACTTAAATTTCTAATGTAATGTATTTTCAACACTATCAGGGAAATCAACTGAAGAGGTGCAAGGTAGCAGTGCAATTATTATAAAAAGAGAAGTCTCACTGGGTATTTCTAATGTCAGTTATCACTGAATCTGTAAGCTCGCATTTAAAACAACTCTAAACCTATTTGAAGGTTAACACTAAAGACTGTTAACACCATATTTTGACTTGAGAGCACCTAAAGTACAAAGTTGTCTGGGTATTCCAGTAGCAAGATATTAATTCCACTTACTTTGCTAATTTGAGAGGTGTCCACAGAGCACAACAGTACATTTCCAGGCACCAAAGTCATAACCTGTCTGCACACAGCAGTATAGTCTTTAGACAGAATACTCTGCTGAGAAATAGGCTTTATCCTCCTGGCTGGTTGGGCTTCTCACTGTACACTGCTTCCCCTTCCTGAGCTAGCCTAATGCCACATTTCACCATACCTACATAACTCCAGTCCTTTCTTTCTAGCTTACAACAACACTAAGAACTGTGAAGTTCAGCTTGGCAACTAAGCAGTGGTTGAGTATTTCATCAGGTTTATGTTATTACTGTTACCCTTTTTAACAGCCCTCTCCCTTTCGTACACAACCACCTGCCTAAGAATAGTGAACTAAGGATAATTTCCTTTTTCTTTGGGGGATATGGTTGCCAGTTGTATGAATGATTTCTCCCCATATTCATTTGTCTCACTACCCACCTTGAAGACTCAGTATCAACCAGACATTGATCTTTGTCATATATGGGATTTGGTCAAGCTAAGATCATTTCCTAATGCTCTGTGCTTTATTTGAGAATGAAACTGGACATTACAATATGAGCACATGGCAGAACACACATATTAGACAAATCAGAATCCCCAGCCCAGATAAAACAGGATTTAACAAGCAAGTACAGAAAGCCTTGGGGAGTCAAGGAAACCCTCCACATTGTTGTTCTTCATCTATGCCATGTTTCCACTCCAGATAGGACTACCACTGCATTTAATGTTTACTTCATCTGAACAACTTACCTGGGGCAGCTGGAGGGTATCCACCCGCTGGGGGATAGCCTGGGTAACTCATTGCAAAGACCTGCAAATGTACATGCAAAGTATGTGTGACACAGTTATTTTCTGTAATGCTTCACTCATTACACCACATAAAACTAAGAGGCAACACGTATGCAATAGCCAGTTACCAAAATGCAGACATAACCTGCACACTTTGTCCCAGCTTTTCCCTTAGAAACCTCTTCCCATTTCCTGACTAATAAACAGAAAGCTAAGCAGTTGCAGAGTCACTCATCACACTATTTTTCTCATTTGTTGCAGTTGCTACTTATTGCTTGCTCTATTATGTTGTTAGGGATGTACTATTTGAATTGTTTCCTTTACTGTGCTATTGAAACCTCCAGAAGTTTCCAGCATATACAGAACTGTCTTATCAATGAAGAGTAGAAAATCATCTGACAGAGAAGCTACATCTTCAAGTGAGTAACTAAAAGAAGCTGTTAGAAGGCACCTAAATGCAAACATCTGCAAAACTGCAAGGTCAGAGTAAGAAGCAGAAGGGATACACTTTCATGCTTACAGCATTGCCATAAAATATGAAGGGTTTACTGATAGGGTAAGATCACTAGAACAAATTGAGTCTCTCAAAATGGATAGTGCCTCTGTCAGCACAGAACTGTACAAAGTCATTACCTGTCCAAAATAGAAGTGGAGGTCAGAAAGGAAGAACAGCTAAATGAAGGACAAAATGAAAACTGGCTTCCAGAATACAAGGGCCTTATTTTAAACAGAACAGCTACCAGGAAGAATGGTAAAAGTAACTATGAAGAAAACTATCTGTAACGACTGTTAACTTTTTGAAGGCTATTTTTAATGACAAGCCACATTCTATTTTTAGAATTGCTGTGTGAATTATCCCATTCCCCCCTCCCCTTTCCCCTAAAGCACTACCTTTTGCATCTAGCATGTTTTGCTGTGTTTTGGGTTTCAGCTGTGGAATTTTGTTTTAGATTTGGTTTGAGTTGGCAGGGGTGCTGTTCTTGTGAAATTGTTTTCATTTTGCATGATCACATTAAGTTCCCTTTCTGGTCTGCATGGCTCTATTGCATAGCAACTCTGAAATGGAGAAACACCTTTTTTTGTGGTTTTATTTTTAATATGGAAATACAATTAGGAAATCTGCAATTGACTTAAAAACCGTTCGGACTTCATGCTGCAATACTCATTTAAATTTAAAGAGCAAGAAATGAACTAACAGAAACTGCAATGAACAGAGTACATTAAAAGTCACAACCCTACTTTACTTCTGCTCCAGTATGTAGCACCTAACAGAATCAATAAATACGTGAATGCAGCCTCTCAGCATTAGAAAAGCAATGCCTGCTCTTAGCCATGCAAAGACTGGCCCCAAACTCACGAGGCTGAGAAAGAAAAAGCAGAACACAGTATTCTCCCTCTGCTGCTGGAAAACGAGCCGGCAGCTTCCTCCCTCCTGGCCCCACCATGCCAGAGGCTGGAGCTGCGAGTGTGGGCCCACGCTGCCACCTCCGGGCAGGTACCCGGGCATGGCAGGGCAGAGAGGCCAGCAGAACAAAACTAACATTATAAAAACTCAACAGAAGGCAGCCTGGCACACTTCAGAGCCTCTCTCATTCAGAAATGGGCTTTGCGTAATAAAGCATGGAAAAATAAAGAGCAATTATTACCACATCACTCAGAAACCAACCACAGAACCCCCACAATCTAGATTCTTAGCATGCATGATGTCAATGTGTACATTTACAACACCAAAATTAGTGTAATTTCCTCAGGTAAAATCATAATTATATTTTTAGTTATTTTTTAGCTTTACATAAAAATACAGTAATGACAGGGTACTCAAAAAAATTGTGAGATGCCTTTTTCAATAAAGCTTTAGATACAACTTTAAGGCAAAGAACCATTTTCTGTGGTAGAGCGTGAGAAGCAATGGGATAGGTTTTGTTTTTCTTAGCAAGTCTGTTTGATTGCTTTTAATCCCATATAGAACGCTCATTTCAAACTGGAAAAACCCCCAAGATTAAAAGAGCCTTTTGGCTATGAAAGTTGAGGTTGAGGAAAAAAACCAGCCAAATTCAGCAATCTGAAAAAAATGCTAGTTTCTATATAAAAATGTTCCACTTGCTTCTTTTGAACACTGTATTTATCCAGGGCTTTTCCAAGGGGAAATTTTCCCAGACTGGTTTGATTCCAGGCAAACTAGAGCTGCAAACACACTGACTTTTCATGCTCAGAAACTTCCCTGATCACCACCTTTTCCACAGTGCCTTTGAGCCTCTGTTGGCCAATACTCTAAATTTAGAAATATTAACATAGGAAGTCACCTTTCCCAATCACTCCCTCAACCAAGCCTCCATGTCATCTTCTACTCTCATCTTCCACACTTTCTCCTGGTACATCCACAATATTTTACTAAAATTCTTACTTGTCTGCTGATAGCAAAGGGGTGACACAGGCGAGGGAACAGAAGATATGGAAACCCACCCTGCTATCCAAACACTGCGTGGGAGGACACAGGAACAGCAAGGTCTTTGTTTGCTCCGTCAAAAAAAATGTAGTGCATAAGACAAGGGAAAAATCCAAACAACAAAACCACACACGGCAAGAGGGAGTGCCTTGAAGAAAATAAAGAACAGCTACTGTCAAGGTCCTCTCCCCATTCCCAGTATTCAATCCCAGAGGTCCACCTCAGAACTTTAAATAAAGACCTGAGGTTTTACTCCCACAGTCAACATCGCTATCATGCTTCACACTGCAAGCTATAAACCATTCAGGCCCTTGAGCATTTTTCTGCTGCTTGCAAAGCTAAGAGGGAACAGACATGTTCATAAAAGATTAAATCTGTGACAGACTTTCAACAGGAATCTTGAAAATATGCCTCTGTAAGATACAGTACAGAAGGACTACAACTTGAAAAATTTATAACAAAACTACAAATTCCATAACAGCAGAAAACTTCAAGGCTGCCAGAAAAGTTCTGTTTCAAGGTGCAATAGCAATAAGCTCAGCCACTGCATTCATACCCATTCCTGGAATTTATTTAGTGGCTGCTGTTCAGGCTCCAGCTATGCCATGGTACAATAACTTCAGAACAAAAAAGGATGAAAAACCATAACGTTTATCAGTTCAAAATTATTTAATTATGCCCATTTCACAGGGATCACTGAGTAAAGTTAAACCCTTGGCCTTGACTCCTCCACAAGGTTAATTACCAGGATATAGCAGACAAAGCAGCCTGAAGGTATAAATTACAGTACCTGCTCTGAGACTGATGCCTGATTGTGAAACCAGCAGAACAGAATTTACCACCTTACAATATGCTGTTGTTTTTCATCAGATATGAGCTCAGGCATCCAGCACTGTGCTTTTCCAAGACAAGGACAAACCACAGTCAGCACAGAACCAGCTAACTGCTATTTACCAGCCTGAGCAAGATTTATCTTTGACTCATGCACTGCAGCATACAAGTTGTTCTCTCCTGTATCAGTTGTAATATTTTTCATCCTGATGGATAAATAGTCTAGCAAATTTTTTTCATCATTAAGTCTTCTGTGTATGTGACTCCTGTCTAGCGTTTCTTTCACTATGAAAAAAAACTAATTTAGTGGAATGGGCTTATCTTCCAACAAGGCTGAGTTCATGCCAGCCAACACTCAGGAAACCTCTTTTACACAGATCTTATCACTCATTGTTCACCTTTACAAACTTTTAGTGGATTTCATCCAACAATGTATATTTAAGGAGTATTAACACATCATCTACTTTCTACAAAAAAAAAGCTTCCTTAACAAAAAGCCCAAGCCAACTCACAACTGTGAATAGGTGGTGTAACAAAAACAAACTCATATATGAGGTTTTTCTAAAAACTATCCATTTGAATTGCTTGCTGGTATTATGACTCAGGAGCTCTGCCAGTTTTAGTGATCCTTCCAATTCAATATCATAATCTATTTTATTACAGTAAGTAATCTAGCACTTTGACCTGCTGCGCCAAGGGGGTGAGAAAGGTAGCACTTGCAAGCTTTAGCCAAAATTGAACTGAGAAGAGATGCCATGTTCAACAAAGAAAAGCTGAGTGGGAAGACACACCCACATAAGCTACAACTGAGCTGTACAAATATTACTAAGAACATTCCTGTAGCCTTTCCAGTGACAGAAGCCCTACGCAGGGGCTTCAAAACCCAAATAACTTAGTTGAGCTGCATGGACTTTCAAGATCTATATGCAGCAAAAACATGAGTTAATTCCAAGAGATGAGTTTCATTTTGGATCCCTACTCTGCCCTGATGAAAGTTCTTCCTTTTGCAGCACACATCACTCTCTTTCAAATATATAAAATGTACAGCCAAAATACTTATGACAATACAGTTAGACACCTTCCAAACAACAAAACAAGCAAGAAAAAAAAAACCAAAACAAATTAAGGTTAACAGATGTTTGAAGAAGTAATGGAATGAGGTTTTTCTATTTCAAACTCATAACTTGTTACAGAAAATCATTTATTGCAAAAAAAAAATACTATAAATAGTCTGAGCTATGTTCTCTACTGACTCAGCGGGCAAATGGACAAACCTTCACTCACTCCACGCTATAAGGAGTTAGTAATTTTCAGCTGATTAATTCTTTCCAGGAACAGAATTATTCAAGAACCAACTTGGAGTAGTAAAATAGACAAGTATTTCCAAGCAACCATTAACAGGGGATGTGAAAAGAAAGCAAGACTATAGCTTTCAAATCCAGACTGCACTTGAGATCAGCAAGCTTTAGTCCTCAAAGCTTACTACTGAGAAGTGTTTTTCCCCCAGAATCCTAACATTTGTAAGATATATTTATTCTCCTAGCTAATAGAAAACCAAGTATTTTTAAAACACTGCCAAGCATAGCAAACAACCAGTTATTGTGACTATAGATCACACTGTTTACTAAATAAGTGCAAATTCCCAAGCTTAAAGTTGTTATCTCTAGCAATAATAAAAGAAATATTCAGCCTGTCTGCTTCAGGCAACTAAAGCATTTAATTCAGAGCAACTTACTAGGCCAAAGTCCAAAATCAGACATGTTTTTCTAGCCAAGGCAGAGGTCTTTGGGGTGCAGAAATTAATTATAGCAAGTATCACTTCACTACATATTGACTATAGTAAAGTTTAGCACAATAAAGAGACCTTCAGAAGCATTAAAACTCATCTGGATCTTTAATATGGAACTGATGACAGTTCTTAAGCTCACCAGAAGTTCTAAAAGCCTGAATTGGAAGCCCACCTCTCCTACTGGTGAAGAATTTCCCAATGCCCTCAAAAAAACCCTCACCCCCACATTTTGCAGCAAAAGGGAAAAAAAAAACCAAATAAAACCAACCAAAACAAGAATTCCAAAAGATTTTTAACCTTCCCTTACCAAATAAGATAGCAAGTTCTCTCTCAAACAGACAGCACATAAGGTAAAAAAGGAGGCCACACTTGGTTCCCTGTCTTTGAAGATCTCAAACAAGACCATTGCTACCGAGCAGAGGGCACAGTGACAGGGCACTGCACAGGAACAGGTAGTGGAGCTGGGTGGGGCTGTGTTTGTTTTATTCAGTTTATTCGCAATCTAACGGCTGGCACTGCTCCACATTCAGCATCTGTCACCGCTGAACAGTATGGATATACCTACAAACAAAAAACTAGCTGCCAAGCAAGAATTACACAAGAATGTGACAGAATTGTCTCTGGGAAGGACACCACTGAGTCCCACAGCTCTGTCCCATAGCTGATTCCAGGTTTACCCATTCAGGATCTAACTTCTTATCAAGATTGTCTAGCGAGTGCTGATAAAATCAGGAACAAGCACAGAGCAACAATAGAAGCAATACAAAATAAATGCATATTGCTGTTCTTAGGTTTGCTTATCTGCTTTACATTCTTCCCAGCTTGGAGAACTGAGACAGAAATTCAGCGTTTGTATCAACCACACCCACTTTCAAATAAACTGGCAGAAGTAAAGGGACAACTCAAGTTTCAAATAGGTGAAAGTGCTGCTCACTGAAGGGTAAATAAGCAGCCTTTTCCTTTCCTTTAAAAAGTCTTTTGCTACCTTCAAAAGAAACTCAAAACAAAACACACTGCATGCAGCTAACAAGTCCCTGTCCTTATTTCCAACAGTTTACATAAAACACTTGAAAAATACATACAATAGGAAACATGATTCAAGGTAGTAAACATAAAAGTATGAAATAAACAAAAGAAGTAACACTGGTGCCATTACTTAGCTGAATATTTGATGTAATGGAAGCCTCCAAGCACAACTTGAAACTGACAGAGAAGTTTCTACAAATTATTATATAGAGGCTTGGCTAAAAAGAAACTTGCAGTTTGTTCAAAAGCCCTACTATTTCTGTTGTCACAATTCAACTATCTGCTGTTTTCAATCACATCACTGCTTCAACTAGGTTTTTTTTATATATACCTCCATTGCTATCACAGATCTAGAATTAGGTTGGCTCTGTCTTGGCCCTGATTAAAGCAGTGCTATTGAACAGACCCTATGGAAGCTCCATCTTCCAAGACTTGCTAGAGGTTTAGCAAACAGCACCTCCTGTAACCTTCAAATCAGACAAACTTCTTGGCTTGATTTTTTATAGCAGATCAGGTTTTGTATTTTAAGTTGTTACCTAACACTATGTCTTTACAATGCTGACTACATAAACACCCCCAATAAAATAGGTCCATCCCACTGTTGGTTTTGTTACATTTTTAGTGATTTTGACATTTCACAGAGTTCTCAGTCTAACAATTCAAAACTTTTGGGGACTATAAATAATGAGCTAAAGTGGTGACAAATCATATGAATAAATGCGATGGCTACTCCAGAAATTTTAAGTCCAGGCAGACATTTGGCCTCTGACCTTATACTAAGGTCAGGCAAGAGAAAGGAATAAAAATATCATAAATATTGTTGACTTAAAATCATTAGGCACTCCGCAGAAATGTGCTGGGGACAGGGTTACAGGCAAACACATAAGCAATACTCAGTTCAAATTATCTGCTGCATCAGTGGGAGGAGAGTGGTCCACATGACTCTTACAGCAACTCAAAATACAGGAAATTATAGAAATAGCCAAGCTATGGGGAAAGGGTTCATACACTCAGGCTTTACAGCAACCATACACTTGCACTGGGTTTGTATTGTTTCTGATGTTACCCTGGGTGTTCCAGTAAAGCACTGACTCACTCCACAGAAAATAACTGTATGCTGGGGGAGGTATCAGGGAATGAACCTCCCACTCGGACAGCAGCCGGGCTCTCAGGGGCATAACCCCCATAATCAGCTCCTTCATCGAAACACACCGCAGCAGCACTTCTCTCTGGCCAGTCTGCTCTCCCTCCACACCTTCTGCCCCAGCGCCATCTGTCCCCGTCCTGGGCTGAGATGCCTCCCGTGCTTCTGCCACTCCCTTCAGAACGTTACTTCTCGACAGCTCCTCCTTAACAGGAAGAAGCTTCCAGGAACTACTATAAATATATTTTAAAAGAAAAATATATTCCACAGAAGTACTGCCTTACTGCCCTTACAGAAACAGGATGGGGACAAGAAGGAACTGCTTTTCTGAATATGGAGATATTTGTGCTGTGTTCTGTCACACATATAACTACACCATAGCAAGAGTTCGAAGAGTTTCCGTTTTAAGACAACTGAAATGGCTTGAAGACACTTAAAGACACTTAATTGCCTTAAAGACATTCGAAGCACGTATGGTATAAGAAGAGATAAAGTATACTACGAGCAGTTTAGAAAAAGGGGCCTTCGGGGGGAGTAAAAAAGCACTGCGTAACGGCCAGCCTACCATCTTAGGCTGCTTTCTCCTGACAACTGTACACACCAAAATTATAAACTCG
This sequence comes from Melozone crissalis, assembly GCF_028551555.1. NCBI lineage: Eukaryota > Metazoa > Chordata > Aves > Passeriformes > Passerellidae > Melozone > Melozone crissalis. The sequence goes on along the minus strand of NW_026535797.1, from coordinate 24,423,223 downwards.
AGATAAACTACGGACACAGGCAAAGGACCGAACTACAGCTACAACACCAAAACATGCCCTCTGCTCTGAAAGCACATTTCCCCAGGAAGCAGGAGTTGCTTCCTCCCAGCGGCGGAGCTGCCACAAGCCCCGAGCTCGCCCGGCCAGCCCTTGAGCCGCTGCCTGTCACCCTGCGAGCTCCGGCCGCCCCAGGATCCCGTCCCGGCGGGGACACGGGCCCGGCCCACAACCCCGGCCCGGTCCTGCCGCATCGGGCGGCCCCGACCCCGTCCCACCGCGGGGTCGCGCCTACCGAAGGTCCTGGGAGCCGCTGCTACCACCGCCCGTCCCAGGTGCAGCCGGCGCTGCAGGGCGGTGCCGGGGAGCGGCAGGAGGAGGAGGAGCCGCTGCGGCCCCGGCTCACTCTGCCCGCCCCGCCGCGGCCTCCGTACGAGGGAGGGTCGGGGCCGGCCGGTGAAAAACCTGCCGGGAGCTGCGGGGCGTGGTGAGCCCCGGCAGGACAGGCCCCGCACCCGCCCCAGGGGGGACAGACAGCCCCGCACCGGCCCCAGGGGGGGGACAGACAGCCCGGCACCGGCCCCAGGGGGGGACAGACAGCCCCGCACCCGCCCCAGGGGGGACAGACAGCCCCGCACCGGCCCCAGGGGGGGACAGACAGCCCCGCACCGGCCCCAGGGGGGGGACAGACAGCCCCGCACCGGCCCCAGGGGGGGACAGACAGCCCCGCACCCGCCCCAGGGGGGACAGACAGCCCCGCACCGGCCCCAGGCGGGGACAGACAGCCCCGCACCCGCCCCAGGGGGGGGACAGACAGCTCCGCACCGGCCGCGGGTGGAAAGCGCTCAGCAGGTTTGAGCAAGAGGCGGCTCCGGTGAGAGGCCCATTGTATAAACACAAACCCAGGGTAGGAAAGGTAACTCCGCCCGCCACGAGGGCAGCCCGGGCATTCCCCGGGAGCGCAGCCTCGCCCGAGGCACCGGGTGACCTGGACACGGCAAAACCAAATCCTGGGTCAAGGCAAGGTTGTAAACCTTCAGCACAACGTCGGATTTAAACCCCAAACCATCCCTGACTATTCTCACCAGGAATTTCAGAAAACATGCTTTCCAAACACGGTGGTACAGAACAAAAAAAAAAAAAAAACAACATTTTGTATAAAACATACTTTTCCTTAAGTAAAATTCCACAAAAAAATCAAGAGGAAGGAGACTGATGGTGTCGACCTTTTCTAGTACAAGCAGTAATAGTTAAAGGCGTCAATAAACTTTTTTTTCCCCTACATGCATTCTTTAAAGATGAGTGAAGTTGCTCACATGGAAGCATTTAGAGAGAGAAAACCAAGATAATAAAAACGGAAAATAAAAAGGGCTAACATTTTCCAATTATATTTCTTTTGCCAAGACACTAATAAAAATAGCAAACACAGCATTATCTCACTGAATCACAGCATTATACAACTTGGGTGGGGAACGAACTTGACTTGGCAGCTGGGAATTTTGTGAGCAGGGTCCAGAACCTCTTTTCCAACACTTGCTTCTCTAATATGTATGCTTTGTAACAGGTAATTTCATTTAGAATGAAACTAAATCTGGATAGATGTGTTCACATTTCTTAAAGCATCCTGTTCACCAATAGCTTTCAGAGGAGGACCTGGGCTTTTTCTCCTCCAAACAAGTTTCACATACCACAATGGCCAATCATTGAAATACAGCAGCTGTGACTGAACTAGCAAAAAGAAATTGTCATTTTCCCCTCTCCCTCATCAAAATTTTAATTGGTACTGTAGAGGCCAAGGCTGCACTCATGGGAAACATCTACATTTAAAGTAGTCTAAAGGAAGTGAATATATTTGAATATAGGTGAATATATTTGAATATAAGAACATATGTGGTGGTTTAACCCCAGCCAGCAGCCAAGCCCCACACAGCCTCTCTTCCTCCCTGGCCAGTAAGATAGGGAGAGAATGAGAGAGGTAAAAACCAGAAAATGTGTTGAGATAAAGACAGTCTAATAGGAAAAGCAAAAGCCATGCACACAGGCAAAGAAAAAGGAATTAATTCTCCACTTTCCATGGGCAGGCAGATGTTCAATCATTTCCAGGACAACAAGACTCCACTACACATAACAGTTACTTGGAAAGACAAATGCCATCACTCCAAATGTCCCCCTTGCTTTCATAGACTGAGCACAATGTCATATGGGCTGGAATATCCCTCAGGGTCAGTTGGGGTCAGCTGTGTCCCTGCCCAACTTGTTGTGCTCCCCCAGACTCCTCACTGGTAGGATGAGAAGCAGAAAGGCCTCAGCTCTGTACAAGCCCTGCTCAGCAATAACAAAAACATCTCTGTACTATCACCACTGTCTTTAGCACAAATCCAAAACATAGCCCCCACTAACCACTGTGAAGATAAATTGCATCTCAGTCCAAACCAGCACATTAGCTTATAGTGGTTTAGCACAAATTATAAATTATCTTAAGATACCTTAAGCTTCACATAAAGACACTTCTCATTAATAGGCAAAACTAAGCATCAACACAGGTTCTGATGCAGAGTGTATCCTGATGTTCACTGTGCAGGCAGATGGAGAAATGATGTGCCCAGAGCAGCTCAGGTGGAAAGAAGGCCAGGGATCTTTGTGCTCTGAGTCCACTGCTATTGCTTCTCTTGGGAGTTAAACTCCTCTCACCTGTGCCAGCCAAAAGGGGCCACATTAGCTCTAGCACAAGAGTTCTGTTAACCAGAGTAGCTTTGAAACAGGTGAGGAGCCATTCAGAGGAGCTGCTGCTCCCATCAGATGAGGACACAGCAACTTCTACAAAGCATTATTTCTCCCAGCAGCATTTGAAAAAAAACCAAACTCATATTTCTACAACTTTAGTACTGCTATTTTTTCATGTAGAAAAGCCCTTTGAGTATCAATGCCTAGGCTGGAGGGGGTGTATGAGGAAGCTCATACTGCTGCAACCAGCCTGGTATTCATTCCAGACCAGGTTGTGCTCACTTTCAAGTCAATTGCAATCCTCCATGGGTTTAACCAAGGTCTAGATTTGGCTTACTTCTATGAATCCCTCTATTTATCCAGGCTCAGTGACTGGAAGTCTCACACCTTTGATGCTCCATTCATAAACAGAAAACTGGACTAGCTATGGCAGCATATGGAATATTCTTCTGACAAAGAAATCATTGTATGGAAACCTCACTACCTGCCATTTTCAGACAGTCAGGGACTGAGACATTTGCTTGACATACTTTATTTCTGGAAATTTTTCCACAAGAATGATAACCTCTGAGCCCATGCTTTTTCGAACCTCTGGCTGGAGTAAAACCTTTTTCCTGCAAAAACTGCTACAGACAGCATATGTACTTGTCAGCATCTACTTAAAGTTCCAGGAGTTTTAATATCTTCTTATTTACCAACTCCTTGGGTTTTAATACTTAAGCTGGTATTTAACCAGGCTAGAACCCCAAAGAACCATGTGCTGTGCAATTGAACAGAGGTTTACTTTTACTCATATTAAAAAAACTGTCACTCTGTATTGGCATTTCAAACCAAATTCATATAGACAGTGATCCCACAGTCAGAAATGAAGCAGAAACTAGAATCCTTGGTGTTGGGACAGTGGGAGTTTGCCTGTCATCTCAAGCATAGTCCCACTGCTTTCTGACATTGTGCCAATACTGACCCAGTACCAACTGAAACAGAGAAACCTTTGTGGGAGAAACCACAAAAATCACAGCAGCATTTCCTGCAAGCAATGCATTTTCCTAGTGATCCTTCCAAGCTTACAAGCTCCAGCCTTGTACTTTTCCAAGTGGATTTGTGCCATTATAACACACAGACCAGAACTGAGTGGTGGAAACTTAATACAACAAAACATCCACACTCCTGATTTCACAGGTGCTGTCTTCTTCATTTTACAGCATTTCATTTCTATCATTAAAATATTCCATTGCTGAAAACTCAAAAAGAAAAACCTTGGGTGTTTACAAGTAAAAGCCAGCAGAAAATACTAAGGAAAGCATAAAATCTTTAAGTATTACAACACCGTCTTTTATACAGTCTAGGACCCTGGAGTACCAGTCAGTGTGAGGTACATTTTTGGGAGTGCTAGCCTGGAACCAAAATGGTCCAGGTTACCCCAGAGGTCAGGTCCAGATCTCTGAAGGTGCACATACACACACAGCCTACATTCATTTTGAGCCCTAATGAGCTGATATACCTCATCTGTAACTCACTCTCTTATGAGAAAAGATGTTCTCTCAGTCATGCTGAGTTGTAATTCACTTTTTTTACAGTCATATTGGTTGATGGAGATTTTAGAAAGACATTGGCCTGAATCCTTTCACTCTGCTTTAGCCACAAGACATTTATCTTCCCTCCTTGCTTTTTCACTGCTCCTGAGCATTCTGTAGATTTTATACTTACTTTTTTTTTGCACATGGTTTCTAACTCCATCAGCTTGCAACTCTTCTATGCACCTGTTTTCCTTCTTCATAACTGGGCCTTCAGTTAAACCAGATCCCTGCAGGACAAAATCATGTATTTGGATTTGCCTCCCCTGCTTGTTCCTCCACAGGTTCTTTGTATATGCCAGCGTATCAGACTTGCAGATAACAAGTGTTTGATGATAACAGCACTATCCTCAATCTGTGTTACACTCCTGAGAAAATTTTACTGCTTAAAATCCATTGCTTGGAGGCAGGCTTAGCTGAAATGACCTCTGCACTCCAGCTTAGTTTCCTCAGTGCATTTTTGTTGCAACAGGAGACTGCAATGTTTAATGTCTGCTCTGCCACTAGTCTGGAATAAAGGTAATACAGCCTAGGGATCAACTTGCTGTACGCTGAGGAATGCAACACTACAGCCATTTCATAACTGGGCCAGAACTTGTGATGGACTGTACAAACTATGTTATCAAACTATCTGCCTTAGACCTGGGTAGGTCTCTACCATAAAAAAAAAATTGAAATTATTTTCTTGCCTATATCTCACATTTTCCCCCAAACCATCATGCTGTGAGCTTTGATCTGTGAGGCTGTCAATCTGAACATCTTCCATTGCTACTAAAAGCACTCAAATTAAGAGTGAATTGGAGTGTTGAGCATGCATCTGTATGTAAACCATTACCCTTCACATGCAGCAGAGTATAGCCTTGAAATAAACATTTTCATCAAGGAATGACAGGTGGAAGTGTTTTCATTTTCATTTTGTATTAACAGAAACTTCTCATTAAACTCTTGAAATGTTACAGTTGGATAGCTCTGTGTTTTCCTGCTTGGTGGGCATACCTGGCTGATTTTGTGGGCTGACACTTCACCACCTGCACTCATAGAAGTCACTAGTCCACCCCTTTACTGATCAGGTTTTCTACCATTTGTTTAGATTTTCTGTTTTGCATTGTGTCTTGTGTAAAATTGAATTCTGAACTCCAGTCAACATTTAACTTAAAGTAATAGAGTTAGCCAACAGGAAAAGGAACTCACAGAAACAGACTGAACACACACTTCACTTACAGAGTTTAAGCTCCCAGTATGGGGAAATAGATAAATATCTGCTAGTATTTTTAAGTACTGCTGAATGCAGTTCAGTTGATTGAATGGGAACCCCATCTGAATGCATTCTGGAGGAGCCATTCATCCCTATGTGTCAGCTGTGGCAATTTGTAATACCATTCTGAGCTGATTGCATCATCACTGTAAATGACGTTCCAGTCCTGCAAAGTTTCTGGGTGGAACTTAATATGATGCAAACACAAATACCTACCTACCTAATTTTTTACTCCTCCAGGAAGTAGAGAGCAAAAGCAACTCGGCCATTCAGCAGTATCAAAGTGTTTTCAAGATATTAATAGAAGCCATTATTGTAGGGTTAAGCAAAAAGTTTTATTAAAGAGTGATTTAACAGTGATGATTAAACAGCTACTAAACAATGACAACAAGGTGGTCAAACACTCTATTACTTACCACACTTGTAATAAATAAGCTAGCTTGTGTAGAGGACGCTTTAGATTTAACACCAGGTGTCACTTACCTTGCTGTAGATTTCAGATGCCAGGCAAGGGATCTCTTGGTCTTGAGGAGTGGCCTTGGGAGGCACCCCTGCTCAAGGGGACATCACCACTGTGCAGCCACTGCCACTTGGACTGTCCCTGTAGTGTAAAGCGATTGGCTTGTAGTCAAACTCCTCTCTGGTGGGAGCCACAGAAGTTTTAGATATGTCTGGTCTCAGTTCAGGCTGGTCCTGTTATTTCCCAGTAAGGCCCAAACTCTTCAGGTGAAGAGCTACAGCTTCACATAATTCCTCAAGGTTTGCACAGTAGGGCTGGCTCCAGCCAAGCCCATTTGCTGGTGATGCCAACAAATGGTGTACCACTGACTCAGAGCAGGTGTGCCCATTACACCATAAAGTTTGAGAAAGGATTTGGGAAAGAAATATCTCAATTCTTATACTCCTTCACTTCTGATGTAACTGTTCATACTTCTGTCTCACAGCAATGCTTCTGTTGTACTCCTAATAGAAAAAGGTGGGATTTGGAGTCACTCACAAAGCTCCATTTAGCCTTGATTCTGGTTTGACACCTTTTAGGTCCTCCTATCAGGTCATGAATCCACAGCTTTTTACCTTTACTGTCCTATTCATTAGAACTGAACCCTCTCATTTATCTTCTGTTCTGTTCTCCTCACCTTTAAATCCTATGTCAGAATACACATACTGAACTATTCTTCTTTTCCTTCATCTGCTATATGCCCCTCTTTCATATTTGTGTGGTAATTCTGTGAACAAAGGAGTGCCTATAGCTTATATGTGTATTAAATACATCAAAACAGTCATGGAGCTGAAAATACAACCACTCAGTAAACATCAAGGTCTGGGTAATTTTAGCTGACTATAGGCCTAATATGTGACTTCAGCCTGTTCATTCTTCAAATTCTCTTCCTTAACACTGGAAATAAATACCATTAATCAATTCTCAGTGTGATGATAAAAACTAAGAGGGCTACATAAATATCCTACATGTACTAGACTTCTTTGTAACTATTAGTCAGAATTGAAAGGCTTAATAAAAAATTCTCAAGACCACAAAAAAACCAGTTCAAATTGCAGTTAAAAGTGTAGCTTTTCAGAGGTTCTGATAATTAATGCCTGTGGGGGTCATCTGTGCACAGCGAGGTGTTTGGGGCTTCTTCACCTCACTAATGATATGGGTCAGCACTTCCTCAAACCATGCCTCCTGCTGTGGCAAAACAGCTCTTTGGGACAGAACTCTTGGACACAATACACCAAGTCTCATACAGAGAAGCAGCATAATCTTCCCATGACTCAGCCCTGACTCACCAGGAGCCTTTTCCACATTTAAGGAAAACCATGTCATTCAAGCCATCTTTAGCACAGATGACCTTTTAAGCAAGATTGCTCAAAATATTTCGCAACTATTAAGAAAAGCAAGCACTGAAAGTTTGCCTTTCATAGGTGTCACAGCCCAGCCTTGCTTGCAGGTAAGCACCCTAACCACAGACTACAGATCCTGAGAGAGCTGGACAACACAGTATTTAACTGAAACTGAATAGAGTCAGATTTGTGCTCTTGGTATTGGCAGCAACCAGGCAGGGTTTGTGTAAAAGGAAGAAGGCAAATTTAGAGCTAAGTAAGCGTTCTTCCAACAAGTATTGCCCACCCAGCTGAACTGTGAATCAGCACATGCTCCTTTGCTCGCCTTCCAGCTGCAGGGAGCAGGAGTCTCCTGGTGTTGTGGGAGTGCACAGCACTGCAGCCCCGGGTGGCCTCATGGCACAGGTCCCCTGCAGCTCTGCAAAACACAGGCTCCACTGCCATGGTCATCCACCCTTGCCAGGGAAATCTCTTTTCTTTCTCCAGCTCCCTCCATCCTAGGTGATTACAGCTGGCCTCAAATGCTTTCTGGTTTGCTTTTGGTTTTTTGTTTTGTAACTCTTATCCTTATTTTGAACACAGCAAACGGCTTTTGATTGAAGTGTTAAGGAAGGGAGCCTCATTGCATCCTGAACTAGACTTTCATACTCATATTTAGAAGTAATAAAAAGAAAGAAATTGTTGTTTTCTACAAAGCAGTTGCTGTCAGCAAAGCCTATTATCTGAGCTGGCTCAAAGCACAAAGGAATGACAGCTCAGTGCTAACATTTGATTCAGAGTTTCAGTCTATTTTAAAACATTCTATGATGAGTCAGAGCCCTCTCCTAAAATATGGAAAAGCATTTTTCTTTTTTAAAATAGTTGTACTATTTCATCTGAGAAATACTTAACACTCATAAATATGATCCACTGATATTCCTGCTTCCTTCAATTTTAGTTTGCTTATACAGCAGAGAACACAAAAATGGGGTAAGAGAAAAAATTTAACAATGATGCTCAGATGTAAATAGACCAGAATAATTAAAGTGTCTGAGTTTACAGTTCAGCTGCAGATTGTGGCTAGTTACTTTTGTTTGTTGAAGCACAACATCATCGATCAAATTGCAGAGATTTCACAAAATTCAAGTATCCCAGGAAGATACAAGCACACAGCAATTCTCATTCTCTCTCAGTTACCCATAGATTTGCCAACAGAGGGAGTCCTCTTACTGTCTACCAAAGCTTTGTCGGAGTGACGGTGCCCCTGCTGAGCAGCTTTCATTGCACTAATAGCAAGGATGAAAAAGGTTTGCAAAACAGTCACCTCGGGGTATTTAGCAAATCAAAACATGGGGTAATATCAGACATCCAATCACTAGAAGTGCACTGGAGGATTCAAGCGGTCGTTTGTGTTATTACAGCAATTATATCTATGGGCAGAGCTATGAAATATCTATCAGAGTAATTACTCTTAAATATATTGAGAAGAATTATGCCAGATAAACATATAGTTCCCTTATGACTGCAAATCAATACTTAACTGTAAAACTCCTTTGAGTTCTTTCCTGTTGTTACAGTCATAGCTCATGAAATAGCAACTATTCAGGCTGTGGTTTGGAGAAAAAAAATAATTAAAAAGAAACCAAAACAAACCAAAACATCCCCTCCATCCCCCCTCAAACAAACAAAAAAACCAACCAAACCCCAAGATTTTCTTTTACATTGTGATTTCCTTAAAGGATCATATAATTTTAATCCCAACCAAACTAACTTGTATACAGTAAGACCTCCAGAACTTCATTTGCCTTTTCATCACAGAATAAACCAAACTTTCTTGTGAACGATGAAAATATTAATATAGTATTTTATAGTCACTGTTTGAATCATTATGGTTTCTGCTGCTTACCCCTTACTTGAAGTGGTCAGTTCCCTTATGACTTGATGAAAGGATTTCAACAGCTGATGTGATAATGACATGCATCATGTTCCAGATTAGCTTGGACATAGCATTTCAGTGCATTTAAGGGAGAATTTTTAAAAAGGCAGAAACAGCATTATACTTATTACATCAAAGTAAACACTTTACAACTACAGTGTATTGCCAGAGCTTACAGTTTTGTGAAATATTAAGTAATCAAACCAAGAACTGAGCAGCAAATAGGTCTGGTGATTTCCTAGCAGTAGCATAAGGACAAAAATATGAGGTTACAATCACATCTGTGTGAAAGGAGCTCCTTCTTTCTCACAGAAATTGCCATTTTTACAGTAGTCAAGACTGAAGTGCTCATGAAGCACTCCTAAACCTGTGGGTTTTCTCAGCCTGATATATCCCAGTGAGTCTTTCAGAAAAATAAAAATTAAAACCAGTATTACCTGCATCTGTTCCATCCCCTTTCATCCTTTTACTGGGCCCGGATTTACACTGAGATTCCAGCAGCAGTCCTAATCTCAACCAATTATCTTTTAAAAGGAGTTCAGGATCAGTAAATCAGTGCCAAGGAAACTCAGAACTGCACCTAAATTGAGCCTAATTATTGAGGGGAGTAAAATTGAGATTTTTTTATTCTTCATTTTCAGATGAGTCAAGTTCTTTGTTTTCTAATTCTTTTAACACTGCAAACAGATCAGCTTTGCAAGTTTTGGACGTCTGGCCATTTTAGATAAACATTCCAACCTTTTAAGTGTTTACAGACTAAACTGTAGAGATAAATGTTTATGTCGCACTGAATAACTTCAGCTTTGTATTTAACAGAAAGACTGCTAAAGTAATATTGTTTCAATCAGTAGGTGAAGACACATGCTACTGAAATAACCAAAATTTTAAAGAAGGTATTAATACTAGTCTGACCACAAATATTTAATACATCTCTATGTAGTAGGCTTTATAGTTGGAATATATAAAATTGTGACAGTTTACAGGTTTTCTAATTTTAAAACTATTCCCAGACCCTTCAAAAACAATTATTATAGCCATTAGCTTCTAAAACTAGAATGTAGCTGTTTTGGTTTCAAATATTATGCTCCTCACCTAATTCCAGTTTAATATGAAATAAATCTTGGCTATGTATTTCAAGGAACATAGCCTCAGTTATTGCTCAGAACAGGGTTTGGATCCTGTTATTCTACCTTTGCAGGGCAAGAGTTTACCCTTACACATGGAAAACTACATAGAGCAGAGAACTGGTCTGGTGCAGAATAGAGAATTTCTGGACCAAAATATCTGTTCTCAATCAAATCTTAGTTTTAAATAACGATCTAGCTGTTGCTGCTAAGATTCATTTGAATTATGTCTCCCTCTTCTTGCTATTTACATTTTGCTTACTCTTTGAAAGCAACAATATCTAATAGTGTGTAAATCTGAAAGTATATAATTCACTCCAAAATACCACTTTGCTTGCAAAATGAAAACAAGCTGGGGCACAATATTGCTTCTAAGAAAAAGGAAAACAAGATGAAGAGAGTTGCAGTGGCATCAGCTTGCAGGCTGTGTTATTCATTGCTCAGCTGCTCATGTAGAGACTTTCCATGTTAAAACAACTTAATGATGAGGATATTTCTTAACTTCTGTGGTTAACTTGTATGTTTCCATTTGACTGTGAGTTTGGGCTGGATGTGTTTTCCACAAGGTCAGAAGAGTTTGCCCTGGATGGGCTCCTCTGGGGATCATACCATTACACGTTTCCTGTTTTGCTCATGACAACACAGTGAGCTTTTTCAAAGACACAAGCTGAATGTGTAAGCCATCTGAGCAGAGTTACTACTGTACTATTGCAAGAGTAAGACAGTACAAAGGGAAAAACTCTTGACAGAAACTTTTCCCATCTTTCTATCGAGTCCTTCAGAACCTCAGTTCAAGCCCATTGCTCTAACAAGTTGAATTCAAAGAGCAACCACCTCAGGCTTTAACCTGGGTTTTCAAATCCCTCAGTGTAAAGTAATAAAATATAGCATTTATGTTTTATGGTTTTTGTCTTTTGTCCATGGCTTAGTCAGGTCAGTTTTCACTGGGTCAGAGTAGTTCCTTCTCAAGTCTGGTAAGGTGAAGTTACCCGAGACTCAGAACAGATACATCCTTTCTAATGAACCCAGAGGTAATCAGGCAGCAGTTCCTGAACCATCTGATAAAAACTGGCATCCCTATTCCTTTTTCACAGACTACTTCACCTATGCTTAAAAAAGCTCCTTACTCTAATTTTCTCAAAGTTCCAAGTTATTTAGAAGTTGAACCATGTCAAGCGAGTTACAGTAACTATGCTGAACTGAAGATACATTTAGTGTTCAAAGGAACTAACATGTGCAAGAGTTTTCTGTTAATATGTTGTGTTGTAAAAGGATCTTTTTAAAGACATGGCAACAGTAAAAGCATGGAAACTACAAAGGGAAGTGTAAAGGAAATGACTATCAAGAAACACAGTTTTGGGGTTTTCTTAATCAGTTCAAGTGGAGATGCATATAGACACCCACTTGAAAGTCCTGGTGATGATCTACAAAACTGAGGAGAGTGCTGTCATTTTAAGATGGTTTATATCAGCTAAGTATACTGAAATTATACCTGAAGACTTGACATAGATCTCACTTTTTCCTAGACTGCTGGAAACACTGTCCAAACCAGAACATTGCATCCCTCATGCACATTTCTACTGCTGTCTGGCCACAGAGCATCTTTGGAGCATCTCAAAGATAGGAAAGAAATTGTCTGAAATGGTCAGGTTTGTCCTGACATGATCTTGAAATAATGCTGGCCTCCGTATAGGAAAAAAATAAAAAGGAGGACTTTTGACTAATTTATAGAATCTGATAGTCCCCAAAATTGGGACTGTTATTCATAGTTCACAAAACTTTGCTGTGAGAAAATGCTTGCAGTAAGTGGGACAGAACAGCAGGAGGGGATCAAGCCAGCCTTCGATTTTGGGAGCTTCAGGCAACAAGGAATCCCAGGCATACCAGGACTGAGATAGAGGCTGCTGTGTTCTCCCTCCCCTCTGGTGATTTCTGCATTATCATCACCCCAAAGGAAGCTCTGCCTTGGGGGAGCCTGCCTTGCCTGCTCCTGCAATCAGGAATGGAAAGCATTGACAAAGATGAGCCAGAAAGAGTGCATGTACTGCAGGATATTGGTATCTAAATTTATCATTTGGGAAAACAATTCAAAGGAAAAAATCAAGAAAATACATAGAAGCATTGTCATTCCTTTCTGGTGTTTCCAAGGATCCTGGCAACATAGCATTTCCTCAGAAAGCCAGCAGCCTGCTCCAGCTACAAAGATGGACTACCTCACTTCACACACAGTGAAAAACAGGTATAGAGAACAATCTGGTGCCTGCTTGAGTCCCCCAGAGTGAGATCCGTGGAGGCACATCCATAAACAGTGTTCAGGGGCTGCTTGCATGAAATTCAGTACAGGACTGGAGCTAAATTCTCTGTTCTGTCAGCTGTTGGTAGCGTGCAAGACCCCAGCTAGTGAGCTCAGATCAAGCCTCAACAGGCACATGCTCACCTCTTAAAATAGTACAGTCTGGCAATAGATTGTAAAAAGGCAAAAATACTCATGCTATAAAACCTAATTACCATTGCAGCCCGTGTCATGGCCTGCCATTGCACACCATGCACAGTGAAGGAAGGGTTTTATCCAGGACTCTGACAGCTCAGCATGGTGGCTTTTCACCCCTGGAGTACCCTGAAAAAGTATATCAAAGGAGAGATTGCTATCTATTTTCCTATAATGAAATAGTTTTGAAGGAGTGAGATTACAGATGCTAAAAATGGGGAGCACATACCATTGATTCATCTAGTTGTGTTCCATACCTAAACAAATCTGATCTCAACTGTGCATTTATACCAAATTACTCTCTATGTGAAAAAAATATTTCACTGCCTTCATCTTTGCAGTCTCATAGTGTTCACCATCAACAGATTAGAAGAATTTCTCTTTCCTGACTACAACCTGATAGTCTCTGTTTTGCACCTGTTTAACAATTCACTTCACTCTTCAGTGTTGGAGTTCACCAAGTATTTGCTGGCATTTACCTTGAATTCTCTGCAGGAGGACTTCTGTTCTTTGAGGGTTTGAAGAAAATGACATTCCCCATTCATGCCTCTACTAATGTACTATATGAAGTGCTAGTTCTGCACATATTTTCTAGTCTGTCCATGTTTTCCAAATATAATAACTGGGTCCTGACTATCAATAAAATGGCCAATTTTGATCACTACCTTCTGCACCTACAACCCCAAGCTTGCATCATATGTACTTCCTTGCCAGAACATTGAATAATTTATCTCTTATTCAGGGATTGCATTTTCACAGTTATTTCTCAGCCCATTCTAATGTTTACAGTTTCTCTAAATCTGGTATTATTTGAATATTTTACTAATATGCTGCGTCTGTTTTCTTTTACAATAGGCTCATGATGTTCTTTCAATGAATGTATTTAAATCAGTAGCTCATCCATGTACATGAGAGCAAAAGAAAAAGATTAAGCACTTGTTCAGTGTTATCTCCCACTATGCCTTGCATTTGCAATCTATTGCATCTAACCCTGAGTTCAACTCTAAATTTCTTATAAATTGAAATAAAACTTTAAAATTTGTTTGAATCTTATCAATTGAAACTCTACATTCCTAATAGCGGAAACTGAAGAAACAGTTTACTTACCATCTCTGTCAAATTGGACTCTTACTTCTACCTCTATCGCAGGAAACAGAGAAACTGAGAAACTTCATTTTTAAAATTCTTTTTCTAGGGTTTGGGGAAAGGTGGGGGAAGGCTTTAATAGTGCAGCCACTTTACCAGGTACAAGTTATTAACAGGAATTACTTACCTTCATATATATATGTATATATATATATTTATTTATATGTATAGACACATCACAGTTGATACGCCCACAACACAAAGAGTATCACCACACAGTACCAGAAAGCTTTAAGCACTCACCCTTACAGAGTAACACCTTGACCCATCAGAAGAACTCAGGTGTCTGCTCCTCCAGTTCTTCAGCCCAGGCTTTTATCCCCTCCTGTTGATGCACTGCCCCTGTGTGCCCTCTGCTCCCTTTGGTGGTTGGTCAGTGCCCCTGGGCACTCCATGGCTCATCAGCTCCAATGGGATTCACCTGCTGCTCCCAGCTGTGCCCATTGGGGATGAGGCTCAGCCCAGACCCACCCCAATTACCACAAACTGTGTGCCTACACTTCCATATTAGCTACCAGTGTCTAAGAGATTTACATGACCAAATCACATAAAACCTAAGCTGAATTACATGAGTGAGAGAACTTCTTCAGAATATTCCACAAAACAGTGCCTGATGTGTTTGAAGAAAGTTTACATTCAAAATACACTTGGATTTCTAGTCAGGAAAGGCCCACTGAAATAGGGAAACTCTCCCCTCAAGATCACCCTTTAACAGGCTCTTGCTTAGAAACTGAATATGCAGAGGGATAAGAATAGAGTGGCAGAGAATGCCCTGCTTAGAACAAGAGAAAATAGCAGCTGCTACTATGACTGCAATGCACTTGTGCTTGCAGGACAGCTTGAAAGTCGCAAGGGACTAGAAAGCACTACTAACTTAAGAAAAACAAAAATAAAACCTCTAATTCAGTGCCTAATTTTGTCTAATTTTAAGTTCTGCTGAATGATCAGCTGAACACAATGAAACAAGGACAGGCTAAAGAGAAGCACAGAACATTTAGATAGGATTTTGGGCAAGGTTCTAACTCTACTCCCAAAGGCAAGTGAGCTGTTAATAATCCTGTCCTTAATACATTATCATTTCAATTGACACAACTACTGATCCTATTACTGCTTAAGTACAAAAGCCACTTTATATGTGTAATAATTCCACAAGCACTGAGATTTCCATTCGACAGGCCATCTAATGTCTGCAGTTCAAGACTAGGGCACAGCACTTCTGGCAGAAAAAAAAATAAAATTCAGTCCCCAGTGTAATTGCACTAAACTGATAATTAACTGCTTAATGTGATGTGTAAGGAAAGGCCGAGGGTGAGGTGAAAGAGATGACTTTCACCTCTGTGCAGTTTGATAGCAGGAAGATTCCTTTAGAACCTAGAGATACAGTAGGTTGTTGGTTGAAAAGGAAACATTGTGTGGGTTTCTATGAGGCCTCTGTGAGCAGCAACAAAAGTTGTCCTTTCTGAGAAATGTACCCAGAATGAGAAAATCTCCTGCTGGACAGCTTGGACAAAGAGCTGGGACTGCCAAAAGCTGTGGAAAGCTGCCAAAGGACAAGGAAGAAAATAAAGCAACAGAGAAGTGCTAACATTTTATCAAAAAAATCTTTAGGCTAGGGAAAGGCAAACTTATAAATACCAACAGTCACCGTACATGAACACCCTGCAACAGGAAAGAGCAGAAATTCCAGCTGGGGAGCACAGTAAAAGATTTTGCACAGGAAATGGGGAGATCACATTACCATCAAAATGTTGATTTTCAGAGGGCCCAGATAGACAATAAAACAGTTACAGTCCTATAACTCCTTTTAATACTATGACTAGTAAAAAATGTAACATCTAACCTGCAAGAACCCTTATGGATCACCATCTGCAAACAGCAGGAAATAGTCACACACTTCACTTGCTGAAGAGGGATGCAGGCACATCAGTCTACAGACATTTTCAGGTAACATTTCACTGATATTCACCAACATCTGAGCCTTTGTTCAATCATTTCCTGTCATGGAATAAAATTTGTATCAATTGTTGCATAAAAATGATGAGGAGAAACGATTAAAACTCCTGTGGAGGACTACAATTTTGCAGCCACTCAATTGTCATGATTATCACTTCAAAAGTAAACCAAATTTTTTTCCTCCATATCCAAAATAAATAGAAAGATCTCAGAAAACCTCCATATCCAAGATAAATAGAAAAACCTCAGAAAACCTCCACCAGCATATTTGCAGAAAATAAGATCAGTGACATAGTGCTGGTAAAACAAGAGACTATTTAAGTCCTGTCCTCAAATAAACTGATTTTTGTTCATTCAAGCAAGCATTCTCACATACACTTCTACACGAGTTTGGGAAGGAATTTTAAAGGAATATCTTTAGAGTTGTTTCTGCTCTCATGTAGTCAGGCCTGACTTTAAGAAGAAGTTACACCTGACTGTGGAAACTGAGCTGCTGCATTGCTGCCACAGAGAGATTAGATACTACTAAAATTAAGATCCTGGAGCCACATGTCATGCTTTGCAGCATAGTTCCTTCTCTCATTACAAACTTTAGCAGATACTTCTTCAGTACTATGCAATTCAGTGCAGCTACACAGAGTATGTGCCCATGCATTTGTATATGCATATGCATTCTGTGTTCCAAACAAATGTGGCTGTTACCATATATACCTGCTATAATATTTGAGTTACTATTTTAGCATTACTGCACATGACTAGTGCTATCCAGCTTTATTGTCTGGAAGCTGCATATAAAATAGTAAGAAAAAGTGGCACTGATTTATTTGCATGATTAGTGAAAGCAGTCCTGTGTAAGGATCTCTTGATTACCACAGGCTGTATAAATTTCAATAAAAAGCATTCAGTAGCTGGCACTGAACTCTACGTGGCAGTAATGTACCAGCTCAGTCTGTACAGCCAAGGCTTAAAATAGGCAGGGGATTACATGTAGCAGGTGTAAATTAGGAAGATATTAGGACTTGACCCTGTGAAGCAAGAGAAAAAGTAACAACCTGTGAAACAAATTTAAAGAATTCATAATTTACCACAATTTTAGGAAGGCATGTTCCTCCATCTCCTGCACAATTAGCAAAAAATTCCCCTTCATCTTTCTGAAAACATATTCATTCTTGCTAGAGTCTTAAAAATCTGCTTATATTTTTGTGGCCATCCTGTCTGGCTTTGTAGAATCTTTTGGAAGAGAGCTCTACAATTTTCCATCCTAAGACATCTGATAGCTACACTAAAAATAGCCCCATGGCAGTTCCTCTGTTGAAGATACACCTACTGGCATGTGTCATGCTGATCATAGTTCAGAATCCTCTTGGACACTCAAACTAGGGCTGATGTCCCAGGGGCTGTAACAGAATGAGTCTCACTGTGCTCTTTAAACAATCATTAATAACTTATGCCCATAATAAACCACATGAGAGTGTAGCTATTTTCTGCACCTCGAGCATCTCAAACTTGGTGTTCTCTGACCATGTGAGGGGAGGAAGGAGATGCAAATCAGCGAGTGAGGAGAGGGCATGAAGAACATCTTAGCATTGTTTGCACAGCTGTGGTGTCATGTTTTCCCCTTGCATTACATTTTTCAGTATTCCTGTCCCACACAGTTAAATACTCCACAAATATCAAAGAATTTACCTCTCATAATTCATTAAGAACCAAGAGTTATAAGAGCTAGGCAAAGTCCCAGTTCTATGGATATCTGCTCATCTTAGGGAAATGTGAGCTGGTCTCTCACTGGGGTTTTTCTGAAAATCACCTCAGCAAGGCTTCTAGGATGTACAGCAGTAACTCAGGTGCCTCAGGAGAGAGCTCCAGAGCTTCCCTATGGCTGCAGGTAGCTGCAGTCAATGCTCTTGCAGCAGAAATGCTTCCTGACAAACTCTGCTTTGCAGTTTCTTTTCATATACATCAAATAGTTGCATTCTGTGTGTAAGCAGTATCAAATATTATAACAAAAGAATTAAAAAGGCTTGAAAAAGTGCAACTTAAGCTTTAAATCTTAAGTTCTCCTTTAAGGAAGCTCTGTAGCATCTAGGTGTTACTCTGACTAAAACATCTCCTCTGCCAAATTCTGGGGAGTATAGGCCTCCATTTCTGCACTGCTCTATGAGCCAGCACTTTCTAGTTTATTGCTTGAAAAGACATTCCTGTCTTTTTTCAATTATTAAAATGGAATTTCTGGAGCAAGTAAACTGAATTAAAAAAAAATTTAAAATCAGTCTCCATTATTCTATGTTTAAACATTCAAACTAGTCACTAGCTATCTACAGTCTTGTTTTTATGTTTTTTGGCAGCATAATTATTGCATAGATGAACTTTCCAAATGTAAACCTACTGAACAACAGGTCTGGAAAAGTCTAGCCCATTTTCTTTTTTCAAACAGAAGTTTGTAAAAATGTCATATTGATCAAACAGGGAAACTGAGGCCACCTCAAGCATGAGCAAGAACCAAGCTACTAATGATACTGCTCATGAGCTAAATTGCCATGAAAAGTAATATGCACAAAAGGCAAAGAGAGGAATGGAGTAGGTAGGGTGAGGGGGAAGCATCTTGAAAAGTGAGAACACGTTTGATAGGATCTCCCCCTAAGGGCTAGAATATCACTCCTGTGCCCTGGGAGCCTTTCACTGCTCCTTTCCAACTGCTGGCTTCAGCCTCAACTCAAGCCCTGTTATCCACACATGCACAGTTCTGGGCCATTTATACTCCAAGAGTTACCTCGATCCAACTTTTATAAACATGACAATGTTATAAACCTAACAACTGCTATAAACATAACAGTGTCACAAGTTAACAACTGCATGCACTGCAGTACATCATCCACCTGCCTGGAGTTCCAGTCACTTCTTGCAGGTGCAGAATTCAACACTTTATTATTATTACCTGGCCTCACATTAGTAACATGGAGAAGGTCTGTCCTCAGCTTTGGGAGTACAGGTACAGGGAAACAGGAAAGAGAAGGAAGTCATTAAAGAATTCTGATTCTAAAGATTTCAAGTACTACTTTGAGGGTTTTTTTGAGAAGGCAAATGATAAAAATCTCTCAATTACTTGTAGAAAAAAAACCACATTCCTGCAAGTCCAAAAAGGTACACAAAATATGATATCCAAAAGCAAGTAATGCAGTTGCAGTTCATATTAAAAAGAGTTTGGAACCAGCATGATCTTTCCATGTGCTCCAGGCAAAAAAAAGTTTCTTAGATATACAAACAAAAGCAGATGTGTTGATTTTTAGTGGCACAGTGATTTATCTCTATATATGGTATCAGTACTAGAAAACTGTGTGCAGATGACATCCACATTTTAATAAGACCAGATGTAGTTTGGAGAGCAGGGTAGCAGGAAGGAAACACTTCAAAAATTTTAAAAATATATTCTAGAATTGATTTTTCACTTGGTAATAAAGGGCCTCAAACAATTTAATATAGTAAAATGAAAAGGCAATATGATTATGGAACAAAAGCACTTTCAGAGAAATAAAGCACCATGTAATTAGAAAAACCAAAACCTATTGGCCTGGAGAGCCTCAGCAGAAAAAAACTAAACCCTACCCAAAAATCTGATAACTAGCAGCTGAGGACAATTTTAATTTGGAGAGTGATTACCCACTGGAGCTGATGCCCTTTCTGCTGCAGGGCTGTTTTTCAGATCAAGGAGATGATCAAGAAGATATTTTTAGCCAACGATACTAGAAAGATTATCCAATTCTTGGCAAAATTTACTCTCTTGCTTACTGGGGTTGTTCAGAGCAAACATTTCCATAGCCTTTTCCAGCTTTAAACTCTGTGAAGAGTTAGACCTTCTTTGAAACATATTGAGGTGAAGGCTCTTATTCAGTTTTTCACACGAACTCCTGCTATCCACTAAGGTATCTTGTAACAAGAACTGTATTTTTAACAAGGTTGCTACTTCACAGCAGTAGAAGAGAAGAAATATGAGCACACACAACAAAGCTGTTAAACCCAGTGCTAAAGTGCAAGCTCAAGCAAAGTGAGCCATGTTCCAGCCGTGTCTGTAGGGCTGAGTAGTCAACTAATTAGGTACATCTGTTTGTAAACAGCTGGCAGCGATATAACAGGGATTTTTCTTCCTATTCCATTCCAGGAAAAATGGACTACATTGGATGGGAATAAATCACACACTGATAAAACACACCAGAAAACACTCATGAGGAAACTCATTATTGAAACCTTGATCAGCAGGTTTGCTGTGCCTGCACAAAGCTATGTACTACTGCAGACACAGGGCAAAATAAAGGAAATCATTAAGAGTACGTATTTGAGATTGGAACTATGCAGGCTTCCATCATGAAGCCTCCTTATGGGCTTAAAAGCTCTTTGCTAAGAAATTGAAGAGACAAACAAGAGGCAAGAAAGACATATATTGCTGACAGCCACCTCCTGAACACCTACATTTGTCTACCAAAACTCATACATTTCTGTTTTCTGGGTACAACATATAGCATTCCTTTTTTCTTTTGCTCACCATAATTTTCTAGTAACTATTTCTGACCTCAATTCTTCTACTTTTTGGCTGGGGTATTGGTTTTTATTTGGTTTTGGATCTTTTTCCAAGGAGAAATTTTGACATTTTTGTGCTTTTCATCATACATTTTGTTTTTCAAACACTATGAAATTACTCAGCAACATCTGTCAAGCCAAGGAATTAGCCTGAAAATACTTAAAGGAACATATAATTTTGCCTCCTATTCCTCTACAATACAACCAATATAACAATATAAACCTATTAGGCTGCTTTCCTACAAGAAAAGGCACATGGGACAGAGCTATGTAGATGTGACCACTCTGTCCAGGCAGGCCTTGTGCTGAGCTTGGCAAAAGAGAACAGGGGATAAAATATCCCTAGAAAAATGTCGACAAAATCTAACAAAAAAAAAAAAAAAAAAAAGGAAGCAAACAGAAAGAAGTGAAAGGGTTTTTCTAATGCCATAGAGTAGTTCAGTGGCTGAACAAGTAATAAACAAGTAATTGGAATACAGTTCTTCCCAAGTTCCCTGTATTACCCTAACCACAAGATGTGCTGCTGCATACCAGTGATTATTCTATGAGATTAAGACTTGCCTGTGTCGTGATTCACTGTTTAGAAGCTGAAAACAGACAAACAGTTCAGAAGCATAGTAAGAAATCAATGGATCACTGTTAATTTCCTTCCCAGCATCCATTGTTTGCTAGGAGATGCTTCCACACAGCATTTATGGGAGCTCTCTAACCAACAATGCAGCCCTTCTTAGTCCAAGCAGTGACACACTTTTCCAAGTTGAATTTCCAAGAAGATACTTCAGCAGCTAAAGGTTTAAAATTTCTTAGCTCTTTGTCAAGCTCTTTAAGGGGGCTGGGGGAAAGAAAAGATTGGTAGATTCAGCAGTGAAAATAAATTCCCCAAAGAAGAGGAGAAGTTTTGGCAATGAATAATAAGTGGGAAAAAGGTCAAAACATCAGTTGTGAAAACTCAGACCTCTAAAAAGGTTCCTACAAGGTCTCAAATTTATTTACAGACAATAAATCTATAATTATAAAAATGTTCTAAGATAGGTCAAGATAGCCTTTTCCCTGCAGATTAGTTATCCAAGGCACAAACAAGATAACAGTAACATTCCCAAAGTCTGACTTGCTGCAAAGCTGATAAAGCCACATCACGTATTTTCTGGTCTTGATATGAAACTCATTCAAAACAGCAGACTTTACTGACACAAAATGCTTTAAACACCCTGCAGAGGAGCAAAGGGTTTGTGTTGGGTTTTTTGGTTATTTTCTTATTGCAGCCATTTAGAAACACTGACAATCCTTTATCAGAAGCCCACTGTAGTAGTACTGATATCAAAATTCAGTTCTCAACATATAACTACTGATTTTTACTCACCCTGGTTTTGCTTATGAATGTAAGTAATTTGTTCTTCTATGGCAGAGTAAAAAGTAAGAAAAGTTTCTTCTTAGATAAAGAACACATCAGCAAGTCCTAATAGGTAATTACAAGAAGGTTGCACAGCATCAAGAAATATTTTATAGTATTCTTAATAGGTGTGTAGAATAACATGGAGCCAAACTAATTAAATGTAGAAATTTCTTTACTATTATCTACTGCAGCTAAGGTTAAAAACAGGTATTTTGAGGAAAGTGGCCAGAACTCCAAAAGACAAGAGACTGTGCATTCAGCTGGCTCAGTCATACTGTAGGCTGTACAGATGCTGTGTGACAAACCCTGTCAGAATTACATGATTTTCTCTTTAGACTGGAAACTTGTGGTCCTACAGAGTAGGACTAAGGTTTGTGGTTTACTGATTGGAAAGATCTGCTGTGTCACTGTCTATATAAGCAGCACTGTGGCCAGCCCTTGGCCAAAGGATAAATATATATGATTTCCTAGTCTGCCAAGACATAGGCTCCACTGACATGTACACTTGAAAGGCTAAACTAAACTAACTCACTTCATCTAAGCACCTATGCAATTTAGCAACATCTCAAATCTATAATTGAAATTTCAGCTAAAATTTTTGTGTAGCACTGAGGAGCTTTAACCAGTGATTATTTTCAAGACAGTAGAGCAAGACCTGTAAAGAAAAAAAAAAGATTAGCTCATGCACAGTCATGTTAATAATGAATTCCCTTATGTATCCCTAGGCACCCCCAGGTTAATAGTTAATGCAAGGGGTTTTGAAGAAATTCTGCAAGAAAATCTAGCTTAAGCTAAATCTCAAAAATATAAGAGGTGTCAGATATTGGACAGGATAGTCAAAGAAGAAAAATAATATTTTAGTAATTTGTCCTTGGCAAGATACTATTTTTCTCTTAAAAATTAGAAACAATTTTTCCAGTCATATTTGTACATCATTTTCCCACAGAATCTGACGTAATCAGAAGTTGCTGATAAGACTAAAAAGAAGCACAGCCCTTTACACTTATACCACATTTTCTTTTGGGTGAAAGCTGAAAAGGAATAGCTGTGTTATCTGCTAACAGATCATCAAAAGCCTTCCAGAAAATGAACTTACTGTCCATGTAGAGCAAGCAACAGAATCACTGGGTCTTGATTAACCAGTGGTTAAAATAAACAACTGGGAAGCACCATTCCAATAGCCACTTTTAAAACCTGAAAAGAAATAACTTGATAATTATAATAACTGCTGCTGGAAAAAGTCTCAGTGGTTATTGCTTTATTCTTAAGCCAGGTACAGCCTCAGCTAGGAGGCAGCAAATTCAGGTATTTCAAAATATACTTCTTTAAAGCTGAAGGTACTTGGAAGGATTTTTAAAAAGCAAATAACAATTTAAAAAACCCCAAAACTATGTTAACAATGCATGTTAAAATTTAGTAGCTGCTTTAAATTTTTAATTTGTAATTTTTTTCATGAAGCATCATGAGATAAATGCTGGCACCCTTATGTTTCATTTTGTTAAATTTAGAGTGACCAAAATAATTTTATCACTCAGTGATTGAAATATTTACCCCACATTAAACTCTTCTTTCTTCATGTTCCTTCTGTGTGAGAAAAAAAAAGAGGAAAAAAAGCTAGAGGTGGGAAGTCTACATGGAGGAAGTTTGTCAGTGCTACAGCTTCAGTCAACTCAAAGACTTACAGTGTAGAATACTTGAGAAGTTCTAGCTAACCACGCTCTATAATAAATAATTCCTTTTTAATAATCATAAAATTTTTACTGGGAAACTAGTGAAAAATTATTGGAGACAGCATAGTTGACCATGGAGATAAAAAGCAATAGCTGCTCAGTCAAAGCAGTGTGGTTCCTTTAAAGAAAATCTGTTCCCTCCTTCAACAATTTGACTGCACTAATAAGTTAACAGAATAGCCAATAATATGGTTTTATGTGCTTTTTTTCACAAGGCATTGTGAAGAGCTGTCTCACAAATATTAACAAGGAAAATAAATAGTTGTGAGCACACATGCACATAACCAGAGACATCCACCTCTCTTCCTGCTAGGGAAGAACAATAGTACTGGAACAACCAATCTCCATTTATTAATTGTATTATTGATACATTTATTAGAGATTGGAAAGCAGAACAGAGTCAGGAAATGACTAATAATAATAGTCAATAATAATAATAATAAATAGGCAAAAGAACTCTTTTTTTAAAAGAGAATTAGAGGAATACGGGGGATCAAGAGGAAAAGTGTATTCTGTGTTGCCTTATATTGGAATACACTATCAATACTTAAATTTTTATTACACAAAAAGGCAGAGCATAATATTATTAAATAAATAATTTTAAAATATGATTTTTCAAGAAGAATGTTAATGGGCATCAAGTGTAAAGTCAAGACCAAATAACTTTGTTTGATATGCCAGTAAGAACTGTTAGGTCATGGCTTTTTATACAGGTATATTTGAGAAAGTAAATCTCTGAGAAAGTATTTCTGATATGCAAAACTATGCACTGTGGTTTGCAGAGCAGATGCTGGACTCCTCCCAGGATGTGGGAGCATTCCACACAGAGCCAGGGTGCTAGGAATGGTTATGGCAGAGCCAGAGCCTTCCTCCTGTTAGAAGAGGGTGGCTTATTAGTTTGGGAAACTGTCGCAACCAGCCAGTGGGAAACAAGGGAGCTGGAGATATTCCACTGAAGGTATAGCAAAAGTGGCTTTTCCACTGCAAGCTAGGGGGTTTTTGTTGGGTTTTGGTTTGTATTAATTCTAACAATGTCATCCAAAAACACCAATACTCAAGTTTAGCCTGTACCTATATTGCTGCATGAGCAGAAGTTGAACAGTAACAGAAGAACTTAACCTGAAAAAAAAAATGTTTCAAGTCCAAAGCTCATAATAAATTCTTAGCTTAGGCTTCAAGCTTCAGGGGTCTGGGCAGGCACTTAAAAGCCACAAACACACAGGTGGCCAAACAAACCCTGGCTGCTGCAGGGCTCCAAAGCCACCGCTGAAGGTTTGGGGTTTCACTGCCTTCTCCTGGCGATCTGTTGAGCTTGAGGGGATATCAGAACTAGCTGATTGTGCAGTGAGGTGTCTGACAGACACAATCGATCATGGCAAGAACAAGAAGAACCCTGTATTTGCTCCCCACAAGTATCCCACAGGCAGAGGGTGGGGCTGACATTACAGCCTTTCCCAGCCTGAACACGGAGGAGCCAAAGGCAGACGGGCGCTTTAAATTCACGGCTATGCCTTAACAGTGCTGCAGCTTTACAGCACTGCCTGAGTGCTGTGAAAATAAAGGAGAAAGTTAAATGGAGGCTTTTAGAGTTCCCCAGTAGCTTCTGTCACTCAAAACACAGCCACTCTTAATCCCAGTCCCAATAAACAGTGGAAACCATTCCCCTGAAATTCATGTGGCAAAGCAGCCTAAAGCAAAGGGCTCAGAGACCTCCTGGGTCCTGGGGGATGCCAGCAGCTTTAGCAGTCAAGTCAGCTCATTACAAAAGGCAGAAAACTAGTTCAAAGGTAAACAATGAAATAAAAGACAAATATTCTTCATGGGCCCAGATTCTAGTCAGCCCTTTAAAGAGGCTGTGGGACAAAAGTTCTGGAAGCAGACTGGCTTTTTTTTAGGATTTTTTAGGATTTTTTTTAACTGAAAGTTTTTCTAATTTCAGAGGTAAAGGCAGGATGAGACTTTGCATCCCAAGTGCAGACCATTTTTTCAAGGAAGGGGATGTATTTCAAGAATATCCACTGTTAAAGCACACTCATCAGGTCCCTGCTATGTGAGTTAGTGATTGGAGTTAGAAATTAGAGGTCAGAGTTTTCATGTCTCTTCCTGCTAGGGGTTCACATTTATGCACATTCAAATCAGGTTCTTGGTCCAAGTTTATACACCTACAGAGTTTGTTTTAATAACACCTAGCAAATGGATACACCAACCCTTATTTAATATTGATAAAGGACTTAGCAATTCAAGAGTACCATTGATTTGAAGGTCACTGAAGAAAAATATTATTTTAGAGCATGAAAATAATTATACTAGGGCATTTTCTTTTTCCCTTGATGGCTGAAATTTGTCTCACACCACTGATAAAATCCTGACTTAATGGGTGTTTAGTGTCCTGTGACAAATAATACATACTTTTGATTCTATTCCAAGCAAATAAGTAAACATCAGTACTGAACTGGGCCACTAAGCCTCAGAGAAAGGACAAATAGCTTCCATAATGAAAGAAACATAAAAATAGTACAAGTAAAGACAAACTATTCAAGGTATCACAGTGTGAAAACATTTTGTGATTTCAGAAATGCCAGTATGGCAAGCTTTCATGTAATATTCTGTGCTCTTCAAAAACACAGAGGGGGATCATCTTACCATTTTGAAACCCTTGCTAACAAAAATGCTTGGTTGAGAGCTGTCTTTCATGCCTCCACAGAAGAGAAAGCATAAAAAGCTGTATAACTGGGTGAGGAAATCAACAACAAAAAAACCCAAATAAAACCCCCAGAAACAAATAAACCCCCTCAAACAAAGAGCCAAAACAAAGAAACCCAGCAACAACAACAAAAACCCACACAAGGGGGAGAACTACCATAATACATCCTGAATGGATGGGCAGGGGAAAGGCAGGAATTTGCATTTAGCCCCAGGACCAGCACAGAAGGAAGAAGAAATGAAAGAAGAAATGCACTTCATCTCTCTTAAGGGCAAGGAGGAAAGGCAGAGGAGCAGCAGAATTCCTGTTCTGGTCTCAGGTAGGCTCACCTAGAGAACATGATGCCAATGCTTTAATCCAGACCAGGAGCAGTTCCTATCTTAAATATTGTTGGGACTGTTCTCACTTGTTTTTATTCACATCTCAGAGCATCCATAGCATGTGCTAAATAAATCTGTGCTCTTACTGCTGGTCTAGATGGCAAGACCATCATTTGCCTTAGGGAGAAAGAACCACAAAAATGTGTAGGATGGGGATACCAGAACCATTGATCCTTTTATAAAGAACTAAATCACTAACACAGATATAATCCTATTTGCCATCCACCCCTTGGGCTGGGCTGGTACTTCTCCAAACTGACATTCAAAACAATAAGCACACAAACGATTACAGGCCAGGAAATGGAACAGAGAATTCAGTGATAAAGAGTAACTCAATAAGGAGAAGTGAATGATTAGAGAAGCAGATTGAAAAGAATAAGGCTTTTCTCCCAAACTTTGAAAATTACCAGAAGTCAAAAATTTAAGGCACCTGGGCAGGATATATTACTCTTTCAATTTCTCTGGAGTTCTGAGTGATTTTCAAGCTTTCAAATGGAACATGCAAGTACCACAGAGCCATAGTAGTCCAATTAAAAATGCATTCTAGAACCCAAGGAGACTAAGCTCTATCTCTGGCAACTCAGTGGAATTTATTGGTCCTTGCAGACTGGCTGCTATTATGAAGAAAAGCAACTATTCATGTTAAAGTGTGAGTGTTAATTTAAAAATGTCCCAATGTAACCCAAGTCTCCTGTTACCATACAGCCATCAAGCCATCCAGAAAGCAGATCTTTATGGGGTATAGCATGAACTATTTATTTATTGGTCTTCTGGAGCCATTCTTTATGAAAGAATTACAATCACTTTGCTATGATGGCGGAAGGAAAAAGAGAATATTTGAAGTGTACAAACAGTACAAGATAAAGGTATTTTAAAACAGAGAATAGAACCAAATCTGAACCCTGTTCAAACTGTCCAACTACAGCTGAAAATTAATTATGATTTTGGAAGTACTTCTGCAAATTGCTACTCCAGCTGACATCCCAGCCACAGTTAACCACAAATCAAAGCCAAACCACAACATTTTACTGGGGATATTAGTTGTCACTGTCAGTTCTTCTCAAAAGACTTTTTAAAGAGAATCATAATTTTGGCAGTAATTGCAGCACAGTCATATTTTCAGTTCATCAAGGAGAAAGTTTTAAATAAAGGATTTTATTTCTAATATATTGTTGAATTCTCTACTAAACTTAGGTAAGCTTAAGACAAGTGAAACATTTTGGTAACACTCAGTTTGCCAAGGGATGCCTGATATTTTTCTGCTAACACAATAAAAACCACAATACAGATAAGTGGTTGTGGGGTTTTTTTCCTAGCTGCATGAATCCTCTTATCTCACCTCAAAACATCTGGCAAAATAGGGAAACAGATGCAGGATACCAACATCTTCATGCAAGTCATTCATGACCTAGAAAGAAACAGCTGAAAAGCATGATCCTTTCTTGTGCTGTGCCTCCTTGGGGATGTTACTGTTTGCCATCCCCACTTTGCTGTATTTTGATATAGATTCAGCCAAAACACACATGCTCACACCAGAA
This sequence comes from Melozone crissalis, assembly GCF_028551555.1. Classification (NCBI taxonomy): domain Eukaryota; kingdom Metazoa; phylum Chordata; class Aves; order Passeriformes; family Passerellidae; genus Melozone; species Melozone crissalis. Next base: position 24,394,888 of record NW_026535797.1, on the reverse strand, counting down.
GCAAAATGACAAGCACATATAACATTACACCAGTGGTAAGGCAGAACATGAAATTTTTTCTGCAGAGCCTTCAGTGGTGCTCTGGACCCCTCTGGTTGTCATTAATGAGGGGCAATACCCTGCACCCCAACTTTCAGACCATAAAAACCAATTTGCATCTGTTCCTTTGGAAGTAATCTGTACATGACAGTGTTCTATTTCTTAAAATGGTAGACAATAACTCATTTCTAATATTTAAAGGGTTTTTAAAATTAATTCTCCTTTCCTCCGAACCCAAGACAGCAAAGATGAACACAGACTCGCAGCTGAACTCCTACTCACTGTCATGTCCTTGATTCAAAGTACATTAGCAACTAAGCAAAAACAAGCCAGACTGTCAGAAAAATGGTTCAACAATTTCATATGTTCAATAATTTCATCTGCACCACTAGAAGTGACAGCAAACAAACTGCATATTCCACATATGTAAAATAAATGCATAATTACTAGCTAAAATTTCAACCTTTTTTTTTGTTTTTTGGAAAACATAGCTGGTTTGGGGACCCACAGACTCAACGTGTATGATTTTAATTTAGGTTTTTCTGTGAAAATATTATCAAGTAACATAGTTTTTTTTAGAAGAAATGTCACTAACTCAGAAACAATGTAACAAAACCAGCTAAGTTTGCTCAAGTAGTGTCCCATTTTGCTAGAGAACTGGATATCTTCTTGTTGAATATAATTTTATTGTAGCATTTTTTAATTAAAATATTTAGAGATAGAAAAAACAATTGTGAATGCAATACATAACTGTGCTATTGACAAAGCTGAAATTTAGCAATGGCAGGAACACAGAGTACCTTTGACAGCACTGGTGTTTGTGCAATTGAGCTGGAGCACCTTTCCTGAAAGATGTTTCACCTGAAGGCATGAAAGGCAACCAGCATGGGAGTAAACCATCAAGAAAAGATTTAAACTATGATTTTATATACTTAGCTTTTATATTTCCCAGGGTAAAAAAGTGCAAGACCTTTTGCTATGGTTTGTAAGGTGAGAACTAAGATTCTACTGGGACATCCACCCATTCCTTCATGTCCTTATTTACCTAGCAATTCACTTCTGACACTTGTAAGGAATGTCTCTGACAGTGCTGACTGGGATGAATGTTTTTGACTCAGGGACAGGGATGCTGTGGCAGAAACAGTGAGGTGGGCACACATCAGCTGGAGAAGGTGTTTCTGTAGGTACACAGTCACACTCTGTAGCTGGCCCTGGCCTGCAGCTTGGGCTGAGACAAGTGGAAGAAAATAAAATGCAATCAATAAAGGTGGAAAAGTAAACACTATGCTTTTTTCACTTGTTCATCAATAAACATACTATCTGTTCATTGGCTGTCTACATTTCTGAGCAAATACGACATTCCATAAGGTAGAAATATTGGAAAGTTAATTTTGGAGCAATTATACCCTTGCAGACTTCCTCAGCTTTCATTTTTATTTTTCATTCAACGAGTTATTAGTGTTAATGATACCCTTGGCTAATCCCATCCTCACAGGACCAGGTGGTACATGTTAACACTTCCAAATTAACAGCTGTGTTTCAGATAGAGACACTGGTAGGCTTGTTCAGCCCTTGTCTCACTGCATTGGGCAGGGTCAGGTCAGTACTCACGGGCTGGCACCAGTCTTAGCTTAAGAGGTTCATTGTAAGGGTCTGCAGTAGTGTTTAGGCGAACACAGAGAGTAAAAATAAAGTTTCAGGTTAGCAGGCAAGAAAAATTACCATAAGAATTCAAAATATTCCAGTTTTACACCAAGAAGAGTGGTATACTTTTCCCTAAGGCATGAGTGCCTTTACCCTTCTGGTTCATTTATTTAGTGTAATCTTCACTATAACTGAATTTTTCTTATTCAGGATTGCATTGAAGAAGCAAAGAAAATGTCTTGCTAGAAATTCCTGTTTTGCCTTCAGTTGAATTAAACTGGGTAACATGAATAGGGACTTGAGTAGGGACAAGCAGTTTTAGACCAAGAATTGTTTTTACACAGGCTTCAAAAGAGCATTTTTTTCCTGTGAATATTTCCTTTTTCTTGGTAAGTGACTGGAATGTAGTGCTTCTACTAAACAAGACATCCATGTGAGATAGAATGATGTCTGTTGATTGTATTAACTGAGGTGAAAAAAAACCTGGATTAAAAAGGAAGAGGACAGATTTTAATGTTTTGAAGTAGTTCTAGTGTTCCATTAGCAGTGCTAACTTATGCAATATCACTGTGACTTTTATCTATGATTGACAGATGCATATATATATGGAAAGGGTTTTTTACTAGAATTTATTCCATATTTGTCTGCACTAATATCACTGTTCTCATGAAACCATATACCAGGACTGATGTAGTAAATCATTTGTGTTATAAAAGCTGATGGTTTTAGGCCCTTGGTGGGACAGTAGCAGGGAACAGCCTCTTCCAGCACAGAGCTGTGGAAGCATCAGTACTTACTGCCACTCCACTGCCTGCCCCAGCCAGCCTAAAAGCTGATGGCCCTGGCAAACTCTGTGGGTGTATGAGGTGTGCTGAGGCAAGAACCGAGCCCTTGTGTGGGACAGAGGTCCAAGTTTCAGAAAAAAAACCCCTTATGTCTTCAGTCATCTGCAGTTCATTCCTTTTATTTGAAGGATTGCCCGAAACCTGCTTGGAGAGCTTTCAAGTCTGATATAAATATTGTGCTGACTCAAAGTACCTAGGAAACAAACTTCCCTGCAACAGGGTTAGTGCCAATTAAGATTGGCAACTAATTCTAGCCTGCTCTAGAATTAACATGGCAGCTCAGCATGGATAAATATTTACACTCATGAACAAATAATTCATTCTGCTATCCAGACTAACAGAAAGCGGGGATAAAACAGAAAAAGCAAACCCACTGACAATCCTGGCTATGTAAAGAAAGCATTAAGAAGAAATTAGTGAGAGTGCAGCACTGACACAGGGAGTAGCAGTATGCTCTGTGATGGCTGGGGTGCCAGCAGATTGCCATGCCATGAATAAAATACTGCTTCCAGACCCCATCTGACTTCAGGACAATCCCAAAAAGCAGTCAAACAATCCAATAATCAAAAGATAATTGTGGATACAATCCCAGCTTCCCATCCCAGTACAGCCACTCTGTTTGCAGGTCCCAACAGTTCCTTCTTGTCATTTTCATCTCCTATTTACCACTATGGCCTGTACCATCCACCAATCACCATTACATGTACCTTTATCTCTGGCATTCTTTTTGTCTCCTGCAGTTGCTCTAACTCAAAGCCTTGTTCTACCTCAGCAAGCAGGGTGTAAGAAAAAGATCTGGTGGAGCTCCTAGGGAAAAGCAGAGAAGTGGTAAACAATTAGGCACCATCTCTGTCTCCTGGAGCTTGCAGTGCCATGGAATTGGTGAGAGAAGTAGATGGGCAGAGATACTGTATACAGTAAAGGGACACATAGAAAAATGCAAATCAAACCCTCCATGCATTGCCAAAAGGATCAAGTAAAGAATCCTCCTTTCCCTTCTTGGGTAGTTGCTTGAGGGTTTTTACTGCCCTCTTTAACACCAAGGTCTTTAAGGGGCTCCATAAACAGCACCTAACTTATTCTTCAGCTGGGAACCAGTTACAAAGCACTGAGGCCATTTAACCCTCAGCAAGGGGTCTCCTACAGCATAAAGCAGATTAGAGGGATCCCCAGGTGACACAAAATCCCTGGGCCTCCCCACTTGCCTGCAGAAGGAACCATCAGCAGCTGTTCCAATGCAGGCACTTCAGGTAAGGCAGATGGGCTCCCCTGCACTCACTTCTCCCTAACTGCTACTGCTCTTTTCATTTCCTCTGCTCTTTTCCTTGCACTCCCTCTCTTGGATTCCTGGGTCAAGCAAGTCAAAGGGGTTAGGCTGGGCTAAGGAGAAGGAACAAGATACCTCAGCTACTGTTTTGGACATGGATGCTGAACTTTTAGATCAGTACCAGAAACAAGGAGACGCTGCCTTTCAAAACTGAAATAATGGAACAATTCAGATGACTGTGCTGCAGCTGAAGAAGGTACAGGAAGCTCTGTAAAACAATACAGAAAGATCAACCACTATTTCTCACACAGCTACTCAGATCCAGGGCTTATTTCATGCAATTACTCAGCAATGCACTGACATCTTAACAGAGAGCAAGCAAGGAGGCCCCAGGCCTGGAAACCACAAACTGGCCAGGTGCAGGATCTGTGTGCTCCAAGAGGATCTGTTACCTACTTGGTGGTTTGAGACAGCCTTGCAGGAATTGCGCTTCACACACTATCCACAGCATTGTTACTGCATATGGTATATATTTACTAACATTCTACATATGGATGAACTATATCTTATACCCATATATTTCCAGGATTTTCTATGCCAAAACTATAGGAGGAAGAAAACAGGAATTTTTACTTTTATACTTAAGCACTGGGTTGCAGCTGATCCTTTAGATAGGTGCAAAAATCCGTGGAGTTCCATACCCAAGCACAAGCATTTCCCAGACTCACTCTAACTTTGGTTAATGCTACATTTCATTGCTGGCAGTGGAACTGTTGTACCTACCCAGCAAATACAAGTGGTTTTAACATCCATAACTCACAAATGCCACATGCAGATGTGCTTTCAGTTTACAACTCTGCTGAACTGCCTTCTCATAATTCGAGGAGGGCTCACACAGTTTCCACCACATAGCAAAATTATTTCATAATAAGATAAGAATCTCTGCTGCAGCAGATGAAAAACATTTGTTTGGAATATTTCAGCTACACTGCAGATGAACAGCCTATTGCATTATGTATAGCCTGATTACAGAAACCAGAGAATGCAGTGGGCTCAAGTTACCCATGTTCTCTAGTCTTACTGGCAGTTTTGGATATTTGCTCTATTTTCCTACTGGAGCCCCATCTAATCTGGGAGATGACTAAGACAGCAATTCAGACCAAGACAAATTTAAAAGCACAAGAATCCAGGATATCTGTAGTAGGGCACATGCATTTTTAAAATATGGAGGAGCATAAGCATTTTCTTTAAAAAAAAATCAAATCACATATATAGTTTAAAGGCTGACATCATCTAAAGGTATGAACATTGCAAGCAAGAACATAAATACATTAGACTATGAAACAAGTCCTGGCCAGAAGTGGAAAATCATGTTCCTCACTCTTGCAAAGATGTTGTGGGAAGGGTGCAGCCACAAGATGTCCAGATCACTAAGGGGACAGGCTGAGTGAGCAGTTATAAGGAGATTTTGGACAAATACATGATCACTTAAACAATAGGACTGAAGCAGCTGAATCCTGTCCCTGTGTTTGCCTTTGCCTTGTTTCAAGGCTTCTATTTTCCAAGTCACTTCAGCTATTCCATTTATCCAAAGTTTGATGTTAAAGTTCCAGTTGTTTTTTACTTCATTAGCAGTACTCAAATAAAACCAAGAGGATTCATAGATGTTTTGGCAACATAAGGCTGATGTAAAATCTATGTAGTTAATGTCACTTATACTCCATTCCAAAATAATCAATAGGAAGATATTGTGCATGTCTAGATGATATTTCAAAGCCATCTCACTACCTTATTGGGCACTTTTGTCTCAAGTATTTGAGAAGAAGAGATGCAATTGACCTTAGCACTTTTTTCTGCACTGTCATGTCTCTGCTCAACAGACCATTTATATCCATCTTCTCCTCACTCATCTACAACTCCCAGAGGTGAAGAGTGGCCTTCCAATGAAAAAATTGCTATCTTGAACCTAAGTGGACTGTAACAAGTGTGGCAGCAGCATTTTGCTAAGCTAAGAGCAGTATTAAATACAGAAATGAGAAGGAACTGCCTGAAACTGTTCCAGAAGAAATTGCACAGGAGACCAGGATGACAACTGAACCTCAGAGTGGGTGCTTTTCAGCTAGGCTCCTCATAGTGCATGCACTTGCAGCCTTTCCCTTTCCTGATATGCCAAACAAAGGATCTATTCAATTTACTCATTGCTCTGCATGGTTACTAGAAGCCACCAGGGCTGCTGCCAAGGGCAGTGACAGCCAGAAGCTCTGGGTGTTCAAATGCACCTGGTGGAGCACACGGTGCCCCTCACATCACAAGGGGTTGCTGCATTCATGAATGCAGCTGCTGCAATAAATGCACCCTAACTCCACCTTCCCCTGTCCCACAGCAATCTCTACTGTGTTGTCTAACTAAAGCAATCCAACCACCTACAATAAGAGCCATAGTCAATTTAGGAGAAAAAGTATCAAAATAGAGCAAAAATTCTTCATCCAAAACATTGCACCACCTTGACCACCTTTTATTTTGACTTCTGCTTTTGACCTCTATTGCTACAAGAACCCTTTTTTGTTATCTTTTCTGCCTGTTCAGTATTTCTATTTCCTTCACAGCATCTTACTAAACAGAGTGCATAGTGGAGCTGCAAAATACAAATACATATATTTAACTTAGCAAGTAAAAGAGGGAAGTGATAAGAATAGAAACTGTCTTTAAGGAAGGAATTAGCATGCTTACAAAAAAAAAAAAAAAAAAAAATCCAAACAAGTCCACAACAACAAAACAAGCAGTTTCAGCCTAGTTCCCCCTTCTGGACTTTCTACCATATCCTGACTTTTTAAATACCATCTGCCAGAAAGGCAAGTTCCTCAGATGTGATATCTGTTTCTTGGAGTTTTTCTTCATTTACCAGCAAATCATGGAAAATCCTCCTCCACAATTTAGGTCACTAAGCCTCATCCATATTTTCCTTCTTTAAAACACTATGGAACTGTTTGAGTATGGGATGCAATTTGACTGAATTCTTCTGTTATGATCTCCGTTGTGGACAGAGTATAAAGACCCTTTACACTGGTAGAAGTTTGTTCCTTGTTATGCTGATGCACACACATTTAAATGTGCCTCAAAGGGCTTCTAATAGAGTGTACAAAAGAGTGAACTCCATTTGTGCTGCAAGGACTTTGTCACTAAAAAAAATTAAGAAAGCCCAAAGAAAAGAAAGTAGCCTCTCTAAAGGAATTCAGCCTGATTCAGCTGTTCTAAGCTTGACCTTGCAGTTGTGGAAAGTAAGAATCTTCACCTGCATTTAAATTCCTGCAGACAGATCGCTCTGCTGCCCTATCTAGCAGCTCTCAGAAGTTGAATGCATCCATCTTTGGTGTTTGCAGCTGACAACTGAACAGCATTTTCTACTGTGTGTACACTGACCCTCATTTTCTGTTGCTTGTAACCAGGCCTTTTCAGAAGAGTGACTTTTCTTATATCTTGGCAGAGACATATGGCTTATTATAGAAAACGAAGATACCAACTTTGATGTTTGAAAGGTCAGATTTTTTTTTCTGTTATCTAAGTAAAGAAGGCTTTTTTCCCCCCCAAAACCATATTGGGAAGACACATTAATTTCTACCTTTTTATCACTCAGCAAAGAGCACAAGGAGCTACGATCAAGTTTTTAAGTTACCTCCTGGGAGCTCCTTTGAAAACTCCTAGTTTGATTACTGGGGTGTTTGTACCAAAGCAAGAAATAGCTGCCCTGTTCCACTCATCGCAGGGAGGGCAGCAGGGAAGAGTTTATGAACTGTAATTACCAGCTTACCCACTCAGGCTCCTTCCTAAAGCAGGAATCATTCATCATCCTCTTTTGTGCTACCGACTCCTTAAAAGGCCTAGTGAGCTTTAACTCCCGGGTATCCCACCAGAGCCAGGCTCCCCCGAGCCCACGCCAGGGCTACCTAGATGGATTTCAAAGGGAGCATCGCGCCGCTCGCCTGCCTTATTTGGAAAACCCAACTCTGCACGGCTTGGCACAACCTCAGCGGCCGCGCAGCGCTTCGCAAACCTGGAGCTCTGACAGAGACTTAACGAGAAGGAACCTCAGATTGCAATGAACTCCCAGCACCAGCAAGAAACAGAAATGAGAATAAAAAGAGCGGGCGGGCTGACAAGAGCCGAGCGAAAGTTGTCGAGTTAAAAACAAGCCCAAAAGGGCCCAGCGAGGAGCCCTCGGGAGGGCTTTGCGCGCGTTTGGAGTAAAAATCTTCAGGAAGGAGGAGAAGGAAGGCCGGGGAGCGAGCGAGGGAGCGGGTGGGACCGCGGCGGACAGGGGCCGGTGGTGCGGGGCCAGCCGCGGCCGCACACGCTCCTCCGGCCGCGCTCGGGCGGGCGGGCGGGGGCGGAGCGGCGCCGGGACGCCCCTGCACCCCCGCGGCGGCCGGGAGGCCTATGGGGGCGCGGCGCCGCCGCCGGAGCGCCGGCAGCCCCTCCCCGCCGCTGCCTGCGGGAGTGGGAATAAAGACAGATAGCGGGGCAGGCACCGGCCGGGCGGGCGGGACGGAGCGCGCACAAAGTTTCCTGCGGAGCCCGCGGGCGGCGGCAGCGATGCCCGTGCTGCGCGGAGCGCTGGGGCTGCGCGGGCGCCGCCGGCCTTAGGGGAGCGAGAGCGGCGCGGGGCGCGGCAGCGAGCCCCGGGCCCGTCCTCTCCTCCGGGCGGCCAGGAGGAAGCGCCCCGGGCAGGGACGGGAGAGCGGCACTGCCGGAGCGCGGGGAGGGGGACCGGCACCGCGGGGCCAGCCGCGCCGGCGGAGCCGGGGGGAAAGATGAGCTTGTTGTCAACCATCGACACCAGCGCCGCGCCCGTGTACCAGCCCGCCCAGCTCCTCAACTGGGTCTATCTCTCGCTGCAAGACACGCACCAGGCCAGCGCCTTCGATGCCTTCAGACCCGAGCCCTCCTCGTCCCAGCACCCCGACCTCGGCTACACCAAGAGCACCCCGGAGCTGGGCTCCTCACTCAGCTCCAGCTATCTCAACAGCTTCTTCCAGCTCCAGCGGAGCGAGGTGAGTCCGCCGCGCCGCCCGGCGCGGAGCCCCCGGCCCCCCCGGGCCACAACCGCCATGATGCCTCGGCAGCCTCCTGCCCCTTCCCCGGGCCGGCACCGAGCCGTCCCGAGCGGGGCAGCCCCGCTCCCCGCCGCGCTCGCCGGGGCGGCTCGGCCCCCCGCGCACGCTCCCTGTCCTCCCGGCCCCTGCCCGCCCGGCGCTCCCTCGCCGCCCGTCCCGCTAACGGGCCGGGGCCAGGCGCCGCCGCCGCGGCATTGGCGCGGCCGCCGCCTCCTCCCGCCGCCCGCCAGCGGCGCGGGGCGCCCGTGTTGACAGTCTGGTCAATGGTTACACGGATTTCCCGTGCGCAGCCGGAGGGACGGGGGGCAGGACACGCAAAAAGTGCTACATCCGTCATAACGTGCAAAAATACCACCGCTGCCGCCACCCCCCTTTTAGTTTTCTTTTTTTTCCTAAAGCGCTACTTTAAAAACTTGATACATATGGCTTATGAGAGATCAAAGGCAGGCACTATTGGAAAGGAAGAAATACAAACAGGAACGTGATAAAAACGGCAAAAAAGTTTTGTGCACGTTTTGTAACGCAAAACAAGACTAAATGTAACCAAAGGGAAGGAAGCTAAAAAACTGGGATATGCAAAGACAATTCGCTGTGGAACTCCCTGTCACAGGAAGTTGTTGAGGTCAAGCACTTCTGCATTGGAGGGGTTTCACATGTGTGGAGACACTGCAAGGTGGCACCTCACACACCACAGCTCCAGCCTCTCCAGAAAGGACCCGGCTACACTTTGGCACCCTACTGTGGGAGTTTGCCGGAGGCATTCAACAGCATCTTTGTTTGATATGGTCAGATGGACTATACACCCAACCTGCTCTGGCACTTCCCACAGAACGACATTTCCAGCACCTTTTATGTTAAACATCGACTTAAAATGTATTCTCAATCAAAGTACACCCTTCTGTTCTGTCAGAAAAGTTATGGAGTTATTAATTAAAACTAAATCAAATTCCCCAAGTGCACTCATAATAGAGCTGCTAACAGCTGAGAGCCAGAATTATATAGACACGTTTTCCTTTAATTAGAAATTCTTTCTTCTTTAAGAATTTAACAAAGCACATCCAATCTCAAAATAGGTACTATTTTTGAGAGTATGTGGCTCAGAACCCGTTCAACCTGATTAAGTCTTATTAAGCATGGCATGACATGGGCAGTGCAACAACATATATACCTAATAAGCACGTTGATTTTACAAAAAGATTGGCGGGCAGTGCAATTTAAACTATTAGCTACCTACCTGTTGATGACAAATTGTAGATTTTACACCTTCCTGCTTGGCTTTCGAGCTTTATGGTACCCAAGTATCAGCAAGGCTCCAGGAGTTCGGCCAGCATGGATTCCAGATTGGGACTCTCTTCAGACCCATGTCTGTTGAAGTTGGGATACATTCTGCTCACAGCAGGTCCTTTATTTTTTGGGAGAAAAAGGAAGAAACAAGTAAATGGAGTCTGCATTCAGGAAGTCTTTGAAACAGTCTCTGAGAAACAGTTTTCTCTTCCTGACAGTTCCCCAAGTTCATTTTTGGCTTCTACTATAGTCTGCGCAAGTAGGGGCTAATCCTTTTGTCACACTCCCTTTCCACTTGGCTCATAGTTTTTTCCATTTTCCCCCCTAACCTTTCTTCTGGAAAATAATTTGCCTGCTATGCCAGGCCTTCCTCAGGCCCCTGTCTCTGCCCCAGCTCCAAGCAGTCAGTCCCTGTGCAGCCTCCCCCAGCTGTGCTGTTTTCAGATCCCAGAAGTCACCTTCTGTGTGGATTCCTATCATCCACAAGCTGCAACTTTATTCTGCTCTTTTTAACCTCATTACAGTTTCCTGAGGCACATGAACAGTAGCAACTGAGAATTCCAGCTCTGTAGAAAGCCAAGAGCATTCACCATTCAGAAAATAAGAAGCCATTTCATTCTATGCAGCTGTTTTATTATTTTTAAAAGATAAAGTGTGTTAGTTTGTTGCCGTTCATGTTCCAGCCTGTGATGACAGCATTGACTATGTGGGTGATGGAGACACTTCTGTGTTTCCAGTATTCACCTGAACTTTGTCTTAATACATGGTAACCTGAAAAGAGGGAAAGGAGCAGAGCTATCTCCTGTGGCATGGGAATGCATCTGCCCTGCTGGAAGTAGGGAACCCTCTAATTTCCCAGGCTAGCACTGCCTGCTTATACAGCAGCTTTCATTCAAGGCTTTAGAAGGTGCTAGAGATACTGTTGCTCAAAAGAAGTTCTGCCAATATGTTAGATGCTCTGTTCTTTCCAGAAACGGGAAACTAGGCTGCTTTTTGGCAGGAGCCACCCAAGAGTTTCCGACAATGTCATGCTCCTAATTCTTGAGATTCTAACATCTGTTTATTTGCAGATGCCATTGGGTATGCACTACACATTTCAACCACATAAAATTGTTTTGGAGAGCATTAGTACTGTATGCTGTTTCTGCAGCAAGTGGGCTTATGCTATCTTTGGAACAACACATAGCTTTCCACAGTCAAACTGTTGACTGTTTTCTACACAGTGCTTGCTTTGGTTGGCATTTTTTTCTCCTCACGGTTTTGTCCTGGGTTGGCTTAGCCTGGAGCTGAGCTGTGACAATGATTGACACATAGCTGTACACAATATTTGGAAAGTGACCTAATGAGGGTCCAAAATAGCAACAGATTGAAAAATGATAGGATCATAGGGTGTAAAATAGTTGTGTGTCCTGTACGTTGCCTTGCAATTGAAACTTTCTGGAGAAAAACACTTGGAATAAGAGACAGCGCTTGTGAAAAGTTGCTATTATACAGGGTTTGCAAGTCTGCATGGCACTGCCTGTGTATGTGACTTGCATACTGACCAAAGGAACAGGACAGAAAAAAAATAAAAGTGCCAGCACCCACAGAGTAGTCTTGTACTTCAAGATTTTTGTCCTCCAGACTTTTTCCACTACAATGGATGCCTTCTAAATAAACATGATGAACACAGCTGTTTGGTGCATAAAAGCCCATTGTACCAAGAAAAAAAAACAACAATAAAGGTTTAAACAGTAAAGAAACAATGAGTGTTTTGTTCTATATGCAAGACTTGTTTTGCAAAACAGACCTGCTTTAAACCAAACTTTATGGCAGCATTTGCTGTCCTAGATATGAAATAAAAGCACATTAGACCATTAAGATGCAATAAATTGGCCATTGAACTGAGCTCCACCCTCATTATAACACCATCTATCAGAGCCAAGTATTTGAGGTTTTGTTGTGAGGCTGGTTACAGGAATTTAATACCTTTGAGACACAGCCAGGTATCTGTGCCTTTGTCATTGAGGGTTATAATTGAATAACCTAGAGTGAGGGGTCAAGAGACCCATAAGATGTTTTTCTACACTGACAGGAGGCATCCTACCAGGTCAATGCTGTCTTTGGTCAAGAAGAGACAGCAAGCAGTAACTAGAAATTATCATAATAGTTTATTTTTTTTCTCTACTCTGTGTCTTTCAAGAGCAAAATTCCTTCTAGAAGCCTCTATGGCAGCCACTTTCTGGATCTAAACCAGATTTTATTTAAGCACAAGTAACTGCACATACTAGATGAGAAAATAATCACCGTTTCCATGTTTCTGAATTGGAGAATCCAGATCCAGTCCTTATAGGCAAGAGGGGAACTAACTGGGAATAAGAGCACACCAGCTAGTTCAGTTTGCTGCTCTAACGTATGGATCACTTGTTTAGAAAGAAAAATGCGTGGAGGTAAAAAAAGTTCACAGAGTGCTGTGGAAAATAACATTCAAATCCCTGTGAAACAAGCAAGTCTAAAGCACTGGGATAGATTAGGTAACTTCCCAAAGAAGATAGTGACATTCACAAGCTAACAACAGAAACTGATGAAACACTGGAAGAACAAAAACATAGGGAAGGAAATTGGCAGTTCTACAGAAAATGTATTTTATCAAACTTGTTGTCCATCTGTCTTTCATAGAATTAGGGGGCTACATACTAGGCTGATACTTGATGAAGAAATATCTGTTATTTGGCCTAGATGAAGTAATTTGAAGGATAATGATAAGGTTTTACAAAATCTCCATTCCGTTAGTATCACAAGAATACAATGATTGCCATACCACAGGAGGCCATTTGTTCCCTGAATTAAGTGCAGTATCTTTGAGAACAGCCATGATTAAAAGATTTTAAAGGGAAAACCAAATGCATTTTAAGGGGCTGCTCACAACCAGTATGGTCTGAAGGCAGACTCAACAGAGAGGCAGGTTAGCAGAAATTGCCATATGTTCCAAAACGTGTCCAATTTGTTTAATTTTGTGTAACATTGTTAGTAATTCTAACACACAGCATGCTTTTGATCCACAAGGTGCTTAATGTGGTAGCATTCAAGTGAGGACTTCTTGCTTTCTCAGCTACAGACTGACAGTAGCAGTCTATGGTACCTGAATATGTCCTTTAATAATAATGATTACTATTTATTTCCTAATTTTAATTTTTTTTCTCAATATTCTTTGTGTAAGTACCAACATTGGAGTGCCCTTAACCTTCCCCAAATTTTATTGAAAGAGCACTAGCTTAACAATTCCTGTCTTGCAGGAACTTGTGCTCTCTGCCTCAGGATGATTGTACACTACCAATATTTTGTGGCTACTTAAAGTGCCAGACAAGTAATTCCAAAATGCTTTTCAGGAAGTTAAATGTCAATTCTCACATCAGACCTCCTAAGAGATTCCAGGGAGCTGAATCTTTTACATTAATCAGAGGACAACATGCATTTGGAGATCTTGGCAGGACCAGCCTCTGTCCTCCTGACACAGCCAGCTCCAGAGCCCTTTTGATGGTGCTGCCTCAGTGCAGCTTTCATAGCCTACGGTACACTGCACTCAAAATCTTAGATCCTATTGCAGGTATTTGAGCTAATAACTATTCTGATCCTAATTCCAGTTGGACATATGCTTTAAAATGCAAAAATTCAGGGGTTTATGTCTATGAGCATTCTCTTTTGCACCCTGTTCTTATCTCTGCAGCCGTGGCCTCCTGCTTTGCTACTTCTGTAGCCTTTGGAAAACACCCATGTTTGCCAGGGAAATAAAAACCCTACATGTGAATGTACTATAGGAAGTGGAGTCAGAAAATAAGATCTATATCTTGTATAAAAAGTGTGAAACTCAAATTATTATCCAAATTACACTCTTCCATTTGTACCACCTTGGTGTGGCTTTAGGCTTCTCTATTGTCCAGGATGAAGTGCTTTGTTTGTGTGTGTTTTCGGAAGTGGGCAGTCCTGCATGTGGCAGATACTCTCCTTACTCTTGACATTTAGTTAGGATGAATTACCTAATAGCAATTTGATTGCAGGAAGAAATGCACAAGAGCCAAATTTGATTCACTAAAGTGTTCTAAATACAATTGTGTTGCTTTTACTCTGGCTTCCTTACCTGACTAAGGACAACAGAAGGTTCCCAGAAGTAAGAAGAAAATGTCTTGAATTTACTCCAACAGCCGGAGCCTCTTGTGTTGTGTCCTTGCCCACAAACTCCCCCTGCCCCCAGCAAGTGCTGCTGTAGCTCTGCAGCACACCTGCCCTACCTCCAGCTTTAACTAATTCAAAGATGACTTACCCCTGGGCTTTATTTACAGTGAAATTATTATCCACCATAGTAATCTGCAGCTACTTGCTTTCACATGACCATCAGAACCATGCTTGGAAAGCTGGCAAGAACTAAAATATTAATTGCTGAAAGTAAATCAGGTCTTCAGCAAGAGGAATATGCACTTTCTAATTTACCATTGACTTCTTTTCGATAGCTTGAAAAGAAAAATAAAATAAAGAAATATCAAATTATTATAGTTATATTTCTTTTTACAGTTATATTTTTTTATTCTGAATTAGCTGAAAATCATTGCCAATTCTTTAAAATCACTTGGGATTTTGTGTCTATGCAAATTCCTCATTGAGAGAAGCACTGGCATGCTTTTTCTGCCTCACAAATACATTCACATCTTGGAAAAAACCTGTCAGGCAGTTTATAGAAAAGAAAAACACACTAACCTATAATTGGAGGCAAAAGGATGTAGAATTCTTGTTACAATTATATTTTATACACAGAGCTTTCATTTACAGTTATTTTATGCGTTTACAGTGCCTTCCATGCCAAAGCACCCAAACAAAGGGGTGATGTAACTCTGTGTTGGGTAATGATTTTGCATCCACTCCTCTTTTGCTCTGCAGACACAGACTCAGTTATTCAGAAGAGAAAGGGAAGATCCTTCTCCAGTGAACTGCACAAATAATCAGACAACCGAGTCTGACTTGAAGTAATATATTAATTCATTAAGTGTACGGAATGAATTAGATAACCAAGAGGTGTAGCAAACTGCTTTTATCCCAAAGCCAATGCCACTCTTCCCCCCCAGCCAGGCCTTTTTGGTTACATTTGGGGGATTTTGTGTACTTGTACAAGATAGAACTTGCAGAGATGGTCCTGCTACTTGGTAATTGACAACTAGAAGAAAAGATTGCATTTTACTGGCAGATGCTAGGTGAGGATTAACGCCAAGGCGAGTTTTCTAGATCAGAGTTTAAGTGCACCATAAAAGGACTTTGGAACACAATTTAAGTGAAATTTAAATCTAAGACTAGAGAATCTTCTCATCTTTAAGAAGCATGAGCAATAATGACACAGTGCACTTGCCAAAAAGTGCAGGCACAGATATTACAAAGCCAAATCATACAATTCTGATAATATGTATTTGCATAGGAACAAAAGCAGCTGTATCCTGCTACCCAAATTAGATGCATACATAAAAATGCTACCTAAAAAATGATACTGGGTATAACATACCATTTTCTGAACAGATTAATGAAGTGTAACAATTAATGCCCATACCTCTCCCCAGTTTGTCCTCCTCAGAAAAATTGCCAACAGCCTGATGCCCATTTTGCTAACTCTGGAATTGCTCTTCCTCTTTTAGAAAGCCACAATGAAATTACTAAATTAAATGGAGAGAATATAAGTCTTTTCCTCATGGTTTACTTAGGTTCTGTGTGGGTTCCAGAGTAATTATAATAGATCAAAGCAACTAATTGAATTTTACAAAGCTATTTAAATCTTACAGTAATGCTGACATAATTCAGACAGACAGTATTTCATAAGTGTAAAAGCCTGGATCACTTGGTGTTTCCTGCAGGTTGGTTCTTACTCTCAGAAATATAGCAAACCATTTGTGATCTGCTAAAAGTAGAATCTAAAATTATAGACAGATTCACTTGAGGAAAGCAGAATAAATGCAGGGTTACAAGTCCTTTCTCCCTGTCCCTCATTGTCTAGCCAGGCCAGCACAGCTGTGGGGAGTTTTGGTGGCTTTTACATTTTAACATATCACAAGCCTAGTCCCTTAATTTCTGTCATATATTTTAGTGTAAGCAACTAGTAACAAACCCAATACTTTGACTAAGAGGAGTTTTAAGGAGCCTCATGTAGACCCTTGTTCTTAGCTCTTTCAACTGCTGCTGATTGGAGAACTGCTGCCTTGTCTTCCAGACCTCTTTCTTAAGAAATACATTTTGTGTTTTGACAAATTTAGTTTGAAGATTAGCAAATGCCCTCATGATCCAGGACTTGAGCTCATATGCAAAGCAGAGATAAATTCCTGCTGTATTAACTGACCACCCACACCTACTCCGTGCATGTAGCAGGATTTGGTGTCTCTTTTCAATGAACACAAGTGCAATACCCTACATAGAAGGATTGTGGGTACCTGGAAATCTGTATTTGCATCTCATCCAGCTAAATGCCAACCAAGCAAACACTTTGGGGCATCAGCTTGGTCTCACAGATTTCTCTTGCTTCTAGGAGTTCCAGGTATTTCAGAGATCTTTGCAGGAGAGTTGCAGCCTGTATTTCTTCACACTAAGGGAGCCTGCTAGGCAACTATTTTGTAAATAGTCATTAGGGCTGTGGATACTTGTGGTTGAAAGGAGAGCAAAGGATCTATTGTACAGTCACTGCACCCTGAAAATAGAGGACTAGCAAGAGTTTTTAAGAGAGTTTGGGCATCAGTGGTCCTTGAAATACAGAGGTGTTTTTCTATAACCATCTTCCTCTAACATACATTGCAACTGAAATTAGTACAATAATAGATTCATTCCTCTAACAGTCACAGCATGGGAAGAAAAAAACCCCTCAAATCTACTTTGAAACCAGATTTCTCAGTTGTTATTTTATAATTTATCTGAAGCAGATTGTGATGTTTTAGGCTTGCTTGCTGAGATCACACTTCAAGCTGTGCTGTATCACAGTTGATTAAGAGGGTAACTTTAAACGTAGATAAAACTATCTAAAAGCTGGAGTCACCAAATGAAATTCCAGCCTGTCACTTAGTAATAGAAATAATTTATTTTCCTCCCTATATTCAATTTAATAAAGGTTTTTGTCTTCCCATGAGTGCAGGAGCTGGGGCCCTGGCCCTGAGAGGGGCCCGCTCTGGGCAGATGATGTATTGTTCCTACCTCTGACAGCGACCTCAGCTTCGCCTCTTCCAAACCTTGGCAGCCGTCGCTGAGCTTTCTGTGCCAAGAAGGCATTACTGGATGTAAATGATATAAACAAAACTGTCTCAGACTTAGAGTTCTGTTTAACCCAAAATGGACATTTCTTAGCAAAACCTTTCATCATGCGAGAGCTGCACAGGAGGTGAATGCTTCCCTAAGTGTGCCTTGAACAGGCACATATCTATTTCCGGGTGTTATTTTTCTTGCATTTGGAGTGTCAAAAGACCTACCAAATGAGAGGAAACTCGACTCTTGTTTTTCAGACTGCAGGTCAGATTGAGACAAGATTTCCTGCAGGAAGCAGAGATGTTAACAGAAAGTGCAGGGATCAAAACATGTCCATCCGTTTCTCCCCTCACTTCATGCTACACAGCCTTCATGGCCTGCTCCTCACCAGAGACCCATCTCGAGCAAAAGGACTTGGTTTTGGGCAGGGGGACAGAGGGGCCTGCCAGGGACCCTCCCCATGGCCTCTCCCCAAAGGTCAGGGAGGTTGGTGGCCAAGGCAGACCCGGCTCAGGCAGGCCAGGGACAGCCTGGGAATCCAGGGCTCCTGGGGGGATGTGTTAAAGCAATTGCAATGTGAATGGTCTCTGGTGTCCCTAATGTAGTGCTCATGTGTTAGAGCTTCTCTTGAACATAAGTGGGCAGTTGTTGGGCATTCAGCAGATGAAAAGGATTGGTGCATGATTTAGAAAGTTCCTTCAAGACTGCACACCTCTGACCAGAGCAAATCTCTGTCCTCTCCCACATCTGCCTCTAAAGGCCTTTTGTGAGGTCCCTGTACATTGTGGAAAATGAGTGTCCTCACTGATATCCACAGCAAACCCATTCCTGAGGCTGAAATAAGGAGGATCACACTACTAGCAGAAAGCCAAAAGGCCTGCCTGAGCTCCAGCAAGCCTGGAGATGGTGATTGAGTAATTCCTGAACTGTCAGCATGACTTTACCACTGTACAGCACAGAGGGAGCAGGATTTTTTTAAGACCTGAGTAACTCATTGAAAGCTTTGGATCCAAGTGTTAAAGAGCAGCAGATCTAAAGCAAGGCGAGGTGGTGGCGTGTGTTGCTCCCCAGCCTTGCAGTGATTGAAGGGACACACCAGTCCTGCTCAGAGGAGGGGGTTGCACCCCTTGCTGTTCTGCAGAGTCTCAGCAATTGCAGCCTGAGAAGCCACCGCCAGCTGAGCTGTCAGATTTGGAATAACTAGATTAGGGAGATCTATATGCTGGATTAAAGATTCATTGCCCCTCAATGACTCTTCACAACCACTGGCAGGTCACTCTGTGTTTGTAGCTGTCCCCTAAGTTACTGTTTCTGCAGAAGGAAAGGCCTAGTGCCATCTATCTGAAAATATTTAGAAGTAGACATTAGTGTTAGCAGTTTAACATAAACATGTATTTGTCTAAAACCCCCTGCAGAAGAAAGATGAATTAAGGTATACTTGGCTAGTCTAACTAACCAGGAATGCATTAAGGCTTCTTGGCTAATCTGCATTTATCTGTGGTTTTATATGAGAACTTGAGTAATTCAGATTTTACTAAAAGTCAGGCCAAAGACGAGATTTTTTTGACAGCTGACTTGAAAGTTGACTTCAGAGGAAAACAGAAACCTGAGTCTTTTTTTTTCTTGCTCCAGGCAAACATTTTCTTTACTGAGTGATGAGCTTGGCTTTCAGTATTCCAATGATAAAATGTTACTGAACAAACTCAAACTGTTTTTTTGTAAAAGTATCCAATTTATCAGATGAGCTAAAGCAGACACAAGCCATACAGGAGCAGTTTTTGAGGTTTTCCAGTTCAGCCTTGGTAATTAAACTTCTCTATTTCTTCTGGCTCAAATTAATACAACTAAATTTATTACAGTATTTTCATTTAATCCCTCTGTTTTCAGAAGGCTTTGAGGTTGGCCATAAACATTGATGATGATCTTAAAGGCCTTTTCCAGTCTAAACAATTCCATGATTCTATTCTGTGATTCTGCATTGGATGTTTTCTTTGGGGACAAAACCAGGGAACTGTTTTAACCACTTATGAAGAGCTGAAGCACAGAGAAGTCAGATTTGAAATGCTCTTCTCCAAACATGGTTGTCTTCTGGTGCAACTGTTGTGCTTTCACACCTACTGCATGGCCCTGTGGATAAAGCTCACATCAGAAACAAGCCTTGGGGCACTAGGAAATAAACCAGCTATAGGCCCTTGGGTTAAGTTTTGTATATTACACATTCAAGCCACTGAATTACTGTTTGGGTAGCTCAGATTTCCCTCTCCTCTAACATGAAAGTAACAACTGAGGGCAATGACTTGTCTATCCCACTGTTTTATCCATGACACAGCACAGGGACCGCTCAGTTCTTATCTTTGTGAAAATCCAAGCTGATAACTTTAGCGCCTTTTGATATTTCGGTGCAGGGCTAATGAGGAGCATGGCTAGTCTGGTTACTGTCATACAGGCTGGAAAATATTTACAATTTACAGGGGATGAAAACCTTGCTTTTTCCATACTGATGACAGGGCAATCCAACTCCCTTTTCCTACAAACTTCAAACAGCCATGGCATCTGTTGATTTAAACTTAACTCTGTCCATTAAGACTGCTTTATTTGTGTTTGCTTTATTAGGTCAGCAGCAAAAATAAGTCATCAAAAATTCTTTGCTCTTTGCTTTTCAATTATAGGTTATTTCATTTTGTGGAAGCATTGATGGCTGGACTAGATTGTAGGACCATTGGAATGCTACAGGACATCATTTCAGTATATGCAACTACTACAAATGTGGAGAGAACCATAAGCACAAATCGCATTGACTTCTAGAGCATCAGACATGCACTGGCCAGATACAGCCCCCAGCACAAGTCATTCTAGCTTTATGGAATGTGGATATCTTCATCTTTATCACTGCCTTAATGGTCCAGCAACCACAAACTCAACTTGGGGCAGAAACTGGTTTTTCCAGAGATACCTCTACTTTTCCAGTCCATGCCTAATAAAAAGATACCATTCCCACATGAACAAGTTGCCATTGCTTATTAATACCAGCTGATCTGGTAGATGCTCAGGCATAAATGTCATACTTGAGAGGCTGTTGTGCTCTCTGTGCTTTCTAGTACCTTTTAAAAACATACCTTTATAGGTAAAGCAGTAGCTATACATACCAAAGGGAAATTTGGAATGTAAGACTTGCCTCTTATTTATCTTTCAACATTTCATTGCATATTCACATTGAAAGTTGTCTTTCTTCTCAACATTATACCATTGCTAAAAAAGAAACTGAAGAAATAAAGCCAGGGTTTCAGGGATTTTTTTTCTACCCCTTGACACATCAATCCTAAAAGATGTTTCTGAAAGGCAGGGACCCAGCCAAGGGAATCAGGAGCATTAGCCAATCATTCATGTAATGAGGAATAACTTAGAGGTGAATTAGCTACTGGAACTCTTGAATCACTCATGTATGTTACCCAACTGGAAATCAGAGTGAGGAAGCCTAAAAGACAATAGCTGCCTTTCACAAAGGACCACACTGCAACCCTACAGGTTATGTGCCCTTTAACTGGAAACACTGAGCAAACAAACAACAAAGGGAAATTCGCTTCCCAACACCACCAACAGATACAGTTTAAAGATCTGCCCAGCAGTGAGGTTGCCTTTGGAAAATACAATACAAGATCTTCAGTTTGGTTCATACTCAATTAAATCAACAAGTTTCATAGGAAGGAAAAAACAAACAAATAGACAAACTTACATTATCAGCTCGAACCTCCCACCAAGGCTGTTTCTAAGTTTTACCACCAGGTTTCCCATCCCCCCAGTATGGCAAGATAAGGAAATCCTGAATTCATTGCAGCTGGGCTGATGAGCCTTGTAATTAGGACATGCAGTGTGGTCTTTCAGGCGCCTTGAGAGCACTAACCCTTTCACTGCCAAAGCCTTTTTGCCTGTTCAAGCTCAAAATGAGACTCTATTTGAGAGGTATTTTTGTCTACCATTTAAAGAAATAGGCTGGCTTTGCTAGTGTTGCATTGTGAACAGAGAGCAAGTCATTGCTTTTGGTGGAATTCATGAGAGGAGCAATCTCCCTGCCACCTCCCAGATGAGTACTAATACACTTGAGACCAGAGTGAGTCAGAATGCATTTGTTTCTTCATCTCTGTTTTCTGTCTGAGGCCATCAACACTTTCCCTGGCACTCTAATCACCCCCTGGACATCTCCTTTTGGTGTGAAGCTAATTCAAAGTTTTTATTCAAAACCCATCTTAAAAATCCTCTTTGCAGCAGTGCAAATACTTAGTAAGGGCTGAATTGCCTGTTCTGCTCAATTGAGTGCCCCAGAAAGAAAAAAAAAAACCAAACCAAAACTGTTTTATGTATCTCAGCAATATTCGTTCACCCTTTGTCTTTTACAATGACAAAATGGAGTCAATCACCATTTCATCACATTTGTTACAAGCCCTAAGCTTTCACTATGTGATTCCAGGGGCCGGGATGAACTTTCCCATTACCACCCTTATTATATAACTTGGCTTTTGGGAATGGTTTATTTCCTCATCTCTTTCTGAAGAACTAGAGATTTCCAGAGCTAGAAACAGGATGTAGCGCCATTTGTGCTGGTGCTCTTTATAGCAACTTTCAAGTGTCAGATTGATGTGTTTTTCACATTGACTTGGAGTCAAACAGATTTAAGGCCATTTTCCAGGTCAGATTGGCAGGAACTGCTGAATCCTTTGCCTGACTATACCCAGAGGGATGGGCTGCATCTTGGGACCATCTGGGCATTTTCCAAAGGAATGCATTGTTCTTTAAAGTACCAGTGTCATCAGCAATGTCCATCTTCTCCTTTACTGTCATGTTCTGGGATGTTATATTTGTTTCTTCCTTTTTACCACTGGGCCTCAGGATGATTGTAGGGAAGTGTGTCATGGTGCTGTGTGTGCACTGAATGTTTTGCTGTGTCCAGCTGTGGCATGCATTGCACAAGTGCCCTGCCAGCTGAACCAGGTGGCCACTTTTAGAGCAGTGTGCCACTCTTTGGCCACAGAACCCTTGGTGGCTGCTAGGGGTAGGATTTAGTGTCAGTGCAGCCCATGGTCTGATGGGATCCCAGCCTCTGGCACAGCTTCTGGCTGCCACAGTTGAAATAAAAGTTTGTGAAGGTTTGCTGCCAAGGTGCCAAACTGCACCTTGTTTTCAATATTGACCTGAAACTTGCCAGGAAGGGTTGGTGGAGGAGTGAGTTACAAAATACCCAGCTGTGGTTCCAAATTGCTCCCTTTCAATGAGGGCAACAGCTCAGTGTAAAGGATGTGTAGGAAAGAAAACAGTCATCACTGCATGCCATATGTCCAATTCAAAGCCCACTGTAGACAGCTGACAGATATGTTTTGGTTTGTTACTGAGTTGGCCCTGGGGGGGAAAAACAACAACCTCCTGATGGGCAGGAGTTATTCTGCATCCCCAGAAGATATTCCAGATTTCAGCAATAGGTAAAGAATTTGTGACTTCATACGTTCTGTGTTCATACTTTCACCCTTCTATAAAGTCAGATAGTAAGGAATTTGCAAAGCTACTAATGGGTGTAATGCAGGTGAAGTACTTTAAGAACCTCTTGGCAAGAGGATCTCTTAAAAAGAAGGATTTTATATTTTTCCAAGAGTATATAAGAGAAAGTGGCTCCTAGGGAGACAAGAACTTCTTGAAGACCCTTAATTAATACTATTTTGGCATTCACAGCACTTCCCCTTCCTTTTCAAAATCTGATGCCAAGAATTTCTCATTCCAATAGCATCCAATAAATCCTAGAACTAAATTCCAGTGACCATTGGAGGTCTCTTTGGTTGCTTGATGGCTAAACCAGCTAAAAGCTTTTTATTCATTTTTGAAATACCTTTTCCTTTTAAAATCTGTAGCTTTAACCACTGAAACAAAGTGGCTGATTCTCCTCTCAGCCACATCATCTTGCACAGCACAGAACTATGCTACACAGGATGTTTTAGCCCCAGGGCAAATGTGAAGTCCCAGGTGAGATCAGATTCCACTCTGGGACCTCTTGAACTGATCCTGCTGCTGTGCACCAGCTTCAGCTTGGCAAGAGGAGTCAGTGGAGGTCAGCATGTTGTGTTTGACTACAGTGCAAGTGGGTGAAGCAGATTACTAGGCTGAATTCTTCTGTACACCATCTGTGGAGAGATGGAATTCAGGGATAGCTGGGGCTCACCCAGGTATTTGTGCCTAGAGCTTTAATATTTTTTTTTTGTATGCAGCTGTCACCCAGAAAACACTCACTGTGCAGGCACCCTGAATGTTTGAGATCTCTGAAATTAATTTAATTTCAAGTTCAGATTAATTTCACAAACTCTAAATCAATTTCAGTGCATGTCTTCAAAATATATATAACATGTATAAACACATGAAAACACCTATAAAGACCCCATCGAAATATTAGAATTCAGTAAAATTACAGCAGAGAAGTCACAGATTGGACCTCTTCTTACCTTCTTTCCCATAAGCCAGCAGTAATTCTCTGATGGCAGGAGAATTACATGAGCTTAGCATTGCAGACCTAGGGTGGAAACACCATGTGAAATGTGTCCCATCATGTGAGGATGGAAAGGACACTCAACAGTTGGTCCTATTTCTACAGTCATTCATTATGTTAATTTTTAAAAGAGTTTTAATTTTCCTTTTTAACTCCACTAGGGTTTCTTTTGGACCTTCAGTGGTTAAAGTGAATTAATCCTTCTTATCTCCATTAGGGAGAATACCTATTTAGGTGTTGATGGGTTTCCTGCTGCTCTAAAACCACTGAATAGCAAATTAGGAGCTACTGATTTGGATTTGCAGATTGAGAGAGTGAAGATCCTATTGAGGTGAAGTACAAAACCCAGGTATTTACTGTTTATCAGGAAATGTTTAAATCACAGCAGGTTCCCCCTTAGAAAATCCAAACCAGATGTAGCTCTCAATGCTTCTTGTTATTATTTGAACATGGGACTCTGTGTTGACTGTCTGATTAACTGGATTGGAAATTGGAAGTTACTTTGCATTTTTCTTGGTGTTCTTTCCTTTCTCTGACTTCAGTATTCTTTGCCAAAGTAGTTTTGGACACAAAAGGGTTCTGTTTTGTGAATTGTTCTTTCAGCTTTTTGCCTGCATAATCTAACTGTACTATGAATGCATTATGGCCAAACACAAGAAAGCAATCATTGCTTAATGGAAAGGTTGCACTAAGAGAACCATGGCAAGCTCAAAGTTTCCTGAGCAATGCAATGGTGACCAGCTCCATTGCACTGCCATTGTGAAGCCTGTATATTGCTTCCCTCAAATGTGTAGCCATGTTCCTAAGAAAAAAATAATCACTTTGTTTTTCCTGCTATTTTTATCCATCCCCTATTCAAATCTCCCCCAGAACAACCCTTAATACAGTACTGTGTTGCATGTGACTTATTTGTTTTCTTTTGCAGGCTCTGAGCAGCAGTCTCTACAAGAGTGCATCCCCTTATGGCTCCCTTAACAACATTGTGGATGGGTTAAGCTCCCTCACTGAGCATTTCTCTGACCTATCCCTTTCTTCAGAAGCCAGAAAACCCAGCAAGAGGCCACCTCCTAACTACCTGTGCCACCTCTGCTTTAACAAGGGACACTACATCAAAGACTGCCCCCAGGTAAGTAATATATAATATTCTGAAAAATATGCATCAAGATTTTCTTTAGTCCTTGATTTAGCAACACAGAAATTTGACTGAAATACTTCAGAGTGAGTAACACTGAAGAAGTATCTTGACAAAGTGCCAAGCTAGCCATGTGTTCCTTTAATCTATTCTTTATCACTATGCTGATAGACAAAGTACACTATTTCATTTGCCTTGTAAGTATTACAGAAGACATTAATGTAGGCACACAGCTGAGCAGATTCTGGTAACTTTAAAAATGGCTACTCTGTAATTTTCTATCGGGCAGCACTCTGTGTTATCAGTTTGGCAATGGCACTTAATACAACAAGTTACATATGCTGAAGGAGAAGAAATTGTTACATTCAGAGAGAACTTTGAATCAGTGTTGCACTAACACAGGCTCCAGGTATTTTGGGTGCAAAGTCTTTTTTGTCCTACAGTAGAGGTTTGCTGTACTTTGCAAAATGTGATGGTCTTTGACTCCTAGAACTTTTCTGTAGTGGCAAAGCTGGCAATATTTATTTCCTTCAAAAAGAGGTATAAACCAGTGTGCGCTAAAAGCACTTGCCAATCTACAATTTTTTTTTTCCCCTGAGGCTCCCAAGCGCAGTGAACCAGGTCTCTTAATTTTCTGGTTTCAGCTGGATGCAGTTGTGTTGCTGGCTTAAACTTACACAATTTCAACAACATCCTATGTAAAGTCCCAAGGAAATTAAAATGCTGCCAATACTCTGAAAACACAGATGTGGACATTACCAGCATCCACTTCATTATGACTTTAACCTCCTAGCCTCTTATTGTGTGACTTCCAGCAGAATTAATCTGCATAAAAATTAACTACAGTTAGTTTGCTATTGAGGATGTCAGACATTTATAAACCAAATACAGGCAGAAAAACATCTGCCAGCAGAGGAAGGAGAGCATGAAATCAAGACTAACGTCAGATGAGCTTTGAGTGTATTCCTCTTGCTGTTATGCATAGACTAACTTTATCACTTTCACTGTATATCTTTCATTAATTCTAATGAAAGCTATGGAATTAAAGTATGTTTGCAGTCTTGGGTGTGGCAATTGAAAATATTTTTACTTCTTATTTTGATCTAGGTTGAGTAAGAATTTTCTTTAGCAAAAAACGATGACATTTTCTTTGCTTCTAGGAGATTGAAAGTACTCTGGTTTCTTTACTTAAATGTTTAATCTACTTAATTTAGCATGTTACAGAAGAATGTAAAGATAGAACCATGTAATAGCATACGTTACTTAACAAGAGGATTGAAACTCCAACTACTAAATATGTGGCAGATTGAGAAACTGCTGGACTAGGGGTGGATGGTTGTGCTTTGCCATGCTCTGTGAGAAAACAAATGAATGCTGCAGGTCTCTTGCCAATCAGTATTGCAAGCTGCAGCTCACACAGACCAAGTGAATGTGTCAGTGTTGGAGCAGTAATGCATTATTTATTTCATGAGTATTTTTAGGGTTTGAGGCACCAGGGATTAAACATGTTAGTGAAAATTGAAGACATGCACACAGAAATCCAGGAGATACGAACAATTTAGGATTGTGTAGTAACACTAATTCTCTTAAATTGCACGTCCTGTATATATATTTTTTCAGACTTAATTTGTCAAGTCTTCAATTTCTCTGTGAACCAGGAAGTGGAAAGACTTCCTACTGGCATACTCTGTGACTATCCTGAGAGTTTGGGAGGAATGAGTAAAGGAGCCCAGGACAGGGAAACATCTGCTCGCTCACCACATGCAGTCTATGGTTACAGGCAGCCATATCATATAGCCCCTCTTGAAAACTGATCAGGTTTTACTTGGGAAGCATTTCAGTATTTTGCCTTTGCTACTGCTGGTGTGGGAAGCTGCTCCAGAACCTCAGTCCTCTCCTAACTAGAAATCTTCCAATTTCTAGGGTGAGTGTAACTCATGGCCACTTTATAGTCATTTGTTCTCCTGCCAACATTGTCCTCCACTGAAATAGCTCTTATCCCTCCCTGGTGTTTATCTCAGGATGTATTAATAGACTGCAATCATATCCTCTCTCAGCATTCAATCACATCCTCTCTCAGCTTTCGTTCTGTAGGACTAACCTAGCCAGGTTTTCTCAGTTTCTTCACACAAAGGATACAGAGCCTCTATTCCGCTGGCCTTCTCAAGCCTGGCTTTTTGTGCTTTTCATCTCCTTGCTCATGCATGGCCACACGTACCTGTGGCATCCCCGAGCAGAGTGTTCAGTGCCTCCTGCTCTGTGTGCACAGTTCTGTTTGTGCTAGTTAAGGGACAGGAGATATGAAATCGATTCTCTTTAACTGGAGATTTCTTCTACCACAGGCAAGTGCTTTCTGGTTTAATCAGCCAGTGCTTTCTTGAGGAAGAGCAGAGTTAAGCATTCACAGAAACATACACACTTTCCTTATGTTATCTGAGATGAGGACAGTTCTAGAGAGGATGACCCTGTGTACACAAGTCATGTTCAAAACATTGAAAACATTGTGCACAAAATGGGAGCAGCAATGGCAGGATCAGGCTTTTTTCATAAAGTCGCCATTTGTTATCACTGCTTTTAACAATAACTGATTTCTTAATTTGAACATTATATACACTGCTTAATATCTTAGGTTTGATGCTTAGTTTTGCTAGTGCTGTCAAAAATAAGTTGTTTAGCAAATCCTACCACAAAAAGGGCTGTAGCTATGTGTTTTTAAAGTCCTTAAACCTGGATAAAGAAAAGAGATAAACCAATCTGATCTGGACAAAATGTATATCAGTAAATCATACAGTATTTTTTCTTTTGTTTTTATGAAACTGCCTAATAAGAAACACATTTTGAAATGGGGTGTTCTATGAAGTTTTTTCTGCATAGCAAAGAAATTGTGTAACAGTTTTAGGACTTAATATCCTCTCTTAATTCTGCCTGTTATCACCACTGAAAATATATGTTGTTTTTCTGTTGTTGTAAAAGTTGATGACAATGCATGTATCAGTTCAGATTGATATCTTAAGTGATGATCATATTCCAGGAGGTTAAATAATTATAAACAAAAACTGCCAGCTTTAGTTTTTAAGTACCTCTTGTATCTCCAATTTGTCTAATATTGTGTCCACAACTATCTGTTTCAAAATTGAAATGGGATTTAGCAGACTTCTATTATTTTACCGTGTAGTTTGTGTCATACATGGTGATAGAAAGTGTTCTTTTCTGTTTAGGAAACTACCAGAAATAAGAACAATGTTATGATTGCAATTCATCATTTCCAATTTGCCTACATTTTCAAAAAGCTGTTTGTTGCAATAATTATGTCCATAAAAAACCCAACACTAATCTTTAGTATCATCTTTATAGCATATCTGCATTTCTTCTAAAACTAATTTGTGAGTTTCAGTGGCTTACACAGTAACATCTTACTCATACCTCTCTGATGTTCTTGCACATACAGAATTCTCATTGACTTGAATGAAGTGAAAAAAGTGTAGAAAATAAAGGTTAAAAGCAGTGTTCTTAATATAGCCCTGCTCTTAAATTATCGTTGACAGTGCCATAAAAAATAAACAAGATCTTTCTCTTTAAATAGCAAGGAAGGTAAGGAATGAGAGGACTTTTCCTATCTGGTTCACAAGTTGATTGCATTATATATATATATAGGTGTGTATCTATATATATGTGTGTGTATATATATATATATATATATCTGTATATGTATGTATATAGATCTGTCAAAATTTTGTACACTTATTTGTGTACCTAAAGATATTGTACCTATGCCTCATGACCATAGGGGCTTTTTTCCCCTACCAGGAAAAGAAAAACCAATGAGTTCTGGACCAGTAATATTAAAGATATATGATTCTATGTGACCTTTTTTTATATAGCAGGTGTAGAGATTATTAGAAGATCTTGTAAAAAAAGTTACATTGTCTTTTTTCACCCATTATCACGATATCTTTATTTTTAAATCCTGTAAAGTATAAACAGTGAGTTCCTTTGTACCAAGTATGACCTAGAAAAAATGAATCTTGCTCCTTTTAATTGTTAAGAATGTTATTGACATAAATTCTCTTCCATGATGTCATCAACCTAAACTCAGACCTATCATAGAGGTTTAATTTGCAAAAAGTATAGAATAATGGGGTATGGTGTCTATGTCTAGATACAATCTATGTAGACATTTGTAAATAAAGCACTTAGTTCACATTCTAAGATGTTGCTGAGTGAAGGAACCTTTGTCATTTTTCAGAAATCTACTTAGGAAAGTAAACACACAAATCCTGGACCTCATTTTATGCTTATGTCATTCCAGCTGTTAATTTAATAAGGAGCAACAGAAGCCCAAGTTCAGAGGTCCAGCAAAGCATCTCTGTATTCAGAATTTTCAAACTGCTCTACCTGGTGTCTCTGCCCTAACTGTATTCAAATACTGTGCCAGTGCCAAGCTCATTGAAAAGGCTTTCTGACAATTCCTGTGAATTTCTGCACAGGCAAGGAGCCCTTACCTCATGGTGATGTGGTGGGGAAAGTAAATAGGCAAATATTACTGTTCTGTAGTCAAACTCCCATGCACTGGCACTATTTATCCCAGTTTCTGGGAGACGGAGGAATGTTTCACAGTGTGTTTCCCAATTTTACATTGTAGTTACAGAGGAAAATGCCATGTGCATGCTCCCAGGAGTACAGACATACATGCAATGGGAAGCTCAGTCTCTTTCTGCACTGCATGTTTAAACCTGTGGCTGAAATGCGTGGCATGGTCCATGCTAATGGGGCCAACAGTGGGAGTCTTTCCACTGCCAACAGGGATCTTTGAAGCAGATGCTGTAAAACTGAAGTGCCTTGAGAGCACAAATTCAAGTCAATAGGAGCAGTAGGTAATTGCTGTGGCTGCTTGAGTTTGCAGAGATTTGCTTTTGTGGTTTCAGGCAGGATGTGGAAGAAATCAGTGTCAAGCTGAGTTCAGTCCTTTCTTCTCAGCCCCTAGCTTGGGCTGCCAGATCACACTGCCCTGAAGCTGTCCCTCCCTGTGCTCACACACACTGCAGCTCTGGCAGCTCTTTGGCTGCACGACTGGAGCAACTCTCATGCCTCAAACATTCATCTGGTTTCACCTGTGCCTTATTGTTGTGCAAGGATCTCAGAGGTGCAGAACATTTAAGGAATTCCCAGCTGAGATTTCTCCAGGTACCAAAGGCTGACTAAGATGGCACTGAGGAACAAACTAGCATCTCTACAAAGTTGGAAAAAATGTAACTGTCTGGTTTTAGATCCAAAATCTTTTTTTTTTTTTTTTTTTTTTTTTAAGGCAAAACAAACACAAACTTCTTGGAATTTATCTTCCCTTTAAAGTAAAGGTGAGATTTCAGAGAGCTCTGGAATTAAAGGAGATCACAGACCTTAGAAAACCCTAACATTCCCTCTGAAAATGTTTTTGACAGTTGCTACATTTTGTAGTAGGTTTTTAGATATTGTGAGACAGCATGCAAATAAATGTGTCATTTCTCTATTGAACTGAGTGAGATATCATTATTATTACTTAGTTATAGGATGAGGGATTAATTTCCCCATTCTTGGAGGAATCTGACACCCTGTATGGGCTCAATTTTTCAGGTTTCACCATAGTTTGTGATCAAAGTATACTTGGTGGCATTTAATCTGGTGCTGTACAGGCCTCTCCTATTGATGCTCCTATTCTGTCCCCCTAGGGAGTTACTAAAGTATCCCTGACACAAATAAATCAGTATTTGAATCACCAGAATGAGTATTCTTCTTTCAGAGGTAAAGATGAAAATATAGGACACATAAGAAAAGAAAACAACAATTTCACATCTGGTAAGTTAGTGGTGTTAGTGAGGTCAGTGCTGAACAGAACCTGTAAGCCTGTGTTACAAGGAGGGAAAAGGTGTTAAATCTCTGCTATATGTAATTGCTTTCAAACCATATATGGCACTCCAGAAAAAAAGTCTGTATGTCTAGGCCCTTCATTCTCTAGCTTTGAAATACATTGAGGTATGCACATTTCTCACCTACACATGGTTCTAGAAGGAATTGTAGCTTTTAGTGTTCATTCTGCAAATACTTATGCACATACTAAAATTCCACATTACAGGATACTGGATAAATGACAGACTCTGAAGAGTCCTCTTTGTGCACAACATGCTAATTTCATTTATTCCTATTTTTTCATTGAGAACCTGCATTAAACTATTGTAGATAATTTGGACTTGGCTTAGATTTTTAATTTTTTTTTTTGTCACATGGAGCCACTTTGACAACTCCATGATATTAAATGTACTACAAAATTTATTGCAGGCTGTTATTTTTTTTCTCATATGCTTGAACCTAGCTGTGCCAAGTTTTCTCAGCATTTCTGAGATAAGCTGAATATATTTTTTCAGATAATTTCTACTTTTATTATGAGGACTTGCAGAAATCTTGTAACCAAACTATAGTGGGCTATAAATTGGCCACATCCATCTTACCTCTGAAAATTTAAGCTATTTAAGTGTCTGAAAGATCAAAAAATACCCATTGTACTCTTTTGGAAATTCTCAATAAGCTGTGTATGTCATGGATTCAAACCATTTATCAGAGGCAAATAACTCACACAGCTGTACATGAGTAGAGGAGATCCAAATAGTCTTGTTTTGAGAACATGTTCCTAAAATTCTTGTTTCAAAGCTGTATCTAGAGTACATGGCATTTATGTCCAGTTTTTTGATAAACTGTGTGCTTGAAAAGAAGATACTGAACCCTAACATAGCAAAGCAAGAAGAGTTGATAGTGAAAAAGAAAACAGAAAACACCTAGTAAACTCTGTCTGTGCCCCTTTCCTGTCTAGCACACTGCTTGACATTACATTCCCAAAAGTCTGCAAGTCCAGCCAAACCCAAGCTCCTCCTTCAGGCCCATGACTAAGCTGTTATTACTGTGCTTCAGTCTTTATATACTAACACAGGTTCAAATGGGCTTTTTCATCCCTGTGGGATGCCTGCAGTGCAGACAGAGGTGATAAAGGCAAATACCCTAAGAGAGCAATGCTTGCTTGAGCACAGCTTGCAACGGGCTGGTTGGATCACCCACCACAGAATGGGATTGCATTTCATCAAGGTTTTCCAACTACTTTTTATTCACCTTTGAATCTCATTTGCATATTCACTTTCTAGATAATTTCAAGCCAACTAGCAACTAGCAACAAGGTAGATATCAGGAAAAAGATACTGTTTAAATGCAAAACCATAAGGATATCCAGCATTTAAACTGAACAAGGTTTTGGCACTGATAAAGCCTCCTCTGGCTCCAGGTTGGGCACAGAAATTCAGGGTGAAGCAGAGAGGAGAAAAATCAGTTTGAGGTCTCTGAAACATGACTTGTGTTGAAAGGCTGAACAACTAGTGTTGTTTGTTCACACAAAAAGTAATATTAAAAATTTGCAAGTATGTGGAAAGCCTCACATGAAGGGCACAGTTTGTTTCCCACAGCCACAGCTAATGAGTCCAGTAGTGGCCTTCAGATAAGCTGCTCTGACTGCAAGGCCTTGAAGTAAACTGCTCTTGATCATTGGAGGACTGTCAGAACAGTGTAGGTGAACATAAACCAAGATTTGCACTGGTGATCCTGCCCAGGGACAAGTGAGGAGAACATCCCAAAGCACCTCCCAGCCTTGTGTTTCTGCTGTTACATATCTGCATGCTAATATTACAATTCACTGTCTTAAACATGCATAATTTATATTTAAAATCCATGCACAATAAACTGGGTCCAAATCCTGTGCAAGTCACTGGAACTCATAAACTCATTTGAAGGAGACTGAACATAGCTCTTACACTGGTCTAAATATGAACTCTGTTTACTAACAATTTAGTATTTGCTTGGTTTGCAGTAAAACTCCTGATAAACCATAATTAGGTGATTAGCTTTGAAATTAGTACTGAGAGCATTCCTTCTGAGGAGGAAAGTAAGATCTGGTTTCCAGCCCTCCACCAGCTGATTTATAGATAAGGTAAAGAGAGAGCTACCAGGTCAAACCACACTTGTTTATCAATTCCTCATTTGCACTGATAAGAAGTGAATAATGGAAAATTAAGTGAGCTATTTTTTCTCACTTCATAAAAGTATTTTGGTTTAGTGTGAAATATAGGTTGTGGAATTTCCATTCATGCTTGGAAGTGTTTGAGATCTGACTGGACAAAGTTGCAGTAAACCTGACCTGAACTCACTGTTGGTCCTTCTTTGAGCAGGAGGTTGGAATTGGTGACTTCTCAATGTCCCCATCAAATTTAATCATAGGGTTATTTATGAAAATTACCTATATGTTTTCATGCTCTGCAATAAAAGATCACTGTTCTTCAAGATCTGTCTCCCAGCACTAATATCTACCATAATCCTTCCTCATAATGCTTTTAAATAAAAGCATAAAAGTAGAAGCAAACAGGCATTTATTACAACATCAAATACATTAAAAAGCCCCTCTAAACTTACCACCTGTCCAAATGTCCCTGCATAAACACTTTCTGTAAAAAGGTAGCTTCATTTCATCTATATTTAAAACAGGAATCAAATAACCTTTTTTTCCAAATGAATTTTCTCCAGGAAAATGTGCTTCAAGTTGTTCAGCTGAAAAAGCAAAAGTTGAAGCAAACACCTGAAGTGGAAGCTTTTCACTTTGCAATGGCTTGAAATTGTTTTGCAAGAATTTGTTTAGAAATGTTTCAAAAGCCTAATTTACCCAAAATGAAAAATTATGTCTTAGTGTTTCTGGTTTGAAATTCCAAAAATTTTCACATCTGCCAAATGTATAAATATTTCCCTTTCCCAGTTTTAACAGAACCTTGTTTCCCTGTTTCTCAAAAATGAAAATGTGTTTTCTGATAAACTACATGCCCAATTAGAGAAGGCCTTCAAGCTCTGAGCAGAGGCGGGGATGGCGTCCTGGAAATGGGAAACTCTCTGGCTCTTGAGGAGAAAGTGACTGTCAGGGGTGTCAACTGCTGTGTGTCCCTCCCTTTTCCTTTGAAGTTCCTGTCCAGAGGAGGAAGCTGGCAAACAGCAAAGGCAGTGAACCAGAGCAAATGGTGAAGGAGATGAGCAGTTTCTGCTGGCCGCAGCCAAGGGTGCAGCTCAGCCCCTCCTCGCTTTCCTGCTGTCCCAGGACAGTCAGTAGATTGTGAGGGCACAAATCCAGCCCAGGGGCCCCTCTCATTTTCCTGCTGTCAGCATGTCCCACACAGTCCTGCCTGGCCCTCCCATTGTATCACTTCCCCCAAGAAATCCCTTAAGATACTAAATGGAAGTTAATCCCTATTCCATTTCCCTGCTATAGCACAAATACTGGTGGTATTCTACTGTATCTGGCTTATATCAATAAATGTAGAAGGAGCCTTACATATTTGGTTATGTCTCCTTTCATAGCTATAAAAAGGTCTAGTATGAGATATGAGCAGAGTTTCTCAGGTAAATATTGTCACCTGTGCCTGGTAGGATTGTAGATATCCTTCACACTGCCTGAGAGAGAGAGAGAGAAGCGGGAGAGAAGGCAGCACTGCATGGATCAGGAACAGGACTCTGCTGTGCTGATACAGGGAATGGCAGCTTCATAGACATGAGGCTTGGGGTAAACTTAGTGTAGACTTCATTCCTTAACATTTTATATTTTATACTGTAACCTATCAGTCATGTTTCTGATGGAACATTGTTATTTAAAGAGGCATTTCTCAGGTTTGTAGAAGCTTTTTTTTAAGACCAAAAAAAAAAGAGGAAAAAGGTTTGAAGATATTTTTTCCAAATGTCCTTCATGTGGCAGGAAAGCTAAAATGTTTGTATAGTAATTGGAGAAAACAATGACTAAGCCTTTTATTTCAGAGCCTGGTCAGTGCCAAATTATTAGCTAAAGCAATAAAGCCTATGTACAGGCACTTAAACTGAAACATTTGGGGATTTTAGCAGCAACAGCAGACATTTTGGAAATGACAATCTTGATAACTAGTTTATCCTTAGATTTCTGACTGATTTTCCACAACAAACTTGCTACTCTGTTTCTAACTCATTCTCTGTGTAGAAATGTGCATAAGAGTACAGCAGCACTTCTGAGATCTTCTCTATTATTGAACCCTGTAAATAATTTTTTTTTTCATTCTGGAGAGAAATAACACATTTCAACTAGTTTTCAACCCACTCTCAAGCTATAATCTTGGAAATGAGTTCAGAGTAACCCTGAACATTTCCCAGGCTCAAAGGTTTCACATAGAAAATACTGGTTTCAAGTCAATTTCTAATTCTAAACCACATTGCAGGTGTGCAACTACAGTTAAAACTGCAACAGCCCAGGCAAATGAACACTTGCACCTGAACCAGGCTGCCCACACCACCTGCAGCCAGGAACACCCAGCCCAGGTGCACACCCAGCCCCACAAACACTGCCCTGGCAGTCTCACAGTGTGAGGAAAGGAGACCCTCAGAGGGCTTCATGACAGCAGAGACAGCTTCTGACAGGATTTTATATAGAAGCCATGTTTCTCTTATTCCTGATTGCACAGTTGAAAAAATTAGAAGAGCAAAAAGTGGGGAAGAGAAAGGCTTCTTCCAAACAAATGGCAAACAACAAGGCTTTCCTAGAAGATCAAAGAGGAGTAATCATTTAAGTAGAAAGGTGGCTTTGATTTAAATAGCTTTAAAAAACCAAAATGTAATACTAGTCATTCCAGACCTGCATTTTGTATTTCCTCTTTTTTCTGTTTCTTCTATGGCAAGTTGGAACTCTGCTACTTAAAACAGACTTCTGTAACCTCTAGCTAAGGAGAGTCAATAGATTAGAATATAAAGACAAACCTCACTGCTGTCTTCCTGAGTTTTCTCAAAATTCATGAAAAAAATCCTCCTGTTATGTCAGCTGTCTCAAGGCCAGATTATCTGTACACTTTATATGAGGACAAACCAGCACCAAAGTGGTTGCAGTGGCTTTTGTGTTGCACTTGCCACTGGTCAAAGTGTTTGCACAAAACATGAGGAGGAGGAAAATCAAATCAAGTCCATGAATTGTCCAGCTCCTTGAAAAGAATTTCTTGTATAAATAAAGGCCTCATTCCTATCCTAAGGTGTGTGATGGCAAGTAGATATTTACCAGCATATCTCCTGCCACAAGCATGTTTATTTCTCAGGAAAGTTGGTATCCATATCTCCTGAGGCAGCATAGAGTGCTGTTTCACATATGAAACTAACCATACTGTGGTTTTGCAGCATGCTAGTCATTTCTGCACTAGTGACTCAAAATTTCTATCAATTTTTAGCTCATTTAAGTACACTGTTGTATCCTATGTGATGTCACGTAGTCCTCAAATGTGTAGGTGAAGCCCTCAAGAGGGGATGGAGATCTGTCTCAATGCCATATGAAGCTTTCTTGCGGTGACTTACAGGGGAGTGTTAGAGCCTGACTTCCATGTTTTTCTGCAGCTTTTTTTTTCTTTCAGCTTTTCTCCAGTATCTACAATCACACTGCCCTCTCAGCTTTTTACCATTTTGTAATTTTGCTAGATTCCTTATCCTAGACTCATCTGATCATCTAAAACATGACCAAAATCTTCTTGTCAATCGCCCTTTCTCTGTGTGACCTAGACACAAATGATGCTTAGACTCTGCTCATTTTCTTAGAGCCCATGGAAGACAGGGCTGTCTGACTAGATAGTGTGGCACTCGAGATCTGGGTGCCAGATGTCGTGCACTGGGAGGGAGAAGAAGGATAAAGCAGGTTGTAAAGGTGGATATTTTATGCCAGCAACTATCAGCCTTAGCAAATATGATGAGCTCTTTCAGTCATCCAGAAGTTGTTGGCATAGCACCATGCACAGCACTGACAGAGTTACTGCTTCTATGGCTATTTCTGCTGTTCTGCAGTGAAAGCTATGCTTATTAATAACTGTCTGACTTCTCAGCCACTGCTAACACTCCTGTTAAACTTTAAAAATAGTGGTCTCTCTTGCTGCTGTTGTTTACAGAAGTCTCCTAAACAGCAAGTCTTAACTGTAATTTTATGGTTGGTTTGTGATAAATTATTTCCTTTCATACTCTATTGAATTTCTTAAAATAGAAGATAGGAGACACTACAAAACTACAAAGTAGTGGTATTAACGGGAAATTACTGGAAAGGTTTGGTTGAGGTCTTGTTACATAGTGATATATATAAGTAAATAACACAATGTTCTCCTCTGTAGGTGCTTGAGGTAGAACAAATCCAATATTAGTGGGTGCAGCTAATATGGCTGTGGTGCTTGTGCTGAGCTCACAATGTGACTCACATGTTGTGTTTGTTTGCAAAGTTGGAGAAAAGAAGGGACTTTTTTTTCAACATTAACGTAATTTTAACTCTCATCTGCTTTCTTCTGAGCTCCCATTCCTGATTCAGCACGCATGAGTCTGCTAATGAAATCCAGATGTCAGACGAAAAAACAATAAGCTCTCCCACCCTTCTGGTGGATCAGGTTTCTCAGAGAATGGAAAAAAAATGAATCAGGAAAGATTCCTAGAATGTCTGAAACTTTAGATTTCAGTGTGTGTTCAGAGAGCAGAGGGCAGCAGGGGGATGGATGGTTTGAAGGTAAAATTGATAGCAAGTTAAGATTCTTGGTGCAAACATGAGAAGAAATTGAGTGATTATGTTATCAGTTAGTCTGAGCCCTAAGCAGATCTAGTATATCCCAAAGTCAGTGCTACTACTGAAGAACTACTGAATAATGAAATAATTCATTAATAATAAATAATTAAAAGTGGTGTCTTCTGTACTTCCAGTAACAGTAGGATGCATCAAGGTTTGTTTTGACTCTCAGAGGCATTTATCCCTAGGCACATGTGAGGCATAGCAAGCTTTCCTCATTTCAGCTACATTTGACTTAAGCCAAGTCACAAAGTGCTGCTTTGCTGCAGGAAGTTTCCTCTGTGACTGAAAGCAGAGTGGTTGACAGCAGTGGCCTCCTCTCAGTGGCCTCACCTCTCCCAGATCTCTCTGACCGTGGTGCTTGCAGACCTGGGCACATTCTGCCTCTGCTGCCGGCCAATGGCCAGGCTGCTTCTGATGCAAAAGTCCTGAAACCCTACTTGTTGGGATGTAAATCTGTAGATTTAGGATTTCTAAATGCCACAGCTTCACATCTTTCAGTATTGCACTTTTTTCCTTGGAACACTATGATTAAACCTGTACTGATAGAGACAAATCTTGCAGCTGTCCAGTGGAACAGGTACTCAGGGATGCTGCTCAGTTGTAGTTCAGTGTCTGCATAAGCTCCAGAGCTCTCTGCTGTCAGACTGAGCAGAGCTGTTGAAATTTGTGCCTCCTACAAAGGGAGCTGCTCTGTAACTACAGGCCCTTCAAAACACACATTCACTACTATGGATTTGGCCCAGGTTATCAAGCTGTTCATTATTCATGAGCTGCTCTTATCTGAACTGTGGTCACAGTGGTCATAACTTGTGATGATGGATGGTTAAGAGCTGGGTCCAGTGTGCAGACTTTGCATTAGAGCCTGTGTTGTTTAACCAGTTCCTCTGGTAGTTGTACACAGGGATTCAACAGGATGACTGTGCACAGAAACCACAGTGGGAAACAGAGTCTCTGCTCCTGAGGGGGGCAGGCCAAATGATCCCTTCATGAGGGATACAAACCACCTCAGTGCAACCCCTTGGACCCTGCCATTCTTTTACACAAGGAAGAGCAGTATCTTATGAAAGCATCACTCTTCATAAACATTTCTTATCACATCTTTTCTTTCTGCCTCATAGTCATCTCTGTTACAAGCCCCCGATACATTTGATGTCTGATAAGGGCCAAAAGCAGAAGCTATAGAGATAAGAGCCAGGGAAGTGAGAGAAGTGAGAAGACAGCTGTTGCCTGAAGACTACCAGCTGTTGAAAAACAATCAGAGGGAACTATAGAGCATCACCCTAAGGTAAATTAAATAAAGACTTCAGCTCTGATCTCTGTTTGTGCAAAAAACCTTCTTGTTTCAGTAGGAACAGAAGATAGACAGAAGCAACTTTGGATGGTCAGCCTTCAGAAATAGGCTGTTGTCTCACTCCAGCAGAATTATTGGAGCACATACAAAGGATCTGACCCTACTGACCCCACGTTCTGCATCATGTCATACCTTCTCTTTATCTCACCTCCATTCTTGACATTCTTTCCCAATCAATTAGTCTCCTTATCCAGCTGGTAAAGGTAAATCCCTCATTTATTTCCCAGAGTATCTAAGATCAATATTTTGACCCATTCAGACTTCTTTCCAAGGTGCCTTCCATGGGTGTGAGAGAATTAAGGCTGAAGAATGGATATTTAGCACACCAAAACAGATGGGGAATGGAAAGCACAGCTCTCATATTCCTTGTATACAGTTCCCAGAAACACAAGCCTTATCTAGCTTTTCCAAACTCAACCTTTTTCCATAATTTTCTCTTTTAATCTCCAGTGTCTCTCATGTCATTCATCACTGCCATTTTATTAATCACTCTAGAAAAGACACTGTTTATCTGCTTAGCACATCTTGCAAGTTAAGATACAGTGGTTTCTTCTCTGGATATTTTCACATAGCTTGGGTGGTTGTGTTACAGCAAGGAACACAGCCAAAGTGCAGTGAGCATAACTAGTTAAATGTATAGATTCAGATCTGTAAAAAAGCAATTTAAAGTTCTTGAAAAAGGCCAGATTACATTTTAGTAGGACTCCATGTCAGACTTAGCTAGCAGTTGAATAACCAGCAGTTATTCATTCCCTCCTTGTGAGGTTGATTTATTCCATACTGATTCTTAAAAAAAAAAAATCCTGATTCCTGCTTACTTAAGGTAGAGATAAATAACTGAATTTGGACACAGTAGAAAGTACCATACTGTACATGTCCATAAGACAGATCATCTGTCAGCTGATTTTTCTTTTAAGCCCTCCCTGACTCCTTGATTTACTGCTGGAGAAAATTATGTGGACTGATCAGATAAACATCCAACAGAATACAGAACTGGAAGAACTGGTGTTCCACCACATATAAGCTGAGCCTTTTCTGCTCATGTAGCGTCACTTCATCCAGGTAGAACTAAACATCTAGCCTATAGAACAAAATACTCTATTTCCATTTCATTTATGATCAATTTGTGGGAAAGGAGTCTGGTTTTAGTTGGATCTGAGCAGTCTGGTACAGTTTTAACCTGCAGTTGGGTTACCAGTATTCTGATATTCCATTTTTTTTGCTTAATTATGGCTGGTTAATAAATTCCTATAATACTGGTCTTTACAACAAAACCAGCATTTTTTGTTTTCCAGAAGCATGGGACCAGGAAGTATGTTTGCTCAAATTTTTGTCAAAAGTGAAGACAGCTGAAAACAATCCACTAAATATCCACTAATATCCGTAGATATTTAAAGAAGAAATTGTCATCCACTCAGTCCATTTCAAAATCTAGTCTAATGTACTTTTGCATTCGTATATAAATCAAGAAATGAGGTGCTCAGCACATCCATATTAAACTTCTAAAGCTGAAAACCCCCTGGTGTTTGCAAGCCTCCCCACACTTTTCATACTAAATACCACTTTTATTCTCCCTGTTACTCTTCAAAACACAGGTGCTTTACAGGAGACCTTCCACATGGCTGCAGAATATTCAATCACAAAAACAACAAACCTGCTGAGGCTGGCAGGGATCTGGGAAGATCAGCTAATCCAACCCCCTGCCCAATACTCAGGTGTTCAGTATCTCAAAGGAGAAAGGCACCACAATCCCCTTGGACATCCTGTGTCAGTGCTCAGTCCTCCTCACCCTAAAGCAGCTCTTCTTATATTGAAAAGGAATTTCTGGTATTTCACTTTGTGCCCATTGCCTTTTGGATCAGATCTCCTCTGCCTGTGGATACCAGTGAAAAGTGTCTAATTCTGTCTTCTTTAATCTCCTCTGTGCTACATATCAGCTACACAACACAAAATCTGAGGAGCCTTTTGAATTAAATATTAGTCACACTGAACAGGTTTTCACTGTGAGGGAAGATGGTGTGGCCACCTTTTGCCATCTGAGATGCAAAGTCTAACAAGTTGGATGCTAAAATATGTGATTCATAGGATGTTAGAAGTGACTTGGACCTAAACTCTGGCTCTGCTTAAAACACCTGCACTTTCCATGCCACAGTGCACTGTCATGGAGAGAATTAGGGTTGCATGCATTGCAACATGCAATTTCCACTTCTGGAGGTACTTTCTGCAGAGCTACCATCCTGCCAGTCCCATAAAATAGGAACTAAGAGGTATAATCATGACAGATAATCATGTCTATGAAAAGCAGCTTTTTGTCCTTCAAATACACTCTGGGGAAAAAAAACCAGTCAAGTCAATGTATTGAGAGACTTTTGCCCATCTAAGTAGTGACATGGAAACTTCTCTTGAGGCAGGCAGTGCATTTCAGATGCTG
Source organism: Melozone crissalis (assembly GCF_028551555.1). Lineage (NCBI taxonomy): Eukaryota > Metazoa > Chordata > Aves > Passeriformes > Passerellidae > Melozone > Melozone crissalis. Next base: position 24,353,373 of record NW_026535797.1, on the reverse strand, counting down.
GGGGCAATGAATCTCTCAATGCATTGGATTAACACATACAGAATCAATTATATAGAGTACACATTTTGACTGCCTCAAATACCATTTTCTCTGTTCCAATTTAATGAGAGAGAATGGAAAGAAAGAGAAATAAAAGCAGATCTTAATTTTAAATCAGAATATCTCCATTAGCTTTAGTATTTTCATCAACTTTTTGACAGAGAATATTCTGTGCACTGCAGATTGTGTGTTGCAGTGAGACAGTTTGCTATCAGTTCTCTGTTTTAAACATAACTACAGGACCAGGATTTTCAAGACCTTCACTCTTTCTTCTCCATCTTTGCTGGGTTTTACCTCACCACCTCTCCTGAACTTGCAGCAGTGTTTTGTGTGTTAGGCTTTAAAGGTCAAGGCAGGCAAGCCCTCAAAGACCAATGAGCATGATTCTATTCAAGTCTGCTAGGATGGATCTGTTTGTAATATTGGATTGTCTGGTCCACAGTACCAAACAGGAAAAGCCAGAGATGCTGTTAGCTGAGAGTTTCAGTTGGCACGGCACTCTGACTTGATATAGCTGGCATGTTCATGTGATGGAAAGAACTGAAAATCACAATCAGTATGCCAATCTTATCAGGAGGGGCAAGGCAACTTCCTTGAACAATTACTGGACCTTTTGCTTTTCCATGCATTTCCTTATAAACCTGACATTTCTCCTTTTGCCCAGTGGCACTCCCTAGAAACCTGTCTGCTTCTTTCTGATCCAAGGCTGGTGATACAAGTTTTGAATACCTGCATCTCAGCTGACTCCAAGACCCTTGGCTCAGACGTGGGGCAGTGCTGCAGAGCTGCCTGTGGCACATCCACACTCTGTTCCCAGCATTTTACTACCCACTCAGATCCTTGCAAGTAGTAAACTTTCTGCTTGTTTTTGCACAGCTGACCTAATTGCTCAGAGAACTAAATTAGAGTAGGCTTTTCTTTTTCTTTTTAATGACTAGCCTTGATTAAAAACAATGAAAAAAAAAACCCCACAAAAACCAAAATAAAACAAAAACCAACCAACCAACCAAAAAACCCCAGAGCTATAGTGCACAAGATCATCTGTGATGAAGAAAAAGGTTTCTTTTTTCATAGTCATACTGGAAACCCAAGTTAGCTGATTCTGAATCATTCTCCTGAGAAGAAACCTCGATTTATGGTAACAAGTTGTAGCCCTTCAGTTTTACATTTGCCTATGGTAAAACATGGTGCTGTGCTACTTTTGCAGTGATTGAGATCACTGTATCAGTCAGCTGATCTCTTCATTGTTTATCACATCCCAGGCACTCTGCAGACTTCATTATTCGTTACTACCTACATTTCTCTTTCTGGCTACATCTTCATGTAATATCAAAGTGAAACAAAAGACAGGTTTGCTTCAGCATCCACATATTAAGAATAATGAATTTTTATTTTCAACTCACTCCTAAACTGCTTTTGATACTGAAAAACACTCATTACAACCAACTGTGGGGCTGATTCAGGGAATGGTAAATTTGTGACATTGAATTACTATGAGTAAGAGTCAATGCTGTTCTAATATTATTCCAAAATATAAAAGCAATTCTAATTTTGAATGTTTGGCTTTGATCCTTATAATTTTTTGTATTGGTGTAATTATAATTCTACTTATGGTCCCTTGCCCATTAGAAATATTGTATCATTACAAGCAGGTAATATCACATCTTAAATGTTTATCTATAAAGAGTAATAGATAAAAATCCTAGAAAACCTCTGCAGAAAAGGTTTTGGAACAACAGCACTTCAAAGTTATATTTAATGAAAAATTAGAAATATTTTGTGCACTGATGAAAATCACAAAACATTAAAAAACCCAGTTGAAACAGCCTGGCTTCTGTTTTATCAAACTGATAAAAACTTAGAAATAAACTCAAATATTATTTTCTGAACTTTTTTTTCATATCATTTTGGAGAAAAGTTATCTAACTGGCTTTCATGATTGCCCAATGATGCTTGAATTTGTGATGCTAGTCATTTTGCTCTTCTTGTATGGAAGTTTCTCTGAAATATTTTTCTCCCTCCCCATTTGCTTCTTACCCTTTCAATCACACTTTATGGGCTTGCTCTAAGGCCAGTGACTAATTTTTAAGGCCTACAAATCAATCCCGATCACTTTCTACATGCACCAATATACATCATCACTCAAACTAATGGTTCCTAAATGCCAGCATAAGTTGTTGTCACTGTTCTAATTTCTGTCTCACTGTTAAATCAACCCAGCACTGATTTCCCTTTCAACTTCGTATTTGCAGAGCTCTGGCTTAAGCTAGTCAAGATAGGAACTAAGGACTAGAAAAGAATAAGAACACTGTACATATCCATGCTCTTGGCTCATCATTTCAGTGAGAGAGCTGTATCATGGTGGTGATTCCTTCTAGAGCCATTTATGAGAGTATTTATGTCTTTTTCATTGTCTCACCTTTAACTAACAGTTTCACTCTGGAGAAGGTTACTCAAGAAAGAAATTAAACATATAGCAAACAGTAATTTGTTTCAGCAGTGATCGTGTAGTTTTAGTTAATGGTGTAGTTCTGGAAGGAAAACCAGCACAGCTGGCAGATAACCATGATGGGTCTATGGAAAATATTCCTCAATCAAACTCTGCTAGTTCAGAGAATATGTGCTTAAAGCACTTGGGGATGGTTAACCAACAGAGAAGAGAAATTCTGGGAGGCAATGGTTTGTTATTTTGTAATCAAAGTTTAAATCCTTATTTGTTACTTCTTTGGAGGAAAGTTGTAATTGTCAGGCACAAGATAAAATGAAAAACATAGTGGTAGCCTGAGGAATGCATTGGTCAGCTAACAGAATCTAATTTTTTGTTTAACAAGTTGCAGCCACTGTCCTCTTTTATCTAGAAGTGGAGCAATACTATTAGTCATTTATAGTATGGTCACTCGTCTTGGATTCACTCTGCTAGGCATTGTTCTTCTACACAGCCACAAAGGGGCCTGGTCCCACAGGGATGGGAAAACTAGAAAGTGAGTTTTCTCAACTACTGTTTAATAACTAATATTAATATGGGAGAGACAGCTATTTATACAAAATAAATACAGAAAATAAAAGTTAGAAACCGTCCTAAAATTGATCATGTTTTCTATAACAGACCGTGGTCTTTCTTATGGCACCTTGCATACAGCATCCACTAGTAATGCTTTGTCTTTGTACTGTATCAGTGCATCACAGCATCTTTGGGCCAAATAATGGACTACTTCTAAATACTTTTGGTCCAGAAGCTGCTCTTTGATACTGCTTCATGTATTAAATCCTAGACAGTTCGATTCTGCTAAATTATAAAAACATTATAAGTCAAAATATAACCCCATGCATTGTTCAGTGAGGACTGAACTGTCCCATCTGTTATTGTCTTCTCAGTACCACATACTCATGACAAAAGTACAACAGAGAGATTGTGTGCAGACCTCCCCAGTTTAGCTGCAGTGTGCACTGTGCTCAGGAATTTCAATCACAAAGAAGATCCTTTTTTACAAGAAGGCGGTAATGTGCCCTTAGAATCCATTGGTATCATGGAAAACAGAACTGTGTTTGTTCTGCCTAATGGACTTTGCATGGGGCATCTTTCTAGCACAGTCAGAAATATATTCTTTGGCTGTACCAGTTTGCCCTGAGGCACTGCAGTACCCCACAGATTCTGCCCAGGGAATTCATGCTTTTCGAAATCCTAGCCAGGTCCTCTTTGGTAAGTGTGTCTCCATGGACCTTCAGTGCAGCATGTTGCTGTTGGCTGCATGTCATAACTGTAAAACATAGGTTGAAAACAGCATGGGAGTTTTGTCTCATTTTGTTAATATAAAGAGAAACTGGACTGTGTGCCTGTAGTTCATTGAAATCAACCATATTGCTTATTTCATGGGGGAAGTGGATTGTTTAATGGGAACTATGTTCTTACTTCAATTACATTTGTAGCAACGAAAACAGCATTTTCTAAAGTGGGCAAAAGTATATGGCTTTTAGCAGCTGACACTAAATTAATGGAAAAATTCCTAGAGAACTTGATTCCACAGAAGCTTGCTGAGTCAGCAAGCTCTCCAGCTTTCTTTCCTTTGTTTGGTGGTTATAGTACTCAACTTTACAGTAATGTATTCTCTAAATCATGTATTTTAAAAATATATCTTTTTCTTCTGTAGGTCATCATTAGTTTTACTAGTTTCAGAATGTGGGAGTTAGATTTTTTTTTTCTTTCAGTAAGCACAGATGTTGTGCATATTGACCTTAAATTCAGTTCTGCTTACTGTCTACAGGCACAGCAACAGAACATACAAGTTTACATGGTTATAGTCAGGCTGAACTCACTGAATCCAGTTTCCTGCACAACATGCTTTTCAGATATTTTTGTTTGCATTTAGACTTCTTGTAATGTCTAACACATTACTTGGGAAGTGAGAGAATGGTTTTGTGGTTTAAGACATGGACTAAGATTGAAAAACATGTAGGTTGGATGCTGACTAGTTATATACACTTGTATTATTGATATTAGCAATACTGTATGTCCATGTTTTATGGATAGGGAACTGTGCAAAATCCCATCTTACCCACTAGGGTCAGCTCTTTAGGCCAAAGTATTTTTTCTGTCATTTTGTTTAGCTCCTACTGCAATAGACTCAGGATCTCCACATAGTAGTAAATTAAAAATAATTTTTAGACAAGGTTGAAAAACACTTAATCACTGCTGGTCTGCACTGGTCTGGAGATCAATGTGTCAAGTCAGCACAGCTGACATACCACAGGTTTACAGAGTACTATTTACAAAAGACATGAGAAACCAAAGAAGAATTCAAATATGGTTCAAAACCAAGGGGAACCTGGTTTAGCCTCCTGGACGTGCCAAGCAGGGCTGGAAAGCAAATGAGAACAGTGTTTCATGAGATTTTCCTACTTCTGGTCAGGCCAGAAATTTTGCAAGAGCAGCTTTTCTCATGATATTTTGGCACTTTTGCTTCTGGTCTTGCCTGAAGCCTGGAGGCAGAGCCATGTGAAAATACTGAGGAGAAAAAAGAACTTTACTCAGTGTGTTTGATCTTCAGCTAAAGCCTGAAAGATTCATGTTCTCATACTTCATCTATGTCCAGCTGTTACTTTCAGGTTTAAATGTTTTTTAACTCATACCTCCTTTTTTTGCTGCTGTAATCTTGCAGCCTCACATACAGCTTAATCCTTCATCACCAGAAGAAACTGAAAGCATAAAATGAAGTCTCATTCTTAAAAGAGATGACTTTGAATTAAGGAGAAGAAGGTGCTGTCCTTGAAGCCAGCCTTCAAACTACCTTAACACCACTGTCTACTTTACCCCAAACTTCCCCACTTAATGTCAGAACGTTGTGGCTCACTTGAGTGGAGACTTGATGTATTCACTGTAGTCATTGACAAGACTACAAAAGCTCACAGAATTTACTCCACCTACCCTCAACCTAAAAGCAATCCTCTGTCATTTTCCAGTCAGTTGATGTCATCATCTAAATAACAAAGTCCTTGGGCAGAGACTGAGCCTATCCATGAGTTTCTACCAGGTCTGTTGTGGCAGACAACTTCCCACAAATAGCAAATGATACCACTGGTACCAGCCCTTTCTTCTGTGGAGCATTTATCCTCCATGTAAAGTAGTGAATCACAGACTACACAAGCGTTAATAGGAAAGGATCTCTCTAGCCCTCTTGCTAGGAAGCTTTTCTTCTACTCAAATGAACAGAGGGTCTCTGTAGCCTCCTTTTTACAAAGGAGATGATTTTGAGTACGGAGAGCAATCAGAAAAGAAGTTAAACTCACACTTGCCCCTCCCCTCAATTTTTCAGATGGCACTATTCCAATGAACTTCTTAGCTAACCTGTTCATGGCCATTTGCAGCATTACTCTAAACACAGGTCATCTGTGCCTGCATGCCTGCCTGCTTTCTCTCTCACCCTCTTTATCTGCAAACACTTTTTCTATGCAACCACCTGCCAGAACCAAAAGCTGAAATTTGGGGGATTTGTAGGAATATGCCCTGTGGTTTTTCCTAGAGTGGGGAATAGGAGGGAACAGGAGGTGGATGACCTGAGCCTTTCAGTCTTTCTTCAGTGTGGCTCAGAGCATTGTCCTCACCGAATCAATCTCCCCCCAGACATGTATTAGGACCCATTGCATGTGCTCTTGAACTGTGTTCTGGGGACAGGTGATAACCATACTATGGACCACTGAAATTTCATGTAGGCTGGAATTTATTTCTTGATTCATCTACAGCTGTTTCTCAGATGATAAAAATAGGCTCCCTGTGCTGGTGCTATCGCTGCCTATTTTGATTAAAACAAGATGTGCAACAAGATCCTGTTCTGATCCATATGATCCAGAATAAGGGAAGGGTGAAACAGAGTTTTCTTTCTAGCCAAGTTTTGGGTAAAGGGAGAGGAAAATGAACAAGCAAGAAACAGACAATTAATTCCCATTTAGGTCTTTTTAGAGCCTTTCCTAGAGTTTGCAAATTGCACTGGGTAAGAACTCAACACTGCAGCTTTCTCAGCACCTCAGTTTGTTGCACACATATTAGTAGAATAAAGGTACTTGCCATGATTAAACCATTACCCCAGGTGAAGCCAGCAGTTGATCCTTGCTTGTTCCTGTGACAAGCACAAAATAATACTGCATAGTTCTTATCTCTGTCAGCATGCCAAAGGAGGAATTGAGGACTGGAATCAGGTCTGGGCAGCAGTTACCAGAAAAGTGATCACTGTGTTGGGCTTCAGGTGGACTCACCAAAGCCGTCCCTTTCACCGATGGTGGTGTTCTCAAAGTCTGTATTTGTCTCAAATTATTGTACCAAGCAAGAGCAAAAGAACTTCCACACATTCAGAGCCAGGTTCATAATAGACAGAACTGGAAAGTGATAGGATGGAGAGAAATTCCATAGTTTGGTACTGCACTATAACAAGAGTGTTAAGTCTGGACAGATGGTGATGAACCCAGCCTGAAGGGCACATATCATCTACCCTCAGAGCAGAGACAAATACTCTTCCATAGTGCCCTCTTAGTTCAGTACTGATCAATTTTCTTTAGTCAAAAAGTATCCTCACAAAACTTTTTATACTGTTTTAGAAATCTTGCATTATTAATACCTTTAAAAGAAGATGTTGAAATTAAGATTTCAGATGACTTTTAGTTCCACTAGCAGTACTATACTTGATCTCGAGTATCTCTAGCTAGTACAGTTGTTACTTCTTTTAGAGGGCATTGGAGTGGTCTTCAATCTAGATACATTCAATTCACTTTAGCAGGACTAGAATATTTTTGATAGGAATCCAAACCTGGGAAAGTTTATCTGAAAGTTTGAGAATTTTGCCTTTATCAACGAGGATTAGAAAAAAGAAATAATGTAGCCCAGATCAAAGTGAAGAATATCAGGTTAACTACTGGCCTTGAATGCGCTTAACCAAAGATTTCTTGTTTCCTTACTCTAGAAAAGAAAATGTCTTGGATTGTGTGGAAAGGAATGATACTAAATACCCAGAGCCCCTTGATAGAGTACTACAGAAAAAAGAAAATCAGAGAAAAAAACCACACAAGTCCCACCACCCCAGAGTGTTTTTTCTCTGTCCTACACATCTTTGTAATTGGAGATCTTTGATCATGGAACACCTGTTGTCCTCTAGAACCAAACATGCAATATTGAAAAGAGCTGAACACTTTATCAAATTATTTACTCATGGTCTTTGGGAAAGCGTTTCATACTTGAGCTGCCTGGATTGTTTTCTGCCATAATCTGGCACAGCTTTATCTCACAGCAAAAGGTGCTAAATCATCAAGTTTGTCCAGGCACATCTGTGATGTCATACCACATGCAGTAACAATGTATTTATTATGTGATGTGGTGTCCATCTGTCCTACTAGGTCATTCCTATCCTTGTCTTCATCAGCAACACGCTTTTTTTTCTTTCTATGTGCAATGTTTTGTTTGACTTTGAGAGCACAGACAGCTTCGGCAAGCTTTAAAAGTTAGCAGTTGCATGGACCTAACTGGACAAGTGAGCAGATCAAAACCAGGAGATAACAGTGTATATTTATAGGGAGATATGTTTATGGAAACCTATGGGAAAGGCCAGCTTCCTTTCCAGAGAAGACAGAGGTTGTGCACGCTCATTACAGCTTTGGAAAATTTTCCTTTTACCATTTTACCAGACTCTGAGTAAAAATTAATTGCAAATAAATTCTTGCTACTCCTGTCAGCTTTAATGCTCTATTAAGCTTTGGTTTAATACTTTGTTGCTCCAAAATCTTTGGGACAAATTATCTCCTGGCTTAACTCCACCAACTGTGGTGAAGCTACATTAGAATGGATTTGGCCCTACAATTTTTTTCCCCAGTGCTGCTTTTGCTTGATTCTGTACATGACCAGAATATAAAGACAGCAAGCTTACATTAGAAACAAGTCACTAGAGAAACCAAGAAATCTTTCTAAGCTATCAAATGTCTTTTCATGGGGTGTAAATGACTGCACAGTTCATTTCCTCCCTTTTCAATATCTTCTGGCAGGAGGACAGTGCTAACTGTCGTGTAAACATCAAGTTTTACAAAAGAATTCTCAAAAATAAGTGAAATACTGGTTTACATTGCTTAGTTCACTTTTCCCACTGTTTATACACAAACCTGAAATTTTCATTACAGAATTATAAACAACTGCAACCCCCCAAAAACATTCATTGCAGAGAACAATCTGTTTCAACATTTTCATGGTTCAGCTGCTGCAACAACTCTTGGATTTGCTGCTGGTCTGCTGTGCAGCAGACCCCTAGAAATTCTGCCAGAGAACACCTCAGTCATCCAGATTTGCACAGTCTTTCCCTAAAGCAGTGTTTTCCCTCTCCTGCTGTCCCATTTTACATGACTCAGCAATGGAGTTTCACACTGAAGACAATTCCACATTCTAATTGATGGTTTGCTTTTTTATTGCTATTTCTTTTCAGGGTTGAAAGAAAGCTGCTTTTGTAGCCTTAAGGCACGTGGCAGGAGGAGATGGCAACATTTCTTTCATAACATCTTTCTGATCATAGAGCCCTTTGATCCTAGAAGATTTACATTCAACTGAAACAAAAACTGAGACAAAACAACCACTTGCAATCACTGGTCACTGGTACAATTTGGAGTATCTTATCAGGCAAGCTAATAACAAATTGGCATAACCTCACAGACACATACAGGAATATCTGCCTACCACATTCTTTTAAAAAAACACAGTGGAGGAGAAAGAAACTTTCCAAGTTTTGGCTAAATCTATTTGAAAGAGTTTGTTATCCTGTTAGTACAGAAGAATCTAAAGATAGTGACATCAAAGCACCAGGAGAGCAGTGCTCTTCCTCATGCAGTGCACTGTGCCAGCAAATTCTGTGCTGAAGATGCCACTGTGGCAAACTGGTGGCTTAAATTTAGACACTTGCTAAATTGAGAGCTGTTGGAAAACTGCATAGAGACCTGAGAATCTGTGAGTATACCTATCTGAAATGCTGTAGGTGGTGTTAATGGTCCCTTTTACATTGCCACAGACCTAAATCCCACCTAACCTGAACATCTGTGCCAACATGGTGTGCTCCTCTCTGATGCTGAACCTACTGATTTGGAAACTGAAGCACAGCTGTACAGCCTGTCCAACTTAGGACATGAGAGGAATTGCTGTGCCATCTTTGGCAATTCTTTGTCTATTCTGAATAGAAAATGAAGAAATTAGAAGGTAGAGACACACAAAATGACACACTAGTTGACTCTAGTAGATATTTATGCAGTTCTAGCTACAAGTGAAAATCTGAGCAGAATGGAGAGGAAGGGGATAGTGTTGGAAGCTTGGAGGAAGCAGCAATCACTGCCCAAAATGGAACAGTCTGTTGACTTAGCCTTGCCATTTCCTCAGCTCCTGGTGCTGCCTTTCAGTCTGTATATTCTCAAGTGTTCTCTGCAGTCGGATTTCAAACAGCTGAAAAGAGTGGCATGTCTGCAATTTCCTAACCTGCTAGGAATTTTCTATACCTTACTGCTAGGAATTGTCTTCTTAGACATTTAAACTGAGGTCTCACATCTAATACTAGGAAGAAGATGAGTGGCAACACCTCCCACCACTTACTTTATAACAGCCTGACAATGTTCACTTAAAACTGCTCACAGTAATTCTTTACTCCCTTGGAATTGATGTATCTACAGAAGTGTCAGTCTGCTTCTGAAATCTATAGGACATTTACTTATTTACTAGCACAATATCATCTAGATTGGGATTTTGCCACCAAATCTTACTGCAGTTTTATGAAACTGAGTACTTGATACATTAAGGCTCCTTTAGAAAACCTGATACAGTTGCTTTTTTCCTTATGGATGATTTTCCTAAGTTTTACTTGTTACTTTATAAAAATAACTTCCTGCTTACATCTTAATCTATGCTTACACAAACATAAGTCACCTCAGCAAACTAGAATTCCCATGATCTGAAATTCTCATCTCCAACATTTTGGAAACTTGGTCAGAATTTTAAAACCATCTCATCCAGTTCGGCACTGTGCTTTGATGACCTTGGGGAGGTACTGCTTGTTTTAAATGTCAGCTACCAAATTTCCAAATCAGTCACCAATAATTTATATTTCTAGCTGCACAAGCACCTTTTTCTCTCAACACTTGATTGCCAAAGCAGTTTTTAGCATTTGCTAGATTCTTAGCTCAAAAGACAAAAACAAAACCTAATTTTTACTGACACATGTGGAGTTTTCCCACCCTGCCTTGGAAGCCTAAATACAAGCAGACTGGACCAGAAGAGGAACAAAGCAGCCATGCTGGAGGAACTTGCTCTAAAAACACAGCTGAGCACGCTGAGTTCCCAATGCACCAGAGACACAAACAATAATGTAAAGCGAGGATGGAAGCTCTTGCTGTGAAACCCCTTGTTCTCCTGCATCTCTAAGAATATGTCCAGCCCAGAAGAATTTCCATGAAGATGGGAGTGAGGCTGCCCAGCTCAGAGGTACAGCCAGTGCATGCAACTCAGCATAAAGCCCTTTGTGTTTGCCAGGGGCCAGTCTCTTGCTCAGGGAGCCATGTCTTTTTGTCTACCCACTGGGGTGCTGCCTGCTGCTCCTTGTTAGGGCCCCTGCCTCTACAGGCATTTCTTGGTACAGTCAGTGCAAGCATTTTTTAACTATTACTTACAAAATGGCAGTGGCTTCCCCAAGGCCATATCTTTGTTTCTTTGTACAATGCTGTGATTGTGTAAATTGTCTTGCGTAAGCACATCAGCCCACTCTGGAATTAATTTTTTCCCCCCTTATGGCCTTTCATTGTTGTTCTTTTATGGTGGGATTTGTTCTTTTGCCATCTTGTCACAAATCCATTCCTGTGGCTATGCCACTTTTAAGAAACAGCATGGCTAAGTCTGGCCTTTCAATTTGCAGAGGTCTGGGGAGCAGCTACTTCTACTGAGAGCACTGCTGTCAGCAAACTGAACGGGCTCCCTAGCACTGTCACACAAAACTGCAGAGTCCCCAAAACCATGAAACCCAAAGCAGCCACTTGTGTTCTTATATCATAATCCTTTCCTGCATATAGCTCAACAGACTGTCTGCTAAAATCAGTGATATGGCTTGTGACATCAAAGCTGGGAGTGTGAGAGAGCTTCCTCTCTTAGGGATGATCAGGCAAACAAGTCCTTGGATCTTGAATGCAGACACTGCTAGCCTCAGCATCGTGTACAGGTATTTCTTCTTTCATTTGGATAAAGAGCAAACTATAAGTGAAAACCAGACTCTGCATTTTCCAGAAAAAAACAGAAACCTGCAGTTTCAAGATGGCACAGCACTTTGGAGCCTGTTTATCTCCATCCATCTCCACCTTAGCTGTAATCCTGCTTCAAGGTGTGTTTTAGTAGTGTACAAGATCCCTCTCCAGGTCATGGATCTCACCACTATTTCCTCAGCTGCTAATATTCAGCTGGCAAGTTATTAAAGGGTAACAGGAAAGCACATGTAGAGGCTTCCCCTTTTTCTTTTGCTACAAGAAGAGGTCTGGCTGACCAGCAGGCTTTGCTGGCTCAGTGTGTGCAAGAGCCCATCAGGAGATGCCCATATGGGGGGACACTACTACGGGACAGACCCTCAGGGTTTATTACAGGCCATGTCTGCAAAACCCATCCCAGCTGACCCTGACAGCATTGCACAGGTTGTCAGCTATGCAGCAGCCCCATTTGGAGCTCAGGAATACAATAGTCAATTTGAGATTAGACAGGAAAGAGTTAACTATCAGGCTTTCTTGTAAGAAAGGAAAATTGCACTTAATTAGCTTGTGCCACTTAGAAGGATTGAGACCATGTTTTTAGCCAAAGACCCACTCAAAGGGAACACATAAATCAGGATCAGTATTGTTGATTTACCAGAAAGGATGTAATCCAAATCCCTGTTATCCGAAATGTGTTGGTTTGTCATTATAAAGCAGCACCCATGGAGTTCACTTCTTACCATGTGTACATACACAGTCATATACTCCACCAAATGAGCAGTAATTCCAATAATGAATAAGCCCAAGTCTAACTGAGGGCAATGGAAATTCCATTGTCTTCCACTAAGCTTTGAAATGAGCCTGAGTCAGACATACAGAATTCTTGCATGTGTGTTTGTTATAATACAGTCATACTTCACTGGACAGTGTTGCAAGATGTGAAATACTATGTTCAAATACTCTAAGCTCAGTACATAAAATAAATCACTTCTATTCATCATGTTTGTCCTCACAAATCTATTGTTTTAGCCACATTCAAAAACAATCAAAATTCTTAAGGCTTGGATGCTACAAGGGTTCAGATCAGGTGTCATAGACAAGCCACTAAAAAAAAAAAGCGAGAAATTACCTTCCTATAAATAAAGTGCATCATCTTCAACACAAAAATTAGAAAGAGTTTACCTCCTAATGTTAAGTTACAGATTATTTAAAAGCTAGACTGTCTGAATGATGCTAGATAAATATAAGGTTATGCTGCTGTTGTCAAGAGAACTTAAGGAGCTTGATAAGGGTTAGAAGTATTTTGTCTTTGAATGGCATGATTGTGATATCATCCCTGAGTCTAGAATTAGATTTTAGTCCTATAAAATCAATTAGCATAGAACAAAAATGCTGCAATAAAGTGGAAGCTGCCTTTGTAACAGTGATTCTCCAGGTATGCCTCACTCCCTTTTCTCCCCCTAATTGCTCACTAAACTGCTTGTGCATTTCTGGTGGGCTGAAAGATCCACAGTCCACCTTTCCTAGAACCAGAACCACTTCTGGAAGACTGTGAGTGTCAGTGACCCACAATTAAATAATCTTTTGGCAGCATACTGAAGAGCAACCTTACCAGCTCTTTCTCTTGACTTATGTTAGCTGCATGGCTCATATATAAGTATCAGACCGAAATGTTTTCAATTCAGAATTGGATCTGAACAAAGAGTTGTTTTATACAGGCTGAGCTATTATTACTGTTACCCTGGGCTATGCTTCTGAGGCTGCGTTTGGCACGTGTCCTCAACTGAAATGCTTTGTGTTTACTGCTATCAGTATTACTCACGTTCGTGCTGTTTGTGTCTCAGCACACCTGATCTCTGAATTTCAAAGGAAACTGTAAGTAGAACTCTGGTGCTGGTTGCCAGCTAAAGCTGATGAGCACCTGCCTTTAAACACTGCTGCTGTGCTCCTCCTGCCAGCACTGGAGCACAGGCTGTTCATCATGCCTGGACTTCTCTGCTAACACTAACAAGAGCTGGTTTAAAAACATTTAGATTAATCTGTATCTCTGCATTTTTTTGAAGCTTGGCCTAGCTAACAAGAGCAAGATTTCTGTTGTAAAGGAAGGAAAATTCTGAAAAGCGATAAAAATGGGAAATAGCTCATTTGGAAATGACCTGATTGGTCATATTGTTTATCTTATAATCTTAGGAACCTCGGAAATATTCATTCTGTTTATACTTTGGCTTCAGCTACAGCAGAAAGTATTGGTGGTGCTGTTCATCTTGGTCTAAACAAGTAATGGTGAGAACAAGTTTATTGGCAGAACTAAAATACATGGAGGTAGCAGGAGATCAGACCTCCTTTTTGTGTTTTTCTTGAAGAAAATCCTGAAATACAGAGTTAGCATGATGAGGCCTCAAGAGAAGATGTGAAGATGATTGACTGCAGAGACCATATATATGTCAAGAAATAGCAAAATTCACCAGAAAGGTACAAGATCACTGGCTATATGCAGAATATAGAAAGGGGGAGAATTAAACCATTATTAATCCTAGCTTTCAGTGTACTAAAAAGCAGTTTATAAGAAGACATATAGCTTTGTCCTCCATCAATAGTGTCCTCCCTGCCTGCCCAGGTCAGTGCCATGCCAAGCTGATGCCAACCAGAGCAGCAGCTCTGGCCAGCAGGTGGATGGGCACTAAGGGAAAAGTAAGAACTAATCCAGGGAAAGATGCTTTGGAGATTAATCTAGCACTATTTTTATATTACTGATCAGAGGAGTTCAAATGGCTTATGTCCCATGGAAGGAGATGAGGAGTAATGGATTTTCTATAAAAGTGATTTTATAGACTTTTGTTTTCTTCCTGGCGAACAGGCAAAACAAATCTGTGTGTTTCTTGCCAGGAAAATTAAAACAGAATTAAGCTGTAAAGCAAGCCCTCATTTTCTGGGGTGCTCAATGAAGATATTATCCTTAAATTCCCACGCAGTAAGATTTTTAAATTTTCAAATGGTGTTTCTGCCAGTGTATATACAGGAATGGCAATCAGACATAGCATGACAAAGGCTCAAGTATGTAAAGTTTTTAGATAATCACCACTCTTTGCTATTTTCTTTCATCTGTTTTTGATGAAACTGTCCTTTAAACAGACATTTCTATCCTCTTCAAACAGAACGCTAAGGACTCCAAATTTAGTAGGAAAAATATAATCACCATACAGACCAGAATAACAAAAACTGCTGTTGAGGGCCATGGAACTGAGCTAAGAACAATTTCAGTAACCAGGCTCATACACTGCTCAGCCTGTTTAGAAATATCGTCTCAAAACTGTTTACTTACACATGATGTGACTAAGTACTGAAAATTTAAGGTAGGTGCTTAGTTCATTGGAATAACTATTAATTGACTGTTGCTATATATTCCCTTCCCAAAATGCACAACCTAAAAATTAGCATTCTAGGAAGTCCAGATGCATGCAAAGAACTATTTAAACCAAATCACCTATCCCACAGAGATGCCTGCACTTCTATTTTTTGTGGAATTGCCTTATTTTGGCAGGATGACAAAGGGCAACAAGTCATGATGTGGACAGCATGCAACCACACACTTAAGTTTCCAGAAGGTGTTTCTTATATTGGAAAACAAAGCCCAGACACATCCCCTTCAGGTCTGCTTTGGCACTAGGTTCTTTGAGGTATTGTCAAGAAGAGACAGGAGTTTAGTTCACTTGTACAAAAAAGGAAGGGGAGATCCCATCCTTTAGGTTGCGGTCTTGAAAATAGCTATATAATATGATAATAACAGAGTAGATTTTTATTTTTCAAGAGCTGATGTGATGTGAATGTGGGCTCTTTGGAGGCAGAGATGTGTCCTCCATGTGCCAGTTTTTTCCCCATTTGAACACAGAAATATGGGCATGGAGGTACATAGATTCCTGCAGACAGCTCAGGGCTGAGCACAGCTTTGCAGGCTCTGCTACAAACATATCCCTTGTGCTAGAGAGCAGCATGCCAGCAGGGAGTGACAAAACAGAATAACATGTACACATGGTTTTCAAAACAGAGTTTTCAAAGCTCTGTTACAGTTCTTAAACACTGATAGAGACCAGTTACCAAGTATGCACAACGCATGAGAAAAAAAGAATTTCAGTTCTTTGAAGTGGTTTAGAGTGAGAAAACAACCTGTACCTGTGCACACAGTTGAAGAAATGAATATATAAAGCTGACAGCTTTCTGTATGTCCTCAGTATAAAGTGCAGCTAAAGGAGCTACACCTGTTCATGCACAGGTGAAGATTGCTCAGTGTCCCCTGCTCCTTTCACAAGGTTCATGCAGTGATTTCACACCAGCTTTTCTCCAGCATCTGCATCAGCTAAACAAACAGAGCAGAGGACACTCCAACTGTCCCGAGAACTTTTCACAGACACAAATCTTGGCCTGGCAAGAGTGCAAAGAAGGCCATGGGAAAAACATATCCGAGCATGCAGGAGGCCAGGCAGGCCTGATGTGTAGTAGTGTCTTATGGTCTGTCACTGCCATGACTTGGAGAGCTGCTCACTTAGAGGGGCTAATGAGATCACTTTGAAAATGTGGTCTGAAACCTTCCCCCCGCCTCTTTCTCCTCTTCTGAGTCATGACTTCCTTCCAATAACCTTTCATCTTCCAAGAGAAACAGTCACAACCTCCATCTTTAAAGGAATATATCATACATAAAGGTTATAACCCAAGTGAAAAATGAATAATGACATATTTCTTCTAAAGAGGTTAAACTGATATCAAGAGATCTTTTTATAAGCCTGGAATGTGTGTGAGGGTCCCACGAACCCCAGCCAAGCTGAGGCACAGGGCTTTCCATCTGTGCTGACCTTCATCACAGCCCCTGCCTGAGGTGGGCAGCACATCATCCCTGCCACAGACTATTAATGGCACACAGAGCAGTAAGGCATGAACTGAGAAAAGCTAGGTTCAGTCCCAGGCAGCTCTTCCCAGGTCTGTCCTCAACCACATAGCTTTTTGCCCAACAATTATCTCCCTGTGTACACACTTCAGTGTAGAAAAACAGCATTTAAAATTAATATCTCAGAAGTTTCTGTTCTTTGAAAATTACATCTGATGTCAGCCTACTGGCAGAACACATCAAGTGCAAGCAAGGGAGAAGGGGAATACAAAGCAGAGGATGTGAACTTCTACAGAGCTCAAAAGAAAAACTGTTGTTATCGTTGGCCTGGGTATTGTGGCTTTAAATTACAAATTACTTTAAATTGTAAAAACATCCATAGCAAGCCCTGGAGAAGAATCCCCAGAATGGCAGTAAATAAAGAGCATCCTGTCCCTCTTTATGCCACAGCTAATGTGGGAGGTAGTTTAAAATCCTAGCTTGGCAAGTGCTGCATGTCAGAGTTGATGAGTTGGAAGGATGTGCAAGTACACAGACCCAAACAAAGAACTTCTAACACAGAGAAAAATTACTGCACTTAGTGGCTGTTGATGTTGAGCAGTGCAGCAACATTTGCTCTTATACTTTGGACTAGTTGTCCTGAATTTTTAGAGAGGCTCCTATTACCTTGGAAGTGGCAGGTGGCTTTTCAGGGATCCTTGGGGCTGCTGTCATAGGGGAAAGTTAAGCTCACAAAGTACTTCCTTGTCAGATCCCTCACCACCCTGGGAAGAGGATGGATTTTTCTTTCTGTTTTGTCCCTGGTCTGGAGTCTGGGAGTCCCACCTGCTCCTGCAGCTCACATCCCCTGAAACCAGACCCCATGCAGCAGCTGCATAAATCACTGGGAACAGGCTGCAGCGGGGTGTCCAGCACTCGGGAACGCATGGGGGAGGGAGGGACTCCCTCCTCCCCTGCAGGCCTCCATCTTGCCCTAAAGTAAACAGCAGCAGGCCCCACTGTGAACCCAGTTGCGAAACCTCGTGGCTCTGAACTTTAACTCTGTGATGAGCAGCCAGCCCTTGCCTGGGCTGTGCGGCTGAGAGCTCCTCTGGCCTGTGTTCTGCTGCTGCCAGCCAGGGAATTCTTTCCATAGCTTGTACAGACACCCTAGGAAAGGCAGCCTGCTTGCAAATGTGCAGCTGAACGCCTCATTTTTCTGGGGCCAAGTCAAGACCAAAAGTGCTCTTAAATAAATTGCTAATACCAGTTTACATACAGTCAGCTCTATCAATATTTATCCCATGTCAGGTAACTTTTAGTTCTCCTAGAAGCTCTTAGCATAAGAAAGCACCTTAAAAAAGTAGGCCAGTCAAGTTGTAAAGTTCAGTGACAGATCAGAGTAGTAACTCCCTTTACAGACTAAACTGTGAAGTTCAGTGACAGATCAGAGTAGTAACTCCCCTCTGACTAGATAATGCAAATGATTTTTGCTTCAGACATAATTATAACAACATGTTGTAGATGCTGATGTGGTTTTTTTCCAAGATGGAATTCCAAAACTAGCAAAAGCTACCACATCACAAATGAGGAAACCACTCCCTTGGTGAAGAGAAGATGGTACAACATTAAATGAGTGGAAAAGAAAACCCTCAGAAAGCCAAGAGATGCATTGAAGCTATCCATATACAGAAGTGGTGGTCCAGGGATCTGAGCAGTAATGCTCTGCAGATGCCTTGCAATCCAAGTCATGTTTAAAGGAATCCTTAAAGTCTCACCCACACAAGAGATTCTGGTTTAAAGCCAGCTCCAGGAAACAGCATTCTACAATGTTTCTTTCATATAATGAGGACTTTCTGGGTTTTATTTTGTCATTATGATTACAGCACTCAGATAAAGACTTGGAACCCAGAGCTTTGCATGTTGAGATGAAGTTTATACCTTCCCCTCTAAAGATTTCTCTCCTGATGATATTTTAGTTAGAAAAACTTATCTTTTATACCATGTCATGAGGAAATATACTGTCCTGAATTTTTTTTTAAACTCTCTGTAAGCATGGAACCTCCACTCAAATTATTCATATGACTTCATATAAAAGAAGAACAATGGCTCTCACCTTGATATAAATTTTCTAACTTAAGGATCTCATTATTAATGGCTAAACCACTAATTCGGTTGAAATTGAGCTTTCAACCAAAATCTGGACTGTATTTTTTGGATGTTTTCATTCCTGTCTATCCAAAATTACAGATACCTGTGCATTCCCAGGCATTTAGAAGTAAAACCAATCTGTGTGTATTGAGGTGGAGAACATGACAGGAAGAAAAAGAGGGCTCTAACTGTAACTAGAATTAAAACCAGGAGAAAAAGTCAGAGCTTCAGGAGAGCAGGTCCTTGTTCAGCACTCAGGCTGTAAATCTCACTGTAGCTCACCCAGGCTCAGGTTTCAGAGCCCTGGAAGATCAGCAGGCTGAGATGTGCTGTTCACAGCATGGTCTTTGGGCTCTTGGGAGAGGAATCTCAGTTTAGTCCTCTGTTTGTAGTAGGCTTTGAGCCTTTTCCCATCACTTTGGATGTGGAAGTACATAAATTTATTACAAAGGTAAACTGAATTGGGCTCTCTTTTTGTGGCAGAGAGGAAAATGAGAGACAACAAACAATGTGCCATGGGTGCAGGACACCCAAAATGCCCAAGTGAAATTTGAGGTGTGTCACCCTCCTGTAACTGCAGTTGAGCTCCTTGCTGCTCCCTGTTGGAAATGCTCTCACTGCCATTTTTCCACTGTTGTTTACCAGTACACAGCTTGGCTTAATCTTTTTATTTCTTCTTCTCTTGGGATGGGGAGCCATTAGATGTACCTGAACTACACTTCACCACTCTCTTCCCTAAGATCCAGGGCCTTCTCAGGAACATCTGCTCCTTCCTGCTTTCCTACCAGTTCCACAGAGAATTGTTTCATTCTACACGCATCATCCAGAGAAAGAAGGAAAGAGATTTCCTCTCTCTCTTCCTATCTTTCCACAGCATGGAAAATACTAACTGGTATGGCTAAGTTTTGAGGCCTCCCTTGTGCAAAGTCACCTAACCCAACCATCCTATGAGCAGCTGCGTAACTCTGACTTAGGTCAGCAGGATTCTGGCAACTTCAGCTAAAATGCATCTTCACTGGAGTATTTTTTAGCTGCCTTCATTATGTATCTTCTTTTAGTTAGCTATACTCCAAAGAAGTACAGATCTATTGGATATATTCCAACATAAGAACTCCTTCTGCAGGCTATCTGAAACCCTGGTTAGCACAGGATTATGTACTTTCAATGCACACCTTTCTGTAGCTTGTAATATATCATTAAAAAAAAAATCAAGCTCTCTCTGGAACATAAGCTAGTGCCAGAGGTTATAGTAAATTCTAGCAAGTGGACAGAAATTTTCCTCCCTAATTTTGTTTTCCTCAGGGAGTAGTGGTTTCCACGTAAACACTTCTGTGAGCAGGCCCTTGGAGACAAGCCTGGAAGAATATATGTTCTGCCTAACACATATCCACCATATCTTAGCGGCTAAGAAAAATAATTCTGCGGTCTCACAACACTTCACCACTATCACCTCAGCCTGCCTAAGCTAAAAATTAGAAGAAAGACCAAAGAAATGTTGGTATGTTGAGAGAAAGCTATGGCTCATAATGGCTGATATGTTGTTTCTGGATTTTTTCCCATCTATTCTGCTAGGTTTCTAGCTCAGGAAATAGTGTTTGAAACCATGAATTATGGTACATAAGGACAGAGAAATCATAACACCATAGTCATTCATTTCTCATTGCTACATGGAGCAGTAAGCAGCACCAGCCTGTGACATCCAGAGAAATTGCTCTAAAGTTTAGATCATTGTAAAACATACAAAGGACTTTTTTCTGCTCTGTTTTTATGTAGGGTCTAATACACATTGTCTTAATATAGAAGATCCCCTTTGATGTCCATTCACATTTCATAAGCCAAGAGGAAAATAGTTAGGGCCTTGGAGGACAAGGGGAAAAAATGTAAATGTAAGTTATTCTTGGAAGTAACTTGGATCCCAGCTCCAGACCAGAGAATCTTTGAACCTGCCTGAGCAAACTGTTCAGCGTCTGAGCCCAGCCCAACATTGGATTTGCAGCTATGAAAGGGGCAAATCCAAACCATGGACCTGGATGCTCATAAGCTCCTGAACATTCTGTATTCCTGGTTTATTTTTTGTGGGCTTTTTTTTCCATCCTGAACTCTCTCCTAGTTATTTATACAAGACACCTCTGAATCTTTTGGTTAGTTTGGTTGGGTTTTTTCCTCACATGCACTTACTTATAATGCCAAGATGCTATTAAATATTTTTAATCCTTACTAAGCAAAGCTCTGAGTAGTGAGCCTGGATTAAAGTACCCAGAGATTCCCTCCACAAATTCCAAGAGCAGGCTAAAAAAAAAAAACAAAACCAGTTCTGGGATTTATAATTATAGAATGCTTATATTTAAAGCATGCACCTCCAGTAAAGCAAGTTCTGAATTCATCTTGCACATAATCAATGACATTCTTCCCTCCCAGCAAAATGGCAGCTCTTTATCCCAGCAGAGCAAAGTGGGAGGCAAACAGAGCAGAAGAGTGTGAGTGTGTGTGGAAGGGCTTGGTCTCTGGTCACTTGGTGACTCAAGGACTGCAAAACAGAAACTGAAGTTTATTATGACAGGAACAGAAAAGCTTCATATTCAAGGAGTGAGATTCCAAGAGACTTGTGGGGATTTTTTCCCCCCTTCAAACAAAGCATTTCTTTTCTAGTCAAGTCCAATTCCCTCATGGAAACCCAAGCCCTAAAGTAGCTAAAATAGCCCTTTCTCTCTCTCCAGTCAGTCTCTGCTCCTTGGCTTCTTGAAAAGAAGGAATTTTGAGCAGGAAGTCATGTTGGTTAATGGCACAGGGCAGAGCTTACAGAGGAAACTTCACCTACAGCCATTTATAATGTTGATAGTGATGTGGTTTGTGGCCCTTTCTTTTTCCCTAGACAAAACTGAAAAACAGATCCCAATCCAAATCTCATAGCTCTTGGTTTTTAGACACCTGAGCACTCCCCATTCCCCACAAGTCTCCAAGGGGTACTGGGTCTCAGAAGGAGTAAGTGAGTGCAATAAACTTTCCATTCTTTGCTACAATTCAAAGGAGCCTTAGGAAACTGGACACTCAAGTCCCACTGTTTCTGACAAAGCTGTCTTGCTTTCAGCTTGCAGTTCTTTTGCTTTACAGGCACGCCACATCTGTGTCTTATTCTCTGTGTTCACCAATACTTCTTAATTTTCCAGTACTGCCCCAGTCTTATTAGTAACCAAAACAGTACATGTAGTTTTGCAGTTGCTTCTGATTTTGTATCAGAGCCTTGTAGTTCTAGATGGTATTGCAACAAACTGCAGGACTTTAAAGAAGTAGGGTAGAGTGGGATTTCACACCAATGGGCCCCTTATCAGTAATCAGTTTTTTTTCCTCTAGATGCCAATCAGTAAACAGCCAGCTCGCCAACCATAAACTTCTGTTTTCAAGCAGTGATGTATCCTGCTGGGTAACAACTCTTTTGATACTAAAGATATCTCCTGCCATGCATTCTCCACTGCCAAGCAATGACTGTTGACATAGTGTTTCATTTAATAAATATTACTGGTGCGTATGAGCATGAGGGGATGATTCAGCAGCATCAGGGGCCCTATGGCAGCATTCCTAACAGGAAGACAGAAGTGATTGCTTCACAGCAAATGAATCAGGCCACAGACCTGGGACACTTGGCGAAACACCCTTTTTGCACTAAATTGTCATGCCTCAGGGTTGCATTAATAATGACAACATATGCAAAAGCTGCAACTTGTATCTCATCTGTAAAGTGGGGATCATGACACTCACCACTAAAGCCTGTGGGTCTCTGTAAACTCATAACACCAATTGAAAAACCTCTTCCATGCACCATGCTCTCAGCCATACCATTCTAAATAGCTTTTCTTCAGAATCAAAATTACTGAAACTTGGTAACTGCTACTAACAGCTGACTTGCCTTGGCAGGCAGTTAAACAGATTAAGCTTGTGACCAAAAACTCCTAGACAGTGTTGAGGAACTGACTCTGATCCTAGTATCTCTTTTAATTTTTGTGTAGAAAATTGGTAACAGACTTCCATGGTTAAATTCATAAAATCTGCTCATCTTTGAACTGCTATGCCAAAAGAAAAAAAAAAATCAGTCTTCTATAGCAAGAATGGTACATGTGTAAATTGCAAGTTACACAAGTAGAAGTTTACATTACTGTTCCTTTGGTAGCAAAGAATTTTAATTGATCTATTAGACTATCATAGCCTGTTATCTAACACACAAAGTTTCTGTGATATATAAAAAACTTAAATGGAGAGATCAGTTTTCTCGGTGTTCACAGATGAAGATAAATGCTGAGACATTTATTCATTCAAGAGGACCACATGCTCAAAAAATAACTGCATTTGCATCTTTGTGGTTAGTCATGAATGAAAATATTCAGTGAGAGGAATAAATGTGCACAAAACTTCCCTGAAGAAATCCAAATGTTCAAAATTTTGCTTGTCAGTAACAGATTGACTTGTGGAAACACTCAAATTCATGAAAGGCAAGTTTGCCACATAACTACTGGATGAATTCCAGGGAACCTTAATTTGACACTGGTTGAAGAATTAAATGGTATTTAAATTATTAAATCTGTGTAAATTTAGTGCAAATTATAAATCCTGTCTGTTCCACATACTTTTTAATAAACTCAGGTTATGATTATCATACTGTGTGTTGAATAGGTGCTGCACTTTCAGTGCTGTGGAAAGTGCCCTTTCTGTTACCTGACTCAGGCAGGACTGACCCCACTGCAGACCCCAAGTCTATGAAGATTGATTCTGTCCTGTCTGGGAATAAAGCATGAGCAGACAGCAGAGCCAAGTTAGACCTGCAGTTATACTGTGTACTCTTGCTGGATGAAAATCCTTTTTTTTTTCCCAATTGACTCTGAAATAAATATTTAGCTATATGCCTTTGAGAGTAATGGTTTGTTTGGGTTTATCTTCTACACCATCATGTCACAGTATTTGGTAATTCGCATCCCTTGGGGTGGCTTCCTACTCAGAACATTACACAAAGAATGCATTTTCAGGCTAGATTTCCAGTAAATAACCCTGCAGTTCTAGGAGATTGACTAAAATAGCAGCATGCCTGCAGCACAATGCCACTTAAGTTCAGATCTCTCCCTTATTCTAGTTCCATCTTCTTCTGTCTCTCCCCCAACACTAGCATAATTGTCAGTGTCCTCTTCCTGTGAGCAACTTGGTTTTCACCAAGCCCTTCTCTGGCTCATCTTTGTCTGCTACTATGCTCCCATGGAATCCTGCACTCTTAATTCATGTTTCCAGCCCTCTCCATAGAGTCATCATCTGCCACATTACAGTAACACTGCCTGTGTAAGTCTGGAGACACCCAGCACCTTTTCCCAGACTATTATACAGAAACAGCCTCAAAAGAGAGATCACTCTTAGTAAAGAACAACGACTAAACAGAGACTTCAAGAAATTTTAAAAAATGGATGTAAAATCTTGAAGTGTATCCTTGTCACATTGTTTTATGAGTTGCAGTTGCCACATGTCCTGCTGAACACTGTTTTTTTATTAATTGCAGATGAGTTTTTACCATGCCTAACTCATTGTTCTCACTTTTTATAAATCCTTGATTCTAGTTTTGAATGCAGTTTGGTCCCCAGTCTCAGTGAGTGCCAAAGACTGGAATTATGCATTGTATAATACATATCTTTTCAATGTGTTATTTTCTAATTCAGTTTCATATCTTAATCTGTGTGAGAACCAGGAGAACTTCCAGTTTACCCACTCTGCACTTCTACCATGTGCTCTACCAAGTGTTTTACACTTACTGTGTAAAAACAGGGGAGTTTTGTTAAGAGAGGCTGACCAGTCTTTATTTTCACAGATCACCCTTTTGACCTTCTCAGAGCCCAAATCTAAACAGGTAGCAGAGTCTTTGCAGGATCTTATCTACACAAGCAATAACCCATGCAGCAAGAATAACCAATGCTCTCACAATGAACTGGTCAGAAATATATTGTCAGATTAGAGGGAAATTTGTGCTGGACAACTTCAACAGTCATACATCTGAAGGAACATCAGTTACATTTGTTTAGCTTGTAGACTAAATGGGTTCTTGGAGGTGACCTTACAGTTTTGCATGCAAATACCATGCTTGGTTCAGCTATTCCTAAAATGCATTGCTCTCCTCATTTTGTCAGCTAGCATACTGCAGGACAGGCTGCCAGCTGGCTGGCTGACATATCAGGGTGAGTTAGCAATGTGTTGTGAGAAATGTAAGAAAAAAACCTGAATGCTGACAGAACAAATTTTTTCCAGTGTTTTTTTGCAGTCCCTCACTAGCCACTTGATTTCCTTCTCTTTCCTCCTTATTTTCCTTTCTGCCCTGAGCATTTATTGTCCTTTGCTCTCTTTCCCTGGCCTGCCCTGGCAGGAGGGATCACTGAGCAGCAGAGAAGCCTCTCTCTCACATCTGTATAGCTTTACTACTACTCGCTTTTCCGGGCAGTACTTTCACTTACCCCATATTTCACTCTGCACTGACAGCTTGGCCAGAGCATAGCACATTTTCCAGGCACAGATGTTTCTATCAGATTCATGCTTGCTTCTTGGAGAAATGGCAGAAGGAGTCTTGAGTC
Organism: Melozone crissalis; assembly: GCF_028551555.1. Lineage (NCBI taxonomy): Eukaryota > Metazoa > Chordata > Aves > Passeriformes > Passerellidae > Melozone > Melozone crissalis. The sequence goes on along the minus strand of NW_026535797.1, from coordinate 24,328,002 downwards.
TTTTTACTTGTACTTCAACTGATACAAATGATCCCAAGCCAATATACAGCAAATTTCTTTATCCTATTTTTGTCCTTCTGAACACATGTGTTTGCTTCAGTATTTACATGAGGAAAGGCTGATACTTAATTCTAAGTAAAAAAAAATAGATATACCATTAAGGATAAATGACTGAATTTTTAATATGCTCCTTTTCAAATAGCAAGACATTTGAGCACAGCTCTGGTCTTAGAGTAAGTGGCAAAACATATGAGGTCTTAAATTTTCAGTCAGATAGTTACTTGCATAAAGATCTTCCTTAAACTTTTGGGAATTTCCAACTGTGCCACAGGCCATCCTGCATGAATCCAGTTGTAAGACTGGAACCTAAGATTATTATTTTTTCACACAAAATCTCTAGCTGACTGACATTAACTTCTGTAAGAGGGTACAGTTGAATCATAGAATCTAAGTAGTCTTTAACAAAAAAAAATGTGCAGCTCTATTGCCAAGAAAAGATCAATCTATGAAGATAAGCACAAGGTATTAATAAGGTGCTATTTAAAACACTGTTTTCTCAGAACTCATTACTGATCTGGTCCTAGTGATGGAGTGTTCTCATGGAGACACTGGCAGCAGGTCACAGCAAGTAACTCAGTTCACATCTATGCAGTCACAGAGAGTGTTTGCACACCTACACTTTCCACATTTTTTTAATGCGTGGATTTTAAATACAATGGGAATAATCAGTTTCATAGTCTGATCATATCAACTTCCTTATCTTTTATTTTTATTCCTGTCTTTTACTTTCCTTCCTCTCTTCCACCATTGCCATACAATGAAAGAGGGGCAGGGGAAGGAAGAAAAGAGAAAGAAGGAGTGCATTCTAAGAGTTCTTCTGGCAAACCTTGCATATAAGGTTCCACCTCTAGCTGGGATCCAGAAAGCAATGTCCCAGTACTCCCAGTAAAGGGTAAATGTCACTTGGTACAGCCTTTCTGTACTTGCTGTTACTTCTTCACAGCTGAAGAAATAAGAAGTAGCAAAGTAAATTGGTCAGTTTTTGCACAGGCAGTTCCAGAGAGCAATGCTCCCAAGGCAAAGCAGTGGCTGCACTAGAGGACAGCCCACAGCTGGCATCAGGGTGCTGTGCAGGACAAAAACGGGATGTCTGCCAGTTCTCAAACGGAATGGGAGCAAAGCCATAGGTATACAGTCTCTAACTGCCACAGCTGCCAGGAAAGTCTGTGTTGCATCAGTAATTCCATAGGTCTCCTACGACCATTCATCCCAGTCTGTATCACAGCTCTGGTTTTAATTGCATCTGAAGTTAACTCAGCAGAAAAATATCCTTGTCCCAAGTGAAAGACAACTGCTTTCTTCCAGTTTTATGTAACCTTATATCATCACCAGAAGAAAAAGACAACACCCCACCCTCACCAGTCAGTCTTTCCTCAGTCTTTCTGGTGCATGTGAGCAAGCATTATAAAGCACTACAGAAACTGTCACAAATTCTTTGTTTCAATGAAACAATCATAAAGCCTAGGAAATAGCCATTTATATGTTTATTTACTACGCTTGTTTACATCTATCTGACTTCAATAGGTATCCCAATGGATTTTTTTTCAAATATATTTTTAATGTATAAATAAAAGACAGGATTATCCATTCCTAGCATAGATTGACAAAAAAAAAAAAAAATTGCACTCTGTGGCACCTTGCAATCCTGCCAGCTGTACAGTTGTCTTACAGGGGAATATAGATGCATGTTTGTTGTGAGAGCTCCCAAATCCCTGCATTCTCCATAGGAAAGAATGGGACAGGAAATTTCTGGGTTACTGGGCTCTTTGGTGCAGATGTCTCTTTTGCTTTCACACGTATTTCCACAGCAAGAGGAGATCCATGCTAAGCAACAGACACAGAGTCTCATTCAGCAATGGTTCTTTTCTTTTTTTGTCTGCTCCAAAATAGTCTGAGTGTTAGGAAGAGTAACAAGCACTGAACTTTTCCCCACATACATTACTCACACAGAGGAATGAAAGTGGGTTGAGATAAGACTACTTTTTTTTTTTTTCTTCTCTAAGGAAAAACCTAAGTTCAGATGCCTTCAAATTAGGTTTGTTTTTGGAATAATAAGACCACAATCCAGCAAAATGTATCTGATTTCAGTATAATTTTTATGTGCTTTTGAAGTTAAATATAAATTTAAGAATTTGCTTGCTTAGGTGATTAGGCTTGTGACAGAAGATTTAGGCAAACACCTACATTTGGGGATTCTATGATCTCAGTTCTCATGCTGAGAGCTTTAGGTATGAAAAAGTGCCAAAGATAGAGTCTTTACATTCTCAAATATTTTACCATATTCTGCAATCTTACAGTTCAAAGAGAGCTTTTCATCATAAGTAATAGCACTTGATCAATTTTTTTCTTACACTCTTTTTATTCTGTTTGATCCACATTGCTATAATAAGAGTCTAAAGTTATTCACTTAGCCTTGTCACATTCCTTCTAAGGCAAGAGTATCCAGTGATCTATGGGGAAGTGTGAGGAATAAGAAGGGCAATGACATGTCCTAGGTGGCATTTGGAAGTAAACCTTCTTCCCCTTGAGCTCCTGTTCTAGATCTGGAAAAGTTTCTTTCCCCATAACACAGGTTCCCCTTCAGCCATATTTTGTGCTTTATAGCCAAAAACTGCAGTAGGCAGAGGCTTACTGTGGGAACCAGAAAATTGTGCCTACTCAGCATTTTGTGTAAATATTTTCTTACTAGAAGTTTGGCTTTTGTTTTGTGACATAACCTGAGGAATAGTGGCTTCCTATTCCGATGGAATATAAAAAAATGAAAGAAAGAGGCAACCAAAATGCTAAAGATATAACAAGACCATAGGCACAATTTTTCTGGAGGGTCTAAAAGGCTTGAACTCCTCTGTGGGGTTCTGCCCAAGCAACTGCAGTGCACCAGCTGTGTATTCTCCCTCCTGGCAGCAGCCAGCACCTTAAAAATGTAAAAGGCACCAACATTTCCCAGTGATTATTGCAAAGTGACCTGCTGTATACAGATTTAAGGTGGGCTGGGGAAAGATACTCAGTGGTTTTCAAAAAATAATCAGGCTTTTTGGAGGGCTGAGAACAGGATACCTGGGAGGGAAGGCAGTGGCATGCAGGCTTATTGCAGTGTGCACAGGAGAGTTGGGAATTCAAAGTCATATCCATATAGAACTTCAAGGGAAGCACAATAACAACAAATGCAAAATATTACTGGTTGTCATAAGTTCTGCATCAGTTTTGAGGCTCTCACTAAAAGAAATTTTAAAACCCATAGTCTTTTAGCACTTTATATTCAATTCTCAAGTCAGACACCAACTGCAAGAAAAAAAGTTACCACTCCTCTGTTTACATTAATCCCACTGGTAGGGTCTTATTCCCAGTGACTTCTCCAGCACAATTTCTACTGCCATTGGTTAAGCTTAGTCTGAGACCCCATGGGTCTTTCAGTACTCTGTTATCAGATTTCCCTGTGGATTATGAGCAGTAGGTTTTGCCTGTACCATAATCAGTTCACACACACTGACAAGAGAATGCAAACTCAAAATGCCTATAACAGAAAGCACTACTTTAGTCCCAAAGCTAAGAAAAAAACCTAAACCAAACCAAAACAGCAAAACCCCCAAAACATTAAACAGTTGCAGCAGAAATAGCCAGTGTCTGTATTTTGTAGAGGAACAAGATAGTATCAATGTGGAATATTTTAGAGCACTATAACCAGCTCAAAACCGCTCAGCTTTTAACTGATGGCATTTTGACCACAGCATACAGTCCCAGATATGCAATTTACTGAGTATAAACAAGCCAGAAGAAGAAGGGAGAAAACTCCTTGGCGCCTGCTACACGTAATACACACAAGTGCTGCAGAAATCCGCTGATAATCCCCTTTTCAGTTTGTGTTCACAGCTAAATCTACTTCACTTCCTCTGATACTGAACATTATGCAGTGCTCTGAGGTCCACCACTAGCCATAAATCCCAGGCAGGAAACAGTCTTCAAGTCTAAGGAGGAAAGACAGCATTTCATTTTCTAAAGCCAGCCCAGAGTAACCAGGTCAAACAAAGTTTGGAGGTGAAGCTCTTGAAACTCAGGGTATAATTGTGTATGTTTTTCTGCTTGTTTTGTTACCGGTTAACCGGATGCAACAAATAAAATAGGGTTTTCTCTTATTTTCTCTCCCTGACTGCCTCGTTGGGAGCTCCTCTTTGGGAGCCAACCTCTCCATGAGCCAGTGCTTGAGGTCATAGCTCCCTAACTTCAAGACATCTGCTAGGTCAGACGTACTTGAAGAGAATCGGCTGTTTGCAGCCAGCACATTATTAGCACACTGAGTCCCAGACAAAAGTAGAGGGTCTCTCTCTCTCTCTTTTTCCATCTCTCTAACAAACACATATATCCACATATTGTATTTAAATTTTCTTGTCTTGATCATAGATCTATCTCCAATGCCAATACAGAGCATTAAATAAAGAGTTTGAGCTCTTAAATGTTTGAATAATCAGCTAGAATAATTACAGGAAAAAAATTACAAAACAAAATATTCGCTTCACTTCTGGTGCTAGGGATTGAGTTTGCCCTGTATGGTACTCCTAACTTTCTGAAAAATCACAGAAGATACAAAAAAAGCCCCTAATTTGCTGTGTTGGATATCTGAAAAACAGATTGATACTTTGTGAAAACAAAACTCCTCTTAATGGCTGAAACTCAACCTTCAAATCCAGAAACTCTCTAAAGCATTTGCTCCTTATGAAGCACTTGGTGCCCTTTCTTACATTCATTATTTAAAACATTCCAATTATTTCAGTAACAGATGTAACAAAGAGGCAGATAAATACCCAGGATTTGTGTTCATCTCTCCAATATCAAAAATATACATACAGGAAAAATGTAGCTAGTAAGGAATTATTTGTTCTTTCTAAGTCAGCAAAGGCTTGTCCTAGAGATCCTTCAAGCCACCTTTTCTGCCCTAAATGAAGTGTTACTCGGAAATAGAACAGCCAGTTTACAGTAAGGAAAAAAATCTGCCTGGAAAAAAAATATACCAGGCTTGATTCAAAACTTGCACACTGGAGTGCCAGCTTGGCAGCAGTTGAAAGTGCAATGGAATTGAAAGGTTTCCATCTCACTGCTAAGCTTTAACACAGCATGTTAGATATTCACAGTGCTGTGGCACAGACCTGCAGCTCCAAGTGTACTAATTTCTACAAAGCTTTTGAAACTCTCATTCAGGTGCCTGGAAAAGCAGAAAGTACAAGGAAATTGGTAACATACCCCTCAGGGAGTACCTAAAAGCCAGTCAAAATTGCAGGACCTGTATCTAGGGAATTGCAGTAAAAATCATTCATACAGCTCATCTCTTTAACAGACTTCAGGAGGGAATTGCTAGGAGCTGGATTTACAGCCACTATAAAGCCACCAAGCACATTTATCCATATATTGATACCTGTTCAGCTAAGGTTCAGTCCCTGCTCATCTCCACCACATCTAGTGTTATGGAAATAAGGAAAAATCAACATCTATTAAGGGCTCTTTAAAGCTCTGTCCATTTTACCCTCTTTCATGCAATGCATTTTATTCTTTCCATGTATAGCAAGAACTAATTTCAGTTTTGCACCTATTCTTTTCAAGCCTGCTGACAGAAAAGATCAGGGAGGCAATGTATACTCAGAGATTGATGCAGGCTCTCTACAGGACTCTCTGTGTCTTTTGCAGTAAACAAAGTCTTGCAAGAAAAGTAAGAATACTGCAATGAACAAATGTAGTGCAATAATAGTTATATTTTCCATCTCAAAGTATTTCCCCCGTATTTTATCTGTTTCCATCATAGTACAAAGATCAGAAGTTGGTTGAGGTTTAAATTTTCGTTGGACAGCCCCTGGGGAAGCTCTTCTGCTGGCCTGCAGAGACCATGCAATCCCTGCTGAGTGCAGGTGCAGGGAGGACAGTGCAAACTGTCAGCCTTGTCTGCAGTCCTCTCTCTGCCCTTGTAAGATCAGCATGCAGGAAGAGCATGGGGTAATGGCTTTGGTCTGCAGGAGTTTGTCTTTCAGAACTAGACTGAAAAACATGTCTTGGTAAGTCCAAAACAAGCACCACGTTTGAACCAAGACACTTCAACAGGGAAAACAGAGCTTTTTATAAAAACATTCTTGCTAATCTACTTGATACCATTTGAGCCTCCAAAAAGTACCAGTCTAAAAGAAAACATATCTTTCATATGCTGACTGTAAGTAGTTTTGATTCTGTGTCTTTCAAGTTAGAAGCAAAGTGTGGGGAACATAGAGCATTTGAGACTATCATTGTTCATCATCTGCACTCAAAAAAGGAATATGGAGCGTTTAGTCTCTTGTGATTTCTTCAGTGGAAGTGAGTTATGATCCAGCACTGCCACTTGCTTAGCACATTTGTGACAGGGTTATTAACTCCTCCTTTAATCAGCTGTGCTCTATCAGATACAGTATTCTTGGATTCAACTTCTGAGCAGCAAGATCAGAACAGAGTTTGGGTAAAGATACCATCACTGGCTCAGGGCATCCCTCAGTTGCAAATTGGTGGGGTCTGGAGGTGCTTACTGGGGTAAAACTATTTTATACTTAGTTTGGTTTTGTAGTCTCTCTGACATCCATGGCTGCACCTACCAAGGGCTGGGCTAGCACTTGGTCTGGCCCAGTTCAGCCATTCTGGCATGCATGTGCCTATATGAAATGATAGTGCTCAGTGAAGGAAATAGCTTTTATTGTAACCTTTAGTTACAATAAAAATGAAAAAGTCCCAACTTCAGAGACAGCAATACAGTTACTATAGCTACTATTAGATCTTCATTTACAAAAAATTAAAGTATTAGGCATGCTATACAGTAAAAGCAAATCTTGACATAGAACCACCTAACTGCTGATGTCAGGCACCATTCAGGATGTGATTCAAGTACTGGGTAGTAATAACCTTAGAAATTCTTTTCAGTTTGTGGAGAGGGAAATAGGATTGCAACTAATTTATTACATATTCTTTGGGAACAAGGAAAAAGGTGAATTAGAAAAATCACAGGGAATCTTATTTTCAAACACACATTAGATTTTATAGGTTTTTTTAAAGAGGCAAAAAAATAAGGTTGAGTCTGTGCTTCATCACTTCAAGAGTGATAAAAATGTTGCATTGTTTTAGCATTCAGCATGGTCTGATCTGGTTTTGGAGTTGGAAAGAAGCACCATTCTGTGTCAGAATAACATCTTTAGCATGTCACCAAACAGATACATAAATTTAAACATCAAGTGCCTAATTTTGTTTCTGACTGGATTTACCAGGTGTGTGCTTCGAGCTGCGTGTCAGCACCACCAACACAGAAAGTCTGGGCATGTACACATCAATGTACAAATACACCCTGCACCCACTTTCTCAAGTATAGGCTCATGCTGAAAGTCCTGTTTACAGCATCTGATAAGCCATTCTTAAGCTCTTTTTAATTTCAGTTCTGTCTAAATTCAGCTCTTCTGTGTTAATGTTAATACATACAGTAAGAAAAAGATAGGAATAATTTAGCATTAAAAATCTTTTAAATGTACAGTACAAACAAACCAATGCTTCTCTCTGAATGGTTCATTTTTATCAGTCCTACACACACAGACTACTAAATCACAAAGGGAAGAGACATGAGGGCTCTTTGAGCCTGTCCAGGAGACAGGAAGGAGAAAAATCAAGGCACTTCTGCCCTTTTATCATTCCTTAGAACACCAGGTTTCAGCATCACTGAGTTTGGTAAGAATCTCCTTCAAAGACTATGAATAAGCAGAAGAAGGCCATATCAGAGGGTATGAAATTTGGCCAGCAGGTTACCTAAGGTTCTGAGTATAGATGAATTTTGAACTATGATATGAGTAGGTTTTACACTTTGTAGTCAATCTAGAATCAAACTTGTTGTTTGCTTTTTCTTGAACAGCAGATTTTGCTAAAGTTTTATTGTAGCAGATTAAACTCAACCAAGACTACTTTAGAGGAGGATTTTTGTCTGCAAAGCACCCACTCATCCCTCTCAGGAGACGTGAAAACTATAGCAAAGAAATTACTTTAGCAGATACTCCTCAATAAAAGAAAAGGCAAGGTACAACGTGGCATTTCTCCTTTTGATTTCTCCATACCACCTTTTGATGGCAACAACAGGAACTCTTTACTCTTTTATAGATTTCCCCAGTCTCTGCCTAACACCAAGTACACGCATACACGTAGGTGCAATGTAGAAACTTGCTCTAACTCAGAGTGCTGGCAGCCAAACTCCACTAAAATACAGGCCTCCAAACACTGCTGTTGGACCTCATCCTTCTGGAAGAATTAATTTCTAGGAGGGGTTTGGGACTTTTTCCCCTTATTTTACATTTTCTTGCTCCTCTCTGCTTTCTGGTGAAATTGTGTACTGCTCTCCCAGTCTTGCTCCCCTTCTCTGATTTCCATGGTTCAGATGTTTGAAAACACTTTGTAGAATTCTGCAAGCTCCTTCCAGCTATGCCAAAGCAAACTTGAACTCACAGCCTTCTGAGGCTTTCCCATCATTGCTGACACTCGCTTGGTGATCTGCCTGCTATGAAGTTTTTGCTGGGGTTTTCTGACCATTTCTGCACATCCACCATGGAACAGCTAAATGAGATATGGATGCCAAGGGAAAAAAAACAACCAAAACCCTACATTGCTTTCCCTTGGTTAGTCACAGAGCTGTTTAAATGCAAAAAAAAAAAAAAAAAAAAAGAAAAAAAAAAAGAGAAGAAAAGAAAAAACAAGGAGAAGGGGCAGAGGGGCAGAAAAAGAGAGAAGCAGTGTGGGCATGTGTATTTGAGGGAGGAAGGAACGGTAAAAGAAGGTGGTCTTTTCACTAAGTACTGTCTCTTTAAAAATAAAATTAAAAAATACCCTCAGTGTTTTCTTTAGTCTTTTTCATTCTTTGGCAGCATCCCAAAGATTTCACTGTCCTTGTCTCCAGCATCTGGAAACCATCAGGGTAAACAATAGAGTGCTAGGAACTGGAACCCCTGCCTCAGCTCCCGTGGGACTTCACTCTGGAGAACATGAGAACACAAACCATTGGACACCATGTGGTCAATTACTTCAAACTAACAAATCTGTGTGCCTTCCTATTTTCTGTTTTCCTTGGCACCACATGACCCTTTCACAATGGAACCCAGCTGTTGAAAAAGCCAGACGTTTTCTTTTTTAACCTCTTGCTTACTTTTGTGCTTGCTTTCTGCAGCAAGCCTAGGGCTGGCACGTACCCTAGGTAGAAGTGTCCTGCTTATTAAAATCCTGGCTGGCTCTAATGTTTGCCTGTATTAGTCAGCAGAGAGGCTCGAGAGTATTAACTTAACAGGATCATACTGCAGTGAGGACTCCACAGGTGGTCCTGTGTTTTCTGGGTTTCCTGACGTTGCATGCCAGGACTTAAAGCAGATACACCAGGACACTTTTATAGCCTGCCTGGTTTGTGCAATCAGTAATTGCATGTGCAGTTGTGACCTACTTTTTAAAATTTGTTCCTAGTGCAGGTGCTGTATTGGCAATTGCAAAGAGCTAAAGTCATCTCAAAGCCAAAGGCTGTTGAGGGGGCCACCCCCTTCTAGTGCTGGGAAATAAACTTTGCTCTGGATAAGCCACACTTGCTGCAGCACTAGAGCTGGTGGTCACAAAGCGGAGGCTGATGGGTTCTTGTTCTTTCCAGCCTTCTGTTTCAAAATACAATCTTTGAATTGTGGGGAACAGTGCAGTGTTACTGACTACACACAAGCCAAGACTCCTATGCTGTATTTAGATGCATCAACTTATATGTGTGATTTACTTTCATTAACTTTCTTCAATGAAAGCAATGGACTTGTGCAAGAGATTTAGGACTTCACCTTTAAGTCACCTGTAAAGTTGCTGAACATCCCTAGCACACACTGAAGAAAAGCAGCTCTATTTCACATATAAATAATCAATCACACTGTGCTCCTAAACTGACAGTGTGATTTCTGGGAGAAAGATAGGTACATGTTCAATGCTATGCCTAAAAGACAGGAAAAAACAAGGATGTGCCATGCAGTTGGATCCTCACAGCTGGAAACCCACTCAGAGATGTGGCTTTACCTGTATTCTGGGACTCAGCTTCAGCACCTCTGACCTCAAGCAGGTGATTGCTTATCTGCTGTGCAAAGGCAGCTCTGTTAGTCTGTAAAGGTCAGGGAGTTGGCACCAGTGGAGTCAGGAGCCCTGTGCAGGGTAACCAGACTCACAGTGGCAGCTATTTCCAGCAGATCTGCATCCCAGAGGGACAGGGCTGTCACACTGACTGTGTCCAGCCTTTCTCCACAGGCTGCTTGGTGAGGCTGGCCTTGCCCGTGGATACAGGAGGGCTTTGCTAGCCCTTCACTGGTCAAGTCCTGACATCCTGGTTATATACTGAACACTACTCACTCATTTCTAGGTTGCTGTGTGAAACTGTACTGCTTAACTTTCATTAAGGTCACAGAAATCTTTAGAAACTTTGGACCCTGTCAGTTTATTTCCATTTAGAGCAAGCAGTGAAGTTCCTTTACAATTTTTTTCCAGCCTTTTTGGATTTCTGTATAAAAAATTTCACTCTAATGGCCTCACATCAAAACACAACCCAACTAACAGAAACAAAATGAGTAATAATAATATGTATCTGCTGTGAGCTGCAGAGACCAACAATAAGCATGAAAGCCGACAATTTTAAACTTCAAAGACAGACAAACTAGGAGACAGCTTGGATAGACTGAATAAGCAAACAATGCTTGATAACCTTACCTGCAAGCTTGTTATTGATATGCTGCTGAGCCTAAAACTAACAAGATGGATGCCTGGAATTGGTAGAATCTTGTTCCTCCTATCTCCATAAAGTGCAATATATATTTTGTGTACACTTTCAAGTTATATTTCTTTTAAAAGAGATGAAGATGAATCCTTAAATGGATTTGCTGAAGGAACTTCTACTGCAGGATCTAACAATTTAGCCATTTTGTAGCCAGTAGTATTAATATGTGATTTTTTTTTTTTAATCCCAGGTCCAGCTTCTAGCGCAACAGCAATAATAGGAAAACTTTTTATCCCTTTTCTGCCAGTACTTTTTGATCCCAGATGTCTGAAGAATTGATTAATGTGATACTGGAAGGGCAGAAGTGGTAGGGGGAGGGGAAAGTTAGGACTATGCAGTAGCAACTTAAACAGCACAGTACATGCTTAATCTGTTAATATTTATGGAAGAGTTGGTTAAATGTATGGCAAAAGTTCAAATCAATTTACTCCTTCCCTATGTGAGCATCTTGGACAACCTCTTGTCTGGCTGAAGCATAGACACAGTTCATTCACAGGAATATAGATACAGTGGCAGTATCTATACTGCCTGTAGCAAGCAATCTATGTCATACAAGAGTTAAGGGAGCCTACCTTAACTAACTGAAGGAGCCCCAGTACAGCTTGGGTGCAAGCCAGGACACAAATGAAACCACTAGAAAGGCACTGATGGATGACCCCATTCCAGTAATGAGGAAACAACACATCCATTCTCTTCATCCTGCACCTCTTTAGCATTTGACATAACTGTCCATGAGATAGAGCTGTTCCACCAGGAAGAGGTGCCAGACAGCCAGAGTGATGTGTTAGGATGGTTTCAGTCTTTTTCAACAAGAACAGCACTTCCAATATTTGTTCCCCTTTCCCAGCTCAGTGCTGTGACATTCCACAAGAATCAGTTTCCCTCTGGTCTCTTACAGAATTTGTGTGTTTGCACTTACTAGGTAGAAAAGTTGCATTTAAATGCCAGCAATATGCCTATGTGTGACACACAGAGCACAAGCTGGTTTCCACTGCCCCTCTAACACTGTCACTCCTATGCAGTGAGCCTGTGCTCAGTGAGGTGAATTGAATTCAGGGATGAAAAACAGCTGCTTGAAGGTGAGCAAGAGCAAGAGCTGACACTGGCAGCCAGAGGACAGAGCTTTTGGCAATGTTTTAGGACTAGTGCAATGTGAAGATTGATCAAATTTAGTCACTTTTGTGGTTGTTGTGGTATTACTCCCCAAATCTAGCTTGTCCCAATTTTCAAGGAACATTTTTCTGTCTCTCTGAAATGCTGCAGTTATCCCCTCTTTGCTGAGGCTGCTTTACTGCTCGAGTGCAGTCCTGTGTACCTGACTGTGATGCTCGCACCTCCTAGGAAGCTGAAGGCATTCAAGTATAGTGCAGCATGCATCTCCAGCAATTCAGGAGTCAGTTTGTGTTCTGTAGCTTTCCACAGGGCAGAAGTACAGGCTGAATCACATGCTGTAATCCTACAGAACAAGCAGTACCAAGTTCATGAGATATTCTAAACAGCTCTGATGATCTGGTCCACAAAATCCTCATCTTCAAGTTGTTTCATTAACTGGGCCATGTTATCTGAGGGTACCCACCTATTAGTATCATCAAGAATTTGATGAGCACTTGTCACCACAGGGCAAAAACCTTTTCAATGGAAAGTTTCCTTTATATTTAGGAACAAGGGCAACATAGGAACTGAGGATTCCCACAAGCCTCAAGTACACTGTGTTCTCATTTTAAGCTTATGTTCAAGTAAACATGTACTGCAATATATATGTTTACAATATATTTAAAAACTAGAAGTCCTGTTTAGAACAAGATTTACCCTGCATTAAAGGAAAGGGAGAGAGATGAAGTGCTTTGGTCTTTAAGCTGATTATACTGGAAAAACAATCTTCCATCTTTCTGTGAATCTAAAGGATGCATATCTTATTGCCAGCTTTGAATCTGCACAGCATGCAGAACACTTCAGCTCTTGTGATCTCTTTCAATGTATTAAGCAGCATGTTTGAAATTAGTTAATGTTTGTCTGTGGTTGCTCTCTACTTAAAGGAACCTCTTTTTCCACCAGTCAAGAGCATTTTTATTTCCAGTCAAGTGTGGAAAAGCAAATGCAATTCTGATGTTGTACAAGAGATAAAACTTGTAAATTTCAAGTTCCCAGAAAGCTGTTAGAAGTAAAGCTAAAAACATCATCTATGCTATTTTTTTTGGTTTGAAATACAGAAAAGCATGAGCCAACCTGCAATATTGTTCCATCTCTTGCAGTTTCTACACTCTGTTGTGATCTCCTGCTCATTTTTTAATGGAACTGGTAAATAATTAATTGAAAACAGTTTACTAGTGCAATTTTGTGTTTAAAAATAATTTGGAAGTCGTATACAGTCAGATTTCTGTGACTTTTTTCATTAATTGCTACAGCTTGTGCATCTGTTTCTACAATAGATTTTAATAAATAGGTCCATAAGCCGCATTTCCTGCAACTCCTTACAGTACAATCCTACATATCACCACTTCTGACAGATCACAGACTATAAAGTTATATTTCTGCCTCATGGGGCTGAGTTATTACTAACCACTGAGCTCCACAGAGATGAGTCTGTTTATCATAATGTGACTAAAAAGAGCAAGCAGTCAGGGTGGAGAAGAGTGCTGAGGAGGGAGAGGTGTAACTGGAAAGAAAGCTTCATTTGTGGATGACAGAGCACTGCTTTTCTACAGAGATGAATAACTTGGAGGAGATTTTACACATCCTGTTTTTCCTCCACTGTTGAAGTTTTTAAACATTAACACTGATCCTAAAAGAAATAAAGAAGGAAAGAAGAAAATAATACAGAAGAGCATGAAAGTTGCAGCTGAAAATAAAAAGCCATGAAAATAGAGAATTCTGTTAATTAACTACCAGTGAATTCAGACTCTATGATGGTCATTTCATCTCAGTTAGTCTCCTGGGTTCAGAAGGAGAACTGACTTTAGGCTGCTGATCATCAAGAAGGATGTGCATGTAGACAAGGCTGGAAGAACTGATTGTATTGCTCACACCATTTCTGCTGAGGGGAAACAGGGCACCAAAGTCATACCTGCCTTCAGCACTAGTCAGCATTTCAGAAGCTGATTCGCATTCAGATGTAATACACAAACTTTTTACTTCCATTTAACTCACCAAATTTCCAACCATCTACAAGTGTGGTGTCTATTTTGTGACATCAGCTCTGCAACACAAGGTTTCAGAGTATCCCTTTCAAAATCTGCTGCTGCACACTGAAATTCCTATTAGGAAGGGACCAAAAGCACATTTTATGTAATATGGGAGGAAATGGCATTCAGTTGGCTGCTTCTGTAGTCAGGTACCACAGCATACTGGGATTTTGGCTCTAGGTTTAGACAGTGCCACCTGGTAACTCTGGTTCAGCTAACACCTGGGCTTGTTTGTTTTCTAGTACCTGTTTACATGACTGAGCACTTGGCTTAGGGAAAGCAAATGTGCAGACAGTAGAGATGCTGCAAAGGGAAGTTCATTTTCACACTGGTCAGCATGGTCACAGGCCCTTTCCTCCTACTCTAAATCTTTCTGTGGTAGTACACCATTAGTCCAGGAATGTCAAGCCAGCCACAGGACATCAGCATGCCTTGGGTTCTTACTTTGTTCTGCAAACTCTACCTTGTTTTCAGTCTGAGGGGCTGTTTGGCTCTGTCCATTAAAGGGAATGAAAATATCCTTTGCTTGTGGGGCTGTTAGTCTCTATCTGAATAGTCTGAAGAGAATTGCCATATTCAAATTAGTGCAAAACTCAGTGCTCTAAGGCTTTTATTTATTTATTGCAGCAAACAGGTTTGTGAATAGTCTCTATCTCTTCAACAAAATAAAAGTTCTCCATTATTTATATGCCCTTTTACTGGCAAGATTCAACTTTTTCCTTTTGTCCTTCCTATTTACTAGTGCAAATACTAAAACAACCTGCTCCCAGCTGTTGGAAGCCCCACACTGTCCCCTTCCCCCTGCCAGGACAGAACAGCTGTTATTGTGCACAACACAGGCACTGCAGGATCAAATCCAGGCAATCTTGATCACTGCTTTTCTAGGGAGACGTTTTGAACTGTAGTTTGAAAAATTCACTGCTGAGCAGGAGCCCCATGTGCAATTTTCCTTCTGTTCTTTGTTCATCCATAATGCTGGTTAACAGAAGAGGCATTACATGTTTTCTCTTGTAATATAATCTACTTTTAGCTGAATTAATTGCTTGAAAGAGGGAAATGCAAATCCTAAACTGGCCCCACACACTTCAGCAGACTATTGCTAAGTTGTAGTTGAAAGCAATTTCTTCTGCAAGTTTACAAACCTGACTTTGCTGTACCAGTGCTGCCTTACATTTTCAGCATAGCTCTCCACAGGCAGTGTTAAATGTATGCTTGAACAGAGTCCCAAAACAGCTTCCAGTGAATACAGACAGCGAGAATGTTTTCCAAAGCAACATCCTAAGCAAAAATCTGCAAGTTATGGTTGTGTCAGCCAGGGCAGACCACCCAGCTTTTATGAGATCACTTGGGGACTGCCACGGCCCACAGCAGTCACCTGAGCAGAAGCTGCAGCGTGAGCTCCTGCCTGGCTGCCCGCAGGACAGCGGCACCCAGCATGCAGGGCCTCTCTCTGCTCCCCAGGGCACATGGGGGCATATCCAGGAACAGGTCAGGACCTGCAGTCTAGGCAGACAGATAGCTGCAAGTTACCCCAGTGACAGATGTGTACAGACAGATGTGTACCTAACAGCAGCACCCCTAACCTTGTGTCCTCCACACTACCCTTCTGCACCAAGCCAGCCCTGGGGGGCCCTTCTGCCTGCACAGCAGTGCTGCCCACTGCCAATGCAGCCTGCAGAAATCACACTTGTAAAATCTGAACTAATAACTTTAAATAGCTCTCCTCCCTGGTTAAAAAGTGCTGGTGAATGCAGATCCACCTACACCCTGAGATGGCTGCAAATAGCTGCAACTTTTCTACTAGCAGGTATGAATACTGACATTGGAAATGCTCCAGTTGTTTGCAGGCACTGTGAAACAAAGCAGCTCAGTTTAAAAGCAGAGTTCAAAGGCAGAAAAGATTTTTGCAGCTGTTGTTCTGCCCTGGAATTTGTTGTGCATATGTCCTTTTTGGGAACATTTCTTTGTTTCACGGTGCCTTCAAAAATATACTGTCATCACAACCTTCTTGCCAAGTACCACTCAAGCTGGTTATTCACTGCTGCCCTTTTCCCAAGTCAAACCATGCATTTCTAGAACATTTCTCACACTGACAGGGAGCAACATGCTCTGTCTCAGGCCAACCTGTGAGGTAAATCAGCTGACCTTCATTTCCTCTAAGTGAAGCAATGAAACAGCAGTCTCATAAGAGAACGGAAAGATAGTCCCTGTGTGGTTACAGTTTTTTCATATCAGGAGCTTTTTTTAACACCTCTGGTTTGACAAATTTACTCATAACAGATCATTTAACTGGCACAAACTGCAAGATGTCATAGAGAGAAATTATTTGGGAGGTAATCCCTATTTAGAGACTCAATTTTTTAAAATAAAACATTCAGGTAAGGTCTTTTGTATTTCCCTACCTACCCCTACTTACAGGAAATAGCTACATGTTTAAAGCTTTAATATGAAATAGCACTGTGATGAATAATTTGATAAAGCCTGAGGAAAACAACAAAAGGACAGGATAGGCATAGTAAAAAATGAGCTCCATTCCAGTTCACATGCATCTACCCTGATATTTTCAACCAGCTACTAGATCATGAACCTAAACTGAATAACACTGTATGATCAGTGATGGCAAATAAATAAATTCTGGAGGCTGTTCTTTAAGTTTTTCTCAGAAGTACTAGTATGCTTAAGTTTACTAATGTCACAGGATACAACACAACAAATCTTTTGCCATTTCACAAACAAAAAAAAAAAAAAGCAGAGCATTGAAACAACATCTCAACTACCATTTTAACTTTAAAACAATGTCGTCCTGCTCCCCTTCTAGAGAAGATGACTATTTTGATATGAAATACTTTAAGAATATTTTAAAAAATAGTGAAAGTGCAGGAAACAATGTTGACTTGGAGAAGCTGCTGAGATAGCACAGATATGAATTTCTGACTGCTGGGCACATCTGTGTCTGCAGGTTTATTTGGTATTAACACTAAACTTCCTTGCTACACTGCAAATTACAGTGAATGTGTAATTCCATGCTGTTTTCTTATAGCCCTCTCCTTCATAGCTTCTAATGTTATGTTTCTATTTTAGTTCACTGTGTCTGTTCACTGCAGGTTATGTTTAATAAAGATTAATTTTATAGACTTTAAATTGTCTGTCCACACACACTGAAGAGTTCTCCTTACCCATTCTTGACATATTTCTAAGCAGACATGTGTCTGTTCCACTGTTTTATACCTGGTGGGGAATAAAGAACAAGCAAGGTAAGGGATTTTTAAATACTCCTTAACTGATGTTAAAAGCATGGCTTTAGTTTATACTCTTTAAACTCAAGTCCCAAGAGATGATTTAGGAATAAGGCACTTATCCACAGATAATTTAGAGAAATTCCTTTTATACTGCTTATTCAGATAAGAACAAGAATGAGGAGGCTTTTCCTGTTTATATCCCAATTTCATGTGCAGAACCACATGCTCAAAAAGAAGTGAGTGGTGGGCAGTCTCTAAAGTCATTTCTTGCACATATTTCATTGATTGCATCCTGGCAGCACAGAATGTGCTGCCCACAACCCTGTCCAACAGCTGTAGCGTCTTGTTGTACAACCTAAGCACCCCCACAACCATCAGAAGGGATTAACAGTGACATGCTTGACATCTATTTCTTCCTTTTATTTTCAAGGAGTAATTGGAATGCCTTAGAACACAATTCCTCCTCCAAGCTGGCTTGTCTACTCCAACATTTAGGAAAGGATCGCCTGAGGCACTATCCTACTGTCCCAATCTCTCTGTCCATTTCCATTAGCTCTCAATATTTAGTATGGAGCCTTACAGATGAGTCCTCTAGCAACATTATATCAAAGTGAACTGTAACATTCACCATTATAAGAGAAATTACCTATATTTGCTGAGTGAATTGTATGCCTCATGCTAAATATACATAACACATACTCTTGTTTCTGTTTACCCATGGAAGTTAAATGCCTAATAATTATTCTTCTCTTTCTGTGTCCTTTTCCTATTGCTGCTGTCATTAACTCCACATTTAAATTAATTATGTATTATGATGAAATTGTTTCAGTCTCTCAAAACTCATTCAAAACTCATTGTCTTTCCCAATACCTCACATATTGGAAGCTATTTGGTAGCTTTTCTTCCTGAAGACTGACTGAGTGTACCCCAGAACTTTCTCACAGATTTATTACTGTGAAGAGGTAGCAAAAGGCAAAGCACAGGCTGGAAGTGGTCTCCACCCCAAAGGTGCATTTCCATACCAGCAGGTGTACCGTATAATTTTAGAGTGCTCTGTAACGGGAACAAGTGGGAAATAGCCCAGGACATGTTTTTAATGGCCGACAAAATTAGTTTAAATTTTCACTAAAACACAGCAACTTCTTCAGTGAGTATGTTTTAACAGTCTCATTAGAGGACAATTTAAAATAGAAAACTAAGATTGCCTGAAATCAAGCCTTCCAAGACCTGCACTGCAGCTGTCTGCATAACAAAAATACTCCAGGGTTAATAACCTCTGTTCATTGCCCCAAGTACAAAGAGTTTTAAGTGAGTCAGTTCTTGTGTTCAGATAGTGGGTAATATGATATTTACAAAACCAGTGGATCTGTTTTCAATAAAGTGGAATAATCTTGGTTACATCATGCTGTCCCGAGCCATGTACTTTAACTCAACAGCAAGGGCAAGAGGAACCAATGCTGTTTGTGAGGAGTCTGCTGTCTCATTGAGCAAACTGTCTAAAGGGCTCTATCTCTAACCTTGGTTGTTGTTGATGTATTTGTCACCAGTGGAAATGTCTACTGTCCCTCAGCATATTTCAGGGTTTACTAGGATGTCTAAGGAAGAGCAGGCTTCCCCTTCTTTGTAAGGCGGCCTCTCACTGGCACCTTTTGGAGAGCTCAAGCTGTCCCCTAGGGCTGGCAAGAACCTTTTAATTCTAAGTGTTGCACAGGAGACAAAAGTGTCTGATATGAAAATAGCTGCATCTATGTGTAAAGTGTGAAGAGAAATCCATTTCTTGTAGGTTTAATTTTGTCCAAGAGTGAACAGAGCTGAGCAGAGTAGATTGCAAAATTGCTAAAGATGGCACTGCCCCAGAAGAAAGGCCATTTGTTGCTAGTCAGCTGTCCTCAAAACCAAACCTGAACTTGCCCCACAACCCCAGCTGAAGACGTGGTCAACACAAGCCAGCCCTTTCTCCAGTTCTGCCAGACCTGAAGACAAACAGCAGCTCCTGTAGAGTTCAAAGTTTGACAGAAGCCCATTTTCTGTCCCCTCCAAGGGCTTTTCCTGGGGCCCTGTGCCTGTCTCCTGCTCCATGAATGCTGTCTTTGTACCCACCAAGTTGACAAATGCCAGCACTGCAGAATAAGGATGACATTTCTGCTGTGGCATTAGGGCTGAGAAAGGGGATTATTCCGGGCAGTTGGGGCCAGGATGCAGCGCACGAGGGAGGCTGCGCGACGCCGCTGTTTGTGCCGCGACAAGGAGGCCCTTGAAGGCCGCGGCCGAGGCCGAACACAGGAGCTGTGTGTGGGGAGACGTGCGCGCACAGCCGGGCCACTGTCCCCAGCCGAGTCCCCGGCCTGGTGGCACACCTGGGGCAGCTTCCTCCTCCCCAGCCCTCTTCATTATGCCCCAGTGAGCGAGCGCACAAAGAGCCAGCTGCGCCGGGGCTGCCGGAAACCAGGAGCAGCCGCCTCTTTTGTTGCCTTTCCAAAATCGAGGGTTTGTTTTGAGCCTGAGGAGGACAATGAGCCTCTCACCAGGCACACACTGAACTGCACATCCCCCCAAAACGCAGAGCGGATAAAATTAACTGGTCCTTGGGAAGACTGAAAAAAAATAAATCAAGGGGCTAGAAGACTTTTGCTGTTGTGCCAATCTCTCACAAGTGTCTGAATCCACAGCTTAGGAGAAGAGCACCCCCTTAAACAATACTCCTTGATTCAGAAAAGTAACACTTAGAGACCTTATTATACATCAGGTGTTGCTGACTTGTTTTTGTTCATGTTCTAGTTTATCACTCCTTCTTGATTTTTTTTTTCTTAAATCAGTAATACTACTGAAGCTGTCCAGTGTGAGATTATCCAACATAACAGAGAGGAGTACCTTAATATGAAAAAAAAATCAAGGACTCCTGATAAGGTTTTCTCAATGGTTTAATTTTTTTTTCCCCTTCAAGATCAAGGCAAATTCACTTGTAGTACATCCCTGGAAGCAGAGCTGGCATGAATCTATCCTTAGACTAGCATCTGTCAGTTGAAAGAGTATCAGGATGAGACAGGAAAGGGGAAGCAGTAGCAAAAGGCATAAAGAACTGCACATCTCCCTTCCCCAAATCTTCATCCAACCTCTCCAATCATCCTCTGCAGCAAACAGCATGACAAGCATTTAACACCAGATGCTTCTTGCACAATACCTTTTTAAAAATGAATAGTTTCTTAGCAAACAACAGTGAGACAGCACTGTAAAAATATTTTCCTGTGGGCTATTCACTGTGTCAAGAAGAGTGCCTTAGATTTAAGAAACACTGAAGATGGCCTTGGTCACAAATGTGTTCCCATGAGAAGAACTGAATACAGCACAAAACCTTGCCATGCCTTCTGTGCCCTACAGCCCTTTGGTGGATCCTCTGGTCCCATGAGATTTCAATTAGAACTTGTGTTCTTCCTTTCTATTGTTTAATAATGAGCTTTTCACTGGCCTGTGGATATTGAAACTATCTGCTGTAAAAGTACAAAAGTGGGATTAGATATTTTGAACAGGCTGATGAATTTCTAAAATAGAACTAGAACCTCAGGAAAAGACTGTTCCTAGTCATGTCGAGTAGCTGAACAGCTGTCCTTCCCATGTGCTTTGTGGTGCACTGTTTTATTCACTAGTAAAAGAGATACCTAATTTGGTAGTGGGGTCTGATGCTGGCTTGTTTTTTCCTGAAAAAAATTCTTCCTTTGGGTAGAAAGATTTACTGTGTAAGGCATATTCATAAGCCAGTCCATGTTGAAGAACATGTAACTACCAGTTGGCCTCAGGCCACTCTCCTGTTTTGGTTCAGCTGCTAGCTGAACCAGTACCCAGGTCTGGGGTACTGCAACATCATATGCTCCAAACTGTCCAGTGTGAGATTATGGTGAGGTGTGTCCTATGGTGACAGCTACTGCTGTGTACACAGGCAAGAAAGTGTTGCCTTTCAGGAAGTGAGACTTTAGGCATCCATGATAAGGAAATGCTGTGAGTGTCTTTGACAATAAATTCTAAAACGTAGGAAATGCCATTGGTGCCACTGGACAAACATATTGTGAAGATTGCAAATGGTTGATTAATTTTGCTTTTTGAAGAAGGACCAGGCAAAGCAGTAACAAAAAAAATCTGGAATAGAAATGTCATCTATTTGCATGAAAGGAAATGGTGCTTACAGCTCACTTGTTTAGATAGTTCCCATTCTGTTTCAGTTTTCTTACTATATTCTGGTCAAAACCAAAATGTTTAACAGCAATGACGATCTTATACAGAATGGGCCTAAAACATCACTGTTCAAAAGACAGACTTACAGTACAGGCAGGCAGCCTGATGAGTCAGATATTAGTTTCCTATTTCAACACAGAAAAGATTTTATTTCTCTCAAAAACTCACACAACATCCATGGCCTGAGTTAACCTATGACCTTTTTGTTTCCCAGGAAGTTTCAGATAAACATCCTTCTGGCTTATTTTTTGACTGAATAGAACAACAAAATCATTAGTTATGAAAAGACAAAGTGTCAGTTAAATAAAAGAAGGCAAAATCTGAGCAGTTGAAAAGGCTATAAATTTTATTCCTTATTGTTGTGTAAGAGTCACCTCCTAGACGCCACTCTCCCTGTTCATTCTAGCAAGAACTCTGATGTGAGAAGTGCTTTTCACCCAACACTACCAATGTTGTCCTCTTACCCTTCACATGCCTGTTAGTATTCTCACTCTGCTTACTGGTTTCACTCCATCCTTCCTCACCTTCTGCATATGATTAAGAAAGGCATTACAGAGGGAACCAGTTTGCTTCAGCTTGTTTTCATGAGAATTTCAGTGAAATCCTCCAAGATCTTAAAACACTACATGGTTGCCTTTGGGTCATCTAGATGTATGGTTGTGTATGCCTATGAGCTTTCACTGCAATTCCATGGCTATATTTAAAACACTGAGACTTTCTGATGCACTTCAGTTAAGATGTTAAAAGCTTGCTCTTCCACAGCAGGGAGAACAAGCCTACTGTAGAAGAAAGCTATCTGGGGGTTCCTTCCTGGCACCTGCACATGCTGGCCAGAACAAGCAAGGAGCACTCAAGCATGTCAGGCATGTGAACCAAGTCAGGTAGCTGGGATTTGGTGGCTCTTGAAGTAGATGAACAAACACATGGCTGCTCTGGGCAGAAAGGGTGGGTTTCTGAGACTTTCTTCTATTCAATATACTCATGTATGGCCTGGCACAGTATTTCCAGAGGAAAGAATACTAGGACAAAAAAAAAAGTCCCCTTCACATTTATGCCATTTACATATCAGCATCTGAAATCATGTTTCATTTTTGGGCTATGCATAGCATGTCTTTTTCCAGGCTCAGAAAGAATGCTGTAATTTAAAGCAGGCTGACTCAACTGGTGTTTTTGTATGTCATCTCGTAGGCAGCATGGCAGGGGGGAAGGAAGGTGGAGGAAAGGAGGCTGAAGTGGAGAAAAGGAGGGTGGTTGCTCATCTGGTCTTTATTTCCTTTCCCTGTTTCTTAATAGCTCAAGCAAAGGGTTCATTCCAGCCAGAAGCAATGACACTCCTGCTGTGGTATTTCATCTTGGAGGAGGACAGGCCACAGCTTGCCCTGTGTGCCGGTGTCCTGGGAGCCTGCACCACTGTGCTGCTGTGGGGTGGGGCAGGTTGCAGGGGCAGGTGGTCCTTATGCTGCATTTGTAACGCTGGAGGAGCTTTCTGAGAGGGCCCAAGCTTCATCTTTTGCATAAACAATTTCCTAGGAAACCCTTACAACTCTGTAGGTACTTGTCTTACCTTATGTTGCTAGTTTTTTTAAAATAATGTATCAATCGAGATACCACAAGCAGATAATGGAAAATTACAGTTCTCACTGCTTTAACCAGTCAGGTTGTAGAGAAAACAAAGTGAACAAAAACATCCAAAAGCAGAGACTTTATAAAAAATGGCTCAAAGGGGTGAGGCCAGCATTACCAGTGACAGGCCTGTAGTAGTCCTTGTTCAAAACTCCTGCCTGAGAATTGTATAACAAGAGTCATGCATACTGCTCACTTTTGTAGTAACAAACACTGATTAAATTCTCAGAATGTGAGGTACACTAGCACTGCCCATACTCCAGATGAAAATTTAGACATGAAGAGATCAAGTAACTTGGGCACAAACCAACAGAAAGATCCTGTAGTCAAGCCAGGAATGAAACCCTGGGCTTGCAGAGGCCCAGTCCTGTGTCTTAACCACAAGATCACATTACTCTCATGATTCTGCACTCTCCTGCTGGAATTTTCTTACTCTAGTTGCACCTATTCTCATGCAGTGTGTGGGATATGCCATGAGCCAGGTCTTGAAGCCTTAAGGATTTAGTGGGTAGTTGAAAGAGATCCTGTCCCTTTCAGAACAGAAGGAAGGAAGAAGGCTGAGCTCTCCTAGAAACATCCTTTCCCCTGAAAGTTGCCCTTATCATCTTGACAATATTTCCTTTCCTTTCCAAGAGTTGTTTTGAAGAGATAAAACCTTTACATGAGCAAAAGCATTTATAATTCAGGCTAAAAGAAATCCAGCAGTATAATAATTCATACAAATATGAATGGAACAAAAAAAAGTGTGCTGGTCCAGAGGGTGCAACAAGCAACATACAAAAAATCAGAGCAAAAAAAGCCATTTCCTCAGAAGTAAGTTGCTGAGGCTGCATTTCATATTGCATTGAATTAAAATATTCTCTGCTTTGCCACCTCCTTCTCCTCCCCACCTCCCAGTGCAATGCTTTCCCCTGCACACCCTTTGCCCAGCCTGTAGAGTACAAGGCACTCATCCTTTGGTCACTGTCAGCTGAGGACAATGACTATGCAGGAAACTGCATACAAACTGGATATAGTTCTTAATTTTTTTAAAATTAATTAAGTAATAAAATTTCTTAAGTAATAATATTAAAGCATCTCCTGTATGAGTTTAAACTTGTAGGCTATAAACTGTGAGTATGGGAATAACAATATTTTGGGTTGATGCAGTCTCATTTAAAAACTAAGCAAGACATTAATGTTATTTTTAGATACATGAACATCAAAGGTACTAATTGGAATAAAATTCTTATTCATTGGATGACGCTAACAAGGATATTACAAGTCCTAAAACTACTACACCTCCAATGAAGAAGTACCTTAACATAAAGCAATTATCTCCCCTGACATCCCAGGACATCAACACACTGTGTTTCTAAAGAACAAGTGAAAACAGTGGATTCCCAAGTTGACATTTCTTCTTAGCATCACTGATACATTCAAGTCCCTCCCCAAGTACTTTCAGCAAGCCTAGCACAGCAGATATTTGGCTTGGAGGAAAGCCACAACAGGTCTCGATTTACAAAAGGACAAAGGCACCAAAAGCTATGGCTTGTCATACAGCAGGATTTTACAGTGCCACTCAAGCAGCAGAGAAACCTCCCACCTCTCAACATCTACAGAGCTCTTGAATACAGGTGTTTTCTCTACTCCCCTCTGTAAATTGACACCAAAGTTATATCAAGCTGCACCCAGTATAAGATTAAGGTACAGGAGTTCATGAAGAGCAAGTACTAAATGTTTTGGAAATTGCCATGCGTGCAATTTAATTTCCAGTGTATCTTTCAAACAGTTCTAATAGTAAGGACAACACTATTATTTTGCATATACTTGGAGGAGAGAAAAGCCTCAGATTCTCAGCTGTAGCACACAAAAAAAACCAACATAAACTCTATGGTCACCCCATGAATTGGAAAATTAATTCTCTGATCCAAATACACTTGAAAATATGCTTTGACCAAATAGGAGTGTACCCAGTCTAGCCTGGACATTTCTATGTCCATGGCTGGACCCTAGTCCTCCCATGAAGCTTCTTTACCTGGACACTTAATAAGGACAGAAAAACCATCATAGAATCAACTGGAGATCTGCAGCTTTATCTCATTATCATAATTTAAACCACATATTTTCTTCAGGTAGAAACTTTGCATAAACATATCTCAGAACAGCAATGAAGCAGAAAGCAACATCCCAGTTGTTGAATTTGGCTCCAAAAGCAGCTGCTACTCACTTAGATTTGGAATAGAATTGCCTTCAGTGACATCTATCTGCCTTCCTACCTGTTCTGAACAGTCTCATGACCTATGGGGAGGCAAGGGGTCTATCAGAACTACTCCACTGCTTTGTAAAGGACAGATCACAATCCTTAGACCTGTCAGTTTCTCACTAAATCAGTGCCCCAGCTGTGCCACATTAGCCCTAGGAGAATTGTGAAATCCACATGAAGGCATCTGAGGTGAACCAGTTAAACAAGTCCAAAAATATGAGTCTTGACCTCAGCCTGGAAGAGGTAACGCTTGATTGTAGCAAGGGTTTGACTTTCCCTTCTCCAAAACCCTGATTCCAACTACTAAATAAATATGAACATATTAAATATAGTGTGCCACCAGAGGGGGAGGGAGAGGAGGAGAGTATTGCTATTGTATGTTCTAAGCAACGGATGAAGAGGAACAAAAGAGTCCAAACATCAGGAAACTATTAAAATGAATACATTCCTAGTTTCTTCATAATTAATTCAGCATGTCCAATTTTGTATCAGAGAAGGGAAAGGAAAGATTTCGACCACTTCCTTTTATCTCAAGCAGTTTGGAAGAATATGATCTTGTAATGCTGAAAAGAAGTGCCTGACTGCATCCCAGCAGGCGAGTGTAATTTTAACTCTTCCATATGCCTAATTTGATATGCAAATCCCTATTTTCTGTAAGTCATACAGTTCTTAAATTACACAGCAAAGACCCAGGTTTGCTTAGGCACACTCCATCCCCACTTTTTCTAGCCCCACCCCCTTTTTTACTTTGTACTTCATTAGCCATTACCTTGAAAACAGTTTTCACTATGCAATTTCCTAAGCAAATTTTTTTCAGTTTGCTTGCTTTGTTGCCCAATTTAATACTTAGTTCAGATTTTAATGGTTACCTTCACATGCATAAGGACCTATTCTTGAAACTAGGCTTTGGGTTTGACAGAGTTATGCAATATTTTCAAAAGAAGATTCACTGGGCAGCTATTTATATGCCCAAGTAATTTCACTGTTTTCAGGGTCCTACAGGAACAAGCATATTAAAGCTGTGTTTGGCCACAAGGATAGATAGCCCATGTGGGAGCTCTTTCATGGTCACTCAACAAAGAGTATCATGTGCAGGTAAAATAAATCCTGGAAATACAGTCAACCAAGATAATTATTTGCAGTTTTCCTTAGCAGAAGATTTGGGTACGGTTGGCAGAGTTCTGTGGCTCTGAAAATCTATCAAACACATTGAATGTTTGATGCCTGCCTGTTGCCCTGTATATGACACATGATATACTAAATATATAAGCATACCTGGAAAATTCATGTGAACCTTTAGGAAATGCAGAAGTATATCTGAGATTATGTAGACTTGTAAATGCAAGGGGAGTTTACCCTTCTATTAAGGCTCCACTATAGGGACAACAGGTTTCTATGCAATACAGTGCGCACTCAAATGTTCTTCTATGAAAAGGATTGACTGAAAAAATTTGAGTGCTATTTGCTTGTTTTTTTCATAATAGCACTTATGTAAGTGAGATGAAAGTCAAGGTTCCATTATGCTACACAAGCTACATTACCATACGTAGCCCAAAGAGATTTATTCAATGCCACAAGAACTGCAGAAGTAGCAGGAAACAGCAAAAGGATCATTCCCCAGTGCAGGTGAAGAGCTGAGATACAATCTGAACACAGAGAGAAAATCTCTTAAGGCTCTATACTCAATCCAGGTGCTGGAAGTCCAACACCTGTCCCATCACCATGTTACCATTCTACCAAATACTTTTGTCTTCTGCTGTTTGCTTGCATCAATATGTCCTTTTTAATCTGGACAGAGGCCTGTGAAAGCAGCATGCTATTCATGAACAGATTTGTTTACTCAGACTGGATGGTACTGAGTGTTTACATGTTTCCTATATCTATATTAGCTGTGGAATGATGAGTAGGACTGGCAAAGAAAACCCATACTATCAACCTCTCAGACCATTCACTGTTGGGTAATTGACACATCAGATAATTGCAGAATTGCCAATTAGCAACTATTCAGCTTCAAACTAACTTAGCATAGTAATGATATCATATCTTTCCTCCTGACAACATGGCTAGGACTCTGAAAAATCTGTGAAACCAGATATTGATTTAACTGTTGGAATATTTGCCAAGCCAGATTCTTGGATTTCTAGACTATGATCAACATGTCCATGACAACTATGCCTATTGATTTAATCATCATCAGAAACTATATGTGTGTTCTTAGTAACAAACTGCTAGACCTTTCTCTTGGTTTACCTTTGTGGAAACTAGATCAAAATCACAGTCAACATACACAACACTGTTGAGAAAACTGTTTTTTCAAAGTAACCAAGAAGTACATACTCAAGCCTACATTGGGTTCTGTCACATAAAAATTAACCTGTAAAATTTCATTGACACAGCTTAATCAACATGCTTTTAAATCCTCCCAAAAATTAGGACTTGGGGAGTGAAAATGTTTGGAACAGCAGAAATAGGGTATTTCTTCAAGAAAAATAAAAAACAATGCTGGTTTGTACTGCACACTGCACAAATTTGCATGGTTTCTTTAAAATTCTGCTCCCGGGAAATTGAATAAAGTGCACTTTACCTGACTGTAACAGCTTCATTATTTGGGACCTCAGTGGCACATGTGTGACAAAAGGTTTCAGATCAGCAACAACCAACAAGCTTCAACTCAACTCAATGAAATGTCAGTTTCTGTGGATGCAGAAGGGGGAAAACCATACAGTAGACTCCCCAGTCAGAGGCTGAAGTAGCCCTAAGCCATGCCACAGAGAAGTCACCTAAGAAAATCCCAGTCCAGTAAAACACATACTGGCCTCCTCTTTTAAGCTACACAAACAAGCTTAAGTTTTCTTTACTTTTCAGCCATATCTTGTTCAGATATAATTTTATCTATCATAAATCTTTAATTTGAAATATCCAATACAACTAGAAGTTCCATAATTCCTATTGTTCAGCAAAACAAATAGAATTTTCTATTTAAATAGTAATGCTGTAGTGAAGAGCCTTTCTGACCATTATGCATTTTTTCCCTTAACCAACCTGTATCAAGACTTCTCATTATATCACTAATACACAAATTAAACTAAAGACAAAGCCGAAAAAGCATTAGTATGGTTTCTGTATCCCCTAGATGCTCTTTCTATATTGCATATACAAATTAAAGATGTAGTGCCTCTTGGTTTAAATCAATACCTCAGAAGTCTTTGGTGTCAGACATCAGCAGTGTCATTCCTAAACACATCACCTATCTGCCTCTGTATTCTGTTGACACTCAAGATTTAGATGAGCACAAAAGTGAGGCAGGAAAAAGGGAAAAAAAAAGTTGACCAATCCAAAGATTCCCTTTTATGTGCCATTTCAGCATAAGTGTGCAAGTGTGTCCTCATTCTTTACACAGCATGCACAGAGCTGAGACAGGTCAGAGCACTTCTGTGAATTTCCCAACACTCTGCAACTTGCTGCAGCCTCAGAACTAGAATGCCACAACACCCAGTACACTGAATCAGTCCTTATACTTTTAATTTTCTAATTGAACCTCTTAGGGATGCATTATCATCTCTTTATTAAAAGATATGATAGGCACCTACAGCAGTACACAACAACAGTAATAAGGCATTTTTAATGCCATCTCCCAGTTGTGCTGACTTTCAGTTGAGAGTGCTGGAGCGTTCACATTTCAAAATACAGCTCTGACCCTCCCACTCGCACAAACCACTCAGGAGCCAGTCAGTGCATCAAGCTGTTGTTTGCTGTTACCCTTTTCTGTTCATTTCATGAAGCATGCTTACAAGCAGATCCTCAGAGTTTTCCTGTGAAGGGGATCCACCTACCAATGTTAGGCTGATTTAATCTTTTCCTGCGCTGTACAGAGCCCTTTCAGCTGTGTAAAACAAACTTGGGGGGAGATGAGGGGAAGAAAAGCATTCAATTGTGTCTCTGCATTTTGCTTTGAGGAAACTCAGCCTCATGTTGTTTATAGTGAATCTAGTTTTAAGCAGGGCATGTTGGGGGAGGGGGGCATGTTTTGTTTTTGCTGACGCTGCAAACTGATACTTTGAGGGAATTGTTTAAGGAAAGCAGAGAGTCCTTTATTATGTACGTCATTGCCGAGTGATTTGGCAGATCCCTCGTGAGATGCACTCTCTGATAGGTTGACAGAGAGCTGGACTGGCCAGTTACCAGCAGAAAAGCTCAACTTAAACACTTTTAAAATCTTATGATGGCCAATTTGTGGTTTTGGCTCAAGAAAGAAAGAAGATGAAAAATAGAGACAGCTGGGTGTCAGTGAGGGATGGAATATTGAGGTAATTTTTGTTACTGTGCCACACAAAATTCACTGGCTTTGTACACTGGTTATTTCCAGCCAAGGCAAACACACACACACTGACTAGGTACACCTGCAAAGGTGATGGCAGTTGTGTCAGTGCTTGTCCAAATCAAAACATCACAAAACTCCCTAATACCTACATCTTGACATTGAGACATACTTCATGCAATGTCTAGTTTCTGGTTCTCATAGCAAAATCTGTTTGGATTTGATCCTGTCCAGGATGCAGTAAATCCTTGAAACATCCAAATGCAGACACACCAAGTTTTTGCAGCCAAGGATTGAAACCAGGTCAAAGATTTACCTGGGCCTACAGGCAATGGGACAGTGTATTTTAATATGGTAACAACAAAATACTGTACCATTATGAAAAGGAGCATAACTTTCCAGATTAACTTTGCACATAAATAAATAAATCTCTATCTGCAAACAGAGTAAGAAGGGAATGCTCAGTACAGGAATTGCAGGATCTAAACATCAACCAAAGCCTATTATTAACCACCATTCAAATGGAGCTGGAGTGGAGAGAGAATAGGAGAGTACTTTTACTATAAAGTAAAGATTTTTATGTTAATACAAAACGACACAAAGTGTCTTCTTGCTCTCTTTTGGCATTTAGTTAGGAAAAAACCTCTGGTGAAAATAGTTCTTGCCCTCCAGCTGAATGAGCACTGAGATACCTCAGCTGCAGAGTGACCGGGTGCTCGAGCACCCTGTGGGCAGGGCTGGCTGCTTCTGTGCCAAGGAGCAGGCTGCTTCTTGGAAATGTTTATGCAATTCAGCTGTGCTCCTGCTGGAGCCAGACACTTTGAATTAAAAAAAAAAAAAAATCAAGAAAAAAACCAACCCAACAGCTACAAAAAAACCCCAACAACAAACAAACCAGAATACCCAGCCTCAGATCTCCCACGCCATTAGTGTATCACACTCAGATTTTGCCTTCTACCAAATGCTGTCAAATACCTGTTTTGCTTGGTTCTGCAGGGTGGAGGGAGTTGGAGGACTGCCTTCACTGCTGTCAGTGGTTCCTGATGATATTTCCCACTAGAGAAAATGAGCTTGCTTGTTTGTAAGTCTAAATTCCCTGTGGGGCACAGCTTGGGAAACTGAAGATATGGGAAGGAAAATAATATCTATTAGGGAAACGTGTAAACATCCATAAAGCAGAATGGCAAAACACCTACAGAGAGTGTTGTAACTTTGCCAACAAGCTAATTAGAGTCACTGAATGAGGAGGGAGCTGTGACAGTCAAAAAGTTAAAATAAAAATAAATCAAAAGTTTAGTCTAGCAATTATAACAGGAAATAACCAACAGAGTCAGGCCTCCTACATTCTTTTCCTGGTTCTGCTTCCGATTTACCAAGAAAGTTGGAGAAGCCAGATTTTAGAAGTAGCTTTTAATCTGGATTAAAAGCCTTCATTTCTGATGCCTAGCTGTACACACAGAGGACTCTACAGATCAGTATCTGCAGTGCTCCCTGTGCATTTGTGAGGGCAGAGTTTCAGGGCACTGGTGTCTCTGAAGTCACGTATGTGACCTGGACAAAGCCACAGTCACTGGCCCGCCCAAGTGGCCGTCTCTGAAAGCTTCCCATCTGGGAATTGTGGCTGGCACAGCATATTGCTGTGGGAGTCTGATGTTTAAATGCTCTTTATGACTGACATAACATATTGCTGTGGGAGTGTTATGTTCAAATAATCTTTGTAAACATTTACAAGACTTCCAAGATGCACTCTGTCTCCAAAGGCAGTGCTATTTCTTTTGGAAATAATGAACCCTATGAACTGCACGTTTTCTGAAAGGACCACTGCTTGGTAGGGGTACTGAGCTGCATTTTCAAGTCTGGCTGCAGGAGGAGTTCACATAGAGAGTGACTTAATCAGAGAATCAAAAATAATGTGTCTTCCATTCAATAACACCCCCCCTCCCCCTCCATAGAGACTGCAAATAAAACAATCTGTGATGCCTCAGGAGGAGAGGACAGGTCTCTAAAACACAGGAGCTCTCTGGACACAGGGTTTCTGTTCAATTCCATAAGAATTTCTAAATGAAGAGAGCAAGTGGCTTCTTCTTACACTGAGTTGTGCTATGAGCTCCTCAGAGGCAGAACCAAATTAAGTACCCAGAATAAGGATGTCTCCATAAATTGACATTTTCCTGCACTACATTCAGTTGCAATCTCTCATTCTTATCAAGGGACACCATGGGTCGGAGAGCTACACTCTGACTGCCTGCCAGCACTCACTTAGTTGTGGAAGTCTGAATGTTTCTCTCTATATCAATGCACTATTTTTTCGTCTGTGCTATACTGCTGTAAATACATGCGTCCTGGTCAGCTTTATCTTTGTTGTCAGCCAGAATATTTAGAGTGGCTTGTCAGAAGCAAATTACTATACAAGTTTGCCTTTTTGTGATGAAGGTTGCTACTGATACAATCTTCTAAAGAATATTGCTATGCTGAGGAATAAGCAGAAAAAAACCCAGAGAATGTTGTTTACTGACACTACAGGAAGAAAAAAAGGGCTGGAGTCGGTTTGGTGTCCCCAGCTCTTCCACCCACAGCATGCGGGGGAGAGCGCACTCAATGTTCCTTTCCCTTCTTACTCCCACATGCGGCCCAGGAGGTAACACAGTGTTCACCATCTCCATCAGCCACTGGAGCCCGAGTCTCAGAGCTCCTGCCAAGCTCAGGTCTTCTGCCAACCACCTGCTTGTGCAACCCGTGTTTTCACATAGAAAGCAATTTGGACCTACACACTGAGAAATCGTACAAACTCCCAAAACAAAAACAAATGCCTTCCCAGCATGATGGCTCATTTCACTTTTGTAAACTTTATCTGGAAGCCTTAAAAAAGAAAAGATGCTTAGGCCTGACATGGAAGTAAGTGACAAAGAACCCTTTGCTAGGTGATCATAGTGCACTGCCACTATACAGGCAAAGTATCTCCCTCTAGGCAGCAACAAACTGAACACAGTGACATGGACAGTGTTTCCACACCTGCTAGGGACTCTGGGAAAACAGCTTCATCTTTACAGCTATCCTAGCACAGCTGGATGCAACACCCTCATCTTCACATACCTCACCATCTTTTGTTATGCACAACACACAGTTTTAGTGAGTGAATGCAGGTACAAAAAATAAACCTGGTATTTGCGTACGGTCATTGTCAACTCGACTGGCTTCCCTAGATCAAAAGGCTTTCTTTAAGGGACATTAAAATTCAGACATCACAACACACCGTTTGAGAATCCTTTCCTGTTTCCTTCAAAAGGCAGAAATAGTGAAACCATTTACCAAGAGCCTGAAACCAGATAAAGTTAATGAAAGTTATTATTTCCACTAGTCAGACTGTCTTTCCTTCATACTCAATCCCAGTTTGTGCACTCCCATATGATAACATATAGGCTGTGAAAAGCAGAAGTATTAAAAGTCTTCTTAACTACAGGTTTTTAGTGGAAAATAGACTAGATTTCTAAACTGGAATTTCTAGTAAAAAAGTAGTACTTTATTATTAATGAGCTACTCCCCCTGATGACATATATATTGCTAGTGATAGATACTCAATAGAGATGATTTTATCATAATGAAACTAATATTAAAACTATTTAATCAAAAAGTGAAAGGGTCTATTTCTAAACATTTGAATGTGAACTTTTGAATTCTTCTTATAGAAACCACTCTCAGAACTGTTGAACTCTAACTTCAACATATCAACTCTTCATTAAAGGGACATGTCCTTCATACTTGCCTCCAGTATCTTCTGTCCAAAGTTTCCTAATTAAAAAAATGTTTATTTCTCTACTACACACACCCACACCCACCCATTTTCAGTCATTCATTGCTATTTCCCTTTGTTTTGTAGGCTCGTCCAAAAGGAGAAGGCCTGACACCATACCAGGGCAAGAAACGCTGCTTTGGTGAATATAAGTGCCCCAAATGCAAGAGAAAATGGATGAGTGGAAACTCCTGGGCTAACATGGGACAAGAATGTATCAAGTGCCACATTAATGTCTATCCTCACAAACAGGTAGGAGAAATGCAGACCTGATGGCAACAGGCTTGGAGCTAGGAATGCTGTTGTCTTTGTAAAGCATGGGTAAGACTTAAAGAACTTGACATGGGCTGCAACACACCGCAGAGAATGTTTCCCAGATGAGTTGTCTCAGTCCTGGAAATCTGGACAGGTGTCATCAGAGTTGCAAAATTTGAATGTTCTTTCTTTCAGTACAAATACCTCAAACCCAAAATCTTTACCTGCCTTTCTTATAGAAAGAGACTGTGGGGCTTTTTAATCTTAAGAGTAAAAAAAGTTCAGCAATAGCAATTGGCCTTTTAGTTCTTCTGATTCTCTTCATATTTACACCAATTTATTGTTTCATTGCACTGGTTTCAGCATGTGTACTGCTTTTTTCACTTGTTGGATTTTCTCAAGGGGCTATCTCTACTTACAAAGAGTAGTGATACAGGAGAACAATATTAAGATGACTCTTGCCTACAAAACTTATTGGTTAATGACACTAATTTAACGTAAGAATCTCAGAGCTTCCAACGCCTCTTGTTCCTTGCCTCTGTTTTGACAGCTTATCTAAAAAATCCAAAATCCAGGTTGAGTCACTTACCACATGCATGGAATAAGGTCTTGAGCATGAGAGAAATTACAGGACCATCGACAGCACAAGACCATTTATAGCATAAGTTTATCAATACTTGTCTTGTTCTTCAAAATTCTTTTCATCATTTACGTTGATGTTCAAAGGGTCAAGAAATCATTCAAGAAGTATCCCATCCACACTGTACAGAGGCATTATAGACTTAGAAGTGTTCATTTTTATAATAAAGTTTTGCAAGTAGGCCACTGTGCAGAGCTGCCCCTCGTGGCGGGGCTGGAGGAGTCCAGTGTGCACAGCAGTACTAAATCAGACACACACTGTGGGAGGGTTGCCATCTGCAGTGCTTGCATAAGCTGTGCTTGCCACCAAGCCACATACAATGCACTTTTCTGGGGAACCATCCCAGCATGTGCAGTGCATCTCTCCACAGTTAACCCCATCACTATTTCCATGCTATTCTCTAAGCACACCATAACTCATGGATGTGGAAGAAAGAGCACGTGTCTATCCATATGTTCCTGTCCCAGCAGCAGGTATTGCAGTTATCTGACATTTCAAGACAAGAGTGAATTTCAGCTAGGCTTCCCAATATAAATAACTTGTAACCAGTCACTAGTGCTCTTCACCAAAATGTGAACTTTGAACCTCCAGCTGAAAGATTCTACAAACTTTTGTCACTGCCTCACCTCCATCTGCTTCTATTTCTCAGTGTTACCATTGTCATCCTTTCTAGTCCTTTTCATTCTTCCAGAGGGGTCCTGTGCTGCTTCTGATGAACCACAACAGCAGCAGGCAGGCAGTGAAGGGAGCAGCATCAATTCATGCACAGAGGCAGCAGCAGCAGCAGAGAGCTGCCAGGCTGCAGGAGGTCTGTGCTGCTGCTTGGCACAGCTGCCTGTCTGCTATCCCATACATGGAGTTTGGACATGCTTCCAGTGCCACACCAGGCTCTCTAAACATTTATCAACATTTATCAGTGGGGAGCTATTCTGCTCCATTTTGGAAAATGTATCTAGTCACTGGTACTCTTATACCAAAAACTGTATTTTGTAAAAACACAGTGAACAATTTCATTAGATTTCAATATTTCTAGTTTGAGAATTAAAGCACAACAAAGTCTTGCTCACTTTACATAGTTTGTTTTGGTTTTTTTAAATAGCACTGCTACACCACTTTAACATTTTCTAAGTATGTTTCCTATTTATTCTTTAGATTTTCGTTATCTTGTTGGTATCTACCATGACAGAGGCCTCATTCATGTTTGATTTCCTGTGCATTTCTAGATGTTTGTAAGCCCTCACTTCCCTCTCAGTGGATGTCCTCAGTTCATTATGTGTGCCTTCTGCATTTATTATATCGGATCAGAGTATTTGCATTCTCATCTGAATCTTCCACTGAACAGGTTTTCCAACTTAAATAATTCACCTGAGAAAATATCTTGCCTCCCCCTACACACCATGATTCTCTTGTGTCATTTTAACTCCATTTGAAAAAATAAAGTGTTGCAGTTAAAGAAAACAGCAGACAGATGCTACAAACAGCAATGTCCACAATATGTGATGTGATTGATCATAGTACAAATAATCAATAAATTAAGTTTTTTCTTCAGTTTAACAAAAAACAGATGAACTGTAGCAGTCTGACTTCCTTTCAAGATCAGACAGTATTTACTTCTAGTGAAATAAAGTATTTCTCCTTTCAAGCAATCTTGTCAGTATTTCTCTTCAGCAATGTGCTGGAATTCATCATCTCCTATTCTTACTGTTTGCCCTACCATTTTGTAAACATTTTTTTGTAGCCTAACTAAAAAAAAATATATATATATATATATATCTTGGAACATAATTTTAAAAAGTAATGGATATTTTATCAGCAGATGAAAATGACTGCTGGTCCCTCAACATGAAGTCACCTTTTGTCAAGTTACAAGAGCTTCCAAAACTGTAAAATCTATAAATATCTCAGCCCATATCTAAAACAGTCAAGGAGCACAGTTCCCTGGCGAGGGCATATGATAGAAAGTTTCCATTCAGTACATTCATCAGGAAAGCTCACACCAGGTCAAACCAACTCCCCCATTCCACACCTGGTCCCAGGCAGTGGCAGACACAGGAAGGTGTGTGTGTATCGACAAGACAAAACAGTCACCTCTGGGGATTCTTCCCCAGCCTCTTGTATGGCCTAGTGACTATCTCTGCATTGTCCCAGTTTGTCACCAAACAGATCAAACCTTGCAGAGCCTATTAAATAGCTGAAACCCAATCTCAGGCCACCAAGCCTTGCTGCATCACTGTCACTGTAGGAAAGCAGGATCCATGTGCCCAATTTAGGACAAAAATTTGAAAATCTTATTTCAGGATTGCTCAATATTCATTGTAGTGAATTAGGAGTTTCTTCTCAATTGCCAGGCCTGCCCTTTTTTCCCATCCTCATCTCTGTAGCTGTATTTCATCTTCCCCAGCCACTTTCCCAAATCCATGGACTTCCCAGTACTGTAAGGTTTGTCCATGTCTCACAAAGAATGGTTTGGTGCTGAAGTACTCCCATGTAACTGGCTCAGGCAATAATATCAGAGTACTGAAGATAATAATCTCCACTCTGGATAGCTCTGGGGTAGCCATTCAAGCACATATGTTGGCTCTGTGAATGGCTCGTGCAGCTATGCTCAAATCTTGATTTCCTATGCATATCTTTCATTAGTGAGTCCCTGGAGAGGAGAGCAGCCACACTTTCCTGCCACCTGCTCATTGTTCCCAGAGGCTCATTCACTCCAGGAAACTATCCTGGGCAAGTTCCCCACAAGGAATGTCTCAATTCAGCCCTATGCTCTTAGTCCACATGGCCTAGCTGTGAGAATGAGTTTTTAATCTCTCTAGGGCAGGAAAAGTCTTCTCAGCACTTTTACAGCTGTGTATATACTTTAGAGTGCTCTATAAATACAGCTCTAAATCTCTGTATTTAAAAGAGATGGTGGAGCATGTATTCCAAGAGGTAACACAGGGGCCTGACAGGAGGGCTGTTGCCATTCCCAGCTCATCCACCAGGTAGGGAATCAGGTGATTGTCACACCTGAGCTGCAAAACTGCTCCTCAACCAAGCTTTGCTAAATTATTCCACTGTGTTCCTATTTCTGCATTTTCACCTCACTCCCTCAAGTGACAAAGCTTCCCATGGGAGTGCTTACAGGAATACACAGAACATGGGGCAAAAACCATAGGCCCATTGAGCTCAGTCCTTACTGGAAGTTAAAGAGCTATCCAGACAAATTTGCTCGATAGCAATTTCAAAAGTTGTTTCCCAGGTAGTTACTTTAGCTACTCTAAACATAAGCAGGAATCTCAGACAAGACTTAAACCTCTCCTGTTCTTCCAAGGAATTTGGATTTTGTGGTTGTTTATGCTCCTTCTTACCCTGCTTCAGCAACAGAGCCAGTCCTTATAGTCATTCACCAGCATTCTTGGCAGTGTAACAGCCCAGATGCCAAGCTCTGAATTCTCATTTTCTTCCCCTGCCTACTATAGCAGCAACATCTGCGCCCGTGGTTATTTCCTGGCTGGCCTCTTATCAAGGCTTCTTCTCCGACTTTGTGGCAAAGGCCAGTGCTGTTTGTGATGACAGCTGTTGCACTGGTGCAGAACCAGCCATCTGGTGACTGACTTGTCCTCTTGGACACTATTTTCTTCCAGCTGTCAGGAATTTACTGTTGGACTGGAAATAATTTGGTATGTAAATACATACCTCATGATACTCAAGTTATTACTTTCATGGGCAATTCAGTGGTCTCATCATAATTCCCATATCTGAGTGCAACCACAGCCACCTTGCTTCCCTCAGTATGGGGAGGGGTGGGTATGATCACTCAAGCCCAATAAACTTTTCAGCAGTTTGAAGCCTACAAGTATGATCTTTTGACTCTTTGGATTTAATAAACCCTCCCCAGCATGCCCACGCTTGTGTACTCCAGCTATGGGAATACACTGCACCTCAGACTGCTGCTTTTCTGAACTCTTAAAAAAGAGATTTTCACCATTTCCCTCATGCTGTTATCATTCATTCCTAGTTGGCCTGTCCCAGAGGCATGCTGCTCTCTTTAAGCATCCTGCCTCTGATCTGCTGCCTTCTTATCACTGTCTCTTGGATTCACGGCGACAGCCCAGGGCCTTGGTCATGTCTCTCTTCCCCCAGGCAGATAGAAAAGCAGACAAGATGGACATTGCACTTAATCTTTTCTTCCCCAGGCCCAATTCTTTTATTGGACTAAAAATTTACAAATTCACAATATCATATGTTTCTTGAGAAAAGCATGGCTCTTTAGGACTGTTAACCTAACAATTATCCTGCCAGCAATAGCTGCAGAATCTTTCTATTCACATTCCTAATCTGACATTTAATCATCTCATTTGCTGCATTAAGATTTGATGTAAATGAGTCCAGAAAATTATTTTTAAGTGTTTTCTCTCATTTGAATTCTGATGTGATCCTCTATCCATCAGTGGTGCAATTAAATTGTTCCATTCCACAGCAGAAAATACAAACAGAAACAGGCACATTATTCCATTCTACACCTTGGTGGAAGCAATTTCCCTCAGGATGTCCTAGTGATGCTTTCTTTAACACCTAACACTTCATAAGGGTGAGTTTTTTGTTTGAGAGCTTTGGGGTTTCAGCTGACTGTTGAGGAATGCACAGGTCATGCAGTACATCTAGACTGGGACAGCAATAACTCATAGTCAAAAGTTAATTTGCAGGTCAGGAATTGATATATAAATATGAATTTCTGTCAGCTTCATTCCCCTGTGGCAATATCTTTATTCACCACCACCAAATGCTTTCCTGGTGGAGCTGCACAAGATTATTTCCACCCTGCAACTACCAGGAGAAAATTAAACAAAGATGCACAAAAGTGAAGTCCAGAAGAATACAGCTGCGGATGCTTTTACAGTTAAAGTCTCCATTTAATGGAAAAAAAGGATACCTTTCCCCTAAGGAACATAGCAGGATTTACTGTTGTTCTACAAACCCCATTTCACTGCTTTCTAAGGAAAAGAGTTAACTTATCAGCCAAATAGCCTGTCCCCTTCTCCACACCCTGTCCAAGTGCATGGCTGAGTGCTCAGAGGCAGTGCAGGGCTCTTGCAGCCTCCCCAGTTCCTGGTGCCTCCTGCAGAACTCGGGCAGCCCCAGAGCTGACACAGCGTGCAACAGCCAGGCCCTGCTGCACACTCCTGTGCCAGTGCCCTCTCCTTGCACCACACCAGAGCTGGGGATTAGCCCAGCCCTGATGGACACACAGCTCCGTGACTAACATCCTACACTTTTGGCATGGTGTAAGAAAAGTTCCAAGAGTATAAGGTTATTACTTTTAGGTTCTCCTCCATTAGTAACAGACAGCAGCAGGACAAGAACACTTGCTACTCAGGGTGCAAGAAACCCATGAAGAGAAAACGGCAAATGGAGATGAAGTGGGATTTCATTTTATGCAAAAGTTGGGTTGAAATGGTTTTGAGACACAAACCACACAAGTACACCACCAATTTCAAAGCCTCAGCCCTCCACCACCTCACCAGAAGTGCAGCCTGGGCTCCGCACGGCTTCGTGCCTTCCAGCTGGCCCTTGGCAACCTGCTTTCCTGCATTTGTAACCCCTCTCTCCCCAGCCTGTGTCGTAACATACTGGTAACAATAACAGTTCTGAAATCAAAATGCTTCGCAGGCCAAAAAGCTGAGCTCAATCAACGCTGGGGGAAAGCAAACTACGGAGAGCTATTGTTTCTGAAAACCATCCAAAAACTCTTGGCGCTTCAAGGCATTCCCAATGTCCTTTGCACTATTTCCAGGAAAAATGATTCCCAAGGCCTTGCATATTAAAAAAAAAAATCTGGCTTATATCAATAAACATGATAACTGCTGTATTTTTCTCTTTAATCAGAGCACAGCTAGCATGTAGAAGCAATCAGAGCTGAGTCAAATAGCCTGTTTCGAGTGTAGCATTTCAAAACTGTCATTCGCTGTTCAAGAGTGTAAATTAACCCCTGGGATTCCAGAAGCTGAGCTTCATCTTTGTATATTTATGTAATGCAAATTCTTGAAGAATATTTGTGGGCAGATGTTGGTGGAATAAGTGGTAGATGAGGTAGAATGGGAGTCTTCTGACCAAGCACACTTATTCAACTTGCCTGTCTTGTGGAATAAGCAGCATCTGGACCAGTGCTTGGACTGCAAGCTTAGGAACAGAATTGCTGGTTCTGATCTCAAATCTCAACATAGTGACATGAAACGTTTAAAGCTCAGTAGGGT
Organism: Melozone crissalis; assembly: GCF_028551555.1. NCBI lineage: Eukaryota > Metazoa > Chordata > Aves > Passeriformes > Passerellidae > Melozone > Melozone crissalis. The sequence goes on along the minus strand of NW_026535797.1, from coordinate 24,287,374 downwards.
TGCAGGGCAGAGATGAAGAGTGCATCTACCTTCCTCATGTTACACAGGAAATCCACTTTGCAGTTGAAATGTAAAGTTAGACTCAAAGACCTATGTGGAGCAGGACAATATCATGGTTCAAAACACCAAATCAGAAACAAACCATTGACAATCACTACTGAATCACTCCTATATATTGTTCTGCCTAGATGTGCAACATAATAAGAGTGTTGCACCTAAAATCCAGTACAAGCAAGCAAGAATTCACTGACATCCCTTGTTCAAGACAATACAATATGTTTTGCGTCATTTTAGCTATTCAGAGAGAGAAACCCTTCTACTCCCCGATTTATGAGCAGTTCTTGCAGTATTACATAGCCAAAAAAAGCTTTAAATATATCTGTTCCTGTCCACAGAGTTTCAGGTAGGTGGCTTGACAAAGAACTTATAAATGAAATCTTAAATGATCAGGTGTACTTTAAGACCTTACAGATAAAGAAAAGTCTTTAAGATTAAGAGAGGTGTTAAGACATAAATGGCCAAGATGGTGTAATTTTTATTTACTCGCCCACTGCTCCAAGAATCACATTTTGAAGATATAAGCAAGGGTCTAATATCCCTGTAAAAACAGTGAGAAGCTTGTGGCTAGTTTTCAGATTTCACACCACATGCTGTGTCTACCACAGTCCCATGAAGAACTGCTGCCTTCATGGCACTGTGCAATGAAACAGCCTTTCAGATACATTTCATGAAAACAGATCAGTTATGGGTTAGGGAATTTGGGAGTGTTTTCCAAGCAAATGGTACACTTTATTAACTTCTACCTCACATCTCTATCGCTTCCCTACCTATCAGACTTCCCAAACCTTTGACTTTGTCACAATATTTAACTTGGGTATTTTATTTTCAGAATGACTGTGAGGCCTTTTACATACCATGAAAAGTGAAAGCACAAATACCTAACAACAATGAATCAGCTTCATTTCCTCCAGCATGCTGATTTCATGAATATTATTAAAAGTACATCATTTATTACTCAGATTCAGTGCAAAGGATTGTGTCATGATGTTGGATTTTGCTTTGTTTTTGTTTAAGTTTAGAATTTTTTTACATTTTGTTAAAAGCTTTGCAGCTGCTCTGCTTCAAAACTTTCAGCCTCAAAACCATGGGACTACCTATTGGGAAAGCACCATTTAGCTATGTAATATCTGTGCAGAGTATGACAGTTTTCTTCATGTAGCAGCTAGTCCTAACATTGATAATGCCTGCTCTGCATTGCTGGGCAATGGGATTCCCAGGCTCTAGGTGTTAGTGCCTTTGGGACATCTAAGTTACTGGAGCTAAGCAAATGAACTCTTTTGTTACTGCTTTTTAGAACTGAAGTCCTCAATCCAGTATTTTTGTAATTTGTCTGCAACAAAGTTAACAGCACCTTTATAAAGAATGATATTGAATTGTGAGGTCACTCTGAACCAACGTAGAGCTCAAGGGCTGAAAAAATCACTCCATACCTTCAGGAAAGGAACATGGTACCTTTTTAATTACCAGTAGAAAGCTCAGTTCGGGCCTAACAGTAGACTTCACATGCTGAATAAAGAGTACCAAGGACAAAACTTTGGATCTAACCTAATTTCCTTCCCAACACTGCAGAGACCCCTGGAAAAGCCGGACGGCCTGGATGTGTCAGACCAGAGCAAAGAACACCCCCAGCACCTGTGTGAGAAGTGCAAAGTCTTGGGCTACTACTGCCGCCGTGTGCAATAAACCTTCACCGTGGCCTCTTCCCATCCCCATCATCCTGAGAGATTCTCTGGCAGCAGCACAACAGATCAAGATAAAAGCTAAAATAATTGCCAATATTGCCTATCTAATAATATGCCTTACCATTAATAGAATGTAACATTTCTCCTGTGCATGCACACGCATGCAATAGGTATTTACAGGACTATGATTTGTATACATATATATGTAAATTTATATATGTACACACATAAGGTGTTACTAATGATGTTCACAACAGAACTACAGTTACAGGTTCTGCTGATTGTTTACACAGACCCTATATCACAGCCAGGTGAAATGAAGTACTTTTCAAAAGGCAAGGAATAATATTCACAAGGAATATTTGTTACATGTATGGCTTTTGCAGAGGTTCAGTAACTGTGGGGCCACTAATTGGAAGCACTCACCCACAACATGAACACTGTTCTTATTATATGACAAGACAAAGGAAGATGAAACAAGCCACAGCATAAAAGGGGAATTACTGCTTTCCCAGTTTTAGAAAGTCTTAAGGGGTTTGTGCTGCTGATTTCTTGGACTTTTTTCTATTTGCTACCATCTCTTGGGCAGGACTTAGGCAAAATAATTTTTGCAGGACATGAAAAAAAAAGTGAATAATTGTTTGAGGGGCGTGGGTTGGGTAGGAAGGGAATGCCATAAGATTCCAAGAGGTTTTTGTAGGAGACAAAATTGGCTTGCTTATGCAACTACGAGATCCTTCTCTTGTCATATAATCCCACTGACATGGCCCCTTCTTCGTGCATGACATGTTCATTAGGCTACAAGCACACTAAATTTACTATGAATAAGGGGATGAGAATACTTAAAACTGACCCCAATATCCTTAAGTAAAAGATTAGCCAAACTTACTATTTATAGTAGTTTAAAAGCCGCTTGCTGGAAATATTTTTATGTCCTGTTTTCTACTATAGAAATTTGTTATGATATGAAACATGTTAGCCATAGGGGTGTTTTAAGGCATGGAGAACACTCTATATAACCCTCTTTCTTTATGTCTTCCTGAAGAAGACCTACATACCTGGGGAGAAATTTAGGAATTCTATTTCATTGTCCCATTTCAGGTAGAACTTTGCACAGGGACAGCCTGCTGCAAACAACATCTTGTCAGGGATTGGCAAACTGAAAGTACCTCGAGACAGTATCCTGATTGTATGTCTGTGTGAGAGTACATTGGCAAAAGGACACAACAAGCAATTAATTTGTAGCATTCACTAAAAAAATTAGAGGAATAATGTTTGAGGTTGGGGGGGGGGGGTTTACATCAGCAATTTACATTTTTATGAAGTTTCCTTTAGGGAGATTGATTTGTGTGAATGATACTTAGAGAAAATACTTTAAATCCTAAATAACTTGATGTGAACTAAATGTGTTCTGAGGACTAGCTCTGTAATGCAAAGAAAGTGGGGGGTTTATGCCAAGTGATAGCAGGATGTTACCAGTATGTCAAGACGAGCTCTTATAAAGAAAGTAGAGAACTTATCATGACTACTCACCTAGGGAACATGAAGCTCCTGACAAATCTGCTGCAGGGTCCAGCTTTTGCCATTTCCCTGCTTTGCTATAAGCAGGGCAAAATTGCATCTGCTTGTTTGGTGGGAGTGGCAGGTACATGTCTTGAAAACTCTATTATTTATGGGCAGCCTGAGTGACCCAGCCTGCTGCTCACAGCAATGGATAAGCATCCTGACTCCTGGCTTCTGACCACACCTGTCCCATAGCTCCCTGATTTTGGGCAAGTCACAAGATCCTTCTGGACCTCAGTTTCCCCAACTGCAAAAGGGGGTGATAATACTTTAGCACACCTACCTCACAGGAGAGTTGTGAGGTTTACTTAATATCTCTTAAGTGTTTTGGCATCACTGGATGAGAAGTGCTGTGTAATGCTAAAATAGAATTACTAAATTAATCACTTGGAAACTACTTTTGCCCAGTTAGCAACTCCAACTAAAATAGTTGAAAATAATATTATTGAAAGTAACACTAATAAACAGTTCAGTTGCCTCAGTGAAGATATGCAGTTTTAGCATTTTCAAATGCTAACACATTCTTTTGCACAGATTCACAAATTAACTTAGAGACAAATTCTCTCCACAAAGATACTAATCTGTCTATACAAATAAGAAAATACACAAGCAAATCTAGGGGTGGATTTTCTAAGCTTGACCTCTAGGATTAATCTCAATAGTTTGTTTCAAGCATGAGTAATTTTGAAAGAGGAGCATTTTAGACCAGATCTATTTTTTGCTCTTGAGCACTTAATAGTACAGGAACAAAAAAAAAAAAAAAATCACCTAGATGGTTCACATCTAGCTAAACAACATGTAGAAAAACCCTCTTAGATGAAGATAAGAGAAAACGTTATTTTATTTTCTCCCTGAAACTAAGATGTTGCTATCAAACATTTTTTTCAGTACTGAAATTATCTCCCTGTTATGATAACCACTAAAACCAGTAAAATACCACAACTCTTGAAATAGCTGTATCACTAGATCACACACCAGCAGGTTCTGACAAAAAGCTGATTAAAAGACACCATTATAAGCATTGGTATTCTCATGACAGTGCGCTATTAAGAATTGTTTATCCATATTCAACACTGCGAGGCAATCCCTTTAGCGTATGGATTTTTAGATTATACTAAAAATACACGTGATCTACTTTAACACAACGTCTATAGGTGTAGCATTATAATTCTTGAGAGTATACTTATGAGAGTTCAGTATTTATATTATTGATGTGTTCCTAGGCAGGAGACATATAATTTAAGGGATACTTAGCATATCTGTAACAAAGAGGAGAGCAGATCTCCCCCTGCCCTGGCGCTGGGGGGAAGCAGATGAAGAACACAAGGTGTGGGGAAGCACGGAGTGACACTGCCGTGGTTTTACTGCCTGAGGCGAGGCACAGATCCGGCGGTGCCGGGGGCAGCGGGAACCGCGTCCCTGCGCAGGGTGAACCCGGCCCGGGCAGGGCAGGAGCGCCGAGCTCGGAGCCCCTGTCCGGGCATCTCCTCCCTGCTCAGGCTGAGCCCGGCCCGGCCCGGGCAGGAGCGCCCAGCTCGGATCCCCCGCCCCTCCCTGCACTGCACTGCAGCTCAGGCCCCGAGCATTCGCTCCACACTGAGCCTGTGCAGTGGGAGCGGCTGGAAAACCACATCCACATAATTGTGTGTAACAGCTTATGATCATTGGGTTTTAGTTAGTGGCACAGAAGGGACTTTTCTGAATTTTTACTTCAAAGGAAAGAAAGGATGATTGATTACAACATCTAGATTACTTCTACCCCCTCCCTCCCCACACAAAGAGAAATCACCTAATCTAACCAGCTCTTTCCAAATTAGAAAAAAAAAAGGTAAAAGTGCAGATTTTTGATGGGAAAAAGGAGGAATTGATTTATCTTTTAAATTTTAGTGACTGCTTTCTGATGTTCTCTAACTAGCTCTGCACTGAGAGCATCAGCTAGCAATTGTTGAAGGCATTAGTAGACAGTATTGGCAGGAGTGAAGCAAGCATCAACAAAATGAGTTTTTAATCCATACAGGCCTCCCTAAACTGAGTATTCTTTAGGGGCGTACCTGAGAGCAGTTTGGCTCTGTGCATTTATTTGGCAAACTAGATTTTCAACCTCAGATGCTTGCTGTTGACAGCCCACCAATATATTCTGTCCTATTCTAACTTTTTAAAATTTTCACCTTTTTTAAACCTTTTTTTTCAACTTCCATTTATTTCTTTAAAACCAGCAACAAAAGCCAATCAAACAAATAAACGCCCTGTAATTTGTTTAATGAGTTGGTCATAACATTTCATATCAAATTTGGCACACCTCTGGAAAAATGTTTGAGGAATTTGAAATGTGTGACATAGGTTTTTAGCTGCTTTAACCTAATGAGGCTACAATGAAGTTATTACAAAAACTTCATTTAAAGATGATGAAGAAATATCCTAGTCGTTTAAAGGATGGCCCCATTTTAGCCAGTTCCTACTGCTGCTACAACAGATGCAAAATGATGCCACACAAGCAATGTTTGAGGCATTTTTGTCTCAAAGTTGCTATTTAATTTCAGATAAATACACAAGAGTATATATTCTTTCTGAAACTAGGTGTATTTTGAAGTTCCCCATTATATGGGACTTAGTTTTTAAACTAAAAATGTGAAGTTACATATGCCTGAGAGAAGCCTTATACCTAAAAGTGTTATGTACATTTTACCTTTTTATATAACAAGAAATTTAGATTATACATGGATTGCATACCTGTGACACTCTAGCATTTTTTAAAAAAACCCGAAACCTACTTAAAACGTTAAAAGTTTAGAGCTTTTGGAAACATCAGACTCCATAGACTGGTGGTCTTTGTCCTGCAGTTACACAGAAGATTTTTTTTTGTCCTGTTCTGGATCCTAAGAGTTGTCCACTGAACAGTAAGCAATAAATCATCAACACGTGTTTTTCAAGTTAAGTAGATAGACATATATTTTCCACTTGCCTTTGCCAACATATTTTAAAATGTGATTGAACTATCCCCATAGAAAAATCATTCTTTCAGCTATCACTCCACTCCCAAGTGGGCTTCCACCCATATCTCTTTCTTATCTGCAAAACCAGTGCTGTCCATTGAGGTTGCTATATCGCTCAAGTGCTCAGAGGGCTGTTTGAGATCTTAGATATAGGGATGATGGATTGTGTTTCTAGGATGAATTTCAAAGGGACAATCGTGTGCAGTTACTAGCTATAGATGATTGATATAAATGTTTACCCCTGTATGAAGCATTTTACAGTTTTACTTGCAGATGTGTATTTATCTTGAGTTATACTTGACATAGAGTTTCTTTCAATTTTTTTTTTTTAATACTATGTGTGTATTTTGGAAACCTTTTTAGATGTTAAAATTTTTGAATGGTTACAAATATTTCTTATAATACTGAATTGTTATCTGGAAACTCTTTGCAGTAACTTTTTGTATATATTTGAGGGCCTTTTTAAAAAAGTATTGTTTGTTTTTTGGGCAAAGTTTTTACAATTGGGAAGCTTTCAGAAGGGCCTTCCTCTCAACTAGGATACTAACAGAGGTAAGAGTTTTCTTAAGTATTTTGCAGTATTTTGCAGAACTAAGGATGTATCCTCAAGAAAATATTTATGGAAATAATTTACGTTTTTTTTACAATGCTTTTGTCTGTATAAAGTATGCAACAGAACTACATTAAGAAGGAAATATTGTCTACATAAAATATTATATGAAAGTTGGTACATAATTCTGACAAAAAACCTTGCAATTCTTTAAGCCATATTGTTTTTGTTATCCTTGGATGAAAATATCAGTATTAAGTAACCAGTGTATTATTCAAGTGCTTAGACTTATATAAAAATGCTTATACGGTTTATTTATGTGTATTTGGGGAACGAGTGCTAGAAAAGCTATCACTAGACATGTAGCAAGTGAGGAGCAAATATCAGAATACTGTCACTTTATGGCCTCGTGAGGGACACAGCGGTGTTGGAAGCACCGTGGAGACTCCGCTCTCAGGAGCTCCGAAGCACAAGTGGTGGGTTTCAAATGGTGGCTCTTCCCTTCCCCGTGACTAGAGGGGAAGAAAGTTGGTTGGGACACTGTTTAACTTGACTTTCACAACTCTTTGCAGACTGTGAGCTCAGCTATGCAGTATCATCTATAGCAATAATATCAATCAAAGGATGTAAGAGAAAAGGATTGAAGTAGATTATTGTAGGGGTTTACGTTTATTTTAATTAGGACTGATAGCAATATAGAATATGCATGTGCACGTATTCGAAGCATTTTACACTTTACATTTCATGTAGTTTGATTATATTATGAAGGATTGAGTTTTTAGTTTGATATTTTACCATGCTAAAATGGGAGGTCAGCCCAGCCCTATACTGGATTCTTGTTTCCTTTAAAAGGTTATTTAGTACAGCACTCACTGCATTGTGTAATAGTGCTAAAACTAACACTATTTTATTAATTTCTTCAGCTTTAAAAAAAAATTAACCTAATGATTATTACATTTGTTTAACTGTACCCACTGACCTTGTCAGATTCAGTTGGCAAATTGTGTAAGTTCTTTTTCTGTAACTGTTAATAAACTTGTACAGCTAAAACAAACAAAACCTATGGACAAAGGCCTCAGAGGTACCAGTTCTGTTTCACCAATCAAGATGACAGCTTGCTCATCTGGTGACTGTGTTGCTACCGAGACTGTAAAACCTCTGTTGTGGATTGTCCATAAAATGGCATTCCGACATGTGCCTTATTTGCTGGATAGTATACAGCTTTCCTCTAGTATTCTAGCATTTTAATGCTGTATTAAAGTATTTCAAAAAAACCCAGCAAGAGTGTGGCATGGTTTTCTGGAACATTCCTTCCTTTGACAATTTACTCCCAGCTGCAGTGTGTTCCTGGCTCTGGCCTGGCCAGCCACAGTCTGGTGCCTGAGGAGCAAAGCTGCCCCACCACAGCCATGACACAAACCATGGGAAGATGATTTCTCCACTGCAGCGAGTCCCTCTGCTGCAAGGAGCCTGGTCACATCAGGGTGACAGCTCTGCACTGCTAGAGGGACACTTCGGGTTAATGGTGCCAGCTCCTGTTCTTAACAGCCTACTCCTTCTCAAGGAAAACCTTCTATAATCAAAGTGCAGTTGTAGCCTTTGGTTGGATTGCAAAGTTTATGTGCCAGAAAGTTGCTGTAGTGAAAAATAACATTTATCATTCTTTGCAAACACAAGAAGCCACCAAGAACTAGACCTACTAAATACTTGTTGTGTATTAGCAATGCTCTTCTCACACTCCCAGCCAAAGTTCAGTGGCAAGTACTCTTCTCCTGAGACTGACAATACTGTAGCGACTGGAAGTTAAAATAAGGGTGTCAGAAATTAACTTTGGACTCTACGTATCCTGCCTCTAACACAAGAGATCACCTTCATTTGAAACAAGCAGAAAAATTTTATTAGACACACCAGCACACATTTTTTTATGCCTGATCATCCATAGAAAACACACTGTGTATTTGCCACTTGGAGATCTTCACCACATGGACACCACTTCTATTACATAGCAAATCTGATTTCTGGATTGGAGTCCTCATTCAGTCCACATGAGAGAGAGCAAAACCACATCCACATTTGTGCATTGTTAGGCAGTGGTGGGAGAAGAGGTTGAGAAGGAATTGTACAGTTCTGAAGCTCGAAAACAGTAACTATTTCATCAAATGGTGAAATACATCCCCAGCGGAGCCCCATGGAAAGGGAAAGCACATATTCAGAACTTGTTGGTAAATTTTTTTTTGAAAAATAAAACATACTTCACTTCTTCACTTAAAATTGGCTACAGCACTTTCCCATAGCAAACACAAGCCACAAAGCCAAGCTCAGAACTGAAATGCATCTTTCTTTTTACAGAAGACCTGGGGTTTCCCAAAAAACCCACAAACACCTCAGATTTAGCACTTAACTGAGACAAGAAAACATGCTGAGTAGAACCAAAAAGTCTTAGCTCCCTATTACCACATTTTCTATAATTCCTCAAAGAAATAACCTTTTCATATTTAAAACAAAAGTAGATCAACACAAATGATATTGCATCAACAAAAACAAACAACTCTTCAATCATTTTCATTGCCAAAGCATTTCCCTTTCCTGTTCTGTGTGAATGAGGTCAAGAGACAATGCACCAACCTGCTTGCAATGGAAGAGCCAAATGATTCCCACTACAGGAAAATAATAGTGCTTTCATTAACAGGGATTTCATATAACACTGATACTTCAAAATAAAAAGCTGTTTCATTATTCTTTAATGAAAACCCATTTAAACAGCACACCAAGGCTCCTGCTCCTCATGTTAGTCACATCACACCAAAAGCTTCTCCTCAGATCCTCCCACTGCATGGCAGGCATACAGACTAGACCCAAAATCCCAACTGGGAAGGGGAATATTCACTGCCATATAACACAGTCAAATGTTTAAAAGGCTGCTTCTGTCTCCATACCCCTCTGCAAAAGTCTGTACACAAGTGATGTTGGCAAGGAAAAAGGAACCCAAAACACCAAGGGCTGAATGCTGACAGCCAGGTCTTTCCACTAAGAACTAAAGAAACCTCTTAACTGGAACATATAAAATTCTTACTCTTGATCAGAATATGTAGTTTGTAAGTTTGCTTTTCTCTAGTGTTCATCTTCTGGACTCAGAGAAACAGAGAATTTGTCAACTCCTGTGTGGGGACAATCACCACTCCTACACATCAAGCACCTTTGTTTTACTGAAAGTAATGCAATTGCTCTTCCTCAACATCTGTATCTCAAACACATTTCAGATAACCAAACTCAGAAAACTGGTCATTATACCAAAACTGCAAAACCTCATTCAAACAACTTAGATTAATACCTCTCACAATCCTTTTGCAAGCTTTGTAAGACATTTTGCAAATGAACATGCTGAGAAACACCTACCTCAGTCAGCCATTATGGGGTCTTTATCCAAAGGGCCAAGGCTGAAGCAGAGGCAGTTGCAGTTGTGAGGTGTTGGAGCATCCCTGACGTGCAGCCCAGGGTGGCAGAGGCAGCCAGCACTGCTGTGGAAGAGAGCAGAGCCCTGTGAGACAGCCCTGGGTACAGCATTGCCCAGGCACACAGCTCCAGGGCCAAAGAGACCAGGAGCAGCAGTAACTCTAGGCATTCTTTGAAAGCTTTATTTCTATGCCATGAGCTTAGCTAAATAGAAATACAGTCATCATTAAGGTTTTCCTTTTTTTTTTTTTTTTTGATAAGAGGTAAAAAGGGACCTTATGTGCCCAGCCTACTCAACCAAACTCCATGCCTACAGAGAAAGCAAATCATAGCCAAATGCTTTATGTACATTTTAAGGGGAGTAGAGTGTAAACCAAAGATTTTCTTCTAATCACCACCCCAGTTGAGGCCAGAGAAGAGAATAGCAGAACACCATAAAAAGGCTTTCTCTTAGACAATTTCTGAACATATCAAAGCAGCAGGTATGGGAAATCTAACACTAGCCAGCTTTTCATTAAGTTTCCTTCGAGTTCGGCAAGATAAGGAGGTACAACTCAAAGGATTTCCAAGGAGCCAGACACACCCCGCTTTATTTCACCCAGCAAAACTTGAAGGAATAATATAGGTATACACTGCAGAAACAATAGGAAGCAAGACCTCAAAATTCCCTGCTTACAAATAAAGCAATAATAAATAGACAAATAACACTAGCACAGGGGAAAAAAAAAACCTCTGCTGAGTACTCTCAGGTCAAAATCCAGAGAGTTGAAACACACAGCCCCTGAAAAGGGCCTCCTTTGTCTGTGCCTCACTTATATTGGCTACTAGCCCTGATTGCTGAGGGCTCCATCTGTGCTGGCCAGCTGTGTGGGGGGGTGGGAAAGGGATGCAGGGGATGGGGGTGGGCAGCAGCTCCTCCACAGGTGCAAGCGCTTCCTGCCCGGCTGTGCCTGCTGCAGCACAAAGCCAGAGCCCTCCCCAACAGGGCCACAGACATCAGTGCCACCAACAGGAATCTTCACAGGCGGCTGGGAGGCGAAGGACAGCTCCGTTCACATCTAGGAGAGACAACTCTCCTTTTAATGTTCACAGGAACTGAAAGATCAACACAGTTAACGCTTCTGCAGCTGTAGAAATTTCACTGAGATATGCACAAGTAAACTCCACTGCACAGAATCTTGAATAGAGCACCTTGAAATCAATCAATTAAAATTGATTCCAACATGCCCTGCTGATGCCTCTGAATGCCTTATACAATTTGTGAACACAAAGCAATTACACACAACAACTAATACCTTGCCCAGTTACTAAGGTGTGCTCACTTTGTGAGGTATTCTTTGGATACTTGGCTGTAAATTTTTGCATTTCTTTAATTAAACTGAAGCAAAAGTGTCTGAGTTAAATAAAGACAACCACTCACACCAACGTGTTGCAGGACTTGAAGGAATGAAACTAGATTTATTAAGTTGGGAGGTGAACAGTAATACACTGATTCAGAGTAGCAAAAGCAAAACCAGACACAAGGAGCAGCTGAGTCCCTGATGCTTAGTGAAAGACACCCCAAATGGTGCATACTGAATAACAGATTTTAAATTAGCTTCTAATAGCCAGGAATAAGTGTGCTGTGCTATTTTGGATTGTTCAACTCAAAGTCATAATAGTTTAAAAAAAGACAAACTGAGAATTTGGAAGTAAGAGCAAGAAAAGAAAGAGAAAATATCATTATATAATCCTTATCACTTTAGGAGGACAAAACAGAAATCAAAAAATTCAGGAATGATGAAATGAAAGAAATTATTTCCTTGTGAAAGGCGACTGCACTGGGCCTCCATCTTCTGGAAAAGAGATCATTAAAGGCAGATGTGTTAGTATCCCACAATATAATAAATGACACAAATAAGGGAAGAAATTTTAATTGCTTCTACAACTCTCCTAGAAAAGAGGAATTTTGAATACAAACATCTGAGGTAATATAATTAAAACAAAAATTTCACACAGCAGACTGAAATGCATAGTCATAGGATATTCTAGCTGTCAAAAGAATAAATGAGATCAAAACCAACTACTAAACCACATTTAAAAAAACCAAAAAACTCTGCAAGGGTTATTAACCACGAAGCTGTGACCCTGCTCAGGAAGTCCCAAAGCACAGAAGCCTCCAGCAGCAAGAGATGACGCCAGCAGAAGGTTGACTGCCTGTGGTTCATATCTTTTCCCTCACTAAACTGCTGTAGGAAAGAGGATATCTGAGTAGGTGCTAGTCTGATTGTTGTCTGGCCCAAGCATTATTTTTTTGTGGGACACTGGGAGCTGCAATATGTGAATGTAAACATACTTCAGCCCCATATGTAAGGAAATATGTGGCACCCAGCAGGCACCTGTCAGCTGCTGGGGAAGCCTGAAACAGACATGTCCAGGGAAATACCCTTCAGTTCTTCAGCCTTCATGCTCTCAAAGACCTTACAACTCACCTATGCTCACACTTAGTTGGGCTAATTGGCAGGAAACTAATTGAAAACTACCATAATTTGTAGTCTCCAATAGAACATTGCACTACTGTAGCAAATTTTTCTTTTTGGGGTTTAATTTTTTTAAAATTCTTTGCATACAGTATTTTTAAAAAAGCTATTCCTAATTAGCTGTGTTTAAAGCTATTTTAAATGTATCTATACACTGCACTCCTGATTGCTGGGCCACACCACCCCTGCTGCTCTCCAAGTGCCAAGGACAGGGTTTAGCCCTTGCTTGGCCTTACCATATGGTTTCCTGGGGTCACAAAAGAATTTACTGCGCCAAGGAAAATTTCTAAGAGGTGTTTAATCACCTCTTAGCATCCAAAAGGTCCAGTAAATGGAGCTCATAACAATGAGGCCAGGGGCTCTGGCTGAGCCAGGCACAGTGTCACCACGGGAGGCAGCCAGGCTGTGCTGGGCTCCCACAGCGGTTCCAGCTGTGCCGTGCTCAGCCCTCCTGGCCAGCACCCAGCCACAGCCAAGGACACCCTGAACTGACAGGGACGCTGGTCAGCCTGCACCCATGGTTCCCCATCCACTGATTTTAAGCCTTTTACTGCAAGGGTGCAGCTTCACACCCAGGAGCTGCAGGAAATGCATGAGATGTGCATGTCTGGATTGAGAAAAGCTTTATCTTTTCTGCCACTACCTCTGCCCATCTCTCTATGCATGGAGGAAATGTCAGTCTAAGGTAGACAGAAATACTCAGACCAAAGAAGACACATCAGGAGGCTTTTGTAAAATAAATGTAGCCAAGAGAAGAAAGTGACCTTTTTCTCCCCTGTTTCCTTCCTGCACTGAACTCTGTGCACCTCTTTGCAAGAATTCAGCACAAAAGAAGAAACAATAGGGTGTCAAATAAGGCTTTGCAGTCCCAGCGAAGGGGAAATTCAGCCTGAGATGTGTGTGATTTGCTCTCTCAAGGACTGTAGATGTGAAGCAAATCTTAGATTTTCTTTTTTTAAATAAAATTTAATGCACTTCACAAACATATTCTTCCCTTCAACACCTTACCAGTAAATCTGGCTGATTTCAAACAGCTTTCTAAATATGATAAGTAGGAGAAATTGGTCATCTGGGTTCTTTTTGTAAAGATAGGCAATACAGCAGGTAGTGATGGGCATTTAAACCTCACTTGCACCCTGCACATATTCTGGTTTTCTAAGAGTTAAAAAAGGCATTTTTTCTTAACGCAGATACTGTCTAGTCTCCAGCATCTAACCAATCCCCTTTGGGGACATCTAAGAAAGAAAAAGAAAAGGAAAAAATAAATCTGCTACGAATTCACTCTAACTCTGTTCTGTTACCCAGAACAAGCAAACAAACAAACAAAAAACCCTCCAAACTAATTTCCTAAAAAACTCATCTGGGTAAAGTCTGTTCAGTGACTGGAGTGAGACATGTTTAGATTATAAAATTGGTGAACTTCATCAGAGGCTCCTTCACCTATGGATACAGGTTTTAAGTGATTGGGCCCAAAACAACTGGAACTGTAAATTTCAAGTCCCTCTATGCCTTGTGCCTCCCCACTTTCTCTTGCCTTTCCCAACTCCTCCCCGCTGCCTGTATCTTACAGTTGTTGCTCATTTAAAGTCCAAAGTTATATTACATGCTTTGCACCATCCCTGGTTTTTCAAAAACAAATTTGGAATTACATGAACCTGCTGTTCCCTCCAAACATCCTTAATTGTGTTGCCACACACATTCCAGCCCTTGCCCCACACCACCTGCAGCACAAACACCCTGGTGCTCTCCACTGCCAGTCATACTCTTAAGAAACTCTTGTTCTGCAGAGGGATGCAGGTAAGTGACCACAGCCACCTCCCTGCCCTTACGGGAGCCAAATCAAGGTCTCTGTATTCCAGTCACAATTGTGATTTTTGGTCTTTCTTACACAGTCCCAGTCACTGGCTTAGCAGAGAACCAAAAAAATGAGGCAGACAGCACTGCTTTCTAAGGGCTGCGAGCTGAGTTCGTGCTTGCTCTACCAGTCCCAGGTGTGGCCAATTGCAGCTGGGTTACAGCCAAATAATCCTGGCTTTTCTTCTCCCCAAAGCTCCTTCTGTCAAACCTCACTGCAAGAGCTCCAGGAGGATTTCCCATCAGGGATGAATCTGATTTTTCTGTCCCAGGAATGGCCTGGTTGGAGCCTCTTTGCTTGTTTTGGTGGAGCCACTGCACAGCTCCTTGGGGGGGGAGCACTTTGCTCCCCTCAGCTTTAGGGAAGACAGGTTACACAGTGCAATGGTTTTGCAGCACAGCAAAAACCATCCCAACCAGAGAATGCTGGGAATGAAAACGATCCTCCTGATTTCTCCTTTCAGCACATTTTGTTGCGTAGCGAGAAGGAGGCCGAGATGGAATGAGCAGACGGGTCTGCAGGATCGGTGCTGGCAAACGTGGAAAATTTTACAGCTTCTGGCTCCAGCCCCAGCTTGTCCCCACTTTCCACGAATGCCTAATTGAGACTGTCTGGCTTTTTCCGCAGAGGTGGGAGCCAGTTTCCAGGCAGGGCATATGGGTGTATTCTCTAAGCCTTTGCCTTGTAAAGTGTTAGCGCCCAAAAAGGCCTCCTGTCTCCAGGATGATTCAGTTGGCTGGTGAGGGAGTGGCTGCCAGGCAGGGGTGAGGGTTGCTGCTGTTGACAGGAAAAAACAGAGGGTAGAAGGGGGGAAAGAGCAGCTCTCTTGTAAAGAAATGATGCCACAGCAATCACCTCATTTTGTATGGGGCATGGGCCCCATTCAGGGTACTACACTAAAGTCCCTGCAAGACAGAGAACACATCTACAGGTGCATTGGGGAGCAGGGTGAGGGTGTAGCCACTGTGGCTGTTCATCCCTTGACATCCCTCTGGTGCTTCTGGCGTGGTCCATGAGCAGGGCACTCTCTGCTGTCCCATCCCCCAGCACAGCATGTGCCAGAGACCACCTGCAGCAATCCTGGGACTCACCTGGCCCTGCACCTTCACCTCAGCCTCAGGACCACAGCAGCTCTTGCAGCTGCAGTGCTCTGCTGTGGGTTCAGGGACACACAAAAGAAGAGGTGTGTCTGAGTATCACTGGGGATGGCAGCAGCTCCCACACTAGAACCACCTGAGCTGCTGTTTCCATTTGCAGAGCAGCAAAGAACTAAGCAACACCATAGCTTAGCATCCAGAGCAGGATGGGGCTGTCCGTGCCACGAGCTTTGCCCCTCGCTGGTGTCCTGTAGGTGCCTGAGTGAGTATTAACTCACACCCAGCCTAGATAGGCAACAAGCAGATAACACCCAGCTAGGAAGCAGTCTGGGCTCCCCAGCGTGCTGTGTTCACACTATTCCTTTCTCAGTGGGACAGACCCTGCACCTGCCAAACATAACTTGGATGATGGAGTGGCCTGGCCTATCATGGATGTTGGGGGTTTATATTAATCACATGGAAATAATTTTGGACAATTAAGCATACAGATGAAAGGCCAACTGGCTGCATGTGTTCTGTGGGGCACGACCTAAAAGCAGTCCCAGTCATTGAAATGATGTAGTGTGAAAGCTGGATTAAACAGGTCAAGTAAATTTGGAGCAGCTAAAATAAACTGAACTCTCTTCCAAAACATATGTTGTGCTTGCCATATAATATTGCTGTACTGTGGTAGCATGTCCCACACATGCCAGAACTGTGATACGCTTGTTCCAGGGTCACAGTGCCAGAGGGAGAGAGCGAGGATGGTTACTTTGGAAAAAAGCCGCTCAGAAAGTAGTTCTGTCAAAGTCATAAGCTCTCCTGAATGAGCTGCCTGATAAAGCTTTGCACATCTTCCTTGCAGCCTACCTGCCCAAATAGCCCAAGCCCAAGGAAGGCTTTCAGTCTTACACTGAGCAATCAAACATAAATGAATGTTCTAGCCTTTTGGTTCCCCCTATAAACATTTTCCAGCCAGTGGTAAGCTGTTTTGAAAACCCCCAGCAGCTTGGCTGGGAGCAGGAGACATTTTACAACATCTGGGAACGATTCCTGAATCGCTTCCCTGCATACACCTGTACTGAACTCCATTTGCAGCAGGTTTGCTGTGGAGAGACAGCCTGCACTGCCCACCCAGGAGCAGGGCTGGGAGGGCATCACCACTGGCCAGGATGGCCAACTCCTCCTGGCAGGGCTGGCAGGGACCTGGGGGTGGCTGACAGTGTGACCTGCTCGCCATTCCCCTGGGCTGACCTTGCTTTAAACATTCACCAGCAACACACAGAGGGTAAAACACTTTATTGGAGTGATGTGGCCACGAAGGAAAAATAAATAAAACAGTCCTCAGCCACTCACAGGCAGGTTAACAAAGCTGGGCAATAATCATTCTGGGAACACAGAGAACCCAAAGTGAGTTACAAAAGGGCTTGCATCAGCTGCACCCTTTTTCCATCACATGGTTCTCCGCATCAACCCTTGCCCAGGTCAGTGCTACCCAGACTTCCACACTGCTCTTGGGTTTTTTCCTACCATTTAATTGCCATATGCTTTGTGTTATCTTTGTTTTTACTTTGTCTTGGTCATCCCAATCCTTCACTACACCAGATAATCAAGAGCTGACAGCAGTAAACAATTAGACAGTAAAACACAGCACTTGAAAGATAGGAAATGTTAAGGGTTGACTCCTCAAATTCTTCCTTGCTTGGAACCCTGTGACCTGTATTTTATCCATCTTGAACTCATCACTGGAAAAGTGGTTTTAGTCTGTATGTGTATGTGTGGTTCTAGTAATGTTTCTTTGAATGGCTGTAGTTTAGTTTTGTTACTAATTGCCAAGGCCTGATTTTTGGAGCTTTGATGAAGAGTGCACGTGGTGTGAAGTTCCCAGGGCTAGAGAAGGTGGGAAGGGCATGCTGCCCCAGAGACAGCTGGACAACACACTCCTTTTTCTTATTTCTCCATGAGAATCTCCAAATGTACCAAAGTTCGTGAATTTGCAAGTAATATTCTATAAATGAAACCTAAAAAATCCATGGAAAACTTTTTGAATGAAAAGAAAACTACTCAGAGAAGGTAAAAATGCTGACTAGAAACATGGGGATTCCCAACTAGCCACAGGTGACCTAAGTGCTGGCCACACTGACTGGCTGGTTGTGTGCAAAATTCCTGGTGCCAAGATGCCTGCTTGAAGGCAGAGAGAAGGGAAAAGAGAAGGTCAAAACATGAAGAAATTCTGAATCCTGAATGTGTGTGAATGTTCCTCGAGTGCAGAAATAGACCCTGAAAATAGGAGAAGAAATCAACTGCTGATATTCAAATCTTTGTGTTCTGTGTTTTATTTTCTGTGCCTCTGCTTTTCTATATCTATTTTCTGTCAAATCTTTATCTGAAGGCTCAATGAATAACTATTTGCTTTGGTTCAGTGCCAGCCCCACGAACCTGACAGAATAATATAGAGACAAGCACAGCCTGCAGGCAGCTTGGTGCCCACAGGAGCTTTTGGGCAGTGCGTGGGAAGATGCCCTTACCCTCTGCACAACCCCAGACCAGGATTTTTGTCAGCATCTAGAGAAATGCTGCTTGGCTCCTTGGACACAGGCATCCCAGCCATAAGGAAGGGTGACAGTAAAGCACAACAGATAAAATCCAATCTTTGGGGTTTGTCATACATTTATGTAGGGATTAGAAAGCAAGTGGGGGGCCAAGTGCAGCATAACAACCCAGCATGATTCTCACAAGTCCCCAGGACAGTGTCAGCAGCTTGTGCTGGTGCTGGGGGGCTGCAGGGCTCCTGGCCAGCTGCATTTCCAGCCTTTCCATCCCCCCTGGTACCATGGGACATCCTGCACACTGACTGCAGCTGTTATTCGCTGCTGTACTGGCAGTGAGCCTCTGAGGGGGTGTGTTCACTGAGGCCTATTTTATATATGTCCAGAAGGATCTTTGGTAAAATCAAACATCTGAACTATGTCAGTGCTGCATGGTTATTTCTGAAGGCTGTCTCTGGGCTGTCTGTCATATTTCTCCAGAAGACTTTTGCCAGATGGCTATACAGGGCTGTGGTGTTACTGAGAGCTAAATGAAGACCTCATGCAGGAGCGCCTTAAAAACATTCATGTATTTAGTTTGCCAGAAAAACAATGATTTTCAAGCTGAACCAAAGTTTTAAAGATAAATCTGGATTTTTCTCAACACATTGGAGCTTAGAGCTCTTTTATCTGAAAAACAAACAGGGGCTGGTGGCTGAGTACTGCAAATACACTGACAGGCTGCCTGGCTTATGGCAGGATAGCATCCATCATTTTGTAGGGCTGACAGAACCTGAGGGGTAACACTGCAGCGTGAGGTCCAGCCAAGGCTGAGCATGCCGGTTCCTCCATCCCACCAGTGTCTGCTGGCCAAGGAAAGGGGCCAGGAGGGAACTCAGGGTGTATCTTCAAGCTCTCCTGTGCTGTAGAAAGGAGGAGAGGGAAACCTGTATGCTGCAGACTGGCAGGGCAGCGGGATTTGCCTCTGATGGCTGCCTTGTATCTGGTCACCTTGGCTGGCAGCACAGCAGCACTTCCCAGCAGCCTTGCAGGGACTGCTGGGTCTCTGCAGCCCAGGACCCCACACAGTGAGGGGTCAGGTCCCCAGGGTGCTCCCTCTTTGTTGGCACTGAGGTGACACTGGCAAGAGGGGGATTCCACTCTAGGCACCTGGCCAAGGCAAAATCCTCACCCATTCTGCTTTTGCTCGGCTCTTTCTTTGGTAGATGATTTCCACTCCCAATGGGGCTTATGGTATGAATAAGGAGTGCTCTGTGGTTGAGTACCTGCAGCTTTGACAAAGACCAGATTGCCACCACAGTTATTTCCTCTTGTATGTAAAAAGGGAAACTGTGGCATCACACACATCTCTGGGCAGAAATAGCTGACAAATACCAACTTCTTAATGGCAAAAAATGCTGCTAATGGCATCTGGACACCTCTTTGACACGTTATAATTTCAAATACCACCCTCTGATGTGAAACATATTTTTAGCTGGAGGAATTGGGGTGTTTTGCCTTCATAAATAACCCCCTGGCTTAGATGTTGACTTCAGTTTTACAGCTGCCACCCAACTCCCTGAGCTCAAGGACAAGATCAAACCAGAGCCCTGCTCACTGGTCGGCTACTTGGGCAACACAAACACACACAAATTAACATCTCTGGACATTTCCAGGAGCAATGGAAACTAATAATTCTTTTGGACAGGATGGATTTCCTGCTGAATTTAATAACAACAGTTGGAGACAACTGTCTGGATACTTGCTGCTTTGAGATAAAGAGCCAGTTAAAAACTGTAGTGATTTTCCTTGCAGAAAATTGGTGTGTGACAGCCAGACGTGTGCTTTCTTATTTCTAGTCATCAGTGTGTATATTTATAGAACCCCCACCAGAAAAAATGCTTAAGATGAAGGAATAAACTCAAGACAGCTCACTATCAGCAAGCTTGCTTTTTACGAGGTTTTCAAAGCTATACCAAATTTCAGGGCTCTGGGTAAAGACTTTCACAAGGTCTGGGTTTGGCACCCATTTCCCTTTGAATTCAGATGAAGCTGGGAGACTAACTCCCTTCAGGACCTTTCAAACTGCCAGTTTTGGTCTGCAGTGGTATAATAAAAACACAAGTGTAGAGAAAGAGAGAGACAGAGAGAGAGAGGGAGAAACTCCTCCAAGAACAGACTGAGAACAAGAGCAGAAAGAAATGATAAGGAGTGCTGGGAAGCCAAGATTCACATCAGGGAAGGGGGCTTTAAATGCAGTCAGAGGCCACAATGGAGTGTTAAAGCATCTATTGTGCCAGCTCATATGCTGCAAGTCATTATATTTCAGCCAGTGACTCTAACATTATATAGCATAACTCTTCCAGCACATCTGTCAAAGAGAGGAACCTATCCTCATTTCCTAGATTAATTTGCACACCTCAGATTCCAGGTGAGTGCTTTCATACAGTAAATTAAGTACCTGGTAATTTTTTCCCACATTCCACCTATATGATGTCACTCAGATAGTTCCCTCCCCCCAATTTTATTTTCCCTTAACGTAAAGAGTCTCTTTAAGTAATTTTCTTTTACTCCAAATAATTTCTGTTGCTCTTTTCTGTCAATTGCCTAATTTTTCAACAGCTTTTGAAAGCAGTCCCTGAACCACAATGAGCATACCTTTGTTTGTCTCTCCTGTTTAAACTTCCCCTCTTTCTGCTTCCTAGTCCCAGGAATTCCAGTGGCCCATAATGGAAGCTCATGCTGGGTTTTGACTCCACAGCAGCCCTTAACTCCTTCAGATGGGCAGATTTTAGGATGCTATGCTCCACTCTAAACATAGAGTTTAGTTTTGTTTTTCCAGTTTTCCATTGCTCTTTGCCAGAGCAAAGTTTAGTGCTGCCTCCTTGCTTGCAAAAGTACAGCTTTATGTTTGGAGTGGAGCATAGCATCCTAAACTCTGCCCATCTGAAGGAGTTAAGAGTTTAAACTTTGCCAGAGCAAAGTTTAGTGCTGCCTCCTTGCTTGCAGAAGTACAGCTTTGCAGCTGGCTGTGTGAAAAACATCAAGTCACTCTCATTATTGTCCTGGATTTTCCTGCCATCAGCATTACCTGTTTATCATCATTCTGTCCATATGTTTTACCAGCAGTGGTTTTCTGTTGGTATTGATGAGAAGAACTGATTGGGATTGGTTAAGATGTTTAATCCCTGTGAGATGCCTGTGACTGCACAAGCCCTGCAGGGCAGGGAGCATCAGCCCGTGCGTACCCCAGCATCGCCCAGGCCTCGAGGGGCCCAGGGTGGAGGTCATTCCCTGGGACACAGCTACACTTGGGTGGGTGTGAGGGGCAGACAAGCCCATCTAGCCCTGGATGTGGGACAAGCATGAGCTCATTAGGAGAGACTGCAGTTACAGCCCAGCCTTCCCTCTCCACTGAGACAAAGTCCAGCAACACGATGTGCTCGGAGACAAATGAACTGGCTTCCCCTGGGAAAGCTTCTAAAGACTAATGGTGTTTGAGGGAAAGCATAGCTTGAAGGAATTAGACTTGATTCCAATCTGATCACAATCCAAAGTGAAAATTAACTCCATTTTAAGTACTAGATTTATTATTATTTCTTTTTAGTTACTGAAAAAGACTCTGAGTTGGATCATCATATCTTTTACTGGGTCCTCATCCACTAGAAGCAGGGTCCTTTTACAGCCCTTTTTTATCTGACAAGGATTAGTTAACTTCCCCACTGAACTATCCTGGGGTGCTCCTCTGCCGGAGCAGACTATGGAGAAAGAAAAAAAAAATAAAAAGAAATACCAGCCCAGGCTGGCAGGAAATCCCAATAACACAGCATATTTTGCTCAAAAGCCAATACTTCTGCCAGGTCATTTAGAGGCACCTTTGCCAAATTACCTTTGCCAAATTACAAACTCTTCAGGAAAACTTGGGGTCCATGAATGCTCTTTGGTCTTTGGTACAAAAGGGTCTCACAAAATGAGGTCAAGAGAAAACATTGGTATTGCAAATCAAGGCTTATAGGTGCCATTTCAATCACTTCAAACCCTTCACTTTGCTTTATAAAACTCATGCAGTAATTCAGTCCTATCTGTCAGTGGCTGCTTTTAGCTGAAGCCACTCATTCACCAGTAGAGATTTCTATCCCATTCATTTATCCCTAGAGACCCCATTAATTTGTCACTAAGGATTCCTATCTCTCCTCAAAACACCCCTGCACCAGCCTGGAGACGAAGCCAGCAGCAGGGGATCTGCAGGAAGAGCTGGCCAAGAGCTCTCCCAGGGGCTGTGTCCTGGCAGCCTGACACTTATCCCAGTGTCCTACCATGGGACAAGATGACAATATCTAACAGTGTGGGGCTGCATTACCTCCTCTGAGCAAACCCTCCCCAGGGGCTGTCAACATAAAAGCCAGCCATCATTACGTGCAGTCCTGGATGCCCTCATGGTGCGGGTGTGAGCTGGGCCCAGGGGCAGTAAGGGCTGTCACAGCCCCCTCACAGGTCTTGGTGGAGATGCCACCAGGAGCAGGATCCAGGGGACAACGGGCCAAGCTTGCCTGGCCAGCAGCTCGTGGGCAGAACCAGAAGCCACCAGGGTGGTGTCACCCTCAGAGGGCAGCCCAGCAGCACAGGCAGCTCCTGGGTTGGCCACGTTGCACTCTGGAGCTTGGCTAACCCCTGGCAGCTACAGCAGGAACACAAAGCACAAGGAACAGCTCCCCACAATGCCAAGTCAGCAGTTTTCTTATCAGAGGAGACTGAAATACACTGGGAGAGTTTCCCACTAAACATCAACTACTAGGCCTTTATTTATAGCTTATAAAAGTAATTGCATTTCAAATCTGTCCAAGGGAAAGAGGGCCTGCTTTGTTTTTTTTTTAATCTATGAATTTTGTTACCAGAAAATCTGCTATATTAAGCATGAATACTGATTTTTAAAAAGCAAAGCCAATAAAAATGATCCAGAGGACAACATTCCTTAATAGAGACCATAAACTACAAGGACAGGAGAATAGCAATATGCAAAAAAGTGATAGGAAATGAATGCTTTTTACTGCCAGTTAGTCTTACAAACAGAACAAATCACATCAGTAGACCTAAAATAAATACATATATACTTTCAAACTCAATATTGATCATATATGCTGGGGAAGAGTTTCAGGTGGCATTGAATTTAATCCTGACACACTGCTAACCACATTGGGCATTTTGCCTTTAAGAGTAGTGGGTAAGGAGTTACCTCATGAACCCAAGAGCTTTGTATGTCCAGGTGCAGGGATTCTTGTTCAGGGAGGAATCTAAGGGAGGAGAAATGAGAAGTTGTTTGCTGTTGTATCGGGCTTGGGTTTGTTTTAAATATTACAGACCAGTTTTCAAAAGGTGCAGGGTTTGGATGCCGCCATTCAGACATAGTTGGGCAGTGGTTTAGTCTAGGTCCATTTCCAGTTTTAATAAACCAGTGGCTGTAATAAAGGATGAGGAACTTTAAAGTGTGCAGGGCTAGGATATAATATTTTATAGTTCTTTCTGCAAGGCAGAAAGTTGATATCTCACTAATGCATACTAGAGGTTGTTGGAGAGTTTCCTAAAATAAAGGACCTAGTTTTTTTTTTGTTTTTATTCATTCTGCTCTATAGTCTGTGGTTTTGTTTTAACAGTTTTCCATTGCTCTTTGCCAGAGAGTACATAATACATGTAAAATACTCTCTGTCCTCATTTATGTCAATGGTCTATTGGTATCAATAAAATCACTTCAGCACTGGGACCCTAAAACTGGGGTGCCCCAGCTGTAAGACTATTGAAAAAAAAGCTAAGAAATAACTGCTTATAAATTAAATGCTTCACCAGGAGGAGAGAGTCTTGTCCTAATGAGTTACACTGGATTGGAATTGGATAAAAATGTCACTGACTATTGCAGGTCTGTATCAGCTTAAGGATCACACCACATGGCCACAAGTCAGAGAATCACAGAATCAGAATGGTTTGGGTTGGAAGGGACCTTAAAGACCATCTAGTTCCAAACCCCTGGCCAAGGGCAGGGACACCTTCTGCTAGACCAGACTGCTCAGGACCCCATCCAGCTTTGCCTTGAACACCTCCAAGGATGGCACATCCACAGCTTCTCAGGACAGCCTGGTCCAGTGCCTCACCACACACAGTGATGTTTCAAGTCATTTCTCCTGGTGTTTTTCCCCCTTTGGAACCACTGCCATTTCCCAGCACATCCCACTTGCATGACTAGACAGGAGGGAATGAGCAAGAGACACCTGGAGAGGGGACAGAATCCACCTCAGCACTCTGATCAGCAGGAAACTGGCTCACCAGGTGAATGATGTCAAATACAGACAAGATCAGGACTGGCTTATCATCCAACTCACATTTCTGCCAGCTTTTGAGAGAACAACTAAAGAATACACGTTGAAGCTGTGACTTTGACACAGGAGTACTAAAATAACAAAAAAGGGTAAAATTCAGGATAATGAATTACATCAGTGGAACAGGAACAATTTGGGGTTTTGTTAAGCCCAGGATCTTATTCAGCAATGACACACTTGGGTAATATTATTTTAACCCTTTGACTCCTTGATACAGAGTTCAGCCTGCTCTTGGAGGGGCCCTGCTCTCAAAGAACAACAGGGTACAAACCTACGTTATCTGCAGGCTGTAAGTGGCCATTGAAAAGCTGTCAGCTTCATTCCTGAGGAAGCAGCTTCTGGAAAGGTGGAATGGGCCATGTCCCAAAAGGGGAAAAAGAAGGAACTGAGTTCTCTTAGGTGGGATAACAATGGCTGCAAAATCCCACTGAAAGCAAGGCAGAACCCTCACGCTACAAGTTTAAGTTAAATTTAAAGGCTTGGGAGGCAATGCTGACACACTCACCAGTGCAGAAGATGTCAGCTAGATGGGAACCACCAGCCCAGCTCCCAGAGTGACCCCCAGCCATGCTGGAAGATTCTCACTGCCATGCCTTCCTCCCAGCTCCAGCAGGCAGAGGAAAGGGAAAGGATCAGAACTCAGATGTGCAGAGCTCCTCACTGCAGACAAGCAGGATGGCTCAGGCAGTGTGAGCACACCTGTGAGGCAGCTTGGGCAGGAGGAATGGGGACGTGGGGATAAGAAGCTTTACAGCCCTGCAGTGTTGCAGGTAGCTGTGTGCCCTGCTTGTGTCTCCTCTGCAGCTGCAGGTTCAGATACAGCTGATCTCCAGGCTAATGCATCACTGCTCTAATTTTTTAATTTTCATGGCTCCCGAAGTACATTTAGTTTGGCTTGTCTCAATGGTTTTTTCCTTAAATAATGCATCAACTCTTCTCCTATGGATATATAATATTTTCTTCTATATTCTAATGTACTGCATCCATACTGAACCCTTCATTTCCAAGTTTGTTTCACTGACCCACCTGGCACTCTGGTGTAGGTTACTGCAGCTTTGTTCCTCCTCAGTCTGACACCCTTTCTCTTTCACTTGTGTTTTGAGTTCAGAAAGCAATGAAACAGAAGGTGGAAGGAAAATGTTATTTGCCCTTGCAATGTAGGGTGCTGCTGACACACTGACACAGCTCAGGTGTGATACTGGCAGCAAAGGACATTCCCTCCTGTGCTGTGGTGGGTGGAGGTGCCCCCTCCACCCCGCTCCTCAGACACCCTCTGGAACAGCTTTGGAAGGAGATTACAAACTTAATTAACTGAGGCAAGTAAATAAATAGGAGTAAAAATATCATCAGCATCTGGGAAGTGCTGCTGTGCTGTCCGACTGTAGAGGTAACCAGCCCCTGCCTCCCTCCCTGTGCCTCCTCCACCTTAGCCAGGAGTCAGAGCATCACAGCAGAGAGAAGCATTGGCTGCAAACTGCACCAGCCCCGTTTGTGAGCATGGCCAAGAAGGGGGGATGTGCAAACAGGGGCTGGCCATGGCTCTGGGTTTGCATTCAGCAGGACCCCACAGGAAGGGCACGTCAGCCAGCTGTCAGGGTACAGTCTGGCCGTCCTCTCTTGTGAATTGTGGGCTGAACCAGATGCAGTTTTATAACTCTGCTTAAGGCAATCTGGGCCAGGATGGTTTCTGGAAAATTATTTCATATTATTGTGAAGAGAAAAAAACATTCCCTTTCATTTTTTCATGAAGGGAATGGTGCTGAAAAGGTGAAGAAGAGCAAGATGTGATTGTCTTGCCCACTGTCCCACACCAGTTTCTATGCCTTTTGTAACTAACCATCATACAATCCTCCAGTTCACCCCAGAAATGAAGCCATTCTTACAACTAAAAGAAACGTCTAGCTTTCCTTTTTTTTGTGCACTACCTCATCTGTGCTCATGAATACGATTTCAAAAAATCCAGGGGCATTAAACCACTTTTACAATTAATTTCAAAACAACAGCCAAAGAAACAGAATGAATAAAAGCACTGGAAAAATGAGCTGCTCTGCCTTGACCCAACATGACATAGTAAGTCCCAACAAGTAGTTTGTAGCAGCAGCCACCCCAGAGACAGCCAATCCCCTGTGATCTCCCATTTGGTGTCTCATGCTTCAAGTTTTCAAGCTCTGTGTTATCCTGCTCACGCTGCAAAGAAAAGCATTTAACTCTCTGAGTGGATGTGTTTTCCTCCACATATTAAATCCTTGCACCTTTTATAGCTTCAGTGATTTGGGATTGATGATTTCAGACAAGCCACCCTGACACAGAGGGGAGCATGCCTGCAATGCAAAGGGATGTGGGAGCACAGCTCAGAGCCAGGGCAGCTGCATCCACTTTTGCCCCCCAAAGATGTGTCAATGACAAGGGTCCAAGAGCTGCAGCCATGCCAGCAGACTCCCTGCAGAATGCACACACCCTGAGCCCCACTGGGGGCACAGCTACGGCGTGAGGGGCACAAACCGGCAATGGTCAGCAAACATTGTGCATGCTGGGAGCTCAGTTTGCATTTCACTGTTGCATTTAGTTCCTGGGCTGACTGGAAAGATGGTATTAAGATGTGATTTCAGGCTGGTGATTTACAGGCAGCCAAAGGAATTGTGTGCTCTTGCTGCAGACTGGGGGAGTTACTTCAGTACAGGGCAAGTCCAGCTGGATGTCAGAGGGTGTGCATCTGCAAGCATCCCAATGCCCAAGAAAGGAAAGCACAAGAAGCAGCACATGTGTTCACCATTCCCTGTGACAACCAGCAGCAGTGACAGCATTGCCACCCTATCATCCGTCTGAGCACACGGCACTGCCTGGCCCCAGGGCCAGCCCCAGCTGGGGAAGGACAGGCAGCAGTGGCCACAGCCAGCATGTCACAGCGGCCCTGGGGAGCAGCACCTGCAGGGCCCACAGCCTGCACTCTGCATCCAGCCCTAGCCCAGAACTCGGGGTGCTCCGGAGGTGGTGGAGGACACTCAAGCTTTCAGAGGGCACATCTGAGCACACTTTCTGCTCACAGCACCCAACAAAGCTCTGCCTGCAGCACACTGACCGCAGGGAGCCACAGTCACTACCAGGAGCTCCAGCAGGGCACTGACTGGCAGCTTTCTCCGGGTTTCTGCTGCGGGGTGGAGGCAGGAGGTGTCTCAGGGACTGATCTGTGTGGCCTCACAGCAGGAGTCACGGCAGAGCTCTCTCCCTTGCTGGACACCACCGGCCGTACACAGAGGGGAGAGGGCGGTGGCGAGCAGGGAGCGAAGAGGGAGCCATCCCAGCCAAGGGGTGTTTTTCAGGCGGCTTCCAGCCAGGAACTGCTTGACCTGGAGTACGCACACTGTGCCCTGCAAAATTTGCCCCAGCTCTCGATGGAGGCGCCTGCACAGACCCGAGAGTACTCTCAAAGCCCTCTCTTGTCATCCCCGGTAACCAAGGCTGCCGACACCCACCCGGGCAGCACTCGGCATTGTTTCCCAGTGCTCAGGGCCAGCAGCCAGCGGTGAGTCAGGGGGCCCAGGGTTAGTGGGTTAACAGCTCTGTAAGCCCATGGTCAGCTCGGGCGGGGACTCGGGCTGCGGCCAGGGTTCGGGTGTGGCTCCGTGCTGGTGGAGCTGTGACCCTTCCACCCTGCCCAGCCAACCCTGTCGGGCGCTGCACGCTCCTCCCATGAGCTGTGCGTCTGCAGCCCCCTACCAAGCAAGAATCAGACCAAAGAATGCAAAGCTTCAGCTTCTGCAGTTTAGGCAAGGAAATGTTCTTTAAAAACTGCAGAAAAGTGTTTATAGGAGCCTGGCAAAATCAGCAAAGCACGTGAGAGGCTGCAGGGCTGAGACTGCGTGCTGGCATCCCCCAGCTCTGAATGCACAGAATCACGCAGCTTTCTCAAAGGACACTTCGCACTTTGTTTGGCCTTGGCAACCATCAAGTTAATAGCAACGCTGCTTCCAAAAAAATAAAACTCTAACCAAACACTGACTTTTGTCAGAGAAGAAAAACCCCAACATGCTGCATAATTTGGAGCATGCACTGTTTAGTACTAATGCAAAATTTATTGCTCTGGCAAAACCTAACCATTAGCAGCTGCTGCCTCCTCCTCGCACTCCTCTGCATCTCCAAGGGCCTCGTGTCAGCTGTGCCAGTGGCGGGTCGGAGCAGCGAGCGAGTCCCCCCAGGGCTGGAGCCGCGGCCAGGGCTCCTCCCCGGGCCGGTCCCGCTGCCGCTCATCACTGACAGATTGCTGGGGCTGGCCGCTCTGCCAGGGACACCGGCGACACGAAAGCCTCTCGGGAGGAAAGTGCAACCAGCTGGGGATGAGGTAGGAGTGGAGGGGGAGAGCGTGAGCAGGAAAACCGCAAGACTCTTGTGCCTGCTAAAAATGATTCCCACCTAGTAATTTTAGCAGCTGTTGTGTTCTTCTGCCTACCTTCCTGGATAAATTTTAAGTAGGAGGTGAGTGAAAATGAGAACGGTGACAAAATCCCCCCCCCCCCCCCCCCCCCAAAACCTCTGTATCTGCACATTTTTAACTTCCCCTCGATCCCATCTTAAAGACACAGTCAGTTATTTTCCCTAGTTAAGTGGTTTTTTTGTCCTGGCTGGTAAAAAGGAACAAAAATCCACACCAGGGTTTCTCAAGGGTGATTAAAAATAGTGACCTGTCAGGGAAGGATGGAGTGACACAATACTTGCACAATACCTCAGACCTGCAAGGCCAGGATGTGGTTGTGAAAAGAAATGTGGCTTTCTAATAAATAAGAAATGAAGGGTGCTATGAAGCCATGGCTCCCTCCCACCAGGTGAACGAGGGTTTCTCTCCAGCATGTGCCAGCATGGGTCCCAGCAATGCCCTGCCTCTGCATGGAGCTGCCCCAAGGAGCAGCCCCCCAGGGAGGTCACTGTGCCTGTCCCCTCACCCTGCAGCTGCTCACTCACAGGTGCAGTGCCCGTGCTTTGTGAGGATGGGGGAGAACACCTGGAGAGGCCCTCCCAGAGCCCTGTGGTTAAGCAGGTGCTCTGCTGAAACACACACACACACCAAAGCACTCACAGCAAGGGCTGCTGGAGGTGAGCTGACATTTACCCACAACCTGAGTTTTAGTCCCCCCCCCCCCCCAAAAAAAAAAAAAAAATATATATATATCTGCATCGTGAATGCAGGCTAGCACCAAGCAGAGTGCATGGAGTGCTACCAATCCAGATGATGAGCTGCTCCCTCAGGGGGGAGAGGTAGCCTGGAGCAGCAGTTCTAGAGCCTGAAGTTCAGTCACCTGCTCATTTATACTGCTCTTTCCCAGGACCTTTGGGACCTGACCACTTTGCTGAATTCCTGAGAGATGA
Organism: Melozone crissalis; assembly: GCF_028551555.1. Lineage (NCBI taxonomy): Eukaryota > Metazoa > Chordata > Aves > Passeriformes > Passerellidae > Melozone > Melozone crissalis. The sequence goes on along the minus strand of NW_026535797.1, from coordinate 24,257,366 downwards.
TGAGATGTGCCTCTGACTAAGTTATCCTCCACTCTTCTCAAACTCTATGAATCCCAACAATTATTGAGTTTTAGGGGTTTGTTCACTTAAGCAGCCAATAAATAACAAACACTTTGAGTCAGCATTATCCTCTGATATGATTGCACAGAACTCAAGCCAAAACCACCAGCAGTTTTATTTCCAGCTATGCTGCATCTTCACCAACAGAGCAAGCAGCAGGTACTGACAACCCTCTGCAGCAAGGTCCCTCAAACCTTCCTCACACAGACATGGCATCTACAGACAAACAAGCTTGTCTTCATTCAGATCCACTGTAACAGAACCAGATCCCTCTCCTCCCTCACAGTTACTTTCCTTCCTCACCAGTTCCTGACACCCTTGGCCTCAGCTCTGACAAAAGTAAAAAAAGCACCTCTTTGCTCCTGTTCACCTCCCAAAACAGGGAACACCTGCCTCTGCAGGAGCAGCCTTTCTGTGCTACAGCTCCCCCAAGCCTTCCTCTCCACCGTGCCAGGGCACCATGGGTGATTTGTGCTGGAGCTCCTTCTCTTGGAGTATTTGAGGAGAAGTAGAAACCACTGCTGATATCCATGTGCCTCTCTCTGCCCTCACCCAGCTGGCTACTGCTGGGAAACCAGTTTTGGTACAACAAGCAAAGTGCGCTCAGTCCCCTCCCATGAGGATGGAGATGAACAACTGGGCTCTTTTCTCCCCCATGGGTCTGGCAGCTCACCCACAGCAGGGTGCAGGCTGGGGGTGGCCACAGTGCCCCATGACAGATGTAGGGACCACATGGAGGCAGGAGAGCAAGGAAAAGGCATAGCCAGAGCTGTACTGGAAAAATCAGAGCTGGTACTGGAGGAGTAATGTCAAGGCTCAGGACAATTGGTGCCAAGCTTCAGCTTTCAGTTCAATGGTGCAACAAATTGATGTTTTGGGCTGTGAAGATCCAGGGCAAAAATTCACCTGTGGCCATGTGGTCCATACAATGTTTTTAACAGTCAGACCCAAATAAGAAATCTGCAGATCAAGATTTGAAAGTTTTTCACTTGAAGGTCAACTGCTTTTTAGCCTGGTTACTTCTAAATTGGGTAGAATGTGCTTGTCCAACTACAATTTCTCAGCTAGCAGCAGGACATGCAGATTGGCCTTGAAATGTCACGTAAAATGATTTGTACCCTCAGTAATTCACTTCTTTGAGGTTCTGATTGTTGATATATTACTACCAGCAGAGTATACAGCATTACAAAAGAGAACAACACTTTGTACCTCAAATGTCTTGACTTCAAAGCATTTAAACTGTATAAACAAAGAGATATAGCCTCAGTCTAGCACCAAAGAAAGCAATTTATGTAAGCAGAAAGTCTGGAACAAATAATTAAAACACGAGACTAAACAAAAACATTTGTGAGTTTGTTGAAACAACTTTGAAATATAAACTAATTTTTTCTGTGTATATTTACTTGCACTTTACCTAAGGGTGTGCTTTCTTACTTGTGTTGCCTCTGGAAGCACATCAGTGGTAGCCACGTGAAGCTCTCTGCAGGCTCTTTTCCTGGAGTGCCCCAGCCTCATTCCACAGGGGGGCTGCAGGTGCCAACCTCTCTGACAGTGTACAGATGTTTATTCTAAACATCCAGGTGAAAAATGGCAGTAGCACATCTGCCATCCCCCTGCTTTTCTCAGAGTCACTTCTCTCCATAGTGAGTACCTCTGTCCTCTGTGACCTATTAGAGTTACACAGGATTTCTAACACTAGTGCCCCAAAAAACTGTACTGGACGATACACTCAGCATCAACATCTTCCATCACACCTCAGTAAGCTCACGGCGATGTACAGCCGCGGCTGGGAAAGGCACTGCTTTACTATTTGTCTCATCCCGAGGAGCTGAAACAGCCGCTCAGGGACAGTGGGGGCAAGACACACAAGGGCAGCGTTGGCGCTTCAGGAGGGCGGGAGGGCAGCTCAGCGCACCCGGGCGGCACAGGGAGCCCGCGGGCACCCACCCGGCCCTGGCCCCGCGGGCACCCACCCAGCCCTGGCCCCGCGGGCACACGGCCTCTCACGGCGGGCCGGGCCGGGCCGGGCCGGGCCTGCCGCGGGCGCGGGGCGCCACCTGGCGGGCAGCGGGGCCCGCACACCGAGCACTGCCCCCGGCCGGGCAGGCACAGCGATGGAGCGGGACACAGAGCGCCGTGACCCGGCAGGACAGGGACACACAGCGATGGAGCGGGACACCGAGCGCCGAGACCCGGCAGGACAGGGACACACAGGGATGGAGGAGGACACAGAGTGCTGTCACCAGGCTGGACAGGCACAGAGGAGGACAGCGAGTGCTGTGACCAGGTAGGACAGATATTTCAGCCCAGTATTGAGAGGCAAAGCAATGCACCTTCACCCGCTCTCTTGCTGGCTGCACCTAAATGACACCATGGCTTCTCAATACCAGCAGATCAGACCTGTTGTCATCTTATTGCACGGTTCCATATTGTTGTCTCCTTATCACAAAAGTTTCATACCTGCTTGGTGTTCCCCGTGGGCAGCTCCTCAGAGCACTGACACTTTCTTCTTCACAAAGCAGCCACTGAGCCCAGCTCCCCTCTCACCCAGCCACCCCACTCTTTTATAGCATTTTCTTCTCATGGGTTACAGCTCTGGCCTGTTAAAGTCAGGCCTGCTCCTGATCTTTGCTAATTGGCCCAGCTGCAACTCCTTAGGGGTAAGAGTACTGTCCACACTACCTTTATTTTCCATCACTACTTTTATATTCTATCCCCCTACACACACCCATCACAAAGTCAACAGCATTGAACAGCCCAGGTAAGCCCAAGAAGTTTCAGCTTCTCATATTCCTACTTTCAAGAAAGGAGCAGACTTTTTTTTTTGGTGGCAGAAGTGTATTTAATAATTTTCATATACAAATTAAGAGAATGCACAAAAAATTGTTTTGTATCCAAGTGAAATAAGCCAAACCAACACAATTTAATATTTAAAAAATACTACATTGATTAAGCAGCTACAATGGAAAGAATGAAAAGCTTTTCAATTCCATTTTTTGCAAAATTACATTCTAAATACTACCTTGCATACACAAGTGCAACCCCCAGTGCAAAAAACATCCAGTACAAAATAGTTTTAAACCCACATATTATCATACTGCAATGAAAATAAATTCACATTTGAAGAAAGCCATCACAGTTTTTCTCTAATAAGATTATTGCACAAAACAATCATGTGCTTTTTCCCACAATCATTGATACTTTACAGCCTTAGTGATTCCAAAGGCAATGGTGTGAGATTCCAGCATTTGTTGCTGCCACATGGAACATACATCCTGCTTTATGCAAATGAAATGTCTTGAGCTGATCCGCTGAATTCTTTCCTTCTTGTGCATAAACCCCAACAATAACCATTTTGCTGCACTGATTAGGCCTTGTGATTCTCTGGTGACCAATTTTGACTGATGATGATGATACATAAGAATCATAATCCAAGTAATACCAAAGTTGGGCTGACTTCACAGGATCAACATGACAGAAAGGCAATCAAGCCTATTTCTCACTCAAGAAGCTCACTATACTGATTATATTCTCAAAGTACAAAAATAGGCCATATATTGAGAACTGAGCTGTATTCCTCACAGAACTGGATCCCAGAGCAGAAACACACTTCAAGTTTACAGTTCCCTAATAATAAAAGTCCTGAGATCTTTGGCTGGATTGAGTTGAGGTCCTATTGCCAGGTAGAGCTTCAGTAGTAACCTAACTCAACCTAAAGTAATTTACTTAACTCAAAAGTCAAATTGCTCCACTGAAGCAGGTAAGGTAGAGTTTATTTTTAAATGTAGTCTGAGGCTGTAAGAAACCCTAAACCAGAATTAATTTTTAAGAAACCCACAGTTGCTCATTAAACCTCTTGGATAGAATTTAACTGAGACACAAAGAAAATGCCAGTGCTGTTGCAGACTGCCTTGAGAGCACTGGTCAGTAGTATTGCTTCAAAATGATGAGACAAACAACAGAATAAGAATTTATTAGCACCAAAGGAAACACCACATTTCTCAATTTATACCTAACCCCCAACTGCAGAACCCCTGCTATCAAACTCCACCACCCATTGTAACAGCTGAAACATCCAAATACAGTATCAACACTGCAGGCAGGTTCACCCTGGGTGACTTCAGCACTTCTTGCAAAACACAAGGGGACTCTACCAAACCAGTGTGACTACCATGGTGGTGCACTTACAACATGCTTCAGTTACTATTTTATGGTTTTAATCAATATTATTCAATATAAGTATAAAAGTTGGACCAAGTTAAATAAAATAACATGGTTCCATAGGTGCTACTTGTGAGATAAGAAATGTTTGGGTGTTTTTATGACTCATTTTTCACAGCATCCAAGTTGTCATAAAGAGTAGGGCAAAAGGTTAGGACAGCTGGCCACAGTCAGTAATGACAATCTTTTTGGAGGGTTTTCCACTCTTGGAACCAAAGCTCTCAATTTTTTTCACTACGTCCATTCCTTCCTTTACATGCCCAAAAACAACGTGCTTTCCATCTAGCCTGTAAAACAAATACACAAAGGCAGTTTTACTTAAAACATACAGACAATCTTAGCAGATCTTCATAGCTCTCACTGCTGACCAACTCTATGGCAAAAACTCAACTGTCCTTCAAGTGACATGAAGCTAACATGACTTTAGCTCTGGACCTTAGAAACATTCTGAGGGATAGCAGCCTTGTTGCTGTCACAGCTCTTCCTCCCTCAAGTAACAAAACAATTTATTTTTCATTGGAATGAAGTAATCCCAAAGTAACAACAAAACAAAGAACCAACCAATCAAACAAACAAAAAAATATCAACCCACAAGCAGCATAAAAATACCCCTAAGAACCCTTCAGATTCAGGCATCAACTAATGAGGTTAATCTGCAAGGCTGAGAACCTACCAGTCAGTTTTTGCAGTGCAGATGAAGAACTGGGATCCATTTGTGTTGGGTCCTGCATTGGCCATTGAAAGAACACCTGGAACAGCAGCAGCAGTTTGTTAGACTGGTGTAACAAGTATGCAGTGCAAAAGACACTTTTCCTCTGCACATTTAGACTAAATGTGATAGTCTCACAGTATCTCCATATAATTTCTAATGCCAACTTCCTGCCTTGGATTATTCCCTCCTGCCCAGCCCCCCTTGGTTCCAGAGCAACAGTGTTAGTAATTAGCTGTACACGCCCTGCAGGCAATTAACACCAGCTAACCTCTCCTGTGGTTCAACAGCTGCAGCCTCCTGGGACAAGGAAGTAGCAATGCAAGTAAGAGAGACTATAGAATGCAATCAGATATTCTTCTGTATGGCCTGCCCTTTGCTTTTTCTGGTGTTAATTTGAGCTTAAAAGGCCATACCTTCGTTACCTACTAAATAAGAAATTCCAGATTGCTTTGTTTTACTTCTGCAGTAATTTTCAAGTAGAAATTGAAGTCTATGACTTATGAAAGCAGTAGTTTCACCTCTGAACAATTTTAAATCCCCTTATTGGCTGGCATATATTTGTAGAGCACTCCACACAAATAAGCATATGCCAGGGACAACACATTGTTAAATTTCTTTGATACTTCTGTAATTACCAAGTGACCCACAAATCTAAAAACCTTTATTTTTTTACAACCACATCTTCATCAACAATGCTTTATTATTGGTTATAGTCTTCAGAAGGTAAAAAGAAAATGTTTATTTACCAGGTCCTACATGCTTAAGTATGAAATTTTCATCTGGAAATCTACTGCCATAAATGGATTTTCCACCGGTTCCATTATGATTTGTGAAGTCACCACCCTGAAACAGAAAAAGGTATTAACTCTACTAACACACATGGACTATTTCATATCAAAAGTGATGCTATTGCAAATCCACATACTTGCTCTAATTTAAAAGTGACAACATTAACAAATTTTCTTCAGGTTAAGGATGAGCATGGCCACTCAATTTAGAACCAGATGAAGGTACAGTCAGGCTAAAAGTAGATTTCTGCTCCAGATATTGCTGATGTTCTCTATAATTCCTACAACCATCTCTCTGTGTTACCAGCCTTTCTCCCAGAAGTGATGCAACAAACAGCAGTAATTTTAAGAAACACCTCAAAGGCCTCAAAAGCTAATCACCTAAGTTCATTACCACAGGCAAGACCTCCCAACTCCTTTTTCCCCCTCCTTTCTTCCAACAGGTACAAACACTGGTCAGGATCTCCATTATTACCCTTTGCTATTTCTAGGTTGTGTTGTTTGTTGCACTAGAGCTGTTAAGCTTATCTTAGCTGACCCCATGCTGCTTGCCAGAAGAGATGTGAGCACCTGTCTCAGGTTAAACACAAAAAATCGGTTCAAACAAAAAACGCAGCCACGGCGACTCGCGAAGGTGGCTCCCAACCACTGCTCCCAGGCACATGCCATCTCTGCAGGAGTGACACCACCTGTGCCAGAGAGAACTCATACCCAACTCGTACTGCATGTGACCCTCAGCTTCCCCTTGTCACCCTGAGTAACCTCCTACAGGTGGTGTCACAGCCCCAGAGCTATGTGCCGCATGCCGTGTGGGGCCGTGGAATTGCAGAGTCCCGGATATGACGGCCCTCAATTAGGCCATACCAACTGCCTGAATCACACCAACAATCCATCTCAGCAAGTGCAGGAGTCACTACTGTTTTCTCTCACTTGACAATTGCTGAAACCCATGACAGTATTTCCACTTCAGCAATGACCTCTGAGTAATTCCTAAACATCAATTCATTATCTCACCATACCATAATCAACCATCTAGCATCCTGATTTCCAGTCCAGCTGGGGGGGCCAAAGCAGGGCAGGCAAGCACAACAGACTTACAGGGAACTTCACAGATTTCTGACAGAATTCAAAGTAAGGTTTGTGTTTGTATTTTTTAATGTATTTCTGATCCTAGAAAGACTTCTAAACTCTATCCTTCTGTCAGTATCACAAAACCGTAGTTTGCATTTGAAAGGCAGGAAAATAGGTCCTTTACAGCACACCTGTCCCTTTTTTTCTTCTTAAAAATAGGTCATACAACTAGGGCCTCTTGTTCCAACAGATGTGGTTTTTGCTTAAAAAAAATAACTGAGGATGGGAGACTATCACATTCATCAGTTAACAAAAAATGCATGCTTACTTATAACCTTCAAACTTCCTTAAAATTTTCTCAGACTTTTTACAAAGCCATTCAACAATGCAATGTTGTTGAAATGTGCCCTTTTTTTAGGTAAAAGAGGACCACCAGAAATCCCATGCACTACAGCAGCTCCATCCTGCTCATCTGCCAAGCACAGTACAAAAAGAAGCTTTCAAAAAGCTTGGTTATTTTAGTTGCTGCTGTTTAAGAAAAAAGATGCATGGGCTGTTGTCCAGAATATGCATGGGCTGTTGTCCAGAATTTCAAAAGATCTGTTCTTTAAACCAAAACAAAATCCATCTCAGATGCATCACCCCAAAAACCAACCCCAAGCAACACTTTTGGTTTCCTTGTCCCCTCCCTATTACAGAGACATAAACCACTGAAAATAGTAAATTGTCTATTGTGAACAGATGATTCTGCTGGGAATAAGGAATGGACACGTTGTTTGTCAGCTCACAGAGAACAGTAAGGTGATTGTCATTCTGTCCACAAGTGCTTCTCCCAAGCAATGCCATGTTGTCAGCTCTGCCCCACACTAAGGTACACTGCTCTACTACAGCAGAAAGCCTTCAGACAGGCTTCTTCTGACCATCTACACATAACTTACATTTATTTGTACAAAAGATGAGCTAAGCAACAGCCATTGCAAAATTATCAGAAATGCAAGTCATGCTGTCACCTCTTTGTTGTTTTGTTAGCCAAAGGTTAGAGCAGAGCCATTTCAAATCTTACTACTAGTCTGTTTCTAGAAATATGTAAACAATATAAAATTAAATTTAATAAAAAAATGTTTTAAACCCCAAACATTACCTGGCACATAAATGAAGGAATCACTCTGTGAAAAGTGGATCCTTTATACCCAAATCCCTTCTCACCAGTACAAAGAGCTCTGAAGTTTTCTGTGGAAACAAAGCATGAAGTATTATATTCAGCATCATATGTGGCAATACAAACACAACTAGATTAAACATGGCCCAAGATTATACACTTCAAAAACTTGATTGCATCTTTAAAGTGTTATCAATCTATCAGTTATTTCCATAATTTAAAAAACCCTGAGATAAAGCCAAGAAAAAATCACCTTATTTAGCCTCAGGACAGGGTACCAACATAAGTCTTTTCCATCTCATCTCCCTTTTATTTTGCTGTGACTCCAATTCCCCAACTCCCCCCCTTTGCCTGTAGTCACAGGTTTCATTTTCTGACGTTTATGCCTTTGTTCTTTATAGCAGTTGTGAGGATTATGTCTTTTTTTAAGAATATTTGTCTACTAGGTACTAAAAAGTAAAAGTTTTTTTCAGAACCACTAAATAATCAGATGAGGAAGGAAACATGATAAAGCACAAGAACTTTCTAAAATTAATTTACTAATCAGCTAATGACCAGAAAAATAAAACCCCATATACTCTTTGGAAACTCTAAGAAATACTACCCCTTTGATTTGCCCTTCCCCATTTGCTCTGGGGTTTGATTTTCATGTCAGCTACTGTGGTTTAAACATATTTACTCAGCACCATTAACCCAGTATATGAACTGTACTGTCTTGGTGCAAATTGCAAAATGAAACTACATGGAAAAATAACAAATTCCATCTCCTCACTAACACTTCCTGTCATATTTCTCCGTATAACAACTGGGGATGGAACATGGAAAAATAGTTGTAAAGGGTAAAAGGACCTTCTCATTCTGGAAAATCACAATCTATAACTTAAGTATTTAAGTATGAAAATCTGAAGATGCTGCCTCACCTGCTGTCTTTGGGACCACGTCAGCTTTCAGCTGTTAAAGAAAAATAAACAGACAAATTCATAAGTCAGCCTTTTCAAATGTACATAAAAAACATTTACATGGGAGACTGCTACAACTGAGCTCTCCTCCCAAAGTGTTATCTGAAATCACAAGCCATCCAAAATTCCACGAATACCTCAAAACTTTCCAAGCATTTGGCCAGCAATGAAAAATATCCCCTCAATGAAACCTTTAGCCAGCTATTGAAGAGCCACTTGAGCAGTGTCTAATGATTTCACTGATCAACACATAATTGAGCAGTACCTAAGAAGACTCTTCACAATAGACCCCAAGGATCAGAGTTTGGATACAAGTAGAGATCAAAGTCCTCCCCCATCCCCTGCACAGAACCAGCTGTTGAAAATGACAGAAAAGGCAAAGGAAACAGAACAGCAGAAACTGTACATCAAAAACAACTTATGATGTTACATATACATCTGCAACCAACGAAAACTTCTGATTTTGATTGCTGCACATCTTTTTACTAATCTTAAAAAGGGACCTAAAACTGGCCATACCAGCCAGACCAGTTTTACCTAGCCGGACATCCTGACTGTGACCAGCAGCAGAGACCTAGAAGCAGCATGGCTGCGGTAAGAATTTAATATTCCTTCCCTAGGCCACTCTTCTCAGATGGCTATAATTTGCAGCAGAAGACCACCACAGCTCAGCCAAAGATTCAAGGTGATGCTGCAATGCCTTCAGACTTTCTCTACACTGGGCACACTGAAAAACTTTAGCATAGAAATTAAATGCTACCACAAGAAATACAGGAACATTAATGCTATTTTTTTAATAACACCACCCAGACTTTTCATTAATGAATAAAGAACTTGAAGAGTAATATTTTTACCTATGACTCCCTGAAATGCTACCTCCTGAGAGCACAACAGCTGCAACAGTCCAATTTATTGATATGCTAACACTATCGATAAATAAAAATATACTGGGCTCTAAGTCTCAAAGGAACCTCTTTTAGAGATAACTCTGATGAATTATGTTTAAAAAAATTTCTACAAATACAGACCCAAGGTGGGTGCTGGAGGCAGAAGGCCACACTGACTTCCCTCAGCAGGCAGCATTCCTAAGAGCTTCATTTGCTCTCCAAGCCGTGGTTCTGGAGCACAGCCCTCGCTCTTTCCCGTATACACCGCATCTATCTGCGGCACATCCCGGCCCGAGGGTCGCATGCACATAAGGTTGTACACGGCGCCCACGGCGCTTTTTTTCCTTTAAGAACAGATATTACAGAAGTTTTTCTCTTCAGGCCTTCTTTACATGGCCAAACGTTTCAGAGCAGGGATTCTTCAGGACGGAGCCAGCTGGTACCCGGCTCTTGAGCTTGCTGTCAGCAGCGCGGTGCCCTTCGCTGCACGTGGAGCCGGAGGCTCGAGAGGCAGCTTCAGGGAACTGACACCCTCAGGATGGCAGGAACCACACAGCGAGCGCCCAGCAAAACACAGGATGAACCCGGGGGCGCGGCTGAAGGGCTCCCCGGGCCGGCTGCCCCAGGAGCAGCAGCCCCCGGCGGGAAGGCCAGGGACCCCGGTGCCGCTGGGACACCGCCCGCCCCTCTCAAACCAGCGGTACAGGAGAGCAGTCAGTTCAGTCTTGTTCAGTATTTCTGCTTACACACTATGCAACTTCCTTCAAGGCTCGCAGCCACACCAGGGCCGTGCCTTCCGCCCCGGCCGTCCCGTGGGATGGCCTTAGGGACCGGCCACAGGCACAGGAGGGCCGCGGCTCAGCGAGAGCCCCGGTCCGAGCCCAGCCCGCCCCTCCTGGAGGGACTGTACCACCGCCCTCTCGCCCCGGGACAGGAGCTCCAGGGCAGCCAGGCAGCGGCTCCGGCAGGCGGGCGAGCCCCGCCATCCCCCGGGCCGCTCTCCCGCCCGCACCGGGCTGTGTGTGCCCCCGTCGCGGGCCCTGGAGCCGGCGCTGCCTGCCCGCCCTGACCTTGCCCGCTGCCCAGCCGCCATGCACGGGGCCAGGCCGCCCTCGGCTCCGCAGCACCGTCCCCTGGGCCCTGCGCCAGGCCGGCTTCCCGCAGCCCCCGCGCCCGTACCTCCAGCACGACGCGTCCCAGCGGTTGGTTGTCGGCGCCCACGTCCAAGTACACCACCGGGTTCGCCGAGCCGGCGCCGGCCCCGCTGCAGCCGCGGGTACCGGCCGCCCACATGCAGGCGAGCCCCGGCGGCGGCAGCAGGTCCCCGGGCGGGCGAAGCAGGCGGCGGGCGGCGCTCAGCGCCAGCATCCCGCGGGCAGACAGAGCGCAGAGCAGCCGCTGCGAGTCACAGACACGCGGACAGACACAAGGACACGCCGCCGCTGCCCCGCGGCCTTTATGGGCTCCGCCGCGGCGCCGCAGCGCCCGCTGGTGGCGGAGGCAGCAGCAGCGCAGGGCGAGATGGCGGCTGGGGCGGCGCGGGCTGAGACACCTTGGGGCTGCCCAGCGGGCTGAACGCGGGGCCCGGGCCGTGCCCACCGGGCTGAAAACACAGGATGAAGCTGGAGGTGCGGTTGAAGGGCTTCACGGCCCGGCCGGGGCCCGGGCGCGGCGGAGCAGGCTGAAGGCGGAGAGCCAGTGGCCAGCGCCGTGCACCCCTCGTGCTCGCCCCTGCAGCCCTCAGTGCTGCCCCCTCCCCGCCCACTATTGCCCAGCGTTTGTTTGGGGATGTTTGTGGGGATCTCGTTTGTCCGTTTGCGTGTGGGGTTTTTTAGGGTTTTTTGCACATTTCCTCACAGCTCCCTTACCCCAACAGAGACGGGGAAATTTCTAAAATTTCATCATTCTACACAATGACTCCGGAGAGCACCTTGGCGGGGAAGGCGGCGCAGCTGTCACAGGTGCGGGATAATGGAGATCAGCGGGATAATTGGGATCGGCGGGGACACGGGAGTCACGGGCAGCACCCCAGAGTTTCGGCGCTGACGCGTCTCCACACGCGGGTGTCCCTGAGTCACCCCCAGCGCAGCCCCGGCCGTGCCCTCAGCATCGCTCCGGAGCCCGCCTGGCTCGGGCCGCAAACCTGCCCCAGGGAATACAGTAATAGCAGTCCCGGTGTAATATAGTTCGTGTTTTATATGAAAATAACAACACATATAATTTTACCTTTTCTTAATTTAGCTACTTAGATGAAAGTACTCAGTACATATCGGTATTACTTTTTAGATATTACTTTGAATTCTCCAGTTTCCATCCTGATTTCAGTTATAAGTACTTCCAAAAGTTCTTCAAATTCTTAATGCCATAAGATGTCTAAAAAAAAAAAAAAGAAAATCAAACATGATTCTAATAGTTTTCAAATTTCTTTGTAGGGGGATAGAAAATAAGAAAATAAAGATAGTGTGGACAGTAATCTCACCCCTAAGGAGTTGCAGCTGGGCCAATTAGCAAAGATCAGGAGCAGGCCTGACTTTACCAGGCCACAGCTGTAACCCATGAGAAGAAGATGCTATAAAAGAGTGGGGTGGCTGGGTGAGAGGGGAGCTGGGGTCAGTGGCTGCTTTGTGAAGAAGAAAGAGTCAGTGCTCTGAGGAGATGCCCACAAGAAAACCCCAAGAAGGTATGAAGCTTTTGTGATCAGGACACAACAGTATGGAACCCCTGCCATAAGATAACAACATTTCTTCTATTATAAATCAGAGTTATTTTAATGAAGCTTACAGTAATGCTGCAATGTAACACAGTATAACAGAATCATACAAAGAGAGCCTGTATGTGAGGAATAGTAAACTTTCAATCCCACCTAAGTTCTTTGTGTCAAGCAGCTAAAAGAGCCTTCATTGGTGACATTCACTGAATGAACAGAAAGCTGTCAATCAAGGCACTGCCATGACCACAAAGATCAGGGCAGAACTATAATGTGCAATTACAAATAACTGAGAAATCCTGGAAGAACCCCATTTTTCAGGCACATGCTCCAGAGAGACCCTTAACTGCTGATGCTGTAGGGATGACTATAGCAGGTACCAAACTCTGTAACTACAGAACTATGTAAAAAGTTCCATCTTGTCCTGAGGGGTCACAGAAATGCCTAAGGAGGAGTGAAAATGGGGGAGAGGGGTGTATTATAGGCCAGTATACTTTCAACCTGATACTGCTTTCACTCCAGAGAACTTCTTGAGCTGGCTTTGCTATGTGGCCATCTTTTTTTAAATTCTGTTACTCCTCCCATGTACTTATCCACTCATTGGACTGGTTTTAAATCAGCAGCTTCCTTGGTGATGAACTGGAAGCTGCCCTTCCACAGGCCTGCTGCCCAGAGCATCAGGAATCTGTTTGAATATTGCTCCAATTGCCTTCATCAATGTGCCTTACTTCTTGTGCTGGACGAGACAAATTGTTTGTTATCTATCTTTGTCATACAGACCTACAGCTCTTCTCTCATTTCAAGACTGAAGAGTCACAGCTAACTCAATGGTTATTTATAACAAAGCTCTTCCATGTCTTTGTATCATCTTTATTATCCTTCTCTGAGCTGTTCCACTTTTGCAGATTTTTGGGATAAGAGGAGCTTTGCACAGTATTCAAAAAAAGGATGAACAATTACTTACTTTGTGCATACAATGCCATGCTGGTATTTTCTACTTCTTTACCAATAACCTTAAGGTTTTTGGTTTGTTTTTTTTGTTTGTTTGTTTGTTTGTTTTTTTAATAGGAGCTAAATCAGCACTTCTACCTAGCTTGTCATATCTTCTCAGCTTCAAGTCCATTTTTGGTAAATTTTGACTTCTGTTAATGTAATCATCAACCAGTTTTCTAGTAAAAAACCTCACACTCCTTTTTAATAATGTATTAATTGAAGTAGCCACTAGAAACCCAAATCAAAATTGTTCTGTTTATTCCTGGAACAATGGACAGTTCTGGCCCTGAAGGATTTATTATTTAATAAACAAGACAAAAGATGAGTAAAAGAAAATACCATATTGTTTTACGTTTAGGAAACACAGTGAAACAGCTTTGACCTATTTTGCTCAGGAGAGTTCACAGACATCTTTGGTAGAGCAAACAATAGAGTTCTCCTCATTTGCAGGCTTCGGTGAGAAGACAAAACAGCAGTGATTTTTGTATTTGAGAATATGGACTGAATTATTATCTCTAGGTTTATGCAATAGAGCTACTAAATCACTGGTTATGGTCTACTCCTGCAGAGTCAGATGAATTACAGCTCGTTCAGACAGTTTGACTAGGACCTTGTGAATTACAGAGGTCACTTTCCAAGGAGGACAGAAAAAGGTCTCCAAAAACTGTCAAAGGCCACTATATCACTGCCAACTGAGGCTTAGAGCTAGCTCAGCAAACTGATATGGTTTTAGGGGAGCTTTGAGCACATCCATTTGTAGACTTCTTGTTCATCACTGAAACTCTGCAACATGTGGCAGGGAGATGAGTGCATTTAGCTGGAAAATGAGTGCACCCCACACTGAACTAGATAGGCAACAGAGCTGCTTCAGCAGAGCTCTCATGGATATGGGTACCCGCCCTTACAGGTTTCATCAGCCTCTCTCCCTTCCCCCAAAACTACACAGAACTTAGAGATGGATAAACAAGGAGGGCTCTTTTGAAATTAGTTTCTAAATTTTAACCACCTACCAAAGGACCCCTCTGATCTTGTAGCAGAGAAATTTCTGCACAGGAAAAAGAACCTGTTGTATTGAATGGTACAATAACAATTTCATGCTGATATATTACTTACAGCTTGAAAGTCTTCATAAATGCTGTTCAGTAATTGGTTAAATATTACCACCACTGTGCCAAGACAGCCAGGAAACAGTAAGAGTGGTCAAGTGGCTCTTCCAAAGAAACAGAAGGATTAAATGCTTGAAAGGTGACCTAAAATTTGGGAATTTTGATTTCAAGGGTCTTGAAGTGGTGTTACTCCAGCAGACAGACAGTGCACAGATAAAAAGGTGATATGCATTCCTGATTCTAACTGTCCAGCAGCATGCCTGCTCATTTGTGTCACAGGAATGTGGGTTAATTGTTAATCTTGGATTGATGCTGGTGGCAGATGTGATAAGATTGCATTTTGCAATCTACCTACTGCAAGAATCCAACTACATGGAACTCAGCATGGTCTGTGGCCTGTTTTGATATGCTCTTCATGGGGCTGTGTACTTGGACCGTGCCAATAAAACCTCAAATAGAGGCTGCAGCAATCCAGCATTAAGTGCATTGCACAGGAACATCACTTGATACTGTGACACAGGGAGTGCCCACAATACTGGTTCTGACATTGACAAGAATGAATGCACATATGGGACATGGTTATCTCAAGGACTCTGCTAATCAGGACTGTTAGAATAAGAAGAGGTCATACAGGTACTCAGCTTGATTTTAAGTGAGGAGAGCAGGAATTTGCAGTGGGCATTTCCACTCTCCACCTGCAGAGCCTGGATGTGTGGCACTTCAAAAGACTCAGCCTAATATTTTCTTCAAAGTTTTGGCTAAGCTAGAAGATGAGTGAAGAGCTGGAAAAGAACTCTGTGATCTATGTCTGTGATATGCATTTATTTATGAATGGGGACTGGAGTGGGGGAGATGGTGAAACACCTCCATTACACTCAGTGATTGCAGTGTGAAATTAAACCATACAAGAGCTCAAAGGGTGGGTACACTTAAGGATAAAAAGAAAAAATGCTAATAAATATTTCCCCTGATCCAGGTTTCCTCTTAGGAACTTGTAGTACCTCAGCTCACGACGTGAACATTCTCTCCAGCACACATTGTAGTTAAAGGAGCAGTTTCCCCACATGACTTCATTCTAATTACCTACAAATAGTCATACAAGAAAAACCTCAATCCACTCATGCTCTTTACAGCTGTAATTAGCATTTTCATTTCAGAACTTCTGAGTGACACTGCTTGCCCAGAATTCATTACTCAATCTCCCTGCATAATGCATGGCAGCTGGTGTGTCACAGTGCCTCTGTGCAGTGCCCAGAACACTGCAGTGCCCATACACTGCAACAGCTGCCAACGGATAGATCACATCAGCCTGGCAAAGCACTTAGGACATTTAAAATGCCTGGTTTTAGATTCTAGGGAAAATGCAGCTACTACTTGCAGTGGCCTCACAAATCTTCAGGACATCAATAGTGTCTCTCCCACTCCCTGTGGGTGGGAGAGACACTACATACCTACAAAGCAGTATTAAGAGTTACAGGAGCCCCTCTACCTCTAAAACCACAGAATATTCAATTGTGACACAACTTGAAATTTACAGGGATCAGTTAAGTTAATTTACCACCTCTGCTTTGAGGAACAAGTAATTAGGGAATAGTATCAGAAATACTTTAAGAATTGGTTAGTCATGATACTTCATGCTGTATGAGTAAGATAGCACTGGAGCTTTAATCAGTGGCCTGGTAAAGACTTGAGTTTTCTTTGCATTTGTCTTGTGTCCAAATCTATAAATATATATCTAATATATATAGATATATACAATACAGATCTATACCTATATTTATATACATAATACAGATATAATATGCATTTTGTATAGCATATCTTTGAGGTAACAGCTGTCTCTGTACCTTGTACAAGATAAATTATCCTGTCTGCTCTAAACTAATTTTAAAATTCCACCAGTTATTCTGTAACAAATCACTCTGCTGGAGCAACCTCACCACAGAGGATCTGAGATTCCTCTCTGCTTTTTTGCCATTTCCCTACTGAAAGCTTTGCTTCCTTGCAGCATAACAGCAGCACTACCTGAGTGAGCATGGAACCTGATGACGTCCTTGTATGACATAACTGCATGTGGCCATCACCTGAATACACAATGTGCCACCAGCTGAGCTCTCAAGTTGTCATATGCAGATTACCATGTGTCACATTTACAGTCCAAGAACATCATCTCTGGATAATGAAGTGTTTGGTGAATTATTCTGAAGCTAAGGGTAAGAAATTCTCTTCTCTGACTCAGTGACACTTGTGCACGTTTTGCCATCAGTTTGATAGTGGCCGTATGGAAAACATGCTTCTTCCCAGAGGGACCATCATTCGTAACTTGGAAAACTGCTAGGAGTTATTGTGAAGGAATGTATTCTCAATGACTTTATGAACTGCCAGTCACTAACTAGGAAGCTCACCAGATGTGTTAATGGGTAAAATTCACTGATTTTCCATGTCTTAAAAATGTACATTCTGAGAAACACAGAAGCAAGGAAAGGGAGCACTGATTATATTTTTGAAATATAAAAAAATTGAATAAATTTAAATATGCATTAAAAACATACTCAGACTTCAACTCCAGCATTTGTTAAATAAATATAGGAAATTTAAATTATTTTTGCGAACCAAAATAAAAAAAAATTATATTTTTCTTTTTCTAGTGTTTAACTAGTTGAAATCTCTTAAAATTAGCAACCTGTCTCTGTGTTCACAATAATCAATGTCTTCATATGAGACCAAGGTGATAAATTAAATGTGCCAGAATATTTTTAGCAAAATCTAAAACAACCAGCATCATGAAACAGCTATGGACAAACTAGAAAGTCTAAACTAAAATTCAGTTAAAAATAACTCTGACCTAGGGGAAAACCATAACTGATAATCCTAAATCTAACTCTTATGATGTCTAATAGTCCCAAAAAGGTGCAGAGAAGCCAGTGTATTTAGGAGTGGCAAATACTAGCATTAACTTTGCTCTGTGTGACTGGATCTATCAAAAAGTATGTGAGTTCAGTATTTGGAAAGATACTGGACAAACCAAGCAGACATATTCAACAGACAGGGGAAAGAGCCTTATCCCATCTAGTCCATGAAAGGGAAGGGTTTTAACAGAAGACTGTACTTAAATTGTAGGAAACCAGTTATGGTCTAGGCAAGGAGTACTTGGAAATGCAGATGAGCTACGTGGCAAACCAGCCTGGCAGCCCAGCTGTGCCACACTGTGTGCTAATGCCTGCACGAGCAGTGACCCAATTGCTGGCTGCTTGCTTTACAAACAAAATTGCATCATTCATCAGGTTCCTTGGGGGCTGCTTTTGTATTCCCCTGGAAAATTCTGCAGACTGATGGAAACAAGATATCTCAGCAGAAGCTTTCAGTGGTCTGCATGAGACAAGAAAAATCTTGTGTTCTTTTTAGACAGAACAAATATGAGTAGTGCATTGATGCAATGACAGACATTAGGAGCAACATCCTACATAAGAGTCAATAGGATTTTGGTGACACAAAATGGAAAACTGTAATAAGGTGACACATTGGTAATAATTAAAAATGTAAAAAGGAAAGGTTCATGACTGGAAGTTCATAATGCAGGAAGATTTGTACAGATGTGAAATTTAAGCAGATAGAAGTGAATTCTGGATAATTACACATACAAATATAAGGTGCACAAATGTAAAAACCATATGCTTTAATTTTAAAGGGAAACAGAGGATAACAAATTAAAGAATTATGTATAGAATATCAGGTGAGAGTTGTACAGCTGTTTTATATGCTGACTAGGTTACTTTAAATGAAAGCAAACAGCTCTATGCACAGGACTCCCATCCCCAATGTCCAAGCAGAAAAGAGACAAGGGGTCTGTCCCCCTTCCATGTTCTTAATTGTTTCCAATGTGTTACTCCTGTAAAAAGCATGGTCAAGTGCATGGCCACAGAATACAATGTGCATAAACAAAATAACATGAATCAGAGATCCATACTGATGAGGAAGAGCAGAGAAGAAATGCAGGGAAATAAGCTTGTTCTGAAGTTGTTCAACAATAGATCAGCATGTGGATTAACACAGAAGTCACAGACAGATACTTGTGTAGGTGGCTCTCTGGAAGCAGAGTGCATGACACACAGAACACACTGCCAGGACATGGGACAGGAGACACCAGCATCAACTGTATACACACATCTTACCTAGCCTGGGGTCCTCAGGTGACAGCTGGGAGAAATTCCACTTTCAGGATTGTTGCAGCCTCTGCAGACTTCAAAGTAAGCTTGAAAAATGTACAGTGCTTAGGGACATCACGAGCTTTCCTCCAGCTGTACAGTACCAAAGTCAGTTTGCACTACGTCTTGTTGACACTTCTGGGGAGCTTCCAGGAAAACAGAATACCAAAACCAAAACAGTTATTAATTATGGGCTGAAATGGATAAATACTTTTTGATTCACTACAGTGTACACAGTAACTTCATTCTATTATGTTATCCTAAAAAACTCCACTGGAATGGGTAGTGCCACCCAGGAAGGCAGAAATTCAGAGTCAGAAACAAATTATTTTTCCCAATTTTGAGAAAATAAATCTCTAGTCTAGATTTACACATACATACATATATATACACACATATACACATACTTGTGTGTATCCCAATCAGCAAAGACTAGTGGCCTTGTGGAGGTGGGGAATAATTGCTATAAGTGCTTGCATAGATAGATACTCATATTGTGAAATGGTTGTTTGTTCCCAGGTATTTGAATGTATTTCAAAGGTGGGTTCTGCCTAAATGCCTTCAGAAAAGCCATCTGCAAATCCAGAGATACTCAGTAGATCTGTTAACCCAAGTTCTCAGATGCAGTGAGTGATGGCTGTGGCTCCATTCAGTGCAGAACTCCACCAGGACAGGACCTGTGTGTGTTTCTGCTATCCTGTGAGTACTCCTTGTGTCACCATTCAGGCTGCTTACAGCTGGACAGGTAAGTAAATTGAGCAGATTTGTAACTCAAAGGTTGCATTTAGAAACCAAATGCTTCAACTTTAGGATGGAGATGCATTAAGAAAAAAAATTGTCTAATTTCACTTTAGTAACAGGTTCCAATCGAAAGAAAACTATCAAATTTGGAAGAAGTTAAAACAAAGGTGCTAGTTGTTTAATATCTCCACACGTGCCAATTCCAGAGAGAAGACATCTTTTCCTCTTATTCATATCACATAAAGATTTAATTTCAAAGTAATTATTACTTGTCTGAGAGAGGCAGTGCCCTGCATACTGAAGAACAAGTTACCAATGCCTTGCTTGGCAGGGACTTTTTTCTGTGTGATCCCATATTTGCATTCATAATCTTTTCTTTTATCTTCGGTCTCCAGGGTGGTTCCCACCTTTCCCTTCCTGCACCAAGTCCTGCTCTGATAAAAGGTACACCTCATGCAACTGACTTCCACATTAACTCAAACCAGGGAGAGCAAAGGGGAAGTTCATGGTTTCAAAATGAAACTCAAAATTTACAAAGCAGCTGCCAATTAGTCAGACCTTAATTTTGCAAATTTATTTAGGAAAAAAAAAATTTAACATGAGCAAATGAGAATACTTCAGTGTTACAACAGAGTATATAAATGTCTAGCAATAGTCAAATAATTTGATCTTTAAATACAAAATAACCACATGAACACCTAATATACAGGTTTCATCTGAATACATATTTATTAGATAAATATTAGGTTGTCACATCATCTAACTACATACAGTTTTGCAAGACTAAAAATCACAATTATTTTTTCTGACCAGTTTAAAGTATGAAATGATTGCATTGTACTGTACATACAATGTACAAACAAAGACAATGGCCATTTTTGCATGTTACCTCAGATTGTACTTTTTTTTTTTTAATTCTCCTCTGATCGTGATATCAAAAATTGTACAAAGTATGAATTTGGTTACAATTTTTTTTCTTTTTTTTTTAATCCCCGTATTTTTCTTCATTATTTCTGTAGCACCCTAAAAATACACAGGTGATAGACTAGTACACGTAAGCTAAATATTACATGTAGATAAAACAGAACAAAACAAAGGATCAGAGTATATTACAGAAGTGAAAGTGGAACAAATGCTGAGACTCCACAAACGCTAACAAACAGGATTCATTTTCCACATAAGATGGAGCTTCAAGCTTTTTTTTCCTGCGAAATAAAAACAATGCACATTCCAAGGAAAATGAATGCATTTCTGTTAACATGTCTCTATTTGTCATTTACATATGTACAGCTGTCCCTTGAGTCTCCGCTGCAGACACTGGCGTGTACTGTCAGTCCTATAATAATGTCTTGGCAGCAGAACTGTAGATCTCTGTGGGTTCTTTCCCAGATGAACTTCCATAGGGAAACGATTAAAAGGTAAACAAACAAAAAAAAAAAAAGAAGAAAAATACTACTGGAATCTCATATAATAATTAAGCTTTAAAAGAAATGACTGTGATTACCCTATTTGCTAGGTTTTTTTCTCTAAACTTTAGTACGGCAGTGAACAGATAAAAAAATAACTAAATTTTCAGAAGCTTTTTCATACTGACTTCACTATACAGTACCTGATTTTAGGTGACAGATAAATTTTAAAACTGTCTCAAATGTCCAACGTTTGGGTGATGGGTAAAAATTGTACTTTCTTTTTTAAGTTCTGCTTAGAAACCAAACATTTCTGTAAGTTGAAAGATGTCAACTGTCCGCTTTAATTATCTACTACTGTATCTACTACTGTAAAGCAGATGCCAACACTGCTCCAAACATATTGCTAATATCTATGGGGCTTTTTTTTTCCCTTTATGCTTTCCAACAGGTACTTTTAAGTGATATATTTTAAATACTAGCAGTTAGCAAAAGGTCAATCCTTAACATACCTGGCTTAAAATACTAATATTGTGTTTAAGAGAAAATTCATTTTAGGTGACTAACTTAGCTGCTCAGGAATCAGTGGAGAATGAAACATGAAATAGAATCAATTAAAAAAATCGGAGCAACCAGTTCCAACTAATAGTGAGAAATCTTCTTTATTCCCAAACCTATGGCTTAAGGAACTTACCCCCCAAATAGAAAAAAACTAACTCTAATGGCATAAAGTCAGTTTATCATTAGCCACCTCTGCACATGACTTCCAGACCTATATAAAAAATGCAGCAAAAAACCAGGGGGAAACTACTACAGGAAAATGGCTACACAACACATCTGTATCAGTAACTGAACAATGGTCTTTCCTAGGAATTGTGTGATAGCAGCACCACACCACAACCATATTACCATGTATTACACCAAGGTATCTTTAATATTCTGCACAGATCCTCTACAGGTTGTCAAGCCTACATAAGAAAAAAGACATTTCTAAGCAGAATAAAATATACTATACTGTTTCCCTCCCCCACCCACCAACATCCCTAAGTGTCTTTGCCCCAGTTTCAGAGACTGGAGCACCAGTACAGCGATATAAATACGGTACCATACAGATTTGCTGCTTGCCTTAGTGCATCTTTACCTGGTCAGACAGCTGGTCCTACGTGTTCTGCTCATTTGGGCAAATGAACAAACTCTGCCATTACCAGCTCACGATCACCCACAGTCAATGAACACTGGTTGATCAGTTGGGGTTACTTTTTCCTAGGCAAACACAATTATGTTTCCATGACAGAGCTGGGCCCTGATTATCAAGGTACTGCCTGATGTATCAATTCATTCATCACATAAATGGATATGAAATTTGGGCTAACTTACCAAAAGAAAATAGGGGGGAAAAAAACCCAAAACCCAACTCCCTTATTCTGTTAAAGAACCCTCAATTTTCTTTTTTAAAAAAGGACCCATATTTTTCTTCAGACAAGGTATTTAAAAACACCAGCAAAAGTATAACCAGATCATGAAAATGTTGAATATTATCAAAGACGATACTAAAATATTCACAAAGATATTTACAATAGCAATTCTTAAAATAATTGATTTTGCATAATGAACAGCGCCTTTCTTAAAAAAACTTGAAAGAGGAAAAATATAAGTGTGGGACCATTTCTACATAATACGTTTGACAGATTCAATACTCCTACTGGAAAATAAAAGAACTAAACCGCCATTTCCTTTAATATCTACAGCAAGGTGCTGCTGACTAGCATATATATACCACAACGCATGTACGGCAGTAGTGGGAAACGTTAACAAAAAGAGCAAAATAAAACACAAAATGCAGAGAATTTACAAGTATGACTTTGGTGAGGAAAGCAAATCCAGAGTTGTAAGCACAGAGCATGCCATTTACAGCATTGCAAACTAAACACAGAGGGCTAGGAAGCTATCTAGTCAAACTGACAGGAACAAACAAAATTTTGCCTGGCACTTCAGTTTAAAATGCATTGTGGCGAGCAAATGAAGGGTGTTTGATTGGATTTGGGAAGAGGAAAAGGAGTAGGGTCAAATATGCTTTAGTATCAAAAGAAACAAAACCAGTAACTGTACAGTGGGGAAAAGCTGAAATGTTGCACCACGAGGGCAAAGTTGGCACACATGCACTTCTTACACAGCTACTGTACATCATTTATAAGAGAGAGAGAGAGAGAGACAAAGAGCACAGAAATGGGCACAGAAGCAATAGGAAGCTCATGCAGGAGCAGCAACCACACGAGAAGCAAAGATCACAGGGGCAAGACAGTAATTCTGGCAGCAGGGTCTCTTGAGGGCAGTAGCAATCTACTGACAGGTACTTATTCTCCCCACACTCGGTCCTTCAGAAGAAAGCTCATCCCAGCAGCCAAAGTTTACAAAAAGAAACTGAAGGAGGAGAAAAGGAAAAGGCGGAAGTATCTGTAACAGTCACGAAAACAGAATGCAAAGCAAAACTAAAATGAAGCTGTAAGACGTCTGTCCAATGTCAATGCCCCTTCTCAAGCTGATTATTAAAAATAATTATGCAGAAAATGATGTTACTCTCCCTCCATCCTGCAATGATTTCCTCGCTGCCTTCAACCCAGCTTGTCTTACTATGCATTGTGCAGTACAGTGACACAAACGCTTGGGGCACCGAAGGCCGTAGGTAATAATCAGGAACAGTTTGGTTTGCATCCCCCCTCCCTCTCTTTTCCATTATGTATGGCATACATGGCAAAAAGATCTATGACAGCAATCTCTACAGCTGGATGTTAACGCAGTCAGAAACGGTACTGATCTGAAACCAAATCACAGAAACCCCTAAACATTGCAAACTTTAAAAAAATTTTTCCTGGGTGCTTCCAATCTGTGTGCTGGGCCAGAGGAATCCTCTGCAAAGAGATGGTAAAGATCCCTGCGCGTGCAGAAATCCCAACACCCACGGCTGCGGCCTGCAGAGCTCAGGACTCCGTTACTGAAGTGGCATTAGCTACACTGCTGGCTCCCTCTGACAGGCCTCTGTGTCTTCCCTAACTCTGCCACTTGACTGTAGGATTTGTGCTTTTTTGAGCTTTGTAGGTGGTTTTTTTTCATTTTGTGTGAGGCCAGGACAATTATTCCAAGGCAAACCCAGGGCAGAGGAGAGGTGGGGTAGAGGGAGATACAGTTTCAAAAAAATGGAAGAACAAGCATTGTAAAGACACTCTGAGATGGGTCAATTAAAGACAGTTCCATTCTGTTGATTTTTCTTCCCTTGCCAAGATCCGGTTTTGCCAAGATACTTCACACTATGTTTATCACAGAACTCTCTCTCTAGAGGATGAACACCAAATGGGGTTTCCAATAGCTGCACAACTGTCTATGCTTCTTTGTCACATGTAGCATGGCAGACTCGGAGATTACTGCATTTATTTAACTTTTGTATTATTTTCTCCCGTCACTTTCGCAGTCTTTGAAGCTAACAAAAGCAGTTCTGAGATGAAGAAAGCAGGGAGTGCACCATTGGATCGAGTTGTGAGGTTTTTCTTCTCTTGTGGAAAAGGAGTGTTACGATTCCTCGCTGTGCAGCTACACACGTGTGAACAAGTGAAAAGGATGGGAGAATACACATGGTTTCAGTTGTTCTCAAAGAGAGACAGAAGGTCATCATTGCTATTGCTTGGCAAATCAGGAGGATCCAGGTATGAAAGCAGCTCATCTGGATTTGTGAGTTCTGGAAGCAGCTATAAAATACAAAGATAAAATAAAAAATTACAGATAACAGAAACACAACTGAGAAAAGAAAGGGATTAAACACCACACGTTCCTGGAATCTGGTTTTCATAACAATATAGCCAAATAAAACAGAAGGCAGTGTCACAAGCCTAACACCCTCAGATGATGCAGTATCCAATTGCTTGTGAAAGTCTCTGTGACTCAGTTTTCACCTGTGAATTACATTATCATCTCAGTTAGGGTTTCTCAATCCACCTCCCCATCATATTGCCTGGCTCATGATACCGACAAAACCTTCTGGACAAATGCTCATTATGGATGTTTCCTATAAAACACTGCATAAACATTTGAAACAAGCACTTGGAGTAATCCACATTTGAGCTTCAAGGTAGATGGGCAAAGGCTGGTCTGGCCCTCACACATCAGTTTGATGGCCACTCAAAGCCTGCAACTCTACAGAAGGAGGCAGCCCTGTCCTTTGCTCACCCCTACTAACTCCTCAGTGCACTGATCTAAGCTCTGGGGCAGTGACCTGGAGCAAGGAACTCACCCAGGGTTAAAGCAACCAGCAAATCAGGAAAAGTGGAAAAAAAAAACCAATTAAGGAGGAGAATGGAGAGAGGAGGGGCAGGGCAGCTGGGCGAGTCCTTCTCCTTTCTGTGGCAGGAGTTTACAGTGGTTGGAAGTACTTACTTGACTACAGCATTACATGCAATTCCAGACATTTTAAAGGGTCACAGGTGTAACACTCCATCCAACAGAAGATGACCTAATCTGCACAGTGCTTTAAAGTATCAAAATGAATAGCTATGGGACTTCAATTTGTATTTCCATGAAAATGGAAATAAACCATCACAACACATTCTTTTTGATCTGACAGATGACAAGCACATTGTAACTCCTGGGTTGTGCATCAGGCAATGTTTTCTGCTCTGTAATGCATCTTGCCCTTTCCTAGGCAAATATAAAAGTGTCATATATAAAAAATTGCAGGGAACAGTTTGTAATAAAGCCCTTTTATGTTCTGCATTGTTTTAAATACAGAAATATATGGACTATTTTAACAAACTTAATAGTAGGTACATGAAATTAATTTTAAGTTGTTCAATGTTTTCAAATAGTATAAAACCAAAAGCTTGACCACTTCAATTTAACACTGTATTTACATGCTTCTATTACTCTTGTGCAAATGAAACTTCGTCTTCTAATATTATATGGATAAACAAATTTTTCAATAAGCTAAACATGAAATGCCAAAAAAGTTTACTGCTTTCTAAGCATTTAGAAAAAACGCAATGTCAAGTTTACATAAACAGAATCTCCCAGAAGGAATCTTCTTCTTAAGCTACCACCTCATTTTACTCATGGCAAAAATGCTATTGTCATTGTATTGAGATGTGAGACTTTTAAATTTACTTCACCTCCTATTAGAATTTTTTATGAGTATATTGTGAAAAAATCCAAAAAGAAAAAGTCCAAAAGAAAACAGCAGCCCCACCAAGTGTGGAGAAATAAAAAAGTTATTAAATCTGTCCTACAATTTTACAACTTGTTCTTAAAAATTTGAATCATCTATGAGACTCATTCTTGTATGCTGGGGATTTTTTAAAAAGTTTAAGAAGACTGGAAGTTTTAAGCAATAAGCTCAGTATGTGAAGTTGAAGTCTTCTGAGTTGTGAAGGTGAGCTCAGCTTCCCTCAGCCAGAGGGGACAGGCAGCAGAGCTGGCCTCCTGCCCCACTGGTGGGAAACCCAGAGACCTCAGGAAGGACTCGCTGGGAACTGAGAGTGCTGTGCTGGAGCAGGGACAGAAGAGAGAGGAGTGCCAGGGCCTGTGAGGGGGTGATGGGGACAGAAGCTACAGGAATGTGCCAGATTTAGGGTAGAGTTTGGAGACATGTACCCTGTGCTCCTGAAGTGCAAATGGAGAGGTCTAACCAGTGATTTCAGCCTTGAGCCTCTTCTGTCTGAAGTACCCATGCAGATCTCCCCTGTCTGTGCCTGCATCCATAGGAGGTGGATTCTTTAACCCAGGTTAAACCTCAGACTGCATCTCACTGAATTCCTGCAGAATGACTGTGACTGTGCCAGGAGGGAGTGGGTCAAGTTGCCCACAGTACAGTGCCCTGTTTGCTTTGCTGCATGGGACTTTATTCAGCCACAAGAGACCCATTAAAATAATCCATCTGATCAGGATCACAGGTATTTCCAGTAAGTTTATTTCCCACACTGTACAGCACTTGCCTCCTGTTAAGAAACCAGCAATCCTTCATCAGTGATAACCACAGTACTGTGCAAGTGTACAGATTTTTGTACTTTGCTTCTCACCAAGGAATGGGTGCCTGACCCATAACAAAATACTGTATGTTTCTTAAATATTAGAAGAAAAAAAGGAGACATTTTTATTTCACCTTTCAGTATTGCTCAGACAGGATCCTTAAGGGTTCAGAACTTGAATTGCCACATGAACTATTGTTCCCAAAGGATGTGCACACAACCGTATTGTGTGAAATAGCAGAAGTTGCCTCACTGATCACTGTTCCTGCAGCACCCTGAAGCCCCTATCTATTCCCTAACCCCTTTCCTCCCCTGTGAGGCTACCTGCCAGCCCAGTGCTCCTGTGTGACAGGGGAGATGCAAGTATACAGCAACAGCAAATACAGATATAAATCCAAGGCACAGAAGCAAACACATCTCTAAGGAAATTAACTGTGCAGCAGCAGACTTTGGAACAGACAGAAGATACACATACAGGAATGCATGACTCAAACAAAAATCCAATCCTAGTGCTGAGGATTTATATTTTGGGAGGTAGATGGCTAACCAGAGAGATATACCGCAAGTAAGTCACTTCCAACTCCACTGAATCGATGTTAAGAGATGGAAGACTACTTTTGGACTTAAAACTAGACCTCAGTTAGTTGTGAGCTACCTCCGATGGTGGCTAAGGAGGCAGAAAATGTCCATGTTGTTTATGTCCCTGTGTGGTGTACTGGGAAGAGGAACTTATGCTGCTGAGCCACCCACAAGAGTGGGTTTGGAAGGGCGCAGATGGTTTCTGGCTGCAGGGAGCAGGGACTGTGTCACAGGGTGGGCCAACACAGACCCCACTCCTGCTGGCCAGGACATGCCGCAGGGCTCAGCACAGAGCTCACGTGGCACAGCAATGCCACGGTCAGAACCTCACACAGCTGTGGCCCTCCTCCTGTCCAGGCACTGCAACAGCTTCAGGGTCCAGGAGAGCACAGTCCAACCAGCGCCGAGGTGGGAAAGGAGGAGATGGCTCCCGGCCTGGTGCCCGAGCTGCTGCCTAAAGAAGCGCCTGCCTCGGTGCTAGGAAGAGGCTTATGGCTCACACGCCACACAGCTGCTCCAACAGAGCCATCCGTTCTCCCAGCAGGTCAGGAGTGCCCTGTCACCTTGGCTGCAGCACCGGTGCCCATGTACCAAAGCATGAAGGATGGCATGTGCTGTGGAAGCGGCCCCGGCCCCTGCCCTCCCCGCCCTCCCGCGCGATGGAAGCACACGCTATGGCAGGCAGATGAGAGTATGACACAGACTTACATCCAGCGAGGGCTCCGGCATGTCGGGTGCTCCCTGTCCACCAGCCTGACCCTCTAAGGCTGAGGAGGGGTTAAAGGTCAGGTCACTGTGTGGATGGTTGCTAGAAGCGGCCGGGGGTGGCTGCCGGGACTGCTGGGTAGGAGGCCCGCTGTGATGTAATGGCTGCCCTGACTGGCTGCTGGGGTGAGGGACGTGCAAACCTTGCTGCATGGAAGTATGGGACTGATCAGTGCTGCCGGGATGAGGGATCTGCGGAGGAGGAAAAAAGCAGGAAAAGAAAGTGAGGCCACAAGGTACAGTGCTCGCGGTGCCTGACTCTGTAACTGCATGTTATAAAATGAAATAAATTAAAAAATGACACACACAACAAAAAACCCCAGCAAAACCAATCAACAAACAACAACAACAAAAAGAAAAAAGCGCCACTGGAAAAGGAAACTCCATATCCCAATGCTGGAGGAAATGTTTCAGCTTTTTGAAGGTTTTCTGCAAGGGGAAAAACCACATTGAACTTGAGCTGTTGGTTTGCTTCCTTGTAATGTGGAAAACTGTATATGAAGATGCAAAACAATGCACCACAAAGAGAAGGGAAGGGGGCTTATGGCCGCTGCTCAGCATTAGCAAGGCAGATGCTTTTGCCCTAAAAAATGTTATGAATGAACAGAGAATTTGCTGAATGATCCCTATGCCAGGAAACTCATTACCTGAGAAAATGCATCATTTCTGCTCAGCTCCCCTGTTCGGTAGCTTCCTGACACTGCAGCCTATTCCTGTCTCAGCTCTTCACAAACATCTTGCAAACACCAGCTCTTCCCCACTCCTTCCCTCCTTTTCTTCTCAGAATGCCCTGTTAAAGGCTGAAGGCTTTCCTTGCTGCCATTGCTGGGTTCTGATGGCTGACAGAACCAAGGCACTCAGGAAGCACATTCCCCACCATGAGCCGAGCTGCTGTGGGTGGCTGCACACCTGCTGACTGCAAAGTACACGGCCTTAGCTTCAACTAAGCCAACAATCACACTCTGCTCTGTATAAATTGTCTAGCAAGAGCTTAGTGGTTTTTTATGTTTTCTGTGGGGAATAAGCTACCAATCCACATGTGTCTGCCTAACCCTATTACCGAATGAGGGAAAAGTCTTTCTCACATGACAGAGAAGCAATAAAAATGCACAAGTCCAACTCTTCCTTCTGCTGCATGTCACATTTAATGCTAGTGGAATCTCTGGGGCTTGACCTTGGTGCCATGAGAAAGAAGTGTCTGAATGCTTCAGAATCAGGTATCTCATGTTAATTGGGCATATGGAGAAACAAAAAATGTAACCATTTTTTGAGGAATGCTACGTATTGGACAAAGTGAAGCTGAAATAAAGGAACAAATACATACAACAACAGCATGAAATTCATCCAGCCAAGCCAACAGAAACCAGCAAAAGGCTATGTCAGTATTCACCCTTTCATATCACATAAACTGCAAAGTTATCTCAACTTCAGCCTTCAGCTTCAGAAAGCAAAAGGGAGGTTATTAGAAAACTTAATTAAATATTCCCATAAAAAATTAGAGAAACAAATATTTTAAAAAATACTTTTCACCACTCTTAGAAAAACTGAAACTTGAATACTGATCCATTGGGACAGTCACACTCAGCTGCATGGAGGTACTTTTCAATACTTTGGTATTACAAAAGTTTGTGGAAATGATTCTACTTCCATGGTATTTGGCTTTCTGTCCCATATGAGAGTTGTATAAATAAGCAGGTCAGAAATACTACATTGTGTTTATACATTCAAGGATTTAAATATATATTTAGCTGATAACACAGTCACTTGGGTCCTTAGACAATGGGTGTATAGGGACTAATTGTTTATTGTAAGACTGAGGGCAATCATAGTCTTTGAAGAGCCATTGCAGATTCCAAATCCATCCAACTTAGGCCACTACTCCACCAGCCTCTCAGAGAAAGCAAAATGCTCAGGATGGGAACATTTTCTATTTGCATTCAGCTAAATGATGATAATTTTGCTATGGTGCAAACACATTGTAAGCAGCACACTTTGGGTATGTTTCGCTTGCACCTGCAACTCCCATCATTTTATTCTGAAAGCACTGACCCTCACTATGAATGCAGAGTCTAACAAAGTTGCCTTTGCTTGCACAATAATTCCAGAGCTGTTTTTAGCAGCAGAAGCTTCGACACTCTTAAAGTATTTACAGTCTATGAAAGAAAAGCTTCGAGCAGACAACTACATCTTCAGCTTAATAGCACAGAGCAGCACAGCTCTACAGCCCAACAGTGACCTCTAGGAGTGCTGAGATGTACAGCTGTGGAGCAACAGGGCCTGCCACTGCACAGCAATATTCTTTCTGTCTCTGAAGAAAATTATTAGTGGAGAAAATATCACCAGGTTAAGTCAATGGTTTATATCTCTCTCCATTACCAGGGGCACAGTTTTACCAACTCTTCTGCTGTGTTAGCTACCAAAACTGTTAAAAGATGCCATCCTGCCTACCCTGCTGATGTTCTTGGTCACTTTTCCCATCCACCTGTTTGCCACGTCTGCAAGGTGAAACCTTGTAGACATGCACTGAATTTCCCCACCCTGCCCCTGAATTAGTTTCCAGTCACATCAGTACCTGGGTCCAGATCACTTCATGGCTGCAGTAACACTTTTGCTGAGAGGGGGGAAAAGTGAAAATAGAAACAAGGGCAATGACTTTTTACAGTAGCACCAGCTCATATCACCTCCCTGAGTGTATGAACCTATGGCGTCATCATCCATTGCTCAGTCCCTCCTTACACTGTCTGCAAGAAACACTAAACTAGAGCTAACTGAATTCCCTGTTGTCTAAAATGTGGTTAAAATTTCTGAAAACAAACAGGAGCTGCCATGATTGTGGCAGCTGTTCTGCAGCAATCTTGCACTGCTGCAATGTGGTATCTGTTCCACAGCTCTCACAACACTGTGCTGGGGAAGAGGTATTCTGGTCATGTTTCAGATCCTGGTTTTTTTCTTCTTCTATAGGAGCAGAACAGCAGTGTTAAGGGAAGGAAATTCTGACTGATCCATCCCTGGTTACCCAGCCCTAAACACACTGGGCAAATATCTGCATTTCCTGGAGTGACCTACACAGTATGTTTGGAGGGATCAACTTTCTCTGCCTACCAACTGTGTAAGGGCCACCACATAAATCTTCAAACTAGGACTGCTAGGAACTTCCTCGGCAGCATTCAGCTCCAGTAAGAGAGACCTCAGGTCTAAAAGGACAGAACATCCAATCCCAACTCACCTTATAAATGGCCAAAGTGAATAGTACGTGCAAACTACAAAAAGCTGCTGTGTAAAAGGAAAGACAAAGCCAGAGAACAGCACAGGCGATACCTTAAAACCTCGGTACAATCACACCATTTGTTTATAGTTGTTTTTGTATGAAGTGTTTCTTTAAAGACATGCAACTACACAATTTAGGCATGTGTTAAAGGCATGTAATTTCTCTAAAAGCAGTCATTTTAAAAGATGTCTTTTCTTGAGTGTCTGCTACAGACAAACAGTTCATTTTGAGAGAAAAGAACAGAGGATAAGAAAGAAAGAGAAAAGCAGAGATTCTATAACACTGAAAAGGCCGTGCAGGAGCACTAAGAGTCCTCAAATGTGTACTGAAAACTGCACAGCCACATTGACAAGGTTAATCTAATTCTCCTCTGCTAAAAGACCTGAAAACTGATTCTCATTACAGAAAACCAGCCACTGACATAATGTAGGAATCTGCTTTAGCACTGCTTGCTATTCCCAAATGATATTG
Organism: Melozone crissalis; assembly: GCF_028551555.1. NCBI lineage: Eukaryota > Metazoa > Chordata > Aves > Passeriformes > Passerellidae > Melozone > Melozone crissalis. The sequence continues at coordinate 24,225,260 of NW_026535797.1, read as the reverse complement.
CTTGAGTAGCATGATAGATGAGGGAGAAGTGAGGCAAAGGTTTACTTTAATTGCCAGCTATCATAAGCAAGTATTAAATTTGCTACAGATTGGCCCACAGAACTGGAAGTCCATTAACGTTTGCCTAGATACACCCCCACAGCTCTGGAACATGCATGGCCTTGAGGAACTTTCACCTCTGCTATATGTAAACAGTGCCGTTTTCAGAAAGCTACAAATTCTTTACTTTTATATTCAACTACTTCATATCCTACCACTTCAAAAATTTCACCAGGGCAACAACTACAGCAAAGGTATGCCTGATGAAGTCAGGAGGCAGGTGCCAGATAATGGGAAGCAAAGAATAGTTCCTTGTGACTTTGATTTGAAGGAAAGCAGCTGTGAGTGGTTCAGGCTGGTTCGCCCATTTCCTCTCACTACTATATTCTGATACTGTGTGGTTGATTCTTGTGCAGAGAATTCTGACCATTCTGTGCTGTGTATGCACTATTTGCCAATGCAAAACTACAGCATGTTTGTCCTCATTTATCAGCCTGTAAAGTGGTAAAGTCATTACAGTTTCTGGACTCTTCCTCTGCAGACATCTTGGTACCTGGACTCTCTCCAAACTATACGGAGAACTCTTTCTCCACTCTCTTCTATTTCTCACCATCCTCCTTGGAAAACCCACTGCCAGCTAGAGGAGACACTGACTGAGTAGGCTTTTGCTGAGCATCTGCTACCACATTTCCTCATTACATTCTGAAATTGTACTTTCTAGGATTCACTAAAGACACGGCACATATGACTTGTCAAGTTAAACATCCTTCCTGTGCAGTAACAGTGCACTTTAAACCCCCTGCTCTGCAACTTAAATGAACATAAAAGGATGTATACACACCCCACACACAGAGTTAAAATAGATGACTAACCATGCCTAAGAGCTAAATGCTGCTGGTAGCTTTTCTATCACCTAGTTGCTGCAGTACTGCATTTTCTGGAGATATATAAATTTCTGGAGAAATATAGAAAGTACAGAAAACTCAGTGCTCTGAGCAAGCTGCTTTTCCAATACACAGTTCTGCCTCACCATCTGAGACCTGAGGAACCTCTACTTTTCAGTCTCCAACATTGATATTTTCAGACCAGTGGCAGTGTCTCTTCTTGAAATCTGCAAGCTTGTCCTATTACCAAAAGTTTAAAAGTGCCTTTCATGCTACTTGAGTAGAATTCCCCCACAAAATGCTTTGATGCAAATTTTGCCCTCAGAGAAAAAGCCAGGGAAGATATTGTCCCTGCTCTGAAGTCATCCAATATCTTGCTTTAACAAGCTGTCTCTTGGAGATGGATATTCACAGTCCTGCTGGCCTAGAGAATGAAGTACATTTTTTTCATGTGTCAGAGCAAAGCACAATGATTAATACAAGCACACTGAGCCAGGTTCTTTCTTTCAGATAAACAAGCTTAAATGAAAAGTCAAAAAGTGCAGAAATGCTTCTCCAAAACCTCAAAATGGCCAGAAACTAAAAATTGGCATTTCTGGCATTTTTCAAGACTACTCTATTTCACCAACTTCCCATGTGAGGAACCCACAGAAAGTAAAAGCAGTTCCTAAGGTGAGTCCATCGGCTGGATGAGAGCTCCTTACCCCCACCAAGGAGAACCTGTGTGCCCAGCACCATTACTTACAGATTCCTGCATGGGGTGACTGAGAGGTTTGTCCAGAGCTGCCATGCTGCTCGGCATGTCTGGGGGATGTGACAGCTGTGGCCCATGCATGAAGTCATTCATAGATGTGCCACCAGGATTCCCATGCGGGAAGTCAAAATTGCCATGACCTTGGTAACTGTTGCCTGAAAGAGAAACAGATGTGATTTGTTTCCAAGGTTGATCTCTGAGTATCTTGCAGGAGCTGTGTGATGAGTGCCCTCCCTGCACAGCACAGGGAGCTGTGACACTGAGCTTGACAAAGCTGTGGCCCCAGTGATGAGAGAGTGGGGACAGGGCACTTGGCTTCCAAACACTGGCTGCTGCAATAATTCATTTACGAGTTGGAACTAATTGAAAACTGCTGACACTTTGAAAAACTATTGCCAAGTCACCACATAAACTTAACCATGCTGAGAAGTAAACAGGATATTAAATTCTATGGGGTATTTGTATCTGGAAGCATCTCAGTGTAACTGAGACTGACTGCCCAAGTCCAGGATTATTTATCGGACACCTGTGTTATTTATGGCTGTGCTTCTAAACACTCAGTAAGACTGTAGCATTGCTTCAGCTTCTGATGAAAATAATTGACAGAAGTGAATCTGGAAGATGCCACAATACCAGTTCATAGCACAGTCTCTACTCTATCCCTTCATAAAAGGCATAGAAGAGGTGTTCTTATCTAATTGGGGCTCCCACAAAACTTAGAAAATTCCCTTGACTGACTGGATTTACACACACATCTTGAAGCCTGGAGTCCCCTCCTGCTCTGCAGGACAAGTACTGTATGACCACCGTCCATAGGGATCCAGCCCACCTCAGCCCAGGGATCTCCTGAATTCTAAAGCAAGCACATATCCCAGTACAAGGATTTTACTCTTCATATTTTTTGTCAAGATTGCTCTCTTAACACTTCTAACTCAGATATCAACCCTAGTGGCTTATTTGCTATGAAAAAGTGAACTAAAACCATTCACCTATTTCATACAAGCAACTGAAGTGGATGATACTGAGCACTGAAATAACAGAACAGCTTTGGAGCTTGCACAGAGAGCCTGCAGTTTGTCAGTAGAAGTACCACAGTTTTAAATATTCAACTCAAGAAGGGAGTTTGACAAACTGAAGTAGTTGCATCATTTGCTCTTTAGCACAGCTTCACAAGCAGAAGTTTAATCTTGGAGGAATAGTAGTCATTAGCCATGTAAGAGTACTTCTCAAAGATGTCAGGACTTTGATCTATCATGTAAATACTGCAGAGTCTTACTAATTCTCATTTTGTTAATCTGCAAACTGGATGAGTCTCACAGAACATAGCTGGTCTTGCCTTGCATCAGGAATAATTAATTAGCAGGCAGCTGGAATGTGGTCTTGTAGCACTGAAAATTTGTTATGTTTGCAAATTAAACCTCAGTATGCTTCCTGTCAAACCCAAATAAACAAACATAAACCACAGTAGTAATACTACTACTACTACATTGCTCTGAAGAACTGTTAATCAGAGGACATTATGTAATTGCAATCACTAAGTTTCAGCGCACGTATTGATGGAGAATAAAGATAAAAGGCACTGTGCCCAGGGGTTACAGCCACACAGCAGCAAGCCCCTCTCTGCAGCAAGGGCAGAGCCACGTGCTGAGGGAGAGACCTGTGAGACATTTGGGATAATCTGGCACACTGTGTGACATCCCTACTGCAGGGCAAACAGGTGGGTTCACCTGCCAGAGGGCACTCAGGGCTCCAAGGAGCAGTCACTGCCTCTGCTACAGGACCCAGAGGGGAAGGCAGCAAAGTAACAGTCTAGGCAGCAATGCTCACAGCAGGCCTAAACCCCACATGTGATGTGGCTATCCTGTCTGCTCCTGAGCATGAGCTGGAAATATGGTGAGGAATAGACAGCTCTGTTCTCAGGCTCTGACTGCACTTCACTCCTACTAAATGGGGGGAAAATAAGTGATTCAGTGCTCTTGGCTTTGTTATAGTAATCATTCATCTGTTTGAAAACCTTGTAGGTTTTATCATCTGTCATCAGTTTTGCAGTCACTGGAGCAAATTAACCGTATTTTGCACGCAATCTATATTTTTCTTCAACGCCTGCAAAAAGCACATGTATCACCTTGTAATCAATTTGGGGATTCTGATAGTGTGAACAGTTGGTCTTTTCCCAGAACTGAACTGACTCATATAATGTTACTTGCAAAAGAAACAGTCTCTGGTTTCATGTTTTCAGAATTGTCACTATAATTGAGTTATTCACAACATACCAGTAATGTGAAAACCTATCTCCATTGCCTGCATTTAGTTCCCTGTTCCTCAGTCTGGTAGCACATGGGCCAAGGAGCTCAAAAGTAATTTTCTAATGCAAAGGTGTTTGCAAAGCAGCTAAAAGTTTTTTACAAGTTGTCCCTTTTCTGGTGGTCTATGGAATGTCACTCACCTGGCCACAAGCTAACCTAGTGGCCCAAGTAGCAGGGTTAATGGGTCAGGTTTTCTACTTATGTAGTACCAGATGTTTTCTCTTGAGAGTGGAACAGAAGGAAAATGCACAGAAAAAAATTGCAGAAATATGTCTATTATGGCAGGCCATGAATATAGAAGGTAATATACAATGTTTCTTGATTCAGGGAGGGCTGCATGACTATGAGTATGACAAGCACAAATACGTAAAATATTAAATAAAATAATTATTACTATAATATATAAGCAAAATATAATACTTACTAAAATATATACTCCATTGACCAGATGAACCTTAACTGAAAAGACCTACTCAGAATTTCAGAATTGCAGCCATATCATTTACTGTCCTCATGTATCACTCTGAGAGGATGCACTGACACACCTGAATCACAAGGCTGACTGAAGCACTGAGGCCAGAGAGAGCAGCTGGGTGCACAAAGCCATAGCACTAACCTTGGTTACCATATTCAGTGGAGTTGTTGCCTCCTGGAGGAGGGGGTAGGGATGGGTAAGGTGATGGACCAGGACCCAAAGCTGCAATCATCTCCATTACATTTGGCATGATCATCTGGCTTGGACTCATTGTCTTAAATCTTTTTGAGGGAATGCCATCTGGGTCATCTTTGATGTGAATATCTGACTTTATAGGAACCGGCCTCCAACTGCAAGTTGGATCAATGGTAACTTCTTCAAACTCGGAGCTGTAAAACAATGTGAAAATTTAGCATTTAGTTGAATATTTTTAAATCAATTCTGCTGAAGTTTCCATAAGAATCTGCATGGTAACCAATGTTCTGAAAAGCTCTGGTGTAATACAACATTAAGATCTCTTACTCCTCAAGAGTGTGCTGAAAGCAAATTTAAAAAAAGGCAACCATGAGAACACATTTCTGTGTTTATCCACACAATGAAATCCAAACATATCAATGTGGTTTGTCACCTCTGAATCAGAGGGACTGCTTGTAAATATAAGAAAGTATTTAATCCTCCATTCTGGCTCGTCCCTCTGCTTCACTGGTGAAGCTGCCATTAAGAAATAACCCAAACAACATCTACAAAGAAGATGGAAACTGATTCACTCTGTCACCTGCTCCCCCCAAGACACCATGCAATGGAATATTCAAGTTCAATCACCAAGATCTATTTTGGTGTGACTATCTCAGTACTCATTGCCATAACTCCTAGTTGCTTAGTCTTGGATATCAGCAGGGAGATCACTTACTTTTGTATGGCGTTCAGAATACCCCACATATACTGGTCAACCTCCAAGCCCTCCAAGAGAGCAGTTTTACTAAAAAGTAAAAAAAAAAAACAAAACCAAACTTCATGTTAGAATATTGCAAGGGAAAGAATGATTTGGGGAAACAGTTTTAGTTCTACATCTACATTACCAGGATATTTACACCAAATAAATAAGGATACATCTACTTGTGTGTGTCCACAAGCTGTTCACATTCTTTAAGTAATTTTTGTTAGTGAAATACACTGCAAATTTGAAGTATTTCCAAACATAGCAGATCTCTCCTGTGAACATCAGTTAGCACTATTTTTTTTATTAGATCTTTCTCTTTTTTGAGGTCCACAGTACTACTGCAAAGCAACTAAGTGTTACAGCTACTCTACTTAATGGGTAGCACAAATGGGGACAGAACAAAACAAAACTGGAAATGACTTAGCTATGTAGACAGATCTGAATGCAGGTGCTCATGCTTAGAGACACAGGACAAAAATTTAGCCTAGATGCATGGATACATGAATTAAGAAGGCAAGATAACCAACTCTCATGATATTTTTATCCAAATGTAGCAGACAGAAGAGATTTGGGCAGTTTGGAGAAAGCACTTGTGTGTTAGGGCACAGATCAGCCGTGGACAGTAATGGAAACGAGCTCGTCTCCAGCCTGCCATGTCCTCAGAGCATCCAGAGTGGGTAATCCCCACTGCTGTTTGTACCTAACACTGGCTGGCAGAGCAAGGACCCAACTGCAGATTGTGCAGGGCCAGGGCCAGCTGTTACAGCCACAGCTGCTGGAGCTGAAGAGCCCTGGCTCCTCAGCTGAGGCTGGAGCCCGCTCCCAACCTGTTCAGGGAGCACAGGAGGTGACAGACACTGAACTGGCCTGCAGACATTCTGCTGCGTTTTCTGCCCAGTTAAACAAGGATGGAAAATCTGTTACCACTTACAAGTTTTTCTTCCATTTTTTCTGCAGTACGCTAACTCATTGGTCAAAATATTAGCTTGAAATTATACCAAGGTATCCATCTCTCTTTTTCTCTAAGCAACAACTCCAGCTTTTGCTCCTTGGAAATTTTTTAAAAAAAATCAGCCTTATTCTAGATTGTAGATATCTATCTTATCAATGTAAATATCTGATCCTCTTTTGAACCCTACACAACCCATTGATGATCTGGAATGAAATCTGGTGAGAAAATATATTGTTATGTTTTTTAAATTTCTAATAACCCAGGGTGGTAAAATATTGCAGGAATTCTCATTGGACTTTATGCTATTTAAGTAAATGTGATATATAACCTTATTTCCTGGAACTTCCTTCTTCTCTCCTTTAAGATCTTAAATATGATCTGAATTTGGTCAAAGTGTGTACAACTGCATTTTATGTAGTATGGATGCACTTACTTGCATACTGGACACCGCCAAGTTCCTCTTTCACAGTTCAGTTGCAAGTAAGATTCCAGATCAAAGCACTAGGTATCAGAAAAAAACAAAAAAGGAAAAAAAACAAACCAGACAAAACAAAAGGAAAATACTGTATTAAATGAAGCAGTTAGACAAAAGTAAAATTGACATGAAAAAAGCCTCCTAGCACTGAGAACTAAAACAAACAGCTTACTGTTCTCCTTTACATTAAGCATCATACAGTTAACTACTGAGGCTTACAGACACAAATGCCATGTTTAGGTGCTCCCACACTGAAGGTACTGCACTACCACGTGGCTGAGGGACCCTGCAGGCACTGCCCCCACTCACCTGTACGTGCTTGCAGTCGTGACCCCTGGCCGGGAGCTGGATCCGCCGGAATGTGATCGGACACTTGAGAGACACTTTGATAGCAGTCTGCTCCACCCCATCCTCCCCATTTAGTGTTGCATTGCCAGAGGAAGCTGCTACACTGCTGAAGTTCCTCTTGACTGTTTAGGAAGAAGGTGAGAAAGCACAAGTGTATTGTAAGTTCTTACACAGAAATCTGAAATTTCTTCAACATTTAAGAAATTACTTCAACATCTAAGGGACAATTGAATGAACAATAGGCCCACAGAGGTGTCTTCTGAGTAATTTAGAACATTCTCCTGAACAGAAAAAACATCATACATGCATATCAGCTATATTCTTAATCAAATTAAGTGTCATACAAGTACTGAAAGCAGCCCTAGATAAATAAAGAATTAATCTTTCTTTATTGGTGAGTCAAAGACAAATACAGGGGAAAAGCCAGAGAGATTCTTCTGGAATAGGACAGTCCTCTTTAGGAACTAAGCTTGTGTCCTTGAAACTTTGTTACCTCCACCCAAATAGCCATTCATCTATCCACATCATGTTCTGCAAATTCCTTAAGTACAGCTTTAGGTTATCAGCAAACAAGTAAATCTGGTGCAGAGATAGCTTATCACAACTGAACATAGACATTCTGGGAAATCATCACCCCCACAGAAGGCAAACTCACTCTTGGTGATACAATGCTCTGCTGGGAGGAGGCGTTTCTTCAGTAGACCTTGGAGTACGGAGCGGACCGATGGCCGGTGCACCAACTGCAACACGAACAAGTGCGACTGCAAGGAAACACTTCTTGTTAGGAAGGGAACCCAGCACACAGGTTAAACGTTTGGGAGTGTTTAATGCACTCCCAAACTGAGCTGCACTCTTCCCTTGGACACTTGGTTTCTGTGAGAGCCTGAGGCTTAAACATAAAAGCTGGTTCTGCTCTGCTGAGCACACACGCTCCCTTATGGATATTCTGCACACTGTGCAGTTACTCCACACTTCATGTAAAGAAGGGCTTTAAAAATGCAAGGATTTTCTGCATTTTCTCCCTCCCGAATATTCAGTATACATTCAGCTGACATATTAATCTCTGACTTCGGGGTTTATTTTTAAAACCTTGGACTGTCTGACACAGCCTAGCCTTACCTGCCTGCCCTCAGACTACGCTGGAAGTTGTGAAAACAATTTGCAACTGATGTGCCTGGAATCAGCTGAATCTTCTTACCCAACACAGAGCTCGTTGTGGATTCACAGGATGCTGCCCCCTGCTCTTTGCCACCAGATAAATGACCTTATGCAGGGAAACACCCATGTGAAGTAAAGAAAAATGGGTGGATGGCTTCTTGTCAAAGTGCCTCACACCGTGACCTTGTGAGAGCTAGCAGCTTGCTTTATTGTCAGTGACAAGAGAACAGTCAGAAGCTCTGACTGGATTTGCAGAACAGTCTGCATTAAAAATACAGTACTCATCCCCAAGAGTAACTAACCCGTGGAAAAGGAGAAAGGGGAAAGCTGAATGGTCTAGATTGCATCTTTGAATATGAGTTTTTCATCTGAAAAGGTACTGAAAATTCATCACCAGCACCAATGTTGATGTTTTCATGACAAACCAAAGACTGTATAGTTTAATACACTATGTAAATGAAATTAGTACCATCAACAGTCTTCATTGCAATCATCTACTTCTACATCAACAGACTTCAGCTCCCTTGTTACACAGGCACACATGAGAAGGTGGGAGATAAAACTCCCTCCCCTAGACCATGAACCTTGTCAGAGACATTGGAAGGACGCCACTACATTCTGCAACAATTAAGCAGCAAAAATTTCCATATTAGCACTCTGACTGTGTCAACATCATTAAGTAAAAACCTTACCAGAAAAAGGCATGGAAAAAAAATGAGAGTAAGGCTCTTTCAGCTAAGGCAACGTTTGCAAACTGCTGTAAATAGCAGAGTCAGCATGAGCAGCTGCAGCCCTGAGCGGGGTGTACTTACACAACAGCACGCTGTGACTGTAATCTGAATGGTGTTTCTCCCTGGCTGGCAGACGTGCTTTAGGTGCAGAGGTTTATGAGATGTCTTGTTGTCACCACGCTCGATGGTAAGTGGGGTTGCATTAACGCTGACCTGGACTGAAGCTGGCCAGTTTGTGTTCATTTGTCTGTCTTCATGGTGATAGCACTTAAACTGCAATTCCAAGTCAGACCTGCAAAACAACCAATAAATCTTCCTTTAACTTTGCTTTCACACTGCACAGGACGGTGGTTTTTATGCTAGGAACATTTTTATTGATCAATCAGATTATTTTTCTTGAATTATTGCCATTAAGAATATAACACACTTTCTTCATAAAAGCCCTGAACAAAAGCAAGTCATGATGAATTAATGATGCAAGCATGACCCGAAGTTGTTCCTATTTTACAATTTTAAAGGACTTTTCAAGGAAGCATCTCAAACCTCTTCGCAAACCCAGACCATGGAGTGATCCTGCAGAAAGAAGAAGGTCAACATCAGGTAGGTCCTTCCTGTCTTAGGAATTAAGAATGAGAAACCAATATGCTGCAATGGTTGTGCTGGAAGTCTGGATTCTTCACTACCTCAGAGCACTCAAAGAAGCATTTGAATGAATGCATGTCAGACAAAATACAAATACAGCTAATCCTGCCTTAGAACAAGTAAATTAACTAAGATAAAACTCCTATATCTTACTCCCCACCAAAATCAGTTTTCTGTGATTCTAAATTAACATGGCTGTGGACTAAATCTATCCAATTTGGACCTTCTTTCAGGGCATGAATTCCTCCCACCTTCCCTATGATAACTTTCACTCACTATTTAGCTCCTCAGAAATTAGTTCTATAACACCTTCAAAAAATGAAAAGGCTGAGATGAAGTTAATTAAAAATTAAGTGGGTAGAGACTATGACTTTAGTTTCATAAGTGTATGTTGACCTTGTGTTAGGAATGAGTAATTTCAAGAAGAAATTTAAAAGAACACAGAAAACTGAACTGAAATGTCAGAATTCTGCTGTTCTTGACAGCAAAAGACAGGTCAAAGTTTACTGTGCTAACTTTAAGTGTACATTCCTGAACAATGTATGTTACCTGAAAGAAGATATCTTTGTAAGATCCAAGAGGAGCAGCTCATTCAGGAGATTAACATCCTAACTGCCATTTTCCTTACAAAGATTTCAATCTGACTCAACACCATCTTTTCTGGATTCCAAAACATCAAGATTTAGCAGTGGACACAAACATGTGGGTTTTTTAAAAAGCAAGTTATAGAATACAAATTACCCGAGCTTTCAACATAAGCCATCTGCATGAAGTTTTTTCAGGCTTTTTTTCATTCTTTTAGTAACCATTTTCTGAAAGCTCAGTATGCAAATTCCACTCAGTTTCTCACCTCAGGAGACACAGCACAGTGATCCTGGAGGGGAGCAAGCCTTGGTAGCTCTGATACACGAGGCAAGCAGGAAGGTGAGCAGGCCTGCTGAGTGTCACAGGGTGACAGAGCTCAGGACAGCTCCGTGTCCTCAGCACACAGCATCTCCACCATGGGACATTATTAACAGCACAGCAGTGTGAAGGCTGAACCAGCTTCAAGGAGACATTTTCCCTGCCTTCAACCTTTCTGTTTATTGTAACCATGAGAGGTTCCCATGGGGAGAAACACACTTGCATTGCTATTCATTATGTGTGTGCACGTGAGAGGTTTTGCCGAATATTTTAACTAGCAGAAAAATATTGAGAATTGGCTCGGTTCCACCATTCTCTATAAAAACCAAAATCCATCCACACATGTGACTAATTCATTTTTCTGGCATCCATCCAGCCCTCAGCTTAATGTGAAATGACTTCATTACAGGACTATCCGTTCTCCCCACTATTAACAGGCTTTTCAAAACAGCAGACCTGAGCACAGTTTACCTATGAGTCTTCATTAAAATAAGTTTAAATAAAGGCTATGTGTTTGGTGAGGGAAGGAAGAAAGAAAGAACAGATATTAAGAAACAGCCTCATGCCTCAGTGCAGCACTATAAATCTACTGAATGAGCCAGCACAATCCCCAGTAGTGATTACTTATTAATAAGAACTGGCAAATAACTGCCAAAACTCCCCGTGCTGCGAGTACTCCACGTTAATGAAATGCAAGTAAGCAATAACTGACCTCAAAGTTAGGTGTTAATTATTGGATGTGGTCTGCCTGCAATCTCCCTCCCTCCCAGCCCCCAGGCTCCCTCAGGGCACAGGGGCACTGTGGTATCAAGGACTCCTGCATCCTGCATCAAGCCTCAGCTTTAGAACCAGAGTCTGTCCTGGGCCAGGGAAGGGAGCCCATCTCTCTGCCCACCTCACACTCCCCAAAACAGGAAAACACAAATCTCCAGTGGATTCCAGTGAATGGGATGAAGATTCTCACAGGAAAAAAACCCAAAACCTGAAGTTACACCTGTAAGCAACCTCCATGCAAGACTCCAAGCAACTAACCAGCCTCCACAAGGCACACAGAAAGGCTCAGACAATGCAGAGTTTATCCTGACTCAGCAAGGAGAAACACAGAGACACTTTCTGAGAAAAACCAAACAAGGAGACAAAATTATTTTGTAGTATTTGAAAATATATAAATTTTTAAAAAGTTAAGGCTCTGACTGTCATTTGATCTAAGGCCCTTCGATGAACATGGTGCAATCAAAACATACCCAAGAATCACTTACACAGATCTACATTAAATACAGCAAAGTACCACCAAGGAAAAATATTCCTCTGTGCTGGAAATAAGACTTCACTGCAAGTGAAAACCAGAAGCCTTTGTATGAAGAAACCTATGCTCTCACATTTCTGAGCTGTGTTTACTTGTGGAGTCCGAGAACAGGGGAATTTAGGAAGTTAGCTTCTCAGGTTTGGAGGATTTAAGCACTTGTCTTTCCAAATGATTTTACCAAGCCTCTAAGTCAGGTCCTTACTCTTAGTGGGTTATTCTTCTTTATCAGATAACTCTGCACTATTTAATTTAGGCATAAACTCTAAGAGCCCTGCAGAGCTAACACTACAGAGGTCACAAAGCACCTGGGGTCACTTCATATTCCCAGATGGAAGTTTGCAGTGGTGTGGGTCAGGGAAAACCCCACTCCTGTTCCAGCCAGAGCAGGAAGGATGCAATGGTTGCAGTGGTTTTTCAGACACTGCTATGAGCTATCAGCAAGGACATGCAATACTTGTTGTGAAGCATTTTAGAACGTGTTGCCTCTGGAAAATGACAGGTGCGAGTGCGTGCGAGCTGAAAGGACATTCTTCCTACCCAGGCTACAATTTTGAAGTGAAATTCCTGGCACACCTAAGCGCAGTGCCTGCAGGCTGGCACTGCTCCCTCAGGGATGCCCGAGTCCCCTCGGCAGGGCTGAGCTCACCTCCACATCAGAGTCTGGTGCACGGTGGGGCGCAGGTGAAAGACGTGGTTGCTGACTGCCAGGTTGTGCTCCAGCCGGAAGGGCTCCAGGACAACCCCGTCCCGCACGGGGAACGTCAGGCGCAGCTCGTCCGTGTGGTTGGCTGGGATCGGAGAGGGAGAGAAGGCGTGAACTTTCCCTTTAGCATCTGCAGTGCAACAATAACGTGTGTATTTATACAGAACAGGGACAAAGGCACAGTGATCTGTACTGGCTCTAACTTAGCAGGCTCACACACACACACACAAAAATACAATCAGAAGTAACTCTGTCGTCTAACTGATACAAGTGACAAGGCTCAAACTGAGCCTCTCCTATTGTCACCCACTTCACATTAGGGCCATAGCATTCCAGCCACCAACAGAAACCAGGCATGGCAAGAATTCCTGGTTTTCATTACAGGATAGGCTTTGTGTCCAAGCTTACTCTGTTGGCAGAAGACTGAAACAAATCTCTTAATAATGTCAAACTGTGATAATGTTTGTTTTCCCTGCTTTGAACAGGGATCAACATTACCCAATTAGTTTCAACAGTTTCATCAGCTGAAACTATGTGATGACCAGACACTGGTATTCAATTACTATCTGAGCCCATAAGAGGAGATTTTGAGGTAACTTACAGCTGATCTATGAAGTCCAAATGGCTTTAAATCCTGTGTTCTTGCCCAAATAATACTGCAGCCCATCTTCTTCTACTTGATTTCTCAGCTATCCTGAACTCCAGAGCTGCAAAGTGCTAATGCAGCAGCAGTTATTTTATAGAAAACATAAGGTTCTCCCAGCTCCCTAGTAAATGATGGCTCCCACTGTTCATCAGTCACTTCAAAACCTCAAACATCTCATGCTAGTATCCAGTCAGAGAGATCTTGTTATTCCTGCCTTGTTCCCAGCCAAGTGTAGCGGTGACGTTGAGTGGCTTTGAAAGGAACATATATCAATTTCTGGCACAGTACTGAATATTCCTAAGAAGCCTGTATGGATCACAATAGAGACACTGCTATAAATATTCACGTTTTATCCTACTCTGCAGTGTTGTTCAATGAATGGCTTTGCCCTTGAACAAAACAGCCCAAATGAAAGTTCATACAATAAACAAGCCTACAAAGTGCACACAGCAAAACATGAAATCAAGTGTTTTCTCCTCAGAAAGCATATTAAAGGAATAATTCTGGAATAACATCCTTACAAGTTTAACCTGGAAGAACTTTTCTGATATTCTATTTTAGAAGAGCATAGCAGTCTTTCTGTATTCTGTCCATGGATCCAAGTGACTCTACACTGTGCATGCCACCTGTTACCAGTTAACAACTCCAGCCTCTCCCAGAGCAGCAAGCAGAGCTACTTTCCAGACTCTGAAATGCATGTGGGAGAGAACAGAGGAACAATAAATTACTGTAGGGGCATTCTGTTTGCTACTCACTTGGAGGTGGTGGTAAAGCATTGATATTTGGTTTAATGTCAGGTGGGAATGGTGGTTTGACATCCTGGTTGGGTGACAGGTATGGAGGAATATTGCTCCCTGGTGTCATGGGTGGCGTGGGGTTTCCTGGAACAGGTGAATGAGGGTAATTTGCCACAGGTACAGGCCTTGATGGCTAGAAAATAAATAACATCACATTGTTATTGCAGTCTTGAAATAAGAACAATAAGCCTTGTGAACAGCACTGTTATCAAATATCAAAGACAACAGACAAGGGAGGGAGGCCCCTCTGTTTCTGGAGAAGAAACCACAGGATGTCCCAGGAGGCCTTCAGGGAAGAGGCACACTAGGAGAGCAAAGCAGGAACTGAAACCAGCAGACCAGCCAGCTTAACTCAGGCAATGACCAGATACAAGCAAGGCTGCTAAAAGATTTACTGGGTTCCTCTGAATGCTCTCTTTCCAAAACCAACCAGCCATTTGCTTCAGTTTTTCCACTGAGCCACAGCCCACCCAGCCCTTTGTATCCTTCTGCCTTCCTCACAAAATACCCCCAGTGCACAGAAGCCTACACAAAAAAAAAAAATTAAAAAAAAAAAAATCTAAAGACACACAATTAGCCAGTCTGTGTCCTTTTTACTTCCATCTATCCTTTCTTCCATCCTTGTTCAACTCCTCTACTCAGAGTTAAAGCTCTGAGGGTCAGGGGATGTTTTTTATACTGTGCACCTACAACTTGATTCTGCTCCTAGTTTGCTGCTAGCTAAGACAAACTGATAGAAACAGGACAGTTAAGTATGAATAGTAGCTATGTATTAAAACACCTTTGCTTTAGTTTATAATAATTAAGGAGATGGTTACAGTCAGCAGAATAAACCAATAACCCTGATGTGAAGGAAGCTGACATTAAATAGAATTGCAGCTGCATGGCTCATGTACCATAAGCAGAAACACAGGAGAGTGTCAGAAAACCAAAATCTTCACAGACAGCCCAAGAACTGTGACTTCAAATCTGACTCTTTATCTAAATGCTGCTCTGCTAACCTAAGATACTTGAGACTTAAACATTCAGGTTTCCAGCCATCTTTGGTTTTTATATTTGGCACACACAGTTACTGTCTGCACAATCACTACAATTCAAAGGTTCAGGTTTTGATTGTGGAATTTTCCCCTTAACCAGGATAATCTGCCTTTTTAACAAGATCTGGTTTTTCCTAACAGTTTCCAGAGAAGTCAATATTGGAATACAATATAGGGGGTTCATTGTAAAGAAACAAATTCCCTGTCAGGAGTATCCGGCAAACAAAAAACTTAAACCCCATCTAAAATAAATGTACATAAAATATATTTAAAATCTGTCACTTCAAAATTTGACAGAGATCTTCTGCAGCTACTTTAGCATAAATGACTGCACTGGAATGATTATACAGAAGATCTGTCTATTCCTCATGTTTTTCCTGACAGTGACCTGCAAAAGCTGCCATGATCCAACAGGCATTCCTTTGGGTACCACAGTGGACAGCACAGCTACACACAGAACAGATGCTCTACAGAAAAGGGTTTTGCTTTCTCTCTTTTTTTTTAATGGTGTTTTCTGTGTGAATCACACCAAACAATTCCAATTTAACAACAATGTGCAAGTTAGATTCTTTCAGCCTACATTCAAATTCAGAATGCAGTCCAAATACTTCAACAGCTAATGCTTTAAGCAGGTCAGAAGATCAATGGTCCTCCCCATTTTTATACTCACTGGAGTACCTGTGTGCAATAGATCATTTGTGGGCATTTCAAAGATGCCAAAGCTCAGCAGGCCCTCAGTGCAACCTCAGTTTGGAGAATACAAAGTGCTCAAGATGTATCAAGATGTATAAACAGGCTTTAGGCAACATTTTAACAACTCTAGTTCTTGCCCAAAACAAGAGCACAGAGGGAACAAACAGAGAAAAAAAAAAAGGAGGAAGAGGTTGGAAAAAGTCACAGAAACTTCAGTTCAAAGGTGAAACCCACAGCTGGAACACCTTTTAAGTTTGGCCTGGCTTAATCCAACAGTGACCACTGTAGGTCCAAAACTGGAATGCTGCAATGTGGAACTTGTTTATTACAGATTTCCATGCTTGCATTCTTGCAGGGGACCACAAATAGGTGAAAACATTACACCTGAATCCCATTAGGTACTTCTTTTTACAAGCTATTTTTAAAGCAAACCCAACATTTTCTTGTAAAAGCCTCTAATGAGCTGCAGCAACATTCAATTTTGTGTATGAACTGCTCTGAAGTTGCAATGCAACTTGGCAGATTGACTGATTCTGTGATACCCAAAACACTAGTAAAAATTTGGGCGTTTTTTTTTCTATCTTCCCCTGAACTACATAAATGCAGTATCTATGAAATCATTAATGTGACTTCATTAATAAATGGCCACCAGAACACAACAAAGTAATAATCTCAGGATTCCTACCTTGTAATACTGCCCCATGTTGACTGTTGGAGGAGGGTACTGCCCTGTGTTTTGCTGGCTTGGCATCCTCTGTCCAGGATAGTTGGGAGATGTGAGGGGTCTCGGAGGGTTGGGCGTGGGGTACTGACCAGGCTGGTTTGGAAACTGGCTGTTTGGTCCATACTGCTGGTTTCCATAATTCGGCTGTTTCAGGGATGCAAGAACACAAAGCCATGTTTTATACAAGCAGCTTTCTTGTATGGATTATTAGCATACGTTCAGAAGCACAATCAAAACAAACAAAACCCCTTCAGATAAATACTTCTTAAAAGCATAAAAATCTTGCAAACCAAAGGGGGGGTAAGACACACACACTCAGCCTTGTAACACTGTCAAAGGGCACTGTGCTTGAAGAAACCAGAATTACAACCAGATGCAAAGTTCACAAAAATTCTGTGTTTTTTAAGTGCTACCACACCCAAGCCTGGGGCTCCTTTTTCAGATGTAGAATGGAAGCACAAAAAGAAAAAGTTAAATAAATAAATAACTAAAACAAAACCCTGGAAGGGACAAGAGCACAGAAGATGTGCTTTCCATGCCTGCCTTTTCAACCCAACTGCTCTGCTGGCCTCTTGCCAGAGTGTTCAGCAATACTTTAACAGCTAAAGAGAAGTTCTTACTAGTCATAAGCACTTTGCTAGTGCTAGCTAAGACTGCCCTGTGATTTTGGAATTGAAGTAATGAAAATTGGAACTCCAAGGGTAGTAGAATGTCAATTTGAAAAATAAACTTAATAATAAGACATTTCCATAAATGAACCCTACAATAAACAATAGGCAAACATCATCTGCAAAATTCCAGCCCATCAATCAAGCAACATTTATGGGACTGTTCAAAACTGACTTGTTGGAAACATGAACATATTCACTTACAATTAAAAACCTGATTCTGAAGCAGCAAAAAACAGATTTAAAGCCATCCTTAAAATATGAAATCTGAAAAATCAAGTGAACAAGCTACATTTTGTGTTTTCTTCACTTACTTGTAAATAAGTTCTCTTAAGAGAAGCAACTCCTGCAAAAGCACATCCCTTTTTTATTTCTGATTAGTTTTTTATTTAGAAAAAACAGTTTGCAGAGCAGGAAAGAAATGTAGCTCTGTAGAGCAGGCAGAAATGTTTTCTGTATTTTCTGCATGCCACGGTCCTCTTTGCTGTGCATTTTCCATAAACTCTTAGTACCATAATTATTGCCAGGGCAGTATCATAATATTCAGAGCTCTACACTTGCTGCTGAAGTCTCAGCTGAATACAGAATTTCACCAGGAAATGATCTCTGAAGCTACTAAGTGAGGGCTAGATTTGTAAAAACATTTAGGTGTGGGTAGATGCTGGGAGCTGCTGGAATTCTAAAAAGCCTCTACTGCCCAATTCATGCTAACTTGAAGAATAAAACACATTAGTGCTTTTCAATTCCAAAAGCGTATTTGTCTACATCTTCAGTTTTCTAAATTCCTCTAAAAATTTGAGCCTAAGTGTTTTGCCCTGTCATAATACAAGTCAATGGCAATGTAATTTTGCCTATAAAGCCAAGCAGATCTCCTGTAGCAGCATGGGACCTTATCACGCTCCACAGAAGCTGGTATTAGATAAATGCTGACAGAGAGGGATTTGAGTTCAACATTATTTATATTCATCTTAGTGACTATGAAAATCAACACTGAAAAAGTTTGGAAAGCAACTCTTCTCTAAAAAATGACTGCTATTACTACTGGTGTTACAGTACAATGTCTGTCTTGTATTTGATTAAAAAAATAAAATCGTCCAAGAAAATGCAGATCAGATATCTACTGGGCTAAAATGAACTATTTCACCCTCAGTGTCTCTTCTAAGTTGCCACATTAAAAGACTCCACTTATGTGATGGAACCCTGCTTAAGATCTATGAAGTCAGCATGAGAATCTTAGAATGATATTCTGGTTTGGGGCCTTTCTTGGACTTAGTGACCATCATATGGACTAACACAGCAAGGGTTAACCTGAATACTTCAGAAGCTAAAAAGGAAGAGCTGCTCCTGCTAATATTTTAATGGCTGCACTCCTACCGAGGCTGGAACAAAGATGCACCTATCTTAGAGGGATGTGCACCACACCTTACCCAGTATGCTGCCACTTGAACAGTGTTCACAAAAGATCATTTCTTTTATTACCTCTCCTGGGTATGGTCTCTTTATGCCCTGTATAGGCAAAGACTGGGGGCGTGGGCCTGGGTAGGCCTGCTGAGGCATCCTCTGCCCATGGGTGCTGAAGGGGCTCATTCCAGGAGGCCGGGGCTGGTTCATGCCCATGGGTGGCCCGCTCATGCTGGAAGGTGTCATCCCTGCTCCCATGCTTGCTGGGTTCATGTTGCCTGGCATGGAAGCAGGACCACGAGGACCAGGCTGGTTCATAAACTGGTTGTTGTAAGCCTGAGTTGGACCCATCTGGAAAGAGGAACAAACCTTCAACGGAAGAAGAAGAAAAAAAAAAAAAGAATAAAATGCGACATGCATTTATAAAATGGGAAGAGGGAGCTGAACGTGCTTTTGGGGAAGGGAAGAAGGGGAGGATTTATGTCGCATTTTCCTTCAATGGTCTCTAACATTTGATGGGCGGTGAAGTTATTTATAATAAAAATTATAAAATGCATAAGAGTGGAAGACAGATGTAAGCCTAAGGTGACGAATTAATTGTTTCAACTGGCTGGTCTAGAACTGTAAGGTAACAGATTGGCTGTGCAAACAGAGCACAACACCACAGGTCCTAAGACCCTGTGCTTTTCATCACCTGGCATATGGACTCTTACACTTCAGAATTCAGAGAAGTAAAAAAGGTAAGAAGGAAAAACCTGAATTGATCAAGCCCTTGTTTATTTTAAGAAAACAATTATTCCATGATGTCATAACAGGCTAGAAGTTATGGATCACTGGAAATGCATCTCTTTCATAGATGCCCATATAGACAACATTATTACAAACCAAATCTCTCTTCTATTGTTGTTTCCCTGTTTGAAGGGAAATAACCCAAATAACCAGCTGCAGTTAGCAAAATAAACAACTGTCCAAGAACTACAAAATCTATTGCAAGATTCTAGAACATTTCACTAGGTATTCAAATTTAGAGGGCTGGCAAAGACAGCAATAATGTATCATGTCAGATGCAGCCGTAACTGAGAAATCTTTCATTATTTTCAAGAGGCAACCCCTAAACTTCAAAATACAGTTAGGCAAGTTTTATTGGGAAAAACATGGGGACTGACTCATACCTACATACACACATTCCAGCAGTTTCTCATAAGCACTTCTAACCATGCTCATGCACCAGAACAAAGTAAAAAAAATACAGTAGGCACCCTAACAAACACAACAGTGAGAAGGAAGCCAATTCCCTGCAATGGCCCAGCCCAGGCAGGTATGAAGACATAAGGGTTACTCTCTTACCGGTCCATACTGGTTCATGTCCTTATTCTGTGTTTCCTGAAGGGCTGCCACAGTGGCTGTGGCTGTAGCTGTTGCTGTAGCAGCTGCAGCTGCAACTGCAGCAGCGGCAGCAGCTGCAGCTGGCTGGGTGAAATCAGCTGGTGGCCTCGTGTGGGGGGGGATCCCCATTCCTGCAGGGGTATTTGGGCCTCCAGGGTAACTAACAGGGAAGAAGAGAAAGGAGGAGAGAATTAAGATGTGCCTGCTGGATTTTGTTCTGAATGTTGGTGGGATCCTCACCTGGAACCATTCCAAAAGCACGTATCAATGACTAATGAAAGCCAGCAGGCCAGGTAATTAGGTGTGTACAGGAGACATGGATTGCATCTACAGGCTACACCTGCCTCCCAGGTGCAACAGTCACAGGGCTGCCACTGGGATTGCAAGGCATTGCCAGCAGTCATTTTGGGGGCAGTGAACTTCTTTGCAGCTCTGTAGCTTCCTGCAAAGTAGGGCTGAACTGTCGGAAGGAAATGCTCTGTTCCTCAGTAGTGTAGGGGCAAATGCACAGGAGCAGGAACAGCAAACTTCCTCCAAGACAGCACATTAATCTGCCTCAGTGGTGAATTATGGCAAGTGTTCAAGATATCATAAAAGCATTTCTCCCTGAACCTTAGCAGAAAGGCCAGGAGAGACCCAATGCAATCGACTCCACTGGATCCCACACTGTGTGTTCTGCAGTTCCTGCCCATCTCTTCTATTGATCCTGAGATAAACCAACCTAAGCCAAACCACGCCTTTCCCACTTCAAATATCTTTGTAAATATGGGCCAATACACTGTGTCCATTTTTGAGATGCTAATACAAAGCTGAAGAAACTTTTTGGCTTGTTCAAGGTCACTCAGTAGATCAGAGGCAGAGATGAAGGAAGAGATAAACTCTGAGTCCCAAGCTTATATTCTTCACACTAGACTGCCTATGCTAGCAGCAGCAGTCTCTTCTGCAGCCTTTGCACCATAAATAGTGGTTTCAGTTAAGTGCCCTCACCATCCCTGTTTACAAAGTATAGACACAGAAAATCATCATGTAACTAATGCCAGGCTATTACTTTTGGATTATATGAGTAATGCGGCATTTACTTCCCCAAAATAAATACACAACACAACCATATTTTTTAACAAACATCTTCATTACTGATTCTTTTCAAATTCCTGCTGTGGAGTAAGTCTTTGGGCAGAAATATTCTGTTGCATAGCAAACTACTTTGCCCAAGCTTACTCCTCCATATGCACGTAGAAATTATACCATCAATACCTTTCACATCCTGGCCTTATTAAATGTTAATCATTCCTAAGCCTGTGGTCTGTTTAACAATCTCTCTTAATTAAAACTTTATTTTGGGGGTTTATTAGAGCTAATTGATTGACCTAAGCCATTGCCATTTACTGTGATGAATTTCTTTGCAGTTTGGGTAGCTGATTTCCAAAGCTATAAAAGCAGTGTGTGCTTCAGTTAACCAGCAAAAAATAGCTACTGAGACTTTATATAATTAAAATAAGCCCATGACACTTTTTCCAGGTCACTAAAACAAGCTTTACCAAGTATTTACATCCATTTTCCACCTCAGAGAAGTAAATCTTACCTGCCACCAAACCCTCCACTTCCAGGATAATTGGGTCTGCCATACATGCCCTGCTGTATGTATGGCTGAGTGGAGCCTGCCTTGGCTGAAAATTGCTGCTGCTGTCCAGCAAACTGAGGGGAATTGATTCCAGGGTTGCTGGTTGTCATCCCAGAAGCCATGGGATTTCCTGCTGGGTTCATAGGGTTGTTAGCATTTGCCATTGGATTTCCCAGCACCTGCAAGAAGAAACAGGAGAGTAAGGGGCTGTACCTTGAACTACTTCAAGCAAATTAAGTTGATTTGCTGCAGTTGTTAAATTAAAACATAACCACCTGTACTCTGAACTCTAATGAGCACAGACCTCATTGACATCTAGGTGCACATTCCTGGCGATTTCTACTTCTGCCATTTCCAAACAAACAGGTGATTTTCAACTAGATGGAACTCAAATTAATATGCATATTAAAAATACTTATGAGAAAGATCTGCTACAACCATGCTGTGACCATTCATCTGACTAAAAGAAAGGACATAGCTTTTTTTTTTTGGGATGGAGGGTGCGAAGGGGTGAGAGATTTTTTTGTTTGGTTAATTGGTTGATTGGTTTGTTTGATACAGGATTCTGAGGTAACTTGGAAGTAGTCAGTCCCACTGGCACAATGCAAATGGTACTACAGATAGAAAAACTGTGAAAGAGCATATTTCAATAGTTTAACCTATTCTTGACTCCATAAGTAGTGTACAAAAGACTACTGATTGTTTTTATTGCTTCTTATAAAAGAGTCCTCTGTTCTCTGTATAAAAGGACTTGTTTTGTTTGCTAAAAGGATTGGTTTTCCCAAATTGCTATGATTTCCATGGAGATGTAAGTGTGGCTGTCCATGGATCACCTGCATAAGATTTCCTGGAAAGTCTCCTACTCGGGAAGAAACTCAGGTTTTTGCAGAAGACTAACTCAACAGCTTCAGGCATTTGAGAGAAGGAATTGGTGAACCCAGCTCACTCCTTTCCCTCAAAGAGCACAAAGACTTACATGAAATCCTGACATTCATTTCAATCTGCACTGAATAGCTATAACCAAGCTTCATGTTCCAGAGTCTCACACCACTCCTTTGCAGTGACCTTCAGAGTCACTGCATTTTCTTTCTTCATGCAAGAGATCTTTTCCTTCTATTGCACCTTCCTCTGAGTACCATGAAGAGTTCAAGTAACATTGCAGTACTCCTATGACAGACAAAACTCTGAGTATTTTTTTATCTTACCTTTTGCCTTTTTAAGTGTAAAAGAAACTATATTTTCATTTTCTGGCAAATATAGACCAATATGTTTACTCAGGTATTTCTCTCCCAGATGGGACACCTTTTCTTGTAAGGTGTTAAAGAAATCAACAATAATAAAACATGTTTTAGATCCTGTAACTGTTTCCTCTTCTTGTTTCATTGAAGAAAGATTTTACCATAAACAGTGCTTACATAACTGCTGTGTGAATATCTATATGACTTGGCCTCTGAATAATTTCTTTTTCAAATGGCTCATTCCATTACAATTTCATTTTTAATCTTCTTAGCAAAATTAAAATAACAAAAAAAATCCCCAGAAAATTTTGTATGGGATCTAACACCACATGGTTGGAAAGAAGTAGAAAAGACAGGTTAGATTTATGTACCATTTGCACTCATTAAAGATGGTAATGTGTTTTTTGAGCTTTTCACCTATGGTGTAAGCAAAGGCCAGACTGTCGGCATGCTTAATTTATACCACATCCCTAGGAGTGCACTATCACAAGTAATTGGTAACTTCTTCATAAAAGCTGCTTCTTTTTGTATAGTGCAATTCAATATACAACACAGAAGAAAAAGAGAGTTAATAGTGGAGAGAACCAAATGATGATCCAGGAAGCATGGCTCTCACCTGGGAGCCAAGAGCCCACACTTGTGTTCCAACGCATGTTGAAACATTTTTACAAAGTTAGCACTAACAGGAGAGACTGGAAAGAACACAGCCTAAAATTTGTAGTTAGCAACTCAGCGTGGGGTAGACTTGGTATTGAATTTCACCAGCCCACAAGTACAACACAACCCCAGGTAAAATCAACAACTATCATTTGGTGAATCAAGCTAAATTTTTTACTAGAACACATTCAATCTGAATTCCCAAGAGTTTTGGGAATATCCCAATCCCATGCTTTTGGTCTTGAAACCATGCAGTGTAAAATATGAGGTAAATCCAAGCCTGACATCTGCATGCAGCCAAAGGAGTGACTGACTCAAGCTCTCAGACACCTCTTGTTCAATGCCACCAAAGAGGACATGACTGGGAAAACAATGCATCATATACAACAAAGGAGACAGACCCTGCTATTGATCCCAAGAGGATTTTCCAAAATACCTTCCATTTTACAAACATTAGCAGAAATGCATATTTGGAGGGAAGGAGGCATAAAAATGAATCTTACCTGGCTTTGAGAGGTGTTAGTCACACCCCATACTGTGGTGACCACTGACAAAGAGCCTGGAGGCTGGTTGGTATTTTGTTGCCAGGGAACAGAATCATAAGGGAAAGACCCATCACTGCAAAAACAAACATTCAGAAGGGTGACATTTTGGAAGTTTAAACTGTGCCAAGTTGCAGGTGGTGACAAAGGAATGAACGTCTGACATTACCTTAACTCTCCACACTTCCTCCACTATTAGCTTAGTATTCTCAGAGGCATGAAGTTTCTTTAACAGCAATGTGATTGTATCAAACCACATAGAATGAATGAATTCCTATTGAAGCACAGGGCTTTTACCACAAAAAGGTCTGATAGCAGTGAAAGTAAATTCAGGGGCAGAGTTTCAAACAAGGACACCAAGTTACTCAGAAGCACACATTTTTTTTGCAATTCATCTCAAACTCTTCAACGGTCACTGCTTCAGCTGCCTTATATCAATTCAATTAGATTTTGAGACCAGACTGCAGCTCCACTGTCTGCAGTGGGTCCCCAAATGGCCAGAAAAGCCTTTAAAGCAATAGCAGTTCAACATCATTTGGAAAAGTAAATTGAAATTCAGATAGTGTTCTCCCACACGATGGATAAGCTGCATGCCAAAAACAGTATTAGCTAATCAGCATTCTAGAAAATCAACTGCAGATATACAACACATCTTTCAGATAAATATGTGGATGAGAGGATTGGGTTTTTCCATTAGCTTTGTCCACAGATACAAGCAAACATTTCTTACAGTTCTTTTCATACAAAAGCGCTGGTGGTTTCAGAATGAGCCCAGGATAGGCACGCACTTAGTGTAATTAATGAAATATCTTAAATCCAGTGAAAGTAACTATCAATCCTATGACCATAAAACACATTCTACTTGAAATTTACTCATTCTTGTATTATTAACTTGTAAATTAGATTCAATTTGCATATATATACACATACACTCAGGTGATCCTTCTCCTCGTCTAGAGATATATATATATTAAAAAATACTATTTAACAGACACACATTGCTCTTTCATTTTCAAACACCATTGATTTGTGTTTTATATCAAGAACTGCATTTTTGTCTTGACTACCAGCTATCACCAAAAATTCTATTGAGGGCTAACTTACCTAAAGAATCTTTACAGGCTCTACATGCACTCTATCAACGTGCTTCAAAGCCTGCTCACTCTCCCGTGACCCCAGACAGTGCTCCAGGCTTGGACCACTCCTTCCTTTTGTGCTGTGAGCCAGAATCAAGGACTACCCCTGTGCTCATTCTTTAGCCTGTTCATAAAGCCAGGTGTGAATCATTTAAGAAAGGAATTGCTCTGCACAAAGTGTGCATGTGTGTTATAAAAACTGCCTCTGTCCTGAGTAACAAATAATCTAATAACAGCAGCAGCAACTGTGTAAATGAAGCAGTGAATACATTTCATAAACAGCTAGGAAATTTTAAACAAATTCCACAATTCATCTGCCAGCACACCAGCAATGTATTAGAACATAACTGTGAATTTGAACTGACCTATTTGCTTCAAAGTACCCATATTCAATCAAGGAATAAAATGACACAAAAATTTAAATTAGATAAAATAATAATTTCCCTTAACAAATTATTAGAGAAAACTAATGGTAAACCATGATTCTCTGTAAGGTGTGTGACATGTCATGTTCACACTGACAGCATCCATATAACCTGGGTGTGAATAAGGGCATACTGAACACCTGGCAGCCACTAAGTCCTGCTAGCCCATGTTTCTTTAAAATATTTTCTCTCAGAATCTTGCCCCTCTCACTCAGAGGCTCAAACAGTGGCTTCAGTGACTAATATTTGCAAGTGACGCAATGCAAGTCCCTCCACCAGCATGGAGACAAATGATGACTAACCCAGAATTTGTGACTGCTATTAAGATTTCCTCTTTTATCCTGCTCTGAATGATGCCTCCTACTTTACTTCCTTCTCTGACTGTTTCTGATGATGTCTGCTCTGTGATTTGTTTGGATATTTATGGCACATATGAGTGTTCATGCACTTCAGTGACTACAAAGAAGCTCTCTCCATGACATAAGCAGTGAAAGGGCTCACTGCAGACATTCCTCTCTATTCCCCACTGATGTGCTGTGGACAGGTAATAAAACCTGAGGAGCAAGGCAAATATTTTGCAAGTGTATGAGTAAATAAGAAGGGTAATGACAGGCAGGAATCAAACCACAGAGTCACTAAAGATTCTTCTAATGCAAATATGCTGTACAGTTTGTAAACACACTCCAACTTAGAGCAAGCAATGCTTCAGCCTGCTTTTTAGCAGTTATAATTATTACTTCACTTTCTTTGCATCCTAAGCATGTTCCTCTTAGCCATTCCTCTCCTTTAGAGTATGCAGAAAGGATTTCATGTATCATTCCTCCAGAGTTTTCAGTGGTAGATCATTTGTTCAGTGGAAGGCCACACTGGGTTCTCAAACACTATATAGTCACTTAATCCTAATTATAAATACTGAGTAAATCACTCAGTTTTTACAGTATTACAGTTAAAATGGGTGACACCTCAAGAAATCGTATTGTTGACAAATAATAAAGCCTCCAGCACCACACAAAAAAGCCAGGAAAAGAGACCAGCTATAGATTTGTTGAGAAATATTCATGGTGCACATTGAACCACGTGACTACCACATAATCCAACACAGGACCTAGTGTTACATCTCAAATATTATTAATCACAAAAATTATACAACACTGAACTAGTGATAGATGTGCCCTGCAGAACATGAACTTAAATAGCCTGATATCCACTCACTGCCCTAAGCCTCGTCCCTCAAGTTTCACCTCAGTCACCCCATGAGAAATCCAAGGCAATCTCATGGCTTGCATTCCCCAGCATTTACTCTGGCCCATCACCAATTATATGCATGTCAGAGTACAACTTTTGCCATACTGGATACAATACCCACCCTTTCTCCATCACATGCAGACTTCCTTGGCTTCAAGCAGTAAGAGATGCTGAAACTCTTGCCACTCAACTAGAGGATTACTTGTCCCTCCACCTCTGCTCTTTCAACTTCCATTTCTGTCCTTAAAACTACCCAAAGGAATATTCCCACCATCAAAGGAAAATCCATGTAAGTACTGTAATGAAACGTGACCAATCCAATTCTCATTTGCAAAGAGCAGTGCTTTTCCCCTGTTATTACACAGAGCTGTGAATTATCCTGAAATCCCTTTCTTTAAACTTGAAAATGGCAGCCAATAAAGAAAGAAGCTTGAACCTCTTCAGCCAAAGCGAAATGCTGCCCATGACATTGTTCCTGTTGAACTGTACAAGGGTAATTAAGTCTCTCACTGCACCCTGGAGGGCAGTGAGTCAGTTTGGACTCAGCTGGAGCCCACTAAAAGAGTATTGACTAAATTTACAATAGTGCTAATGAACCTATACATACTACTGGTCAGCATTAAAGGCCAAACAGCAGAGGAAGGCACAGAGCAAAGAGGAAGAGAGGGAGGGAAATTATTTCCCAAAGTAATGTTTCACTACTCTGAGCTAGCAAAACTGCTATCAAATAATGAGGAAGGATTTCTTAGCTACTGGCAGATGTACTGAACCCACCAGTAATATAACACTCATGTTGAAGAAGTACACTGGTAGTTAGGTCTAAAAAGCTTCTCTTAATCCAAGTACTAGGCAGACATCCAGTCTCAAGGAAAAGTTATAGACTTCATGTCAGACAGAGACTGACAGATAATTCTAATAAAAGTTGCTTAATAACAAGTGACCTTTGTAGAATAAATTAATACAAGTGAATTGCTGTAATTTATACATGATTTGTGGCATTATTTGCTGTGTTTTAAATATGTTTATGTTGTCACTAGAGCAATTGTATATGTACCTGATACTCTGTTTACATGTCTTCATTCCTTAAGGAAGGAAAGATTCAGATGGTTTAGTGAAGCATGCATCCCTAGAGCATTGGCACTTTACATATTGTGGAGGAGAGTGAAAACTGGAATTACACATTCCTGGTGATTTTCCACATCACTTGTTGAGAGGGCCAGGTCTAAAACACTACCTTCATAAAGCATCTACCTCTGTTTCAAACACTGTAAATCTGTCAACTACTGCACCAGGTGCTGACTTTCCAAAAAAGCCTTTTCAGTCCAACCACTGACAATCAAGTTTCCCACAACTGGGCCTCCAATGGCTACTTTCTGTTGCTTATCCTCAAGCCAGCTTTGCAGTTTTGCAGGGGTCCCTAACATCTCTGAAGTGCAGTCATCCCACCTGAAGGGTAGCTGACACACACAGAATTCACTCACACCTTTAAATCTACCAACTCTATCCTAACTTTCTCAGTTGACACCAAGATGAGCAGGTAATTGTCACTGGAACACTGATTGTCATTTCTCCCACATCATCTTTTGTCACTCATGGACACCTTGAGAGGAGAGCATCTCATGACAAGGTGTCAGGTCTCAGAGAACAACAGAGGCCAAACATGTCTTTGCAATAACACATGACCAAAAAGCAGAACAGGCAAAATACAACCCAAAACTGGGGCTGCTGATCTGTCCCTGCCTGATGGCACCTCTCTGCGTCTGCACCTTGCTCTGCCTCTGGGCAGGTGTGTGCTCAGGGTGCTCAGCACCCCCTGCCTGTATTCTTGGTTGGAGCCTCTAGGTGACACTACTTTAATACAAACAAAACCATAACAATTTCCAAACAAGCTCCTTGCTCCCCTCTTTCCACCCTACAACCTGATGCATCTGCAGTGGAAAAATATCACAAATCCCACAATCAGAACAGGCAAGAAAGCCCCAGATAATTGAAGTACCAAGACATGAGTTTCGTGTCTGGGTTGTCTCACAAGTTAGGCAGTACAGCTTCTTTCATTCAGGTTTAGTTTTTGTTTTATTTGGATTTCTTGAGAGAACACCACTTGAGTAGCTTTATTTATTAATATGGATTCAGTTAGCAAGCCTTCTTGATTAGGGCACCACCATGAATCTAACACTAGAAATCAGGAAAAAAGATTGGGGAAAAAAGTAGCCTAAGTCCTTTCTGGAGCATTTTAGTATTTCATACCAAAAAGGCAGTTCAAATTCAGTATTTGCACTGCAACATGCAAACTTCAGTATGACTTAATAAGCTATGAATCCCTGACAACCTATTCAGAAATTACAGAGCAAATGTAATTTTTTTTCCTTTTGGTCAAAGTTCCACCGAAAATACCCCCAGCCTTGAGTATTGATTCAAGAAAATCCCACTGTGACAAGTGAAATCCAGAATTTATTTTCACTTACTGCCAATCAAAAACATTTTGGAGATCTGCTGTTATTTTCTTTGTGAAAACCACTAGATATTTAGAAGGAAACTGATTTGTCATTTTTCATTGAGATTCTTTTCCAAAGAAACAAAGCCAGCACCTCCCCACCAGAGATACATGCACCATCTTCATGCACCTACAGTGCTTGGCCAATGTGTTTCAACTTCAACACCTGAGATGAGTTTAAAGCCCAGGTGACAGTTACTATAAACACATTACTATTCAAAAACACAAATTGCAAAATTTAACCGAGTTATCCCCTGGCCTTTTGTGCTGTGTTTTCCACAGGTTCTGTAAATCACTCTATGCAATCTGTTGTCTGTTCACACTGAGGAACGTGGCAGAGCCAGGAGACACCAATGTGGAAGAACATTAAGATCACTCACAGTCAGCAAGGATATATCATGACACATTGTAAAGGAACCAAAGACTAAGTACCTCTGTACATCACACATGGTGTACAGAACCAAACTAAAAGCTGATGTTGTGGGCAGGTACCCTAAACTTTTTACATTCAAGATGAGGAAAGCAAGAAGGTGGTGTAGTCAGTCTGTATACTAATAACTGACTTCAGATGGCTATCAAGAACTAGCTTTTGATTGACGCCATCTATGTGATTCACATGTTCCTGAAATACATTCCTCTATTTTGCATTATTATCTGAAGATGTTTACATTGTATTGGCATAAATCATGGCACCATCCTGCATTTCACTAAGCAAACACTTAAAACACAATCCCATCCAAACCACTGGGTGTTTTCATGTAATGTTAAAATGAAAAAAGCCAATTTGGAAGTACTCTACAAGACTTTATTTCCCTCTACTTCTTAATGATGTGACTACAAACATCCAGGTTTTAAAAAGAAAATACACAGTTCCAAAAAATATCCCATCATGATTTCTCAAGTCTGTTGATTCCCTCCACTCTTTCCAACTAGAAGAGTATGTTCTCTAACTCTTTGCAAAGCTTTGATTCTCCCAACTCCAAATGCACAGCAGATCCAGACCTAGTCCTTGCCTAAGAAAGAATTACCTCAAGTGTTGTTTCAGTACCGGATGAAAAGGAAGACTGAAAGCAGTTAGAAATTTCATAATTCACTGTAAAAAGAAGGAGGCTGTTTTCTGGCAAACTGTATGCAAACACTGAAGCACTCTGAACCCCTTCTAGGTGAGAAGATGCAGGCAAAGCAGTCAAAAGGTGAAGGCAACGAGCCATTTATCAGCTCAGTGGTTTGGATGGCACCTGCTGCTAGCAGGTGGCTATCACCCCCTGCCTCTGCTCTTTTAAATATCCACACACACATTGATAATAACTATTCATGCAGCCACACACGTATGCACAATACGGGCGTTTGCATGGAGACTGAGACAGCAAAACCGAGCTGCAGTTCAGCAGGTGATACAAAGTACCTCTGGAAACTGAAAGACCGTAACTTTTTCTTTACATTTCTGACAAGGCCTGTGAGGCCTGCATGACTTATGACTGCACAAGGCGGGAATGCTGCCTTCCATTTCACACTGGGTTGCTACAAATCGGGCTGTGACACACTCGCTGCTGTGCTTCTTTACTCTACACTCAGTGTCATCACTTAGAGCCATGCCTGCAAGTCTCATGCGGCTCAGCAAGAGTTACTGCATCTGATTTTAACTCTTGCTGAAATTAGAAAAATGCATTAGGCCAAATAATTAGATTAATTCTTAAGTTTTTGAACCTGCAAAACCCCACATTTCCCCTGCATGCACACACAGTCCTGCTTCACTACAGATTTCATATATGTCCACGCACACGTGTGTGCACACGCAAAGATACAGAGATAATGCCACTTCTTTCTGTCCATGTGGAATAAACGATCACAGCTATGCAGGTAAGAAACAAAAATACTGCTGAGACCCACTCCTGCCTCTAAGAAGCAGAGGGGGTTACATTGTCTGACATGGGGACTACAGCATCCATCTGATAAAAGGAAAAAAGATTAAACCATCACACCCAGCTCTATTGTCACACAAGTAGACCATGCAATGCATTACTACAGCCCAGATTACAGTTACAAAATCCACCGGTAACAGCCCTGCTATTAACATGCCACCTGTTACCTTTTACAAAATGCTGAAATTATCTTATGATCGTTTTCAGCTTGACAAATGCAGTTTAATCTTTATTGCATCTCACAGCACAGACCTGCTTCATCCATGTCTTATTTATCTCACGTGTGTCGGAATGCAACCCCGAGCCCTCAGTCCCCCCCTGCCACCAGGCATTCCTTCTGCTCTGCTTTATCAATATACCTGGGTTTCCATATCCGACTGCTCCTTTACAATAAAAAACACACCCACCCAGTATTCTACCATTGCCTGTTGCCTTGGTAATCCAAATGCCTGGGTACTCGCTGATTATCGGCGAATGAGACTCGCATTGTTCACACCGCAGCGCGTCTGCTATGTTAATGTGAGATAATGGCAGCCAGAAGACTCCTTTTGTTCCCAGCTTTGCTGTTTATTCATAGTGCCTGGAGGTCAGCGACTGCTACAACAACCGGGGAAGGAACCGCTGAGAGCGTGAGCAGATTCCACTTGTGCTTTTGCCTCTGAGACAGGGGGAACACGAGCAGCCCCGCACAGCGAGAAGGGCACCGGGAGCTCTGCAGTCTGACTCACGCAAGGTGTAGCAGCCGACTCGGAGGAAGATGTGATGGACTTGCACTTCCGAGATTTTAGATGAAGCTGATTTACGCTCCCCGACAACAGAAAAAAACCCGCTTTCTTCGAGAGGCACGGCGGGAAGGGAGGGAGAGAGGGAGGAGGGGGCAGCACGGCACCGCCGCAACTCACGGGGAGCGAGCCGGGCTGGGGGCTCGGGGCTGCCCGGGGAGCAGGGACAGCCCTGCCCAGCCCTGAGGGCAGCGGCCGGGCCACGACCGGCACCGGGACCGGCACCGGGCCGGGGGGAGCGCCCGGAGCGCGGCGGGCGGGGACGGAGCGGCCGGGCCGGTCAGGGCAGGGCAGGGGCAGCCCGGGCAAGTGACCTGGCCGGGGAGGGACAGCGCAGGGACAGGTCTGAGAAGCGTCTCCCCGAGCCGTCTCCGCGCTCTGCCTGCCTGTCAGGGTAGTTTGGGAATGCTGTTGGTGACACAGGGACACGGGCAAACAAACAGTCACATCGCATCTCCCCTGACGCGTTAAGTGGAGCTGAGAGCACGAACAGGCTGTGGTACCTTCCCCGCATTCCCAGCTCGGTGGAGACGAGGACACTGAAGACGGTGCCCGGCTGGTGCGCTGCTCCCCAGCCCCGGAACAGCCCTTTCATGGCAAGAGACCACCCATTCCTGCTAAAGGCACTGCCAGTGTCTAATTAATGTCACCGACCCATCTGCCCAGGTTGCTGATGGCTCTGTCTGCCGAGCAGGCTTTGTTGTCATATCTAGTGAAAACCAGCCGAGAGTGTCTTAGCTCGAGTTGCTAACCCCTTTTTCTTTTTTAGGGAAAGCATTAGAAAAGCCCTCCACCACTGCAAATAGTAATGACTATTTCCTTTTATTCTCACTGCGATTCTGAGAGATTTGAGAATCCAAGTGTACGGGAGTAGCAGGAATACAACAATTGACAAAACTGAGCACCGGGAATTCACTCCTTTTGTAATCTATTTACAGAGAAATCCTGTGGAGGGTGACATTTTCATGTAAGTGAATGAATAACAGATACATGTAAAGAAAAGGCATCAAGAAACATATCAAGTCTTAGACAAAATATACATCTGTGATCCTGCTGCCAAATTATCCAAAAATACCCCCAAATCGTTTAAAAAGACAAGGTATTTGCCGTAATTCATGTCAGTAATTGTTATGTGCCAGACTGTGAGCTCCCTCCCTGCTTAGGAGCCATGTCACCTCCTGGCAGGCAGGCTGGAGCGCGATGCTCGCAGCGCGGGTACCCAGAGAACAGAACGCACACTGAGCTCCCCGGTGAGCTCCCTCCCCGGCCCTTCTGTGCCTCAAAGCACTGCTACACCTCTCAGGTGGGGCTGATGCTGTGCAGATTGAAGGGCACTGGCTTGATTTTGATGCGCCCTATCCAAAGGCATTCAATCCAGTTAAAACACTCCCAGTGATTTCAATTAGTTTTGCAACAAAGGGCTAGGCAAAGTGTAGCTTTCGGTGTCACCACATGCTTATCGTGCTGACAGTCAAAATGGTTAAAAACCAGGGGTGCTGCCACAGTTAAATGATTTTTAACCCTAGTGCCACCAGAAATCAGTTGGTTTCACTGAGAACAAGTGACAGAAGGTACCTTTCCAATATGCTTGAAAGGGAAAATCATGTATGCTCAGCACATATCACCTGCTTTTGAGAGCAGACCTCATGCAAAGAGCCATGATACCCTGTGATAATCACTAAACAGAAATCACAAATGAGCAGACATTTTCAGCAATTTGTTGTTCAATATGGCCCAAACATGAGAATGATACCTGTCTATTCAAAGCTGTTGCTGTATTTTAAAAATTAACATAGACAGCACAAAGCCTGAGAAGATCAGATTTTGCCTCAGTCAGCAGACAGACCTTAAATAATATTTGCCTAGTGTTTACTTTTAAAAATATCAGCTGGCATTTTATAATTAAAAAAACCCCCACAAACTAACACCGTAAGACTACAACATCTACAGGAAAAATACAGAGTATACAGCCATTTATATGTACTTATCAGAAAAAATCCCACAAAATTATAGTAATCCTGCTACTATTAGTTTTATTACAACAGCACTCACTTTGACTCATCAATCAATAGAGAAGACCTGTTTTCACATCTGTACAAGGCGGTGTATATAAAAGAAAACATGATCCTTATCCTATACCTTTTACCAAGCATGCAAAGAAGACATATTTGAAATCAAGTTACCCATTGCTGTTTCCTGCTACCACAAGAACTGACCACAAACTTATCTAAAATGAAATGCAGATTTCTCGCATGAAAATATGAAAATATTCAATATTTAATTATCAACAGCTAATGGTTACACTTATCAGTTTTCAAGGAGAAGGCACTCATAATTTTCTTTTAGCTTCAACAGGCTCAAGGTTTTCTTCCACCTCCTCCCCATTAAGTGTACGTGATAAAATGAGTATCAGTAGTTTTACTTAGAGGATGAGATGGGCAACTCTTGGGACATTACTTTGGACCAATTCCTAACTAGTTTTATCTTTGCAATGCTTAGAGCATAAGCAGACTATTCTGAAGAAATTTTCTGGGGTTTTTTTCTTTAAGGAGTGACTCTTCTACAGAAACATTTCTTGATTCTGAATTCTTCGCTATTCTCTCCTGATGGTAAATATTAACATTTCTTGACAGAAAGGAAACTGGAAAAACCAGCAAAGCTACTTTTGCAGAATCAGAAGTAATATGTGTTTCTTTACTGGGTATATTCTTTTATATTAGGATTTACCATCTGTTCAGTCCCTAATTATATTTATTTCACAACTCCACGACCAGAAAGATGAAAAGGCTTTGAAACAATTCTATCTTTTACCTCAAGAGTTATGAATTCTTTTGCAAAGTTTGTCCCTGCAGGCCAGAGCCACGTGACATAATGGAGCAACCCCTACTTCAAACTGATGTATAAAACATGCACAATGTGCCTGTTTTCATACAAGTGTGCACGTGCTGCACCTGACCTCACCCAGACTTTTTTGAAGCGACTATCACTGTTGGTCAAAACAGCCTATGATGCAAAATTGAAAAGGTAGCAGCCTTTACAGAACTTCTGACACTATTGGTACTAGTATGTTGTAACCAGTTCACTCCTGATTGTTAACAATGCAAGAGCCAGTCCTTATCACTCAATAAAAACTTAGACAGAATTACCATTCTTTTCCAAGAGCTCCTATGAAAGTTTGAAAGTTCAGCTCTTAGTCAGGTTTAAATTGGAAGAAAAAAAGGACAAAACAAGTATTAAAAACAATCACTCTTTTAAAGCAAGTCTAGCCACTAAAAGGTATTTATGATTGCCTGAACATAAAACATTAATGGTAATAAATAACACATCCACTGTATGATTGAATTAATGCTTCATTTCATCTACCATTCAATTTTCTCTAAATGTTTGGCACTAAGTAATTTGTGATAAAAACAACATTATCTTCATATATTTCATCAAGCATGACTGCCCTATAGAGGCATTACCAGCCTTTGGTCACTAACTGTGAGACAGCTGGCAATTAATGCATAAGACCAAAATTTGGAGGCAGAGTGAAGACAGTAAGAACCCTACAGATGCTCATGGCAACACACTAAACTGCAACTAACAGCTGTCTATTTCTAGGTGGTTTTGTTGACAAATAAGCTTTATTACAAGCTGTGCAAGAAATGAGAAGCCCCCCAGAGCTTGCCTGAGTCAGACTGACGTGAAAATGAACCAGGGTGCAATTCCTGCTGGGACTGATTGGAACTGTACCCATTTCAACCAAGATTCAATTTGATACACACACAGAGGTCCACCACTTAATGTAATGGTGTTAAGTAGGAACTTCATCAAAGCATTGGAAGGTGTATAATGACAATAACTTATATAACAGCATTTGCCAAAGACCTTATATTTATTCAAAAATCAGTCACCTTGAGTAGTATCTGTTATTACAGACAGTTTGTCAGACTGGAAAACTACAACACAAATAATTACCTGCAAGCTAGAAAGCAGGAAATTTCACGTCCATGCAGAAGGGCTAGCCTGAAGACTAACAGCTCTCCTTAAGTCCCCCTAAATCCATTAAGTAGGACTTTAATTAGAAGTTATACAGGATTAAGGAGGTGGATAGGTCCTACATTGGTCCTTCAATACAGGAGTAAAGTTTACACACATTAATCAACAAAAAGGTCTAAGGTGAAAATAAAATCTCACATTCAAGTTTGAGCTGACTATTAGACTGCAAAGACTTAAAAAACCCCTAAGATTGGGAGGTTCTTTTTGACAGCCCAGTGCTCATTCTGTTCACAAAGCACAGGAGTTTGCAATCCAGCCAATTGGCCTACACTAGACAGTAGGTATTTAGCTGACGTTTTTCTGTATGCAACACTTGATCATTCTGTTAATGAAAAACTAAATTTAGAAAGAAATTAACAAGACAGTCTCCACTCTGAAAGCATTTGTTGCATGTGTGCACATCCTCACACGGCTTTCATTCTGCTCTCTGTAAGTACATTTAACCAACAGTAACACTGGGAAAGCCCTCCTTGATCAGTCTACTTCAGTTTTCTTTCATAGCTCAATTAACTTTTAAAAATCAAAGATTGTCCTTAAAAACAGGCCAGGCCTGAATTACTTCTAGTGTAAGTGCCCACAGTTTATTAAATATGAATCCTTAGATTTAGATTCTTGTGATACATTATTGAGTCACAATTTATTTTAAATAGCTGAGCCCTGTTTCAACTTTGAAACTAAGCAGCTGTGCTTCTGTAGTGCCTGCTGCATCAGGATTCTAGTCCCCTGACTAGAGTTGTGGGTAATTTTGTTGCTAGTAAAAGGAACAGCAGAAAAAGCTCTGTGTGGAGTACTCAAGATCGTCTGATGACGGGGAGGGATTTAATTGTGTGTCTAATGATAATCAGCAGCTCACATATATCTACATTGCCTTTGTTAAGTAAGGTTCTTGCATATGGTCCTGGTTGTTCTAATTTAATATCTAGCTCTTTTACAAAACTTGAAATAGCTGGCTACATTAATTGTTTCAGGAAATACAAAGCAAACTTTTTTTTTGTTTGAATTAACAGAAAAGTCTTGTGGATTAGAGATAAGATAGTGTGAACTTTAATACTAAGCTTTTGACCCAATTGTAATCTAATGCAAATACAAATGGTGCTTCATCAACAGGTTCATCACTGATTGTAGTTAATACTGTACTTAATGGCTTTTCATCTTTTGTTTAATTAAAACAAATAGAAAACTCAATTCTTCTTCACACCATACTTCACTTCTGTCTTATAGACTGATTACAAAACACGCATGAAAATAAACAGTTCCAGGTGGAAAAAGAAGTTGGAGAGCCACAGGATGTCTCATTCTAAGGTACCACCTGAGAGATTTTGAGCAGTTACAGTTAAATTACAGACAACAGCACACACCAAAGCAGTGATGCAAACATTCCAAACCCCCAAGTGGCTGCTGCAGTTATTCTATGTAAGAAGTGATGCCACAGAAATTTTGTTTCCAGAGAGGCATCTCATAGGTAAAGAGGAGTAATTTAGAAATTGCTCCCCGTGTCTTCCCCAGTAGGGCAATTCAAGGGCAATACTCGAGAGAAATATGCAGGGACTGCCTAACACTGATCAGGCTGCTCTGCTACAGGCAGGATATTGGATGACTCGGTGCTGCTGGAAATGCTGGTATTTAGGTTTAGTAGAAGAAAGTATTTCTTTTTTGACATGTGACAGTTTCTGTGGAAAATTGCCACGAAAGAAGTGAGTTGTGCCTATCTTATCTATTATCTAGTAATGTAGCACACAGCCCCTGTGAGATAGTTGTACTTTATAGACTCTAGAGGAACAGAGGCTAAAAGGTCAAATGAGAATCAGGCATCTAAAAACTACAAAACTACACCTAAGAGAGCACATATATTGCACCACACTCTCGTCAGACTAGCCACTAATTTCACTTTGTCTTCTGAAAAGCTGCTCCCAAGTGTAAAATTATTTTAAAATATTAAGGTTTTTTTGGAGTTTTTTTGTTAAATGTGTTTACAATCAGTCATTTCATAAGCAACTAAAAAAGAGGAAATCTAGGTACTCTGAAAAGCCAGTGATGATATATTAATTACACTTCGAAAAAAGGACTTCATTTATTCTCAAGGGCTGAAGTAAAAGACAGACTTATTGCATGATTTTCCCATAAATGCAACAAAAATAATGAAAAACTATCCAACCCAAACCCCCAAAACTGTTTGCAAACAGATTTGCATATGCAAATGCACTGGTACAAAGATGTCCCTAAGCTTCACTCTAACACAAAAGTCCAAGTTAGTTAGGCTATCACAGAACTTAGGTACAAGGAATTGAGACTCATTGCGCTCTCATAGTCCTTTACTAACAAAATAATCCTACATAAAACAAATTTATACTATTTGTGATTTTTTTTAATGCGATGCTGAGGTAAAGAAAGCCTTAAAAAAAGACTCCCAGAAACATAAAGCACTGAATGGATGCTCAATCCTGTCTACACTTGATTTCCAGCTTTTGCTTTGACCTAGGTTGTGCAAACAAGAATTACAAAGAGTGATCCTCTACATAATTTGGTAATCAAAGGCTTCACATCATCTTCTTTCAGTGTCCTTTAACATCCATGTTCTCTCTATATTAACACAAGTGCTGTCTGATCCTCACCTGATACAAGACTCTACAGCACATCCTCTGATCTATGGCTACACCCACAGTACAATTGCTTTGCATGTAATACATTTCCAATAATGGTTAAAACACAGAACATCAGTGAAATGTTTTCAACATCAAGAAAAGCCAATTGTATTTAAATAAAGATCGGGCAGATGTCTGATGAGAGACACGAGGTACAAGTTTATCTCTAGGGCATGACTTGAAGCTTGAAAGCACACCCACTTGATCTGAGCACAGATTTGAAGACAGAGGTGTCACTTCACTATGCATGGGGCAATAGCAAAGGGAAAAATTGAGTTTCTTTAGTGCTTGCTGTAATTACAGATACCCTGCTGTCCCTAGTGCTGAGCAGTGCACGGAACAGCGTCACTGCCCCCAGCAGCGGCACCAAGCAATTCAAGGAGCAGATCTGTCACACAACACACTGTCCAGCCTGCAGTGCTGTGGGCTGGGCCCACACTCACCTGTGAGAGAGGGTGGGTTTCATGGAGCTCATAGAGTTCATGGGGGGTTGCATGGGGAGCTTCCCGGGAGGGTCGTTCTGCCGGCTTTTCTGGTGGCGAAGCAGCAAGAGCCGTCCCAGCTCCTCACACCACGATGAAAGCAGGGCTGTGCAAACAGAACAAATGGCAGTGAGCACACATCTGAGGAACCAGCACAGCCCCCTGCAGGTGCAAGCCACTGGAACAGGAGTCACTACCTAGACAAACACCATGAATGCAAAGCTGGTCCATGAAACTCAGAGTTTTATCCTATCAAACTGAGTCTCTAATTGCCATACACTATCATAAGAACATTTTTACCCAAGTTAAAAACATTCTGCATAGCCCAGGAGGCACAAGAGAACTTTTATCCTATCAAACTCAGTCTGTAATTGCCCTACACTACCATTAGAACATTTTTACCCAAGTTACAAACATTTTCCATAGCCCAGGAGCACAGAGGCGAAGAATGGATGAAGCAAAAGGACATGGGATAGTTGTTACAAGTAAAGCAAGGTGCAGAATAATTCATTTCACACTAACAGAAACATAACAAAAACACAGAGAAGACATTTACAGAGGGGAGCAAAGAAAAAAAGACCTCTTTTCTATTCAGCTGTTTTTTTTCTTAAGATTAATTGGAGAGAAACCCATGCGCACAAATTAATTTCCAAAACTGCTATGAGCTACCAGTCTTGAATAGATAAACAGGAGAATGATGTATGGATACAAAGTTAGGCACTTAAATCTATATCTGACCCAACATAACCCCTAAATGTGTATTTCCATTATGTGCCTAATCTTGTAGTCAATGAGGGTAATTCTGTGCTTACAGGAAAATCACACTTATGAACTATGAAGATGCAGAGATTTCTTAGAGGGAAGAAGAGCTTGCAACTCAAGACATGAAAGGGGTCATTATTCCTGAAAATGTGGCCTCTCCCTTATGCACCCACACTCAGAAAAGACCAGGCCCTGTTATAGAAACCACCTACTCTGCAGTAAGCATAGCCCCAGAAATTGACTGCACTGCTCCAATGAGTGCACCCAGCCAAGACACCCCACCGAAGTCCCCAGCAACATCTACCCGAGCCTTAAAGCTGCCTATTTAATTCCAACATCAGAAGTGGCTCTGGTAAAAAGTCAGCCAGGTATGAGAACACAGTGAGGAGTTTAACTGGAACAAAGTGCAGACTAATTGAAAAATCCTGCAGTGGAAAGAAATCAACTTTTCAAGTGGAAGTGCTTGGGCTTTTTTCTTCTTTAAAGGATGCTTTACAAAACCCTCAGAACAAAAAAAACCGCTTCATGTTTAATTTTTAACTAAGTGTCTTCCTGAGGTGTTGCAGACTGAACACAAATCAACAGATTATATGGGTGGGTGAGAACCGGAAGACAACTGAAAACCCAAGCTGCCATAGCGGTTTAGGGTAGTAACAAACTCTAGATGTAATTTCAGCCTTGCTCATTTAAAAGAGACAAGTGCAGAATCCTCTGAAATTGAGGCTCCTGTTTTCATGTCTTAATTTTCTAATGGTTTTCTTTTCACCAAATAACAATCATAAGCAGTAGCTAACTATCATTTCAGAGTACACCATCTTCTTTTCCCAGCAGCTACTCACATGCACTGTTAACACAGAACAAATTCCAAAGAGACTAACTGTAAAGTCATATTTGTGGGGCAGAAAAAAGAACCTGCTTTACCAAAAACGCACGCAAGTATGGTAAAAGAAACAGTTAGATTTTCTCAAGTTAAATGGCCACACAAGAAAAATACTTATCGCCTGGGCCACTGCTGTGAATTAATCACACATTAGCACAAAGAAGGGGTCGTAATTTTATTGCATTTGGACAAAGAAGAGGTAGCAATTTTATTGCATTTATCAAGCAGAAGGTCAAGAGAGGTGTTTAGGGAGGCATTTTAGAGCTCTGCTGTGACAAAAGGGGGGCATCGTTTCTTTATGTAACTAAATACGGTCACTGGGAAACTGTCAGCCTCACACGGAGCCTACAAAAAGCATTCCCTCCAGCTCTGTGAAATGTTCCAGCAACGAGTGTCAGTCTAAGCTGCTTCTCTATTAGCCAAGGAATCTGTCAACAAGCATTTGATCAAATTATACTCACCTTTTATCCCTGGCATATCATTACTAATGTGCCAGTGACAAAGGCCCCCCTCCC
This sequence comes from Melozone crissalis, assembly GCF_028551555.1. NCBI lineage: Eukaryota > Metazoa > Chordata > Aves > Passeriformes > Passerellidae > Melozone > Melozone crissalis. The sequence continues at coordinate 24,183,908 of NW_026535797.1, read as the reverse complement.
CCTTTCCAGCCGCCTGGAAATACAAATTCCTGCCTCACAGGGTTTCTTCCCTTGCCCACAGCTACTTGAGCTCGGGAAACACGAACAAAGTGTTCTGCCGAACACTTAACGCAGCCATCACGGAGTAACAGTGGATGAGTAATAGTGGATGCCGAGCACTTCCACAGCCGAGTGTAATTACTACAGAATCATCCATCTTGGACGAGGCTATGATGGGAGAAGGGAGTTGCTCCTTCTGCACACCTATGTGCACTTGACAAGTAAGATAAAAAGCAACAACCCGAAGGATCTGAGGGCATGAATCTGCAAACAAAAGCCAAACCTGCTTGGAAAAAAAAGCAGTGTAACTCCTGGAAAAAGAATATGCCCATGAGAGCATTGCTTTGGTGAGGCGAAGATAAGAAAACATCTAAATGAGTTGTTATTATTATCAATATCCAGTACGCAGATTTATAAAGGGAAAATGTAAACCATCGAAGAAAAAAGAGGTCCTCAAGATAAGCTGGATGGTTTTCTTCTACAAGTTATCTGGAGAGGACTCATGTTTTTAGAAACTAAGAGACTGCAGGTAAAAACCTAGGAAATTTACTCATCCCTATCAGCACTCATTATGGTTCAACCTTTCCTCCCTCAGGACATTTCAACTCATGTACCATGTATAATAATCACACTCTTTCCTGTGTTGGTACTTGTGTATGGAATGAAAACAAAGCTGTTTGTAGCCACCTTAGGAGTTACCAATTCCCCTCTGACCTGCTCTATCCTCCCTCTAAAGAGTCTGCTCCCTTCTGCTGGAACACACAGGGCAGCCTCCCATCTCTCCTGCCCCATCCACCTCCAGTGAGCTCTCTGCTCGGTAAGATGAATATATACCCTGCCAACACACATCTGGTACAGCTGGCTTCTGGAGAACATCACTTCCTGGGCTATTCAAGCAAGATAAAACAAACTCAAAATGAATTTACAGATTACACTATTCATCTTTAGTGTACTTAGTTACTGCTTTTTATGCTGACAGTATTAGGCGTATCTCAACTCATTTACACTCAAAGCACGAGAATTTCAGTATCATACTATAATGAACAGATAAAGCAGCAAGCACAAAGGACAGCTACAGATGGTGCCAACAGTCAGTCTCACCCTCTCACAGCACAGCCAAGCAGCTGCTTTTTCTCCCCCTCGGCCCCTCCTCCTTGTACAACAGGAGCACAGATTTTGCAGATGGACCATCCACACCGTCTCTCGCAGCCCCTTGCTGCGGCAGTTTAATGATCAGATTTAAATCGTGTTCCTCTGCTGCATTGCTACAATGTCCCTTGCATACAATGATGTGCCTTTCCTGCTTAAATTGAACTCAACTGTTGCAATGAGAGGAAAGGAAGAATCCTTACATGTGCACACAGCCCCCAAGAAGCCCTGTACACAGCCCAGGTGAAAAATACAACCTGGTTAATACACCAAAATTGACATTTTCCTTCAACTCCTGTTCAGTCATAGAGGGCTCTGCTAGCTCATGCAAAAAGATACAGAATAATGGTAATCAAATAACGTACTGACAGTTTAAGTGTATTCACACATTTATTTGGCTTAAAGGGACACTCTCTGGGATGATTGGTGTAATATTTGACCTACTTTTCTCCATCTGCAAAACCTGTATCATTCTTAATGGGATTGCATTTCACTTTCAGCACTGATCTATTTCCATAGGAATAAATCAATACCGATTTGCTAATGACGACTGCGTTAAGAAACCAGCACAGACAGAGCAGCCTCAGCTTTCACATTTGTGAAAAGCAGAAATACAGATTTAAAAACAAGAGAAATTTCAATTACAACTAGCCCAAGGGGTTTCCCTAAGGAAGCAAGAGAAAAAAATCAGTTCAGATATATTCAACTTGCGGCTACCCGGTCACATTTTTGTTTTTCTATTCTTTGAAGAGGACCAGACATCGCAGAGTGGGTCTCAGCACAGAATGTGACTGACCTCTCCTTAAAAAACTCATAAATACTCCCACGCACCCAAAGTTGGCAACACTTTATGTCCTTCTGGATGTGTCCAATAGTCTTAAATTCTTTCATTGAAAAAAATCCTAAGACATGGCAATGTATCCACATTGGGATCCTGGGGACAAGGAGGGAAAAGAAGGCTGGAAGGCAATTTTTGGTTTTTTTTCCCAGTCAGCCCAAGTCACATTTTAAGCATTTCTCTGCAACCACAGAGCTAAGCCTTGTTTGAAAGAAAAAGGAAGCAATTGTTATTTAATCCCCTGCCTCTAGGAGCCAAGTCTTTAAGAACATGCCAAATATCACAAGATTTGCGACACAATTATTAGGACCGGCCACATCCCCTGGTACTGCTCCTTTCCTGCAAGGGCCCTTTTGTGCCGAAAACCTGCCAGGCAGTACAGAGAGAAAGGCCCCCACAGCTTACTCTGTGGCACCTTTCCATCCCTCACAGCCACGACTGCCCATCACCCAGCAGCAGCACAGCTACTTGGTAAGTGCTGGGGCCCTTCCATTAGGAAAATCAAGGAGCTTGAGCTGGGTAAGCCACAGATCATGCCCAGGCTGCTTGCCCCACTTAATACTTCTTGACAACAAATGATGCGGGCATACCTGTAAACATTACATGATGGGTGCTGGTGATGCAGGTCAAACATGATTTTATAGCCATAGCACAGAAGATTGGTACAGCCCATGACAGCCCTTTTTGGGCCAGGGACCAGAAAAAGTAAAGCAACCAGGGTGTGCACCCAATGCTGCCCCAGAGAGGCACTGCTGCATTTCCCCAGCTGCACCCAGCCCGGCCCTGGGAGCTGCAATCTCTGGCACTGCAAAGTGCCACAGTAAACACCTCGAGTGCAGGAGCTGCAGCTCCCTAGAAAGCAAAATACAGAGAAGCACAGTGCTAATCTATTTACCCATTATGATACCCTAGTATTAGTTACAGCTTATCACCTCAGTAAATCGCTGCCTCTTGTTAGGGAACGTGCTTAAAGGTGCAGCAAACTGTTATTTACAGGCAGACACTATATTTACAGCCACAAAGACAAGTGAGGAGGGGATAGGACAACAGCTCAGTAATTTCAATGCCTTCTGCTTCCCGGGAGACTGCTGGAAGAGCACAATAGGATTACTGCTTCCTTGCTGCAGTTAAGCTGCAGTAGATAGTTCAATAGGCAGACTGGCAGATCCGTATTTCTTATTCGCTGCAATGAAAATATTAGGAAAAAAGGAGGAGTTTGATTTGGAGAACTATCTGTTCAGCACCATCTCACTAGATTGGTTTCATGTCTCAGAAGGAAATGCATTTGGCTGAAAAGATATTTACAGCACAAATAAGAAAATACATCATTTTTCACCAATCACATCCCTTAATTTTATATTGCTTTTAGAAACAAGTCTGTATTTTTTTTACATGGAGAATTCCAGATAAGTAGAACACAGAGCTACTGAGTGCTTTCTGCTCTCTCCTCTACAGACTGCAATCTAAATACAGTTTTCATAAAACATCCAGTGAGGTAATTTGGTGGGGAGGAAAGGGAAGCAGCAATGAGAAGAGAATGAGAGGAGTGGAAATAACTATTGTCTTGGTTATTTAGAGGAGTTGTTCTTTCTACATAGAAAAATGGAGACTGTATCATGTTTGGAAAAATACACTGAAAATGTTAACTACCTAAAGCTGAATGTGCTGACAGCATTAGAAAAATAAGGTCAATTGCATTAAAAGGATGGAATCCTTGCAATTTTGTGAAACCGAAAATCAGATGTTTCCCATGTGTTTTAAAAGCCTTTTTGCTTTTAAAGAGCTAGGAGATGGAGAGAGGGAGAAACTGCTCATGTCAAACTATTTCAAGGATTGATTTTCCTGCAGCTCTCCTCCCTGCATAGCCCAGCAAAGCCTGGCAGTGGCTGGCTCACCTGTCGGTCAGGGCAGCAAAGCAAGGCCACAACCCCAGGATGTGACAGTCCATTAGCAGAGATTTGTGTTTGTCCCTCCTCTGCAGTTCTCTCAGGGTACTGCTCTGTGGCCTAACCCTGTGACAGAGGAGCCCTGCCCTGTCATTACACCAGCTTCTGCTCCGTGTCTGCCTCAACGCTGACAGCACAAAAGGAGTACACACAAAGCCAATCACAAAGCAAAAGTACGAATTTCTCAGCAGTCTGGCTGTTCAGCATGGACTCAGAGCAGTTCCCAGGGAGTCCATCCCTCCTCCCAGGCCTGTCTCTCCAGCTGCCAGCAGATGCCCACTTTGCACACAGCAGCTCACAGCACAGAGCCAGCGCTTATCCCAGGTGTTTGCTGCCACCTCATCCTGGGAGGCTTGCACCCAGCTGGCTGCTTTTCTGGAGCACCTGAGGATTGTGGCTGCTCTTCATCAGGCAAAATCAGTGATGTTAGCTTAGAAGTCCAAGTAAGTTGGATTAAATGGACTGATTTTATCTAAAAAGTGCCAACACAAACCTGCCCCCTGTAGGGAGGAGAACCCCCTCCAAAGGCACACAGATTTAACAAGTCCTCATCCCAGCAAACTGCATGGAACTGAATTCCCCAGCAGAGCAAGGGGGCAGCTGGCGCAGATCCTCATTCAGGAGGCATGAACTGCCCTGCTAATGACAACAGGAACATCAAGTTGACAGCCACAATTCAACGCTGTGGAACAGGGCATGATACACATTTCTAACACTAGTACCTAAGTAATGCCTTTTATCAAGAATGCCTCCTTCATTACTATAGCTACAGCTGTGTCCTGCAGAAATATACAGCTTTGCCCCAGTAGGATCTATAATGCAATTATGTATTACAATTAAAATACAAAAAATCATGCAGGTTTGTAGGAAAATAAATAATGAAGGGAACACCTAATTAAACTGAATGTAGTATCACATTAATTAACAGAGGTTTTATTCAATAAAATCCTTACTGCAAACCTGAGAGTTATTCAGCATGTGCTTTCAGGACTGCTGCATGAGACTGACACCATGTACAAAGTCTGGTCTTAAATATGGGTCCAGCTTGCCTTGGCATATCTTCAATTCTCCACAAATACCTCTCAAGACACATCTATATGTAGGCTTCCCCAAAGGCTCTTGCCAACTGGAATAGTACATACTGGAGACACAGATTTGAATTCTGCTATCCTCACCCCATGCCTTCAGTGGAACTGGGATTCCCTAATTTCCTTCTACACTTGCCAAAACTTGGCAGAGGATCTTACCAGATTCACTACATTAACTTTGAAGTAATACATCACAAAACATAGCAACAATGGTTCAATTTGGCAAGCACAAAACACTCTGTACAGATCCAGATAAAATACGTAAGCATCTCATTGAGGCTTAGCTCTGCCCAAGCTGCTACATCTGAAAATACAGCCCATTATATAAAGAGAAGACAACACTGGTGAAAGGCTACCAGCAAGCAAATCTTGGATAAGGCTTTTCAAGGAAATGCATTCCAATAGCATTAGACTGCTTGTTTTCTTACTCATCCAATTGTTGGTTTCACTGCTTAGACTTCAAACAACAGCATCTTTCATTACTGCTGTATGCTTTTGTTTTGTAATGCCAGTGCTAGTCATCAACAGAATTCATACATAATCCAGACATCTGGAAAACGAGACTGACACACTTGAACCCATCTTTGTCTACAGATAAAGCAGTGACCTACAGGTGAGAGGCTCAGTTTCATTTAATCCATCCTCAGCCCTCCAATTACTACTGTAAACAACTCCTGAGCTAATACCACTACTGACATCTGAAAGTGCTAAGAAAAAACCCAACAGATGAACTTAACAGGAGCTGGAACACAAGGGAGCCATGCACAACCATCGCAATGATGGAAGTCTGGAAGGGGGAAAATCTGGTGTCTATCCTTAAATGAAAGAAAGGAATAACTGCAGAACTGGAGGTTCAGCTTCCTGTCATGGAAACCTAACCCAAATTATTCAAAAGGACCAAGAGGAAAGCAAAAAAATGAGTAACAACCAAAATTGACTTTTCAGAAACAAATAATGCCTTACCTCTGTACTACTTGTAACAGACAACAGACCTTGAGTGTAGATTGGTTTGATTTCAGTTAGGTTTTAGTGCTGCTTAACATGACATTCTCATAAACAAACAAGGGAAATTAGGTCTAGCTGAACACAACACAACATGGCAGGAAACTTACCAAACTATTAAACCAACAGTCACTAATAGAAATGAGCATTACCAGATTGCTCAGAGGGCCGATGAAGGTAGTAGCTGTGCTTCCAAAGCACAACCAGCCAGCCTGCTTGGCTGCATGAGTGGGACTCAAGCTTGGGAAATGCACAGGTCTCTCTATCGCACCACAATGTATAGCCACAGAAGGGGGAGAAAAGTAACCAGAATGATTAGAAAAAACCCTGTCAATAAACCCTGCAAGAAATGAATCAGGGCTTTTGGTGGGTTTGGTTTGAGCTTTTTTTTTTTTTTACAAGAGGGAAGACGGATAGCAGTGTTATGATTTACTGAGTAGCAAAGCATTAACTATACAAACACCAATAATACAGAGATAAAAAATACACAGGTTAGATATTAGGAGCATTATAATGCTTTGAAATACCCTAAGGAATCAGGTGAGGAATTTCCATAAATGGAGATGCAGAGCAAGATTAGATACAGATCTAGGGAGAATGGATTCTTCAGCTAAGGGGGCATGGCACAGATCACTTTTTGATGTCTTCTAGAATCAAATAAAATCTGTGTTTGTGAACTGAGGAAATTCAATCAGTCTGCATTGGCAAAGTATTTAAATCTGGCCTGTATTCACAATTATCCCAAAAAGACATCTTAACTACAGTGTGGGGAGCTCCTGCAGAGACTGCTGAAGTGGCCATCCAGCTACATGGTTTGCTGGCTAAGTTTTAAAGATGAAAGAAACTGAGAGCAGGTGATGTGCTGAAGGTCACACCATTTGTGATAGAACAGAGTCCCAGAACAGAGGGGATCACACACCTTCCTCTCTTTGCAAGGAAAAACCACAACCACCACATCAAGGGGTTACTGCTCTCTGCCCGCAGTCTCCGTGCCTGCCATGGAACATTTTCAAACAACAACTGTAAAACATCTGGAGAGGCTTTCAAGGAGAGGAAAAAAATTACAAAAACCACACAACCAAAATTTATAGCAGAAACGTGTTTCCAAAGTTAACACTGCACAGCCAGAACTCAGAAGGACCAAAAGCTATTTTAGGAACTTAAGGGTTTTTGGTTCTGTCATCTTTCTTTTTGTTTTAACTTTACATTATTTTAAATTTATCCAGGAAAAGAATGTTTTATCAGGTGTCCTCAGGTTTTTTTTATTTTTGCATGATTAGTATAATATAAACTTTGCCAACTTCTCTATAAGTGCTGAAGGAACAAAACCGCTTGCTTTCGAAGGTGGGGGTTACAGGACCATTTTTCATACAATCCAAACTTTGTAGTTGAACAGAACTAAGCTAGAAGTACCCTGACCCTATCCTTCCACTTTCTAAGCACTGAACATGAAAATAGTTAAGCATGAAACAGAAACTCAGCCTAGAGCAGTTTTTAGCTTAACTTATTTCTGCTCAAACAATACCTGGCAGACAGACGTGGGCATGCACTGCAGTTTCAAGGCATTGCTTCCCATCTCACTGCCCAGTTGATGAGGTGGTTTTCTAACAGAGTCATTACTTCACTTTTTTCCCTTCTGAGTCCCCACAAACCCTGTCATCTTCCTTTACTAGCAACCTGCTCTGCTCCTCTGGTACTAATCACCTTTTCTTGAGAACTGCCTAATTAATTAACATTCAATTAATATACCAAAGTCAAATACCAAATAATTGTTCCCAAGCTGCACTGGGAACTTGGTAACTAATCTGAGCAAGAGGAAGGCTTCTGTATCCTTAAAGTTCCATTTCCTCTAGCTGTGTCTTCTGGGCCAATGAACATTTCCCACCTGAAATACAGTAATGTTACAGGAGCAGACTTTGTGAGCCATGGATGCTCTTGCTAAGGCATTCTGATATCCCTAAAGACTCCACATACACTATGTTTATTTAATTTATTACCAATAAAGCAAAAGTAGCAAATCATCAATGCTCTGTTACAATTAGGGCCACAGAGAAAACCCGAGCTGGCGCAAAATAAGAAACATCTAAACAACCCTACCCCAATCTTCAGATTATTTTAGCTGTAGTTTCACAATACAAAGTGTTCAGCAACAGTACTGCCCTGAGGCAGCCCCATCTTCTGCTGTCTGTGCCCATGCTCTGCTGCAGCCTGCACACTCCCAGCTGTGCTGAAGCATTTCTTTGTGTGACCACCCTGTGAACCCGACAGCTTTCTTTTTGCATTCATCCTTTTTTTTTTTTTTTTTAATCTTCTTTTTCCTCGTCTCTCTCCTTAAAAATATTTCCCCCCAGACATGTATTTGGTTTTTCCCCAGCCACATGAAGCCCCAGGCTCGGGCGCTCTGCAGAGGCGAGAGGCGGCAGCTGCTGCCCCACGCCGGGGCTCCAGTGCCACGGAGCAGCCTCAGCTCAATTAGCCGAGCTACAAGCACGGAGGGCTGCAGCAAGAGACTTTTATTTAAAAGCCTAACGACGAACATTAGTTTTAGACAGATTAGAAATTGCTGTTTCCTTGTCTTCAGGGGCATGTTTATCATTTTACATAGGTAGAGAGAGGTTATATGTGTAAGAGGGGAGAGGTGTAAAAATGAATGTGGCTAATTGCTTTTTACAAGCATCTAGGGAAGAAGCCAGTAGAAATCACAGCCCAGACTGATTTTTCAATAACTTGCGTTTCTCTGTCTAAAAATTAAAAAGAATTGGGGGAGAGGGAAAGGGTTACTTGTGACCACCTTTTCTTCCGGACATTTGCAGAAGAGCAGCCTGCCTAAATTCTCACAGAGGACACCTGGCCACCTCTCCCTGCACACCAGTGCCATAATTTCAGGGCTGGAGTGCTGTAAGATAATGTCATCACTGCTCCTGCCATCTATAAATAACTGCATTTGGATCTAGCCGAGTCACGTGGAAAAGCTGGCCAGCAACACATACATGTATGTGAGCGTGCCTTTGGAAACCCAAATAATTCTAATAATATTGCATGGAATAAGCTTCAGCTTTCCAAATTTAGCTCTGGTCCATGCACTCACTGCGGCTCACAGAGGACTGCTATTATTTCTTTTTTTAAATACTATTCTTCCTTTGCAAGCTGCTGACTAGGGCATTAGCGGGGAAAAAAAAAAAAAGCGTGCAAAATCGTCTCGTGTGCTGCTGCGCAGACAGACTGCTCGGAGAGGCAGACAAGAATCAATTGCTCCGGCAGCTCGGCGAACCCGCCCGCCCCTCTCATTGACATCTCCTCTCAGCCCCTGAAAAGGCGCATGGGCCCGAGCGCGGCGGCGAGAGGGGTGGGCGGGTGCGAACGGCAGCCAGACAGCACAGCACGGATGGCACACGCTGGAGCCGCTCCTGAACCAGCACAGCACGGATGGCACACACTGGAGAGGCTCCTGAACCAGCACAGCACGGATGGCACACGCTGGAGAGGCTCCTGATCCAGCACAGCATGGATGGCACACGCTGGAGAGGCTCCTGAATCAGCACAGCCTGGATGGCACACGCTGGAGCCGCTCCTGAACCAGCACAGCACGGATGGCACACGCTGGAGCCGCTCCTGATCCAGCACAGCATGGATGGCACACGCTGGAGAGGCTCCTGAATCAGCACAGCCTGGATGGCACACGCTGGAGAGGCTCCTGATCCAGCACAGCACGGATGGCACACGCTGGAGAGGCTCCTGATCCAGCCCAGCACGGATGGCACACGCTGGAGAGGCTCCTGATCCAGCCCAGCACGGATGGCACACGCTGGAGAGGCTCCTGATCCAGCCCAGCACGGATGGCACACGCTGGAGAGGCTCCTGATCCAGCCCAGCACGGATGGCACACGCTGGAGAGGCTCCTGATCCAGCCCAGCACGGATGGCACACGCTGGAGAGGCTCCTGATCCAGCACAGCACGGATGGCACACGCTGGAGAGGCTCCTGATCCAGCACAGCATGGATCCCACACTGGAGAGGCTCCTGATGCTGGTTTCTGGCCCAGCCCAGCCCGGATCCCACCCTGGAGCAGCTCCTGGCCCAGCCCAGCCCAGCCCGGATCCCACCCTGGAGCGGCTCCCGATGCCGGCCGCGCTGCAGCTCCAGCCCGCTCTGCCTCTGCGGATCAGAGCGGGCTGGGGCGACAGAGGTAGCAACACACCCTAATCATACACGGAACCAGATTTTAGCATCGATTTTTTACAGCAAATCTGTCAGAGCAGTGCAAAAGGATGATTTTAAAAATAAAACAAACAAATTTTTGGATGCTTAAACAATCCCATGGCAGTAGTAACAAACACGAATAGGAAACCATTTCCAATGAGCTGTATGGAGCTCCTCGGGGAATTTTCTAGGAAAATGACTGGAATACAACCTGACATGACCAACAGAGCCTGCAGTTTAAGCAAGGCTGTAATACCCACAAGACATTATCGGTGGAAGATTTTCATCTTTGGAAGCTAAAACTGAGGAGAGCATGTACTGAGGAGGAGAAGATACAGGAAGAGAGAGGGCGGCAAGGGACACTGAGTATTTCCCAAGACTTCAAGCACTGTTAATTCTGCAGAGCATTTCCCAGGGACAGAGATTCTGTTCCACTGCCTGTAGAAAAGCAGCAGTTTGTAAAAAAAGCACTGAGCAAACATCCTATCTAAATAGCAACCACATCAATTTCATGTTCCCAGAACATCTGGAAAGAAGAATCACAATCAGAATGGACATCAGAACATCAAATATTACTGTACAGCACACAGTAAGATGCTGTCCAAGCACATGGTGAATAAAATTCTACCTTCTTGGTCAAAATAATTTTGGATTAGCTCCTACTCCTACTGAAGTTGGTTGAAAATATTCCAAGTAATTTTAGTGGTCTGAAGCTCAGTCTCTTACATTACATTTACACAACCTCTACCAATACAATCTTTTCTCCCTCAATACACTATTTCAAGTGCATGATACAAAATGTAATTTCTCCTTAATGCATTAGGAAATACTTCCATGTTAGTCTAGCAGATGATATTTTTAATTTTACTCATGTAAACAAAGAAATGTGGGGAAGTGGCTACAATACAGGATAAAACCCAAGAGAAATTAGAGGAAAAGATAAGATAGTATGTTAAAGATCAGGTTTCTGAAAGGTTACAGATATATTATTGCATACAGACTATGCCTGGCTACTTAATATCTGGGGCCTATATAAATGGCCTTTCACAAACACCTAAGGAATGGCTCCTTCCATAAGGAACTTGAAAGAAGTGCAATAAAATTTCAAAACCAAGATGCCATGGACAAAAAATTCTCATGGAAATTATCACAGGAATGTTTTCTGAAAGGAGCTGGTTGAATGAAAGAACAAATTTGTAGTCAAGTAATAAGAAATTTCCTCCAAAGGGAATAGATTGTGGTAATTTTGAAAACATAAGGGTGGTGGAAGAGATGAGGAGAACCCTCAAGAGTAACAGAAGCCCAGGGAACAAGGACCAGATCTGAGGGTGCTGTCAACTTAATGAGAATAGAGAAGGTAATTAGATGGGTTCCAAGAAGGTGGAATTTTATCATGTACTCCCACATCCTCCCTCTTGCTGCATACTTTTCATCCTATATTTTACTTTGAGAACAAGTTTCTACTACATTTTCTTCCCGATCAGAGGTTTTCCATGTAAGAAAGGCCTCCAAAAGCCAGATTATCTAAATTTGGCCCAATTCAAATAACATTTTAAGGCAATACTCATCTAATCTGGCCTATTGCAATAGAAAACAATCCATATTAGCAATCTGGAGTTTGATGCTATGAAAACTAGGAATTACAACACTTAAAAATATCACAGTGTTGAGAACATCTTGTTTGTTCTCTCTTGGATTTCTCATGGATAGTTAAGATCAATTCAGGATACCAGCTCCAGTTCCACTGGCTGTCAAGAAGCAAAAGAAACAAAATCAAAAAGGCAGGCATTGCAGCCTGACTGTGGTGTTGGCCAAAACAAATGGTAAAAACGTCCTTTTTCAAACTTCCTACACAACATAGTTGTTCTCTCTCTGTCTTCTGAGTCATATCTGTTCATGTTACCAAGAAAGTCCCACAGAGCCAATATGGCTAGGGAAGAACAAGATGTATTTTCAACAAGACTGTTAGCTGATTCCAGTTGCTGCAAACTCATTTTTTTCCAGAAATCATAAAAGAAGCAGAAGAAAAACTGAATTTCAGCTTCTAGCTACTATAATTCATGAACTAGGGATATTTGGTGTTGAAAGGTAACAGCAGACATTGCCTGTCTTTATAGGAAGGTAACTTTGGAAAGATATTTCAAAAGGTTTCCTTCTACCTTTAGAAGTACTTACAGTCATTAGGCCAGAAATATTGTTGATATTTCCACAATGTTCACGAAAATCCTATTTGTCAACACTAATAGAAAACATTTTAAAGATAGCAATAATAATAATAATTAAAAAAAAAAAAGAGAACAGGACAGAATATTTTCAAACTGTAAAATGCTTCAGTTTTCAAGAAGCGGTATTCACTTCTAAATATCCGCGCACATGTTAATAATTATCTGTATCAATTATTGTATAACAGTATTCTACATCAGATGTTTCTTTAATGCAGAGTTGAGCACTACCAAGTGATCAAGACCACACATTCTAAAAGATATACATGTAAACAAAGCACTTCTTTTATCTGCAAGTTCCTGATAAACACTAGCTAATCCTCACCTAATCCTGTGAAGAGAACATCATCCCAGCTTCACAAAGGGGGAATCTAAGGCAGTGAACTAATCCTTTGGGGATAATACTCAGGTTAGAATGCCAGGAAGACAAGTGAGGGTGAGGAACACTGACGTACTGACTGGTAGGCTATGTGAAGATTTCTGCTGCCAAGACTATATCCACTTCCTGAGGAACCTCTCCGGGCAAATGTTTACAAAAAGACCAGGAAGGAGAGAATGAGTTTGAACATCAACACAGAAACAAGATTTTCACATCTATACATCAGGGTGTCTTGAATGGAGAGAGGAACTTCTCTGGAGGAGGATCATGCCAGTCAACAAGGACATACATTCACAGTCATTCACAGCATCCTGAAGGGGAGAGGATCAATGCACTCAACATCAGATGAGGGATTAAAGGCTCTTTTCCTAGCCTGGATGCAGACCACTAGACCATGCTAATCTGACAGGAGGAGTTTCTGCAAGGCAGCTGACACCACCACAGATTCATGTAACAGAAAATAAAACAGGCATTCTAAAAACTCACTGCAAATTCTTGCCCAAGCAAGCACACCACTGAATGCTGGAGAATAAATAAAAGCAAAGTGGCAAAGCCTAAAAATCTTCCTTTTTAAGTGGCCTTCCATGCACATGCATGTTCTGGGAAAGCGTTCCACTCTGCAGCCTGTGTGACACCCAGAGCAGTGATCACAGACAACTCCAGCACCAGTCCATCAACCCAAGCAGATCATTAAACAGAGAGGAGAGGGTTCAAAGCTGAAACCTCCATCAAGCAATCAAAGCGTTAAAGTGAAATAGTCTAGTTCACTGCAGTATTTATAAAAGGTACTATCTCAAAAGCTTTCATGGAGTAGAGACTTAAGCCCCTGCTATTACCGACTGGAATAAACTAGTAGAGAAGGTACATTTAAGAAAGCCTTGTAAAGCAAAAATGTATTTCATCCTGGAAAAATCTAAGAATCAAAAAGGATAGCAAAACACAACATGAGTAAGCCAAAATGAACAGCTTGGTAAGATAAAAGGGATGCATTAAAAAAGGCATAAAGACTTCATAAGAGAAGACTGGAAGAATGTTACATGATTTACAGCAAACATTTCAATAGGTGTCCTGATGAAACAAATGACAACTTTCTGTCAGGTTCTTGACTAACAAGTTTCTGCAGATAGACACTGATTAAAAAACAACCAGCAAAATCCACAACTGGACCCCTGTGGGCTAAGGTGAGGGAGAAAGAGTAGAGAGACATACAGGCACTGCACTAATGAGCAGCAACAAAAGACCAATTAACAAAGACAGTTGTTATGCCTTGGAACTGATACTGCTGTGTTCCAGACATTCTATGACTGAAAGTCATAAGGTCTTTACTAGAGACCTCTTTTAGTAAAGATGAGAAACTGCAGTGGATGAACCAATGGTCTCTTGAGTTCACAGTGTATTTTCCTCTGTCCAAGGCAACAGAAAAAGTATTTCCAATATGCTTTCTTCATCAGATGTACCTTACAGGGGTCAGAGAAGACCCTTCCAGTGTTTGGACAGGCAACATCAGCTCAGAAATTTAAATAATAATCTAGCACACTTGTAGAACTGAAAACACAGCAATCTCAATCCTAACATACATGAGGGAAAGTTATAATTAACTCCAGATTCTAACCCAACCTTTACAAAGCAGGAAACATTCCTTTTTTAGACAAGCTCCCAGCAGGGTCTCACTCAACACAAGTCTTTCAACATCTTTATTCAATCTGATGAGATACTGGTTTTTTTAATGCTTTGGGAAGTTGCATTTAATCCAGATAAAAATTGGTTACCTCATTATCACTTCCATTACTACAGAAAGGAACGAGTGGCATAGATATCCCTCAGATAAATGTAACCCAAGTGCAAAAAAAGCAGCATTAAGTGGTAAGGTGAAAAAACTAAAGTATTAATCTGCTCCACTCTTTGGAGAAGAGACTGTCTCTTCAAAAATGTTTGCAGAGTGCTTAGCACAACAGGCACTCTGATTTAGATATGAGTGCTAACCAAATAATAATAACTAATAACAGCAAATAACTTCAACCTCAAGTTCTTTTGTACCTGGTACTAAAGTAATGGTGGAAAGAATGAGGATCGTACAAAGAAATAGCCCAATGAAACATTAAGAGAGACAGTACCTATATCTGGTGAAATCATTTAGCCTTCTAAATTATTATCAAAACCATTAAAAATATTATGTTATCATGTGCTGGCTCATGACTTGCACCACAGGGACTTGTCAGTTTTGTGTTCACCTTGTTCAGTTTAAAACTCCGTATTAAGAAATGTTTTAGTTATTAACAGTAAAGTACACTCAGAACAAGGCATAAGAAACTACTGACAAGAAAAAGATTAGCTGCTTGTTACCTTGCTCAGAACATGGTAAAAATGAGTAGCTAAACCAAAGCCTTAACAAAAAACAATGTGCAAGAAACAAAAGAGTAAACAGACGAAAGGATGGACACAGTACAAGAGGGTGTGGCTTCCATGCACTTAAACCCCTGACAGGAATGGACACAAGAAGCAGGAGGTCACTGCTTGTGTTTGGAAACAGTGCACAAGACAGACCAGACCTGCAGACCAGCTCAAGAAAGAACAGGAGAAAAGGGAAGGAAACCTGGGGGAAAAAAAAGTTTGTGTGAGCAGTGGGAAGTGAAACAGTCTCATGTTTCATGAGCTCTCCCATTATTCCCTTGCACACCTGCCATGTCCCAGTGTAAGAACAACTTGTCTACCAAGGACCAGAAAAAAATGAGCTCCCAACAGGCACTGGAGGATGCTCAATTCCCAGACCTGCTAACCCCTGCAGGCTGAAGGAAGCCGTGAGTCAAGTCAGCAGTGCAAGCAGCAATACAGAACACTAACTGCCCAACTCCTAAGATTTTATTTTAATTAGCCCATGGTATTTTTACATGCACAGAAGTTATCTACAGTGATTTCTTCATACAAAGAGTGATTATGTTGGGGATTTTTGATGATTTATTACTAACCCAAATTTTCAGTTCCAAACAAATTCAAGTCTAACTGATGATGACTGAACTTGAGAAAATCTATGTATAAAAATGCTCAAGCATATTGGATATTTGACCAAAAGTGAAGATACAAGCCTCGCTCCCCCTTTCTCTAAGCAGTCACTGTAGTTCAGAAAGCAGATGGACCCCATTTAGATTTAATTGAGACTTCGGTAACTGCAAGTCAAGCCAGAACAGAGGTGTACCTGAGCTGACCCTGACTGCCTGTGTACCCACAGGAGCCAGAGCCTCAGGCAGGGATGTGAGGTGTGCACACCTCTAACCAGGTAGCTCAAGGAGCAGACAGGGATGTGATGGAATAAACGGCACCACAAATATTTAACCTTTAGAGGAAAAATTGAGATACTATTTCATGTTATTCACATGAATTCCAACATCTCCATTGCTCACAATATGATTTCAGGTTTTACAGCTTGCTAGAAAAGTGAACTATGAAGAATAATAACAAAAAATCATGTAACTGAACATTTAAGCCGTGTATTACTCCACTATCTGTAAATTAGTATTCCATTTTGAACAGCTACACTAAAATAAGTTGCAATCAATTTAAATTAGATCAGTTCAACAGTAACATATTCAAAATGATCCACTTCAGCAATCTCTCAGTTTCCATATTTTTTCAGGTGGGAAATATCACATACTTTTGATAGCAGAACATGCAAACATCCTGACAGGAAGCACAGGACAAGGGATGCAGTAGAGGAAATGCTGTGATTTTTCTGATAGATACAGCATGCAGCTGAAATCCACAGCTCTGTGACAGACCCTGCTAACATGGCTGATTTCTGTGTCCCTGCGACTGGCACTGCTGCAGGGCTCTGGCCTCCCTGTGCTCTGCCTGCTCAGCTGGGAAGGCGAGCTGGCGCCTGAGCACGCTGCTCAGCAGTCAGAGCTGGGAGCATTTCAAACATGGCCAGACACGGGGAGAACTTCTGAGATTTTCTCTTCTAAAGCCAAGGAGGTCCCTTGTGAGTACTTACAAACCACAGTTATTCAGCTGCATATCAGCTTAGCCAACACTGGGGAGATTTTTTTTTAAAAGACAAAAGAATCCTGATGACTTTGCTACTCAAAGGCCACCATCTTGCCAACTGGGAAACACTGCTCTCAAAAGAAAAGATCAATAGTTTTTATTCTTCATAAACGAAGTCCTAGCCTGCTGTCTGAAGTAGACATATAGTTTTAAATACACACACACACTCTCACTCCTTCTTACCTTCCTCGTTTTTTTCCTTTCCCTCTTCTCTCCCCCTTCAATTTTAGATGCCTACTTCATTAAATTTCAGCCTGAATTGTTAAAACCCAACAAAAAGATAAGTCCCAAAGCCAGTCTCATGATTAGTATGATGAGCCCTAACAATCCTGCCTTTATTAGAAATATACCTAAAATTCAGCTCCAATGTACTGATCCATGTAGGACTAATTAAAAAATGCTCTGACAAGCACTTTAATTCCACAAAGACTGAGTGGTAAAATTATCTTTAGAACTGCTGAAATAAGTTTGGTGGTACAATATTGGTTAGAGCATATGACTTAAAGATTTTATTTTTTACTTTTGCTGGTGATCCTGCCAAAGAGACACTTCTTAAACCAAAGAGACAATCCATAAACCAAGTGCAAGAGGGATCTGTTCATTTTAATTTTTTTTTTCTCAAGTTACCTCAACTTGTTGAACTGCAATTTTCACTTTTAGCTAGATACTATAGTTTTTCACGAGACATCTTTTGAGTTTTACAGCTCTGAAGACTGGACTTTGCAATGCAGATATCCTGAGAAACGATCAGAGAGAGTTATATAAAGCATTTATTTTAATAGCCATTGCAACACCCTGGAGTTAAAAACAGAATACATCAGAAGTTTTTTATAATGGCCAATAAATTTTGTCATCTCATTAGATTTTACTGCACATGTGTTTTTAAAGTAAAAAAATGATGAATTCTCTCAAAACCTGCAACAAAATTGGATTATTCTCACATGAAAGGCAGGTAGGCAAAACCACAAAGATACCAACTCATACCTGGAATAAGTTGTAAGTTGTTGAAGCCAATCAATGTGCCCTAAACTAGATTTCCACTGGCTTCAGAAGTTGAAGTTATCCTATTCCAAACTGAAAGATATGTCCTGAGGTCACAGAGGCCCCTACACTCAGAAGAGGTGGGCATGTGTATTATATTTATGCACTTAATGAAGGATAAAACTGTAATTTCATGGCATTATTTGCAAGGTGCAGCAAAAGGTAAACAACAACAGGCTGAAATCTGAATTTGATTCTGCTTCTGACTTCCTCTCCAAGCATGAGGCAGTTCTCAGTAGAAAGATGAGATGCCAGAGAACAAAATTCACCTAAAACAGAGACACACTACTAGAGAGGCTCAATAGAGCCTTGCTGCCCAGGAAGATGGTCTGTGGTACTATCACAGACAAGGCTAATTGGACACTGGATGTTTGACTCAAGCCCTCAGATAACTTACAATCAATCAATCATTATATTTATAAAATAATAACAAAATAAATAGAATAAACACAGAAAGTGTGCTTTGGAGAAAAGCTAGTTATAGCAAAAGTTGCATTATCGGTGAGTCCAAAAATACAGCTTCACTCAATCAGAAGAGAAACTATTCATGGACAGAAAGAACACTGCATAATTTGTAGGTCTTTGCAGGGCTCCCCCCTCTCCACCCCAAGACTCCCTTTTCCTCCAAACAGCATGAGCCAGACAGAGCTTTTAGCCCCCCTACCAGTCTTGAATATTTTAGGTCTTGTGTGAGTGAATCGTAAAGAACTGGGACACAAAGTTCAGTTTAGCCAACTGCCAAACAG
Source organism: Melozone crissalis (assembly GCF_028551555.1). Lineage (NCBI taxonomy): Eukaryota > Metazoa > Chordata > Aves > Passeriformes > Passerellidae > Melozone > Melozone crissalis. The sequence continues at coordinate 24,165,217 of NW_026535797.1, read as the reverse complement.
GAAAGCACTCATTACTCCTTTAAAAGCATCCTTTGTGCAAATGACTACAGTAGAGCATGATGAATCAAAACAAGAAAAAAAAATCCACACAGGCAACATGACCAGTCCATCTCTCCAGCCCCGGGCAAACAGCAGGCAGACAATACTGCCTCCTTCAGCTGCTTTCTCAAACTGACCTCCTTGAGTGTGAAGCCCCAGTACCATATTTATAAAAACAGACTGCAGGGGCAGACAGCTGGCTTGCACTAGAATGTCAGCAAAACCCCTGCTTTTATTGCTGACGTGAAATTTGAGTCTTACAAACAAGATATTTGGAAAGTTTGTTCAAGGAGAGGTGAAACAATTAATATTTGTTAATTTCAGCAGTTACAGCACCAGACGAGAGCTCCATGAGTTTTATTTACCATGTGCCTTACAATTCAAGAGGGTGTAGGTTAATTGCACTCTGCACTGGCAACAGAAACAACATCAGAAACAATTCCTCCTTCATGGTGCTGAGTTTAGCCCATTGCTTCCTTCAACAGTGAAACACCTGAGGTGCGCAGAGCCCCAGCTCAAAGGGTTTCAGATGAGCTCACTGAAAACACTGAACTGACCATAGCAGAGGCAAAGCAGCACAGACCTTGGAAGGTGCCAGTGAAGCCAGGCCTGAAGTGAAGCTTGTTCATGTAGCTCAGCTGTCCTTTTGGACAAACCCCAAGCAACAGACTCTCAGAAGCTTGGGGGTCATGGGATCTGCAGCAAACTGCACAGTTCCCCCTTGGAGCTGCTCAACAGGAACACACCAGAACCAGTCCTGAATACAGCAAACAATGAACAGGCCATGGGGGACCAAAATCACACTGAAAATGAAAGATGTTTAATGCATTCATCCAGTCTCTGGAAAGAATTTAATAGTAACATGAAAGAGTTGCAGGTGGCATATTTCTGGGTTAAAAAAGACAATATGGGGAAAAAAAAAGGGAATGGACAAGTGGATGCCACACTACATTTTGTTTTGATGAATATTGACCATTTGTACAAGGTTAAAATAAGAGTGGATTTTAAATATGTACAACCTTTCAGGATAAGGGCACAGCACTGTAAAAATTACTCAAAATCATCAATTTATGATAATGAATAGAAACATGGGACATAAGAAGTAAACAACAATAGTAATTTAATTACTGCTACTAAAGTCAAAGGCTCATCGTTCAATGAAATGGTTTTTGTTTCTCTGTCTTAAAAAGCTAAGCAAGCAATTATAAGATTCAGAGATCAGCAAACACAACTGAAGAAACACAAAGACACCTGAGTGAGTAAACAATAAATAACTGCATTATTGCTAAACACCGAGAGTCATGGAGAAGTTACACTTGATAGAAAGGTTTCAAAATTATGTTACTGATATTCAGAAAAGACTACATGATTTTTTACTACTGCTAGTTTTTTTCCTTCACACAGTCAAGTGCATTGAAATACCTATTACAAATATTTATGAAGCCAAGAACAGATTGAAGCTCAAAGTAAAATTACGCATTTATATGCACACATGCTCACTGACATTGGAAAATATAAATGATATAAATGGACATTAAACATTAGCTCTTGTTCTTAGAAGTATAGCAAGTTTCACACATTTGTCACATGTGACATCTATAATCAAAAGTGCAAGAAAAAAGTAATTTTTTGAAATGTAGGTTACGAACTTCAAAAAAGACCGAGCAATTATTCTTACCTAATGATTCCATTCAATGTTTACCTCTCCAATGAAAGCAACAAACATAAACTTCATGTATTAGCTAAAAATGAAACAGACTTAGCTAAAAAAAAATGACAAACTGAAAAATCAGGATTAGCAAACTGAAGGCCAGAAAATAAGAACTGAATCATACTGATGCCTATATAAAGCACTGGAGCAGTGCATTTTAAATCAATCTGTTCATTCTAGGCAATATGTATAGTGGGACAATTATTTGTTTTCTTTTCTCCAATGTTTAGTCACCATAAAAACCCTCTACATGAAAACAGCTTGTGCTTTACAGTTCTAATGAAGCTCATAAAAAATTAATAGAATGCAAAGAAGGAAACAGGATGATGCATAGAGATCATATGGCCAAAAGAGAAGTATGTGCAGGTCACATTGGTAATATGCTTATCTTACATTTGCATCTAAGGCAACATTTGAAACCTAAAGGCTGAATTATAGAATGCATATCAGGAGTTGGTAGCTATCATGTCTAAAATGCACACGAATTGCAGAAAATGTATTCAAGTTTCTATATTCTAGGCAATGGGAGAAACAAAATGAACTCCCCTGGTGAAATCTTCAGTGTGCCCAGAAGAATGGGAAAACCAACATCAATTGCTGCAAGGATGGGATTTTATCTGTTAAAAATTCTGTTTACTTTTCTAGGGCCATGGATGTTGATCTTGCCTTCTCCATCACAAAACAACAAGCCTTTGGTTGCTGGGGAGAGTGGGAGGTACAGACCTGTGTCAGGTGTCAGTCCCACATGCACACACTCCCCATGGTGGGCATTAGAATTCCAGAGAGCCACTCAACCACAGCAGCTCATCAAGGAAGAGATAGCAGTGCAGAGCTTATTCCAGTCCTTTACCCTGGAAAACCAAGTGACTCATAAAGGACAGAATCCTGCAGTAAATTTGCTATAGAGTCTTCTCCGCTCACCTGGCATTTCTCTATATCCTCCCTATATAAACTCACGTAGGGTTGCTCTCTCAAAACCATGTTGAACTGGCCCAGTAGAATTATTTTCTGTCTTCCTAGCAACAAATGGTAAGGTTGCTAAGGTTTGCTTAGGCTAAATTGCGTTCTGATGTCTTATTTACGATACACTATTTCCTCCTGATACCTTAAGAAAAAGTGTAAATACACAAGCAGCAGCAACAAATGAGATTAAAAAGAGTATTGGAGAATGCAGTTCAGAACTGTATTTGATTCATAAATCCTTAGCTTATGCTATCAATGAGGGAATCAAACTCTGATAAGCAACTCTAAAGAGGCTTTTTTAAGGTTCCTCATTTATCCTCTTTAATCTTTAGACTGCCTGTTGTAAAACACATGATGAGAATAGGAAACTACTGTGAACTAATGTTCATTAACTGGAGGTTGGGGAAGAAAGAAATCAGGTGCAGGTAGCAAATAATGAGAATCCCATTCATGTTTAAGAGCTGTGTTTGTTCATAACTAGATGTGGTAGATTGCTGACAAGGAAAAGAAGATGATCAGACATAATAGTAGGCATTGTTTTCAAAGATGCTCTTCTCTAATAAAACAATAACCTTCTAGACTTCACTATTCAGGATAAAACTGAAAACAAAAAACTCCTACCTGACAGAGGAAACTACATCTCTCCACTGCATACGCTGACACACTCCTAGTATCTTTTTGAATGAAGTACGTGCAACTCAACAATATATCTTGCTATAAACTGTCTACATTATTACATTTGCAGCTGCCATTTCTCTGTAATTTAATGCTAATTCCTTCATGTTTATATTTGGTGCTTTTAATACTATTGTTTTCTAAGGCATTTCAAAAAAGTATTTACCTCAATGAGTCTATACTGACGAAATTAAATTAAACAAAACAAAAACAGTTGCATGAGCCTCTCTGCTGTCGACACTGACTAGACTGTCTACAAAACCAATCTGCAACACTCAAGCATATTAGTAAGCAACAGGCAAGTTGCTAAGCTCAAAAAGGATGAAATTACAAATACTAATGAGTCATAAGAAGACAGATAGAAACTAAAATTGTAAGTTGATTAAAGATATCCTTCCATTGACAGGAACAGTGAAAGCAACCATAAAGCACATACTAATCCAGTTCTACCATAAACTGGTTAAGACTACTGGTGTCAAGATCAATCATTTCAGTCTTGTTTCAAATCATTCTTCTCTTATGCCCTTTTGCTACTCACATCTGTCCTAACTATTATATACCTGTTTATTTAAAGAAAAGGAACATATGGCAGCAGAGACAGAGATAGCAAATGCAGACTAATGGGTGCAGCTGTCACCCAGGAAAGGCAGGCAGGTACATTCGCCCATCTGCCTTTGCACACGCAGAGAGCAGAACATTGGCCACTCCCTTCCCTGAGCAGGAGAGAAACCTTGAAAACCTGCTCTCAAAATTGAGACAAAATGCTGCTATCTCCTTGTACATCAACTCTTCATAGGTTTTGTTAGCTGAACTTTTCAAAGCAAGTCACAAACACTCTTGGCAAGTATAAGCTTCTAAAGCACATCTGAACTTCACTATTGCTACTAGACACTTTATTTTCCCCTCACTTGTACCTCATATCTTCTTTAACTTAAGGAGTTCTTCCTCAGCCTGACTAACACCAGATTCAGGTGTGTTGCCTGTCACTGTTGGTATATTAGGATTTTGTTATTCCTGGGCTCATGGACTTCAGCTACCCTGCTTAGGTTTTGGATGTTATGACTCTTTACTCAGCTGCCTTTATTCTAAAATTGGATTACTAGCAGCAGCTTTAGTTATGCAGCCCAAAAGGAGCACACACCATCTTTGTTGCTGACAGACACAACCTTTCTGCAGAGAGAAAACACACTATCTCTGAGGGAAGAACTGCAGGGAGAGTCAGTGTGCAGGGATCAGGATCACCATGCTGGCTACTTGCAACAGCATGTCCCATTCCTGAGTGCATTTCACCCAAGCTGAGCTTTTTGTAATATTACAGCTGTTGAAGTTTTGCCTGAAGTTAAATTCTCCCACTTTCTCTGTTCCAATGAAAACAGAAACTTTTAATAGTCATTAATAGAAATTAAATAATTCAGTTTGTGATTAAGAGATGAATTCTACAATTACTGAAACCAAATCAAATTACTGAATTGTTTTTACTCTAAATTCTTAGTTCAATAAAGGAGCATGCAGATGAAAACAAAATTCATTTTCAAATGGAAAAACTACCTACAGCAATACAATCAAAGTAATCTGCACTGTGGCCTCCTCCCTGCATGCACACAGTGCACAGAACAGGTGAGAACTGACAGGTTACACTCCTGAGTTCAGCATAGGCTTCCTCAGGTGGGGAAAGGACACTGCTCTGCAAACGGGCTCCACACAGGATACAATTTCAGCCCCACTTTGGCTAACACCTTGGTTTCACTAAACGGTAACATCAACAGTCAACTCCTGCTAGATTAACAAGATTTTTAGGGAGGCTAAACATGAAATTCCACACAAGTGATTATCAAATGCTAGAAAGAAATAATTATCACACCTAAAGTGCTAGAATATGGAGAGATGTCTCATGTTATTGTCATTTCATCCAAATATTGATCTATTTGTCAAAACCTAAAAGATTTTGAAACCAAAATACAAACACATTTTTACAGAAGCAAATCAACATAGAAAAAGAAGAGCAGCAGCAATAATACCTTTGATCAGATCTTTCAAACACAGTTAAAGACCATTTGGCTGGAAAAAAGGACCACATCAGTTTTTTGGACCACACAATCATTTTAATTAATTTACAAAAAGCTTACAGATGTGGCTTAGACAGGAGTTGCTCAAGTTGCAAATATGCCCTGCTCTGGCAAGTCTCAATTTTTTCCCAAAGGGTAGGTCACTGCACAGAAGGACAAAAAACCACCCAACCAAACAGCCTTGGGAATACATGAAAAACACTTTTCACTCAGAGCTAGAATTGAATATTTTTATACCAAAACCAGGCTAAACTGCTTCTTCAGGAAATTATCAAAGGCAACATAGCTGAGGTTGCTGAAAGAGCAAGAGGGGTTGGGATGCATTTTGGGCAACAGTTTTGGGCAACTGCAAATTCAGTGAATATGGAAGATGTTACTATCAATAATGACAAACCCACTTAAATTGAGTTCATACTTTCTTTGATAGTCCTTTGAACCTGAAACTCAAGACGAAACTTAGGATGGGATCAAGTCCTCCTGGACTGAAACCTATGAATTACATACAGAGCTGCACCAGACTGATCCTAAAAACCCCTCTCAAGGAGTAAAGCCATATTTACGTATTTCCATAATGCTGAGAAGATCTCTTGAGTGAGTGAATAACATTTTGGTGTAGTTCAAATGATTACCAGTCTTTTTACCAGCCAGCCTTTCTTTCTCCCTACAGAATCTGTAGGCTCTGAGGCAAGTTTGCCATTATTCATGGGTGATCCACGACAAAGAAAATGATGCTGTGGGCAAGGGGACTATTTCAGGGAGATATACTGATGTGCATCCAGGAGAGATTCTTTGGAAATACATTTGTTAGAACACACACCTTAGCAAACCTTGTAAATTAGCATTTTCGTGGCAACTACACTGACCAACAAAACACACAACCCCAGTCTGTATGCACAGTATCAGATAGCAACAGAGCATGGGCCAGAAAATAGCACCCAGTGAAAACCTCAGAAAATCCAAACAGGCAGTAAGAGATAGTTACTTCCAGAAGCATGATTCTTGCCTCTTCCATTCCTTGGGACCATTTCAATAGATATTCTACCAGCACAATACCCCTCAAAAGTTTGCTATGTGTGCCTGTTGTAAATATGGGTTGTAGCAGCAAAGAAAAGTGATCTGGGTAGTTTATAGCTAATACTGATTCCTTGAGTGAAACAAGCAGCATCAGCAAAACAGCTTTTTTATTGTAGAATGATACCTATTCTAGCATTTTTGCCTGTATTGAGTGTTGTAAATAACCACAGTCCTTAATGGCATTTTCATGCACACACAAGTTTTATGTGCAGATCTTGCTCCAGGTGATTTCATCCTCACTCCACAAACTCCTTATCATTTGTACCTAATGTCTTTCTTCCAGGTTTCAGAGAAATCACTGAAATCAGGTAATAAACTATCTCCCAAAAGGTACATGTCTTTCACATCATATAAAATGGAAATTCAGTGGAGAGCAGATAAGTTCTCAGAGCTCAGTCTATAAAAAGGGAAGCATATGCAGTTCTGTAGAAAAACATGAAGGAGTAGGGTAAAGTAGGCAGAAGTTACCAGTCTGACGGCTAATTTCTAGCAAAGTTTAACTTGAACTTATGACTTTAGTAATTCTGTAACTATCAGAGAATTGTTGACATGGTAGCCTTCTCTTCCCCTGCATTTTCCCTCTTTTCCCTACTTATTTGGAGGTGTGTTAAATCAGAACACAGGTCTATTCTATTTCCTCCAGAGATGGAGCTATCTTCCTGCTTTTGAGAGAGAAATTTCCATTACTGGAGGAAATCTGATTATGGATTATTTCACTGCTTGAGTCACTACTTGTGTGTAGATGCTCATGTGTAGATACTCATGCAGTATGAAACACAATCTTCAATCTCTACTGTAATTATGAAGAAAAAGGAGAGTTAAGGACAGACCACAAATATCTTGATCATCAATGAAATCTGCAAGAGAAGCTTCTGGAGACACTTAGATATTTTTTCCCCCTTGGATCCTTTGATTCACCCAAAATTGATCTCAAAACAGATTACAAAAACAATGAAAATACATATGGGAAAACTCAGCTGTAGACTCCAGTTTTAGATGGTGACAACTGGTAACATTTCTTTAAAATGCCTCAGTCTGTTAACAATCTAAAGGCCTCTGAAGAAGACTTGAAAAAAATTGCCAAATACTAAGTGCAAAACTGTACAATAGCTTGAAATAGCATTAATTAGAAGGGTTGTTCACAGTGGTTCCATTGATAGAAAATTGAGAGCCACAATCACCCTTTACTTTAAAGGTAACAAGCACTACTTAGGGTGAAATTTTTGAAAAATTATCAGCTGTTTGACATGCTTTGTGAAGATCAACAAATACAGAGACATTTCAGTGCAGAGACAATGAATAATAAATATTACTTTCACACTAAGACATTAGCTTCCATACTGCACTCAGACAGACATTTTGACAGTCAAAGTACTGCACAAACACAGGCACAGGAGCAAAATGTTAGGGGAAAGTGCCATTATGTAAACACTGAGCAGAAAGAAGGCAGAACTGAGCTGCACTGGGAATACTCAGGCTACTACTTAGGACTCCACTGAAACAAGAAATGTTGAATTCTCATACAGTATTGTTTTATCAGCCTCCACTTCATTCAAATAAATTCCCTCATTTTAGTCTCCCTGATGCTTTGTGCAATTTGTACATCCTTGAAACTGATGAGATGGCTGGAAAGACAGATGCCTATTTCAAGTGAAGTGTCTGTCACCCATTATTGTGGATGACTTGGCCAAAGTCTGAGTGTTCACAGGCTCATGTGCTCTGACTACAGGAGACATACAATTGAGAAGTAGGATGCCCAAAGTGAAGAAACCAGTAACAGAAACCATTGCAACTGGGAATCAACACTGAGATTTAAATAAACTAAACATTGTCAGAGCTGCCATTTTTCAATGCATCAGCTTTGCTTCACTTGACACTGAGAAGAACACAGCAGACAATCAGGACTAGTGAATCTGGCCACGGTGGAAAGCTGCTTGTCTGACTGCACAAACTGTTTTCCTTGTTGTTTACTAAAAATTTATTTAAAAATAGGCATGATGTCTTTGCAATCCAGCTAAATAAACCACAGTAAGTACTGAAAGAAGACACTCATTGCTCCTCATTTTTTTTTTTCCACACTATTATCACACCTTTGCCATGACAGCAGAAATAGCAACAGTTCAGGTACTTGCTCTTAGAACAGCTAGACAACCCTTAAAACATCAATTTCCCAGGAGGCAGAAAGAATCCCAAATTTTCATGAAGAGGCATTTGCTGTCTGAGACAGGTTCTTCTCCCCTCCCTCCACTAAGAAACAATTGTAATCTACTCTGTACCTTTCCAAAATGCTGTGGACAATTACATTCAGAAAGAAAAGTCATTCATGCCTCACACTCCTGTCCCAAGAGAAGCACAGAAAAAATTCCTGTCTTGCTACCACAGGTGCATCTTTTTTGCATCTGCTAGCAACAACTGATGAGATCATTCACCAGACTGTCATGAAGTAAAAATATTAGCCATCAATATACTCAAGCTCCTGGATCAGAAGAGACAACCCATCTCATGACACTCACCAGGGCTGCCTGATGACAGCTTTCATTCCTACATCTCCATTTCTTCTGCTTAGTAGTGGGTGTCCTGGGAGGTTCATGAGATTTGTATATCAAAACCAAAGAAAAAAGAGAAATACACCTGTAGGAAGGTCAGGATTTCAGAGCATTTCAACTCAGGATTTAGTATGGATGCAATTGCTCTAAAAACTGTAACATGAGTTACTTTTTGGGGGGATGGGTATTTGTCTATTTGTCCTCCTTACCCAAGAGGCCAATTTATTCCAGCATCTATCCCAATTAAAGTCACCTCAGAAAACCTAATGTATTTTTTAAAATTAATTTTATTTATGGGGCTAATGCCTGCATGTAATTCAGCAGCAGCAGCCACATTTTTTTTACCTTGCTTGATTATGCTATATGGGAAGAGTAAAAATGTAAAAAAACCCTCCAAAACTGCTGTAATATAAGGGCTTTTCCTTGCAAAAGAAAGGCTGCTCTGTTTTTCCCTCTATTACTTATCTGATAAGTCACAAATAAGACAGCATTTTATTTGCTTTATTTTGGAATAGCATTTTATTAGTTTTATTCTCTTTCCTCACCTTGCATCACACCCTGCTGGTGGTAAGAAACTGAGTCTGCATGGCACTACTTCAGAAGCCAAAGTTGCATAAACCCTCAAAAACAAAACAGTGTTTAAAATGTGCAGTAACTTAAATAAATGGCTCACATACAACCACTTCACAAAGAAAGGAAACTACTATGAAGTGAGGATCAGGCTCAGAAAGGTGGCCTGCCAGACTTGGCCACAGGCTGCATGTGACACTGTCAAACTGCCTCTCTATGGAATATTTCAATTTCTGTTGGACATGATACATGCAGTATCTCTCTGCTAATTAACTTGTGGTGTTAACGATCACAGGGACACCACTAAAATGCTACAAAATTACTTTCAGCACTTCACAGGTAACTGAAAACTAACTAGCAAAAGGTAAACCATCTCAAATTCTCGTACTCTCCTCTGCTCAGATTAAAGCACAAAAGTGGTAACTGAGTAACTGCAGTGTTACTGCCCTTCCTACAGTCGCTCTGCAGAGGACACTCATTTCCAGAGGTGTCGGTTCAGCACTTTCTGTGAGCACTTGGTTGAGACCAACCTCCCTCAAAGCAAGCCTGACATTCCCTCCTGCCTTGTGCCAGCCCTCAGTGCACATTGGCTGACTAAGGCACATAATGAAGCATCCTTATGCCCTTACTCAAACGAGTTCCCACAGAAATATCTCCAGACTTTAATCTACAAGAGCAAGAGAGTGAAAAAAAAAAAAAAAAAGGTTATCTGGGACAGAACTGAAGAAACTCCTCATAAAGATGCCAAGGAAAAGAATTTTTTTCCTCCCCTTGCCCTCCCCCAGTTTTAAAAATATTAACAGGAAGTAAAAACAAAACAAGCAAGTAAAGCCACTTCAACCAGGTCAAATGTGTGTTGAAGCAAAGGTAAGAAACCACTTAAAGCTCTCACAGGATTATAAGCCCCTTTGACAGGTCTGATAATTTTAAAGGCTTAATTCCATTACAGTATCTGGCAGCCTACAAGGGCACATTTTACTAACCATAGGCCACCAGGTCATAATAGATGCTGACAGAAAACATCAAAGGTTAAGTAGGCTGTAAGACCATAAAGCATTTCAAGCTGCACAGTGCCAGCAATGTTAACTGTGGAGCTGTTTGAGAGGAGAAAACAATGGCTGAGTCCTGCCCCCACCTGCAGTCCCAGGGAAGCCCAGCAGAATGAGCTGGCCAGGATGGTCAGCACAGACCATGCTCCTGTGACATGAAAGTGTTTTCGGCTGTATCAAAGCCCAAATTTTCTATCTTACTTAAAACTCAGAGTGCAAGATCAGATTAATTAGGCTGAAGAAAACATAACCACACAATAGATTTGTCCTCTTCCTCTGGCAAACCCAGTGAGCAGCTGCAGCTGGAGCAGCGGCCGAGCCACAGAGGAGCAGCAGGGCTGGAGGCATCCTGGCAGCCCAGGTCAGGCAACCTGCAATCGCCTCTGTGCAACACTGGAGCACTCTGACTTGGAAAAGCAGCGCTCAGATTCTTGCTGTCATGAAGATCTAAGCCAGCAGTTAAAACAATTTAGCAAGAAACAGTAATTTTGCCTTCAATATCCCACAAAACTTACTCAAGCACTGCAACATAACCACTGCAGGTGGCAACGCTTGCTTCAACTCCCCCTGAGAGTATTTATGCAACTTACACATGCAGTTAAAGCTCCAATATGTAATTTGGATTGCTCACTCTTGAGGGGTGTCTAGATGCAGCACCAATGGCCATAATCACAGACTTAATCTTATTTCAGCCACTAAATATGAAACCTAATATTTGACATTCCAAACTAGTGGAAAGAAAGGCAATGCATAGATCATTGCCTGTGTGCATGGAAGAGGCTTGGAAACTGCTTTCTTCTGCATACTGGCTTTCTACAAGGCACTCTGATAATATACACAAACAGATCTTCTGCTTTTTCTCTTCTCTATGCAAAAGAGCTCTCCTGAATGACATCTATCTGGATAATAAATTGCCAATACCACAAACAATTAAATTAGAAGCAGTTCAAAATGTAAGGGGGTGGGAGCTGACTACTGACCAAATCTGACATACAAATAGCCTGCTAATTTGTCAGGAAGCCAAAATAAATGAAATGGGCTGGCTACAGGTGCAGGTAAACGCCTCAGAAATAGACATCAATAAATCATTTAGCTCTCTATAACATTTTAGATTACAGTCATTTAACAAGGACATTTTTGCCTTTGCAACATGATTCATGAGTGCTTCAAGTGAGTCATTTAAAGTCAGCACTTAAGATGGGACTTTAAAACTTCCATTTTTTCATCTCCTCTAACCTACACTTAACTTAGCAAATATTATAAACTGTATCCTCTGTTCTGCTTATCACAAAATACAAAATCCAATATTATGGGGTATTGCACACTAATGATCAACTCTCCAAACCCCAAAACTCTCTCTGTGAGAGAATTCATCTCCCTGATATTTTTTGCAGATGTAGAGACAAAGAGGAATGTTGATGCATGTCAGGCAAGCCAACATCCTAGTTTTACTAGCTGTGTCTACACAGACAGAAACATGATAAAAAGAGTGGGTCATCACATATTATAAATGTGTTGCTTGCAAGTAAAAATTACTTGGTCCTCATAATTTTCCATCTCAAGTACTTCTTCAAAAAGCCAGCCTGCAAATAACTCTTCTGTCTGCTCAAATACCATCTGTGGGGCTGTGTTTCTAGCAAAATGATACAAGGTGTCACAAACAGTAACAGACACTTAACTGCATGTTCTAAAGAAGGTCAGTCTTGTACTAAAGCCAGAAACACAAAATACACAAGGACTACCTACACGTTCATTTTGCAAAGACCATAAAAGCATATTTACAAGTTGTAAAGTCATTAATTAAAAAAAAAAAATTAAATCTTCTATTACTAATGGACTAAGACCATATATAAACTCACATGAACATTTGTTTCTTACCTGATTCTACTGCAACTTTGCTCTAATGAAGTGTACATCTTGACAGACACAAATGACTTCAAGGACCTTCCAGGTAAATAAGGCCATTAAGGAACTACAGTATTTCCACCCCAAGGAATAGATAGAAAACACATATAACCATTTGTAAAGTGGGCTGAAACAGGACAATTTAATAGTACTCGTCTATGTGCAAGACAACTGGTTTCTAAGTTTCTTCCAGACTAACCTCTCAATTGCCCTGTTGCTGGAAAAACAGTAGGAATGCAAAGGTTATAGGAACATGAAGAACTGCTGGTTATTTCCCAAAATGTGGTATTTTATTACACCTAGCATAGGAGGAGTTTTTACACACTTACAACCTCACATGACAGCCAGGCACATTGCCAAACACACATTACAAACCTGAGCTAACAGCCAAATCAGGACAGAACCCCAGTTCAGCACCATAATTCACTAAGGTGCTCCCAAACTTCCTGAAAACCACAAGCAGTGTGACACAATTCTGCAGAGTATCTGTCTGAGCAGGAAATCTGGAGTTAAAACCCCTGACAGGAGCAGAATGAGAAGGCTGAGAAGTACCCGTAGCAGACCCTGCTAACAGAACCAGAGAGACCTACAAGCTGCTCAAGGCAGTCAAATAACAGCCTGTGATCAATAGAAGCAAATACTGCTGGCAGATCAAGCAGGATCAAGACTACATAAGCCACTGCAATCTGTATGAATAAGTAAATCATGACAGGCTCCTCTGAAAGCCATGCTGTTAGGCTGATGCTTGAAAACCTTAACTTTCTAAAACAGTTGGATAGCATCAGTAGATAAGACAGTAAAAGTACTGTTAACACCCTTCTTTCAAGTCTGGCCTGCTATACGGATAAGTAAGTCACACTAAGTGGCACAATACCCCCTCCCCAGTATTTTTTTCTTTTCCTACTATATATTAATGCAGAAATAAGGTTGTTAGTAAATGTTAAATATACTAAATCACAAAAGCAAACAGCAGGTCAGTTAAACTGGTTAGCACAGCTAACTGAGAACTGAAGTGAGTCCTGTGACAAATTCCCTTAGTTCTCCCTGTTACCTTCTAAGGTTGACCACAAAAAGGTAGTCAAGAATAAGTAAAGGAGTGCTTTTTGTGAGAATCCCAGTTCTTCCCATCTGCCCTAGTTCTGCTTCTACTGAAGCTCTACTCACTTTATTTGTAACTAAGTTCGGTCAGAATGATTTTGAAAATCCAGTACAGATAGTTTTAATGATAAGACTGTGAAAGAATGAACCTCTCCAGGTACTGTAACACTATATCTGAACACATTCTAACAAGCTTGTATTCACCAACAATTGTGGGATTTTGTCTGCTTCCAGGATCTCAACAGAGAGTACAGCTTGCCTACTGCCTGAAACTTAATTTAATAGAAGCAAGGGACACTGAGGAGGTATAAAAACCACAAACCACTAACAACAAAACTCAGTTTGAGGATTAGAATTTTATAAACAAACATTAAGGGTTACCCATCAAAACGTTGAGAGCTGTACTTTAGTTACAATAAATAACAAGAATCAAGAGCTTAGCTGGCTGTCAGAACATTTTACTGGTACTAATAAAGACAACTGAGAACAAAATTAACTTTTTTTTTTCTTTATGAAATAGGTAAAACTGTCATTGGTTGCACTGGATTACTGTCAATAGAATGATCCCAAACAACCTAAGACTCAGGATTAGTAACATGCAAACTTTCCATAGAATATTTAAGAATGATCCAGGTCAAGAACTGAAGAAATGTATAGTATTTATTAGAGGTGGGCTGAGTGGCAGCCTTCCACACTACTGAAGTAATTACTGTCCCAATGCCACTAATTTTTCTTTATAACTATACTTTTTCTTGATTTTAAGGAGAAAACTTGTCAAGTAACTTCCAATTAAAAATAGAAATAAAAAAAAACTGTCTGTGATCTTTCTGGGTTTCTCTTGTTTCCTTCCCGGATTGCCAGTGAAAGCCAGACTGGCTGGCTGCTTTCTCCCTGATGATGAATGGATACACACTCTTCCCTATACCTTGAAAGCTATTACTGCTTTGCTTTGCTGCACATCTCACAATTAGTGAAGCAGCCATTTCATTTGAAGGCTAGCTCAACATTTTACATGCTGGTTTAAAAGACTTTGCTCAGTAACTTGAAATTGTTTTTAGTTACTTCCAAAGCAACTGTTTTATATACCAAAACATTGTTTTCCTTCAGCATTTTAGAAGAAGGTATACCCTGTAGAATTTTGGTTCCTATCCTGTTGTTAGATGAGCCAAATGATATTAACTTAATGTATTCTTTTAAGTGTGTTAACTTCTAGTTATTTTTAATGAATTTATTTTTTGTTTTGCTTACTTCAAAGAAACAGCCAGTAACACCATACTACAGTGAAACAGATGTCATGTCTACTGGTTTATTTCACAGAACTTTCTGGTTTCCTCTGGAAAGGCAGTACAAGGAAAACAAACTCTAAGAAATTCAGGGGACACACAGTGTGGTCATTTGTTACATGATTTTTTTTAAGCCCTCTGGATATGTCTCTGCTGTGTCTTGCAGGGTACCAGAAGTAGTGAACCATCTGCTCAGCCTGCACAGCTCTCCACATGCCCAGCAAGGCTTCTGAGACTTCAATTAGATCACCCAGCTCCACTTGCACTGAACAACAATGCAGCGGTAGCTGAGCAGTGCTGGGAGGAAGCAACTTTTCCCCACCTTTTTATTTTTTTCCTTCAGCAAAAACCTTGCTGTCCAGCTGCTTGCAAGCAGTTTCAGGGCAGTCTGCTAGACACAGATTCTTCTGCTGTTCCACCCTAGAGAAAACATAAGTTCCCCTAGGCAGAGCAGCCTCAGAGGAAGGTATTTCCTGTGGCCCTCTCTGTTCTCCAACTGAGAGGAACCAAACCAGAGAGCACCTTCACTGAGATCTCTGGAACATAATTTTAACAATGTATCACAAGATGAAGTGTTGGGGTTACTTATTTTCTGCTGATTAGCTCCTTCCCTGGTTAGCTCTTTTGATATTTTTAAATATAATCTCCAGCGTATTCTTTTGTTATGAGAAAAAAAAGTTACAGTTGTGCCATCCCATAGAGTGACAGTTTCCTGATGGCTTCACTCTAATGATTTTTGGTCACTGTTGATCAGCAACATCCCTTTTGCTGATGTAACAGTCATGAGAAAGCAGCCTTGCATTGTCACAGTTCCAGTGACAACTGAGGATAACGTGGGAACTTCTGTGTCCTCAGCTTACCTCGTGACATAGAAAAACACTATTCTCTTGTCTTAGTTACACATCTTGTAATTGCAGGGGCTTGGGGCATTGGATTCAGAGACTCTCTTGAACTAATTGCTGTACTAACTCTTACGGCAACAGCAAGCCTGTTTTGCCAGACTATTCTCTCTAAACTATCTCACTGTAATTAATACAGCACCTGTTACTACAACAACAAATTGTTTATTCACTGAGCCTAAGTGCCCTCTGTTTTCCTCTCATGGTTGGTTTGCAGGCTCTGCTTCTTTGCTTTGTAACCAAAAGCTGTCCCCTGTCCACTTCATGTGCACAAGCTTTCCTGGATGTTCCTGGAGCATTCATCCAGCAAAAGGGTCCCAGGACTAAATGCTGCTTTCAGCACAAGTAATACCAAGAGAGTGCATGTGTTTCACTGAAGTATGAACACAGCATCATGTCAGCCAGGATCACAGAGACACTGACATGCACAGCTGTGACATTTGTACCCATTCTACTGTGATCTACACAAGATTAAAGGCTTATGACTACATTTCAAATCTCACTTACGATCAGTATTTTCAATTGCTAACATGAAACTGTACCTCACTTATTCAGATGAATTCTTTACTAGTGAAATTTCACTGCACTTGCAGACGTATTTCCCCAGGGATTTTCTGATGGCTCCTCCAGAATGGGGTAAGGGTGATGTTAACTTAACAATGTTAAGTAGTTGTTTAAATCAAACTTTGACCATAAACTTGATACCAAGCCTTTGGTAACACTCTTCTGTTCACTTAAACTGGAGCATTACTGACTGAGTTCGACTGAAATAAATTTACATAAACCCAAACTTTTTTTTCCCATGTTCTATTGCACTTTAGCTGCCATATCAGTTTAAATGCTAAGCAAAAAGAGGAACAAAATTCTGCTAAGCAGATTGGTGACAGCATGGAGAGACATGCTTCTGCTCAACTTAGAGACACTTCCACTTTTATGCATGATTAGATGCTGATAATTACTTTATTACGAACATATCTGTAATAAACTTCTAACTTGAACAAAAACCACCGGAAATATTAGGCAACATAGAGCAATTTTAGCTGGATCTTAGTTTTATGTATTTCCATTTCCAAGTAATGTTTCAGTCACGCTAATTGCTTTTCCTAGGTCACCCCAGCCTAATGACCTGGTTAGCTTAACCTGAGACATGACTTCTTGAAAGAAACTGTCTCCACAGTAACTTTAAATTCTAAAATCTACATATTTGCAGAGTGAACAGTCTTTTATAGTATTATGAGCCAAGGTAAATTGTCATAAATGTGGCTTCAGTTTAACCAGTTCACCCCATGAGATGTCTACAGAGAGCATTTATTTCATCAAAAGATGACAGATAGTAAGGGATTTTTAACTGGGTCTTAAAATGGGCTCACCTGAACTCAGGACAAGCAGTTTGTATGACTGAAGTCACAACTTGTTTTGACAGTGGCTTTAGTGGCTCCAGAATCACTGATGCTACTTTATGCAAAGTCTATTTTACCTTACACAGCGATTTTACCCATTCAAAGAGCTGCTATTTACAACAGCGACCTCTCTTCCCCCAACAGACCATCCTGTCAACATCTGAATTGCAAAAACTGAAGCTGTATAGATCCTTTCCATTTTGTTTTTGGCATACATTGATATATGCTATTTTATTAAGTTTTAAAGCACTATTTGCATTAAGCCGGCTAACTAAACTGAACAATAAAACTAATGTCCCAAATTCCAGTCTGGCATCACTAGTTTGAAACTTTATGATAACTCCTTAAACAATATGCTAATTTAGTAACCTTTTCAGTTTTTTACACAGGAAACGAATAAACAAGACACTTGTTACTACTCAGCATAAGGGGCAAAAAACTTGTCAACTGGAATGCCCGAGACTGTCATTGATACTCATACTACTTTGAGATCTTCTATGAAAGCACTCGTCACAGATGTGAGTTCTGCACGGCAAGGTCTTTATAAAGACGGCAAAAATGAAATGGTGGCAGCAGTATTGTCACTGCTGTTTGCAGAACAGCTTGTCACGTTCTGGCAGTGCCAGGCAGGCCAAAGTTGCGGAAAGGCCGCCGCTAACCGGCGCTGCCTTTGGGCGGTGCGGGCGCAGCTGCAGGCAGCAGGGCGCGGGCCGAGCCGCAGGGTGCGGGGCAGGGCAGGGCACAGCCCGCTGCCATCGCTGCCAGCCCCGCGCCGCCGCTCCCACAATGCACCCGCTCCCGCACACACACACACACACACACACAGACACACACGGGCACGGGCTCTCCCGGGGCCAACACGCTCCAGCACACGGCCCCGCTCCCGCACGCACGGCCGCCGCCCCCCCGGAACCAACTTACCCCCGAGTTACATCCCATTCACCGCCCGGCTTCCTCTGCCGCCCCTCCTCTGCGCGCCTGCCTCTGCCGCTGCAGAGAGGCCACATATGTCTGCAAACACTTCTAGGCAGAAAGCAGCCAGTGCAGAACAAAGACAGCCGGGGTTGCCTTCATCTCAGCACAAGGCAGCCAGTAGCTATTTTCAAGCTTGTTCGCTCTCCCCCTCTGAGGGCACCCTGCTCTGTTTCTCCCTCTCTCTCTCTCCTCTTTGCCTGTCCAGCTACTGCACAACACGCATCAATTATTCATTGCTTGTCTCCCGGTTTCCAGGCAAAACCAATCACAGATGGAGTCTTGCTAATGGGCTCATGCCGTACTTGCCAACAGGCTATTTGTGCTCAAGCTACAACCCTCTAGAGACAATAAAGAGAATCAGGTTAAGCTTTAAAACTTCACACGTACGCGAACAGACCTAAAACGGCGGTAGACATGTAAGCATCCCTATGACATTGCTTAGGAGTACGTCTTCGGCATACAGCATGGCAGAAGGCTGCTGTAAATCTTCCGAAAGGGCTTTAAGAAAATCAAACACTCAGAAAAATCTCACCTCAGCTGCATGTTACTGATATTGATGGTTCTCTTTTCTGTCTCTAGTGATCCATGTCTCGCTTTCCCATTACACAGAGAGGTATGTCCTTCTCTCATTCTCGTGCACACACGCGCACACGCACGCACACACACACAGCCACAGCCACTTTGCCAGAAGGAAGAGAGAGAAAGAGAGGAGGGAAAAAAAAACCACCCAGGCAGCTCACATTTCAAACTTGCAAGGAGGGGTGGTGCTTAAAACGCTAGGACAAAGCCTCTGTCTCGGGCACCCAGTCAAAATACTAAAATAAATCCCCTCGATCAATTAATTGGAAGCAACACTTGCTCGAGCCCGCGTAACAAACCATTAAGGGCACCGGGGCTGAAAAGTCTTGAGATTTGGGAAATCTCGTACCCTCGTTTCCCCCTACCCTGTTTGCTGAATGCTGTTGACTAAATCCATCAAACTAGTCATGCTAATTAGCGTCCAGGGCAGCCTCGGCGGCGGAGCAGCGCCCGGGCGGGCGGTCCCGCGGCCGGAGTTTCCTTCCGGACCGGCCGCCGCCCCGCGCCGGGCAGGAGGTACCGGCGGGCCGGGCAGGAGGTACCGCCGGGCCGGGCCGGGGGCTCCGGCTGCGGGCCCCAGGGCGCCCCAGCGCTCCCGCCCGGCGCCGTCCCTCCGCCGCCAGGGGAAACTGAGGCAGGCGGGCGGGCTGGGGCTGACACCGGAGCCGCTGTCACCTGCGGGACAGCCCGGCCCGGGCAGGTGCCTTGGGCTGCGTTTGCGAGTTCAGGTCTTCACCTGGGCCGGCCGCACACCGCTCCCCAGACAACACCCGTTCCCACGCCACCGCCTGCTCGGGGCTGCCCATGGAAGAGTTTTAAACACGTCCAGCTGTGCCTGCGGTGGTCAGCGTTTCAACTGACAGTGCCGAAGGGAAAAAAAGGCAACAAACAATCAACCCCCAGGAAGCTAATGTGACAATTCTTTGCTGCCTCTCAAAGGGAAAACTGGCAGTTTAAGTTGTGGCCAGCCGAGCACCAGCCTTTTCCTGCCACCCTCCGCGGTGCAGAGCCACTTCCTTCCCCACACAACCTGCACAAAGGCACCTCCACCTCTTAAAGGCGCACCCGGCCCCCTCGCACTGAAGCAGCCGGCAGGTTCCAGCGAGAAACAAATAAAATACAAACAATAGAAACAAGAGCACTTGAAAAAAATACTGTCACTCCAGCAAAATTCCTTTCAGTGAAAAAATGGCCCCAGCTTCCCTTGCCATGCTTACAGTCACTTAACTGTGCTTCCCAAACACCTTAGCAGAGAGTTGGCAACATGACAGATCGGAGCAGCAAACTATCACAGATATCAAAGAGCAGCTCTTCTCTGAAAAATGATTCCACAAAAAAGCATTGTCAGATTTCATGTTCTTTTTTTTTTCCCCCCAGGGAATCCACTGCAAACAGCTAAGAGTAATGTGTGCTCTCACTTAACTTCCACTCCTGATGCAGGATCTCAAGGTCAGCCTGTCAGACAGGGTTATTGCTTTCTCTCCACAGCCATCAGACCAAGCAGAACTGCAAACCAAACCCTCCACACTTTGTGCAATCTCAGAGCTGCTCAAGTGTGGCTGAAGGAACACTTCACCACAACACAGCTGCTACAGGTGGTGCAGGACTCAGTGCTGGGTTAGTGTCCAGAGCCTGTACAGCCTGGGCAAGCCTTCAGCTGGGTCCTTACAGATGCAGGTGGACCCACGGGGCAGCTGGAACCAACTATTACACAAAACGTAGTTTTCACTGCAGTTGGTCAAATTTCAGATTCAGTCACATGGAAGAAAAGTACAGAACCTTATACAATATTTTCATTGCCTTTCAGAGTAGACAGATTGTTAAGGAGGTGTAAATTATAGAGCTAGACTGGCAGAATAGGTAAAGAAAGCGCAAGTTTTAGGAGACTGTCAAAGAGTTCAGACTTGGTGGATGTGAATGAAATTGATAATTGCTCTAAAGCTACATGAATTCTTGATCGAATGAACATTTCCATACTTGTTTCAGGTTTTACTGCATTTACAGAGTTTTCACACAATTCCTAAGCTATGATGGTGTTTTGTTGTATTTTGAAAAAAAAACCACATAAAACAGCAACAAGAACATACCAGGTGGTTGCAAGGTCCCAGATACTGAGACTGGCTCCTTCCTCATAGAAACCATGATTAAGTTAATTTCTGAGAGTGAAAAGCAATTTTATTTTTTCTGTAGAGAAAACACATTCCCCAGTATCCTATTTTTTTTTCTCTACCTACAATCATAAGTAGTATCTCTCTGCAATTAAATTGCTCTTTCTAGTGCAACAGTGTAAGTTTCTCTTTTAAAGCTGCCTGTCTTTCAGAGGAAGTGGTTTAGAGTAGACAAATCACTTATCTAAAAATTATGTACTTACTTCTCCTTTGACAAATCTTTAGCAGGTTTTTAATCCCACCCTGCCACTTGAAATATCACTTTCTGTGATGACATTTGAGTCACAGTTGTCAGAAGCATCAGATCTGTAGTCAAATGGATTAAATCACACTTCATAGCATGCAGTATTTTGGAGGAGGAGTGGTTTATCATTTGTAGAAATTAATCATAACAGTTTTTTCTCTAGGGCAAATTCCCAATCATTTTTAAAGATTACTATGTTTAAGCCCCTCTGACAGCAGTATGTCAAATTACATCACAAGGAAGGTTATCTCAGGCAATGATAACTATTAACACAACTCACTGGAGACACATACTACGGGGAGAAGCAGGTCTGTACTGGGAAGCACCTTTTTATATGCAGGGGTGGGAGAGCAGGCTCTTGGCTGTGCTTTGGCTCTGGGATCTCAGTGTCTGGGGGTGTGCCTGCCGCTGGCTGTTGTCCCGGCTCAGCCCCACAAGGGAGGGGAGACAGGGATTTGAGTTCTACAGGGGGGAAAAGCAGAGACCCTTACCTGGACCACCTCTAGCTGATTAAGGGGAAGAGTTGGAATATTTTCAGAGAAGTCCTGTTTATATCAAAGTAGAGGCAACCTTTGTCTGTTCAGCATATGCTGTCAATGCACAACAATATCACCAACAAACTCCCCAAATCTCAATCCTGTCAGTCACTGTGTGGCACAGAAGCAAACCATGTTGTTATAGTACTGCTCTTTGCTCTCCGTGCCAAGACACCTCTCTGAAGACGAGTTTTTAACAAGTCAGAGGCCTGTCCTTAAGCTGCAATGATGCAACAGACATGCCCATGGAACACCAATTTTTTATGGGGAACAAGGTAATGATGTGAACACGTTCATATGTTCAGGTGCCTTTGATTGCTCAACACAAACAGCATGATGCTTATCTTCAACTGCTTCAAGTGAGGCAGCCTTTGGGCGTAATTCTCACTTCTCTCCTGCCTTGCCTCTCTTTGGTAATATTGCAAAAACTTAATCAAATAGATCAACACCTGTAATAAAAATGCAGACCACCAACAGCAAAAGGAGGAGAGGCTGCAGAAGGGTGGTGAGAAAATCACCCATTTGGATACTTCAAGTATCAAGAAGACTACAGGAGAGACAGCATCATGTTCTACTGTAACAGCATTGTGAGAGGTATGCTGAGAAAAGAGCAGGGAAAGAAAGCATAAATGGGTAAGGAAAATCTCTTCAAGTAGCTGTAATAGCAGTTATTGCCCACTGAGTCATAATATAATCCTTTAGCAATGCAAATTTTCTATGACCAAAGATTTAAAGGTTTATCTCAGGGGCCAATCTTTATTCATCTGAGTTTTGCTGCACTGCTGAACACAGCAGGGTAGTTCCTTACAATATTTGTCTAGAGCAGGTTATTTGCCCAAGAATTAGTTCCCTGGATATGTATATATTTTACTATTGATTTAAGGGATTCAAAAAACTCTTTCGAAGGCTTACAATTACATAGTTGAAATACACAGAATACATGGATCAGTGGCCTTGTCAATTTTTCCTGATGTTTCACAGTAGGTTCAATCAGCTGAAGCTGTAATAAATCTAAGGGCTGCATCCCAGTAAAAAAACAACCATGTACTTGAAAAAAAAAAAATTAAAATCCTTTGACTCTGCATCAAGTGTCTTTCATGCATAACCCATTTTTACATAATCAAATAAACTCCTTCCAAAAAGAGGTGTGGAAGGAAAACGTAGTATTTAAAGCACCGTAAGAAAAGACCCTTTCACATGATTGAGTCCTGTCCTGTTAAATAAGAGATTACTACACTGCAAAGAATTCTGTGAGTAAGGTACATACCCTTTGGCCACCTACTGCATTAAGATCTATAAAACAAAGGTAGGGAAGTTACAAAAGGTAGTAACACAGCATCTGCTTTTTTCCCTGCTGCCCATGACCACTGTTTGCCTGTAGCCCTTAGGAACTAAATGTTTTAGTTAACATTTAGTTAACTCTGATCTGAATCTGGAAACACCAAATGCTGTTTGGATGCACACAGCAATTGGACCACAACACTCAAAATCTTCTGAAAGCACTTATGCCCTATTAACTTTCAAGGCCCTGGAACATGCTCATGTTCTTGTTACCCCATTACAAAACAACACTCCTTCAAGCCTCTGCAAAGACTCAGGGTAGACTTATAGGCACTCCAATGAACACTTCTGTCAATTGCCAAAATATTTGGAAAGGGAGATCTACCTCAAGTCCATCTAATAATGTTGCAGTTTTCTAATCTCTATTTCCTTCATTCTTTCTTTTCACGTCTTTACCATGTGCAGAAAAGAAGATGCTCTACAAAATTACAATGCAAAAAACCCCTCAGAAATACACAGAGAAGCCATTCATTATGTTTGAACCTTTGGTTCTCTTCACAGCTATACTTCTATGGAAAGCTGCAGAGCAAAAGTAACCAAAGCATGCAGAAATCAAGAACAAAGTACATGAAGGAAAAATCACATCTGTCATGTAATGTGGCAGTCAGAAGAGAGGCTTTACAGACCTAAGGTGTCACTGTAGTGATGGCATCAGCCCAGAGCTGTCCCCAGCTCTATTTCACACACAGCAGAGCCACTGCAGCTGCCCCCTCACAACCCAATTTGTTCATCAGTTGATTTCAAAGACAGATACCACATACCTCACCTGTGAAGATCTGCCCTTATTTTAATGTGTCTATTTTGCTACAAATGCCAATGTATGTTTTAAAATCTGCTTTTCATGACATGGGAGCTTCATTGTTTTTCTAACTTTTGGATGCTTCTAGTGGATTTCATTGGTAAACTGGAGCATGGCACAAATGGCTTTCAGTGCCTCTTGATACCTGGGCTGGAGCTCGTGACATCTCCAGCAAATCAGAAGGAAATCAAAATTAAGTGATGCCCTTTCCATTCAACATCCATTTTTTCAGCATGATCAAGTGGATTTCTAAAACATCCTGATTTTCACTATGTTTTGATAAAATATTTCTATACCACATCTTGCAAACTGCTTCAATGTCCTCATGTAGTTTAGACATTTTCAGCCTTCTGCCACTTTGGGGGAATATCTGATGAACTATTCTTTAGATTTCAGACAAACCTTTCAGCATTCATATGTTCTGCAAAGTACTAAAAACTTTGTTATAATAAAGCAAGACTCTCAAGTGTAATGAGGACTACAACCTCTCTAAGAAAGTTTTAATATGCACTTCAATAAGACATTTTTTCTGCTGCTTTTCAAGCAGTTTTCAAGATGGTTAAGAATATATTCTCCCTAAAAATATTTGGTTTTACTGAGCATTTAGCAGAAGCCCCACCTCTGGCAAGCTGTGGGTTAATTAGAGCTAAGCTTTCTCTCTCCCTGATTAATTGTTCAGAGGAACAAGAAGGCAGCTCTGAAGACAGCAACTTAATCAGGTCTCACTGAAAGAAGATAGAAAACTATTAGAACAGCAGCTTGTGAGGCAATGTAGAAGTAATGGGATGCAAAAGAGTAAATGAAACTGAAGCCTGGAAAGTGGAAGCCCTGCTAGGGCACCTGAACATTTAGCTTTTCTGGGTCCTTGGAGCTGTCTTCCCCTCCACATGGAGACTCCTCTTGGTCCCATATCACTCAGATGCCTCTACTCCAAAAATCAGTTTGAGAGGAAATCTAGGCTCTTTACTTATGTCCTTTTTTATTACTACTTTTTAAAACCAATCCACTAATATAGGTATAGGAAGGTATCAGTTGTGAGAAGGAATGTGATACAAACATCCCGAGTGGGACAAAAATGCAGTAAGAAAAGATGTAAAGAGAAGACAAGTCCTTCATTACCCTCACAATTTTCATTCTATACACAGGAAAGTTCATGACAGAACTTTTTCTATGTGCTGTGAGTGAACTGTGAGAGCATTAAAATGAGAAAGTTGAGATGCAGTGCTTTTTTATTTTTATTTATTTTTAAAAACTCTATGAAAACAACACCAAATGTCACTTTCTTCAAATCAATTGTGGAGTGTAGAAAACCACTGAAAGTGCATTCAGATATTTCATGCTGCCATATCAAACATATGAGGGGTTATATAATAATCAAATAGATAAGAGTCCAAAGTTACAAATTAAAAGAAAAGTTACAAATTGGTGGCTATGCATCACTGTCTTGGAAAGCTTCCATTCTGGAATACAAAGACATTTATCATTTGGAGGCCAGCTCATGCTTCTAGCTTTGTATTTAAACAACCCCATGTACCATCATCATACACTTTTTATATCAATGTGCCAGAAAGCCATACAGAGCTATTTTTAGAGGACTCTGAGATGAAGTACAGTTTAGCTTGCTAAGTAGCCTAATAAGGCAAAATGCTCTTGGTGAAGACCAAATGCAGTCACTGTCACTCTTCCCTCATACTGTAATCAATTTCTAAGAGCATCCCTTAATTTTTCCCACTTACTGAGGATTACTGTATTAGCAGCAGGATAGAACTAGAGGGAGAGAGGCATTCTTTATAGTTTTCTCCACTTTGATAATCAAACAGAGTGATTGAAGAACAAATGGAATGGTCTGAAAAGAAAGTGGCTTTGCTCAGAGTTAAAGAAATCTCTTAGTAGACAATCATTTTAAGAGAAACAACAGCTTAACATCAGTTTTTGCTTTCAGAAACTGGCAAACTCGGCTCTCAGTCAACTCCAAATACTTCAAGGCCTCAAGGCTTCCAAGTGGACATAAAGGACTCTCAGAGAGTACTGGTGTGCTTAAACACTGGCAAGAATTTTAAAACGAAAAAAGTTCCCAAATCTACTAGGTTACTTATGATCTGAGAAAAATACTCATTTTGACATGTTAATGCTAGGAGGAGGGTGATGGTTAATGCTAGAGGGGGTGATTCTGTAACAATTTATGAGAACAGGATTAAACCCAGCAATTAACAGAGGTTTCTATCTTTAGTAATTATTCATATACCTGTTTCAGTTGATTATAAGTCATAGCTCCAGGCTGTCTGCCTGCTCTGCTAGGACACAGACAGCAACCTTTGCTAAATTGACTCCACTGGCTACACTCATGCTGCAGGAGCTGTTTTCAAGGACAGATCTACAATGTTATATGGGCAAAGAGAGGAGCAAATTGAAGATGGGTGTTCTGTCAGGAAAAGGACTGAAGAATTTGTGTCAGCATTTCTCTACATTATTAGGACCATAGATTTTTAACCCTTCACTGCCTAATACTTAGATTTAACAAGAACTTTCCTTATTATAAAGATAGCATAATTGCATCTTCTCAAATAAAATAATGAAAATAGGAACAAAATGCAAGAGCCCTCAAGATAAATAACCATATGCCTACATATAGATACAGAGGGATTCCATTAAGTGAATCCCTTCTTAAACTGTGCCTCATTTTAAAGCATTATAGCTTGTGAGTTAAATAAGCTGAGTACAGTAGAACATGAAGTTACCAAAACAATTACTACACAAAAGTATCACTCACTTTGACAACACCAATGTATACCTTGCACATTACTACCAAATAGTTACACTCATGTTTTTGTTTTTCTTTTTATCATCTTCTGCATATTTCACTTTAAAGCAGTCTATGTATTTCTTGAAAGGATGCTGGAAAGACTTCTAGGCCTGAGAAATCTTTAGCAGTACAACCACAGCAGACAGCCCTGCTGCCAGCTCCTACCAAGCACAGACATAGCTCATACTGACAGGAGGCTGTGCCTTATACTGCCCTTACTGGGCTCTCACTGAAACCAAATTTAAAATTGAGGGTTTCTGTGATACCACTAAAAGAGGACTTCTGGCATATAAACATATGCCTACTTTACTAGAGGACTTGTAGCATAGATCTATCCTACTTTGAGTCTAAGAGCAAGTTAACACCTTGGAATATTCACACTTCAAGATCTTCTAATAACTACATCCATCTGTTAAATAATTTACATTCTAATAAAATATAAAGCAATAGTATAGCAACAAAAATATACATAATCTGGAAATATATCCAACAATATTTAACGCTGTTTCTTACTTCTCTCATGCAACATCACATGGAAAGTTTCACAGAAGTTGTGCTTTTATGATTTACAGGCACCAGAACAGAATCTTGTCCCAATAGATCCTTTGATCAAGTCTAGAATCCTTCCCCTGTGAACAGGAACTATCCCCTTTTTAATCATTTGCATCAGTTGAGTCTCTCTGTCCACTGTCACCTTGGTGGGTTGACTGTCCACAGTCAAAAGACTGAGTGTTAAGGATTAAATATTTCACAGCAGAAGCTTTTAAATGCGAAGTTTGATGGCAAGCTAGTTTTAATGAATCCTTCAAAGTAAAATTAGGAAAATTTTGCACGTTTCCTTAGGCCATAAATGTGGTTTTACTTTTTGTTTCACATTTAAATCTTCTGTTAAGTAAACATTACAGTTGAACATGTTCTTTGAAAGCTTAACCAGACAACTGCATTTTAATCACTTAATTTCTTTTAATTACTTAAAGTACTTCAAGAACACACACTCAAGTATCTCCTCTAACTTCAAAACCTGAAGTGAAAGTTCAGGTGCAGTGAGACCAGCTTAAATGAGAGAGTACAATCTGGAGAAGATGAGAAAATGAAATTTTGGTACTTCAGCTTCAGAAAGCATAATTGGGTCTGATTTTCTAAAAGTGCTAAATCTCCTGCTGCTACAAGCATCTTAACAGATTTTCAGTGCAGCACATCCATGAACTGAGAAACCATAGGTCATTACCACAGCTTTTAACTTTTGGCCAAACAGTCAATGTCAACTCTTCAAACTATTTACTGACTAGTGCACCTTTATAATCAACATTTTCAATTCAGAAGTGCTGGCAGGTTATTTAAGTGAGGCTTAAGACACTTTGGTGTTACTCTGTAGGCCACTTATCTGGATCTGGAGGACTTGCTGATGGAAAAATGCTGTATGGAGTTAAGAATGTAAACTCATGTTAAATTCTTTTCTTAAAGGAGATGTCATATACTTTCATAGCTACAAAGAAAAGCTAGTAGAGTGAAAGCAAACTGTTTTTTACCAATGTTAAGAGAAATAAAGCTACAAAAGTTACATTTCTTTTTACTTCAGGCAAGGCATTATTAGACATATTTACAGAAATCAACATTAATAGAAAAAATGATTCTGCTTTTGCTTAAAGATTATTTCTGTGATGAGGTATTAGAAATGACAAACCTTTATGAGGCAGGGACTTTCCAGAAGGAAAGATGAAACTTCTACAGTGCCTCAGATCTCATCAAAACCATTTCTATTTTCTCACGTATAGGATATCCTCTCCAAATTGCCTCTCTCTTGCTTTGAATCACCTTTACCTCTCTGAAGACATTCTCTAGAGTGAAGACCTATGATTTTAATATTTATAGCCCTGAAAAAATTAGGGTTTATATTCCAGAGCTATCTGCACTCTCATCTGCTGTTTCTTTCTGGGATTTAATGGTAGCACTTATCTCTGCTGAAGGAGCCAAGTCTAGTGACCTGAGTCTCCTCACTTCAATCAGAATCACGGGGGTCTGCCATAAACTCCTGTATCAAAGTCACAGAGGGGGAAATGGAAGTCAGCTTTACAAAGCCCAAGCAAAGAAGTCAATGAGCAACTTTCAACACCACTCCTCAACAGCTTCCTCATTTAGTAGAGGGAAATGACTATTTCAGCCAGCTGAGAAGACTTATATGCCTTCTAACTCTCTTGGAAATCTTGTCATGCTCCTGGGACTAAGGGGGAGAAAGACAGAGGCAAAGATAAAATCAGTTTGTCACTTTTTTTACACTGGTGCAAAAGGGCAGATGGGAGAGAGATAACCCTGGTTTCTCAATAACCCTCAATATGTCACTTCTGTGCTCCTACTCCCATCCCAGATACATCCCACTGACTGCAACCCTGCCACACTAGAAGCAAACTATTTCAAGTCTACAGCACAAATTTGTTTTTCCACATGAGGAAAACAGACTTTTGCTTGGGGTTTCTATGAAAACAAAAAGCTTTCACTTAATTTTTGCTAGCAATACCCCTACAGAAAAGACTTTAGGAAGTAGTGTAGATGGGTATAGATGGTTATTCTTGCTTCAGTTTTTTTACTGGCTTCCAGGGAATGTCATATATGATAACACTTCTCATCCAGTGCATGCCTATTCACCTGTGCTCTCTCCACTGGCCTCCAGATTAAAAAAAAAAAAATACACACGCACACGTTCTTGGTTTGGTTTTTTCTGTTGCAGCTTAAGTTACATTACTGAATACTTTTTCCAAAATAAAGCAGAGCAATCAGGAAAAAAAACCCATGTATCTTTAAATTTCAAGTTATGTAAAAGCAAAAGCAGAAGACCCATGCAAGCAGTTTCTGTACTCTGGGAGTAAACATGCAAATTCTGTCAATTTATGATGAGAAATTAAGAAAACCAAATCACTAATCAAATCAACATTTTGTTTTAAGTATCAGCAGTGCTGCAGGGAGAGATGAACTAAACTGAACATGTATGGGTCCTATGTAAGTAATTTTCTTAGGACTAGTCACTGGAATTACACTACTGCCCAGAGACACAAGGAGGATTAGAATATCATCATAACAGAAATGATCAGTACTTTTTATTAACTTTTAGCTTTAAAAGTACACTGAATTCTTAAGACTTTGACACTGCCTTATACAACAGCAAGAATAATTCATGGGCATAAAAAAAAAAAAGGTCTAAACCCCTACAGAATGCCACAGGAAGGCAAGTAACAACCTTAAACCTACCAAAATGTGTAACACAATTTACATGATTCTGATAAAATATTTATATTGCTTTCAGACAAAGTATTGACTGAGAGATCTTATTTCATCAAAAACATGAAAACATTATCTAAATAATTACATCAGATTAAAGAGCTGGTATTTAAGCAACAATGCTCTTGCAGGGTACTCATCCAGCAGACAGAGGAATGCAAAGGTAAGGAGAAAAAAATCTGGGAAAACAACAGTTCTGTAGGGTGCAGAACACTACTGAAGATGACTGTGTCAATCAGCTGCAATGCAAGCTAGAAAGTAAGCTCAAACATGGACTGTAAATCTGAAGGAAAATCCATACATTCTTTTAAGTACCAGAGCAGTAAGTGGTGCCCTTAGGAGGAGCAACCAAGACAGAGGGAGCAGCCACCCCTGTTACCTTCTGGGAGGCAGCAACAAGGAGAAAGAACAGCTTCTAAGACTGAGGTGTGCTTTGGGGAGGCAGCCACACTGGGGCTTCCTCCAAATTAGACCAAATTCTCCCAAGCAACCTGGCACACTTTGCTTTCTGCATTTATAAATGAAAGATGGACATAGAAGAGAAGGCATTTTTGCCCAGCACCTTATGAAATAAAAGCAGTACCCAACCCCAAGTACAATTGGCTTTATTAACAAAGAAAGTAAACAGAGAGGTGAACAAGGGAAGAAGTCACTGTGATGCAACTTGAGCCCTGTTGGGAGGAATTCAGCACATTAATGTAATCGATTACAGCAGTGCTTAACAGCAAATCCAGGGCTCACCTGTATCCTCACTGCAGGGAGCAGCTGGTACGTCCCACAGGCAGAGGGTGAGGAGGTCACTGCTCTGGGGGCACTGAGCCAGCACTGACACAGAGCACTCAGTGCCCCATGGCAAGGCTGGCTCCCTTCTGGCACTGACTGCACTGCCCTGCACAGCCCCATAAAAACTTCATCCTTAAACTGAGATCCTCAGTTAAATTGGGTTCTGATTGCTCTCAGACAAGACCTCACAGTGGCAAATTGTAATTAGTGTAAAAGCTCACGTAACTGCGTTAACACTGTCCATTTCCACAGGAGGTTTCTCGCTTTTAAAAGCACAATCTCAAATCCAGGAGGAAAAGTCATGAGCATAAACTCTGTAAATTCTTCATCGTCTTTCTCAAAAAAGACACCAGCAGAAAAACAATGGTGAGACAAAGGCAGGGGGGAGACTCAAGACAGCAGTTCCCAGTTCTCTGACAGGGTCAACTCAGTTGCCAACTTTTCTGTTCCAACCCTTGCCTTCCTTTACTCTCTTTCCTGGCTATCTCAGTAAAAGTTATTCATAGCAAGGACCTTCAAAATGTGTGCAGGGTTTCTTAGCACAAATGGCCGTGACCTCATGTGGGACCTATGAGAGCACCAGTGAGTAACATCTACACTAGAACTACACTACAACCAGTGCTGCATCAGGGCACCAGAAAAACCACAGATTACACCCTTTGAAAATTCTGCACTTTCTTCTTTGGTGACTGCAGCACATGATGTCACCTCCTTAGGACAGAGTACATTGACTACAGCTGGTAATTGGTGTAACAAACGTTTAGCTCACTAATAAACACAGTAAGGCAAGAACTAAGTTTTTCAATAATTCGTTTAAGAAGGTAATGTTATATATTTAAGAAGACTTTGAGTGATATACTTCTTTCTTTTAAAAGAATGTGACTTTAACAATTGAGTTTCAAACTGTTCACTTGGCTAAGTGGCCTTTGCTTATCATTGGGTTATGATAAGGCCTGGGTTATCTTGTTACCATCAGGAGCTGTTCAGCAGCACAACACAACAAGCACACTGGTCACAGTTCAGCTCTCATGCCTACATGGCCAAATTTGCCATCTTGAACTCAGAGATTCTTGATTAGGGATTCTGCTTTCACAAATGTTACATTTATTATTTCACTTTACGTTTGTCATTTAATGCTTAGTCAGGAGGCTGCATCCCTGAAACATTATCCCATACATGCCCGCAGACTCAGATGTAACAAAAGGAGTAACAACCTATAGAAAGATAAAATCTAACAGCATAGTGGCTCAAAAACATGCATACACAAACTCTTGTACGTATTTTAAGTTCATTTTCCATATAAGTGTTAAGTTAGTCATAAACTGACGAATTTCTATCAGCAAAGGTTTTTTTTTTTTGCCACTGCTTCCTTTTTATTGGTTTCTCCCCTATGGCACAAACCCATTATTTTTCTCTGACATCTTCAGAAATTAATCT
Organism: Melozone crissalis; assembly: GCF_028551555.1. Classification (NCBI taxonomy): domain Eukaryota; kingdom Metazoa; phylum Chordata; class Aves; order Passeriformes; family Passerellidae; genus Melozone; species Melozone crissalis. The sequence continues at coordinate 24,133,001 of NW_026535797.1, read as the reverse complement.
CTTTTAATCTTTTGTTACCTTTACATAATGTCATCAATATTCAATATTCTACCTCTGAAAACCAAATTTAAAAAAATCTATCATTTTCTCCATTCCTCACCCAGTTTGAGTACTGTTATTACCATTTATTCAGTCTCTTTTCTCTTGCATACTTCTACCCTGCCACCAGTCCAGGAAAAGACTACTAGGCATTGATCAAAGACTGACACTGGCTACATTAATCTACATTAATCCTCATTTGGTACAACAGACATACTGCACCAAATTTTAAAAATAAGATAAAAGTAAAATATAAATAAAATAAAATAGAGGTTTTTATAATATGGAAATAGTGTAGTTTTTAAATATTCCCTCTAATTAAATAGTGAAGTTACCATATCAGCTCACATCACTACTTTTGATCTAAAAAGAGCCTAAGTGGACAGCAAATAACCCTTAGATGGTAGAGCAAGTGACAATCTTGAACAAGAGACATCCAAAATACTTACATGGAAGATGCAGGGCATTTTTAAATGTGTACTTAAAACCAGCACCCGTCTCCCCCATGGAGGTCAATAAGCAGAGCAATTTCTCACTGTCTGTGCATTAAAAGCTCAAGCAAAGGAAACGTTTCCATCATATCTACTAACAAAAACTGTTGCTGTATACACTGGCCTTTAAGACATATGTGGTCTTACACTTTGTCACTTTGGAGCAGATATTTAATTGGGAGGAAGCGATTTTAAACATCTGGAGACAACATCTGAGAAGGTGGATGAAGACCACACAGAGCTTTGAGGAAACAAAAAGTCTATGCAATTATGTCACTTCCTAGTATGAGTATTTAGGAGAGTTTAAAAAATAAACAGCACCAGAAGTTTCAATAGAGAACCTTCAAAATGCTTTCTCTCCTCTCACTTGCCTTCCCGTGCCTTAGAAAATAACTGGTAACTGAGGAGATATAAAGTCCATTAAGCAAGGTTTGACCAATAAGAGATACTGCATTCCTCAAAGGAAAAGAAGAGGGAAAATCCCACCAATTGAGTACCAAGCCTTTAAACTCTTAGGGGAACTAAGCAAAACAGAGTAAATATTTAAGATGTAAAACATTACTCAGCTGTAGTGGGTCTCAGGTGTAGTGCAACAGCCCAGGTTTAGCAACGACACCTGCAGCACAGAGAACAGCAGAAGCCTTCCACTGAGCAGAGCCAGGGGACACTCCCCAGAACCCAAGTGTCCAACCTGCAATGGCAGTGCTGGCGATGGCCCCAGAGCTGAGCAACTGGCTGCCTCCTGATTTCTAGCTACATCTTCCAGAAGCCAGGTTAGGGTCTTCACAGAAGAGCCCAGATAGAAAAGAACATCCAGCTAAGGTTTTTCTGTTTGGGGACACGATACACCGGGAAAAAATGAAGGGGACAAACAGATCAGTTCCTATCACTGTGAGTGGAGGTGGCCATGAAATTCAGTTTCAGCAGACATTCAGCAAGACTTCTATTTTTCAAAACTGCTTTCCTTAAACACAGCATCATCTACAGAAATCAGACAGTTACTACATCTCTGAAATTCCAATTTCAAATTGCAAACCTTAACAAAATTAAAATAACGTTTAAATAAAAACACAAATTCAGCCTGGTTTTCCTACCCCTCCTTTCTAGAAGTCACTTACTGTTGTATTGTACACAGGCTGGGATTTTGCACTATCAAATATGTAAAAATAAATGTTACTTTGCTAGGAAGATTACTGATTGAAAACCTTAAATTTAATTAGGATCAAGTCAACAAAATGGTAATAGATCAGCTCATGCAGAGTTCATAAATCAAGAGGAAAATCACAAGGTTTCACAAAAATTATATGACCAGTAGGTATTTCTCTAAACTGACAAAAATCAGTCTTTAAAAATCTTCCCCAAGCAGATGCCAGACCTGACAGCAAAGAACTGCTACATAAGAAACACTCTAAGTAGCATTAGTAAACCAATGGTGTCAAGGAACATCAAAAGACCTTGTCATAATTTACAGCCCATAAAACTGCTGGAGTAGCTCCATGGCAGAAGTGAAAGACTTGGAAGAGGCCAGTATGGTATGTTGTGCCATCACACATTCACTCATAGCTGACATGCTTTGGCTTGACAGTAAAAAAGTCATTCTTAGAATTAAGCTACAGACTATGGCTTTATGAGAATAAAAAGGCAGCTCCAAAGAGCAAGATGCTGTTTCACAACATGCACTGGAGAGGGTACAACTCTGCTGTTTGCAAGCCTCCTGGTGTTTAGCCTTCAGTGGGAAGTATCTGTTCACCTGGAACAGCAGGAAATGCACACCTGACACTGACAATTTTATCAGGGGTTTCTGGATCACAAGATTGTCTGGAAATTTCTGTGTTCAAATCAATGTATTCAAATCACCCAACTCACATGCCCTGAGTACCAAAACCAAATACCACTTCAAAGTACTGCAGTGTCTTCATTCCAGTAGAACTGGAACACAGAATGAGCCCCAAAACAAGTAGCAAAATTTCCAAGAAAAAAAAAGTATTGTTAAAAGCTCCATGAAAAACTCCCATTTCTGTCCTGCATGAAAATATGTTACCTCAGTTTTTGTATGTATTTTTTAATTTTAAAAATTAATTAATTAGTAGCTATTAATTAGCAGTCAAAGACAGAGAAACAAGCACATTCTCTCATCTCAGAGGAGTTATAATGGTACCCCTCAAAGCTGACTCAGGAATTAATGTAGTTGTTTCAAGAAACAAAATAGCAAAAGACTCAGTCTTTGGCAGCTTTTAAACCATCTGTTCCACACTATTTTAATCACTTCTGCTCAGTACGGAGATTACAAGTTTCAGTTCATTTGTGACGGAAAAACAAAGAATGCTGCATTCCTTCAGCATGTGGGGGGAAATCCAGAATCCTCCCAGCTACCCTGAAACTGGGGTGTATGAAGAAAGTGAAAGGTTTACTGGGTTGCATGCTTGAGCATGATAAAACCACCCTCCCCCTGCATGTGGGATTCCTCTCATGCTTCCAAGCAAACACAAATTGGAATGTGCCACACTGACCTGAAAAAAGGGGGATGTGGGCAAGGAGCTCTTATTAGCCACTTTATTTTGGCAAAACAATTAGTATCATTCTTTCCAATGAAGAACCCAAAAGTTCCCATTGCTATTTGTTGTGGGAAACTGCTTATTAATGTGAAGAATGCGCTTCCTCTTCTCAGAAGTTACAGACTTACAATGACCTCCTTGTAACACTAGAAGTTCTGCAGGGTAGAAGCAGTAGGTGGGTTGGAAAGGATGAGCCTATCTTTGTAACACGGTGATTTCTTGTCCCCTCTCCCCATGAACAGTTCTCCAAGATGACAAACAAGCACAGAAGTCTGGTCCCACAGTTCAGCTGAAGGATCTTCAGCTGAAAGTCTGCTCTGTGCAGGTGACTGCTGGATGAACAGGGAACTTGTGTTCACCTGTCCAAACTACAGAAATTACTATTCCCCTACACCATTTGCATCTCCCCCAAGGAACTGTAAAGTGCAATGCTTCCACTGTGGTGTTGCCTCAGCAGTTTGAAGGGGATCTGACATAACTCTTTGTGCTGCAGTTGAAATGATGAGTCAGTTCCTTCTCAGGGCACTGAGGGGGTTCTCCCCAACATCCAAAGCCAATGTGGTCCTCTTGAAAACATCAAAGACTTATCCAGACCTAAAATGATTTAGTCTGTAATTTGATTAAGATGTAAGTAGCTGAACAGATTTAGAAAGAGGGAACTTGAACTCCACCTAAACATGTCAGCTTGCCCAAGCTCAAGGTCCCACTGAAAAGGCTTCTTCTATTGTACAAATTAATTCTTAGTATTCTCGTGATCAGTAACTCCCATATGTTATCATTTTATACTGATATTAAATGAGAAATTCAGCTACATGAAGGCCAACATGAATTCAGCTAAACAGGATTGGTGCATTTGTTCTGCATGGCCTTGGATGAGTGACAGTGTTGGCTGGAGAATAAATAACTGCATTATGCAATATTTTATTTTCCTCACCAGTTTTCAACCAGTGCAGTGTAAATTCACATTTACTGCCTTTCACAGTCATCAAAACTAGCAAGAAACTGAATATATTCCTAAAATGCTTGATTTCTGCATATAGACAAAACATGCTCAAAAAAACCAGAATCAACAGTTTACCTTGAGTATAAAAGAAAGCATATATTATGGTGCAGAATACACCCCTATGCTTGTAGTTAAGACTATAATAACTCTTAACTATGTAAATCAGGGAGATAGAAAAGATCCCCTGGTTTACACAGATTTGTGCAGCCACTTCCCATTGCTGAAGGATCCTCTAGGTGGATTAGTCATCTCTGATCTCAGCAGACTCAGATTAAGCTGTAGGTTTCCACAGGAATTATGTTCTATTCTGCAGCAAACAAAAACACAGTGAGGTACTTTCCTTCCTCTTTTTCAACCTTGTTTTCCCAATTTGAGGCCTTGAACATTTATTTCCTGGATATCCAGCTACTAAAACCCTGTAAAAATCAAGACCTGTGTGAATATCATATATCCACAGAGGGTGCTGGTCTGAACCAGAAAGGGATTGTAGTGTTCTATTTTTAGGACAGAAATGTCACAGTCAATAGTGAGGCACATATCCTGCTTCACTCTGCCCTGGAGGTAACAGCTTTAAAGGTCAGACAGCAATGCTTTCTCGAGATACCCCACTCCAGCTCCTGCAATAAGAATGTGTGATTTCCCTTTTGAATCTGTTACCCATAGTGGCAAGACTTCAAACTGCTCACACCCTGCACACATGTGTACTTTGCACAGTTGTTTCCCCCTATGACAGGAGTCTTTCTTAGAGTCCATAGGATGCTTCCTGCTCTCTGCAAAGCAAGTATGAGAGAAAAGATTGAACTGTCCCCTAACTGCCACCCAGAAGCAGAAAGATAGAAGGAAAAGAATGAAGCCTGGCATTTTAAACAGTCTCAAATACTGATATTTGAGACACTTCCAAACAAAGATTTCAAAGCCCTTGTGTTTCAAGAGACTGCAGGGTCGGCTGTAACAGCCTCCTGCTACCACCCTCTGAAGCACCTAGGGAAACTGAGAATGGAAATCCAGATAGAAGGCTGTGAAGAAGAGAAAATAAGTCTTTATTGAAGCCCCAGCTGTGACTCAAGGCCTTCAGTAACGTGATCCAATCATAATTAAATCTGCCCACTTAGGTAATTTTATTACACATTCTACTGTAACCTGTTATGCATTTTGACATCTTCCATGTACAAAATGACTGTGTCCCCACTTGGATCCTTGTTATCATGAAGAATAGACATAGTTTGACACTTATATCATGCTTGTATGCAAAATATGGAGATATGGAGAAAAAACCTAAGAAAATCAGTGAAGAAATATACTGGTTTAAATTAATTAAATCATCATCTTTGAGAGACACATTGAATGCAACCACAGAATAACGTACATAAAAAGATAGTCCAAAAAATCCACCATTCAGGCTTGATCTTTCCTTCTTTTGCTGGCAGAGATGATGTCCAGCAAGAAAGACAATTTATACTACATCAGTGAGAAAGCTGCTTGCCTGATGGGCTGCTTCCCTCCTGCAACTCCACTCACACACTGTCAGCAGCTGCTCCAGCTCTTTAGAGTCGATACCCTCGGCCTGTGGCAGGATGATGAGCTGCTGGCCCACAGAAAAGGATAATGTGGGAGACCCAACAGAGGAAAGCTGATGCTTTGTCACTGACAATAGCCCAGTTCTCTCATCCACAGCTGCTCCCTCTCTCCTGACTTTACCTAACCTAGCAAGGGGAACCAAGTCAAACTGAAGCTCTGACTTGACTCAAGACACCTGTGGGCCCACTGCTCTGGGCTGTGAACACAGCTGCCAACTGGCATGGAGTGAACTGCACCATACAGACAAATATTGACTTCAAAGTCACCCATTCTCCATCAGAGCTGCCTGCACGGTTAATGGAACACTTTTCCAAATGCAATAGCTTTCAGTCACTACTGGCAAAATTGATGCAGGTGTCACTAGGAAGAAAAGTGATTTTTAATTGTTCTTTTTAAACCACAAAGATATGAATACATAAATTCATACATGTCATTTTCTGGAATCTAAATGAAGATGAAATTAAGCTTTAGACTCATGCACCAGGTAAAAGGGATTAGTAGGCAATGTACACATTAACAAAATGTTGAATATCATCTAAAACACAACTCTAGATTTATTTGGCTCTCTTACCTGCTTTCCTTTCTTGAACTTATTCCTGTGGATGACTCAATTACCTTCTCTTGCAGACTCTAAGTCCCCATGGTGTGAGTTTTACCAAGTACAAGAAATCTGATCTTTTGGAGTGCACTTCCTTGATTAATCCCTTGCTACTACATCAGGGCAACTCTACTGTGTTACTTAGGCAGGGACTATAGCTAAAAGCTCACAACCAGCCCCAGCTCTTATACACAAGGTGGCTGAAATTCCCATGTGCGCTTCTCTGCGAGAAGTATCATGTTGTCCTTCATACTCCAACAAGGGGAATTCTTATTAGGCCCTTAATGATCCAAGAGCAACAAATAATAGCTTATTTATTTATGCCATCATAAACTAAAATAATCTGTGAAATCAAGGGAATTGAAACTGCCCCTATATGTCAGACACTCTTCATTCAACACTTGTGTCTAGACTTTTCTTCATTTTTTTGTTATGAAAATGAATTAGTAATTTCCCTTTCAGACACTGGACAAAGGGATTAATGTCATAGAAGTGGCATCAGAAAAACAAAAAGCTGGAATGATTACTGCGCTGGGCATAGTCCTGGCATACTGCAGAACACACCACATGGAGCAAAGATGCCTTCCTTAAAAGTACAGGAGATCCAACTGTTGGGTTTGGGTACTGTTAGCAAACACTCTAACCAACTTTAGCATGTTGACACATTCCTTCACTACTGGGACTCAAAATGCCAGAAGGCAGACCTCAGAAGAACTGATGGAAGAAAGGGGGAGTTTAAACTCCTTCCCACCCACAAAAATCATGCTTTGGACCAGCAACGCTGTCCTATTATTCATTGGCTCAAAAATACTGATTCAGCAAAGAATTTAAGCATGTGCCTAAATTTAAGCAGTTTAATTAACTCTGACGTCAGTGAGCCTACTTCTGTGCTTATAATTAGATATGTGCTTGCTGAAGCAGAGCCCATCTGAATAGAATCTCGTTGATTTTAATTTGGCCCTTTGTCTTTGCCCCTCATTTATTCTTTGCAGTGACTGAAGGATTAGTTCTAAGGTTCTGGTTCAGGAATGTACTTGAACAACTCATCTTTACTCATGACATGCAGAAAGAAGCTGAGCATGTCTCAAAAAATAAGCACAGATCTAAGTGCTTTCCAGAATAATGATAGTTTCATGGCTGAAGAACATGTGGTGGGACAGTCCTTTTTGTTAGTCAGATTTTTTTTTTTTTTTACAAGATAGAATTCTTTTTCCATTTCCATAAAGAGTTAAAAGTAGTGTTCCACACACTACAAATAAAAATTGACAAGTAAGCAGCTATTTCACAGAGAAATTAAACTTACATAGGAATCCTTTTGCAATGCTGTTAGTTCTTGCAATGTGTAAGAGCCTGCTGTAAATGTCTTATTTGTTCATTTGAATGATGGCCTTTAGGTCCCAAAATCTGGGATATTTTAAGGTCATGTAAAAACAATCACAAAATAGTAAGAATGAAATTAATTTAAAAAAATAAGACAAATAAACAAAACCAAACCAAAACAAACAAAAAATGCCAAATACCAAAACTGCATGGAGAATGAAGAACATGAACACCACAGATCCAGTAATCAAAATAAAGGTTCAAGTCCCTGACGTAAAAAGTCAGTGAGGGATGTCCAGAGCACACCAGAGCAAAACAGCAAGGTCAAAGATTCACCTTCTGCAAGGCATTTCTGCTAAACACCTCTAAAACAAAATCTGATGTCTTTTAACATGCCCACGAATTGGATTCAGCATACAGATAGTATCTTTAACAAGCCTTTTAACTCTGCTATTTTGGCCCATTTTTCCACATTTATGGCCTTTTAAACCTGGAATACACGACAGCCATTATTAACTGTAGGCATTCCACAATTAAAGGTGGCTTTACAAGGATACAGCAGTGCAGGGGGAAGAGGAAAACAAGATGAAAAGCAAGACCGGAGTTCAGTATGAAAAACACTGCAGTAAGAGTTATTCAAACAAAGAACCCCAAAGAGCATTTGTGCTGAAGGCACTGCCATCCATCACAGTCCTGGTCTACAGAGCTCGTGCTGATAATTACACAGCTAAAATACCAATGGGTCTCTGAAAAACACCTATCTGAAATCCCACTGATTTCAGGATTTTTCAGAAACCCTACCCACAAATGTGTGCATGCAGCAAGATGGCTCATCCAGCATTTACTCAAAATCTGTTGTCACATACCTAAATTTCTGCTGTCAAAAGAGCATTGGAAGAAAGTTTAAAAAGGTCCAGCCTCAAATTAAAACTGAAGAGAAAGCTGGCAATATAAAGAAATCAACTATGTATCTACTTCATGAGTGTATCTGGAGACACGAGCACAGAATAAGAATGTCCCAGCTGGATTATTAAAGCAATATGCTCTAAGTGACAAGTGTCAGTTCTTTTAAAACCTACTATCAATTTCTTCAAAGTCATTTAGTGTGTTGAGATAGGGTGACATATTGAGATTGAAGGAGAAGTAGAAAAACCCCATCTAGCTAGTAATTTTGGGTTTGAGGGTATTATTTGCTTATTAACTTGCACATGCCATAAGAAGAACCTGCAGATATCACAAAACTTCATTATCCATCCCCATTAATTCCAATTTTGAATTAGCACATGATTGGGTTTCCCTGGACAAAAATAGATTTTTTAATTCTAAAATTTATATTTTTATCCTAAGGTGCAGCCTCAGTAACTCATGCACCCACAGTAACTCATTTGTCTGAAATCTGCCAACTCTACAGGCAGAACAGGCATTTGCTGTTCATTTCTTCTGCTCCCATAGTGTGACCTCGCTCATCTTTGCTCTGTTTCTTTTTGCTGCATCAGTAAAAGGAATAAAACTATTTCAGCTCTGTCATCTCTACTGTTCTACTGCTTTAAAAACATACAAACAGCTGCCAAAAGAATGGGCACTGTTTATTGTGTGGGACAGATGATGTTTGGTCTGGGCACACTGAAAACACTGAATCTACAGTGTCTCACCATCCTGTACACAGCAATCGAGGCTTTTTCTCCAGGGAAGAGGCTTAGGATTTCATCACTAACAAATAATTTTCTCGGCATAGAACCTTAAAAAGTAACTCCAAAATTGCTATATAAGACACCTATTTCTGCACACATGAGCTTTCTCAAGCATGGTTTTAATTTTTCAATCTCTCTGCAACCTTTTTAGCTTTATTGACCTCATGATAAGTAGAATTTTGGACAGAGAGACGAGAGTCAGATAAAAACATCACTTATTGCAAATAAACACAGCAACAGAACAACGATCCAATACAGACTTTTTTTTCACTCTTGTAGACTAAATGGCACCTGCAGAATAAAGTTTCTTTTCATGGGGCAATGCATCTAATTCATAACTGACTATTCCAAGTTTCCAGTATGTTTTCAAACCACAGTCCAAATGTATTTACTTCACAATAGATACACATATATGCTCATAGTCTTTCCACATCCTTAGTTTAGTTTTGTCATCTTCTTTTCTCTACAAAACTCCCCTCCAGAGTGACTTGTATCACTCTGAGACTTGTCAGCCACGTATCAGTGTTAGCTTTTTGAAGACAATCCTTAGAGGTCACCACCCTTCTATAGAGTTTAGGATTATATGATTGACTAAACTTAAGATTTACTTACATGTGGGCAAATACATTTGCCCTGCTCCCTAGATTTGAAAATATAATCCATCCCAGGGTTAGAAATTCTGGCTCTTGCACTCAATCTGAGTGAAAGCATAGATTTGTCACTGAAGTACGAAGATGCGAATTCTACCAGAACAAGAAAATAAGAGGAACACAGCAGATACTTTCAACTGCAGAAGCCTGGCAGTCTGTAGTGCTGACTGAACTAAAGGGACTGTGCCAAGCCAGATATGGAAGTTAGGATTTCCCCCCTCTGCTTTTCTAACATTACCTTCAGTGTTTGCTACAACAAATATTGCAATCAAAGAGAAGGAAAAATTGCTGACATGCCTCTGCACACATAGCTGCTCCAAAGGGACAGTGAAAACCACTCTGCAGTCCTTCCAAAGGATTGAGGTCTGTTTGAAGCATAGCTCCCAGCAAGGATTCCACAGGAAGACCGGCTCCTGAGCTCTCCTCAGCTGACTTCTCTGCCCTGACACAAGGCTCGGGTTCTCAAATTGGCAACAAAGTCACAAAATGTTTGAATTTTGGTGTGTGTCAGCGATATCTCAAAATATCACTGGTAATCAATCACCAAAGGATCCCAATGAGTCCCCAGCAGGGGTGTGATGATCCACCAGCTTTGTGTCACTGGCTTGAGAACTTTGCTCTCAAACATTACTCTTGTTTCTTGTTCCAGCTTTCTGTCCCTTTACAGGCAGTGAATGATTCTGCACAGGGCTGATCCTGCTTACACAGAACAGGACAACACTTCCTTGCACCCATCTATCAAGATTCTCTAGAAGGCAGATCAGTGCCCAGACCCTGCTGCAGCACATGCCACAGTACAGATGGCCACAATACACAGAGTATCACCATAAAATATCAGAAAGCTCCAACCCATACAGAGTAACACCAGAACTCATCAGAGGGCTTCAGGCATCTGCCCACACAGAGTAACACCATTCCACTTCAGAAGACTGCAAGCATCTGCCCCTCTTGTTCTTTAGCCCAGCCTTTTATCCCCTCTTGTTGATGCACTGCCCCTGTGTGCCCTCTGCTCCCTTTGGTGGTTGGTCAGTGCCCCTGGGCACTCCATGGCTCATCAGCTCCAACAGGATTCACCTGCTGCTCCCAGCTGTGCCCATTGGGGATGAGGCTCAGCCCAGCCCCACCCCAATTAACACAAACTGCACCTACAAGACCCCACACCAAGCACTCAGCTTCACACAATGCCCTTGATGTGACCCAGTGGCTCAGAGACAGGAGCTCCTTGAGTGACAGCTGTCACACTGTGCTGCCACCAACCTGGCCGAGGAGCTTCTGCTCCTTGATCACTGCAAGCTGGGAGCAATGACTGGCCACAAAGAATCAAATGAACACTGAATTTCCTCCAATCAAAGACTCTGTCTTTACCTATTATTTTTCCACACATTGAAAGAAATGAAAAGTATCTCTCTCTTTTGGAACATTTTTTTTTCTTCCATTTTGACAGTTGTTAGACCAAAATGTCAGTCTAGCTCTTCTCCAGCTCATCTTAGGTACTGAATGTCTAATTAGCTAAACTGCATAAAATTTTAAATCAGAATTTAAAATCAATTTACTGCCCTGTAAGACATGCTAGATTTTGTAACAGAACAGAGAAAGGAGGCTTGCACAATTTTGAGTCTAACAAAGACCTACGCAAATCTTTGCTTTTGCTCAAGCCAGCACAACACTGACACAATTCCAGTTCCTCGCTGCTTTTGCTTTGGTCAGGACAGTTATTGTAGCTACTGCTTATTATTTCAAACACATTTGGTTGTAATACTAGAAAACCTTCAAAGCAAAATCCCTTTACTGCCTGCAATGGTATGTAGCTTTTCAAGGACCACTACGTCCACTACAACATTTCTACTGGGAGACAGCAACTGTTATAAATTTCTGGCAATTAACCTCTCACAATCTTATTTTAGACCAGCAGTGCTTCATTTTTCATGCGGGAAACTTAGAGGTCTCTCTGGTTCTTTGCCTTAATTGAAATTGCTTCTGTAGTAAATACACTAAATAATTTCATTTTGTTTTTTCTGTGATGGAAAGACAGTGTCTTCCAGATTGAGCAAGATTAATGTATTTTGGGTCTGACTAGGCAGTCATAAGGGAAACTATCACACATGAAACAAATACCCTGCTTTGTACACAGATGTTCACTGTTCAATTTATTTCCTCAGGAGCAACTCCTGTTCAGCTTCCTATTATTGAGTTCAGAGCCAAGTCAGTCATATTTGCCTTTAAAAATGTTTAAATTTATGCCTCCCTTGAGAACTTGCTTTAGAAGATGCACATTTCAAACCATTCTGTGAACCTGAAACTAAGGATCGATGTCTGTGTCTGCAGGTTAGAATCTACAGAGCCCTAAGCAGGGCTTTGGGAAACAACAGCACAAGGCAGGCAGGATTTAAAAAACTGTAACTTTTTCTATCCACTGAAATTAGTAGCCCCAGCACACCTTAAGTGCGAGCATTTCTCAAAGAAATAAGGAATATATGGAAGGAGGTTGAATTACTCATTAGTTTGATCACATATTTCATAGGAGCCAACATTCTGCATGAAATGCTACTGCTTTAAGTTTTGCTGAGAGTGAATATCAGAAGTTGAGTAGATACTGAGTTAATACAAAACAAGAAGGAACACTGGTTCTTTGTAACAGTGCACATAAGAAATACAGCAGCAAAGCAGATACACGACTGAGATACCTACTAGACAGGTAAGAGTCAAAAATATTTCCTTAGGACTCTACAATATCCAGGCATCTCAATGCTCAATCACTTTATCCTTCCATCACACTAGGAAATCTTATATATGAGCTTCAGCCCCAAAACCAACTGCAGCTCTAGGAAGTCTTTTAGTAGAGACACACTCACTGTCATGTATTGGTTTGTTGGGCTTGACACCCAGACTTTCCTAAAAGCCTGGTTTGGGTCACAAATGAGATTCAAACCAACTTATTTTTCGAGTTAGAGTCACACCTTTTGGAGTTTATTATTGCTAAGCTACTAAATTTCATGAGGAACATCTTATTTCTTCCATGTATTCCTCAAGTCAAGTGTTACTGATATCTGCTAAAAAGCATGATTTACCTTACATGGAAGTGTCAGGAAAAAAGTCTGGATTTATGGGGATATTCACAGAAGTGTCTCACAATGATGTGTACTGTTGCATTTTCACCAGAACACAAAAAAATAACAAGGGAGTTATTTACCTTGGCATCCAGAAAACCTGCAGATGGGAGCAAATCTGAAAATCTGATGGTTTTCTTTACATGTTTTACTGGAAAAAGCAGGTAGAGGCAAAACCAATCCATAAAAAGGAAACAATCCAAAAGCCTCATCAAACATGAACATACTGACTTCTACTGAACTTCTCAGAAAACCAGCTCATGTTATAAGGAACAATATGCATTTTTTTGGGAAGGTATTACTTAAGAATTCTCTTCAAATCAATTTTCCTTTATTCTGTGGTCTTTCCTCTTGAATCCCCTCACACGGAATTGCACAAAGACTGATAGAAATTATAACTATCTCTGATGATGAATCTTTATGGTTTTTTGTTTATTCTTCACAGGTATTTAAATAAATGTATTGTATCACATAAAACTTTTCCAAATACTGTGCTATCAGCACACTTTAACAGGTGTGCTTAAATAGGAGCATCAGAAAAGATGAAATAGAAACATTTTTTCAAAACTTTATCTATGGAAATCTCTTTTTAAAGAGAAATACTACATATAACATCTTACCTACTGACCATTGTGTTTTTCAGAGTATCATGTCTAGAGCACTCAGAGCAAGAACTTTTTTTAACAGGCTGACTCCATGCTGCATATGAGCCTGGAGGAATTAGGGCTGGATCTGAAAATGTGAGCAGTGGAATCTGAATTTAGGAAGTGAACTTGCTGTTCTTGGAGCTTGATGATCTGATCTATTCACACAGTTCATGCTTTCATGGCTCAGCCCTCCAGCAGCACAAAAGCTCCCAGTGGAAGCCCCATGGAAGTTGCTGTGCTACTGTTCTCATAGCTGGACTCCTCACACACTTCTCTGAATGCCTCCAAGACACACAGGCTAACAAGAGAGCACTGGCACTGAGGGACATTCGGAGGCACTGCAGCTCAAAAGGGAACAAGCTTGGGACTGCTTGCTGTAAGCTGAGAAAAGGTAACTCGTAAAGGGCAAATGCCTTTCTAAGAGCTTGCTTTCTTCTCTCCCATGAATATATGTAGGCTTTCACAGCTGCCTCCCTTCTAACTTGCCATTTGTGACTTACCTCAACTTCAGAGAGAGGTTACTCAAAACAACATAAAATGAAAAATCAAAATTCACACCCAGACCAAGACCTAAGCTGTCTTTACTACCAAATCTTCAGCTGTTCTCAGCACATATGGAATCCCTGAAGCAGAAGACAGAAAACACTGATGGAGATCAACAGAAGTCTTCTCTGGGGAATGCCAGTTCCAGTCCAAGTGGAAGTGTGTTGCACACTTTAGGGAAAGATTCTTCCCAGGAATTGCATAAGTTAATGCACCACACACCAAATCTGCTGCAAAGAGAGCATTCAGCTAGTACCAGCCTCAAGAAATCCAAGGCACAGACTAAGAAAACAGCAGAGCAAGCTTGTTGCTGTAGCTGAGTGTCCACAATTTCTTTAAGTGCTATAGTAAAGGCATTAGAGCAAAAATGTTCCAACCTGGCAACAGTTTTACTGTGACATCTCTCAAAGTCAGAATTGGTACCATGGTAACAAGGACCAGTGAAATGTCAAAAAGAACAGGCCAGATACACCACCTGGTATTTTGGCTAGTCAGAATAAAGAAGCAGCAGCTCAGCCATGCAACCTCCTTTATAAACAGAGGTGTTCAAGGGTACAGCAGAACAGTGAATGCCAAAAATGAACTGAATTTTCACCAAAACAATACCTATCTACATTGATATGTTATGAGGTCCTCAAGCTCCCAGTGAAAATGAAGAGGAGTTGCCTAGCTACTAGGAGGATAATGAAAATCTGACAAAAGTATGATCATGTTTCCCATGAGCAGAAGGCAGATCAAACGCATGAGGAACACATCTTTCAGGAAGGGAACAAGAACAACCCAAACAAATAAGGCCCATTGGGAAAAGGTTCTCATTCTGCAGGCTCTTAACCTCAACATGTTTGAGAGCTGACTACTGACATGTCTGCCATGTGTCAAGCCAACCTGACAGAGGCTCAAGGTACAGGATATAATTGCCAAACTGCAGGTCTGACAGAGCTTTGCTCTGAGTGAACTCGTGGGTGGGACAAATGGGTGAAGTCCAGTGTGCCTTTTCTGCAGCCAACCTAAACTGGCTGCCAGAGACTACACACCTGAATTCATGCTGCTTGCCACTGAACAGCTCTACTGACTGCTTCCTTTTGGTCAAGGGAAGTTGCCCTTCAACTTCACTGAGTGAATGACCTATCAACTTCATTAAGTGAAACTAATACGACTAACTAACCCCACAATCTAAATGAATTAAGATTTAATTACTCATTTATTTGTAGTATCCATACTATAAAACACTAGGAAAGAAAGACTTAGTTGCAACAAAGGTGTATCCTGCCAATATATGTGCCAGAACAGAATTATTTTATCTGTATGACAACAAAGTGTCCCAGCTGAAGCCACGGCTCTGCTGCACTGCATAACTACCTACAGAGGAAGAGGTAGATTCTGTACTGCATGATACTGAATTTAATTAAATGAGATAAATAAAAGTGAGGTGGAAGGCATATTATTATCCTTGCTTCAAAAATAAAGAACTACAAAACTGAGAACAAAGCAGGCAAGGGCACACAGTGAGAATCTGTGCTAAGAGCTGGGAAGTGAACTTAGAGATCACCTGAAATGTAGTCAGTTTTCAATACCAAAAGCTGTTTCAGAAGGTATCAGCTGAAAGAAAATAATACCTTTATTTTAATGAGAATTGTCAAGTGGATGGTTTTAGGACACCAACTCTAACTACCAATGGATTAGGTATCTGCATGGAAATGTAGTAGAAATTTAGGACAACACAGATAAAAGGCTCTTAACCAGCTTCCCAGCTACATCAAGAACCACATTACACAATTTCATACACTGAATTTTATCTTTAAAAAGGCTCTTTCACTTTTCCATTTTCCTTTACTCTGCTCCATCCCTCTCCACTGTCATTCTAGCTGAAAATATTTTTTAAATGGAACTACCCTAATAATTCTGAATTCCCCATCTATTTCAGTGTTTTATTCAATTTACAGCATTATGTTTTTGTGTCAATACCTTACTGTAGTGTAATAGCTCTTCTTGTTCTGAGTTGTTCATTTGTTAGTACTTACATACATTTTGTAACTCTGCTCAGCTTTCACTTCACAAACAACCCAAGCTTTTATGCTGCTCTCATAAAGCTGCTTATTTATTCTCATCAGCCACTTTCCTAAGTGCAGATACAGCATCTGCATTTCTTCTCCAGTCGTATAAGGCCATTTTGACTTGCTGGAAATCTTTGGTATGAGGCATGAGACTGACAATTTATATGCTGTTTCTTTCCTAACACAGGCCTGTCAATCATTTGGTCCCTTCAAGCTGGAGAGATGCCATCAGCCTTGGCTGGAGTAATTTCTATTCTACACTTGTAATCCTTTTAGCCACCTTGCCTTGCCTCCACAGATAATGTGAACATAATTACTGGAAACTTTGTAAAAGTGTTAATCTAGCCCTATGTCCCCCCTGATCTAGAGGTCATGCTTACTTTCTACCTTTTTATTCATTCACATTATGACATCATTTCTTCTCTCCTTTTATATAATTTCTGGGAGCTTGATTTGATAATACACCAAAATACTCTTAGCCCAATCTCTACTATTGCTTTGAAAATGTATCCTGATCAGGACATACCTTCAGTCTCAGTATCTTGTCCAGTAATGTTTTAACACCTCCATTTGCCAGCACTCTCACTGCAAATACCCCTGTTAACCCAAGGCCCAATTTAATTACAGCTTTGGCATTCTACTCACAAGAACAGCCCTCTTATATCACAGCTTCAGTACAATGACTGAAGCTAAAGAACTAAAACCCCCCATAATATAGAGTCCACAAATACGATGACGTTTTAGTGCATGCTTCATATAAAATCAAGATTATTAAGTAATACTGCTCTTGAGAAGTGAAATCAGAAGCACACCAAGCACAGCCTAAGGGACTGAAAGCAAAGTGATATCAAAAAAGGTTGTTATTTCTGCTATCAAACAGCCAACATTTGGCTGCCCGTCCCAGCTATCACAGCATTTGTTTGCTGTAGCTGCTCAATGCCTGCTAAAGTACCTTTTCTGCACAGTTCTGCCCTCAGGCTTCTTCCTTCCTCTCTCTCTTTACAGAGATAGTGAACACTGTCCTTTTCTGACAAAGCTCCCTGTATGATCTCATCCTGTCGTCCCCTTGTCTGGCCTCAGCTTGGCCTCCTGACAAAAGCAAAACTAGAAAAGTAGCAACAAGAGCCATGAAGTTCAGTAGCTCGATAAAGTACCTTAAAAAAAAAACAACTCAGAACAGAAAATTGTTCTCTCTCTTTCTCTTCCAGCCCCCCTATTTTTTTTAATAAACACTTTAACTGCTGATCTCCACCTTATTTGAACAGTTAAAAGAAAGCTACCAAATGACTTAAAATCTTCTACAGGAAGGACAAAAGCATCAGATATGCTGAGAAAATGTCCAAGCAAACACTGTTCAGAGAGAAAGGACTCAGGTTTAAGGAAGAAAAGCCAGAATACATAAACACCTATGCACTCACATACTAAGAGCAACTCAGGTTTCTGCAGTCTGGAAGCAAATGAGCAGGCAGACAACCTGCTGGGCCATTCCCCATAGGTGTCACAACACGGCAAAGGAATTTGCAGTGGAAGGTCTGGGGAGCAGCTGTCACCAAAAGAGACACATATATTTTTAAAGGCTTTGTCATTTGTCTTCAGGGTGGGAAATGCTGTGTTTGACCTCCTGCTGAGGCTGCTGCCCTGCTGCAGCAGCACAGACTGGAAGAATAAAAGGCAGCAGCTATTATTTCAGGTACAAACACCAGAAAGCAGAGACAAAAGGCACAGTCATTAAATCGTCATTTCTATTTAAAAACACACAGAGCAACTTATTAATACTTTTCATGCTACATGAACCGCCCCCCTAGGCATTCTCCAAAACAATTTGTATTAGCTAATTGCTAACTATCTCAATGACCAAGTAAAACAACACCAAAAAGCACATCAAACACTGTCTTGGCAATACCGAACAATCCTGGATGGGAGAAGCCAAGGACCTGACAGCTCTTGGTCAGGTGCCCTGTCCTTCCCAGCTGAGGCTGTGCCCCACCCAGCTGCAGCCTCCTGTCCCTCCCTGCCTCCCCCCATGCCTGCCTGGACTCTGCTGCGCCATCTGCACCTCCCTTCCAGCTTAGCAGGGAGGCACCACCAGAACAGCTCAAACCAGCTGGGATGAAACAGCATGAGGACATTTCCAAGAACCAAGGGGTGGTTTTCCCACAGAGTTGAGCAATTTGGCAGCTGGATGCTCTGCCCTCCAGCCTCAGGCTCCAGCCCACTTCCATCAGGGATAAGTGAGATCCCCAGGCGCTGCCATGCGGACCGTGACTCTCCTGGGGCCCCGCAGAGACACAGCTCAGGGAGCAGCCAAACAGGAAAGAAGCCATGCCAGCAAAAGCTCTTCTGCCAGAGAGCTCCCTGAATGAGTTTAGGGTGGGAGCTCTGGGGAACAGGAGCAGGATACTGGTTACACTGGGTCAGGCATCTGTGCCATCCAGCAGACCTGAGGGACACTGGGCTGCAGGGCTCCACCTGCTCCACACAGCAGAGCTGCCAAGGCTGCCAGCCACCACTGCCAGGCCCCTTCAGGCTCCCAGCCTGCAGGACATCACTCAACAAGCCTTGTCCCCAGCTGTAAGGAGGTACCAACAGTGGATGGCCCTTGAAAGGATTCGGTGCAATTATTTTCCCCAATGTTCACCTACTCAAATATGTTTTAATTATAAAGTCTTTTTTTTTTTTCTCCAAGCATTTAAGAATGTCAGACACTAAACAACATGGATTAAAAATGTTTCCAGAGCGATCCCATTGGCAGCATTAAATTCATACTTGGAGGAATGAATGCAAACCATTGTAAATTCCCCTTAAGCCTGGAGGAAGGGAAAAACAAATTCTTATTCATTAAAATTAATGCCATTTGATATCTCCATCAGGGATTTCTGCAGGAATGTGACTGGAAGAAGTGTTGAAGGTGTCTTTCATTAGATACAAAAGAAAACAGAATTAGTTTCTCAAAACAACCTGCAAGCATCCCTGACAACAACTTAAGCAAGTCACAAAAAGCAGCTTTCAATGAAGCACACTCTACAAACAAAGCAAAGGACAAGCTCAACATTTTTACCAAAACTGAATGAAGGAGTGGAGCCACTGCTGTACGAGAAATCAGCAAATATTAATGCACTCTGATGTGGAAAATAACCCTTTAAAACAAGTCTGTATGTTCTGAAATGACCTCATATTTGTAATCCCAGTCTGTCAATCTTTCAAAGCTGCCTATTCAAGGATGTAGCTCTCAGAGCCCCTATGTGAATGTGACTTCCTTAGAGTAGGGGCTATATGGGAAACTTCACAAAATATGTTATGGCATACCCCAAAATATGAGTATTTAACACAGACAGTAAGAGCACAAAATGCATAATGTAGATGGGCATGATGAAACCCCAGGAAGACCTGGTGAAACAACTGTACACACAGTAAAACCAAAGTAGTTGTGAAACCAAATATTTAAGGTTATTGAAAATAAATTACTTCTACATACAACTGAGAAATAGGAAGTAAAGGACTGAGAAGGGTTTTAGAATACATCAAGTGAAGAGCATGTGATTTACCAGCTTTCCCTGTATTCTATCAATTAAAAAGGGAAAGAGTGAACTCTGTATAGAGCACTAAGTTAAAAAGAAATCTCACATGTGTTCCTCAAAAGAAGTAATTACTGGTAGAAATCAAACACTGACACTGGGTTTTTCTAGACCATGATGACTGACAAGCAGTTCTCAAGTCTACTCTCAGTGAGCCCTAAAGGAAAAGAACTGCAACATCTGACTCTCCACCTCACCTCCTCTAACACACTGATGGAGACACACATCAGGAAGAATTAGTAAGAGGGGGGAAAAACTAAAATTTTAAAGAAAATTTAATGCTGTCATAGCTGGAAATTCTTCCTTGATAAGCTTTTTTTTTAAAAAAAATCCAAACAACCAAGAAGAGATGTGATAGCTAACTAATGGATAAACTTAATAGGAAGTCAGAAAAAAGAGACATTGTGCTTGGTCAACAGAACGTTTTATCCTCCACACAGTTTTCCTGGATGAAAATCAGACAGCTTATTCAACATTTAGTAAGATTAATGGTTCCTTCACATACAAAAAAATAAAACAGTAAGTCCAGTGAATATGCTTTGATGTGAAAGCCACTTCTGCATGAGGAACTGTTTAGAACACTTAGGACAAAAGGTAGCCATGTTTGGGCTGATAAAAACTGAAAAGGAACATGAAAAGAAATATTAACACCCAATCAGTTGGCCAAAAGTCGTTGTTTTGGAAGAAGGTAACCTTTCCTGATGTTCCAAAATGAGGACTGCATACCAGTTTAGTACTAAGCAGAAAAGTTATCCACGCTCAGTCTGGAATGAAACAATTATCTTCCTGTTTTCCAAGCCAGTGAACATTATGTTGACATTCATCAGCTAAGAAAAGGAGAACCGGAATTAAATGTTCCAGTTAAATCGAACATGTGAGAAGCAGAAAGACCCTTAAGTGCATTTTCTACATCTCTAGAAGGAGCAATGGCAATACATCATGATCAAATATTGCTACTTGATCAGAGACCTGTAACAGATTATTGCTGTAAAATACTGGAAAAATGGCTACTTGTTACTACAGCACTAGAACTACTACCTACTCTTGGCTCAAAATTGTAATTCTAAGGACTAGATGTACAAGGAACCATGGTACTTATTTGCACAGGCACATGAAGTCAAGGAGTATGAGTTTTGCAATAGATATACCAGGGAGTGCAGAACAGATGTGAAACATTTAGAGGTTGACACATGACAGAAAATCAATGGTTTACCAAGACAGAGGGGTCTGAGTGTGTTCATTCCCACCATGAAATTACTAAACATCTGTGCTTCTGGAAGCAGCATTTCATCCATGAGATCAAATAGGGCAACAAACAGCTCTAGCTGGGGAAAATATAAATTTCCAAAGTCAAGTATCCTCAGAAGAGCATGCCATTGAAATGCTAAAAGCAACAGAGCTATAAGCACCAAATACCTGTTTGCTTCTGGTTTTGTTTTTTTACAGAACGCAAGACAGTCATAGGTAGCATTTTTTACAGAATATGATCATCTGAGAATCAACAATACATCAAAAAAGCTTTTCCTACCAGCTGATTTTGGAGTGAATTTGTCCCTGTTGGCTGCACATACTGCCAGTAGCCTGTATCCAAGATCCAAGTCAAATCCTTGCTGAGCTGCCACTCGACTTACCACCTGCAGAGGGAAAGACAGAAAGCTTCATTAGGGGTTACTTGAGCTCTTGACAAAGTGACATTAACCTGCTTAACAGCACTAATGTTTGACATCTGAATCTGCTGCAAGAGCACAATACAAACATGGTATGAGGCAGTGCTCCCCAGTAGTTTCCAACACAAGCACAATGAACTGAACACAGGAGTATTCTGGTGATCCAATTATTTGACCACCTGTCAGAAGAAAGGCCTGGTAGTTCCATGAAAATTGGAGACAAAAGCCAGAAGAAATAATGGAAGAGCTATGTATGTAAAGATTGTATAGAATACACCTTAATGCATTTGAGATGTGAGGATGAGAAATCCTCAGTCTCTCCCTCTGTTGTACAGTTCCTGGCCCTGTTCCCAAGGGCAGTGCCCAGGTCCTTTAGGTTAAAATGCCCGCTCCACACTGCTGGGCAGGGTTGTCCTACACTGTGCTCAGTGTCACAGTTGTTGCATTTCAACAATACTGTATTGGGAAGCACATTTGCCACAGTTTTAGAATGAACAGGCCTGTGCAAGAAGCATTTGCCAAACATTAAATTAGGGTAAGACTGCTGTTGTTGTTGACTGATCTAGAAGAACTAGCAAAACCAGGCAAATTGAAGACTGTAGTCAAGGACAAAAAGCAGTCAACTGTTTCTCCAAGCCAGCAACCCAGCTATCAGCCAAGAACGTATCCTCTTAAAATCTGCACAGCACAAACACAATCCCACAGTCATTCTGCCAAATGATGCTAAAGTTATACACAGCACAGCTTTTCTATTGCCTTCCAGTGGCACATGATGACTTCAGACTCAGAGGCACAGATAAAACAGATTATTCTTAACAGTGCCATTACTTTGCATTAAAACAATGAAGGAACTGCACAAGAGCAGAGCACCATTTCCTGAGGCAAAAGAAAGTCCCTATCTTTAACAGCTTACAGTACAAGAAAATATCCTTCTCCCACCCTTTCTTCATCTGAAAGCTTCTTTCTTAATGGATGACACTGCAATTATGTGCGTCCAGGACTGCAAAAAGCAACAGTATGGAAGAGAGTGAAGAACTAATGTATGTGTTAGTTAAACATTATCTTATACTTTTTCCAATATATCCACTTTTCCTAATTCACAATTAAGAACCAAATTTATTTCTTAAAAAAGAATTAACATGAATGAAGTTCCCAGGTAGATTTTTTGTTCTGTGCTCTTGTTCATTTAAAAATTAGATGCTCATGAGACTTAATCTGTGGGAGTGTTCTCTCCCTAAATTTAACCCTTCCAATCTCAAAATTGAGAAGAGAGCTTCAGGGAAAATAAATGAAAATTGAGGATGATAAGTACAGTAATACACATCTACTGTTTTATCACATTTCTTTACAACTACAGCTTTTAGATAGAAAACTGAAAAGGAATAAAGTAAAATAAATAATGCAAATTTTTTTGATAAACAAAAAACATTTCCAATTTGGTAGATCAGCCTTTAATCCTTTACTTTAAGAAGTCCAGTTGTTAGCATCCTGGCTAAGACTCTAGGTCCAAACTTGCAAAATTGAGGAAAAAAAATAAACTTAATAATAATAATTTTAAAAAATTAATAAAAACCCACACAGAAAACCATTAAAAACAGAAAAACAAGAGGAGAATATGATATGTGATATTTCATGCAAAAATAGCGATAGGAGTGAAGACTGGTGGGCTGCCATGAGATCTGGAAAACACTTACATACTTGGAAATCTGTTTCCCTTTTCTACTTCCAGTATCACTGTACTTCAGCCACCCAAAAGTAGATATGGGAGGTGGGGGATGATGAGAAGAAAACAGAAAAAAGCTCTTCTGATAAACCCAAAACCACACCTTGCAAAAGGCTCCTGAGAACAATGTCTCATTAATGTACAAACATTATTTAAACTCCTTTAGCCATCATTTGTTCTCCCATCAGAGAGGAACACATTTCAGAGTGCTAATCAGGTCTTAAAACAATGGAGAAAGGTCCCTCCCATTTTCTGTTTTGAAACAGCATATAATCATTAAACCATTTATTTTGAAGCTGGAGAAAGGTAGATACACCTGGCCATCAGCGAGCACACAGCAACTCAGAAAATGCATTGGCTGCTTAAATATTCTTAATTTGTTTTAATACATGAAGCTACAAATCCTGAGGCTGTCCTAGCAAGAGGCCAAATCACTACTCTCAACTGACATATTGCTAATTATGGAAAAATTCTACGAAGTAACTCAGGAAACAGAGAGAACTGTAAAACCCACAAAAGCCAAGTTCTGCTTGCCCTGTCTTCACTGAACACACTGCAAAGCCGTGGTCAGTGCAGTCCTAACCACAGGCTGACGCCCAACTTTCTATTCTCCCACATCACATCAGTTTCCTTTTCTTCATTTCCCCTGCCAGAGGAGCAGTGCCATGAAGCTCAGAGGGGTGGAAAGCAGAGCTTTCCAGAGTGGGCAGCCCAAGGCTGAGCACACCCCAATGGGCACAGCCTGACTGGGCAGCTCCCACCTCCTGGTGGCTGAGGCAGTGCCCCAGCAAACACCACACAAGGACTGAGCATGAGAAGGCAGAATCTGAACTTGACAGTGTGCAGAGGTCAGCCACTCAAACTGTTACTTGCTTGTTCTTACCAAGTGTGAGGGAAAACAAATTGGAAATTTGGATTAGCAAAAAAAAATTTAAAAAACAATAACGCAACTTTGAAAGAAAGTGCTTCCACTGACAAACTGCACAAAAAATCCCTTCTTTCTCTCAAAAGAAACTTAATAGAAAGCAGATATTTCTAATAAAATTTCTGTTTTGCCAAGAGTCATTTTCCATCTACAGTTTTCTTGTATGCACTCCATTAAATGCAGGAACAGGGTCTATTAAACAAACTGGCGGACCTGTGTTCGAGAAGGCTTTCTCTGGTCCCTTCTGCCTCAGCTTGCTCAACATGAATAGGGCAGTACACGTCTATTTCCTTTACAAGGAATGGTTAGGTCAACTATGGTAAGTGCTTACAGCATTGGAGAATGAACTCATGGTTGAACACATGGTGCCAGCTGCATCTTGTCTGAATTTTCTAACAGGGCTTAAAAATATTTGCATTGACTGTATTTCAAATTTTTCTTTTAACTGTGACAGGTCAAAGACTTTTATTTCAAAATTAAGGTCAATGGAACAGATCATACATCCTCCTTCCGAGACCCTATTTCAGGTTGTCTACAATTCAAGTCAGACATGGCTCACTTGGTACTTGTCAAACTTTCCTCTGTATGCAAGGGACCCCTGGCTTTTTAAACAGACAATGACAGCTTTCAGAAACAAGATGACAAATGCATCATAGGAGCACGATCCACAGAACACAAAGAAATAGCTACAAGACATTTGGCAAGTTTAATATATTCAGGTCAGCAGATCCTGGTGAAATTTACCTTTGAGCGCCTCAAAGGAATTTACCTGGACAAACAGTGTAACTGCTAATGATTATCTTCAGAAATTCATTCAAGACAGACAGCTTGGAGATGTACCAAATCTGGTTTTAAGATTGTAAAAGGTGACTCTCAGGAAGTACATATACCCAGAGAGACAACAAAAACAGATATTAAAGAAGTACTAGGTGAGCAATACAGAACATCATCATGAGTACATCACAAGTTACCATATCTTTAATGTGTCTTTTGACATTGTCTTATGTAACACTATTGTAACAAGGGAATATAGCCCAGATGACAGAAGTATACATTTAACTCATATTATTAATTACTAGTCCTTTGTCAAATTATAACTTGTGCTTGTTACAGGTAATTTCTATGTACTTAGTCTTGACTTGGACAATGACAGAGTAAACTGCAAAACCTCTAGGTGGTTTTACAAGCAAAAGAGTCTGCAAACACCTAACAGAGAGGGTAAGAGTTTAAAATTACCATTATAACCAGGAAAAACGTTGCAAAAATGAGACCGAAGTCACACATGAAATACCACAGATCAGAAAGAAAGAAAAATTAAATGCCTAAATAGAAAATTAGGAACAGATATTCATCTTCTCAGTGTATATGTGACTCACTGGGAAAATGTTTGAAGTATTAAAAATCAACTGGCATTGGCAAGACCTACCTATCATTCTCTGGCTTTTGGAGGGTAAGGGGATTTATAGTAGACCAGACTGTATCTGTATCACATCCTGGCTTGGAGAAAAGGTGTAGACAGCAAGGTCCCTTAGGTCTGTCCCAAGCCAAACCTCAGTGATTCCAGACACCTGCTGCCGACTGGAGCCATCCAGCTCAGCCTGAACTCTGTCCCAGGAATTCTAGCACATTTGAAACCTTCTGTGATTTCAGCCTTATTCAGGTACCCGTGCAGATCAGATGGGATCAAGGCAACAACTTCAATAATCCATTAAATGTTATGGCTAAGGGATCATGATACCATTTGCAAACATACTCTTTCTCTAGGTACAAATTCAAATCCAGTGTATCAGCAAAAACTCGGACAGTGTGTAGCTGGTACCATGTGTTCAACCATGACTTCATTCTGCAATGCTGTAAGAACTTATCTTACTTGACCTACCCATACATAACATAGCATTCCATTGAAAAGCTGTGTATTAAAGAAAAAAACAACAGACATAATTTCCAGTACCACAACCATAAATTGAGATCACCATCCTTTATCATGGGTGAGAGAGGTGCTTGGCCAGCTCAAGGTTCAACACCTAACATTTCTTTATGTTATTTCACAATAACGTTCCAGACAGCTAGACTTTATAAAAGCTAGCCTATTTCCTAAACACACTTGCAACACCTAAATTTTAAATTTTGATAGGGAACTAACAGCTATTTTAAGCTGTCTTTAAGGGAATATATATCCTATCTGCAAACAAACATTATTATAACATCAAATGCCAGTAAGAAAATCTGATCACTTCAAACCTCTGAAATCTTTAATCTGAATAATTCAGATAAACAGCTTTCAAAAAGGAGACATTGCATTCACTGTCTGTGACTCAGCTCTGCAGAGATCCAGATGTCTGAACTCTCAGGGTCATTGACAGTGAGGAGAAAATGATGAGAGTGAGGTTTTAATTACATGAAAAGCAGACAAATATGGCTACCAGCATCTTTTCTTTGCTGAATTTACCTTCAGTACTTCTCCCCCCCCCGCCTCCTTTCTCCTTTTGCAAGGCTAAGGAGCTTCACTCCCTGCCCTTCTTGTCATCACCCCACGAAGTACTGGAACAATGTGGCTCTCAACCTAACAGCCCTGTTAATCAAGAGAGCTACACGACTGCTTATTTCTAAACTCCCTTCCCATTATGTCGCACTTTCAATGAAACTCTTAACTAGCAGCAGTCAAGAGCACTCCCCCCTGCTGGCATCAGAATGAATTTTACCAATTCAATTTGCTGGTTGCTCAAAACTAAAAATGCCAGCTGATTGCTAGTTCAGACGGCTCCGTGTTCAGCCACTTGTGCATACTTGAAATTATCTGAATGCAGTTTGAAGACTACAGCAGAAATTTTGTAATTAGAATTCTGCAATGTAGATGGTAATTTTTCCCCCTCAGTAACACACAAAGATCAGATAAACAGGAAGCAAATTGAGGAATTTTGCAACATGAATAGTGATCTGCCTCAAACAGAAAAAAAAAAGGGTAGGAAAAGGAGGAAGAAATCTGTGATCTGAAGTCCTGATCTGACAAGACTCTTACACTCCAGTTGCAGAAGGGCTGCCTCAACAATAGAGACAATCAAAGCAAGTCAGGGAAGTTATATATATATCATTAAACAGTTTCTTGCCTTTGATGCTTGAAAACAGACATTAAGTAGGTTGTGGTAATAGAAGAGACTTTACAGAGTCCTTGTATTCAAATTAAGAGGTTTCTTAAAAATTATTTCCCACTCTATAAGGTGGATGAAGGCCATATTTGCAAAGTAAGAGAAGCCAGTATGCCTGCCATGTACTTTGTGATGCTTCCTGCAATGGTGACATAACTAATGCAGAGTAAGGGTATCTCCTCCTGCGCATCCTCTTCCTCTCTGCATGTCTCTAACCACCACAAACATCGAAGAGAAGGTCACTATTCTCAACCCTCTCCACTGAAAATTGTCCCAGAGGAAAAGAGGCAGGGACTGTGCTGTAATTAAAGCAGCTGATCACTGGGTCACTGCAGTACTGCTGCCACCTGAGTCCTGGCACACTCTGAACAGTGATTTGCATCAAACACACACTGCTCATACAGACAGAGTGACAAGGGAATTCCAGAAACACTTCACTTTGGAGAGCAGGGATCTTGATGAGTTTTAGATAACCCATGACAAGCCTACCAAAGTTTAGGTTAAAAGGGCTTTAGGAGAGCATGAAGTGAAAGGACAAGCAGTAACACTGAGTTATTTGGTAGCACTCAGAGCTGCTGGGAAGCAGAGTGTTCTGTGCCTGCTGGCTGTACCCTGGCAGTACAGCACGTACACAGCCCTGGAGTGCTGTGCTGCTCTGCAAACACACAGCTCTGTGTTCAACAGATGCCTGGAGAGCATGATGGGAGCAGGATTTCTTCCACATCAACTTTTTGCTCTGGAAGTCTTGGATAAAAAGAGTAAATGTAACATTTCTAGGGCTCTCATGGGCAGCTGCAACCTCCCATTTTCTGGGTATAGATATGCTGAACCAACTCTTCCACCTAATTAGTCACATTCAAACCCTGATCTGATTAGAAATCTGATTTTTGGAATGTCACAGGTTGATTTTTGATTATGTACTTTTCTGCCTTGAATCCAGGCAAGCATTAGCTGCATTTGCAGTCTGAGGCATCCTGTTATTGAAACTATTCCATTCTCAGTTTTGTTTTCTTCTTTTGTTGGGTTTTTTTTTGTTGTTGTTGTTTTGGTTTTTTTGGGTGTTTGTTTTTTTTTTTTAACATGTATGTCTTTTTTTTTTTTAACCAATTATGCTCTTCATACCATATCAGACAAACTAAAATAGATTTCTGTGTTATGAAACTGAGAGCAGTTAGGCCTTTTTTCTCCTTAAAATGATCTAAAATAGTGTCAACAGTCTCAATTCCAGGATTTTCTGAAGAGAAACACAGTTCAAAAGATTACTGTACTATTGTACTGGTATCATTAGAACATGAACTTTTAGCAGATACTTGCATCAGTTTATCATTGATGGTTGTAATTTCAGCAATGCTTATCTGCAGTAGAGAGATGTAGTAAGAACTATAAGCAGAACACAAAATTTAAATGAAATCCATAACCTTTCGATGAAGTACAGCTAGGACTACAGCTTTGTGTTTTGTTTGTGTGCTTGTTGTAATTTAAAGAGAAATATTCTTTCACAAACACAGGTAAGTTTCCCACATCTGATGACTGAAGTGGACCCAGTATTTGGAGAGGAAAATCTAAAACATTAAGATTTGGGGGGGAAAGGCATTTTTAATTACTATTTCAATTACTATTTTGGCATAGCTTTTTGTGGACTACTTGAGGTAGGAAGTCTTTGCATCTCTTGGATGTAAAGAGAGACTCAGATCCCAACCACAGTGGTTAGAGACAAAAGCTTTCCCCACAGAAGCTCTTACACTCAGTGATTTACCGGGAGCCAGCTCAGGTAAGCACATCCTGCTTACCTAAATTCCTTCTACTGCCCAAAACCATTGTAGTGATGGATTTTAATTTCTCAGATGAAGCCCCCAGGTACAGCCACAGAGTAACTGCACACAGCTTTGCCTCTCTCACTCTTTTATTTCTTGATTGAACACACTGAAGAGCCCTAAAGAATCATAAACTTGGTGCCTTGTAAAGCTGAAGCACAGCAAGAGAACAAGGCAGTGCCTTTACGGCCCTTTGCTGAAGACAAGTCTGTAAATCTGTCCATTTTGCTCTCAGCTGTCTCCTCATTTCCATTTTTGCTACAGCACCAACACAAATATTACCCAAAGCTTCAATAAGATCATTTACATGTTAAACTGCTTGGCAAGAGCAGACCAAGGGATGAGACTACACTGCCCCTGAGAAGGGGCAGAAATGAACAAAACAGCCTGGGCCAAATGCTGACTGAAAGTTATTTGTACTGCAGTCTACTTTGAAGCATTCTTTCCTGAAAAGCTCTTGAGCAATATTTTGCTTTTGTATCCCATACACAGAGATATAATTCAATTATGGTGTAACTTTTTGCTCAACCTTACTGTTAAACATGACTTTTAGTATCCACATGGATTGGGAAACGGTTAGGAGAAAATTAACCTGTGAGTGATTAAAGTACTTGGATTTCTCTGCTTGGACAGATATCTGATTTGGCCAAAATAGGGTAATTTTTTTAAACTGCTGTGTAATAACTGAAGCTGTTTATTTCAGAAGACTGTAAGGTAATTCGATATACAGTACATTTTTAGAGAATTAAATGCTTAAATTTATCAAGACTATCAGCCTTGCCATAATATATTCTAGTACTAGAGTAAGAAATTTTTTCAATCCTAATAAAAACACAGCTTTGCCTGGTTTGTAGAAGTAGTATTATATACAAAAGAATACCATATCCATTGCCATTTCAATAATTTATAGAATCAATGATTTCAATTATAATTCAGTTTCTGGCCTACAGACTGTCTATTTGATTTGAAAATAACTACTGTTGAAAAAGAGCACCTAGCTTTTCTTGGCAAGTTAGAAGAAATTTTATTGTCTCTGAGAAAGATCATAATTTGTTTGCATGAGCTCTGTAAAAGGTGTTTAAGGGAACCTTTCCACAGCCTGTAGCTTGCAAGAAATAAATCAGATCCAAAGCTTACCCCTTTACCCCTGACTTACTATTTATCTGTTGAAATGAGCATTCTTTATAAATTTTTATTACCCACTCACTTTAGTGATTTTCTGTAATGGTAAGCATAAAAAGTTAAGTTCTAGGATTAGTGTCTGTCAGAACTGTTTGAACATAGCAACATAATGCCCTTGCATGACATTTTGGTCAGAAGAGGCACAGCTTTTGGGGCTTAGTTAATGAAAAAATATTTTCTATTTATGGCATAAGTAATTGGTTTACCTATGTATCCTTCTCTATTTGACTGTTTGCACTGCACAGAAATACCCCAGTTTTGTTCATAGGCCTTGGCAGCATTACCCTGATTTTTTCATCACAAAAGGAAATTATTTAAACTCTAAATGAGTAATCATTTAAAGTATTGTTACATGAAGTATTTGACTACTGAAATGAAGTTTACATACCTTATTAGGTACCTCTCTGGCAAAATTTACCTATTGTATCAAATACTGAGTTCCTTCTATAAATAAGAAAAGCATTCCTATTATGTTGCACGCAATGTCACTGGAGCCCACAGTAGCAAATGTAACTTCAGAATTATAAAGTACTGCTCATGTGAAAAAACTATCTACTGCAAATAGCCAGTTTGCATACTGTGCACAGATTATACAAAAAAAAAATCACCAAGGCAAGACAAACACTAGACATGTGTTATACATGTTGTCATTCAACAACTGCTGTCTAGCAAACTCATGAAATTATCAAGTCACCAAGATTTCTCTAAGTGCTGTTATTACAATTTAAAAAAACCCTCTGCAATGGGTTTTCTATATATTATTCTATATATATTTTCTACATATTATTATCAAAACCATAAATGTTTTTAATGGTTCAGTAATTCCATAAATGAAGCTGGAAGCTCCTCTGCTATTGACAAGGCAGAGTATTTCTAAGATCATTCTTCTGCATGTATTCTAAGACAGGCAGCAGGAATACAAACATCCAGGTGGTTATCCAGTTACCAGACATTACTGACAGTCCCAACACAAAGACAGACAGGTAAACAGAACTACTTCTAAGAGCCACTTCTTAAATTAAAGCCTTATTTCAAGACTGTGAGCAAATTTGTCCTTTATTAATCAGATTAAATCTAATTGGTTAATTTTTACAAAAGACTGTACATAGGACTTACATGATGCAAAGGATCTGTTATACCTATTATACCCATGTTTTGCTGATCTGTGATAACCTATTCAGCTGGCTATTCATACCACAACCGATCTGTTTTGCTGCTCTCTCATTACACCTGATGCATTTCAGCTCTGCAGTGTGTGAATGACTGCACATTCCTGAGAGAGCCTGCCTTTCTGCATTCATGACATCCTCATAAGTTTCAATTTGGATTAGTATATGTCGTGTTACCACTCGCAGGACATGATCATTTCATATCCCTTGATGGTTCCAGAACAGCTTAGCATACACCACTTTTTCCCTGGTCAGAGAGTTAATGGAACAGAATGTCATAAAAATAACAAAAATCATTCGCAGTATTACAGAGGAGAAG
Source organism: Melozone crissalis (assembly GCF_028551555.1). Taxonomy (NCBI): domain Eukaryota; kingdom Metazoa; phylum Chordata; class Aves; order Passeriformes; family Passerellidae; genus Melozone; species Melozone crissalis. Next base: position 24,101,205 of record NW_026535797.1, on the reverse strand, counting down.
CTTTATGAGCAAGCAAGCATTTTTAGTATTTGTAGACTTTTCAAATTAAATGCCTTAAAGAACTACACAGCTCAAATGTTGCAATGATGGTAGAGATCACTTTCTTTAAAAAAGTATATCCAAAAATATGGAAATTTTCAGGGATTTGACCATTGATGGTCATTTAAAGGCTAGCAAAATAAAACAGTAATCCTGTTTCAGTGATTGAATACTTTCATACTCATTTTTCATTTTTCTTTTAGCATAATCCTCACAAAGAAGTAAGAACTGGTAAACCTTATCAGCATTAACAAAAATAGGCTCCTGATAGCACAGAACATGAAGCTATGCAATCTAGTGTTAAATCTACTCATGATATTCCATTATTTCAGCTACCTTTGACTTATTTGCAACTTTCTGAATAATTTCTCTGAAAACAGACTAAAGTTCCATCATGTTTGTTAAAAGTAGACAAACCCCTTTTACTGTAAGGAAATGAAAAATCCATGTTTGCTAAATTATGAAACAGAACATATTAATTAGAAAGAAATTATGTATGAGTAAGCTTAAATAGAAAAAATATACATATAAGGAGAAAAATAAATTAAAAGAGAGACCTTGCCCACTGTACTGCTAACGTATGAAGATGATACAGGAAGTACAAACCTCTTGGGATACAACCATGCTGTTAAGTCTGTTTAATGGGAAGCAGGAAGAGGAAGAGGGATGTACACAACAAGAAATTAAAGAATATCTTTCTTAGAGGGATTTTAAAATTAAGAACAAGAAACATCTTCATTGCAGTTTATAGGCATTCTGCAAACCCTGTGTATTTATCCAACACAGAACAAGCCACCTGGTTAAGTTCCTGTGTTATTTCCTTGTCAGGAATGTAATGAAATTACAACACGTGATAAAGATGCTGCTGCCAGTCAGTCCTACACTGCAGATAATTCTCTCCCACAACAAGCCTGGGAAAGGGGCATGCCATCCTGTTCAGATTTCAGGGAGAAGTATGAAGCAAAGGAATACATGTGGTTCAAATATTAACAGTACTTAGATGGTAATACTGGTTATTTTATTTCATCCTTGACAGAAGAAAAACAGTATTTTTATTTCAACACACTGAAAACCACGTATTGTGTTTTACCTCACCAGTTTTCATGGAACATTTCCTGCCCACTTTCTGTACACTGTGAGGAGAATGAATCACTGGCAGTCAGATCTTATTTTGACCCTTCACTTGGGCAGGGCTGAAGATCTGCTCATGTAGAAAGAAAAGATTTAAACAGCAAGGAAGTCGCAGGTCAGACTCACAATGTTCCAGCAAGGGCTGCAGAGAAATACTGTGCACAGATTGCCCAGTTATACCTGAGGTGAACATCTGCTTTCCCAAAAGCTACCCTGAAAAATGCTAGCAAAGTTTTTAAAAAGCCTAAATAAAATATAGTTATGGTCAATTGGACATTATGTGCATTTTCTCATAATTGATGCTACTGATAACTTTTACTTCATACAGGATTGTTAAATAGTCTGTCTTTGGACTTTACCATTTTTACCTTCCTTTATTTTATTTTTTCTCTGACTGGAAGATTCTATCAATCTCCTATTATAACTGGATTTACTCTAACTTTCTGACATACAAATCTGAGGGATGCTATACACTGGAGCACACTAAGATGGAGCCATTCCTTAACATTTGGATTTCAGGCAACTCAATTTCAGTCTTAATGTCTGTTTCATGTATACTAGCTACACATTGCATGAAAGTAATCCATGCACTTCTGCCCCACAACAAATAAAATGATAGTCCCTTCATTATTAATTTCAGAATTTTTGTTTCTTTTGTGACTATTTATTTAGATCATCTTGCTTGGCAAATTGCAATGAGACTTTTAATCCTTCTGCTTAGTCAGAATTTAATTAATCTAAAGTCTTAACTCTGCATAAAAGTTCTGGACTACTGCTGCTGGAAAACAAAAGTTTCAAAACCAAAATGTACTGAAAAATATATATTTTAATGCATTATAATGAAGTTGCTTTAGGAACTACGGTGGTCTTAATGAAAAGTGAATGAAAAGAAAAGCACTGAACTCAATGGAATTGCTGGAATTAGTATGTCAGGATGAGACCTGCAGTCAATTCATGTAACAAAGTAAGCTAAACAGGCATGTCAGAAACACTGCTTAGCTGGAAGCACAGCATACATAGAATAAAAGGCAAGTGGTCCTTCAGCCCTACCAAAAATGCCAAAGGAAAATAAATACCTGGAAAGTTCATCACTCTGTAAAAACATTAGCAATTTCACATCATGAGATAATACAGTATGTGTATAACAAATAAACCAGCCTGTGCATTTGTAAGTAATCTAACTAAAAATGTTTAGCCCTCTTATGCTCCAACTTCTTCTTATTGCATTTTGCTTCCTGTTAAGCAATGGAGTCAAATAAACAGGTCTTAGGGTCTGGCTTTATGTATTAAAGGTAAAATGACAAAAATTCCCTTAAAATGCAGATTCTGAAAATCAAGTTCCCTTGGTCACGAGAGAGTGAACAGAGAATAAAACAGAACTGGAGCCACAGCAGGGTGGACATACCGTCAAACAGCCCATCAGGCTCTGCTCAAACGGTCTCTGGAAGGCTCTGGGGTCTCCACACCAGTCCAGGAGCTCTGTTGCTGCATTATGGAAGTTTGCTGGGTTCTGTAAGTGCTGGAAAGGGAAGGCAAAGCACATGGTAAATAACATACACGAGGGCTGACATATTCCTTTCTACATCACTTTATTGCAAAGTCTGGCAACTAGGAACAGCACATAATTCAAAAGCAAGACTTTCAACTGCACAGTGAATGCAGAAAATCCTGCTTCATTCTTATTAATACTTACACCATTCTCTGACATGACTTGAGTTAGAGACAAGCTGTAGCTGAAATACCAGAGCTCCCCAAACTCTCTCTCCACAGCACCACTTCTCCCACCTGCAAATCATAGTGGATTCCACTTGGAAACCCAAATTGTCTGAGCCCAAATTAAGGGAACTTTTAGTCTCAGGTTCAATGTCTTTGAGGTGTGTTTATGCCCCACTGTTGGGACATAGCAGCACAGCACCTTCCAATAATCAAGATTCCAACCTTTGCTGCTGGCCAATGAGGCAAATGTGACAGACTCAGAAATGCCAGTGCCAGGGAGAAGCTGTACCAATCCCTTCCAGGAACCTTGGCTTCACTGCTTGTGACATCATTATGAGCAATTAGGGTGATCAGCTTCAGGATCATGAAAAACTGAGGGCTATTTCTTAACTGAAAATGCTTTCACATGCCCAGAAGGCATGCAGACATTTCAGAGGGGAATTCTACCTCTCCTGAAGAGGGTGGCAGGATTTTGAAAGGGGAAAAAAAATAAATCTGATTTTGTTTTGAAATTTGCATCAGCAACGGATTTTTTATTCTTGACTACCACACTATGTCGCAGACATTTTTTCATAGAAATCCTTTCTTTGGGATTTGTTCATCTTCTGGGAAGCTGAGGCCCCAGAAGAAGAATGTAAACAATTGTTATCGGCTGGTGTGGAATGCAACAGGTGCAGCGGTGATTGGTGTTCTGTGAGTGTTTGGATTTGCTGACCACTCACAGGAGAGTTTGTCCTTGCTTTCTGCTGGACACAGAACTTTGTTATTCATTCTTTTCTATGCTATTCTTAGGTTAGCAGCCTCTGCAACTTCTCTCTGTATTCCTTTTAGTATAGTTATAATGTAGTATATATCTTATATCAATAAATCCATAAATCAATAAAGCCTTCTGATCATGAAACAAGATTCTCGTCCACTTCTCTCACCCCTGAAGACCTCATCAGGTCACTGTAATAACATTAATTTCTGCCTTTTTACTGAACAATAGGAAGTCCTGATTTTAGAGGCACTTGATAAACTTACCTATACTATTGTTCACACTGTCATCCCTCACTGTCTACATTGCCAAAGTATTCCAAAATTTTAGCTGGAGGAGAGGGATGGCACAGAAAAGAAGGAATTCAACTTACTACAGTAATATTGTTACTAAATTCTCCAGTTCTGGTGATGGTAGATGTCTCAGTGAAAACTCCAGAAACAACAAGAATAGAGAGCATTTAGGAATTGTTGGGTTTTTTTAAGTAGTGGTTTTATAATTCTTGGAATTGCTGAGAAAAATATGAAAATTATATGAGTGTTTTATCTGGGAGGCACAAACCTCAGGGGCATAATTTTTAAAATATATCATTACTTTTAAATCAGTTACATAATTTGGGAAAACATGACTGCTCATTTCTAAGCACCTGGATCAACTATAATGTTCACAACCTATTTTTTCTCCCTTCATCCCCTCATGCCTGAGTAGCTGCATTTATTAACATCATGACAAATGAAGGGAAAAAAAAATTCCTGCCATGGCAGGTTTTCAGGAGTTCCCAGTCTGTGAGCTTTTGGACCACGTTCCATTAGATAATTCTTATTCAATGAACGCTCTTGGTCAGAGGCCTTGTTCTAACAAAGGATGACTGACATGCAGGTCATGGATTTTTAAAATAGCAGAATTTAAAAAAGCAGAGAGGCATTGGGCAAAGTGGATTTCTGCCTCTGCTCTACCAACATGAGTACAGCTCACAATACCAACCAGTGAGAGCTTTACCCAGGCTGCATTTCAGAATTACATCTCTACCTGATCATATAATTATTGGTGGAGGAGTCAAATGAATGTGTATACAGATGAAAGGCAAGAATCCAAGTGAGTAACATGTAAGAAGCCATATTGTAAGGCTTCATGTAAAAAAAATCCCATGAACAGAGCCAGTAGTTTGGGTTATGAATCTTCCAAGTAAAAGGGAAAAGGATTCCTTTTTGAACTCTTCACTTAAACCACCAGAGAAGTGACTGCCTGACACCAAATCTCTGAGTGAATACAGCTCCTTCCACAGGCCACTTTGATCTGCAGGGGAAACAGAAGTTGCTTCAAACCTCTCTACAACAGCATGTGTAAGCTCTGCTAATATCAAATACACTATTTCCAGAAGGCAAGAGAGGCACATGAGCTGGTGAACAAAATGCTGAATGCCTACTGTACTGATAGGACTTAGGTCACAGATCTCTCAGAAGGGAAAAAATAGCCCAAACCAAAACCACAGAAACAACATAAAGAACAATTCACTGAAACCTATGCAATTTTGTATGTGAAATAGTTTTTAGTAACTCTTCTCTCCTTGTGGGAAAGGAAATGAATTGAGAGCCACCAATCAAAAACCCAAGTAAGAGCTACATGATATTTATTCCCACCAGTGTTGCTGCTTGCCAGACACACACATCTTCTGCTAAAGCTCACAATGAAATTTCACCATTGAGAAACACACTGTATGTGAATGAGAACAATTTTTTTAGATACAGGCTAACAGATAGAAAGCAGGGCACACCCTTATCCACATGCTGTATTTTCACTGTAGCACCACATAAGGGTAATTTGTACTTATCATGATAACACCACTGAAAAGCAGTATTTTTTTCCTAAAGTTTCAACATGTACTAAACTTGCACTTTGCTATGGCAGAAAAGGCTACTTCTACTTGCCTGTGCCAAGGTAGTTGTGACCTCAATGACTTGGTTTTAACTGTTTGTTCTGCAACCCTCCAGCAAGTTACTTCACTGCATCAGAACTCATCCCTGAGGACACAATCAGAACCCACATAAATACAGAGGGGATACTGAAATCCTGACTTCCTAAATGCAACTGCCCCACTGAAACTTGGTTGGAAACTCACTGGGCAAGACCATCAATTCTGTTAGTTCCATCACAGACTAAAATCTCCAAACAAAACACAGGAAAAAGTCAGAATACCAGTGGGTCCTGCCTCTGTGCAGTGGATTTGACTAGTTTATGGGGTGAGATAAAAATTGGTCTTAAGAGGACACTTCTTGCAATGTCACACACAGTTCTGTCTGAGTCATATTTCTCACAGCTCTCTGACTTTCTAAATAATTTTAAATTCAGGTTTTCTTCCAGTTTTTCACATTCAAAGGCTAAGGCTACTTTTGTGCAAAACAAACAGAAGATCTAGCATGAACCAAAGCATGAAGGCAGGTGCAATTCCTTCCCTCAGTTACATAAGAAAACATTCCAAATGCCTGCTGTGATTTTTATTTATTGACAACTTAAACACTGTATGCGGAGCAAAAAGCTTCAATGTCACTCACATCCTCACAACAAAAAGCCTGCCTGAGAAGAATTTTACATCTACCATACTCATCGAGTGGGAAATAAAGAGATATTCTCAGTTCTCAATCCAAGAACAGAAGTATAAAACAAAGCTTATGCCAGATCCATCCATCAGCTTTGTTGTGAAGCATTTTACATGCATGGCTCTATCCTCTTCAACTGAAATTATTGGCAGCATTCTGAAGAAGCAAGGCATATGTCTGAAGAGTCTTGTCTGAAACTGTGCTTCTTGTAAACAAGGGAAAAAAAAAATCCACCTCATTAGGAGCTGGTTTAGACAAACATGACAATGAACCAGATCTGGACAAAACTCATCTTGGTGTATCTTCAAAGCTGCTAGTGAAGGGCCACCTAACAGCACCATGCTTGCAAGCAATGATGTTTTTAGCAAGTGGAGAGGATTTGTATGAATAAAATCTGAAGCAAAAATGAACAAAGCCAATGAACTGAATGAAACAGTTATTTACCAGATTGCTTTCAGTATTATTTGCTTTTCAGAAGACTATTAGAGAAACATGACAATTTCTATAATTGAAAAAAATTAGAAAATTTTCAGTCTAATAATTTATAATACCCCAAATCTAATATTCTCTTAGCCTGAATAGAACAGAAATCACAGGAATACTTGATGCATGTGAGCATATCATTATTGTGGGGATCACCAGGTGATGCTCTGAAGAGAGAGTCTGAGTCTCAGAGTCATATTTGATCTTGCAAGGGACCTCTTGCTCTTTGTAGCTACTCAATTAACAGTCTGGTGTAGGGGGATAGAGAGAACAGCAGAAGACTTGGCTATCCATTTTACTATCTCCAAAGAAGAGCGAACTGTACCAGCAAAGCCCTTTTCTGAGGACTGCTGACATTAGAGCTGGCTTTTAGGGAAGATGGGAACATCTACTGCTGCTCGTGATCACCTCTGGCTTAAACGCTCTATTTACCTAAAGAACGGATCACCTTTGTAAATTTGTGTGGACATACAGGCAGAGGATGCAGGTACAGTAGGACCCAAGTTCACCAGATTCCACTGCAACTGTCTGTGTGCCCACTCCATGGTTTATTGCTCTGTCATGTCCTGGGGTGAGGGCAGCAATGCCAGTGTTTAGAGTTACATACAACAGCTGACATGTGGCAATTTTTGGTCCCAACGTTTCAGAATACAGCCACCCATTGAAATTGTTACTCCCTTCCAATCAAACAATAATCAGAAAGTCTTGATATACAATAAAAATTCTGCAATGGGCACAAAAATATAAGCTTCATTCCACATATGAATTAAAAAGGTATATATAATAAAGATCTTACTATTTAGAAGGATACTAAAGCACAACTGAGTATTCTCTGGGTGGGTGGGTGAAAAGTGGGTGAAAACACTTCCTGCAACCCAAGATTCAATATTATTTTGGAGACTGAAACCAATTACCCACATTGAAACATGGCAATGAAGATGACCTTATCTTCTCCAAATATAGAAGTCTACAACCCTTCTCTACACTTGTGTACCTTAGAACAGTCTAGTAAGCAATGCAAGAATATCAATCAAAATTAAGAACAATTACAAAGGTTTAATATTATCTCACATCAAGAAATGCTAACATGATGGCAATGGTATGGAAAATGAATCATTTAAACATGAAATCCATATGTTCCTCTTTGCTGCTATAGAAAAAAAAAGTTGAATTTCAATTTACAAATGACATCTCTAGTGGAGAGTTTTTTCCCTCTTTTCTGTGGAACACATCAGACTGAAGGCAGAGACCTAATTTGCCACAATTTAACCTATTCAAAATGAGATGTCATGCAGTAAGTTTTTGAGCAGCAAACTGTTTAACTATGCTAAACAAGTTATTGCATTTATTTACGTGATGTCACAGCAAATTATGAAGGCTGACTCAAGTTGTCTGTTTGTTTTGCCGAGTTACGTCTGCTCTGTGTCTCACTCCTTGATTTAATTGAACTGCTGAAGATAATATAACTTATCACACAGACATTATGCCATGTTGGAGATTCTAGGTTAATTAACAGTAGCCTACAGTCACTGAATTTCTCACATGGTTAGCCACTTGGACCCTGTCTACTGTCTAGCTTCACTAATCAACGAGTCTGGGAATTTTACATCAGCGACACAAAACACTGGCAACACAGGAAGCTTTTCAGTGCACAGAAAAAGAGAGCACAGAGAGATGTAGGTAGCCTTTTCTTTGCTCTGAAATTAACCCTTTCCTGCACACCATGTGGCAAGGCTGCACGCTTGGCAAACATTCTGGTCCATCAGCTGGGGAGAGTGAATCCAGGAGGCAGCTGTTCTCCTGCAGGACAGAAACTCTGGGCTGCTGTTCCACAAGCACTGGGGGCTGCCAGCCCTGGAAAGCTCCTGCCTCCCTCTGCCTTCTCCTGCCTGCTCCCCTGCCCAGCACAGGAGGACACAGGCCTGCCTGCATGGTGAATTAGCCCCATTCTGCACTAACAACCTGAGCTGCCCTGGCCCTTCAGGACGGCAGGCAGGGCAGGTCCTTGAACCTTAGCCCCAGCAGGGGAGGCAGCAGCAGTGGGAGCCATTCCAGGGAGGCCCTTCAGGAGCCCATGGGAATGAGCACGTGTTACAGCACAGCATTTTCCCATACCAACACTAGTCTGAAGCTGACCTAAATCCTAGGACACATTTGTTGGTGATGCTTAGTCTTATGGCAGGTTGCGGCTGTGAGCTTCCTTGCCCAAATATGCACTTCCAGCATTCTCAGTGCCTCAGACCACACTTGCTGTTCTGACTGTGATCTAACCTCCCAAATGCAGACTTTCAGTCACCAATAACAGTGAGATCCCTTATGTGGCCACACAATCATTAGACCTGACTCAAAGAAAGTGGCAGCAAACAAAAGGTAGGGCTGGGAAGGTACCAAGACTCTGCTCTCAGCAGCAGCTTTGGATTAAACGCATGGCGAAACTTCTCCCAAAGGTGGAGCTGTATCATCAATGTAAAAGGATGACACAGTTAAGTTCACATCATAAACACTCCTCCTGCCTCACAACACCCTCCTTAAAAAAATAACTGTACTTTTAATAATTTCAAGCCAGATAAATATTTTGTTATTAATATTCCTCATTATTTTACATAAACATAATGTATACAAAGAAAGGTGCCAAAAGGAAACACGGATTTTTAGTGTTCTGATACTGTGCATATGTACTCTTGAGGTAATGCTGAGACTTCAGTCAAGTTTAGACAGCAGGTAGGTATATAAAACCAGCACAAAGTCCATCTCTTCCAAATGATGAGGCCAGATACTCTGCATGACATAAACTTTGTATACATTTGAAATGCCTGTGTACAACTCTGAGGTTCACATGACCTGACTGCTGTTTTCAGCTGCAAGCATGCAGGTTTTCAAGCCTTGCTTGACAACAGTGGAAATTAAAAATCTCATATGGTTGTAATTCTATGAATTTAATAACAAAACCGGAAAAGCATCTATCAAAATTGATATATAAAAGTAGGTATACTCAAAACTATAAATACAGGACCTATAATTCCTTTGGAGCTAAACTGATTGATAATATGTGGTGAAGGAGCTGACCTGTTTCCCTTGTGGTGATGGAGCTGATTCCATGTCTACAGTACTTTTCTAACTCTGGTGTTACAAAAGAGTATGGTGTATCTCTGGAGTATCTCACTCTGACCCTTGAGCTGGGATTTGGTGGCCAGGTGCTTTGGCAGATTCTGCCAGGCAATTCAGACTATTTTTTGTCCATTTTAATGCTCCATCCAGACATGTCTGCAGTCAAGTGTAATGAAAATGCACTAATGTGCTGAAGCAGGGTAAATAGGGGAGTAGGGAAGAGCAGCACCTGGAAGAGAAAGGGCAGAGAGAACTGGCAGAGGTTACATGCCCTTCAGCTGAAACCACTGGGAGCAGAACCACTGCGCTCCTGCACGTGGGGCAAAGGGCACTCAGCTCCCAAAGGAAAACCAATCACCTCTCTTAGGACTGTAAATAGGATTCCTGGTCAGACACCCTTGACAGAGCACAACCACAGGGACACACAGCTGGTCACTCTGTTACTCAGTGCACAGGTAACTGCTGCCAGACCTGAATTTGATGCCTCACTCAGTGCCATGAGACCTGCAAATCAGTGAGAGCCATTTGCTTTAATACACTGATTGAGCCTTTATTACTGCAAACCCTGAGCAAGCTCTGTGAATGAGCCCAACCATGAGCCTGTCTCCCTCCTATGCAAAGGCCTCTGCTTCAGATCCCCATCCACCACTGGCTGCCAAGAAAGCTCCAGGTACAGACACAGGACAACACTACCCAAGAATACACTTTAAACATAAAAAATGACATGACCTGAAAGAGGTGGTTTCTCCATCTTTATTTTTTTTACTGTCAATAGTGATTACCTTGCCCTATCCATAAGCAGCCATACTCAATATATTAAAAACTCATCTGCAATCAATATTCAAAACAAATGGTCTTTTTCATGAGGATAGAGGGGAGCATTGAGCTCTTCACTGTCTTTTGGGAGTGTGATTTTTGTTTATCTGGATATGAGTATAGATAGTTCAATTCTCTACAGTCCTTTTCAATATCAAAGACTGTTTTATTTAGCAAAAAATTAAAAGGCTCAAGCTGTGCACTTTGCATTCAGATAATCCCCCCCTCCCAATTTTGTGTTTGTGAAATTGAGAGATCCCTAATTAATAGAATTATCTTGCACTTACATGGCTCATTCCATTGGAGGTTTTATAAATATTTTATTAGGCTCACATTTTGAGAGGCACTAGATATATTAAGAGAGAGAGAGATTAAGACCATGTTAGCCATTCCTACTTATGAAAAACAGAACAGAGTCACCTTTGCCCCCTTTGTCCTTTGCAGCTTCTTTTTCAAAACTAAACACATAGTGAGCAATGACCAGCACCTCTATCAGATGTTTTAACATCAAGAAATTATTGTGCAAGATCACATGCTAAACAAATGAGAAAAAGAAGAAATAAAAAATATGAGCATCACTGAACTGAAAAAACCCCAAGCTGTTCAGTTGTGAACTGTAAGGAAACAAAATCTATATTAATGCTGATTTTAATTGATGCTTCTCTGATATACTTTTAGTATAAAGTGTGTGTATAATTCAGTATTGATTGCAGAAAAGGTGAATGCCTGGTAATTGAGCAGCCCTGTTCTGCTGCCTGGATCTCCTGTGCCATGAGTTTTGTGAGGATGACTGCACACCTATAAGCATGTGCTGGAGCAAAGGAAGGATACAGCAACCTTGGTTTGTCAATTAGTTTTACACAAGGGTAAGGAATGGATTTAACATCTGATCCTCAAGAACTATACACAGAAGCCAGAAGAGTTGAAAGAATCATTCCTTAACTGCTGATCAGAACTGCAACATTGTCCTCCTTTCAATCTACGTAACTGCACTGTATTTATGATATACTTTGATAAACCTTTATGTTAAGTAAGGGAACATGCAGCAAATTAAACTCTTTTAGTCACAACCTACTGTTCCACCCACCCTCCCCTGCTCAGCAGGAAACTGTTTCTTGGGGGCCTAAAGGCTGTGATCAGATGTGACTGAAGATGGAAATGGGGCAGACTAATGGCAGTATGTCTTCATGTTCGTCTCCTGATTGCTGGTGCAGGCTTTGCACCTTCCTTACCCCCAGAACCTGCACTGCTATCATGTCAGCTGAGAGCAGTGGAAACAGTACGGTTTACAAAGACTCCACATAATCAGAGGGGTCAGAAGTATTTTCCTTAAGCACTCACAAACTGATTTTATAGGATAAAAGTCACAAGACAAAGGTACAACTGGTTGCTCTTTCTCCAAAGCCATGCTCAGTCATGCAAGGCTCCAGTCTCTCTTTAGATTTGTAATTACAGCTCAACAGAATTATGAAATCAGTTTGCCTAACCAGCTCACTTGCTCTTCTTGGCAAATGAAACAACCCATTTTCCATTAGTATCTCCCTATTACACCGTGCCAGCATGAGATGTCTCTCTGTGTGACTACAGCAACAACCCTCAGGCTTCTGCAGCCTTAGCAGCATTCCACTTCACTCCAGCAGGCATTGCAATGATACAGGAGCTTTCTTCCCAAACACCCTTGTGATTTTCAGTCAGTGGCTTGAATCCTAAATATCTCAATGTATCAAGGAGGTAATTTTCACCAAGCAGTGGCCATACTTTTTCTGTTACAATACCACTGCCCTATTAGAATAATGTTTCATTATTACAATAATATTTACATAAATTGGTAATGGCTTTATTGATAAAAATAGGCTTATTTGTTCTAGACTTGCTTACTTGCTGCAAGGTAAAAACATTTACTTTCATAATGTGTTTTAGTAGAAGATTAAGTGAAGGACTCAGCAAAGTGAGATGTCTACATAAATACTTCTGAGTTGTAAACCATCTAATAATTTTAGGTACATATCACCTCATGAAAAGTTTGGGTCAGTGGTTTTCTTTCATGCAGTTCTTACCTTACCAAGGTCTTTCAAGGACATTAAAGAAGTATTACATCATCCCTTTACTGGAAAATTATTGTCAATAGTGCCTTCTTTAAAAACAAGTAACACCACCTAAAAGTATAAAGTGAGTTGATGGCAAGGGGGGGAAAAAAAAGCACCAACTCCTCTGATATATGTAGTGAATCAAATTTTAAAAATTAATTAATATAGATACATTTATTAATTTTCTAAATTTTAGAAGAATAAATTCACTGATTTTGAAAAATATCTACTAGTCTTCAGTATATCCTGTTGAACAGCAGTACATTTGTTGGACATACTTCGCAATTCATTTTTTTTACTCATTTGAGTAATTTACTTACTTACAGAGCTTTTTATAGCACTTTTAATCAACTGATTAAATCTTTATTATTTTAATCTCTTAATCTATGCAGAGATAAAATCTCAAGGTGACTACTTAAAATGATGACTACACAAACTACTACCATGTGGAAGATGTAAAATTCTCATGACATATTCTCACAGGTCCTACCAGCCAGCAAGGCATTACTGAGATATTTGCAAATCAAAAGGAAAAATGCTTCCCCAGACAGTTTTTCAATTACAGAACTGCCCACAGCACCTGCTGTATGACCTGCCCACGTACAGTGTGTTACTGCACAGAGGCAAGAAGGAGTGAACACCACCAGAGAAAAGACTTTTCCTTCAGGAGATGATGGCAGAGGTCTGCACAGCTGAAGGCTCTTGGTATTAACAGCACTTTGGCCACTATAACTCATTTGAAAACACCTGCTTTATAAATGATAAAAAACTTACCTGCAAACTAAGGCATACCTCTATGGATTTGCTGTTGCACACAATAGCAGCAACTCAAATAGCAAGTGTGTATGTTGGAAGGAAGATCCAGAAATGGCAGGACAGAAGTCAGAGATATCACCAGCTGTGTCACACTTTCACTAGAGAGCTTAACCCAGCTGCTGACAAAAAGCACTTCCTATGCTCATCTGACACCAAGGTGACATGGACTCCACTTACAGAATTTTCATATATTCATCCTTATTTATCCAAAGAATTTTAAACCACAGGCCAGATAATTTGTTGCAAAGAAAAGAATTAAATTATAGTAAATCCTATGGGTATTGGAGGTTTTCTGCCTGAGTTTAAAATGTGCACTTTCCATGTTGAAATGGAAATCCTAAGGATACTAACACAACTAATATTAAGAGTAATAACACCCCGGCCCTCAAGGACAGGTGCTGCAGTAAAGCAGCAGAACTGGGAATGGGCAAAGTGAAGCTGCCACAATTTTACCAATCCACCTCACATGATGGGTTATGTTCCACCCACTGGAACCCTGTCAGATAAACAAACAAGCCAAATACTGCAAACAAGAAGGTGCTCTCTTCCCCCTCCCCACCAGAAGTGCTTCCAGCAAATTGCCTCTTTGCTCCTTCCCTTGCAGCTTCCCTACCAGGATGCAGGATCTAATGAGCAGGAATGTTGACTGACAAGTCTCTAAATGGACTAGAGGAGCCAGGAAAGCTGGTCTGCTGTCAGTTTTTCCTAAACATACTTTAGTCTAGCAGAGGAATATTCCAACAGACTGAGCACAAAAGCAGACAAAGAACTTGTGGCTATAGGCCTCAGAAAAATAGATACAAAAAATGTAGCTACTAACACAACACTAATGGACCATTCAACCAATAAACTGTAAAACTTGAGCCCCATCAAATGTCTTTTTAAGGAAAAAGTCTTTTTCCCCTTTAGCCTTGTTATTTCACATTTAGCTGCTAAAACGCCTGTAACACTTATATAGAATACAAAAAACCAGTATAGTCTAAATAAATGCGCTCTTCATAAAAATACTTCTAATTTTCAAAGTTCTTCAAGAATGAAATTTTTATGAAACTACTGTGGGCAGTTTTGTAAGCACATGCAAATGAAAAAAAATGGGAAGCATTTTTCCTTTTATTAAAATCTTTTCAGCTGTAATTTCATACCAGTCCTTGGTAACCAGTCCAAAATATACTAAAAATGACATGTTTAGGACTGCTTAGCATTTACATGAGTTTGCAACAACAACACTGAAGAGCAGAAGAATTAGTTCAAACACTTCAGCGCTTAAAAACAGTTATGTAAATATACAAAGAATTCTATTTTCCTCTGAATTGCAAGCTACCAAAAACCTAGCTGCTGAGTGATGAAAGAAATGGGCTTGCTTGTTTCCAATCTGAGCAACAAAATATCAACACAAACACACAGCAATTACAACTTTTAGCATATCTCTCTGAATGGCTGGGTAGGCACTAAAAAGCATTGCTAGGCAGCAATTCACAAGCCTTCTGGAAGGAAAGAGGGGAGAAATGCTAATGGCTTTCTGGAAATCAGCTGTGTGACGTGTGTCTCCAATTACGTGGTGCTCCCGCACCATTTGATGATACAGCTCAGTGTGCCCTGATGTACCATGACACAAGCAGCAGAACCAGCCTTCCCTGTTCCCACCATGATCTAATACTTTTTACACCAGAGAGCCTTTTCACACTTCTCCTTAACCTGTTACTAACATTTCAGCACAGCTTTAGAACAGAGCCTAACAGCTGTACCCAGCACAGTGGGAAGATATCACACACCCTTTCTGAAAGGGGAGACTTCCTTGTAATTTCAATATAGAAATGTTTTTTTATCTACTTCTTTGCAAGAATTTCAGAAGAAACATACAGAAACCTTACAAAACTGACTGACAGCAAACAGAGACACAAAGGGTAGGAGTCCCTAGATTCATAATAGCTCCAAGTTTTTCAAGTAGACCCATTAGAGTACGAGTAGAGAGATGTTACCCAGCCCACTGATTTCCCCTGGTATTTGCTTCTATCACCTAACAAATGCAATGGGCAGCATCTGGTTAAAGCCACACCTCTGGACTGCTCTGAAGAATGCTTTAAGAAAGCCAGTCAATTCTTTACTGGGATTTTCTATGCAGCAGGAGCCAAGCTGGCTCCTTCAGAAGGCTGTGCCTGGGCAGCAAGGCAGCTCTCAAATTCAGCTCCATGCCTGCCTGCTGCCCCACAGCTTCATGGACATTGTGTCAGAGCCACCTGTGCCATGAGCAGATAAACAGATTATTACTGCAGCCTCAAATATGGCAGGGAATTCTCAGGGGCCATCAGACCTTTGCTCTGCACAAAAGTAATTCTGTGGTTTTGTTTGCATGGACAAAGACTTTAAGAAAAAAGCCTGAACATGCAGCTTCCTCCAGTGTACCCTGAAGAGTCTCCTGTGTCATGGCAAACTAATTGCACGTGTTAGGGAAAGCCTGTTACTTTGGCTTTTTCCACTGTACATCAAAAAAGCTATTTTTGATTTTAAAGCACACACACTTACAAATACTAAGGGAATCAGCTACAAAGAGACCACACAAGCTGTTCCAGCCTTGCACAGAAGTCTGGGGTTTTTTTAAGCATAAATACACAGCCACCTCTTCAGTTTGCCCTTTCATCTATTCTGAAACACTTCTTAACACACACTTCATTTCCTAACTAGCTGATCATATACAAGTTTTGGGTTTGTAGCTTTAAAGCACTAAAAAAGATGAAGGTAAAACACAACCTTGATCCTGGAACAGAAGTCAGCAAGGATATTGTGGGTGTCTCACAAGTCACAGAGCTGGGAAGAAAGAAGCTTGTCCTGACCCTGTGCTGAAACCTGATCTAGTTAAAGAGGCACATGGATTACCATTTATAGCATTTCTCAGGGGCTGGAGTGAGGGGCAAGGAGGGCTGCAGACAGCTCTCAGTCTGGCTGCAGGAGTCACTGGCTGCCAGCAGGGTTATAAAACTGGCAGATGCTGGGCGCCAAGGAAGGGTGGCTTTCCTGCTCCCCCTGCTGCAGTGCACCTTCCACACCACGGCTGTGTCAACCACCCCAAAAGCACATGAGTGCTCAGGGGAACAGCAGCGCTGTTTGTTCACAGTCTGGGACAAGGGAGAGACCAGAGGAAAAGGCAGACACATTTTTGTCTGCCCCTGCAGTTAATCCCCAGAATAGGTGAAGATAATTTTTATGGCCATGCAAGGAAGGGCTTTGCTCCCAAACTCAACATGCACAGGGCAGCGTGCGGTCCAGCTCTCAATGGGTGAACTGGAAATGACTCTTTTTAGTATTAGCCAGCTAATGGCCTCTCTCAAACAACAAGGTAAATATCCTCAAGCGGGAAATTTATGACCTTGTGACAGAGAGCTGAGTGTCTTCCAAAAAGAGACAGAAACTAACTGCCTTTCTCCACTACAGCAAAGATAACAGCACAAAATTCTGGAACTATGAAAAAGCAAACAGCAGTTTTGATGCTACTTTCATCAACAAAACAAATTCTTTTTAAAAAAAAAAAACAGTCATTCCTCTCCAACAAAACTACCAGTAGTGCCACTTGCACAAAAAAAAAAGCTTTCTGAGACATATTTTCAGTGTTCAGCCACTGTCTTAATTAACTACAGATTGTCATGAGTTGAAAACAAGAGCTTTCTCCTTTTCTTTCTTTTTTGAGCATAAACAGAATGGGGGGAACCATGAATTCACAAGCATTCCCAAGCAGGACAGCTCCTTCACAGGCATCCTTTGACCTCTGACACAAGCATGCTCCTGGTCTACCCCAAGCTTTCTTCCAGGATCAAAGAAAACAGAGAGTGCTTCACAAATTCTGGGCAGCCTGACCTTCCTCCCTTCCCCCAGCCTTCATCACTGAAGAAATATCCAAGCTGCATATGCAAAACAGCACTATATATAAATGAAGTTAGTGGTTTAACTGACAGAGTACCCATTACATAGGCAAAATTATCTCTTTAAAACTTTAAGAAGTGTAATTTGATATTCTCTTATCTAATTAAAATAATATAAATTATGTACCGAAACTGACAGCTCTAGAAAAAGGAGCTGAGCAGCATCCTCCATTTGTCTCCACTTGATGTAAAGGTCCGTTCTTACAGCTAGAAGGTTAAATTGTTCTGCAATTTAACCTTCATTCTTCATCCTATGGGCTAGGATGGCCAAAAAGGACACCAATTTGTACCAGTCAAGGGCATGTTTTTTCTGAACCAGATAGTTGTTCATAAGAAACTGGGATGAAATCCTCAAATTCATATTTTCCTCAGGCCTCTGAAGGGCCATTAGATGCATTAACTTTCACTGCAGAGTGATGAAAGAGAGACACCACAGAGCGAGGATGGATTACCACCAGCAATTCTGCAGGAAAAGATTCCTGTTTTCTGCTCCTTGACCTATGAACTAGCTTTGTTTGATTCATTCTGAAACCCTCTCTTATAAAGGAAATATGGAGAGAAAAATCATCTGGTTTAGGTGTGAGCTATAATCTTTCTCTGTATCACCCAAAGCATCACCTGCAAAACCCCACATATTCCTGCATTACAACACATTCTAGAAAACATAAACTTCCATTAATATCTAGGAAAAGCTACAATAATATAATGATGGAACTTGATGAAACTAAGAAGATGGACATATTCTTATAGAATCAAAGAATATATCAAATTGGAATGGACCTCTAAGCAATAATAAGGCCAACTTCCTGCTCCTTAGAGGACTACCCAAAATTAAATCATGTGACTAAGGGCATCATCTGGATGTTCCTTGAACTCTGACAGGCTTGGTGCTGTGACCCCTTCCATAGGTAGCCTGTTCCAGTGAGTGACCATCCCCTCAGTGAAGAGCCTTTTCCTAATGCCCAGGCTGAACCTCCCCTGACACAGTGTCACTGCATTTTCCTGTGTCCTATTGCTGCTCACCACAGAGAGATCAGCACTTCCCCTCGGCTGCTTCTCTTGAGGAAGTTGTCCTTAAAGAAATAAATTTAAAAATCCAGAATTACTCATCCAGTACCACCCCCACACTTATCTTTTATCAGTACCTTTGATTTAGGGTGCTTGTGTCTACAACACAAATCTATGAACAGAGAAATGCTGTGCTGACTCAAGAAGCAATATGCATACGTCCTAGGGCACAAGTAGGCAGGCAGGTTTTTAACTTAGCTAACACAAATAAAAAACTAAAGCAGCAGGACTCTGCTGTGACCCAATCTGACAAACAAAACTGCCCAGACAACAGTGAAAAAATATTTGGGAACATTATTTCATGGAATAACAGGTTTCTGTTTTTCCCGCGTAATTCAGAAAATTTCAAAAATTTCAGTCTGAAGAGATGAACTTTGGAGCTCATCTCCTGGATCCAGATGGGATCTTGAAAATATCTGTGTGCAACTTGCATTTACGCACCTGTTTGCTGCATGCATGCATTATTTTGAGATAAATACAGGAAACATCAACATGAAAAAACATTTTCTTGCTCACCTCCTCTAAAAGGACCATTGCTATGAAAACTCTGTTAGGATTGTTGCATGTGGATAAGAACATACATACACACTGCCTGCAACCCTAGAGAGCAAAGTTCACTGAGAAGAG
This sequence comes from Melozone crissalis, assembly GCF_028551555.1. Classification (NCBI taxonomy): domain Eukaryota; kingdom Metazoa; phylum Chordata; class Aves; order Passeriformes; family Passerellidae; genus Melozone; species Melozone crissalis. Next base: position 24,082,046 of record NW_026535797.1, on the reverse strand, counting down.
TAAAGCAGGGAAAGGCAGTCTCTGCCTCTCTGCCATTGCTCAGTTATAAAAGCATTTGCAGGCACAGTTACAGTGGGGAAATCTGTAAATGAGACATAATTCACTGAAAGGCAGTGGCATGTGAAGAGCCCTTCATCTTCACAAACAGATGCTTCTGAAAATTTCACCTCGCAATCAGAAGTTTTTGCAATCTCCATGCAAACTGATTAAGCAGCACTCTGAGCACTTGGAGGCATGCCAACCATCCAAGTTCTGAGTCTCCAGGCGGTGCAGGTCTCAGGTCAGCCACTGGATTAAAATCAAAACTGGCCCATTGGAATTGTGGATTACTGTGCTCAGAGCACTAGAATGACAGCTGCCCACTGTGACCCTCCAGGGCTGAGCTGGCAGGACGAGCACCACTCTGCTTCCAGCTGAGACAGATTTGTTGAGTCTCCAGGCTAAAGAGTTCTTAAGTGTACAGGAAAGTTTGGCTTTTGAGGTTAATACACCAGCTCTCACAGCAGATACTCTCTTCAATGAGATTAGTGTGCTTCATTCCTTCCCTCTGAAGGGCAAGGACACTCCTTCAGCAACAGGACACTGTAATGTGCAACAGCTGGCACACCACACCCAGCCCTCATTCAGCAGCAATGGCCTCCACCTTCACTCACCTGTTTTATGCACTGCAGCCGGTCATTGGTCTGCTGTATGTGCCTGTCCATAGAATTCATTTTGATTGTCTCCACTTTCTTCTACCTGAAAGCCATTAAAATCCCTCGATCTGCAAGACAAAAAGGACAATAAAGATCACTGAACATGGTCCATATGCTTCCACCACCTGATCAATTGAACAGAGATGCTTGCAGGAAACCCCTGAGCACATTGTGAGATAAAATAATAATAATCCCAATAACAATGACAGCCTGGCTTTTGCAAGGACAATAGCATGGGGATTCTTCCTAATCTTCCTCTAAGAGAAAATACCTCCCATAAATATTAAATGAATCAGACACAGCAGAGTATTACATGGCCAAAAACAGCACAAAATGTGTGTCCTGAAGAATCTGGATTTCTGCATTGAAATTAAAAGCAACAGGTACATTTTGGACTCTCTTCCGACCAGCAAATCTATTTCATGAGCCCTTGAAATGCCCAAGATCACAGAGCAGGAAGGACTGGGATCCACAACACAGCCCAGACTTTAAGAAAGACAAATGTCCAGATGTACAACCTAGAATAAATCTATGGAATAGGCCTAATCTTCAGAGCAAAGGGCTGCACAGTTCCTGCCTTCTAGAAAAACTGTGTTCATTCATGTATCTATAGCTGCACAAACTACTTGTTACTTCTGGAAAAACAAGGCCTGCGGTCCTTAGGTCCATCTCTTCTACCACCTGAACAATGGAACAGAGCTGCTTGCAAGAAATCCCTGAGCAAACTACTTGTTACTTTGGAAAAACATGGCCTGTGGTCTTTAGGTCCATCTCTTAACAATCAGTGCAATTTAAGGCAAATTAAACCTTTCTGTAACATTAAAGAAAACCTAGAAAATAAAAATTAAGGCTCAGAGTAGTGTTTGGAGTTCATGAGCAATGAGTGGGCACAGAAGTATATACCCAAATGCCACCACCAAACTATTTACACCAAACTTTATGGTAGCACAAGCAAGGTCCCAGTCCTGCACAGAAACCTCTCCCTCATGAACCTCTTCAGTGGCACTGAGTGGCTTGTTACTTTGAAGCACTGTTCATGACAAAACTTTTTCCACTCCCTCCACACACATAAGAGAGAGCAAATTTTTCAGATACTTGTCTGGTTAGAGAAGCTGACTGTTCACCACTTCTGGTGCACAACTCAACATCTCTTCAGTTAAACAACTCCTGCGCTGTCCATACTCAACCCCCTTGAGGGGAAGAGGGTTCCCTGTGGTGGGAACCTTGATTACAGAGCTCTCACAATGAGACAGACCCCAGACCACAGATCTGCAGGCATCCCACACACCCAAACTGCTGGAGATTTCTGTACCTAGCTGATAATGTTCTTTCGTGGCTCCTGCTGGATTAGACTCAGGGGAAGAAATCTTTCCTGCTAGACAACTAAATGAGGTCTTAGAACAGCAGCTCAAGCTCCCCACCTCCAAGCTCTGGACACAAGAGGACTCAATAAAGCATTCCTGTCAATAAATTATAATACTTATAAAACAGAAGAGCCAAGTATGCAAGTATTATCTTCTGATTATGCCACTGCCTTCTCAATAGCAAGTGCCATCCAATGGTCCTCTAGCAAATGTAAATTGATGTACTTTATTAAAAGCCAGTTACACAGTCTTATCTGCCTGTAGGACCCCCAAACAGACCTCAGCAGTCATCAAGTTTAATCTCTCAGTGGACAGCAGAGGTATTTATCAAGAGATAAGCTAGCCTAGACATGACAGTACTTCACCAGTGATCCATCTTACAAGCCAGGACACATTATCTGCATTTTAATTGAACATCAGCACAGATGGACAAGGGTACACTGAAAACAAATACATATAGCACACAGACGTTTGTTGAAAAATTTGAAGACATGCAAACTGAGGCACCTTTTTTTTTTTCAAGAAAGTCATGACATTTTTGAATTACACAATTTCATGTGTACAGATGTAATGCCACTCCAGTTCACTGCCTTACAGTTAACCATAAACAAAATCAGAGTTTGCTATCAGCTACCTGAGTCACAGCTTACTGTAGTACTTGTCCAAATTGCCATTTCTCCCACGTGGCAATGGGGCTTCTTCTCAAAGCCCAACGAGGCCCTTGGAGGCAGGACTGGGAGTGCAATCCCCTACTCTCCTACAGAGACAGGGCACACAAATTCTGTAACAATCTGATCAATTTCAGTCTCCAAAACAGTTCTGGTTTAAAAATCCAATGGCTCTTATAGAAAAGCACTCTCTAACTTTCACCCTTCCCCTAGTGGGCTAGAAGAATTTTCACTTCCATGCTCAATTCCACTTGTTCTCATGACATTAGCTCTATGGCCGAGTCTTTGCCCTGCCAGGCTCCCTCTGCCTCTTCTCCCTCCCAGCAGGGATGGGCAATCACCCACCAGCCCTTCCAGCTGACAGTGTGCTACTTTCACAGCCCAATCTCATTTATTCTCTCCTGGTCAAGAGAAGGCCCTCAGCCCACCACTCCCCTGCACAGCAAACATTTGTTGCATGAACCAAGCAGCCAGAATTGTACACATGGAGCCCCATCACACACAATGACACAACACTTGGTATTTGAAGTGCCCTGCCTCACCGCTGCAAGACTCTTCTTTATCTTGCTCTCAGACACATCATAGAGCATCAAATAGAGTAATTTTTTTCAGTGAGCATACTGGCTCTAAGTAATTTCTGCTATTAAAAACGCAGAGCTTATTAGTGGGAAACCATTATTATCTGGAAATTACTCTTTCATGGGCCTCAGCAAGAATTAAAAGATTAAACATGGGAAGTGAAAATTATCATAGAGATCAGAAATTTCACCACAGCAGAATAAGCATTTTGACACCAGACCATTTTAGCTGGAAGAAAAATAACAGCAGAATTAAATTTCCAGTAACTATACCTACTACATGAGTATTGCTGTACTCTGGCCTCGTTCCCCACATCCACGTCCTTAAATTTAAAAAAATACCCTTTCTGTCGATCTCATCCTATTTTAAAAGCAGCAGCAAGATCACCTTAGTCGAAAATAACAGTACTTAAGATACAGAAAGGCCGTCAGGGCTGAATAAGAACAGACTTCTATTCGGTTAAGTGCTGTGCACTTATCAGGTCACAAGTGAAAAGGACTTTGCAGGGTCCCTGGCTGGCCTGCGGTGTCCCTGCATTGGACAGCACGCTGAGATCCGGGCCTGCGAGCAGCTCAAGAGACAGCAGGGGATGTTGCAGATCAGGATTAAGGGTACTGGCAGAGGAGGATAGAGAAGGGAATTTTTCCTGGTGCTTTGTAACAAATCCCCTCTGTTTGGTGCACACATTAGCCAGAAAGGTTGTACACTACTGCATTACATGCTAACCCCATCCAAAAGGATAAACAAAAAAAGAAGAAGTGTTCCCAGCACCTTCTGGTAATTCAACAATAAAAAGCCCCATTCTTCTTTCTTTTCAGAGGCAAAGACCCAGTCTCTCTCTCTCTAAAAAAAAAAAAAAGGTGAATTATTCTTAATTTTTCCCTCCCTCTAGCATTGAGAGTTTATAGCCCTAGGCAGTAATTAAAGAGGCCTCATCTACATATTTATGATGTCTCAAAAATGGAGAATGCATTTTTTTAAAGGAACAGATGTATCGACCTGTTAGCCTGTGGGTTTTTTTTTAACCCTAAACATACTGAATCTTTTAAACCATTACTACAAAACCCTCTTCCACATTGAAAAGCAAATGAAAATTTTCACTGGCTCCATTAAAGAGAATTTCACGAGATTCTACTACACTCTGTGTTGGGTGACAGCTCAGGTTAGGAGACTGCAATTATTACATCAGAAATGGAACTTCCAAGCAACACAATTAAGAAAACAATTCAGTAAAACATGGTCCGCACCAGTTCCTAAGGCAGCCTGAACAGCCTCCTAGAGAGGGAGAAAAAAATTAAGCCAAACATTTCATCACTACTTCACACATTCTTCAGCATTTGGAAAGTTAGTGTGGATTTAGTTAGTTAGCGTGGATTCTGCTCTGGGCTGAGCTCTCCTCATGGCCAGATCTGCCATCCACAGTGAGAACTCTGTCCTGGTGGGACCAATGGACCAGGGTAATCTGCTGCTCTGCGGCCAAGGGAGACCTGAGCCATCACTGGAACAGGCCCAGCCTTGTCCCTGAGTCTAGAGAGACTTCACATGGTGCCTTGTGCTCTTGCTCCCCCAGGCTGCCCACCCTCACTGCCGGGCAGAGATGGAGCTGGAGTGGTGCTCACTGGAACATCAGCTGCTGCCCAGCCCCAAGCACTGCAACAGGCGCCATTCCTCCAGAAACCAGGTTTATAGCAAATAATCTTCCCACCACAAACCCATTCTGGGGGCAGGGGAGGAAAGGCAGCCCTTCCCAGGCAGCAGGGGATGCCGCTGTGAGTGGCACTCGAGGCCAGCAGCACAGCCTCACGCCAGGTCTCCATTTCCACAGGGGACCAGCCACCCTGCGGGGGCTGCACCACACAAGATCTAATCGGGAGGCACTTCGGACCACTCAAGGCAAGAAGGCCATAAATTAACAGACACGGGAAATAGCTTTATCGGTTATTCAGCACAGCAGCTCTAACCATCCCAGCCCCCTACCGCCACAGCACACAAGTTGGTTAATGCTGTTTATTCAATCAGCTAAAAACTAATAATTTCCTTCAAGTCTCCGGCATGCTGAGGGTCCTACGAGAGGGCAGGCAATCTGTATCTACCAAGTGACTTTGATGAAGCAACAAGCCAGGCGGGAGCGAGGGCGGGAGCGGCTGCGGCGGAGCGGGGCCGGGGCCGGGCGAGGGCAGGAACGGCCGCGACCCGCCAGGGGGCGCCGCCGGGCCGCGCCACTGCCCGCCGCGGGCACCGGGGGGGACCGGGACAGCCTGGGGGGGACAGGGACAGCCCGCGGGGGTCGCAGGGCCCGGGGCAGTGGTCCTGCGGAGGACACGAGGTGGAACAGGCGCGTTCCGTCGCCTGAAGCACGGACCCCCGAGGAGCCGGGTCGGAACCAGCGCCGCAGCTCCCGGGAGCTTGTCACCTCCAGGGATGGATCAAACAATCATTATTTCTCTTAACGCCCTGTCCTGGTGGTAAAATTTGTCGGTCCGGAGACAAAAACCATCTAGTTCCACTTGACATTTCCCTTGCCATTAAACATATTGTAAGAAGTTGTTTCTTGCACTATCAGAACGCACCTCCGTGTGTACAGCCAGGTTTAACGCTGCTAATTGCGTGTAATTGCAGGGATCCTCCGCCCCAGCCGTGCCCGCCCGCGGCACAGCCCAGCCCCGAGGCGCAGCCCCGGCAGCCCGCACAGCGCGGGCACAATGCAGCTCCGCACGTCTGCACCCAGGCACATGGCTCACTCAGCATTCAAAGGGCTCCCAGCCCGCTTTTCAGTACGAGAATTTTCAAAGATGCTTTCAAAGATCATCTTCTGGAAAAAGTTTAATATCTATCCATGAGAACTAATTTATTTCTTCTACTAGATATGGTACAAAAAAGTATAAAATGTCAGGTGAAAAGCTGTTTTCATCATTAAACACTTGAAAAAGGAAGTTGTTTTAATAAAGCTTTATTTACCATAAGCTGTTAAATAGCTACTGCTGTTGGCTTTGAGCTATTAAAAAGGGCCAGATGTGAGACAAAGCAGCGTTTGTTATGCTGGGTGAGGAGAATAGATATTTGTGCTGTGCTGCTTTCCATTGTTGCTCTACAAATGTGCAGTAATCCCCAGAAGACTTTCTATCATCTTTGACTGCGGGAGCAGGAAAGCGAGTGTGTATGCGCACACAGCGCCCGGCAGGCACAGCTTCAGGGAGGTGGGAGCAGGTTTTTGTAATTTATGGTGGCTTGAGCTGCAAGGGCTGGCAATTTTGTCGGGTTTAAGGAAGCTGTTTCCGCAGCCGTGTGCTTGGGAACGTTTTTATACACAGAGCCCATTATATGCAGGCACCAAGAGCCAGCCGGATACACACAAAAGCAAACCCACACATGCTTTTGAAAAAAAGACAGCATGACAGCTTGCATAAGCAAGCCTGCCCGACTCCTCTGGGAGGAGGAGCGGCGGTGTGCACAAGTTGTTCAATCATGGAGCACATCTGCACCCTGATTACAAAAGCAAAGGTGGTCGGGCTAGCTGGAAGCACACACACAGCACTGGGATATGACCTATACTTAAAGTATAGGCATAGAAATATAAAATACCTCACACACTGTGTAAGAGAGAGAGCTAAGGAGAGAGCTCCCTTGAGCCTGGGCAAGCTGGTCACCAGCCAGCACTAACCATTAAGCACATGAACTGCCTCTTGCACCGGCAGCCCTCACCTCCAGCCTGCTGGCTGAAATGAGTGGTTTCCTCAGACCCAGAGTAGCATCTGCAGATCACAGGTAATTGCCCTGCTGCAAGCTTGTATTATAAGGTTGGTTTCCCTGCATTCCATCCAGCTCGTAGTGTCATCAGCTCTGCCAGCTTGTTATCTTTAGGGAGAGCAAGGAGGTAAAAGGACACTGCAGTTTAAAACAGCAAGAGATAATAACACAAAATTAAAGGCAAAAGTGTGTAGAAGTGTGCTACTGGGGAGCAAGGGCTGAGAGCCCTGCTATAGTGCTCTCAGAGGATTTGCACACTCCAATATAGACAGATCTGCTAGAACAAATATTGACAGTTCACAGCAGAACCCACTGATCCAGAGGTTTACTGTATGTATTGTAGCTTGCAAGTAAGAAATACTAATCCTCATTGGGACAGCTACAAGCAAATGAGCCATCCCTAAAAGCTTGCTAGGTTTTGCTCAAATGATTTCATAACCAGTGTCCCTGATCACTCACACAACAATGATGTAAAAAATCTCTCCCTGATAAATTGCCAGTCTCCAAACTGAAGCAGAATCAAGCACCTCTTCCCACCTTCTGGGCTCAGTGGGAGGAATTGCAGAAGTCAGGTGAGCATAAGAGCAGAAAAAGGTTTGCATTCTGGCATGCAAGGCTTGCTTATTTACCTAATGAAAGCTGCTTCTTTCAGAGGTTCTGTGGTAAGATGCAAAGCATTTGCTGAGAATTCATTGTGTCTGCCTACCAAATCCTGCAAACAGGCATGAGGCATAGCTAACATCACCTGGCTTCACACCTTCTGGGGGCTGAGCCTAGAGAGCTGCAACAAAGAACATCTATGAACTGGAAACTTTTTCCTACTTTTGCTAGACATTTATTAGCTACTAAAGGAAACCAGCTACTTTAGACACGAGCGCCTAAGTTATTTGCTTAAAATCTGAGAGATGAGCTACAGAAGACAACCTAATATAAGCATTTTCTAAAGGTCTAGAGGGAACAGTAATGACCTAGCCAAACTGTGAAAGACAGTCTCAGAAGGAGAAAAGGACAGAGGAGAGATGGCACTAGCAGCAAATATTTTTAACAATTACCTGTCAAAAATTGAAGATGTTACTCTGAGTTTGCTATGCTCTGATAACAACTCTCTTGCAGCAGATAGCCTGCTATATAACAAAGAGAGGTCAAAATCTCCTGGGTCAACCCAAAGAAATGCTCCTAGCAAGAACTATCTCAAGCCCACTGTGAATTAGAAGTGAGAAGGATTTGCATTCTGACACTGAAGGCCCTCTTACTTATCAGATGAAACCAGGCATGTTTTGGAAGTTGAACTGTAGCATTTGAAGGAAATTGCTGATTTCTTCTCATGATACTGCACCATCACAACTTCTATTCCTCATTCCTGAGTGGCAACACAAAGAATATAACAATCCCCTATCCCCAAACTATATTGCACCTAGTAAGGAATGAGGATAGATTTGGAGTACTTTTTTCCCCCCCACTAAGTTTAGCAACATAAAGAAGACAAATAGTCAAAGTAGATGGTAATTTCTCCTTATTGTCTATAAAGTAAGATCTATTAATATTTTCTTTCATTTTATGAGATAAGGAAGTCTTCCTAAAACCAATGATTTCTCATAAGTCACTAGGGAGAGCATCACTGCTTTGCAGAAGACCACTCAGGGAGAGGGAAGGAATGGAGGAAAAACATTAGCTCAATCAGCAAAGTCCCTGGAGAACAGAGCAGCTGAATAGCTGCTTTGAGACACATGCTCCAACAATTTTTACATCAGCCATTATTCTGGCCTGTTCTGATGAAATTTAAATATTTACCAAGCTCCCCAGAATAGAAGCAATATAAATTTCAGGAGGACCAGCAAAACCTGTAAAAACTAAATATACCTGAAAAAGTAAAGTAGATGTTGGATGGCTGTGAACTTCTATAACTGGAGAAACAGAGCAGTTGCTGGCATCCAAATTACATTGTCTGCACTGCTTTTAGGTACTATCCAAATGGGGCTTCTCACAAACTCTCCACTTGCTTTGAGTTATGACGATTTACTGCTAGAGGGTTACTTTCATTTAAGTAACTTAAACTAGAAATATTGGGCATCTAGACAAAACAAAACTACAGGTTTAGTAATGTATATAATCTTTTTTTGTCATCTTCACTTTAAGGCAACTGGCTGGATAGCCATCTATATGAATACTTCTGGACCTGCAGAATATACATTAAAAGCCAAAGGATTTGGTTTTACTGAATTGTCAATACAATTGGATAAACATTCAGTGTTTCAAGTCGCCACCAAATCCTAAATTTTAAGAAACTGTACTGAGAGTCTGGGTAAATTGAGCCAGGATTGGACAAGCAAATCAAATAACTGTGTATCCCTCATGGAAAACTCTTCTGTACATACATAATCAAACACTGTGTGAACACAATATCCTGGAAGACTTGAAATGTGACTGCTGTTTATGTTAGTCTCAAAAGCTAGTATTCAAGGACCTGAAACACACCCAAAGGGACAGATGCCACTGAAACTTTATCACAAAGCCCAGAAATACTTTGGACACCCTAGAATTGATTTTGAACACAACATATTTTAAAACTAGTTCCAACTGCAATGCTTTCAATTCCAATAAAGTCAAATCTGCACACATCCCTGCTACTTGCCTATCTGTAGTGTGGTCATTGCTATTCGTGCTTTCCAAGTGCCCAGAATTCCAGTAAGGTAGAAATTCTTCCAGACACCTAGATTACAAAATACTGCAGGAGCTTTACACAACAAAGCCTGCTGCCTTCAAGAAAGATTTTAACTGAAATATCCATGATCCTCTGCCCCATTTGGTTTTCTCACCACCTGATCAATGGAGAGGAACCTTTTATCTACAAACTGGCCTCTAATAATTACCAGTGTCCCACACCTCCTTTAGAGGCAAATAAAGAGAACTTTACACTTACCATGAGATAAGTTTCCTTTTATCAAGGATCTTAACAATTTAGTTTTCAAAGGTTTATGAATTCCATGGTTAAAGATCTGTCATGTGCTCAGTTCACTATCAAACCTCTTGGGATAATCAGGAGCAGATTTCAGTAGAATTTCTTCTGAGAGCACAGATCCCTGTTAGCTGTACCTCCACTAGGTCTCTCACCCTCAGGTGATAGCACAACCAAAGCTGAAATGGCATTTGGCAGAGCACAACACAGATCTCCAGCAGGTTTTTGAAAATCCTCTCAAGTATTTGAAAGCAGCAGCTATAAAAATGCTAAACTTGGCCAGAAGAAAAGTTACCTTGGCCAGAACAAAAGCTACCTGCAAAGACTAGGAAGCAATGTGTTAAGAAGAGGAGAGCACAGTTCCCACCATCCCCACTGCTGTTTCGACTGGAACAGACCAGGAGCGAGCCTGACAACTTATGAGTGACAACAAACTTCTCACAAACTGAAGCAGGCAGACTTCCCATTTTTATTACAGACAATGTAAACAGGAACACTATTGATAATGAATTATTTATAGTGTGGTCCATAAACTAAGACACTTAGACTGCCTTGCATTTTTCATACCACCATCATTACTACAAAGTATATGCCCAGAAGCTCTTTCCCATAACTGCAGGACAAAGCCAGCCCTGTGAACAGAGACCTGAGCTCCTCTCAACCCCAAAGGCTTCACTTCTTCAGCTTCTCTGGCTTTCCAATTACACCCAGTGCTGCTCTGGGTGGATGCCATCTCCACCAAACACACAGTGCCTAACACAAATCACAGTTCAGGCTAGGGCCGGCACAAGCTAGCTTAATATGAACAGTGAAGTGACAGTGTAAAATCATTAATGAATGCATTACTCGAAGTTAAGGATAAAACATCTGATGTTACCCTTCCTGCAATTTCAAGACAAAATTTCCAGCATTCAGCCAGACTTCCAAATACAGAATTAACTTGATAAACTTTGACTGTACATCCAGGTGACAGCTGGATAAAAGCAGTTAAAGTCCAGATGGTATTTTCTTCTACCCATATCCTTCCTTTTTTTTTTTTTTTTGTTTAAATGGTTATTATAACACAGTGGAACCGACCTCAAAAAGCTGCACACTTTTCTTCTTTGCTCCCAACAGCAACACTACAGACTCCAGAGGTCAGCTTTAGAGCCTTCAAGTTTTTCTGAAGCCTTGCCTGATTAGACATACTCTGGAGTGGCTTTCATTGTGATCAAATGTGATGTGCTGGTGACACGCATACAAAGCTGGCAGAGCAGCCACACCGCAAAGCCTTCAGCAGGCAGGAGTCAATGTAACGACTCTTGGAAACAACACTTGGCTACCCTGAAAAGGAAACAAGTATCCCCTCTAAAAAGGTTCTGATGACCTCAAGGAGAGACAATATCAAACCTTGCAGAGAGTACAGCTACAGCTGCGTCTACAGCTCCTTGTCTTTCGTTCTTGATTTTTGTGATCCTTGAGTGTTTACATCTTGGCACTTCTTCTTTTCCAGAATAACTGAAGTGCATTAGATCTGAAATTTGGAGGGATATATTTTGAAAGATGGTTCATTGCTTAAAAAGCCTAGCTGCCCAATATATTATATTACAGGATTAAAAAGGTTCCTGCTTATTGCATGACTGATCCAGGCAGGGATATAAAAAGAAAGGACAGGTTGGCATGAAACAAGTCATGTTCCAGGAGCAGTCCATTTGCTCCTGTCCCATTTGAGACAAGGGAAGCAATTCAAACAGTATCAGATGTGAGAGTTATTTTTTCTGATTTTGTTTCACTTGACATACCCCAATTCATGAAGAAGGAGTTATTTTGTAAACAGCAGTTCTTCCTTCCCAATCAAAAAGCCATGTCACAAACTTGAACTACTTCAGATTAAGGACTTCTTTGACCCACACTTTCCTACCTTTCCCATAGGTGAGATATTGAGCCTGACTCCACTGTCCCTTGTAATACATTTAGATACTCACCAGTCCTGAATAAGGAAATTTCTACTCTCTTATCTTTCTATGCTGTCTATCAGTGGGTTAAGACCTAGGCACTTGTAGCTTTTCCTCCTAAGGTGATGGTGGTATTCAAAATGGCAGACAGTAAACAACTAAATAATGAAGAGCTCTTTCTTTTGTCTATACACTTCTCAGCTTCTAATTTCACTGTTTCAACTGTACAAAGCATAAGAAGCAAGAAAACACTGGCATAAACACTGTCTTCCTCCAACAGCAGACTTCTGGGCTTTCGGCAAACAGCAAAGCAGCAACAATTAAACAAGTCCCTAAGTCAGATGCAGAAAATAATGATTTTAAAATAAAAGTTTAACAGAACAAAATTCACCAACCTTTTTACACGTTGGCACAAATACTGGAGAGGTACAGACAAACAGGATTGCTATAATAGAATACATAACAAAATATTTTTATGAAAAACCACAGGACAAAGTATGACTTCCCAGTCCTTTTCAACAATCACTTCTCTTTAGAAAAATAAGAATTATTTGACAACTTTTTCTTACCAGCTTGAATATAGAGGTATTACTATAATACTAGGCATTATGACCATCTGAACAACAGGACAAGATCAGAGCTTGAACCTTTCTTGACTGCACAAGATTGTGCTCAGAAAGGAAGCTGTAAGCCAAAGAAGAAGAAAGCGATACTAAACAGAACCCTAACTTGAAGAACTGGAGACCTATGTCTGCCCAGAAAGACACAAAAATACATGTATTGAAAGTAATTTGTATTAGCAACCAATCAAAAAAACCCCAAAACTAAATAACTCTGCATCAAAGTCTGTAGAGTGTAAGTTAAGCAACATTAATCACTTTCCTCTGCAATCATTAAAGCATTACAATGATCTTTCTAAGATTTTCAATGAAATATCAGTGTTTATTAAGCACTTATATGAGTTCAATCATATACTTGTTAATAAAAGAAAGAAACAAATAAATGGAAACCCATTAGAGTACTGTAAGATCAGTAATTGACTGTAAGGTCAATTCAGTCCCTGAAAATATCCCAGGATAACAGTCAAAAGTCAGTGGATCTTGGTTCCACAGAATGACATACTACCACCTGCAAGGGTTATAAATCCATTGGACAAACTGCTATTTTCAAGCTTCTTCCCATTTTGCTTTCCATGAGAATGGATCCAGTTTCCACATAAATTTCTTCTTTAACTGCCTTCAATAAGCCTGAAAACATGTAGAGGGATGTGTATGATGTTATAATGCAACACTGTGACTTCTACTGCTGAGCAACAAAATCATAAACTTTTCAAAAATGCTAAGTGGAAAGGTATTTTGCTCAAATGTTGACCTTATTTTAGGGAGCCAAATTTGCTCTCTACTAGAGTTTTGTTACTCTGGTCTCTTCTACAGCAGAGGTACATTGGAGGAGCTCAGTTACATGCTCTCTAGGTGATTTGTCCAAGGTGTCAACACAGGCAATTCTGAATCTTTCACTTAAGCCCCAGACAGTGTCCTAACAACTAAGTCCTTCCTTCCCTGTCTGTCACAAGAAGCTCAATGTTAATAGATTGTCCTATTCTACTTCCAGCTGACGTTAGAAATACAGATTCATTCTCTGAAATGGTTTGAAACCCATTTAGATACCTGTTTCCTGGGATGACTCTAATTTATTCAAGTCTCTCAAGTACTGCTGAGGACCTAAGTTAGTCTATTGCTGCCACCTCTTCAGGCTGTCAGAGCTGCCATCTCCGCTCCCCCCTTGCCTTAGCTTCTCCTTCAGGACTTGTTCAGATCTCTAGAAAAGATTGGTTTATATTACCTGTAATTCAAGTTTTTTAAAACATGGTTATGTAATACAAGTGCTTTTAATACATCACACCTGTCACAGAGTCAAGACTCACTAATGAGCTGCATAGCAACTGCAGTGCTGTTGTGCAGCTATGGGAAGAAAACCTCTGATGGGTGTTAGCAGCAAAGTTCTCAAGAGCTTTCTGACTAGCCTGTGAAAAGCACCTCACCAGCACAGAATTTTTCAATAAGCCTCCTTCCTTGTGAAAGCCAACAGATCTGCTACTGATTGAGCTAACACATGCAAATACAGACATAAGCATACATGTGCACACAGAAAGGGATGAAATGCTGGGGAAGAAAGAATTCATATTACAAACCCAGGTAAACACTTGGTTGCAAGATCAAACAACAAATCCTGAGTGTTACAGAACCTAGGAGAAAAGCTCACACAACTGATACTCAGCAAGTTTGTCCCAGAAACAAGGATTTTATTCTGCAGCTTAATTCATCTATGATGCAGAGCATGCCTAGCTTCAGCCTACGTTTTTACGAATCATCCCATGTACTAAATTGTGAGGGGAAAACACGGAAATGTGATATATTTTGTTTGATGCATCATATTGCCATGGCTCTACCTGCGAGAAATTGAATTTCTAAATTAGTTTAAAACATCCATTTAAGAAAACATGTCCAAGAATTGAACAAGCAATTTAACACTCAATGGAATAAAGCAGCATTTAACCCTGAGGGTGACCCAGCAGCCTCCTCACAGGTTCAGTGAAGCACAGGCTGCCTTGTCAGTCTCTGAGAATGAGGCAGGGCCAATAGGTAGAAGGGAGCTGGTTAGGACACACACTGGCAAGGAAAATATCAGAGTTGGAAGGTCATATAAATTGCTAGACATGGAGACGAGATCTGTCAAAAAGACAAACTACCTAACAATTTTAACCTATTGGCTAGAGCTGTCCGTGTCAGCATAATGTTAACATATATTATAACCTCATCACAAAAACATCCACGTAGATGGAGGAGAACTGCAGCTAAACCTCCTCTCTTATCTTCTGTTTAGACAGGAACTCATTCTAACAGAGGCTTAAGGAAGAATTTTTCTGGGTTTAGGTTTTTTTTTTTAATCTAAACCTAACATATCGAATATATATTACAAGGTAAAAAAAGCTGGCTAATATGCTAAAAACATAGCTGTCAATTCCTCTACAGCTAGAGAGTTTATCAAAGCATCCATCACAAGCACCTCTATTTCCAGACAACAGTGAGTTTTTTACTTATCACTACTTTAAAATAAAAGCTTTTCTGAACAGTCACTGAAATATTTAAAATAGAAAAGTGGGCATTTGCTAGACAGGAGATTAACTTTTTCATATTTTAAATTGTCTGCGTTTCTCCCAACTATTACGACTAACTCAATCATAATTATGGAGCTGTGATTTTTCCTCTACCAGATGTTGATGACTTTCCATTTTAATGTAAAATCAAATCATGGTATCTCTTCTGATGAGATCTCAGACTTTTCTACACCACATGACTTTTACTGTCTGCCTCAAAGCCCCACTGCTTTGCAGAATCTTGCTTGTGTCCCCTCTGCCCTGGCCTTATTTGGATTGGCATTAGAGAGAAGGCCTTCGGGAAGGCCTGGAAGCACTCATCAAGTTAGTAGGTGGGACACTTCCCTGGGAGAGAGTATTAAGTTAAACCTCCAAGAATACTCTCAGGGAATCCTGATATTGCTAATCCCCCAGGGTTTACGCATGAAATGTGACATTTGAGATTAGTTCAGAAGCATCTGTTCATAATGCTGAGAACTGAACCTCCAAGAATTCACCACACATCATTTTCAGAAAAAAGACACCTCCCCTAAAGCTTCATTTCCCTTTTGAGCCACTAAGGCAAAAATCTGATGATTATAAAACTGACCTGTTTATCACATTATGACCCACTAAGTGACACATTAAATCCAAATGACATACCTCCTTCCAAGTTCCATTAGGTTAGATTCTACTTAGGGTGCACACCCTACTTCAAGTAATTTTTTTCTTTTTTTATTTTTGAAGACTAAGTCAGGATTGCTCTTACATTTTAGGATTATTCTCACATGTCAATTTTCATGGCAATTAGCCTGTTGAGTATGGCAATCAATGAAGAAAAACATAGCCAGCAAACAGAAAATTAAGAACTTGTGGTTTCTGATTTTTTGTTTGGGTGGTTTTCTGGTTGGCTTTTAGGTTTTTTTCCCCTTTTGTTTGGTGTGTGGTGTTGTTTGTTTCCTGTTTTTTCCCCTCCTAAATACAATACAAGCAGCTGCCTATTCTGAAGGATTTGTAAAGGTAATGTATATTCACTCCCAGCTATTCAAGCAGGCAGCAGATACTCATGAATTCTGAGAGATGCACGTAATTATGCCTGAATGATTATTTATCTAGAATGAAGAGCAACTGTGAAGCATCTATCACTCTTTGTTCCAGGTCAGAAGTTTCAGATAGCCATTTAAAAAGAAAAAAATAGCATCATGTGGATGAAGCAACCAACAATATAGTGAGCACCATGAATACTGAACACAGAAATCAAAGGGGTTCAGCTCAAAAGTTAGAGCTGTTTGTCATGTATTGCTCAACATGAAAAATTAGTTTGGTTCACAAAAGAAACATTAACAAAAACCACTAAATCTTTTAAAAGATGCATTATATGCTTAGGGTAGCCATTTTCTACTGATTGTGACATCTGTCCTGTTAATTTCTTTTAACCAGACAGTAAGCAGGATATAAGAGGAGATCAAGTACAACCTATAGATCAAGGAGCCCATACTGAAGTACTGACAACATGAACAGCATCCCATACACCTACAGGGTCTAGTTCCCGTACTGCATCACCTTCAGAAGGTCAGAAAGGTGCTAAAGAGTTGTAACACTTAGATTCCAACGACCTCTGGCTACAGAGCTCTCCAAAATGTGCTATTTCTATTTGAAAAAAACCCTAAAACTTCAGCATACTCTGTTTGGTACCATTTTCAATAGAGCTTTCCATTGGCCAAGCACCGTCTGAACCAAGGCAGTATGGCCACACCTACATCAGGGATTTCAATTCCCTGCCATTATCAATAGTATTTCTCATGGAGATAGATGGAAAGGAAAAGGCTATAGGAAAGGACAGCTAATACTTTGGAAATCTGCAGCAAGAGATGCAATTTTACTGCTGTGCCGTCCTGCATGCCTGTGAAGCATGTGATCTGTCTGCACCAGGGCATCCAGCATTAGCACCACTGCTGGGGGTATCAGTAAATGGGGACAGTGGCAAAAAACCAGTTTGTCTGAAGTAAATGAACTCAGACCTTTTGTCATTCTTCACTGGTTACAATAGCACAGAACAAACCCTCATTCTCCATTAAAAAAAAAAAAAATCAGCAAAACAAAGGATGGACTTGGTTTGACTAACTTTGTTTCACTGCCTTGATGTAGAAAATCAAACCAAAAAAGAAGACCATGGCAGAAAGCTGGAATTCATTCAAGTAAAAGGTTGCTGGTTTCATGCTACCCTTTCATGCACCAAGACGAGAAAGGAATATTAACCAAATTCTAATCTCAACCAGGACAGTTTAACGCTCATTTTTAAGTATGTCATCTAAGAAAACAATGAATGAGTTAGGCTTTAAATTTGTTCTTTCTTCAGGGAAAAGAAATAGCAAAGGTATTTAAAATTAAACAGGACATTCACAATTAATCTGCTTTTTAATTAACTTACTTTGCTGCTGTAAGTGATTCTGCATTTACTCTCATTCTTTTGAAAATTCCAAAGTGCTACTTCTGACCTGTGATTTACTGTTGCCGTACATCTTTATAAGCAGTACTTTAGTTTAAGTGGCAGTTGCATATTAATTACAAAGTTAATTATGTGCTATGTAATCATGCTGTAATTCATTAGTTTACTCCGCAGTGTGAAAGGATAATGCTAAATGGAAGACCTGATGCAGAGTATTTTAGTAATTTACATTTTTTGCATCAAATATTCAAAATATTAACCAGAAAACATTGTCTGCACTTAAAGAAGCCTATAAACCAGCTCATCGTTATTCTAGCAGCGATTGTGTTAGAACCTTTCCTCCTTAAAACAGTTGCAGCAATTTAAGTGGGGTAAAGTATCTTCTCTAAAACCAAGTACATAGTTTCTAAGGCCAGGGCAAAAAATCAGAAATACTGGACAAGTACAAGAATCCAAATTTGATACTTAACATGACTCATTGTCAAAAGATGTGCTCTCTGCTTTCTCAAATCAGTGTTTTAAAGATGTTTCAGCTTAAAAACCTGAACACTGATGCATCCAGTAGTATAAATCGCAGGTGAAGATATTGGCTGCAGGCTTTTATGACTCTTCATTACTGACCCTTTGCATGAAGTACTTATAGCCAGGAAATTTACTTCTGGTTTCTGCCCAAAATCTACAGGGAAATGCAATTCCTGTTTGCACTGGTCTCAAAATAACTCTACAGATCTATGTTTCCCAACAGAAGTACTGAACAGAAATGTAAATATTTATTTTTAATATAATGATTTTTGGTGAAAAATGAACTGGGCATGATACCATAAAGCTGTTTCTCTGTCCCAGGTTTAATTATCCCTGGAACTATTCATCTTACTCTGATCAATAGAAATACAAGACCTAATTTTTACAAAGATGCTCTTAGTCATGAAGAATTCCTCTTCTAAGGGCACCCCTCCACCCCTCCAAAAGTATTCCAGCATTTACTGGTCTTCCTCAATCAACAGTGGATTTTAAACACCAGATCTTGGGAAGTTCTAGTTTTTCTCCTTCCATTAGCTATCACTGAGATGTAAAATTATGCTCTTTGTCTGATATTTAAAAATCAGAGGTAGGAGTTTCTCCTTCTAAAACTAACACCATAAAACCCATGATAAAAAAGCACTTTAAAACCCTTGATAAACAGCAGTTCTATCACTTACAATTAGAGACAGACAATGCAAAGGATCTATGTTTTTCAGCACATACACTTCATGTCTACATTGCAGCCATATTCACTTCCTAAAACAAAAGCACGGCTACTTTAGCTATTGGTATATCTGCAGAAAATCGAGACATGCCATGAACAGGGTAGTCAACTTCTGTGCCGTGTTTTAACTGCACAATCTTTATTATCAGGCATATTGCATCAATGAAAGGAAGCCCTAAATATCCAAATAAACATCAAGAGATCAGCAAATCCGTGACTGAGTTTGCAGCACCTCCACAATTCTGTCTTGGGCTGAACAAGTTTCTTCTTGAAGTCATTTGGGGAAAAAAAGAATCCATATTTTTACAGACAAATTATGACAGTAAAACTACTAAGAGCTTTTCACTTCTTAAAATTCTAAAACTGTTGTTTAGAAAACATCATAGGGACCTCAAAATATAAACAAAATGCTCAAAGAGTAACTGAAGTTCCAGTGGGAAAAAAAGGAATTAATGATACAGTACTACCAAAAATTTAAATACAGCAAAAGAGCATGCTGTTTTATGCTACTGCAATTTGTCCACTACATATATAATTTTGTGGGCTGGAGATGGTTACTTGAACTTTTTTAAACATGAGTGAAAGGAAATGCACATGTGCCAGTGTCTTTGTAAAAACAAACCTGAAATCTGTGTAAAATCTTGGTGTGCTCTGTCGTGTCTGATAACAATAAATAGTTCTCTTGCTTTGAGCAATATGGTTCTGGATTTCCTAAGAAATGGAGCTGAAAAATTAATCTCAAGCACTTCTAGAAAAAACAATAAATATTCTGTCTAATACAAAAGGAATTTTTAGGATTCCTGATCAGCAGAAAAGCAATTTTACTTGCAAACCTGCACACAAGTACCACAACAATTTAAAAAAATCCAAAACCCAAAAGCATTTACTCCCCCTTTAGAAGGAGGCACAAGACATCTCCCTCGATCAGTAAAGCTTGGACTTGCTGAGCTGTGTAATTAATTTAGATCTGTAGGGACTGGGTTACACAACACACAGATCTCCAACCAGCTCTGGCTTCTATTTCAGAGCAGGTATATCTAACGTGTTGTTAAAATGTGTATGGTATGGACAGATCCCTGCACTGGTTTTACAGAGTCCAGAACAACGCTGTTTTTGTGAATGTATGATGAAATCCAAAATTAAAAAAAAAAACAAAACCCAAAAAAAAACCCCAAGAAAACAAACCCCAAACACAGCTCAAATTCTCTTCGACATTTAGCTCATGGCAGGAAGTATCAGCCTTCGAGTTCTATATGGTGATATAAAAAAAACTTTTAAGAGCAAGTAAAGCTTTGAAAAAATATTAAGAAAATTAATTTTATTTAATTTAAATAGAATATGGTTATATGGTTGACTCATCCTTTTAGCTTTCTTGGTGATTTCTGCACAGAAAACAAAGAAACAAACCAAAACTTCTGGTTAGATTTTTCTCCTACTTTAGCAAAAGGCCCATTAATTTGGGCCTGGATTCTCAATATCCATTTCAGAGAGGTTTTAGCCTTAGCTAACCATCCAGGTTCCATCAACAGTCAACAGAGCAGTACTTTCCAAGGACATTTTGTCCTTCACTAAGACAGATGTCAAAAATGGGTGGCACAAATTGCACCCTGGAGATACCTATTTCTGATTACAGTGATTATAGAGCAAGTCTAGATAATTCCTTTAAAAAGCCTGACTCTTCACTGACTTCGAGGATGATGAACACTCTTTAATCCCAACCTCATTTTTAAAAACAAAACTTATTTTCTAGATATTTCTGAAATTGTGTACCAATATGACAAAATGCATTAATTTTAATTTGGGCAGAATTAATAGTATCTGATATTAAAATTCTTAATTGTTACATGATACTTGGTTTCTCATTACAAAAATATAGCAAGTGTTTCTTACATAATTAATAAGACCTACATCTAATTGCAAATTGTAAATATGTATATTCTACTTGCCCATTTGTAAAATGTAAGCACACTCTCTTCCAAAAATCGTTAAAAATAAATATGAAGAGACCTTTCTTGAGGCTTGACTTTTGTAGAACATGGATAATTTATGTAAAATAATCAGTAATTTATATAAGTCTCATTACCTACACTAACGTGTAGCTGCACATATGTTTCATACATAATAAAAAGGGAGAATATTTTCCATTATTTGGAGTCCTAGACAAGGGACCTGGGAAGGTGCATTCACTTCCCCATCACTCCTCCCATGGAAGCCTGGCAAAGTCATAGGTTCATCTATGCAATTGTTTAACAGCAGTGGAATAATACACTTTCCCAGGGTGTTATGGGAATAGATCCATAAAAATTATGATCTACTCAATTAGCCCAATCACACAGGTAACATTAAAGCATCTAGATGAAGTATATTGCAATACAAGTGTTTTCTTCAAATTAAATACATCTCTCTCAGCCATGCAATGAAGCTAAATTACAAAAGCTCCCTAAGACAAATATCCTGAAAGAAAACAAGCCTAGAGTTCAACATGATGGATAATCACCTTTAATTATTAAGGAATAATAAAAATCACAAAACTCTGAGATTACTTAGGCTCTTTGCCTTTATCAACAAATTTATTTTAGAGCAAATTTTTAAAGAAAGCCTGAAACCACCACACTTTAGGCAAGACCATTAGCACATTCTTGTTTGTCCTGGTACAGCCTTAAAAGAAGAGAGTGCTACTGATTTACAACTTTGAAAGTAAACAGGACTGCAAATCTCTGGCACATATCTTCCTTATCACCCTTCTCAGGACATGCAGGCATGTAATGAATCCCCAGAACAGCACAGGCCGCCATCTTGGCTCACCTTTGCTAACACAAGGCTTGCATTTCTCATTTGCTGCTGGCTGTCCTTGCACACCTTTGCTCCTCTGATGGCTCCCACCAAGGGAGGGGCAGCACACAAAGGCTGCTCCCAAAGCAGTGACCATCCCAAAGCATCATCACCCAGCAAGCAGGATGACACTGCATTACCTCATTACTGACACCTGGTCAAGCTGTGTTATTAAACAAAAAGGACTCCACAGTTCAGCAGCTCTAGTTACTCTGAAAGCTCAAAATTTGTTTCTGAAATAAAGTAATATATCCACTAATGGCACTCTAAATCTTCTGTTTTTCCTTAGTCATGTTCTAAGATGAGCTACAAACCTGGGTCTGTTCCCCACAAAATTCAGCAACTTGGTCTCATTCTTGCAATAAATTCCTCATGAAAAGTAATTTCTGCCCACTGAGACCAAGTTTTGGTAACTCTTGTTATCATTCAACTGCAATAATTATCAAGGAAGTAAGAATGCTGAGTCCTTGCTCAGTACGGATGTAACAGTTCAGACAGCATGCTCAGTGTGAAAAGTCATCAAAAATTTCCTTCTCACCACTTCTGCTATAGGCTTCTCTATCACAACTACAGCTAGTAATTTCAGATCTCAAATGTTTTGTTTTCATTGGACCCCAAAATAACATATCTGAGTCCTGCATCTCAAGATGTCTCTCTACTTAGAATATTTTAAGGTTCAATTCTCTTCTTCCTGCGAAAGCATGTTCCAAGACCTCCTTGTTTGTGAGACAATCTTTCAAAGGTTTACCAGTCTCCATACTCATGGTGGAGCATCCAAAGCCCCTCAAGTAGCTTGCCCCAGTACCAGTACAGAAAATGAAGTTAGTAGGAGAAGTTTTTAACGCTAAAAGCCAGGACTGTCCCCTGGTGAGACATTTGTCAGGAAGCACTTCATCTTGCTAGGCGGTCTGATCAGTCAGGAGCATAATTACTGCAACATACTTCCCTACTGCCAGGTCCAGCCTGGGACAGCAGGAGCAGACTGTGTGGGTTTGTGCAGCCCCATGGGGCAGGGCTGGCATGGAGGGGCTGCCGGAGAAATGCTGCAAGGCCCAACCTGGCCCCACTGCTGAAGGCTCTGCTCACCTCAGACACAGACACACATCAAACACTAACTCATCTAACAGTATCTGCCCTCTTATTACATGCTTTGAAATGCTTGCCTCTCATCTTACAACCTGCTTTATTCTTTTGTTCACCTTTAGAATATTAAAATTACTAAACTGGAAATGATACCTAAATGAAGAGATCCAGACACCACTGGAGCAGATAAAATGATCAAACAGGCAGTCTGAGAAACTCTGCATCCTGGTGTTTCATACTCTGGAACTGCTGATCCATCAGCAACTCAAAGCAACTGGGAATCCTGCAGTGTGCCTGGCAGCAGTGCTTGCAGTCTAACTTCTAACTTATTACAGACTTCTTTTTGTCAGCTCATGATGGCAGTTCTTTCTAGGGATAAATAACTTGCATATCCATATTTGCTACATCTAAATAGAAATATAGTCCTTCTTTAGAAGTCGAGAATCAGAAGCACCACTACTTTCCACTTCCCCCCAACCTGTTTGACTGATGTTTTCAGCAAAGAAGCATAAAACAAACTTTTTGCCTTCAAAAAATACAAAGTTTTACAAATAAAGAGAAAAGGGACAGAGAAAATTATGTACTAGAGGCCAGAGATTAATAAAAGTAGTGTCACAGTATTGAATATGGATAATTACACACACACACACACAATTTGAAGAGATAAATAGGTATAACACCACCAAAGAAAAAGTTATGTACTTTAGGTGTGCAAGTCAAGCAGTACACAACAAGAGAATCACAGGGATCACTGTTTAATCAGAAGAAGGTCTCTCAGGAAAACTGTTTGCTAATTCTGTAAGAAAAAAATGACAGCAACAAGTATGAAGGGCACACACCAGAGAAAGAGAGAAAAGGGGACAAATTGCATTTTACAACAGAAAAAGCCATGAATTGTTCCTGAGACAGGAGCTTGGAATGTGGTTTTGTTAATTTTTATCAACATGAGAATCTCCAAAGAAGAGGCTGCTAACATGAAGAGCTGACAGGGTTCACTATAACACAGAACAATGAAGGAAAGAACAGATGGAGGAGAAACGTCTTCTTTTCCTTCACGTATCTGTGAGATGTTTGACTTCACACACATCCCAGGTTAAGTATCAAAACTAAAACTAAATTTGATGGCTCATATTCCTAATAGGATACAGTGCCCTTCACCTTTAGGTCAAGAGTTCAAATGCAAGCCCAATCAGTGGTGACCAAATGTTGTTACCATCTGCCTGTTTAGAGGCCTAGACAAGAAAAGAAAGGTTGTTCAGCTCAGTCCCATTGTTAATGGGCAGGTGTCTCCATCACAGCAACAACCATCACGAGTGTTACTGACTGGAAGTTGAGTCAGAGAGGTCAAGAACTGAATGGGCATAAAAACTAAATTAGCAGATTAGAGAGTCCCTCTAGATAAGGGTCAAGGCAGTTGTGTGTCTAGATAAAGAGCATTTCAGTCTTCAGGGCTTGCAGTCACATGCCTATCCCTGAACCAAATTATTTTTAAATGGAAATTGAATTGAATAAAATGATTTATAATTTGATTTAAATTTAGCTATTAGACTGGTTTCCATTTTCTTCAGCATCAGCTGGAGCTACACAGAACATATGCACATCTGGGGCTTACGCAACAGCACTGCTAAATATCAGTATCCTGACTGTTCCAAGGATTTCACATCCTCCAGCTTGACAGGTAGCAGACATGGCTACTGCCAGGGCTATTTCACACAGTGCAAGTGGGTTTCATGCAGCAGACTTGGAAACCCATCTGGGCTTTAAGTGCTGAGATTTGTAGTGACTGTAGCACTGGAAGGATGCACTAGGCTTTTCTGATGATATCACACACAAATAGGAATCTGTATTCTTTTCTCTTGCAGAATGTGGCATTTGCAAAGAAAAAGTGATAGCAGAGCTACCTTCACTAAACTTTTTAAATTGATACTGCTAAGAAACTCGAGTTAGTTTTTACTCTGCTGTTTATTTTTAATTCCTCTTTGTACAATTGTAGTTCTAACAGTGTCTCAAAAAGCTAAGGGGCTTTATAGACTTAGTTCAAAATGTTTTTCTTTCCTCTACACATACATGTATTTTTCCCTTCTACTTAGATCCACTGAAATCTGATGATAATTACTTTGTTTTGATTCTCACAGTAAGTGTTGTGCTAGAGTAAACAATGAAGCAGGAATATGTCAGATGTGCAGAGAAGATAGCTTGAAGCATCAGCTTTGAAAAATTCTGTACAGATAGTAACTCTGCTCTCCTCCCTGCCAGGAGAGATAATCTGGGCTCCATGCAATTTAAAGCATGTATATGCATATAGATCTTTGGGAACATTAACAGGAGCATGAAGTTTGTCCAAGGAGGAGGAGCTAAGTCTGATTGCCCAACAATTCCCATATTACATGCTGTGAATCAGATATTTTCTCAAATCAGATCTTTCTCGTTGTCCTTGTACACAACAACACCTTTCAACATCACTTTGGGAAACACAGGAGTGCTCTTTTCTACCCTGCAACTCCCACTGTTTCTCACTGGTATCTTACTTGGAGCATATTTTTTGGATGCTTTCCACAAATCACAAATACAAACAGTATTTACCACGAATATTTCAAGCAAGGAAACAAAGCAAAAATTCTTATTCACAAAGCTGTTTGAAAGAGAAAAAAAAAACCAACAAGGACATGGGAACTTGTTGTTAGTCTCTGTACAAAGTCACAATAAAATTGCAGTTTATGTAATCCTCACTCTGCACTGACACACCTCCCAGTAAACTATAGTTTCTTAAGATAGAAATAAAACAATTCCTACTCCAACTTTTTTCTTTCATCAGACTCGAAGGCAGTAACACAATTGATGGAAAGTAACTGTCCTTCACAGATTATATCTGGGCTTGGCAAGGCACTAACCTGCAAAAATGCATTGGAAGGGGTGAAGGTATGACTTAATACAATAAGTTAGAAGAGATCTCAGTAAATAAAATAGTTTTATAAAGTATTTATCTCCAAACACTATTTACATTCCAAAGACTCAGAAATAGCAGCAATGGGCAACATCTTTATTGTGACAGTGTAAAACAGTCTCCAGGATGAAATGGGCCATTCCAAGGAAATGAATAATTTCAATCATTGCTTGTGCAATTAACCACCAATTCAACAGTGGAGTAACACCATATGGCTATTTACACCTAGGCCACAACACAACATTATTTTTCCTTATTGAAAGGCTTCCTTTCCACGAGAAAGGAATTTTCATCCTTTTACTTTCACCTTCTCTCCTACAATCCACCTGTCTAGTAGCCTCTTAAGAAATAATGGCCTCCAAGTTATTCTCATTCACCACGGTAGAATGGATATATTATACTTTTAGCGTCTTCTTCTGGCTACAATACAATCCTGGGAAAATACTTTTCTGTTACTCCTATGCATTGGTTATTCATACTGCCCCTTTGGGACCAAAACAATCCAGTATTTCAAGACTATCAGATACAATCTGGTCACAAATTTTATGCTCTACACAGAAAATTTATCCTCAAGTTCTCTACTAATTGCTATAGGAAAATAAATCCTGTATCTGCTAAGGGTTCGGTTCAATAATTCTGATTATGCCTTCCTATTACACAGTTCCTGGGAACTGTACACAGCAGCCTGTTTTAAAGAGTTAGGAGCAATTTTCTCCTATTTCAACTAAAGTTTGAAGATGGTGCTTTAGCAGGGCCCCCCTTCCTCAGAAAGGGCTTCTCTCTGGATACTCTTCCTGCAGGGTTGAGTGCAACATGGAAACTACTGAAACCTACTGAGACAGCAAAGCAACTGAACAAGATGATGCCACTGCAGCAAGGAAATAGAAGTGATCTTACTGCCATGGTTTGGATCATTTCCCCTGCTGTGCCTCTTGAAATATACTCTGCATGCTTTGCTAAAAAGAATAATTTAATTCATTTTCCACGTCATATTTAACAAAAGGAAAGACTTCTACCATTTAAACTGCTCCAAGTTAACTATTTGTTTTGCTATTCTTGCTAATCTTTGCCTACAGTATTAAAATATTCTAAGCATTCTAAAATCTGTTAACTAATATCCTGTTAAAAACTGAAAAAAGGAGAGCACTCTAAAGCTGCCCATAACTAATATATCTAGTGAAGTAATTTTTCAGTGAAGCTACTGAATTACAAGCTCCACATCTAAGATGCCTCACAGGAAAATGAAGTATCTGTCTAACGACTGCTTCCCAGGCACACATCCATCATCTTATCCAGCTGCTCAATCTACAGCACTATTTCTTTGCACTCTGCCTTTGTATTACATGATGCTTAATCTCACTGATGTACTAACAGCAGAAAATACAAGTAGGAAGCATGAATTGCTGAAGACACCGGAACCACATGCTCAACCCTGTTTACCAGTTGTACAGAAGAGAGAGAGAAAAGCTTTGGAAAAAGCAGGTACTAACTGTGCTGTGTAAGCAGCAGTGCTGAGGTGCCTCCAACGTTTCAGTTTGCAAGTTCTCATCACAAGCAATGGTGGGGTCTAGAACACAGGACAGCCATCCATGGGTCTCACCTATCTTCCATGACTAAATGTGCAAGTGCTTCCAGGATGTGCAAATGATGGTGAAAGGGATGAAGTGTGCAGGATCTCAGTATGGCTTTGTGATAAGAGTAATACTTTGTATAAAAGGTGCAGCGAGAGGCCCAAGACAAACCCCTCAGTTGTGCTGAAATATCTGAAAGCTACAACCTCAATCTAGCAATCAAAACAGCCTGAACCGCAATCCTGTACGCACCAGCTTGTATTACATACCTTGCCTCTAGAATCTGCTAGTAACACAAAAAATCAGCTCTTTTAGAATCACTTTTAATTCCACAAAAACACAAGAGAAACATGTTATTAATCACAGTCTAAGAGAAATGTACAGATGTCTGTTTCACAGCTATGGTTTTTGATAAACACATCCAATCCATTTAAAGTTCTCAGAAAATGTAAGTGGAAGTACATGTCTGCATAGCCCACTGACAGTCCTCCAGAGATCTCCCAAGGCCCAGTGCTCAGCAGACTGCTAATTGATAGCATTGTAAACAGAGAGTAAATCCTGGTATGTTTGTAAGGCTGCACAGATAGCTGTGGATTGCTCTCTGTGACATTAGATAAAAGGGGATGCAAAGCCTTAGAACACATTGTGCTTTCACAGAATAAAAACAATAACACCAACAAGAAAACAAAACCCTTCATTTATGAGTGTCTCTTGAAAACTTTCACAAACAAATTCAGAAAGGAAGGTCTTACAGCATTCTATCTTCAGAGAAATCAGAGCCACACCTATTGAAGGCCATAGTTGACAGCCTGGCAATAGCCTCCATGATAAAAGTGATTTTTTGCTATCTACGAAAGTTTTTGCTATTTACTTTAAGCACAACTTCATTATGTCACATTTTACTAATAAAAAGACAAATCCAATAGAACTAGTGTGAAAGTTTAAATTGGTGAGTATATATAAAGTGCACAGGCATACATATACACACATAAATAAAATTAACTGCTATTTTCTGAGTCTGTCTACCACTTTGGCCTTGCAAAGACAGCATTCTTTATGTTCATGATTTGTGTTTGCCTTTTGCCTTACAGTTTCAACAAATCTATCTTTGTTCTTATACTATGGAAAGAGACTAAAAGATGTATGATTGGCCTCCATACTATTCTCTACTTCATGTTCTTCCCACTCTGCCCCCTGCCATTTAGTTGTCTTCTAAACTCTATATGTCAATCTTTAATTTTCTTCTTCCTCTTGAGTAATACTTTTGTTGCCAGTATTTAAATCTTGTCTACCCTGTCTATTCATAACCAGACAGAAAATAAGTTTTTATTCAAGGTGAGGCGGCCTGTGTTTCATCTTTGAGTATTTCAATACTATACTTCAAATATTACCTCAGTCCAAATTTATGTAAGTTCTACATGAAACAGCCTTGTACTTTTCATTTTGAAAATAAAAAATAAGCCCTAAATTGATTGTACTTACAGAACTTTATTGATGAGAAATTGACGTTGTCATGCCATTCTAGTTTTGCGAGGATGATTAACATAGGAATATGCCTGTGTAAAGAGCCTGAAAATACACTGTATTATCTGTGATACATATTGCCACCATTACACCACTGGTAAAGAGTTTCCTTGACATTTGCAACTGATCACTAATTATTATAACCCTTCCTTCACATACACAGGGTATATAAAACATAGTAATGAAAACAGGTGAAGTTTGACAGACTCCATCTTCACAACCAGCTTCCCACGATAACAATTTTCCTATTATTAGAGAGAGGTTTGCTTTCTCTCTCACAAGGGCACCAACTCCCCAGCTGGTGCAGCACACAGTTTACATTATCACACCACTAATGTGCTGAGACAGTAGCATGTTGTGGGTCTTATGTTGGAATTAAATTCTTAATTTTTGGGTTTTTTAAGCTACCTACCACACAAAACCAAGCACAGAGAATTTTTCCAATCTCCAGGACCTGCCAAAGAGAGATTCTGGTATCCAGCTGATGACTTGAGCCTCCAACCCAGGGTGCTCACTGAAGTAAATAATAGCGCAGCCTCCCACAAGCAATCCCAGTCCTGAACCCGCTCCTGCACTTTTCCTCCCATTGCTTCGTGGGCTGTTTAGGACACTGCCCATGGATTGGATTTGTGGTGGCTATTGTCAAATCCAATGTGGGGGCCAGGACAGAGCTTTGTCACACCACCCCTCTCAGCAGACACCTTCTAAGCCCACTGCCCACACAAAATGCGTGTGCTCCTTTTCTTGCCTTTGCCTCTTTATGTCTCTACACATTAGACAACACTGAGATCGGCAATGGCACTTCAGTCAGAAAATTATGACTTAAATTTTTGTGTAGGACTAAGGAGAAAGAAAATACAATTACACATACCAGACACACACCCCCCTCATCTCTATTCAAGGCAAACATTTCACAGTCAGTTTTTTGGCATTTTATGTGACTATATATTAAGTCTAATCAGGCTTTATGTTGAACATGTCAACCATGTCATACATAAAGCTGTCTATGACAGTCTTTCAGGAGCAACAAATGGTGAAACAAACATATTGGGGCTCCTGACTACTTTCAGGTGCTGCTGAGTAATCAGTGGAGGCTCATGACCAAAGTCATGTAGCTCTTCAGTATCAACCTTGGACATACAAGGCTCCGAGTCCCCCTGGGCGTGAGCTGCCCACGGCCACCTCAGCCCGCGGGCACCCTGCCATACCTGCCCTGGCCCAGCTGCCCCATCCTGCAGGCTCCCACCACTGCTGCTGCTGCAAACACAGCACACATTAACTCCTGAGACTGACACTGCTACCCCAGGCTGAGGACAGACTGTGGTTTGGCTCTTCAGCTCTAATTATTTCTTTTTCCTGAAGAGTCATCTTTCATGCTATACCACCAGGCAGGAAAGTTTAAGATTATGATAATTTTCTGTTATTCTTCTCTGGCCATGTCTGATACTTCCTTATCTGCATTTCTTTTGCTAAAGACATTTGCTGATCTTAAACCTGGCTTGAATGAATAGCAATTGTTCCCTTCTGGTTTTGAAGGTACTTTGTTTGTCTACCCCATTCACTGGCCTGAAATCAGCAAGGCCTCAGATGGCTGTTGCTATGGCAACTCTGTTCATTCAACACTGGCATATAATGAAGACAATGTGTTTTCCATTTAGATGAGTTTTAGAGCAAAAGAGAGAAGACTCCTGCTTAACAGTCCCCGAGAATGCCAGGGTAATATAATCAGGGTTTCTGTAGTACCAGTAAAACCACCATGTGCAACTAAAAGAGGGAAGGAAAGAAAGAAAGAAAGTTACGTTGCTATTTCACAATAATTACACTCTGGGCAAATTAATCAACAGTGTGACTGCACTTCTTTACTCTTTAAGACCTTCTCCACCAAGAATAATTCAGAAATAGATGTTTTGCTTGTACTTTTTCCTAGCAGAGTGGCAATTTGGACACTACTGCCGTGCTAATACGACACTGAAAACCTTCTCTCTCCTCCATTGCTTCCTTAACCAAAGGGGCACTTTGAAAGCACAAGATGTGTGGCTAAGTACTTGTTTTCAGAACAAGTTTTCATGAACGCTGACAGGCAGAATTACTAATGCAACAACTTTCTCTGCCTCCTCTCATCTGCCAGGTCCTGGCCACGCAGGCTACAGCAAGACAGAAACAAGGAACACAGTTACCAAAGAAATGGCTCCTTAAATAGAGAGAGCATTCACTTTTCAAATCTATGCCCCACATTTTTCTACCTACTTCAGTTCTGTTAAAACCACGTGTAATTAAGTGTGTGGTAGGAGAGAGGAAGCAGAAAGGGCTCCTGATCACAGGGAAGGGCTGCTCATCACCCTCTGGGGCTCACTGTGCTCCATGTATCATTACTGAAGAGGGTGTTTTGAAGAGATTCTTACAAATATGAACATTTCCAAAAAACATACCACAGAAACTTATTTACTCCTTCAATTAATGAAGTCCAGACATTTCTCTCTCTCCCCCCTCTCCTTCCGTTTCTCTTGCTCTCCCCCCAAGCCTTTTCTAACTTTTTATCTGGATACCTTGCGGGCTTCACTCAGGAAAAGAAAATAGGGATTCCTAATATCCCCAGCAATAACAACCAAGAAGAAAGTGGAAACTACTTCTTTTTCTATTTACAGTGGAAACATTGACTTGAAAAGATTTCTCTTTTCCACTGTTTTTGCAGAGCAGCAGGGAGCTAACACTTCCTGAAGGGAAAGCCAGTTTTCCATACTCAAATGAAGTCCAATGTTTTAAAATTCTTCAAACAGGAAACATTATGTTTTCAACTGACATGTCATTCATCTAATCAGGTTATCTCCTCTTTCTTTTACTCTAAGGAGGTGAGTAAGCTTCGAACTTAGCTCTTTTCTTTAAAGAATCACATTTATGTCACTATTATTTTAAATGGCAAAGTGAAAAAAAAATCCTATTATCAAGATGGAGTAAAGATACAGGATCTACATTTCTCTGCCTACAAGATAGTAGCTTTTGGAGGTTTTTTTCTCATTGCTGAAGTTAAGATTTCCAGGAGTAAGGAAATGGCCTGTTTTAATACACAGGACATTCTGTTCATACATGAAAGGGTTGTGCAATCAAAGTCAAGAAACCCTGGGTGTTCTTGGTAATTTCAGCCTGTGACAGCAGTCTGTGAAATCACACACACTCACTGCAACATGCCAACCACCCCAGAATTTCAAATATCTGTGCCACCACATTGCTTAAAATTTCTGAAAACAAAACAGTATTCTCCATATAGATGGCCACAGTAAAATTTCTAATTTTCTCTCAAACATAAGGCTTCCCCTTAGATAAGGGGGAGCTAAATAATATTTCTCTGTCATTCAAGTGTGCTGGGCTTTGATGGGTTATATAAAACTTGGTGACTACCCCTACATTTTGTAACACTATCTAAGGAGGAGGATGATGTATGTCAAGATCTGTGTTTGTTCCTTTGCACTTCTACAGCTGAAGAAAGCAGTCATGTTTATGTCTGTCAGATCTTTTCTGGCCCTTCACTTGTGCTGACAGCTTACAGCCTTGCTTCAGTTCCTACAAAGCTCAAAACCTGCAGCTGCACTAGCTGGCATGCCCTTTCTCATTCCTCCCCTCCACCCCTTCTCTCCCCCCTTTCACACCCCCATCATTATTTCTAACTCTTTTTTGTCTCAATCAAAAGCATACAGTCACCAAGCCTGACCAGGCTCCATGGAGAGACCAGATTTTAAGGCACAACTACAAACACGTTGTACATGCACTCATGCTTTCCTCTGAATTCAAACAACCAACCCTGAATTCTGAACACCAGCTATTGCACTAATCTCACTTATTGCCAGCATACCAAAAACCAGCCATCATTTATGCAAAGAAGACAGCAATCTAAATCAAGACAAGTCCGGGGTACTTGAATGTAGATTCATTGTCACTCCAGACCTTGAGACATAGCTCTTTGGCTCCTGTCAGCTAAGTCAAGATTCAAGGTTATGATTCCCCAGATGAAACAAACCCATTTTGTAGTATCAGCCCAACCAAAGGGTGGTTTTGTTTAAATCCAGTAGCACCAAGTTTCCTAACAATATTGTAAGAAATAACATCAGTTCTTACAGAAATCTCTGTATTACCTACAAGATACAAAACCACAACCTGCTTTTTAACAGGCACAAAGTCTGCATGAAGAATTGTATTGCAGAGTTTGCAGAGTACCTGTACTGGCAAATGAAGTTACGTTGAAGTTTTTAAAGAATAAAATACCACAACAACATTCAGGTCAAACTTTTTGCTACAAGATGAAATTTTTTCCTCATCTCTCTTCTGTACTTCTGTACACAAAGTACTGCAGAAACAGTGTGAGTAGGGCAGAGCTGTAAAAGAGCCCAACACAAACCAAAAGAGCAGAGTGTGCAAGAGCAGAGGGCTCAGAAAGAAAAAAAAAATTTGCTGGATTTCCTAGATCCAAATGTCCTGGTTAACCCAAACAGACAAGAAAGCAGCAGTAAGCACTACTGCCTCAGAAACAAAGGCAATTTCAACAAGATTCAGCAATGAATCTGCCCTGTACTTCAGTATCACTTGTCAGTGTTTGTACCACGCGAGTGTCTCAAGGCTCTTGGCACACACCAGCACAGGAGGTGCTGCAGGGGCCTGACTGTAAATGTGAATAATCCCACAAGCATCAAGGGATTATTCTGCACGGTTCAGCCATCTCAGTCTTTGCACGCAAGGTGGGGGAGAGGACAGGGCGGCTCAGCAGCCTGAATGCAGCCTGTGCCCATCCCCGTAATGTAGCCCATGCCCATCCCTGTAATGCAGCCTGAATGCAGCATGTACACATCCCTGTAATGCAGCCCGTGCCCATCCCCGTAATGCAGCCTGAATGCAGCATGTACACATCCCTGTAATGCAGCCTGTGCCCATCCCCGTAATGCAGCTTGTGCCCATCCCCGTAATGCAGCCTGAATGCAGCCTGTGCCCATCCCTGTAATGCAGCCTGAATGCAGCCTGTGCCCATCCCTGTAATGCAGCCCGTGCCCATCCCCGTAATGCAGCCTGAATGCAGCATGTACACATCCCTGTAATGCAGCCTGTGCCCATCCCTGTAATGCAGCCTGAATGCAGCATGTACACATCCCTGTAATGCAGCCTGTGCCCATCCCCGTAATGCAGCTCGTGCCCATCCCTGTAACATCCAGCCTCACAGCACAGGGGTGACACCAGCCTCCCGCTAGGACTATTCCCCACTGGACTGAGCTGAGGTGCCAGCTGCCTGAATGAATGCACACATCATCCTTGTGTGCAGAGCACCCTCCCTCTGGCAGCCAGGGACCCCGTGGTGAGCAGCACAGCTGCTGAGCCAAAGCTGGCAGGTCAGGCTTCTGTGGCAGCCAGAGCTCCCTGTGCTGTGCTGGCAGCACATGAGGGAAGGGGAACAAATGCCAGTAACATCTTCTGGGCTCATCAGCTTATGACCTGCACAGCAAGGGGAATCACTGGAAGATGGGGCACAGTAGGGTGGCTGCTCTATGAGGTATTTCAGACTCCTTACTCTTTTTATTCTGCAATGAACCTGCTTCTGTAAAAGGGCCAGCATGGGTGCATGGACTGAGGGAGCAGGGAGGGAAACACCCCAGTCACAGGCTGGCTCTGGGGGACCAAGAGACAGAAACAAATCTGAATAAGCACAAGGCTAAGGTCCTTACAGCAGAGGCCAGCACACAGCAAAACATGGAAGATGGGTGGCTGCTTAGAAGGAAAGGTGGCAGTAATCACCACAAAGATACACTAGGAATTCCTGGTGTAGAAGATACTAAAACTGGAAAAATCTTATTTTTTGAAACAAAAGGAAGTAATGTATTAGCTAATTTAGTTTATTGCCCTCATTTCATCTACTTCTATGGCAATGTGATTTATATATATCAGTTTAGGATCTTTCCCAAGATCCTAATCTGTACTGAAATACTGCAGGTACTTGAAAAACAAAACATTTCCTTTATATTTTAATTGTTTTTCTTCCTTGTATCATCTAGGTATGCATACTATCTAGCAAACTGCAGTCAGGTCATAGCGGAGGTGCCTCCTAGTAATGTTATAAACAATTCAAAGAATTGTTTCAGCAAAACCAGTTTGAACAGGGGAAATAAATTTATTCTTTGCACTAATGCACTAATAAATAGCTACAACAATAAGAACAGAAGCAGCAGCAGCAATTTGATGATTCAAAGTTTACAAAGTTATGTAGTTTGTAAAAATTTCCAGGAAACTTTTAAATTCAGACAAAAAAAATGTTTTAATTTCAAAAATTTCAAATATCTGTAAGCAAGCTGCTCAGCCCTTCACTGACTGGGCTTGGTTTTGTTAGAATGAGCTGCTGCATACAGAAGTCTGTCCTACTGAACATCCCTCAGAATATAACATGTTCCAGTAAAATTCATTAGCACTTTTTTCCCCCCCATCATATGCATAAATACAGATGTCATTCTCACTAACACATTCTTCCTCATCTCAGGAACAATTACTGACCAAATTGAAAGCTGAGATTTTCAAGCAAACAAAAATTTTCATCGAAATTATACAGATACATACAGAAGTCAACAGGATCTAAGTCTACATTAGATAATTGAGTAATTTAAATATTAGACATAAAGTTATTAATATTCTACATTCTCGCTAACTGTAATATGTGAGTCACCACTACGACAATTTTGAGCAAAAGATAATTTTTTTGTAGAGAGCAGGATTTACTTTGGTAGGTGGTCAGCAGCTCTATACTATTCCTTTTGGGTTACAATACTGTGCACCAGCTCACGACTTCTGTCTAATAAAGATACTATAACATGAGCAAACATCATGGCTAAACTAAATCCTAATGTAAACTACTGTTAGAGGGGTATTACATTGTTTTCATTTGCTCTGCGAGTTGCAGACTTTAGGATAATAATATTGCTCAGTAATAGTGATAGCTTAATTTCATGTTGTAACACCCTAATGGCTTTATTGTTTCACTCCCATTCCAATTCCAACAGCTATTACCATTTAAACACCTGTATTATCAAAGTGCTGTGGTTGAGTACCTTCCAGATAATTTACTTATGTTACAAAAGCCTAATTCAAAGGAAGGCTGCATGTTTCTGTAACTGTTGCACCATTTATCTTTTAGCATTGGCAGAATCCATCAAGAAGGTATGTGTTGTTTAAAACCACCAGCCAACAATTCTACCTCATGAGCAGGACATACCTCTCTCAACATGATGATGAGGGAGAGAGGGACAAAAAAATTTTTATTGTAGGAACAATTTCTACAAAATTTCTAGGCCAGAAAATTCATATTACACACAATTAAGACATTCTTATTACACACAGAAAACAACTGCCCTCTGGTTAAAAAGGTAAAGTTATATTAGCTTTTAATTTCCATTTCCAAAGGTAGGCTAATGAAATATTTAAATTTGTAATAATTTTTCCCACCACACACAATGACTACTGTGTGTTCTCTCTTGTGCTCCCCATTTGCCTACTCCAACCACCTTCCATCCTGAATCTACATCATAAATATAAATTTTGGTATCTGTAAGTGTCCATATATAACACATGGAATCACTAACCTAACACAGAGGAGTAAAAACCACCCCTTTGAATTTCCCTGCTTTTTCTCAGAAATGCATGAACCATATGAAAGGACTAGGATGCTGGATGCAGCCCAAAGACCTGATTGGAGAAATTGCTTTAAAAAATACTATTTCTACTATTATATTAAAAATATAACACTGCAGTTTTAGAAAGTGAGCTTGCTTAGTAAGGATTTTGCATTTCATTAGAACATTACACAGATTCTTGAAGAAATTCCTATGCACTGAATTCATTACTTGCAGCGACCAGCACTTAAGCAGGATACTTCCTAAGGATGAAACAGCAAAGCATACTACCATGTTTAGTGAGACACAGAGATAGCACAAGCTGAGGCTCAAGAACTATTTATTATTCCACATGCTGAAATAATTCATATCTTAATGATAAATTTCTAAAGGGAGTAAGGGGAGAGAGCTTTGCTTAGGCTAAAAGCCCCACTTAGTTTCTAAAGGCAAAACAGTCTCAAAATTTCTCTTGAAAATAACATTTTTGTGCAGAGGAAATCTGAAACACTCTGGATCAGTTGATTCTGGTAAACCAGTCTTGTTTTTCCTCTGTCTCAAATTCTTAACTTGTACTCCTCCACAGCAAAAACCCCTCCACCTCAGCATCCAGAGATTCCCACCAGTTGTGACTCCAACCCAAAAGTAATCTGCTTAACACCCAGCTTTACCAACAACTGTACAAGGAGATAGCTGCCTTAAAAAAGGAAGTAAAAACATAAAGCTAAATTAAAAAAAAAATCACTAATCTAGTTCAATACTATTTGCCCAAGCTCAGTTGTAATTACTTTCCAGCATGGCACCCACAAGGAAACTGACACATACTGAACAGTCCCCTACAACGGAAAAACAGAAGCAAATTTCAAGGAAGGCATCACATCCAATTTTGCAGCTTTCTGGTTCTCTCTGAGCCAACTCAAGCTCCATCTATCAAAGTGCATTTGGTAGTTGGTTGGCAGCATGGCCACTATGGACAACCAGGGGCTCTCCAGGGCAGGATGATGGAATGATAAATGCCAGCACAGCCATCTCATTCACCTAAGAGGAAACTCACGGACACAACATCTGAGCGTGTGCATGAGTCTTTGGCATTTAAAAATTGCAAGTGCCTAAAAACATCTTCCTTCTGATATAAATCTAATTGTGAAGCTAAAACACCAAGGTAAAAAAAAGCTGATTTGCAAAATTAATTGATGGAAGTACACAATGCATTTTCCATCTCTCGCTTTTTGGAACGAACAGCAACACTACAGCACCCACCTCCAGAGAATAAAGCCACACTAAAACCTCTGGGTTTTGCATTCTTACATACTCTTAGAGCACTTCAGCTCTTGCATGGCTTCTTTCTCAGCTAGAGCCAGCTATGGCTGGAAGGGAGCTGACAGCTTCTCATGCATCAAAGAGCAAAGCAAGTTACCTGAGCTCTCAGCAGTAGCCAGCCTGTGATAAAGGCAGTACCCAGGAAAAGGATGTTCTTACTTTAAAAGCAGCAAGGTAGAAAATTTGCCACAAGTGTACTAGCTAGGGAAGATTTTGGCATACATATTAACAGCACTCAAAGAAAGCTCAGTGTAAGATTCAGTGGAGTCTGAGATGACAGCCACTCAGACTGCAGTGGATGGATATGGGTACTAAGCTGAGCCTGGCCTCAGCAGAGGGCCAGGATGGGGAGCACATGGCAGCTTCACTCACCACAGGGCACAGGGAGGCTGCCAGGAACCTCCCTGGCCTGGCTGTACCCGAGGGCAGGGAGTGCCCACCCCTGGCACAGCCCTGTGCCAGGACCCCCCTCAGCACTGCCCTGAGCCTGGCCAGGCTGCACGTCCTTATCTCCTGCTGACAGAAACCTTGTTTGGCGGCCACCAGGCATAACAGAGTTCAAATCTCACTCGTGAAGTATTCCATGGCTTCTCACAGAGAATAATAACAGTATTTAGGAGATTCATTTCCCCCTTGATGTGCCCAGACTGTCACATAGATTAGTACCTTCAGTGAAATGTTGCAGTTAATACACTTTTCAGTCCAGCTCAGTTTGTTCCAATCTGATTCTCAGAAAATCACGTGGGGACTTTTCAGCTGTAAGCACAATTTCTTGCACTGTGTTATTTAATTACTGTACAGGAGCTGCTTACAGACCTGATAAAGCACTGCAGTCTCTAATTCTCTTGACTTGTATCTGGCCTTCCAAGTGAAAAGCTAAATAAAGGAGTCATTCTTGGTAGTATTTCCACAATGTTAACAGTATTGCACAACTTGAGGAAGAAATCCATGATCTTGCATAACTATGCAACAACATGCAGTCAGCAACAGCATTCACTCATTACTGACTTATCCTCAGACTGATTTTACCAAGTGAATCATGTAACAATGAAGAAGTCTAAGACCTCTATTTGGCTAAGACTTAAATGAAAAGCCAGTAGCTTACCTAACTAAATTCTAAGATCTTTTTCTTTGGCTGCTAGATAAAATGTTTGTTTACCAGGAATCACAAAACTAAACAAAAAAGCATTAGACTTCTATAATGCTCGAAGTTTTCACTTAACACTGAGACACCAAATTAACTTAATTTCTCAGTGCCTGACAGTATTTCTGCAGGATATCTACTTTTTACAGTTAGCTCAAAATCTTTATTAATATTGCCAGAAACCAGGGTGGTAGGGGGAGATTGACTTACCCTTATTTATTTCTCATTCCCAAAGAAAAGAGGTGGTGATCAACTGCATGCCTATTAGAAAAACATGATTTAAAATTTTACAACAGAATGAAGCTCCTGTTGCACCGCCTGGTTAATAAGCTGTCAGTTCATTTATTAAGAACTATAGAGATCTGATGGAATTTGGGCAAGCAGCTGACAGCCCATCATATTTCTAATTCTAAGGTACATCCTGTCATTTAGTAAAGTTTGAATAAAACAATTCCACATGCCAGGTTTGAAAGTGAGCTACACAAAGAACAAAGGCAGTTGGGAGGAATCTTGTAAAGACCTAAAGCTTTGTAGAGTATCTAGAGAAATGTATCTGTAACCAGGCACTGGATCAGAGTCATTTCCCCTGCTATACTCCCCAGTGCCTTTGCTCCCATCCCTCCTCCATCCCACACAATGTTCTTCACCACAAGTAATTTTTGAAGCACATTTACAGAAGGTAATCCCTGGTGGAGGGAGGAAGGGTAGGAGTTTTTCATTTCCAAGGCTAAGTGAATGAAGTTGACCTTAATGGATAGCATCTGCAACTGTTCTCAGAGTGAGAAGGGGGTTTGGAATAGCACAGGAACAAAAATAAGTCTCAGCTTAAGCCTAAGAAAAAATGGTAGGGACAAATGGAAAGAAACATCCTTAGGAGTTGTGATTCTTAGCTGTCCAAACTGGCATTTGGGAAAAGGACTGCCTACCTTACAAGAACTGAAAGTGATGTAAAACTTAGTAGCCTTATTGGATGTTTTATTACATCCTCACCAGGATCTTCATTAAAATCCTACTTAAGATGAAGTCAGTGGCTGGTTGCAATAGCAAAGTGGCACCCCTGGGATGTTGCCCAATGTGATTAAGAAGCACACAAAACAGTGCCACAAAATGTAGCTTTTCCAGCCCAGATATCTCAGTGGTTTTGTTTTCATTTTTAGGGAAACATCAAGAAACCTTTTAATTAAAAATATACCAATGGTTAGGAAATATCTTCTGCTAGGAGAGAAAAGATGTGCAGCACTAGCCTGTGGGACTGGCACTAACACAAGCAGCTCTTCTGCTGTGACAAAACAGCATCAGAACCAACAACCTGATAGGTGGAATCAGGGGAACCAGTTCTGTTTCTGAACATTTCAAGTGCAACTAATATTTTTTGAAATACCAAAAAGCATACACACAGTCTTCCTTATATTACACAATGCTGGAAGACCACACATGAATAATGTTCTGATTTATATGTAAAAGATCCAAGTCCATCTGCTGCTGAAGTCTTTACAGGCCTCAGCTTTATTTTCAAGATTGTCAGCTGGCAGAAGAAAAACAGTTTTACCTCTTGTTGGTAGGACAAACAATAAGTCACAGAAAGTTCCACTTATTCCCCTAAAACCACACAGGAGAGTCTGACTGAGCCAAAACTGAACATAACACATCCTGGTCAGAACAGGCCAATCAATCACAAAAATACCTACCTCTAACTCTTGTCATGAAAGAGAGTTTTGCCAAGATTCTCTGACTTAGAAGTCTCTAAAATCTGGAGTTCTGAAAATGGATTAATCTCCATGTCATGACTAGTTCTTTTTTGGTTACATGATCTACATTACAGCTCCAAGTCAGGACTACCATATATAATTAGATTCACACTAAGTACTCCACAAAATAACATATTTAAGTTAAACACATGTTCATGTTCTTCGCTAAGCTCTGGTCTTAAGCATGACATAAAAGTAAATGTTTTTATAGCTCAAAAATCTCAATATTTTTACCAGCTCTTGTAATCCCTACTGTTGTAGGCATTATTACCTAAATACATTTTTTTTATAAAACCAGAGAATACTGTTTTTGCTCTTATTATAAAAATATGAGCATATTTCCATTTTTGCAACTCTAGGTAATGCACAAGGGACCAGAACTTGCACACATTTTATCACAGAGTATTATACAACAGTATTTCCCAAAATTGCAGTTTATTTTCTCCCTTAAAACAAGAACAAATGCTGACAGAACAAAAGGGAAGATACACCTGTTCTCCCTGTACTGTAATGTTTTGGGGGATTGACTGTTTTCAAATGCAAACTGCTCAGAATAACAACCTAATTTGCAGAAACATACAACTTCACAACGGTTTGAGTTTAAATACAAACAAACAAAAAGTGACTGTAAAACCCCGACGTAACAGTAAGAACATTTCTTTTGGTAAGTTACTAGCAAAACTTTTATCAAAAATTGCTCATCAGTTACAAGCTTTGCCAAGCAAACAAGCTTTCCAGTCTATGAAACCCCTCAGAAGAAAAGCATGGTAAGGGGTGGGAGTTCCTGTTTTCCTCCTGCCTGCTGGGATCTGCAGCACCCCTGTATGGACAGCCCTTCCACAGCAAGGTCCTGTCAAACTATGCTGAGGTTTCCAGAATGGTTCAAAAAGTCCTATGGGACCCTAAACTCAATGGCTTTAGCTCTACCCTTGTGGAGATACTTTTGAGAAACTCCTCAGAGGCACCAAGCCTTCATGAAAATGCCACACAGGGGCTCCTGCTTGCATGCAGCTCCTTGTTGGATGCAGACCCAGGGTTAATGAGTTACACTGGCTTTCATGATGAAATAAAAATTTCTTTACAAAATGCTGGTTAAACATGAAATGTCCAATAATTATTAGCACTGGGACTTGCTCTTGAGTCAGTCATTAAAATAAGCTGGGTCTTGGTCAGGACTGCCCAGCCACTACATCTCCTCACAGCTCAAGCTGCAATGCAAGTAGTACATGAATATTTTTGTTAACAGAATGAGAATGGTGATGCACTCAAAGCTAATGAAAGACACTGGAAGATGACAGCATTCTGCATCATGTAAGAGAGAGCCATTTCAAAGCAATTTTTTGTAAACTATTTTCAACAGAAAATTTGGAAGACATGGATTTTCCAGTTAATTTGAGATGGAAATTCAGACTGCCTGAAAAATCCTATTTCTCATACATTTCTCAATTGCAAAATGAAGAATTTCCCAAGTTTTAAACTTACAGTGTGTTCCACTGTAAACACAGGATGACAACACAAATGAGAAAAACCAAAAAGTATTTTAAACATCTTATCATCATTTACAATGTTGAAGTTCTGTTGGGGTTAAATGTTAAAAGAAATGCTTCTTCAAATAAGAGAGTAGAATACTGTTTAGAATGCTTAATATGTCTGCCATTGCCTAGGTAGCTTGTCACCCAGTCTTGTCTTCCTAAATCACTTTCATAACTCCAGTGCTGCAGATTTATTGAAAAATATAAATGGGGAGGAGGAGTAAGTCAGGGTAGAAGAAACCAAAATCATATTTCAACTCTCAAAATACTTTTAAATATATTATGTTTTATCTATCACAGCAAGTTCTCCTTTTTCAAAACCTGAATCATGCATCTTTTTTCAGGCAGCACTACTTGCCACTAGCATTGTGCAAACCTCCAAACTTCCAGAAGTTTTAGGCCAGAAGTTGACACCCGTACTAGCATCTCTTTGGTCCAGAAATCCTGGGAAAGTTTCAATTTGTCCCAATTTCAAAATGGCTATAAATATTTCAAGAATTGCCTTTGCTGGGCTATTACTCCTTCCTCTTCCAAGAAAACCCAAACATCAGTTCAGAGGCATATGACAATGCAGTAAAATGCCTCTTGTGCCTTCCTTAACCACCTAAAAAGGATCAAAGTTTTGGATAAAGGTTTGTTTTTTGAAGCAGGACACACAACAGTAACCCATGACAAGCATTATTGATGCTCTCTGCAAAAGTTCACCTCCTTTTACAGCCCAAGTGGGAACATGTAAATCTTGTCTTCTTGGAGACACAAAATCTTGTTGCACTTGCACCTCTTACAGCAAAGGTCAGAATTTCACACACTGCTATCTCATTTACAAAAAAGATGTATCTTTTTCCTTATTTCCCTCATAGAAGTTACTGGAGCCAACAGCTGATTTGTACCTTTAACCTTCTGATAACCTCACAACAATGGCACTGCCCTGCAAGGAACCGAGCCTTGCTCTGCATCGATTCCAGCAAGAAGCAGCTTTTACACAAGGATGCATTATCTTTCCAAGACTGAAAAAGATTTATATAATAAAACTTTGATAATAATCAGGTCTTTAGAGCAGTTCCAGGATAAACTCAAAGGTCTAAGCGAGGCAACAAATAGGTTTAGAGCCACATTGATACAATATCTACCAAAGCCAAAAAATATCACTGTATCATGACTATTTTCAGTGG
The DNA here is from genome assembly GCF_028551555.1 of Melozone crissalis. Taxonomy (NCBI): domain Eukaryota; kingdom Metazoa; phylum Chordata; class Aves; order Passeriformes; family Passerellidae; genus Melozone; species Melozone crissalis. The sequence continues at coordinate 24,038,771 of NW_026535797.1, read as the reverse complement.
ATGCATGGTCCCATACTTGGCCTCAACTAGACCCTTTGTATTTGTGAAATCAGGGGATAACCCAAACTTTTGCTGACCTCCTAAAAAACCAGCAAAAATTGAAGAACTCTATTTTACAGAGATGAAATTTCAGCAAAAACAAGCTGCCTTAAAAAAGAAAAACAAAAGAAACCCCCAACCAACCAAAAACAACACAGAGGTTTTTGCTGCCAATGACTCACAGTATTACTTTTTTCCTTAACTGCCCACAAAAACTTCATGTCAGACTGTAATTGTTTCAGCCTTTGCTGAAATATGTTCCCACTGAAAGCCATCACTGCATCATCATTCAAGGCTTAACATAAGAGGCATCACAGACAGACCAATGCCACAAAGTCCATGCTGCCAGCAGCCCTGCTTCCGGTTTACTTTCCTATGGCAAGCTATCACTCACAGCAGGTCAGCAGCTGCTTGGTGAGCAGCTCTGCCAACCCCGCAGGAGCAGAGCAGGGTTCTGAGAAAGGAGCAGGAGGTGAAAGCAGCTCGGGCACTGCTCTCGGATCCCCGGCGTGAGTCACGCTCAGCCACAGCCACGGCACCGCCTGGCACAGCTGCACCCAACTGCTACCAAGGTGCTCATTACAGCCTGGCTGCTCCTTTTGTCTCCCACAGCCCCCAGCACTCCCACACCAGCCTGCTTTTGAAAATCACACTTACTGCTTCCACGAAAGCCTTGGCTTTTGGAAGAATAAAGTGTGTTGTCTAAGCAACATTTGGGGCCTTTCCAAACAGCTGATGATAGCTGAAAGTCAGTGTAGCTGCAATATGGCATATCCATGGCATATCCTAATGCAGAAAACCCACCACGGTTTTGTTTCATGATGACAAACAGATTTTAAACCTGCCTGTATTTGAGTGATGTTGTAAGCTAATGACAAACCTTTAATTTATAAATATATACCACCCCTCCAAGCTTAAATTCCAGAATGACAAGTGGCAAAGTATCGCTCTCTTTCAGACTGTGGGACTAAATGGCTTCCCTAAAGTCCCACAGCTATCCAAGAAGTATTTGGTCTGTGCCTTAAGCACAAAGCACCCATCCCCAATGTGACACCACAGGACATCCTGCTTTGTTGGCTTCAGCAACTTCATCAGCAGTCCTCTCTGTCCAAGAACTACTGCATCACACGCTCTGATCTACTGCTGGCAAAGTGAAAAATCTCAAAACTGTTTGTAAGCCAATTTGCACCACCTCCATATTTAATTCTATTTAGGATGTAATTATCAGCAAGGACCTCAGTCAATACCCTCTGTGCCATTAGCAAAGTCACACCCAAGGAACAAACAGGAAAAGCACAGGAATATTATCCAGAGTAAGTTGAACCACATATACATTATATTGTATTCATGTCAGGCATGTTCTCTTTGTACCATCTTCATTTTTTACTTTTTAAATTACTACATCACCTGACATCTTTTAAAAGCTACAACAAATTAAACAGCTTGACAGAAATATTATTGGAGAGGAGACTCTAGGCTGTATGCTGGAGCACAGATTAGACTTACATATTTATCCTTTCTGACAATATAAAACAATTAAAAAGCAATCTTTCTTATGTTACTTCAAATCAAAGTGTTATTTTGTAATTAAAGAGTCAAGTTCTAGAATTAAGTGACTATCACCTGTAAATTTTAATTTCTCTCTCTTTTAAAAATTTGGTAGTGCGTCAGCAGCAAAATACTTAAAAAATAGACTTGCTGTGTCCTGAATGGCATAGAAGAAATAACCTCAAAAACAACAAAACAAAACCACCCAAAAACTTTTAAAAAATATGTATTTGCTCCTCTACATCGCAACCGGAAGCAGGTAGGGTTTTCCTCCCAGTGACATGCAAATCCATGACGTTTTAACTATTAAACCCTGCAAAAGCCAGAGCTGAATTGCCACAGCTGAACCACGCCACTCATCCAGCACAGGGCAGGGAAGGAGCTTGGTGCAGAGGCCCCAGACACCAGGGTCACACCAGGAGCTCTCCTGCCCAGCAGCGCTGTGAGGGCCTGGCTGCACCTCAGTGAGCTGGAAGGGAGAGCCTCCCGTGCCAGCCTCCTTCCCAGCAGGAAGGGCATCGCAGCCAAGTGACAGGCAGACTGGAACAAGGTCCATCGCATGGAATAAGGCAGCTCCTCTCCCTGAGCAGCCTGAGCTGAGCTCCTTAGCACGTCCGGGGGTTGGTTAACAGCGATCGCACTGATCAGCCGCTCTGAGCCACAGCGGACAGACTGCGACCACAACTAAAATGCAGCTTATACAACAACGCCACAGAAAGCCTCTACGTTAATTAAAATACTGCAAATATTCATGTGTTAGGTTTTTTGCAGTTTAGAATGCATTTGCAAAACTTCTCAAGGACAGCACAGTCACTCACATTTATTTAGTTGAATGAATAGCAAATTTCATGTTAGAGGGTTTTTACTGCTTGGAAGGTGACACAGTGAATGAACTTTTTTGTAGATGAGTGGGCACCAGAGCAAGCTTAAAAAGAAATCCCTATTTCCATCGATGGCTAGCGTTCCAGAAAAAACCCTTTTATCCTTATTTCTATTATTTGTTTTACAATGATATCTAAAAGACCCTCTGCCAGATACAAAAGCAAACTGCGACAAGCATCCTCCCAGCAGAGATTTATAATCTAATAACAGGATATGGCATAGGTGAAGAGACTTGTCCAAGGTCACATAGTAGATACACGCCACAAATAAGAATGTCAATGCTTCCTGACACTCTCTCTAGCCTTTTGCTGCCTAATTCACATTGCCTTTCTACACCTTTTATGACAAACAAGCAAACAACCTATTTAGCGTGGCAGGAAGGGGATGTGTGTGATCCTTCAGATGAGTACGAATCATTTTGCCAATTAAATAAAAGGTTTCCATTTATCCTTAAATTTAATAGTCACAGGTACAGTTTTTATTTGCCTTTACCAAAAAAAATCAGTACAAGTCATATCAATAAATTTATCTACAAAAGTATGTAAAAAAATACTTTTATTTAAAGATTTTGATTCTTAAAAACGGAAAAATCTACACCAATTTTCTTTTTGTGATATTTGTTGCTGCTAATTTTCAACAGATTTTTTTAAGGAGAAGCATTAAAAACATAAGCTTAACTATCCTTCCCTGCCTGCCTTTGTTTACCATGTAAATTGCCACCCACACACTTTCCCATATAGAGCACAGTGGGGTACTATTCACTAACACAGGGCTTCAGCAAATGCAGCTCCTGTCCCCAGCAGGAATAAGGTTGTGCCTGGAGTTCACTCTTTAGGTCACATAAATTTATCAGGGGGTAACAGGAAAAAAAAAGAGGCCTGATAAGAGTCACTGAGCTAATCCAACTTACACCTAATGGACCTGAGGGTGGGGGAATGGAGGGAGATGCAGAACACAAAACACACAGAGAACAGATCACCTCAGGAAAAGTCATTTTAAACCCATGAATTTACATTTTACTGAAGTTCCTTCATGACACACACACAACCAAAAATGTGGCAAATCAGAAAACCAAAAAGTAACCCAACATTCCAGAACTATGTAGGTTTAAACTTCAAAACAACACAAATTTTTAAGAAATATTTGAGGAATGTCTTATTATAATATTACTTTCTTCCTTTCAAAGGAAGTACTCTTTTTATTCCTTTCCTTAACAAATGCTGTGCAATCTCAAAACCCATTTATGAAGTGCTGTCCTACCACTGTACCCTCAGTGAAGGCACATGATGTTACTCACATAAGTATCAGCATTCATATTTTTCTGCATTCAAAGCAACCCCATCTGTGTGCCTGGCAAGCTGGAGGTTTGTCATATGGGAAAGGAGCTCCAGGAGCAGCTCACTGCTCTCCCCTTCCTGCAGGAGCTGCAGGAGGGAGAGGCAGGGAACCCTCCCTATGCCTCACTCTTCCTTTTGGTAAAGCATTAGCAACCTCTAGAGAAGAGAAATAAGACCTCTACATGGCTGCAAAGGAGAAAAATAAACACACCTGTGAGCATTGCACAGGGAAAAGTATTTTATCCCAAGTTCTCAATGCAATACTACTGCAGGGGAAGACAGGTGCTAAAAAACCTCACATGGAAGGAGCAGGGAGAAACAAAACCAAAACATCCTAGCATCCCCACCGCAACATATCTCCTTTTAGAGGTCCACATGGACACAAATGCACAATCAAAACCTCTACTTTCCATCAGCAGACAAAATGCATGTTACACAAACACACATGTAGCATTCCGTGCACCCATTTACTACATTCTTACGTTTACAGAGGAAGAAAAAAATCAACCAATCCTGATTTAAAACATACAAAAACTTAATGCAAATGTTATGAGGATTTTCAAGTATCAGTTCTCCAGTTACACCATAATAACTTTTGTAATTTTGAATTTCCATTATGGGGGTATCCCTTGCAGGTTTCAATTAGTAGTCTTTACTGTCTGAAAGTCTTTACTTTAATCTAATTTTTTTTCCCCTGCAGTGAAATGTTTTGCCATTAAGCAAAATGGAGGATTAGGAATAATGACAATTAATGGAGCAAATGTTTGTATAATGAAATCATGCTTGTACCAGCAGCAAAGAGAGAGACTCGGGATAGCCTTACTCCACTCCTGATTTTACACTGTGCAGCTTCAGGTAGTATAGGAAAACAATTTAAAGCAAAAGATTATCCTCTGGCTCCTGATTTGGCATTGTGTTTATTAAGGACATAGAAGTGCTGTTATCCCAAGTGACATGTCAGGCAAGCTTAGAACTTAGATTTTGTTCTCCCTCTTTCTTTTTCACTGCCTTGAAAAGGTTTTGGGGAACATGGATTTGTAGGACTACCAAGGAATTTTGTGGCTGAGGAATTTAGAAATTAAGTTGCCCATTGTCTAGATACCATATTTTTTTTAGGGAGACTGCAGTTCTTTTAGGTCTTTTTTCTGATCTTTTAACATCTATTTCTGACTTTTCTTATATCAAAATTCTTTGTCCTAAGAACCAGAATGGATCTACAGATCAGACTATGGGCTTCCCACCCACAGCCAAAGCTCATGGACAAGATACAACAGTATCAGTAACAGCCACCTTCCCACTTCCGTGTAAAGAGTTAGATAGGAGGTACCCACTGAGAATGCAGCTACAGAAAATTTCAGCGTACACCCTCAGAACTCCACTCTTAACTATTCCCAGATTAGCTGTGCCCCAGCAGTGGCATCCCCTGCATACAGGGTCTATGCAGGAGGCTGCAGAGACTGCTCAAATCCCCACAGGGGCAGAAGTGAGGAAAGGTTTGCTCTCACTGACACTTTAATGCTGTTCTTTGCATTAAGAATTAGACCTTGCAGAATGGATGGAAAACAGCCTGTGCTGTAAATATCAGTATTGAGTAAGGGTCCTTTTCTTAGTGCCAAGGTAACAATCTCTGTATGAAAGAAGCTGTGCTCAGGACCTTGAATGTTAAAATAAAGGTATTAATTTTGAAGGGAAGAAAAAGTCAATAAAAAACAAATTCAATCATCTTCAAAAGACTTCAGTGCATAGCTCAGAAAACACTGGCAGAAGACAGATGCCTTTACCACAACAGGAGGACAAATGAAAATACATATTGGAAAGGGGACCTTGCTTTCTTGGAAATTTTACGGTGAATTCTAGAGGCCTTTGTTGCCACCGAGTCCGAACTTAGCAAGCTTCAATCCAGCTTGATACCATTTCAGTTTTAAAACACACTCCAGCAGTCTTTCTTTAAAGGTTAAACACAAACAATTTTCAATAGGCAATTTCTGACACTTTAACAAGACTAGTAATGTGCAACACGGTCAAGTCTGGCTAAAGCAGTATTTCCAAGAGTTCAGCTAGTTTTCACCTGTGAAAAGCCTCTCGGAATTAATTTTTATCCTCTTCTCCCTGAAAGTGAGCAGGTAGCCACCCAAAACACGGCAACTGACACAAAGTGTGTGCACTTCACTAAACTTTACTTCTTTGCCCAATTGATACCACTGAACACTGCTTTTATATAAATATTTGAGCATACCATGTTTATTTAAAATATATGTATATAAGCAGGAAGGACTTCAGAGAAACAAACTGCTCTTCCATTCTCTTAATTCCCAAGTGCCTGAGTAATGGGTCAACTACATAATTTCTTCTTACTCTCTTTTCCCAGGAGATGGGAGGCATGGTATATGCTAATTTTCCACATGCTAAAAAACTCCAACCAATTAAAGATAATATGTGCACACACATGCACAAAGTATGCTTTGTTTATTCCTTCAACTGTTTTAATTGGTTTTCTTTGGAGTCCCAAAGACATATCTAAATTTAGTTACTTCTGCCAACATGTCTGTACAACATAGCTACTCAAAGTAGTGTGTTTTGTGAGATCAGGGGCTGCTTATGCTTTCACTTAAAACTGCTGACATTAGTATGATGTAAGATGTACAGAAATCAGGACTGGTAATTCTGGGGATAGGTACTAGGCTACACTGGAATTTACTGACAGTCAGGCTGTCCACAAAGGTAAGGTTTAGATCTGCTCTCTCCCAAATTCTGACAAATCAACTGCAAAACTGACTTGTGATAAAATTACTTCTCCCAGCTATACACACAACAATTTTTCTTTGGTCAATCATCTGTGCCACAACAACATGAATTCTTTTATATATGGTGTTTTATAGTTCAAGTCTTCTGAACAGCCCACTGAGTTAAACTATTCAGTTCAAACAACTTCTTTCACAAATTTTGGCCATGTTATGGCTGGTTCTTCTTGAGTGCTCCAACTAAAAGATTCATCATTCATAAATGCACACTGAAGAGGTTACAAATCCATTTCTAATAGAAATTTGGGGCTGCTTACCTTTTCTATGGGCCATTTCCTTACCCAAGGTGTATGACTCGACACAAAACAAGCACTTACTATGGCTACTACATTGCTGGCAGAGAAAGAACACTGCCCATTCTTCTTTAATTCCCCTTTTCTCCTTTAAGAAAAATCTCAAAATCAAAAATGTCTCGATGCACAATTTCAAAACCTCTTAGGCTAGAATCTGTGGGACTCCCTCAGTCATTAGCACTGTAACAAAGAAGCCCTGCTTATCCATGTACTTCAGAGAGTATCATGACCCTAAGCCTGATTTTATACTCTGATTTAGTTAATATTTTTGCATTACTCAACAGCTTTTTCCTAGCCAGAGCACATTCTCAAGCACACGCACACAACAATGTGTTCTTAATTACTCTGTTGGTGGGAAAGTCTGTCAGGTTTCTTACCTTTTATTTTTAGCCACTTGCAAGTTCTTTTTGTCCAAGTCTGAACCGGGGAGCAGGGAGCATTTATTTCTATTAATCAATCAATCATGGCAGTGGTGGTGCACTCTAGTTTTTCATTCTGACTGCAAAGCAAAATTAAAAGCTATATTTTGCAAATTTACGCATTATAGATTGTAGCGGCAGCTGGTGGACTGCTGCTGAGACAGACCGTCTTTCCCCTTCCAGTCCCCTGTGACTGAGAGGGAAGAATTACAGGACAGCACTAGCAGCTGCTGCTGCTGCCCCAGAAGCAGCAAGCCAAGGTCTCTGGAAAAATAATTGGGGAGGCGGGGGAAGGGAAGAAGGGGGACAAAGAAGTTGGGGAGGGGAAGGCACAGCCAAGGCTGGCAGCACAAACAACGCACTGCACCTTGCCCTCAAAAGAAACAATTGAGCTGCTTTGGGCTTCCTACAGGAGACACAAGACTCTTAAACCATTATGAGACTTGAAAACACTACCAGTTTTTGATAAGGACTTTCACAGAATTAAGAAAGAGTGAGAAAAGGCAATATTCCTTCCAGTCTGATGCCTGCAGCAGTTTGCTCTTGAATCCTCTAAAAATAAAGCACAGTGCAATGAGCAACACCCTTCCTTGCAGCTTCCCAACAGAGTCATTCCATGGAGCACTCTACATTAGCACAGGCACAGCCTACAAGTCAATTCATGCCCTGTCTGTCTCCTGTAAAACAGGGGTAACCAAATCCCTTCTCACACACATGTAGTCATGAAGATAAATAATTCATGACTCCAAGATATCATCAGTGTGAAAACACTAACAATCATTCATTTTTAGACAGATTTGAAAGTGGAACTAGTGGGAATTGTGCCTGTTTTTTAAAAAAAACTGCCCAGTGCAAAAATCAGCTTGTTTATGTATTTGGTCACCTAAACAGCAGCTCAGTGCAAGCAAGTAATGCCCATCTATGCTACGCAGCACACTAAAGCTCATCTCAACAGGGTCGAAAAAGACAAATACACTGACTGACCAAAACACATCTACCCTCATCTAAAAATCTGAAGGTCACCCCAAGGCTTTCATGTTTCCCAGTGGATCTCCAGGGTTCAGGCTGACCTCTGGGGTCCCACTGAGTGGGACAGCACATGCCTCACTCCCTGTGAATGAAGAACACCCTTCAGAACAGTGACTTCCAAGAGAACTGTGAATGCTCATTTTCAAGAGAGATAATCTATTACACACAGATCACACAGGGGCCAGGCATGCACGTCTCACTGCTCCTTCTGCTAAGGGACTTCAATGCAAGGTACTACTTGGTCCAGTGGACACTGCTTCATTTTCACAGCAGTGGCAGATTTCCAGATTATTATATAATATATATTTATATGTATAAAAGAGATTATTTGAAGAAAACATTCAGCTATTCCAAAAGAAAAAAGGAAACAATCACCACTGCCACTGCAACAGATGTAGCTTTCTGTGCGTTGTTTAGAAAGACTGATTCAAAAGACATACATTTATAGTTTAATTCCTGTATGTGAGAATATGCTTTATTTTAAATATATAATCTATATTTTAATTGGAGGACCTCTTTTTATTCTGTATATTTGGTCATTAAAACAAAGAGGAGGAAAAAAACCCAAACAAGAGAAAATATCTAAATTTCTTCGAATTGATCTCACACACATAAGCCAAGAAATACTTAAGGTCAGAAGAAGTACTGATGGCTAAAACAGTTTGCATTGGTTTTGTTGTGTCAGAACCCCTCTCAAGATAAGCCAAGAATGCTGTATACAAAACCAGTACTATTATAAACAGGCACAGCCTTCTCTAAATGTTGGTATTTCACATTCATTTTGGGAAGCTAAGCTAATGATTGCTACCTGAAGAAGCAGCTTTTGATATAGCATCAATTTCCTGAAGAACATATCAGTTTATTGAGCAGGGGTTTTCAGACTCTTATCTTATTCAATAGTATTATGCCTTACTTTTTAAATTTTTTTTTTTAAACTATAGTTAAAATATTGAGATGCTAGTAGAAGACACTTCCTCAAAATCTAACTACAGGTATCAGCTGCTAAGATTATCAGGGACTCAATCTGTTTGCAAGTTTTTGAATAAAATTAAATAAATTCTTTCTCCTTGGCATATTAGATCCTACATTGTTTCTAAACCCAGAGTATTTAGTAAAGTACTTGTACACAAGCCTCAGATTAAATCCACTACCATATGAATTTTTAATGCATATAGGAAAGAAGTTTCAGCAACATTTAACTATTTCTGCTGCTACAAATGCCTCAAAAGTTATGACTTCCAGATGTTACAGTGATGATAAGGATTAGAACACACGTCCACCATTTATGTCAATTTCTAACTGTGTGAGTAGACAGCTGAGGACAAGAAGGGTTAAATTACACAAAAGCCTTCACTGTATTCCCAGCAGCCTTAACCATGTAAGGAACAGGGCAGGTTTTTTCCTCCATAATTCATGAGGAAGGATTTATAGAATGGCTTGGAATATTGCCACAAGAAAACCAAGGCATGTGGCCTCAAGTCCCAGCATCACACCCATGGAAATGGAGGATCAATAGAGACCAATATATAGGGTACAATGACAACCTGCACTCAAAGCAGCCCATTTCTGGTAGTGATACCATGTGTCAGCACTATACTGAAAATATTAGCTACGGCAGGCCTCTTCCTCAGCAGCGGCTCCCTCAATGACATCCCAGACACTCAAATGTGATCTGAAGTTACTCATGTCAGTGACTACACTGTCTCTTTCTCCTCCCTCCTTTTTGACCCAAAGCTATTTTTGAACTTGACCTTCTTTCAGTCTCTCCAGTAAGAAAAAAGCCTTTGATTTTTCTTGCGTTTGGGATCATGATGGAGAGGTAGGCACTATCCACTGTTCAGTGTGTAAGAATGCTTTTTGCTCTCCTTACATCATCTCTTTGTCACTCATTAATTTACCCACAATCCACTTGTTCCATTTATTTAACAGATCACTATACCTGTATCTTTCTTCCCCTCTTGCCTGGGAGGCCTCACAACACAAAAACTTTAGAAAACCATCTACTTCATGAAAATTAATTCAGCAGATGTTTCTCCTTTGCAGTAAGTTACCTCGGTGTGAAGTGGTTTTAGACCTATTAAATATAAACACACATGGAGCTATATAAGGTATTCTGTAATTCACTTCACTTTTCAGGACTGAGAAGTCTGAAGTTCAAGAACATAGGAAGTTTGTTTTGAAGACAGCGTAGCCTTACCACACACATTTTCATAAGACACTTGAAATCGCAGACTGTGCCCATACTTCATGTTTCATAAACACACCTACAGCTTCTACACTTGGACAATTACCTCACATTTCATGCAAAGGGCATTAGAAATACGACACCTGGGCTCACCCATTTAGCCTGAAGCTTCAGGCAGATAATGCACTTTGTGTGAGTATGTGTGAATGCACAATGTCCAAAAAAGAATCAACTGCAAGCTTACAAAAGGAAGAAAGCAGACATACTGCTAAGCACAGCCTCTCCATCAGAGAGCATTACAGCTACAAATATTCTAGTAGCTTGTATAGTATATTCATGTTATAAGTAGTAAATTGGGTTTGGATGTATTTACATACAGTATAGTCAATTTACCAGCTACAGAAAACAAAGGCAAAACCTTCCCAAAAATGCTGGATGCTATTATGGGTACATTCTTACACCACTATCAAAACTGAATCCACTCCATTAGACTGTTTTCAGAAGTCAAGCTGCATTTTGGCAACAAAAAGAGCAAATATAGTTGATCCCCTGGTTTCATGTATAAACCCAAAATATCAAAGAACCAGGTGGTTATTACTCGAAATGTTTAATAAGACATAATTTGAGATTAATATCTACAGTCCTACACCACATTGAATGAAGGGAATAATAATTTACATGAAACTCCACCACAAACACTATTTCTAAAACACCTTCAATTCATTATTACGATTCATTCTACAAAGAACTGGAAGGCAAACCTGATATCAGTTCAACTTTAAATAAACTTTGACAAGTTTATTATTATATTATATCAAAAATACTTTGACAATGGCTATTAAAAGGAAAATTCTATTTTTGCCAGACCTATTATTGAGCTTCCCTACTGAGGAACTTAACAAGTTGCTGGCTGATTACTTTATTGTGTAATTACTCAGAACTTATCACATACACATCACCTCATAAGATAATGTGGCTTGTCCTACAATCTTCCTAGTTTCATGACCAATCTTTACAAGAAGCTAGAGGATCAGGCTGGTTTGGAGAGTTTCTGGGTCAAAACAGTATCTGACAATGCTTCAAACTGATAGCAATCAAAAGAAGTCACAATAGATTGAATGGCCAAGGACAGTGAAGCCTATCCTCCAGATGTTTGCCTTCGTGAGATGGAAGGAAAACAGGCTTGAGCTGTGTACCACCAGTGAGAGCAGCAGGATTATTCTATTGAGAAAAGCAGATGTTGAATTGTCTAAAACTTAGTGCAAAAAGTGTTGCAGCATCAGCAAATACATTGAAAAAGCAGTGCAAGTGGAACAGTAGCATGGGCATCAGGCCACTACGTATTTCTAGCACGTATAAACTGCAATACCTGGTATACAATATGCATAACAAAGATCTCTCCTGATCTGAACTTTATGGTATTGCTCACTGCTGCACCATGATAAGTAGTACATGTCCCTCACTTAGGAAAAGAAGCCCCAGAAAATGTCCATGTTAATTTATTTAACTAAATAGCTGGAATAAAGTTCTCTTCACAAGTGTATAGCCTTATGGCTTCACACATACTTCCTCAAGACCAAAACTTACTTGTTGTGGCACATTAAAAGGAAAAATGTGACTGAAATCTATTTTTATCTACGAGCTCCTGGAGAGCTAGTATACAGATGTACATTTCTTGTACTTGCATATGTAATCAATATTTTACATTTTCTATTTTTACTGTAAAATGACAGCTCACAGGAGTAACTGCTAACTGCACAGAGACACACTTTGGGGAGTTCTTTTTCTATGGACATTTTTCAGGAAAGCCCATTGCCTTTAACTTGAAAAAATACTCACTAGAAATGGTTGGACAAAACTGGCTTCCTGATACATATTTTAAAACAAAAGCAGGTGACAACCAAAGCAAAATCAAGGGAGAACAGTCTTCAAAATCTAAACTGACACTTTACCCTCTGTGAAAGCAGTCTATATATATGAAAATAAAAGTTTAGTCTTTTCTAATGGAAAAAAAAAAGAAGCAGAAGGTACTGAAGTAATTTAAAATACAGTGAATAATATTTGAAATATTTTGACATATATGAAAGCAGTAGGAACAGAAAACACGCTATTGTGGGTTGATCCAGTCATGCCTCTAAGTGGGTATTCAGAGCAGCAGACACTTATGTAGGCAGGGAGCAGGAGCCCAGCTATTGTCTGTAGCTTACTGCCTTTACCCCACAGTCAGGCAGCAGGAGGAACAGGAGCTTCCCTTCAGGAGTGCTCACGGAGCTGTTGGCCACAGCCGTGTTTAACCTGCTGATCTGCCCTCCCAGCCCCCCACAGCAGCAGCTCTGCCAGCTAAGGCAACTCTGCCACTGGCATAGCCAGCACTTCTCCACAAATACCAGTCCTGCCACCACTCCCTGGTAAGACTTTAATGCTATCTTGTATATCTTTTACAGGAAAGACCTGTAAAAATAATGTCCAGCTGTCCAGTATCATCACCACTCCTTTTCAGTACTGCTCTGCAGCAGCCAGGCACACCTCTTGCCCATGAGACTTTTCTAAGAATTTCCCATCACATGGAGTGCAGCAAGAAGAAAACTGGTATTATCCTATAACAAATTGGCCCATCTTCTAGAATAGAGAAAACAAAACTCTTCCAACAGACAAACTGTTGTTTGGGTTCCCCCCTCAACTACTTGGAGCACAGAAAGATCACAGCCATGCACCCCATTCCTATGATGGCCACTCTGTTATCTGGAAAGGCTATGAACCCCTGACCAACCAGCATGTTACCTTGCCATTTCCACCATTGGAAGATAAACATCATTTCAGCTTCACTCATTGTCAGTGATCCTTTCTAATCACTGTTTTTATTTTTAACAAATGTTCCCACCACCCCCAAAAGCTGTAGTTTAAACAAAGTGAAGAAAAGACGAGGGAAGATTGATGTGGTGAAATTTGCTGTTAGACAGCTAGGCTACTTGTGTCATGATTATCTGTTTCTTGCAGAAAGAATGATCCAAAGCTACTATTTACATGTTTAAACTAATCCAGCCCAGTTTGTCTCCAGTGGTGCACAGAATAATCATGTGAACTATCTAGATAGCAGATCTGAATGGCAGCAACTTCTGCCAGAGGCAGCAATGAGCTGCTGAGAACACATGCTTTTCACAGCCTAATACTCTCCCTAAATTCAACCAGAGCTGTCTGAATGGTGACTACATTTGAAAAGAGGTATCAAAATCATTATGATGGGCCACACACATGAATTTAGAAGGAATTTCTAAAGCACAAAGGGGAGAGAGGCATTCATCTCCCTTACTATATTCAACCACAAGAGTGCCCCATCCTTGTAGTGTTAGGGATCTGCTCTGGAAACACCCACCTTGGAACTCAGAACTTCCCATCATTCTGGACACCTGCTGACACCTGACACAAAAGGCAAATACTTGAATTCATGCTTATCTATCACTTGCTGTGATTCATACAGAAAACCCCCCAACCCTCAGTACAGTGCTCTCTCAGCATTTGAGCCATCTGTATCTATTATTCCCCTTCCCTTCCCCTCAGGGTTCGTTGACCGTGCAAGTGGTGCACAGGTGATACACTGGGCTGAGACAGGGGAGGAACACTGGTGACCAATGTGTCATTTATTTTTTTAAACCTCTAATCTACATATTTGGAGAGGCAAAGAAACAGAGAATACACGATTCACCCTTGACATTCCACCAGATCACTTCAATCCTGTAAAATGCCCCCTAATGACCTGAATATAATACCATGGTGTTACAGTGTCACTTAAATACTGCAGGGTTCTTCCTCTGGCAGTGCAGTCTGCAGACTTAATATGTAATGGTCAGGATTATACTGCCACTAAAATATTACTTAGTGCTGATGAAATTTCAAATTAATTCTGGAAGCTAAATCATTATTCAACTCTGCCTTTGCAGAGATACATTTTCCTGGTTGCTTTAATAACAGTGATTGGAGAACTAGAAGGTTGTTACTGTCTCTTCAAGGCTTGTTTAAAAGGAGAAGTGGCCTCTAAACTGTCAAGCAAGTTAATGCAGTGATGCGTGGATGCTTGCAACTAAAAAAATAATTTGAGCAAAAAATGGGCTCAAATATTAAGAGAGCTCATGGCAATGTGGCTCATGAATAATGTTATTATTTAGCAAGAAATTAAATCTCTATATATACACACACACATACATACCCCCATGTTCCCATCCACCACCACCTTCCTACACAGACAGAAGATTTCATAATAATTGAGGGGACTTATTCTTGATGAAGTAAACGACACAGCTGCTGGTAACTGATGAAACTGATCTTTGCCAGTGGAGGATGTGGCTTTCAAGTCATTCTGAGCTCTAGCTCTTCAAAACTAAATAAACAAACTTGAACTTTTTACAGCTCTGGGTTTCTTCTTCCTGAATAATTCCTGTTACTAGTGAGTATCCTGTACTTTCAGGTAACTACAGCACTTCAACACTAAGATGGGCCAATCCTTGACACTGCACTGGAACCAGTGTACACAACAACTTGCTAACATATGAAGTAACAGAAGATGAAAAACAGTGGATGGGCTAATCATAAAAGAAAGTTTCCATCCTCTGAATGTTTGCCCATTTTTTAACATTGTGTTTAGATTCATTTCTGTTTCTCAGTTAAAATACCAGGCTGCTCACTTCTACAATGAGGTTTCTTAAATCCGGGAAGCGTTCCCAAGCTATACTGGAAAAAAACCCCAAACCAAAACCCCCACAAAACCAGTGGTAAATGAGGAACAGCACAGGGCCAAGCAGGCTGAAAACAACTTGTGGCAGAGAGTCTAAATTAGGCTAAAATAATCAAACTTTCTCCTTATTAAACTGTTACCTACTTCCTCATTTGTTAATATTGTCGTTGTTTACACTTGCAGCCAGCCCAAAGATTTTCCCCTCCCTCCAAATATAATTTCCTGCTATTGACAGACATGTCCAAGTGCTGGATGTGTGTATGTCTACATGGCATACTGCAGGCAGAGGCAAGCCTTCTTGGCCACCATCCAAGCCAGCTGTAAATGAGCCAGCTCCAAACTGGAAGCTGTGTAAGCACAATTAGCACAGCAGTAAGCCTGATCTAACACATCCTGCCAAGAGACCGAGCTTATTAGCTTGAGCCCAACACAATGCACACGATGGATATGGGGCTTCTGCTTTGGCTCCACACAGAACATGGGCAGCTGAAGCACATCAAGCTCCTATCTGCCCACAAGACATGCTGTAAGTACATCTCTCTTGGAGCATACCCTCTGCTGCAAGGACCATCATTCCCCTCTGTATCAATTCCCAAAACACGCTGAGTGCTGTGAGCAGATGGAGGGAACAGGGACCTCCAAGTGAGAACTTCTGAGGAATAAGTCACCAGGGAGGTGTTTAGGCACCAGGCACCAAAAAGGCCAAAGAGAAAAGTGAGGGAAAGGCAGAGCAAAGCAGTGCAAGACTCTACAAGCTGATAAAGAGCACTCCACTTCTGGATTCTATCAGGTCCAGAGCAATAATGACCAAAAACCATTACCATACTGTAGATGTTAAATGGGCTCTGCACAGGTGCTCCTACCAACAAACAAAGAATTCACTATTTTTGGCCGACATTTGAACAGTCCAAAAGAGGAATGTGCTCAGAGAAGGAAATCTGTTAACAAACTGGGACCCAAGAAACCAATGCTCCCCTGGTGCCATGGATTTTATTAAAGGAGTAGTGACAGTCTAGTGGTTGGCAGTAGTACTCTGAGAAACTTATAAATTCAGAGCAAAATGAGACAAAAATCAAAGGGTAACAATGAAATCATCGGGAGGGGGGGGGGAAATAAAAGGCATATTTTAAGAAGAATGTCTGAAGAGACTGGGAATGTTTACATTTAAAAGGGCAGTAACAAAATGGTCATTGCTAAACTATAGCAGAAACCAACCTATACGAGTGAGCTTCTGCCCACCCATTGGAGAGCACATGGGCAAGCAGAAATTCCATTGAAGCGCCCCAATCAAAGGCAACAAAGAAAACACCTTATTCAACACATAATTATTTTGTTGCATTCTGTGTCAACAGACTGTTCTGTAGCAAACACTCAGGACCTTTGGAAGGTGGTGTTCATGCCTCTTTTGTATTCCCTCCCACTCTACTGTAAAGGAGTATTTTTAGCTTTCAGTTTGAGCTTTCTGATGTATGGGACAGGTATAAGCAAGAGAGAGAAGGGACCCCACAAGGTGTGGCAGACACACTCCTCCACACATTCAGATTCTGCAGATTTACTATGTTTATTTTGACTTCTGAGATTTTTAGATTACATTGTGTATATGGAGGTTTTCCATGATTTGCTAGCTTAAAATATTTTCTTTGAAAAGGCTTAGTTTGATCTGGGGTGAAGACTACACATCCTCAGCAGAGTACAAGCAGTTTATATACTTGTCCCCGACCCTTCCCTGATCATCAGTTTGGGCTAAACACCTGCTGGAATTTCCCACAGAATTTCTCACACTCTA
This sequence comes from Melozone crissalis, assembly GCF_028551555.1. Lineage (NCBI taxonomy): Eukaryota > Metazoa > Chordata > Aves > Passeriformes > Passerellidae > Melozone > Melozone crissalis. Next base: position 24,021,723 of record NW_026535797.1, on the reverse strand, counting down.
GTAACACAGATCTCAGGCAGATATATCTTTATGATTCAAGGCAGCATTTGAATCATGGATACCTGCTTCAAAGGAGTGTTTTTCTTCCCTTTTCCCTATCCTTTCATAAGCTTCTAAAAACATGACCAAATCAAACCAAATTAATCACACCAGGTTAAGAGACACAGACAAAAGAAAAACTAAGAGCTGAAATTACACTTGCACGGTTCTTTTGTCTTGAGAAGGAAATAATTTTCTCTCTGTTTTCCCACTTGAAGGCCTGAAAAAGAAAGCGATGCTGTCAGAAATATCAAGGCCTAATGAAATGTGTGAAAAACCAGTCATACCTTGAACTTACTAACTTCAAGAAGGTGAAATAGAGAAATGTATTTAAATACTATTCGGTATGAAACACTTAGAAATAACACAACAGTATGATTACTGCAGGTTAATTTAGCCTATTTAGATTTTCCAGTAATTTAAGAATACATATATAATCATCATCCATTGTTCAGACAGGGACAACTGTTCTGAAACAGGATCTCAATTTACACACACATCTAATATATCTAAAATAGACAGTATACATACGTACAGCATATAAAAGTCAAATAACCATTCAATCCCTTTACTTACACATACTTCCAGTGAAAAGATAAAATCTTGGCTTATAAATCAGCTGAACTAAAATACCCTAAAAGAACACACTTCTAATAGAAGAAAACGGTGAGGAGATAAACACGATTAAGGGAAAAGGGAGGGTAGAGAAGTAAAATATTTGCCAGTTAGCTCTGAATACTTTTGTATTGAACAAAAATAAATACTCAATCTGCTTGCTATTTCTTTTGGAAGTACTTCTTTGCAGAGAGGAATGCAAGTTAGCATCCTTTATAAGGCCATAAGAATCTGGCACATACCACCATAAAGTAGGTCTGGTACAGAATACAGCAATCTCCCATGTAGTGACATGATAAACAGAATCCTTAAATGCTGATTTGGTCTCCCTTTAAAGCCAATACTTGTTTTAAAAAAAATAAAATAGAAAAAGAATCAGAAGCCATCTGCAAAGGAAGTACCTCAGACTCAAATCTGTCTACACTCACTATGTGTACATTGCTTTTTGTTTAGACAAAGTAAAACCAGGAGAGAATGCAATGTGTCTGCAGAAGGTTCTTCTATTTTAAACTAATACTGTCCTGCCAGTATCAATTCATCCAGATAGAAAATCCTTCATTAAAAATATAATTTACTTTGGTTGCTTTCCACTGTGTTGAAGTGACATCTTTCCCAAACGCTGTCTAAGGCCATTAGGAACACAGAGCTTTTGAGAACAAGTTTCAACCATGACACCCATTGGCCTCCCTAAACAAAAGTTTCCTTAGGAAGGCTTGGGAATCCTCAGATGGGAAGGGGCAAAGCCAAAGGGCATGAAAAATATTATTTGGATATACATAGTATCATTACAAAATTACAAAAAATCTTTGCACTGTCTCATACAGGCAAAGTGACAAACCAGTGAAATAACCTAAGGAACAAGACAGAACTTTGGAACTTTTCACCTGAAACTTGGGGTGCTACAGCATTTTATTAAAAAGTACAATACTGAAGACAACTTAAGCAAGAAGTTACCAACATTTCACTCAGCTATACATATTTTTATGTGTCCATCTGGGAAAAACAAAAAACAACACATATACAAGCAGATAAACTCAAATTAAAACACAGCTTGCCTTTGGAGTCATGGCTTACTTTTAAAAAAGATGACTTATATATACAAGAGCATTTATATTTAAGCCAATATTTTAAACTCTGTTTTTTCCTACAAATCACAGTACAAGAGTTTCTGAACAACTTCTTAGTTTCATCCTATTCCCTTCTCATTCAACTGCTCTAGCTAGAGACCAGTAGAGCAGGAGTCAGACAGCGTGACAATCTGTAGCAATCAGACATCACAAAACTTAGGGAAACAAAATGTAAGATGTACTTTATTAATGTAAATGATTCTAGACATTTCAACACTAAGAGAATATAATTCAAGAATTAGTCACACCTAAAGAGAGAATTCAGAAAGTTCAGTAGGGGACAGGACAAAGGAGTAAAGACGCCCTTTCAAAGTGTAGAATTCAAGCCCTTGCTGAATTCCAGATCCGCCTCCGCTCCTCCTCAGAGTGCCAGTTTGGGGCCTGAAGTTGGGAAAAAACCAACTCTACTGCTTCATACTTCAAAGGGAAGCTCAAAAGACAAACTATGCTGCCTTTCTGTAACTTCTGATGCAAAAAATAATCTGATTCAGCAACAAGCCTCTCTTGATAGGGTTATACACCTCCCACTGACCACAGTCTGAGCAGCCTCATGGAATACACAGGCTCATTGCTGGGGGATTTTTCACAAAGGCAATCTGGAACAAGCAGTTCCTATCTCTGGCCACTTGTTACCAGCTCCTGTTGCACTGCCTTCACCCCACCCCTCCTGGGACAGCTTCGTGGTGCTGCACAGAGGGACTTGGTGAAGTTAAAAATAGTCCATTCATCCTCCCTCTCCCTCCCCATTTTTGCCAGGTTATTTTTAAAACAGATACATTCTCTGCTCTTGTTCAACAGGCAGCTTGGCAAGAGGGGAAAGGGAGGAGGAGATGCTGCAGCTCTGCCAGTCCAGGCTGTAAGAGGGACTGCAGAGCCCCTTCAGCCCACCTTGCCACTAAGACATCACATATCCATGGCATTACAGACACACAGAAGTCCTCATAATCCCAGTTTAAGCTGGTGTTTGCAAAGTCTGAGAAGGAGCACGTACTATTCCTACGGTTAGACGGAAGAGGTTTGCATAATCTTATCCCTCACATCCCAGGAGCCAGAACTAATTCTGTGCTTTTCTGATTTGACTTGGGGATTCTACGCCACCACAGCAGGACTTAGGAAATGGCTCTTCACTGTAACCTTGTCTGAGCGCTCATCTTTTGTTTGCATTACTCTGCCTTGCAAGATGACAGCTATCAAGTCAGATTACTGAATGCCACTCACAGTGACACATGCCAAAAGTAAACCATTAAGACCACCTAAATAAGAGCCAGCCTTAATATGTAGGTTGCCAGGTATTACATCTGGTAAGAAATCATTCTCGACAAGTTCAGCAATTAAAAAATTATCAAATATTTTAACTTAGTTCTTAAAATTCACAGGACTAATCAAATTAAAAACTCTTCCTGAATTCCTAAAAGAACCCTGCATTTCAAGGGCAAAGAATTTAGGCTGTCAGAAAAAAAAAAAAATGGTTGGGGGAGGTGGGGGGAAATACAGCAAGTTTTTGAAAATCCTCCTAACCCCCAGTGTTTTTTCTGTGTGTTTATGAAGCCTCCGGAAATACCATGGCAAACATTCCTGCTCTACAGCAGCGAGGTCACATGACCCAAAGGCACAGCAAGGAACTTCTCTCCCAAGTTCCCTTACGGTAGAGAAAAGTGATCTTTATTTTATTTTGGAAAACAAGGATCCAAGTCTAGGGAAATCTCCAGGAAATTTTCAAGAGTATAGTTTTAAAAACATAGTGTTTCTTGATGTGGTGGGGTTTGGTGTTGTGTTTTGTCATTTATTTGCTGCACTTCTATGTCTGTACATATTACTGGTATTATCCAAGATGAGCATCTTATACCATTAGACCATATTCAGGGACCATTAAATACAGTATACCATTTAAGTCACCTCTAAAAACTACTTGTAATCTTTTAAGTAAAAACTACTTGTTCTCTAATCTTCTAGTAGAGTTAAAATCAGTACTGCTGTATTTCTTAACACAGCCATGATCTTTTCCTGGCAAAAATTATGGCACTGAAAACCTCTCCCCCTTCTTGTCTTTCAGGATTATTTCAGCTAGCACTACTAATGAAAGGATTTATGCAAATAAGCTTTGCTAAACATGATTAAAAAAAACCTCAAAATTTGAACCTGAATCACAACCTTGCATTTTTACAAACAATCACATGTACATACTTGGAAGTAACTGAAATGTAGTATTGATGAATCATAATGTAATAGGTGAGTATCAGAGTTTCGTGGTTGTCTGAAAGCAACACAGAAGAAAGCTTGGGGAAGGCAGACAGTCCTGCAGTAGAAATGCACAGCAAATGGCAGGCACTCACCACTAACTTGCTTTGTAACCATGTCAGAAATGCTTCTAATTATCAGAGGTAAAAGAGGGATGGCATTTCTGCTGGAAGCAAGTTTTACACTTTAGTCTTTCCTCTCCCTTCTTTTTCAGCCTATAAATATTAGTCTTACACATTTTTCTCCCATACAGCTCTTGAAAAGGTTGAGTTTTTCAAGGCTGAGAGCAGATAGAAACGTTCATCAAGAAATGCCTTGAGGTCAACTGTCTGTAACTCATCAAAGTGCAGCACTGAAAATATGGATGGTGGATTATATGAGCATGGTAAAGCAGATTTTAAAAAAAAACCAACAAAACTATATTCTGATGATCAGTAACATTTTTTCTGTTTGGAAATGGGTTCAGTTATGTAGCCCCAGTGGCAATGGTCACAGGGCACTGACTTCCCCCCTAATTTCAGGTGCATTCAAAACAACTACAGATGCACAGAAGTGACGTTAGTGCTATTTCCAAACATATGGAAATCCCACTGGGATATGACAAGGATCAAAAATGGAGAAGACTCACACAGCAGCGTAAGGAGAGGCAGCTGGTCCACAAGAAAATAATGATGTAGGCCAAATTCTAGAGAAGCACTGAACTACACTGAAAATAATGCAGAGATGAGCTTACCTATGGCTTTATAAACTATTTAAAATATCTTTTAAAAACCCCCACAAGCAAAGGAAAAGCAGCAACAGAATAAGTCTGCAAAGATTATTTTTCTTAAGTGAAGAAGGAAACAAATACCCTGAAGTGCCCATTCTGTGCTTTTTAAAAAATTCTGTACAACAGCTAGACATAAGATATTGAACATATTATTGAAACTACTGCTCACTTCTACTCAGGGATTTCTGCTTAGTTTATTATAAATGCACATTTATTGGCAGCAAGTAGAACATATTATTGCTCTGTTTTATAGCTGGAATGGCGCACACACAGAGTAATTTGTTTGCATTCCGTATCAGGATCAATACTGTACCAGGGACAGCTTGAGGAATGTTTATGCTGAGGGCTTTGCTTGCAGTGCTTTGCTGTTGCAATCAATTGACCAAACAGGGCTGCTTCTTAAAACAACAAATAAACTATGATAGTGACCAGATCAGCCATTCAAGCATCAAACACTACACAGTGCCTGGAAAAGGAATGAAGGCCCACAAGTGTTTTTACTGCTGGATGACATACACAGCTTTCCTACCTGAGTATTTCCCACCGGCCTTTCTTCCTCTCAGTAGCTGGGGACTGTTTCCTCAACGCCCTCACATAACAAGATCCATTTTCCTGCAATAAAAACACAGACACATCATGCTTCCATTCTCTTGCAGAACACAGCAGCATTTGAATCAGTTCAGTGAAAAGACCTGAAATGAATTAAGGGCATTTAGGAGTCCAATAACCAAGCCAGGAGGACCAGATCTGAGGCTGTGTCGGGGTTCTAGCCCAGCTTTTGCCACCCCCAAGCTTCTGAGACTCACTCAGCAGTTAAAGTATTACAGGTTTTCATGCCTGTAACAATGAAATAAGGAAAAGATAATGTGAATTCTGTTGAGGTTTATATCAAAATTTCCAGAGCCAAATGGTAATTTTTTCTCAGTTAAAGGTCATGCTGAAGTCTCTTTTATTCTCTTTATAAAGGGTACTCACTGACTACTGTGAGCAAAGTGCCATTAAAAAAGATAAACCAACCCCCAAACACTACTTAAAAAAATACACCAAAATACCTCAGAATCACCATCCTCTCTGCAGCAAAACAAAACAAGTTTATGGATTACACTGGCACAGCACTGCAACTTCTAGGAAATGTTTTTTTAATTATAAAGAAAGATTGCAAAGGGAGACGGGGGAATGTTTACGGGTAGTCTGTATTTTGTTACATGCTGTTTCAGCAGGCAGACAAGGTGTCCTTACAGCATTATACCACCAAGCTCCAAAACTCAGCAAATATTGAGAAAAGGAACACAGTGACTACATTTTGCCTCTATTTTGACTGACTTCCAAATAACTTCTGTGCAAAAAAAAAATCCCATTAAACATGAAAAAGCACATACTATTGGAAAACAACAACAAAAAAACCAAGTAAAAAACAACACAGCAAACCCCACACAATTTGCAACCACTCCAGGTTCCTCCCCAACTACCAGCCTTGAGAGCAGACACTTTCATAAAAACTCAAATTATGCAAAAGTCATTCAGGTGACTTTAAGAAAAGTCTCAAGTTATTACAAATAACTTGTTAGTTGTATTCAATGTTTGTTCTGCAGCCATATTTATCCTTTTCACTGGTAATTCACCAAGAATAAAAACATGACTGAAAACCTTCTTAGAAACAGTCATTCCACCCCAACACACCCAGTGCCACCAAGGGACTGTCTGCTTCCTACAGGGACACTGCTGGTTTTCTTGTCTCACAAAGGGCAGTTTTAGAGAAATTACATATTGACAAGCACCATGGGTGAACGTTTGGCTTTAAGGCCTCATTGAACTGTGAATGTTTTCGCCCAGAACAGGTTTATTCTCTTCCAGAAGTTTTCTCCAGTGCTTTTCTTCTGCTGATGCAAGGTAGGAACAACACTTTAATTGATTCAAATTTAGTATTTGTTAACATGACTTTCTCAGCCAATGCAGACCGGGCTTTAATGAAGTTGCAATTAGTTATTTTAGTTTGTTTCTCCAAAGGAAAAGCTTTTTTTTTTGCCTGCCCTAAGATCTGGGTACCATTCCAGGTGTAACTGGATTGGACTTTTGTCAGATCAGGCTATAGCATTTACCTGGACACTTGAATTTTGCCTCTCCCTCCTCTCTCCTGGACTCTTACTTTCAACACTGCATTTGTGCAGCTGCATGGTTAGCTGGAATGGGGCAACTAATTTCCTTCAGCATGTTGTCTCAAACGGCTCTGCCAGCACAACACAGGGAGCAGGGCCAAGACAGGAGTGATCAGCCATCATGGCAGAGGGTAGAAACAGAGGCTGTTTAAGGCAGCTTGAACTGCACTGCTGCACAACACAAACCCAAAGCTTTGCTCCCCTGCTCTATTCTGCCCATCTGTAAAACCAGCACCACAATTCCTACTTTGTTTTATAAAGCACCTCTTAAAATGAAAGGGCTAGCCATTAACATTTCTGTGAATTCACAGTACTGACCACCCACCCCTTTCAGGTCCAAGCTGGTTCTAAGGACACTGGCACTGTCCCCACCAGCATCTGCTCCCTGGTTTCCCCACACAGCCTGCTCAGTGGTTGTACAATGTCCCCCCCTCCACTCCAGCCTGTTCTGTGCCCCCACGCCAGCCCCAGCTCTGCCAACACACTTCACAGGGTCCTGCTGGGAACAGCAATCAGCTTCTAAAAATAAAATTAGCTTCTTAAAGCCTGGTCCCTTTTCTCATCCTGTTTCTACAAAGATCCCCAAAACAGTCTCACTGGCAAGGTCCAGGGTTTAGCGGGCTACACCTGAGAATGAGACTAGATGGTAGAGAAGAAGTACCAGCTGGAAAGCCCTGACACCTGGCTTGCCTCAGCCACCCTGTCCAGGTGTGTGTTAAGCCCTGCTGTGGCACAGTAACTCGGTGCTGCACAATTCCCAGCTTTTCCCACATCCACAGCTGGGGCACGGCAGGCTCCGCCGCTGCAGGAGCGGACTCGGGAAGCACCGAGCCCCATCCGCAAGCAGCCGCCCTGCCCGGCCAGGCAGCCGGGCCAGGAGGGGAACCAGCAGCGCTCCAGCCGGGAGCGCTTCCTGCTCCTCCACATCCAGCAGGGGGAGCACAAAAACGCACAGCTTTTTTGGCCATAAAAGATTTTTAGGCTACGAACCGCTGTATCGCAAAGCTGGACACTCTGCGTTAGGCTACTCCTACAGCAATGTGTATGTGGTGCATGACAAGTGCACCACGGGCAGAACTCCTGCTCCGGGCACATCACACCGCAAAAATCAACTCTGAAGGAGCCACAGACAGGCCAGGAAAGCTGCAGGAGCCGGGGGCAGGAAGGAGAGCCTGCACAGCAGGGCTGCCAACGCCAGCAATTTTATCCTGTCCCCTGCAGCACTAGGAATTTTTCCTAAAGCCAGCTCTCCAAAGTCTCATCACCACATAAAAATTTCAGCTTTCAGCTCTTTGTTTGTTTTTTTTAAGGGATATATTTATCTCTAGGCTTCCAAAGTTCAAAACCAAAGCTGTAAAAACAAACCCCAAAGATTTAAACAACAGCAAAAGCGATAAAAGAATCCCTCAAATCTGTTGCCTGTACATCATGGGCAAAAGAATCTCAACTCTGGGAATTCCACATAATTTTCCTTAATTTACAATTAACAACAAACTGTTAGTTACTGTTTCAGAAATTGAGGAGGCAAAAAAGGAGCCTGTTCAGCAACCACTGAGGGGAACTCTGTTCCTGCTTCCCAAGGGTGAGCATCACCCAAAGACCTTTCCTCGCCCAACTCCCCTGGGTTGTGCCATGCCTGACCCTCAGCCCTGCGCCTGCCTCTAGCATGGACAGCCGTGGAGTGTGTCTGCAGCACCTTCTCTGCCTGCTCCTCCTCCTCACTTGTCCTTGGGCTACTCCTTGCCCCTTCATTCCATCTCCCCTGTCCCAGTCTTCCCAGGGATGCCCTTGCTTTGGGTGACCCTCACTGCACGCTGGGGCAGGCATGATCCCTCAGGGACCCTCCTGAAGGGCAGCCCAGAAAATGTCCCCATCCCTGCAGCCCCAGCTCCTAAATCCATTAATTTAGGCCCAATATACTACATAGTTTCAACATCTTTTCTTATAAGATGGTGCTCTGTTTCCCAGCCATTTTGTTAAAATTAATGGAAGTGGTCTATATATATTGAAGGGAAACACCCAGAGCAACATGTGCATTACAAGTCTTAAAATTAAAGCATATAAAAATACTGTAAGGGTGAACTGGAGGAAGTCCAATAGGGAAGTATCAAGGAATTCATCTTTAAATCTCCTAATCTCAGCTGTATCACTGCAATGGACTTTCCCTGCTTTCTCATCATATCCTGGTCCCAGCTGGTGGCCACCAGATCTTGCAGAAAGCAAGAGCGAGCCCAGGGTATCTCACTGTCTATACCTCAGCTCTTACCTTTGCTGGACTTAAATAACTGTAAATAAATCAATCTCTAAAAGTAGCCAAGAGTAAACCCTTCAGTTTCCATACACAAAATATCATATGGACTCCACATACCCAGACAAAAATGAACAGATAGCACATAGAAAACATCCAAACAAAAAATATTGAAAAACAAAAATACTACTAGGATGGACAGTTAAAGAATGTTGTACAACCTTCCTATAGAAATGCATAAGGCAGGTGCATTTTAGAGTATTTTCCTACTTTCACAAATTATTTTGAAGTTCCAGCATTATTCTCCTTGAACTGTAGAACATGTTCAAACTCAAAATTCCTATAAAACCACAGCATGTCAGCAATCCCAACTTCTCATTTATCCACAGCTGTAACTGGGTCATAAGTGAAGAACACGAAGTGCTGCTCTTCCTAAATAAGCTTACTGGTCAGCAAGCGTACTTCTGCTATGTGAAAACATTAACAAACTTTACAGAGAGTTTAACCATTATATGCAGTCCTTATTAGGTATCATAGCTCTCTATCAGGACATTTTAGAAATTTGGGCTTTCTTGAAATTCTAAAGTAACTCAAAATCAACAGTGAGTGTATGTGTGAAAAGCATCAGATGCCATCCACACTGACCAAGAAACAGCCTGCTAGTTTAATAAGAGAAAAGCAAAAACTGTTGTTAAACTAGTAATGCAAAATAGGTGAGGGTTTTGGAGAGGGAAGATGAGAGACAGACAGAGAGTGTCTGTGAGAGGTTGAGAATGAGAATGTCCATGCAGGTTGGTGTGTTCCTTCCTGGGCAGAGACAGAACAAGGCAGGAAAGGAAAGCTGGGAAGATCTGTGTGGAGGGAAGCAGGACTGCAGCTTCAGACAACTTTCAACTTGGCCTACACTTAGACTTGGTCCTCAGTAATCCTTATTAAAACAAGAACCAAAAACCACTCAAATACAAATACATCACACCAAAATGCAGCAGCCACATGGCTGTAAAATACAGCCATTTATCTGATGGAACAGACAGGATGCACACTCCTTCCAAACACAAGCAGCAGAAAGTCACAGAAAGGGCCAGGCTGCACTGGAACCTGCCGTGTGCCTCACCTGGCAGCACCCAACACATCCCCTCCCTGCCTGGGGAGCCCTGGAGCCAGCCTCATGCCTTCACCCCAGCAGGGCTCCTCATGCCCTGCAGAGCCCCGGGAGAAGCCTGGGCCAGCACTCCTGTGCTACCCCATTTCCTCCTGACACCTTTTGTTCCCAAAATAGAAGAAGCAGGTTCTCATAGGGGGCTGCTGCATTGAGCAGTGCAGCCACTCAGACACTCAGTCAAACCCGTGGCTCCTGTATCACATCATTACTGCAACCAGTCCTCCTGGGAGATTTCTCAAGCTCACCCTGTTAGGCAGAATGCTACAAGGGCACAGCAAAGTATGAAAGAATCACAGGAATAAGTGTGTAAATTTTGCTTGTGTTTTTTCTCATCTTCTTTCTCACCAGTGTATAGAAGCAAAAGTTTTGTTTATTTAGTCATAATTTTCTCAATTAGTTTTCCCAGTTTAAAAAATCAAACAACTACCTTTAGTTTTTTCTCTGCATAAACAGAAAGAAAGCCTTCTCAAAATTGTATTTCACATTATTTCAAAAAAATAAAACATAACTGAAGTATACATTTTCTCAGTTGCAGAAAGCCAAGAATTTGCAATTTCCTTATTTTGAGATGGAAAGGAAAGGCCCAAGTTGTTGTCATAATCTATGCATTTAAGGCTTAACAGCAGATGTTTGCACTATCATGATCTCCAGTTTAGAACACCAATAACAACAAGATCCTTTTCTTCTCCCAAGTTGTTCTTCAAAAAACTAATTACTGAAAGAACCATTTTTCCAATCCTGCTCTGTTCTTAAGGCTGCATCTAAGATGGGTCCAGTGCACCCGTAAACAGGGCCTGAGTAGGCCAAGATTGCTGTAAATCTATGTCTCTGCTCTCTTGTCACAGCCCTGGTAACCCTGAAGTCCCTTGGGCTGTGCTGCACCCTACCTCCCCTCCCAGCCTCATACCCCATATTTAAGGGGCTGCACATGAGTCAGTAGAATAGATCAGGGGTTTAAGCAGGAACAGGGAAATAGGACTAGGAGGACAGGCATTTCAGCACATCTTTGTGAAGCCATAACCTGATGGAGGTGGCTTTGGCCCAAGCTGAAATAAGAAAATTTGGTGTGGCTGCCCTCTGCAAGGCAGTCCAGGCAGCTCCTTCTCCAGTGTCTGCTCCAGGCCAACAGCAGCCAGCCAGCTACAGTCAGAGTCAGCCTGGGGCTGGAGGGCCCAAACCAACCGAGGTTTGCAATTCACTGTCATTTCACAAGTGGCCGTGGCAGTCACAGCTCCTCCCTGGCCACAGCGGGCAGCAGCACATTAGACTGCATCTGTTTGTGGCAGAGCACTGCGCTGCCAACTCACAGGCACAGGATAACAAGCACTATTAATCTTGGCTTAAACGGAACCATTGTTCTGGAGATTGGACATCTCTTGTAAAATCCCATTATTAGAGACCATTTGCCATCTATTTCCATAGAAACTTTTTTAGTGCGCTTTGTTCTGTTTTAGAAAAAAATTCCCCCTTCCCTTTTCCTTAAGTCCTATTGTACTTACGGAGCCTTAAACAATAATCCACTCAAGCACAACCATGGAAGTGGCTTGAAGGAACAAAAGCTGCTTCTGGCATAGCCAGTGCATCTGACTCTCCCTGCATACAGCTGCCTGTACAGCCTGTACAGCAGATTTGCAGGGCACCAGGAGCTACCGATTTCCCTCTGCTCCTCCTGTGTGTTGGATACAAAATAAACAGTAAACATGAGAAGTCTGCTCAAATTACACTTGCAGCATCAGCTAAGGGCGCAGGTGAGTCACAAGCAAGTTCTGCAGCCTATCTTGCTAAAGGAATAGGGAGAAGACTGACCTTAAAAGAAAGCAGTAGGCATGAGTAAGACAAATTAAAAAAAAAAAATAAAAATCTAACTCCAGGGAGACAAGGCAGTGGAAGCAACATGTCTCAGGCTCTGTTAAAGAAGATTATTGCCACATCTAGCAGTTAGTACCCACCCAAGTAGAGTGCCATCAACCTAATTCTCAAACGAGACTAGCAGAGCAGCGAGACAGGATTAGACATGCTTGTTTTTAACCATTCTTTGCTCTCTCTGGTGTATTACTATCAGCACAGCATTGGCATCAAAATTACTACCCTTCAAAATGTGCAGAGCACATTTTTTAATTTTACATGTAGCAGTTATGTCATCTGGGGTTATTTATTTTTTAATATAAAGTGGTATAACATACTTAATCTGTTTTGAGAAAAGAACAAATTGATTTAGTGAGCAGTTCAAGGCTCTCCCTGGAGACACTCAGCCACACTCAGAAATCTGGATATAAGTTGAGACTTCGCTAAAGTCATTTTAATTGTAGGTCATAAGAAATGTCAAGATATAAACCACCAAGGAATACTAAAAATTAAGCCATCATCTCTGAGAGTAACAAATGTCTTATATTTGGCAGTAGAATAATTTCTAAATCTTTACAGCATTACTACTTAAGGACAGTAGCAGAGCAAAGGGCTTAGAATTACACACAACATGTGTGCATTCTTTTTGGTGGGGAGGGGCGGAACCCAAAAGCTGCATGAAGCAAAAAAATACTGGAGTGAAGGAAACTTACACCACCAATAAAAAAATAATGGTTCATTTTTTTCACTTTGTTTCACTACATCTTCTTTTACTAATCTTCTGTTAATAAATAAGTTTTGGTCTGTTTTGGTCTCAAAATGTTCTTCCCTATGCAGTATGGAAGAGAGCTGTGTACAGAGCAACACATACGTGCAAAAACGGAGACCAAATTGAGGAAAGCTGGTTTTTAGAAAACTTTAAAAACTAACAAACAGCCTTTGTAGCCTTAGACCACTTCTAGAGCTTTGTGCCTAGGTTTTACAAGCAAAAAATCTTCATTTTTTTCTTAGCTAAAAATTACTTCTTAAACAGGTGTTTTCCTGTAGAAGTTACACGCCAACTTCTGCATTTTTGAGATGGATCCCCCATTTACGGAAATCCTTTTATAGAACTTAGCTGAAATCCCCCAAATTTTCCTTTGCCCACTTACCTCAAACAACAGTGATAAGACAGCTCTGACCTTAACAGATCAAAGTGAAAACCCTTCCAGTTAAACCTTCTTAAAACAGAGGAGATTAAAAATTAAGGGCATTTTAACCAAAGAACACTATCTGAGATCTCTTACTAAAAATATCTAAAGAAAACATATATAAACCATTTCATTCTCCCACGTTCTCCAATGTGAAAGTTAAAAGATCAGCAATGTAAAATCAGGAGCAGGTTTTTTTACCATCTCTGCCTAATAACCTCTTAAAATTGATCAACATACACATTTCCTTTCCTGCCCTTAGCTTCCACTCATGGGAGTGGAGATGAGAAGGCTATTTCCCTGATTTTAGTTAAATCATAAAGGAACTCACCAGTGAACAGCAGTTGAACAGAAAGCAGTTCAAGCAATGTGAAGACCCATATTAAGGGAAAAAAGCTCATGTATGTGGAAGGAGAAAAAAAGTTATTTAACATCCTATATTGCTGCCAGGCAACTCATTTATGAACATCTGTTTTGTTTGGTTTAGCCACTGCCCCAGCAGGTGTGCCAAGACTTATGGGTGAAATTCTATTTCTCTAAATGCAAAGGTAGGCATTTCACAGAAGTTTAAATCTATCCTTTGCCAAGTCCATTTTCTTGAGTGCCTTCACATCAGCTCACTGAATACCCTTACCACCCTCTTCTGTAACACTGAACACAGCGCATATCCAACCCCATGTCTGCACATGGTGCAACTGCCTGCTTTGCCTGCCTGAGTGGTGCTGTCATGGCAGGGAAGTGAAGGGCAGGAAAGCTGCAGCACTATGACCCAAATAAGATGCAGGCAAACACAATTTTAGACATCCAAGCCTTTAATGCAAATTAATGTCACAGCAATAAAAGCCCCAAAAGGAATAATTGCACAGATGTCTCAGAGGAAGAGTTGTATCTTGGGATTTAATAGCTAGAAGCAGTTTTCCCCCATCTTCTCTTCAGGTCATTTGGTTTCAACAGATAGTGCTCCTTGCTGTCTATCACACAAGCTACTACACAAGTACTCTCAAACTGGTAGCCCTGGATCCTGGTTTTCTGGTCCCCTGGAGGGCTGCAGGAGCCTTCCCTGATGCCAAGCCCTGCCAGGCTGCCCATGTTAAAACTCGAGGTCATCCACAACATCAGAGAGGCAGCGTTACACAACTCATGCTCTGCATGGACATCTGAGCTGGAAAGACAGTAATTTCAAAGCAAGATGCAGTTTGCCTCAAGATCTCCCAAGTTTTACTGCAGGCTGTTCTTAAAATCTTCCACTGATAGCATTTGTAAAACTAGAATTAATTTTCTGTGACACCGAAAGAGGGAGGGAGAGACCCCAAACAAAACCCCAGTCCTGCCTCACTGACTTCACTCCTTATATCCGCACAAATATCCACTCGTTTCCCTGCTGTCCTTGAAAGCCCTTTCTCTGCAACACACCAAAAGCTTTTAACCCGTACTGAAGCCACTGTCATCCAGCCCAGTCCAAACAGGCTCTGCTGTGCCAAAGCCCCTACTCTGTAAGAGGGGAGCCCTGGGAAATCCTGCCCAGCCAGCAGGGCCATTCTGTGTGTCCCTGCAGCAGAGAGGGGGTGGCTGCAGCCCGCTGGCCAGGGGCTCATTCTGCACCTCTGCTTCGCACCGGCACAGGGTGCCGGCCAAGGAAAAGCATTTTGTACAGGAAAGGGGACTGAGCTTCAACAACTGAGGCAAACGGGGCCTTCTGGCAGCTCCTCTCCGGGGGTGGGATGGACATCCGAGCAAGGGTGAGTTAGAGGGAGAGCAGCTGTTTGTTCAGTGAATGAGTCACAGGACCCAGCTATTAATTCTTCCTCTCAAGAGAATATGCCCCCATACCAGCCCACCCACCATCCTATAAAACAAACAAATACATAATGGAGGTCAGGGACGGGGAGCTCAGTAAGAGGAAAGGGGAAAAAAAAAGAGGAAAAAAACAGCCAAGCATTTAATATTTACATAAGAATGAAATGTTTCATTAATTACATATAGAATCAATTTGCAGCTATTTTCCTTAAATTTCTCAGTCAAACCCACAACAGATTTGAAGCACTTTGAACTGTGCTGCACCAGTAATTGTGGATGAATATTTTAGATCAGTCTTGAATCACTGTAAAGCACACAGCAAATGAACTAATAAGCTATTCATGTGTAGACTGCTAATGTATTTTCTTTATTTGCTAGACAGATGGAATACAGTCTAGAATCAGTTGAATTGGCTACTGGTAATCTTCAGAAAGGCTTATAAAAAATCTTTAGTTCTACTGTTTTATTAAAAATACCACTCAATAGCCTGCATGCATTAGAAAGGAGCTGGCAATATGCAGAAAATCCTAAACAAGTTTTAAAGATAGGAAGGAAGAGTCAGGCATTTCATGTGACTGTAGCTAGCTTCAGAGAGTGAAAATGAACAGTGCATCGTCAAATGTTTTTTAAAGGACTACTGCAAAGCTGGACACCCCTGCCATCCATTTGATATTTATCCCAATACAACCATTTATGGGCAGTCATTTTAAATCACATATAGCAATCTATCAGTTCTATAATCTGACAGATGTGTTCTAGTTTTCAGAAGCATCTGTTGAGTCATCAGGACATCAGAATAGTTAATTGCACTTTGGGGATGCTTTCAGAGATTAAAAGTTGCCTTACTTCAAGCAAATTTTAAGTGTTCTTATAGATTAAACTCCTTTTTCATGTACAAAATTAACATATGTACCCACACTCCAGAGAAACTAATGCATGAAATGTAAAGAATAACTTCCCTCAGGGATCATCTGTTTTCTTCCGCCTCCTGTGCATTGCCTCACACTGTGCTCAGCAATATGGAACAGAAAACAAAAATACAACTTGAATCATGCATGATTCTGAAATATAAACTAAGACATGGCCTACACTGTCTGGGTAAAGACTACAGAAGAAGCTGCTTTGGGTCAAGAACTTTTACAAATTTTCAAAGAGATAGAAAATGGGATATGATGCCTGTTTCTTTTTTTGGCAAAATGCATATAATTATATTTCAGAAGGTTTTATTACTGTTGATTCTAAAAGGAACGTTGGACAGGCTTTCACCACTACAAGAGTATGTGACAAGCCAGGAGAACCACCCACAAAATTAAACATGGGCAGATAGACACTGAGCCATCCTCCAGCTGAAGTTATACCAATTGCTGCCTATACACAGCTAAGGAATGGAAGCAAGCAAACTCCATCCATACACATAACTGAATACTTGAATTAAAAAGAGTAATACTTGTGGAAGATTACTATGCATTTTCAGCATGTGTGAGCAGATGAGATCTTCCCTGTGCTTCCAGTCTGAGTTTCCTTGCAACTTCCTGGCCCCCACAGCAGTAAGAGGATTAAGGAAACTTATTTCTTAGAAGAAAGATCCACCTTACAAACTCTGATTTAAAACAATTTAGCAGTGCATTTTTCATTTGGTTGGTGTTTCACCAAAAAACCCCAACAAACCAAATGAGTCAATCAAAAAAGGTATATTTGGCGGTTTCTCAGAGGTGACTGAATCCATCTGGTCTGTAGTTCCCAAACCACAGGGATCCCATGATTAATTCAATGAACTATTTAGTTTCACTCAAGAAGTGATCATAAAGCTGAAGTGCAAGTGCATAACCAAGAGCACCATACAAGAACACAGACACCAACACTGCATCTGGGCTTTGCTTCCTATAAATCCTGAAGTGACAGCACACCTCAACCTAAGTGGACTGTTATTCTTTAGTGTGGAACAAATCAAACTTGAAGTGAGAGTGTAAAAGTTGAGACAAGCACTGCAGTCATGACCATGCTTTAAAAAGGTGCCATACTTGTGAAGTTACAGCATATTCCCTTGCTACTAAACCAAACTGAGATTGCTGTCTCAGTTGCATTAAATTATTAGCTAATTAGCCCTGACTAAGGACAACAGTATGTTGATGCTGGCAAGCTGTGAAAAGAACACTTCAGCAAAGAAGATCAATAGCATTTTTCGTCTGGCTTACAATAAGAAAACTGCTGGCCTAGGTTATGAGTTTAAGCCATTTTTCATTTGGCAGACAAGACAGTACTAGTGACAGATCAATACAGTAACTTTATGATAGGCTGCTGCTCCTGCAGATGGCAGGACCATAAACAGGCATCATTTTTAAAGCCTGAAGCAATCCATTACTTGGACAGAAACCACCTGACCTTTTATAATATTTACAGTTTTCTACTGAAAAAGGAAAATCAGAGAACAAAACAAGGGGAAATCAGCACAATTAGCTGTCCTGCAAGACAGAAGAGAATACTGCTTGTTTGAAAGTCAGTATTTAAATTTACAAGCTTTATGCTATTCGGGAGATCACATTAAAGCCACAAGGTTGGCACCAAGGAACTACTCATCCCTTCAAAGAGAAAATGTTATTGGGGATCACATCTTATACGATGCAATTTCCTTATCTCCTGGTAATGTGGGCTAACAAAATAAGTTATTTATTAATCTTTAAGGAAAAAAACCCCAAACCAATCAACCACTTTAATATGTCCTTAAGACATTAAACCAGTTCCTTTTAACACAATTACTAGGCATTGAGAGAATTCAGTTACAAATGGGCAGTTATTTTTCCCATATTGCAGTATACACACAGTAGCATTTGCACATACAGCTTCTTATTCTGCACCAGTATTGGGATTGCTGGGATTGACTAGAGTGTCCCACTGTTTTAACAAAGGCAAAGCAAAACAAGAGAAAGGTTTTAAAATTCTGGAGTTTTTTATGGCAAGACTTCTAGCTGAAGAGAATGTAAAGGAAAGCACCTTAATAAATTATTCAGGCCACATCTTCAGATAAGGACCCAGGTGGAGCATCTGGCCCTATACTTATAGTCTTCTCTTTACAATAAACATGAAATAACCACAGAATATGGTGAATCAATCATACACCAGCTTGCCTTTGCCTCTCTGTCTGAGGCTGGTTTGTGTCAATTACTACAGAAATATCTGCTTAAGCAGGAAACTAATTTTACAAAAGCACATTGGGTTCATGGGCTTTCATCAATACTTTTTGGTTGCTGCAAATAAGTAATTAACATTAATGTCAACATAAAGGATAGAAGGAGGAGGAAAGCATTAACAAGCACAATATAAAAACTGAGCTGGCTGATTCTTCCCCATACAGTACTGCCATGCAACCGGCTCCTAGTCCATGCCTGAAAAATGAGTTCTTATTAATTTGGTCGCTAATTTTACTTTGCATGATGTAAGCAAACAGCACTACATTTTCCCCTTAACGAATGCCAATTATACACAACATCAGTTTAAAATACAACAGAATAGCACACAAACCAGAAGTCTTTTGACTGGGCTCCACTCATGCTAAGAATAACTTGGCACACACGTACATGATGCTAAATCTGCCAGTGATTTGCTTCGCTCCAAAACTCCCCCCTCCGCATCTTCTACAAGATCCTAAATACATGAAGCTGCGTTAAAGCAGGAAACCTACGTATTGAACCTATTTTTAAAACAAATTGAATTTCTTTGAACTCAAATGCAAGGGACGGTCTCAGCAGTTTCACGTTTATAATCCCCTGCATTTTCAGCAGGCACAAGGGCTCTTTATTCCCAACCGCGCAGACGCTGCCCGCCGCATCTGCCAGCCCACAGCACTTGGGCTCAGCCCAGAGACTCTGTCAGCCTTCTGCAAAATCACTGCTGCAAACACACAAAGCAGCAGCCTATGGTTCTGATTCGCAGAACACAAAATATCCTTAGAGATAACGTCCCCAAGACCATGCTAAAAAGACCCTAAATAAATTCAATGGCTTGGATTTTGTAATTTTGTTTTGTGATTCTGTTTATGGGGGGAGGGGGTTTAATTTTTTTTTTAGAGGGTACCAGGCTTTGTTTGCATACCCCCCCACTCCCCAACATTCATAAGTAAAACAAAAACTGCAACACTCAGAAATAATTACTGATGCCTCTTTTACAGTGCCTCAGTGATACTGTGTCAATTTTAGGATAATCCAAAGCATTTCCTTCATGCCATAGTATGTGGATGCAGGTAGCGACCTCACACTGACTGTTCCAGAACTCTGGTTCAGCCTCAGCACACCTGGGATGCACATCCCATTCCAGCTGACTGCCACCTCTGGGAAGGAGGGAGGGCAATGGGCTTTGGCAGAGCTGAGCTGCATGGCCACTAGCTAAAAGCAGTGTTAGGTGGGATTATATAACCTGGCATGGGGCTGCTCACAGACAGAGTTCAAAGGAGGCAAGGGCTGAGTCTGAAGTGAAGGGGAAGAGAGCCCTCACCACCAAGTGGGGACAAGGCCATGCTCCTCCTGCATCCTGATGGGTGGTTGCTTTCTTTTTGGTCCACTGACTCCTCTGAGAATATGCCCATATTTCCACTAATGCTTGCTTTCTTTTTTCCCTACATCCTATTGCATCTATAGCATTACTCTAATTCCTTTTCAGTAAGGTCCTCACAACAATGAGAACTTTTTTTCTCTTATTTTCCCTCTGTCACTGTTAAGATGCAAACTAAACCCTTACATCCAGACTACTCCTGCAGATTCCTGTTCTCTCTCTTCTTCCATCAAATCCTCTGGACTTTTCGTACTGAGTTTTAGTCAATAATGACATTAACTCCCCTTATTTCTATTTTACTATTAAAATGACATGGTTCTTGTCTGAAGATAAGACCATATAAACAACTTTATAGACTTTAACATTAGCATCAATGAAATGTCATTGAGGACCTCAGCAATTTCTTGTAGAAGAAAGACTATATATAGTCACAAATCCACAAATAGAAATGACCATGCAGCAACTCTAGAACTGTTCACGAGGTTAATTAAGTTGTAGAGAAAGAAAACCAGGCTTCCAACATCATACCAAACCTCCTTGTCATTATAGTTTCAGACTTCATATTAGCTACAAAAACCACAAACAACACCTCATTATCTCTTTTTCTTTCCTAGAAAAACCTTCCTTGAAAAGTTACGTCTTAACACTTGCTTCACATCCATTCAAAAAAACCTCAAAAACCCAAAAGCACCCCAAGAAAACCTCTTTGTGTTTTGAAGATTGCATTGATGTGAGAGATATTCAATATTTGCTACTGTAATAAAAACATAAACTATTAGTTGGATAGTAGAGCACTTATGAAAGACATCACCTCTTTGTTATGCATAGTCCCACAACCATATTTACCTCCATGATGGCAACCACAAGGCAAGCTCACAATGCATATAACAACCCAAATCAGGAAACTCCAACTAGTGCATTCACGTTGCACATTGTCTGAACCACCATCCACCAGAGCCAATCCTTTCGAGCGTAATAAAGTGAAGGTATTATAATTAGAGAGTTCATAATGCCATTTAATCAAGTGTGGAGCTGGAGCACAGTGGGTTGTATACCAAAGACAAAACCACATGAAGCAGTACAATGCTGAGTGCAAGAAAGGGCACACATATTCTTCAGGGAAAATAACAAGTTACTACAAAGCCCTGTTTGTTTTCAAGTACTCAGTCTAGAGTTTGCATACTAGGTAATTTTGCACCATGAAAATAAGTTATTTCATAAACTGAAAATGAACTGAGACCACAAAAATGTCTTTTGATTCTTACAGACAGAAAACCCCAGTTTCAAGTTCTTAATTTGTGAATTAATTCTTTGTAGTTTTACTGGAAGAATTAATTGTGCTTCAACAATATTATAATTATTTTTTTACTACAGGTTATTATTTACAAAGTGCTTTATAATAACCAACCAGTTTCTGTGACACCTGTAGCAGTCTCCATGTAATGAGGCTGAGACAGCTGTATCCTGGGCTATCAATAGAAGAACAGCAAGGGCCAAGTGAAATGAGGAACAAACAGAAGACTTTTCCATAATCAGCCCATTTTTCCAGGGGTCACATGCTTAGCACAATCAAGATAAAGATGCAAATGCTCTTTCCTGTGTCTCAAAACTGGACAGGGAACTACCCTGATTCTCTCCTATGAAACAAAGTATATTTACATTTTAAAAAAAAGTCAGAACTCAAGAACACCCCTTTGCCAATGGAAAGGATCAAACACCAACTTACACGTTTTAGATTAGGTTCCTGAGAGATCTGAAAGATCATGCAGGTCTGCCAGCCCAGAACTCGTGTTGCCAGAAGGCAGCAGTGAAGCCAGCACACAAGGAAGGACTCTAATGAAAATGGCTGCAGCTACTGCTCGCTCCTTCTCTGAGACACTAGAGATGTTTTTACAGAAACAAAGACTAGTCCTGTCCTAAGCAACCCATATTTTAATCATACCATAATGTTTTTAGGAAAACATCAAAAATAGTTTCCATTTTATGTACAGAGAAACTTGCTTGACAAACTCAGGACCACCATCATTGCATGTTCCAAGAAACCCTCACAAGAATCAGAGCACAAAATGTTATAGATTTTATCTTGATCATGATTTGGGATTGTCAGAGTTCAAATACAATTTTTCCTTTCAACATATAAAGAACAATAAATATCCCTAATCTGTGTATCCAAATTATCAGGTAAATCTAAAACCACACAAGCAACAGTTGGAAAAAATCTAGCAGAAAAATGATGTGGCAGCACAGAGCTTCCAAAACTACTCGTGGGCAAGTGAGAGTCTTCAGACTGAAGCATTATTTAAAGATTACACATATAACAGCACATTCTCAAATGGCTGCAGATCAAGGAATGAAAAGGTCTGAGCTAAAACAGAGTCTGATTTAACAGCCATTAAGGTTGCAGAAAAGACTCCCATTGGCTTTAGCCAGCAATGGTTGTACTCTGGTCACATCACACAATTTCCCTGTGCCTTTCAGCTTATTTGTGTGTCAGCTCCGCCTCTGCTGATCCCAAAATAGCGAGGTGCGACCTTTCATCTGCCCGGCTGCTCTGCACAGGCACCAGCACAATGCTCCTGATGGCTCAGAAAGGACTCTGCAGAATGAGAGACAATCCCATCACACACTGTAGAGTCCCACACAACCTTTGCCTCCTCTACAGAAGTACTGGATCATGAACCATTTACCTTACCATATTTTCAAAGTTTTACAGACTAGTTTCTTCCTCCTCTGCCCATCATGCTCAAGTCCTTTTTCATAATTGCATGCTTAAAGCAAGAAAGCCACAGAGATCACATGCTTCTATCACTAATTCCCAAGTAGTTCATTAATTTAAGAACTTGCATTGATTTTATTGGGTCATTTACACATTTAAAATACTTAGGTGCTTAAGTTCTGTAGAAATGAGTATTCCAAAACATCTCCTATTGTTCTGAAAGGGAAATGATATGTTTGCACATCTGCACTCTAAAAAGTACTCCTTGAAACATGGGAGATTGCTTAAAACAAAAGAAAAACACAATTTAAAGTACACAAAAAAAAAAAAATTCAGGACAAATAGTTTAACCCTCCTTTAACAGACATACATCATAATTCACAGATTTGAAATGGATGAAATAAAAGTCTGCTCTTTATTAGTGGAAATAAATATCTGTCACCTTAATTTCCAATATGCTATTTTTCCATAATTATATTCCCAGTTCAGTCTGAGGAATATTTAGGCACCTGATGCTAAGCACAAAACTTGAGGAACATGAATCAAGTCAAAATGTTGCAGAATACTTTAGCCACAGACTGTAGCTCCCATCAAACAGGACACAGCTGAGATAAAAAGCATGTTGTTCTAATAGCCTTAGGGGTTTATCCTGCCAGCACTAACTGATAGCTTTGCTTATGAGAGACACTGGCAAAACAGAGTAACAATAAGGACAAAACATACCCGAGATCCTTCATTGAAGCAGGTAATTTTAATGAATGCTTCATTCTACTGCTTTTGACTGTGCCATGATACTAACCTGTTTAGATTCCCATTCGTTTCACTCTGCTTGCATGTGGAGTGTTGATTCCACAAACATCCCACGAGGCCATTTACACCAAAGAGTATGCTGGCTGTACTGATTACATACCTAAAATGCCATCCATGTCTGTCTTTCAGAAAGTCTGCAGCACCTTGTTTGAAAGTCGAGCTTTTTAAGAGCTACAAACTGGCAAACTCAAAAATCAGCACCCAAATCCAAAACTGAAGGTTCCTAATTTTTTGTATGTTCAATAGAAAATGTTACTATTTTCTCTTGCTCTGATAAATGCTATCTAAAATATTAGCCCTTTATTTGCACCATAGTTTCTTGTCAATGCATCAAAGTGAAAACCAAATGCAGCTGTTCAATGTGGATTAAAACTATTTGGCATCCAGTTCAAATGAGTGAGTGTTCCACACCTAAATGCATTGCATCACACCTCCTGTTTTTTTACTTCAGTCACTTTAATTTTCCCTTAGGCAAGACACTAGAATAATCACTTAATTGTTACAATTACTGACAATGACCCTCAGAAGGTGACAGCATTTTGATCCCATTTGATTACATTAGTCTTAATAGATCCTAATGAAAATACAAGTAAATCCTTTTTCTTATCACTCATTCTCATTACTTTCAGCAGTCACTATAACTTAACCGCTCAAAGGGTTTTAAAGCACACAGAGCTCAAACGAAAGAACTTGCCTTTCAGATACATCTTTTATTTAATTCACTGAATGAGTTTAGGGAAACTCAAAAAATGAATTCCCAAGTGTCCCAAGATAGAGCTGTCACAGTGCCAACAGGGGTTAACCCTGTACAACACTGACAACACAGCAGCAGCCCACATGAGAAAAGACCCAGGAAGGTGTCTACCCAAGAGCTCACATTCTAGGCAAAATCAGATAAACAGGGTGTACCTAAAAGGACATAAAGAAAATAAATATGAATATTATTATTGACCAACTTCTTGCTGACACTGCAGAAGTATTGAGGAATTAGGTGGAATTTGAGCCAAGCAAGCAGGGAAAGGAAAATCCTGTAAGGAAGCATGTCCCATGTGCAGAAGGTGATGCCAGCAAAGCAGTGAAGACTGGCATGGGAGAAGCAGGTGGCCAGAGCATCAAGACTCATATTACTGAAAGAACAGCCTTCTGTCAAAGATGGTCACCTACAGGTGCTCACATCCACAGTGCCTGGAATTGCTCTGGCAAGCCAAACACAAATGCACAGATCCAGTGGGTAGCTGTCATCTGTATTTCCCTGTCTGATGGCACCTTTAGAAAACAGAGGTCCTGACGTGAGGAATCAGAGTAGCCCACAAATGAGCCAACTGTGCTGAAATCTGGTTTGACTGCGGAGGTCAGGGCAGCTCATCAGCCAGCTGCTCTGCTATGGAAGTGTAACGAGACACTCACAGCTTGCTGCCCCTCCAGTGTAATTGCACATCTTGTTCTTTGTAATCATCCTTACCACTTACACACTGCTGTAGAGACAGAACTAATCCTCCCAGATCCCACTGAGACGCAGGCAGAAAGTATCACCATCTCCATTTTGCAAATGGATAAAAATACATATTACCTACAGGAGTCAGTGTGGAATAACCTGATGCACTTCACAGGCCTGGGAGGATTCAGCCTCATGCTCACCAGTGGCCAACTTGGCCAGCAGAGATCAAACCATTTGTCAAAAGCCATAGGGTGTTATTGGGAGATACAGGATGAAAACTTGCAACGCTGAAGTGTGCTTTGTTCTCAGGCCACTGTAAAAACCAGACACAGTAAATACCTTTGGCAGGTAGATTTGTGATTTTTTTTCTTGGAGTTTGGGGGCTGAAAGGTTATTTGTCATCCTTTTGGGGTTTGTTTGTTAGCAAACCAATCCCTAAGGTATTCTAATTAAAAATAAACTAAAAACTTGGCTACAGTTTCTCAAGTAGAAGAGCAACTATCCATAGTTTTATCAACCCAAAATAAGTACAATTATAACTTAGTTTCTGCAGCATCCAGAAAATAAAATGGCAGCTACTGCCAGAAGAGAGAAAGTGACTTATAAATGAAATGTGTAAAAAAAAGAGGGCAGCTATATACAAATGACATGATGTACATACAGGAAATAATAAAATGAGAAAGCAGCATGGTATCTTTTTTCTTGTTATGAGGCCACAAATGCCCTGGTAGATGGAGAGAGTTTCAATAGCCCTTTTTTATTATTTTTAAGGTATCAAAATTAAAACTGGACAAGTGTAAATGGCTATTTCTGTGTTTAAAGCCAATCATGATCAATAATATCCAACCAATCATCCAAACTTCCATGACAATCATGAAATAACATTAGTTGTTCCTTAAACTCTTCTGCAGCACTTGATTTACTATTTCCATCTCTTATGGATTTAGCATTGCTAGGAATTTTGGGACTGGAAAATGATCCTATCAGCTTGGTTTAAACAATCATCTGACTCCAAAAAGCAAGGTTTTAAGTACAGTTATCAACACATTATTTTCAGATCCACTGCTATTGCTCAGTCCCTTTTCAATGTACATCACCCATCAAAGTAGGAGGTATACAGCTTACAACTCTGCCCTGAAGTTGTTTCTCATTAGCAGGAAACATTCACAAAGCCATTTTAAGACACAGATTGATAGTTTTAGCCAGATGCACAGACAGAAACATCAACACAGTGGCTAATTAGAATAACATTCCCCCCACACTGTCTTTATGCTGTTGAGAATTTTTCCATCCTTTGCTAATGTTCTTTTTTAAAATTCTCTGCTTGAACAAAACCCAGAAAGGTGATTTTTCAACACCCTTAAAGGAATCCTCTCCCAACACCTTAGACTTGTGTAGGAGGTGAAAGGAGAGGATTTACCTCAAGAACTAAGCTGTTCCAACCAGGCTTTCCTCTGGTAAAGCATAAGCTAGAACAGCACATTTGCCTTTTCAGCACTGACCAAACAGTTCAATACCTGTTCATCTCAGGCATCTGTACAAAACACAAAACAAAACAAAAAAAGCATGATGCTTGCTTGTTGGTTGCTTATTTTCAGGACCTGTGCTGAAGGAAGCTTAGGTTTCATGGAAGGCACTGAGATTTATTTTCTGTTTGTGGATGCCAACAGGATTCATTACTGTAAAGTAAGATCTCTTTGCTAATATTTAAAAACCAAATTATTTGGCTTTGGAAGTAGATACAGGATTGAATATATCTCACACAGCTGAACTCAGAAGACATGAAGGTGACACTATGTATCTGAAATCCAACATTAACATAAATATAAAATAACTTTCAGATAATCAATCCAATTTGTTTACCAAACTACCTGGCTAACTGCCAAAAGACAGTGATTTCAAGGGGTTTTTATAGATTCACTCAGAAAATCAAAAATCCATTTCCTAGAATAGGACTCACAATTCACCAAGTCCTTAAGACAAAAGAAATGGATCAGAATTGTACCTTTTTTCAGTCTTCAGTTACACAGCTTTACAGTTGAAACACACATCCCAGGATAGAGCACCTCGCCTGTTTACATTACCTTTCATGTTTCCACATGCACAATTTGCCTACCAGTTTTTAGGGATTATGTAAATAGTTATTAACGTCATGTGGTTTTAACTACTAGGAGAAAATCCCAGATAAAATTGCTCACCAAATGACCTTTATAGCTTTCCTTTAGCACGCAAAATTAAGCAACAAAGTCGTGTAATAATCATATGTGCTTTTTAAGTAACATTATTTCAGAGGGAATGTCTTCTTTTCAAAGAAATAAAGCTGAGTTTGCACAAACCACTAGGGTTTGCACAAACCACTAAGACACTCAACAGACAGATCAGAAGACACACTCCAAAAAATCTAGAGTCAAAGTACATAAACATAAAATATTTCCACACATTTTAGGGCCCCCAGAAATTATAACAGCAATCTCCTAAACTGATCTATCCACTCCCACTAATAATTATTCAGTACTGCAGGGATCTCTGAGCCACAGTGCACTTGGATCATTCCTGCATTATACAGCACATAAAGACATTTGAAAAGTTTGTTACAGATACAAATATATGTATACTACAGGCCGTTAGAAGTCTACTAAGAGGAAGTCAGAAAATACAGTACTTTTGCTCTTTTTAACAACAACAAATAAAAGTTTTTGCTTTTAATAGCAAAAAGAATTTTGACTTCTGATTGTAGGACTGTAAATGAAATTCATCAATCGTTTGTTTGGTTTTGCTTTGTTTGTTTTTTCAAGCAGAAAAGTGGAACTATTTTGGACAAGAAACTGAGAAGGGAAGAGGGGGAAAAGGAAGAACAGTTAAAAAGCCAAACCAACCACCCTTGTAACAACACTGAAAGTTTCATTCTACTAAGATGCCAGACCTGGCAGCATGGCAGAAAAGGGCCAGAAAAGGGCCTTATTAGGCAAGGGCGTGTCTGTGATATGAGCCCAAGCACAGCCTGCCAGTCAGCACCCAACCCCAGCTGCTGTTCAGAATAGCACACACAAGCCTCCTGCCTCAGTTTCTCCACCTGAAGCAACATTTACCCACCTCACACCAGAGCCCTGAAAAGGGTGAATCATGTGTGCAAAGAGCTTTTAGAACGAAAGCACACTTTATTTGTCTCCTTTCTGCAGTGGCAGTCAACCTGGCAGAAATGTGAGTGGCCGGGAGCTTCCTGTTCAGGCAGTTGTAAAAGTCACAGCTCTCCCGATAGCTCTGCGTGACCCACTTCTGCACCTCCAGCCTGCCACAGCACTATTTAAATGTCGGGGAGTTTATCAGTATAAAACTGAAATGTTAAGGGGGGAAACGTATTAGTGGGGACAGGAAAAGGCAAAATTTATGACACATAAAAGCACTGCTTATTCAGATGAAATTTATTATATCCCATTTGAGTTAAAATATCACATATGTATGAGACCTTAATGAAACCATAATCCAGACGGGAACGGGGAGAGGGCTGAGCGAGCTGCGCGCTTGTGCAGAAGGAATTGGCTCCCGAAGCCTGGCAGGCAGAGGCAGAACCAGCTGCCTGTGTGCTCATGGCCAGCATCAGCAACGCAAAAACAAAGATCCCTAAGGCCCTGGAAATGAATGGAAGTGAATTGTGCAAACAAACCAACAAAGGAAGATGTATCAAAGGTTTCAAATCTATTCAGTATTAGATGTTGCAGGGTAAAGGCACAATGAGTCACAGCTGATTAGTGCTAAGCCTGCTCTGAGTGCCTGCGTGCACAGCAAGTACCAAGACAGAAACCCAAACCCTGTGGGATGCTTCAGCAGTTTCCAAGACAAAAATGTGAAAACAACCATTCCCAAAGAAAGGGCTCTTCCACAGATTATTTAAACCAAGAGTGCTTAGTCTATTCCATCCCTTACACAGGAGGCTTGGAGGAGGCTTTCCCTTACCCTTCCTGTGGATGAGGCATGGATACCGTTGCCGGTTATTTGCAGATGAAGGAGTAGGAGGACAGCAACTGGATTCCTGTTTAGTCCATTAAACAAGTAGTGCAATAAGCAGAGCAATAGCCTGGCCACTGCCCTTTCTGCTGAAGCTGCCAGTGACTCACTAGCCAGGACACACATACACTTACACAACCGTGTACAAGATGCACTACAACTGAACTCCTGTGCCTCCTTTTCAGAGGCTTCCCACACTGCTGCTCCACGCCCTCTCATCCACCTCTGACCAGCACAGGACTGTACAAGGGATGTTTGCATTTACAGCCTGATAGCTGTCTTCAGCACCAGTTAACCAGGAAGCCTGAAAGCATGGCAGCACTTTCAGGAGCCACTCTTATGCCAACTGCTCACACACAGTGTTACAGACAGCTGAAGCTCAGAGACCTGCAATAGCACATCAACTGCTGTCCTGGGAAGGCTCCTCCTAGCACTCACTGGCATGCTCTATCTTGTCTCATTCAAAAAGTAAAAAAAAAACCAAAAAACTTACTGTTTCTCATCCTTATTGCTAAAACAATTAAACCACAAAAAGCCAGGACATATGTCCCTGCAGAACACAAGACAGACAGTTAAAGACAGACAAACTTAACTCTAATTTCCCTCATTTTGAACATGGTGAAAGATTTTGAGAAAATCCATATGAGGAGAAGTATTAAATCAATATACTATGTTTGGCTTATGCCTGTTTATGAGCCTCATACTTTGTTAAACTTGCAAGTTGATATTAAGTGTTATTATTGAAGCAAGTAAATATGGACATTATTCTTCAAACAGTAAACATGTTGCAAACTCATAAACTGAGACATATACTGCATTCGTAAATAGCAAAAAAACCCTGTTGATATATTTCTGAGCATCTAACATGAATTTTCACTTCAAAAAGACTAATTTCTCCATATGGACACACACACATGACTGCAGGTGCAGTTAGAGATCTAACACACAGGGTGGCCTCAGCAACAATGGTGAGAATTTAGGAATTCTTGAAATTAATGTGTCATACAAAGAATGCAACATTGACAGCTAAGAAGATTATAAGCCTTCTAAAAACGCAAGTTAACAACAGCTAAATTGTATTAATGCTTTTACATAATTATTGTCTGAAATACAACACACACCTACTGTACTGAAAACAGGAACTTTTCAGGAAACAATGAAAAATCCAATCTAGGTCAGTGAGAATAAAAAAAGTACAAGAAACAAGAGTCTTGGCATGGGCAAATATTAAAAAAACACCACCAAAATGTAACAAAAAGAAATACCATATCAACCAGCAGTAGTCCGTTTTTAACTTTTTTTAAATTCATATCTTAATTCATAATACTGGTTTATAGTTGCTTTGAGTTAGAATACCAAATATATGACTTCACCATAAGCTCCACTGTAAGCAATGCTTCCATCTGCAGGAGTTTGGTGCTTATCTGAGAAGACAGTATCTAGAATATGTGGCCACTGAAGCAGTAACAAGCAGTAGACAGAGGATTTCCTTCTAGATACCTTCCTTGAATTAGCTTGACTTGCTCTGTACAAGCATCTTAGCTGGTGATATTGACTGGTAGGAAATGCTGTCTCTGAGTCTAGAGGAGCACTGGGGTACCATTCCCAAATGCCTACAGAGGGGCCAGGTGCCCAATTCCTGGCCAGACACAGGCCTGGTGGCACTGCCTCGTGCTCTGCAGGGAAATGAACAGCTTGTTACCAGACTGTGAGTTTTCATCATCCCTTTTGAACTCACTCACACTAGGAAGTGCCCCTAGATAAGCCAAGGTGCAAGAGGGACTGGCAGAAGTAGATGCTGTGATTTGTGCTAACGAGACAGAAATAGCAGCATGACTGGGACCCGAGTACACGAGGTGACACGTGCAGCTGTCTCAACAGCTCTGCTGCCACTGTCACTGCCTGCTAATGGCATTCCCTTCTGCTCGGCCTCCTCTCTCCACTTTACACAACAGCTTAAAAATTCAGGCCCTTCCAGCTCCACCAAGACTGAACCACTTCTTTCAGCAAATAGGAAAAATAGCCACACAACTGATTAAAATATCACTCCTTTGGAAAGGGGTGGAAAAAAAAGCTTGGAGCACATGGCAAAAACGTACATAAGTAAGTTTTTTGGGCATATTAAAGAAATTGTGGCAAATTTTTTATTTTTATTCATCTTTATGGAGGTCCTTTTCAAAGAAAAAGTAGTAGGAAATAAAAGAATTTACATCTTCTATACATTAACAATCAATGAAATACTGTTAAAATATCAAAAGAGGAATTTTTGTTTACCTGTCATCTCCTTAGGAACATATTTTATTAGATAAACTACTTTGTGGTGAAGTACTATGTGCATTTTGTGCATTTCTACGTCTGAAATGTCTTAGAATATTTTCAAGCACAAGAACATGAATTAGATATATCCCAAGTAAATTACCAGGCCAACAGATGTATGCCCATGGCGCTGTCAAGTCTCTTAATTTTAAAATCTTACAATAATTTCAATTTTAATTGCATTGTAATCCCAGCATAATGTTGGATGCAGCACTACTACAACTTTGGTTTCTTCTTCATACTACCTATGAAATTATAAGATATCAAGAGCTAAAAATGTCAGTCAAAAGACCTTTCTTCTCTAAGTGATTATGTGTCCCTACAAAAGACATTACTCCATGCCAGAAAAATCCAGGTCAAATAATTTCAGGATGTTTTGGGGGCATACATGTTTGGTAAATTCTAGATGCCATCACAGGAACTTGGCTCTAGACTTCTATTTCAGACTCTGAACTGGAGAGAAATTTTACACAGACCAAGACAAAACCCAGAAGCTTATTTGCAATTGGATTGTGGCACCAGAGTATTAGAAACCAGCTTAATACAGTAAAATATACACAGCTTTTTTAGTAGCCAACGAGCAGGATGCTAAACCAGAAATCAATCTACCTTCCTAGCATAAAACATTTCTAGTGGAATACAGG
The DNA here is from genome assembly GCF_028551555.1 of Melozone crissalis. NCBI lineage: Eukaryota > Metazoa > Chordata > Aves > Passeriformes > Passerellidae > Melozone > Melozone crissalis. The sequence continues at coordinate 23,990,063 of NW_026535797.1, read as the reverse complement.
GCTTTTCTGGGTCTGTCACCTGCCAGATGGACTCTGCTGCGCACAATAAACAGAAGAGCTCCCACCACAGGCACCAGTGATCAGACAGGGCAATCAGTCACCAAAGAGCAAACCAGGCACTGCTGTGCCTTCTCCTGAAATGTCTGCATGGCCAACAGAAAGCATCTGCTCCCAACCAGTATCATTTTGGGTGCAGGGAGGCATTACTCCAGTCAGCTTTGGTAGACATGAAAGAAAATAGAGATGATCAGCTCTTGTATATGAGGGCTTTTACCAGCTCTAAATTCTCTTAAGAAAATACCATTGCTCCAAAGGAAATTAAACCTAGATGTCAAAAGCAATGCAGAAAATCACTTCCCAAAAACAACTATTTCGTTGCCAGCATATTGACAAAGCACCAAATGCATTCAGAGCCCATAGAAATGCAGCAGGCTGAAGATTTACATATTCTTGTTTAAAAAAAAACACAACAAAACAAACCAAACTACCTTGTATGTGGCTTAAAAGGGAACTGCATATATAGATATAACACTAAAGATTGAGCCATCCTGTCTCAGGCAGTTGGAGAAAAAGAAAAGCAATCTTGATGCCTGCCAGCCTAATACAAAACTCAGAGCCCAAGATTGCTACTCGGCCCCAGCTGCAGGAAAAGTTTACATCCCATGCAAGGAGAGCACAGTTACCTGTGCATTGCCCCACTCAGTGCCATGGGGCATTGCCCACTGCTGGCACTGCTGGCACCTGGGCAGGAAGGACAGGTGAGCGTGGGCAAAGCCAAGTTTGATGGAAACATTCAACATCTGTGCAAATTAATGAGTTCAACTTAATTATCTCCCAACAGAAAGATTAAATAGGGTGTAACTGGTGATATGAAATCATCCTAATGGGTTCCACTGCCTGAATCCACCACTCATCAAGCTGAATTGATTTTTAAACAGTGGAAATTTAAACAACTCCCATGAGAAAGTGACACAATTCCCATCTCAATCAAATACATTGTAATAGTTACATATGAAATGTGATTTTTCAAGAGGGAGAGTAGATTATTTCTCCATCTTCCATTTCTGTAGGAGATCTGTGAATTGATGGTATTATCAGTCAATGCTGGAATACCAGAACACACTGAGGATATGAAGTGTACAAGCACACAATGAAGAGTATTCTGCAAATAACTCAAAAGTGTACTTTTAAATAAAGGCTGTGGTTAGGCATTACAAGCACTCGTTTTTCAAGCACGACAGTTAGCATATTGTTAAGGTCTTTGTAATCCTAATCTTCTAGAAATAAACCTGCAAGTATGCAAATGTCCTTAAAGTAATTTAAGACAGCAATTAATTTATATTTAATACTATGTTCCCAGAGCAAATATTTCACATTCTGCTGCTAATTTTGAGTATCCAACTGAGCTACTTCAAGTGTACCAGAATTCAGAATGTATCATAAATCCTTTACACACTTTTTTCTTCAGCATGAACAATTTTTGAGCAAAAATCACTACTGAGTTCAAGGAAGCCCTGATTTCAGAAAAAAAAGGCTGCATATTTTACTTAAAAGACCCCCTACTGTTCTACAAAACTAATCCACTTCTTCTCACATGTATATGAGAAAATCTCTATATAAATACATGAAATATCATACCTCTTTCTTGAAGAAGTTTCTCTGCCATGACCTCTGAAGACAGATTACCTTCAACTATTTCCACTTCATTTCATCAGAAAAAGATAGTAAAAAAAACATATCTACAACTGAAAATAACTATCTAGACCTGAGATGCTGCCTGACAAGCCCTATCTCAGACGTGAATAATGTGCTGCCAATTTGCCAAAAGAGGGTCCATTTATCTGCTCAGTGGGCAAGCAAACATTTGTGAAAACAATTGGTATCTATGCAAGGCAGCCCCAGACTGAGTGGTCATCAGGTGTTAAGTAGCAACTGACATTTTAAATGGAATCCAAGGGCTGCCAGCATCAAAGGTTCACTGAACCGAGCAACTGGAAGAAAGGTAAAGCAAAGAAAGGTAAAGGGAAGGGAGCAAATGAAACAGCTGGATGTCTTCTCAGTGGTACCTCCGTCTAATCTTATTTTTGCTAATCAATACGAAAACAATAAAGCATTTCCAATATTGGTTTTCTGTAGTAATTCTTCATTAAATCATACTTGCGTGAAAGGAAATCAAACTTACACAGCTTTAGAGTGAGGCGCTATTCCAGGTGACATCAAAGACTAAAACAGGAGGGGAAAATAAAAAGGAAAATAAGAAAAAAACCACCCTGTGCAATGTTAAATACCTAACAGGAGATGACAAATCAAATGGGAATTACTGTGGTAAAAACATAATTAAAAACTTGATTGAAGTTAAACAGAATTTACATAACACTACAAATTAACTTTATGCTGAAAGTATTCACTGGGAAAGCAATAAAAAGGCATTTCATTAGTAATCTATATTTAAACAATATGTACAATAGAGTTGTTCTAATGAGAAATGTAGGGTTTTTAATAACAGCAGTTTCCAATGGCTGCCAGGAGACGCCGCTATCATTGAGATCTCTGCACATAAACAAACAATCTTAGGCAACACCATGTGTGGATTGTAGTCCTGAGACCCAGCACAGGTTGGTGCTTTACAGCTTCTTGTTATAAATTAACTGCCTTAAACACTGGTACACAGCCCTGGGCTACCCATTCATACTGGGCCTCCTGACCTTGGTGAAGGCACAGCCCAATTTTAGCAGAACCAGGATCTCTGCTTTTCTTTACGTTTTCCTTCTTAAAAATGTATTACATTTTCAGAACTACACATCTGTTGCTATAACATTTCATTCCCATTCCTTTAGAGACACAAACTATTTGTGATAGTGATGAAGAAGCACATTGCAATAATTAACTAAGTCACATAATACTAAATTACTGGTAAAATAGTAATAATGAAAATAGTACTAAGCACATTAAATAGAAACTACCCAGAGGTATATCATTCACTCCAAATGCTAATGACAAAACACAGACAGAAGAAATGAACTACTAAAATCCCAAGATGGAAACTTCCTACAATCCATGATGGAAAACAGAAATACAGTTCATCCCAGACTTCAGAAGGAAGCCAGAAAGATCTCATTCCCTAAACAATTTCTCACTTCTTCCTTGTATCAGTCAAACGGGTTTTGGTATTTTTCAAGCCACAGACTCTTCACAAATTCTGCTGAAAGTTTAACAGGCTTGCGGCAACAACTCTGCTTGGTCACCTTTTAATCCAGTTGTCTCCTCAGGTCACCCAACCACAATCTTAGACCCAGAAAACTAATGGGGTAGTTCCAGATTTTTACTTTTTAAATCTAGTGGCAAAGTCTAAATTTTCAAAAAAATTCTTTAGCTGCCTTCAGGTACAGGTGTAGATACTCCTGACAGCTTCTGACTAGAGTTGGGATTTTGACACTTAGAGGCAGCTTGCTGCCTTTCTCTACTGAAAACACTTCAGGGAAGTCCAACCCAGGCAAGAGTAACTCTGGAGCAAAAATAATCAACCCAGAGAAAAAAATTAATCAAAATCTCTGTTAACAAGAATGAAACATAACAGCTTCTCCTGGCACATTTTGACCTGTCCCAACTATTTTTGTACCTTTCCCATAAATAAATGTTGCGTGTTCTGACACTATAAAGTAGAATCTAGTAAAACAAAGTAAAACCTACAAAAGCAAGATTTGTTCTGTCTCTTGGCCCGACAAACATCAGAGAGCTGCAGGTGAACAGGGGCACTGGATACTATGATACTATAATGCTGAAATGGATGCTACCTTCAAATGCACTCCAGAATATTCAGAATAAGACTTGATTCCTTTGTTTGATGTGTTTCTCATCTAAATGAAAGGACTTAAGTGAAATGGCTGTAAGCCAAGTTTGATTTCCCAAAGTGCCCAAACACAAGCCCTAAGAGCAAAACTCAAGGGAGATGCTCTGCCAGCTAACCAGAAGCCTGTAGAATAAGGAGCTCTTCTGAGACATGGGAATGGATTGCAAGTTTTCTGATTTCTGCTGGACTACTGTGCTCACTGAGAGACTATCTACACTCACACCCCTAGGTTTGTTTTAGGAATCAATATTTTAATTTTTATGCCATTAAACAGACAAATCATAAACAATCTAAGTGTTTGAGACATGTTTTCTTAGCAAATTGAGTTTATTTTGGGGTTTTTGTCAGTAAAAAATAAAACAAGCAAATGGTGCTTCATCCTGTTTTGGCTGCTGAACTGCATTAAAAAATATATACATAGAGATTCATTTCCTCACATTTGTTTAAAGTTTCATTGATAATATTTGTTAAACACTTGTGCACCATGCCAGTTTCACTTTTCCTGTCCAACCCCTCTCCCCAAAATTTCAGAATTATTTCTTTCTCTAAAACATCCATATTTGTTTAAAAAAAAACCAAAAAGCAAAATAAACTAGACCTTGCCTAAGCATATGAATACCAGTGTCATCTCCACAAATGGGTTTTCTTGGAGAAGAAAGGAGATAGCCAGCTTACAAATCTAAGTACATGGCAAGTCAGGAAAGATGCACAGTAACATGACAAATCTCACCAGAATCTCCTTCCTGGTGGAGCAGATCCTCCCAATTTGTTGTGCCAAGGCTGGATTTGTCTAACTGGCAGAAAAGGGCAGGAGGAGGCACATTGTCCCCGGGCTCACCCAGGAGCGGTGAGCTCAGGAGAAAGGAATTGCCCCATCAGTTCCGAGAAGAGCATGGACACACTAGAAAGCAGGCTGCACTCAGCTTTTCCTTTTTTAACACAGTGTATTTATACACAAGAGAATGCAGCTCACATGTAGTATCGACCCAGGTTGGGGAGACTGCACTTTCACCATAAGAGGACACAGAGAGAAGGCACATGCTTCTAAAAGCTTTTTCTATGCTAGCCTTATTGTGTACCCTGAGGACAATATGCAGTCTAAAGGGGATGCTGGATTTCGGGGCAGAATGACTTAACTAAAGCTTGCAGTGGGAATGAAAAATATTAAAAAATGTTGCAGTAAAAACCACAGGTCCAGCCAAGACTGCAAGTCCATTGTGTTATGCACTGTGCAAAGCCATGAACACAAAAAGGTATTTCAAAAGGCTTGTAATTCAATGAATAAAGAGAGACAATCCATAGTATTTTTAAGGCCACTTACAAAAATACAAATGCCCAGAAATATACCAAGAAATGGGTTTTTGTAAAGTTGTTGCAAGCTTTATATTTTTATTTAGAAGAAAACTATCTAATCAATTATTCTTATTTGCTTTTAGAAACTGAAAAAAGCTGTAACTCTAAGTACGTATGTTGGGAAAAGGGATATTGGGAAAAACAGAGCCCGTGATGAGCAGGAAACAGGATATTCCAATATGTTGATTACTGATTATAAGTAACTGACAAGGCAGGCAAACTTCCCAAAGCCTCTAACAGCTGTAACACCTCCCTGTCCACAAAGAAATTCCATTCTCTGCTCCCTCTTCCCAGGGTGTGCTGTGCTGGCCAGCAGGTAACTGCAGTACAGCCATTGCTCAGGCCTGAGAACAGGATGCTGTGGTGTACAGCAACACTGCCTGCTGGCTCGAGCTTGGAGAGCACCAAGACAGCTGTGTCTGTATCATGGTACATCTTATTTCTAAAGCTCAAATTGTTCACACCAAACCAGCTCAGCTGTATCTGCAAAGACACGGAAAATCCGAAGCACTGTCTTCCCACACATCAAATGTTCAAGAGGGCCCTATTTTAAAATCTTTGTTTCCAGATTTGACCAACCAACACTAAGCACTTGGTACCTAAATCCTCACCAAGTGGAATTGATTAAGAAGTGGTAATAATTATGAAATTGCTTGCTGAAGCAAATGAACAAAGGACATGATGGGCTAGGTCCTACAACTGCCACTTCCCTTCTGCCACTAACATCTCCTTGCTCATTTGACAACCTGGAACTATCTGCAACCCACATTACACATGAGGAAGCCATGTGGCAGAAACCTGGGCACACTGGGAAACTTATGACTTCTGAGAAGACTTAGCATATGCTTTTTTTGGTTTTTTTTTAATCTGTCCTATCTGAAATGGGGACAGGGATAGCAGCACAACTTCTGTAGGAGGCCCCAGTGTAGCTTGACCTGCTTCATACAGCAACAGCCACTACAGCAAACCCTTAGAGAAAATAGCAGAATAGAGAGGAAGCAATATGAACAAACAGCTCATCCAGCAAATTGTGAAGAACTCAGAAGCCAAGTCATTTGCTCTTCCTGAGTCTGAACACTGCTGCTGTTCTCTCACTCAGTTCAGCTCAAAACAGTGAGCATCTCCAGCCATGTGCAAAGTCTTCTCAGCATCCATTTCCACAGGACCTCAGAACTGCTCAGGTGTCTGCAGAGCCCAGCCTGAGCAGTGTCAGTGCCCATCTGTCCCTGTTTTACCTTGCCCACGACTCACACCACTCTTCTCATCCCTGCAGGCAGCTCTTCATGCAGTCCAAGGTCTCTGCAGACAAGAACCTGCGACTAACTCTGCATGCGCAAGGTGGCAAGGCAAAGGCAGGCCTTCCAAAAGTGTCAGATGTCCAGACTAAGGAGCTCCTGAACTACACTGTGGGACAGAGGGACTGCCCTGGGACATGGTGCAGCTCAGCATGGCATCCTGGAATGGAGCAAATGCTTCCTTCTGCCTTCTAATCCAAGAGCTCAGCAATGCTGCTTCAAGACAGCAGCCATGGCAGCCACTGAGACAATTAAGGTGAAAAACCAGAACATGCATGAGGTGCAAACCAAGGGAATCTGCAATTTTTTCATAAGAGAAGGAAGAAGGCTTTAGCTTTCAGAGACACAGCATTTAGAAATACACTAGTTGTTGCTTTAGAGTCACTTGCTGGACACTGTTGGCAAAACAAGCAAGCTGAGGGCAAACTGGTCTAGTATAGCAAATTTGTGTAAAATTTTTTTATTAAAATAACCTGAATTATGGGTTAGAAGAAGTAAACAAAACCTAACACAACACAATCCTTATGCAAAGACAATCTGTATCCTCATTTGATGTGTTGTACAGGTAAGATTTTTTTACTAACTATGGGAAAACTCACTTGCTAGATTTTATATAAGAAAATCAAAAAGTAATCTGCCATCTTTGAAGCTGCTGGATGTTGCAGGAAAGAGAAAGAACAGTATTTTCAGCTGACTGTACAAAATGCTTTTGCCATCTTGCTCCATGGCTCAGCCTTGCAATCATCTCGTGCCTATAGCCACCTCCAAAAGTACACTCTGACCTGCCATTAGGTTCTTTACTTACCATGAATTAGCTCTGAAATCTTTCTTAACCAATATTCTTTGTGCATCTATGCACATGAGTGCATACGTATTATGTGATATTACACAACACTTTAAAATAAAATAAAAATATGTGTTAATGGCAAGATAGAAACCTCTGGTAGATGCTCTCTTCCCACTTTCCAGTAAGCAAGCTTACTGGAAATAACATCAATTCAGCAGTCCATGGCAAGTGAAAGTATGAGTTAGTACATGTTAGCTAATTCAAAAGGCCTTCTACAAATCTAATAATTATACTTAATTTCATATACAAAGGTCAGCATTAAATTCTCTACAGTTTTGTATTTCAACAGATTAAAACTTCAGCAATAATTTACTGAACATAAGAAATAATACCACAACATTAATTACCTGCAAACAGGACCACTGCACAGATTTTAGCAGGGTGTATTGGAAGCTATTCATTATTTCAGCTAGTGCACACACACTTCAGCCATTTTTGGACCATATTATTAAAAAACAAAAAAAACAAAACCCAAACCTGAATTCTAAACCTAACAATTTCTTTTAGTACTGTAAGTAAAAATAAAGGCAATTTAGTTGAAAAGCTGAATAATTTCCAGTTATGAGAGAAGAGGAAGTAATAACTGTACCTGAGGTTGAAAAGCAGTGACACAGCCAGCCTAGAGCAACACCACAACAGGCAGTTTGCATAAAAACCAAGGCTGAGCCAAAGACTCCTTAAGAGGCATTACTAAACAGTTATACCTCAACAGTGCACTGCCATGATGTAGTCAGATGTCCTCAAGTTTCAGTATGGCTGTGACAGAAGAAGGGGATATTTATCCCATAATGATCCTGGCTTCCCCACCTCTACTCTGCAGGCCAGGCTGACAAACCAGAACTGACAGAAATGCCACACGAGATGAAGCGGGTTGGGGGACTACTACCGAGTAGACCCAGAAAGGTTGGCTAGCCTATGAAAAAGGGAAGAATATGTTGGCATCATTGCTTATACTCAAAAAAAGCCTGTACTACTAAAAGGTAGGAGAATACTGCGAGATGCAAGGATGTAAGTTTACTTTAAAGCACAAATGGGAAAAACCTATTGCTTCTGATTCTCCTGTGCAAGCATTTCAAGCTTTGATCCTCTGAGCTCACAAAATCACACCCAGATCCATTCATTTCAGTGTTTGTATTGACAGGCTGAAAAAAACCCCATCACTTTTCTGCTACTGGGCCTAGCACTTAAATATTTAAAATAAAATATTGAAAAATGCATTCAAAATCTACAAAACTAGGCAACATTGATCCTAACATTCTGGAAGTGGAAGAGAAAGTGCGGTATACAAACAGCAACCCGAAACAGCATCCCACTGGCACAATGCTGCCACACCTCTGCCTTTTGAAGCTGTCATGGAACTGAATTTTAAGAAAACCATGATACACCAAACAGCTGCTACCAGTGGTTTAATTTTCATGCAGTACAATAATAACTAAAACCAATAATCCTGATTTCACGTTTCCCAGGTGCACAACAGCTAGACAGAGGAAGCACCAGCCCCAGCAGAAGATGCATGTGTGCAATGGAGGGCACAGAACATGTGCGTGGGGCTGGGGGTGAGCGGGTGTGGGAGGGTGGGATGGCAGGGGGCACTCGGGAATGGCAAGCACTTGGCTCTCCTCAGCCAGATGGGTTTACCACACTGAGCCAGCTCTGGACAGTGAAGCTGCAATTTCTAAATGCTGAGGCAGGCCAAGGCGAGTGGCATCCCCTCCAGCTGCCAAATTCCAGGCAATTAGAGCCACTGGCGCCCTCGGCTCCCTGGTGGGTGCCCAGGCAGAGGCACAGCAGCAGGGAAGAGCGTGTAACTGGGGTAGGGAGAGGAGGAGTGCTGCTTTATGGCAGCATGCTAAATCAATTGCATTTTTTATTTCCACTGCTGAACATTATTATGCTCTCTGCATGGCTTTTATGAATGTTTGCCCTACCATAATCTATTTGCCAGAAATCAATAGTCTCTTATCCTTGCGAACCAGTAACCAATGTCACCATCTTTCCAGCTTGCAGATCAACTAGCATTGTCCACTGCATCCAGAGCAGGAAACCTGCTTTCTAATTGCCACACTTCATACAAATCTTCAGCTAGGAAAGCAGAGAAATACACCTACTGCAAGGCAGCTGCCAACAGCTTTTAAATCAAAGCCTGTGTCTTAAACTATGCTTTTCCATTGTGCAAGTACAGAGGTACCATTACAGGCCCCCATTAAAGAAACAGTTCCTACCAGGAATATCAGCATTTTGAATTGCCACAGCAGGATGTGCTGGGGATGGTTTACTCTCAAGAGAATTAGAAGGACGGGGAAGATGCACTTACACAATTCATAGGACAGTAGTAAAAATTTCTATTCTAAATGTAAGTAATATAGAAAGGATCAAATGTGAAAGGTGCTGCACATTTTTTTAACAGATTCAAATACAACAAGCTTTTAACTCTCATGAGAAAAAAAGAAAAGCAGACGAGATGTAATTAAATGCAATACATGGAATTTAAACATTAAAAAAAAGATTCATGATACTCCACATATCTCATTGCTGTCTCCACAAATTCCTTTCTTCCTCTATCAGCCCTCTGCTGAGTAACCAGATACCAGTCTCCAAAGTTCAGGGCAAGTTTCCTAGAATTTCTTCTTCTGGATTGCTGCTTGTTTTTCCTTGTAATTCTTTTCTTCTTTCCTACAGAACCTCCCAAAGCAAGAATAATGTTTTAAGGTAACATATATATATATATATGCCCCTAGCCTCCATATTCTTCTCAATTTTGCCTTTGCTTGGTTTAAAACTTTTCTCTACTGTAAAGGGGATAATAGCTGTCTTTTCACCTTCTCTTACTTATCTCCATTTACTGTTTATCCTCCTATTATGTATCTCCCAGCAGGCAGCATCTGTGAAACAGCTCTTCTGACCCCCTCCTAACACATCTGCAGCTGTGGGGGTTGTATGGAGGAGCTCCACTGTGGCTGGCTTTCAGAGCTTCTGACTGCTCCCTCTGACCCTTATTGAAATAAAAATTCATTGTCCAGGTGATGGTGCCTCAGGGTCTTCCAGAAAATCTTTAGGAAGAAGGGCTTGCTCACACCCAGAATAGAGGATATCTTCTCTGAAAAACGCCAGCCTTTACTGGGACATGCGAGACTGCAGGAGGTTCTCTGCTCTATGTGAGCAAGTAAATCCTTTTTTCTTCCCATTGACATGGACTATATTTTAGCAGAAGTTCCTGTGACTGGGTGCTAAATAACCCTAAAACTTAAAATAGCCAAGAAGTCCACAAGTAGTGCAAATCAGAGCTTCTTTCCTGTCTACATCACTGAAGAAACAAACCAAGAGTGGGTTTTATATACAACTTCTGTAGGTAGCGCAGCTACTGGACCTGTATCAGAAATGAGCTCCAGTTCCTGCATGCACAGCTGTGTATCCTCAGCTGCCTCGCTGAAGAACATCTGCCACAAGACCAGCACAGAGGTGACTGTACCCACCAAGCACTGCCATGCTCACTGCCCATCGTCCACCCCTCCCGAGGGCATCACCCAGCTAGAGCAGAAAGGATTGCCTCATGCTCTTGCCCAGCTCTGCAGCAGATTAGAAGTCCATCTATTTACAGAGATGCCTTTTCCGGTGACCATCTCTGAGCACAAAGTGCAAAATGCAACCTTGCTAGTGCCCCTGGCAGACACAGGAGAGGAAGCACCTGCTTGCTGCTCCTGTGAGCAGCCCCCTTCCTCTGTCCTCAGGGAACTCTCTGCTGCTAATACCCTTCTGCAAACGGGCAAGTGCCAATTTCCACTCTGTCAGGCCTAGTAAATTTTATGTTTGTAATTCCTGGTTGGTGAAAAGAAAATAACAGTCTTGCCCGTGAAAAGCCCAGGGTTGGTGGTACAAAACAGAACTGGGAGGCTGCTTTGAGCAGCTCTGGATCTATCAGGCTGGGCTCAGATTATACCTCTGCAAAGCCATAAAACTGCTTCTGTGGGGGAGAGCCATCATTCAAATGACAGCCTGAGATAAACCACAATCTGATGACTGTCACAGTCCCTTTGACACCAACACTTACCATCTCCTAGCGTTTACAGACTAATCAGTTTAGCCTTCCCAACTGGCTGCATACGAGGCAGCTGCTCATCATGACTTGCATTTTCTTAAAGCTTCACAGAGCAGACACCCAGGGCTCTGTTATTTCCTCCACTCCTCGGTCTCAGACTACCCAAAAGGACAAAGAAAAATACATTCATCTGTACAATTCCTGTGTGGTTCTCATTTCCAGGGAATGCTTAGGATTTCACTAGCTATTGATTAAAGAACAGCCTTTCATATAAACCCAAAAATTACTAGCAACTACAGTAACAGTTAATTTATAATAAATAATTACAGAAAGAACTTTAAAAATACTTATATTACCAAATTTTAGAAAGGTTTTTTCAGATGCTGAAGTTCATTTACTTGTAATATGCACAGACATCTTGCTTAATATCTAACTTTTTTAATAAATAAATTATATAAATAGGCCTCTTTGATTGCTCAGAGCATCCATCATTAAGTACTGGGGCATAGCTTTAGGCGTAATTGTACTACTGAATTCATCAGCTGCCTAATCATCATTCATTTTGCATCTATTTCTGCTAATTAAAAAAACTCCTAACAACTTTTACATAAATACTGTATTTGTTCTCCACAAAGACACAACCCTAATTTACCAGTGATTAACTGATTATCTAATTTTATAGCTGTCACTCTGTAAAGACCAGCACCCAGAGCCACCAGCAAAGACCAAGCAAAGTCTGTCAACCCTTACCTGCTGTCCCTCACACTTGTCTGAGATGGGCAGCAAGGGTGGCAGCCTTGGCACAGGCTCTGCTGATCCTGCTGGCTGCAAAGGACAGGTCCTCAGTCCTTTACAAACTCCCTTAGCTTCTGGGAGTGCTCAGACAGGGACTAAATGACCCAGTGGGAGACCAGAGACCTGGTGGCCATAAAAAATCTGTCAGGGGCACTACACAGCACAAAAGTTCAGGGTGGTTATGCAGCCTTGCAAGACCCTCAGCAGCAAGTTGGAAATTAACTTCAGTGTGTTCCCTCTGCCCTCACCCTCCTGCCTGAAGCTCAATATAATACAGATTGCAGCAGCATCCCCTCTGCTTAGACCCCTGCTAACACCAAAATCTTTGACTTTCAAAGAACAGCTGTCAGCATTTAGAGATCTGCCTGGCCAGCACTTGGAAGCAGAGGAAGAACAGCCTCAGGTACCACCTGATCCCTCCAGGTGCACGTGCCCTGCTGAGAGCAGAACCCAACAAAACCGCACCCCCACCGGCTACTGAGACCTCCAGGGTGAACTGCAGTGCTCAAGAGGTGATGCAGAACAGCCCTACAAGGAGCAGCTTTTTGTTTTCCTCATAACCCAATTATGTTTAATTGGGAAATCAAATAACTTGAGAAATGCACCTTTAGCCTGTGCAATTTTCATGAATTTTCACCAATTTCCATGCATAGCTGTTGCCAACTTTGTCCTGGTTCCAGGGGTACATACAGTAAAAGCAGCTGTTAAAACAAGAACGAACAAGGGTAACAGCACCAACATTATTCTGGTAGGCAAGTGCTGTTCAGCTCTCCATAAATTTCCTATTACAGTATTAATTAGAGACATTACCACTCCCAAACCCTCCACTCCCTGCAGGTGACCGCAGGATAGGCAAATTACTTCCACAGGCAGGGACAGGCATTTAAGACTATTATGGCACCTTGGATTTTTGTAGCTACATATCTCAAAAGCAAAAGAGGAAAAGCCAGCATAGTCATATTCACTTTTGGTAAGAGGTGAGGAATGACTTCTAAATATTCATTTTTTGACCAAAGTTTGTAGCATTCTCAAACAGGAGAGGAGGTAAGAAGGAGAATTTATTTCAGCTACAGAGCTACATGGTCATCTGCTTTTTTCATAAACTGGACAAAAGAGAGAATTGGGTATTTCCTGAGGTGCTTCTCTTGCCATTACTGAAAGCAATTCCCATCCCAGGGAAGGCATGTACAGCCTGTTCCCAGCAAGTGACCAGGAGAGTGCATCCTGGACCCAGCACACGCGCACCGTTCCCAAAGCATGGCTATCACCGTTTGCATTTGCTGCAGGACAGAGGACCAAACCAGACTATGGTCAAACAGTAACCCTGCTGTTTGCCCTGACCAGTACTAACTCACAACATGCAATCCTGTACTACTTTTGAAGGCATAACCTTATGTCCCAATCAAAATTTTCATTGTGATGCACTAAATTATGCACTTCAACACATAACAGGGACAAAACAAATCAGTTACCTTGGCAGACTTCTTCCTAAGTGAATAACCAAGGTGAGGGGATGGTGTTATTTGAGGAGTGGAAAAATTATTTATTATGAAGAGAGAATCCCATGAAGAACAGCACGCATTACACAACTCTAACTTGATGCACCAGAAAAGGTGCAACTCAGCGTAACTCTCTGAGGAGGATCTGCCAAACAGTGCATAAAGCAGAGTGTAAGCATGAATGCATCCTAGTGGACTATGGAGAGAACACTATTTAAAGCAGCAATTAACTGCTCCATAGTTAATACAGTTCCTGGAAACAGTTTCACACTGATAGGGACTAAAATCAACTGACACCCTTTTATATATGAATACTGAGAGAACTGAAAAGCACTAATTCTGAACTTGATTTAAAAATGGAAAAAAGCAGCATGCTATTCATAAAAACCAACTTCTTTGCCTCCACTTAACACAGAAAGCACTTAGATGAAAATTTAAATATGCAATATTAACTGAAATGATTGGCATCTACCATTTATTTAACACCACAGTGAATGTGATCAGAAAGACAAACCACTGACGTAGTAAGTACGGGTTTTCATCGATATTTACAGAAAAGACATGCCACAAACACTTCAGACAATATGTATTTACAAAATGCAATACATGGAGCTGACTGTCTAGCCCAACTAAGGATAGATTATAATCTTACTTTAAAACTTGAGTAACAGATAATACCTTAGGTATCAACTAGAGGATATAGTAACATTCTTGGTAAATTTATGCCTGAAGAAATAATGATTCAATTCTCATCAAGTAAAAGCAGATTGCTTATAGATTTCAAATTAGATTTTCTCCACACAATTTCTTGTACAAAAATCCAGTGCATTTTTGAAACTAATACAGGGACATAAAACAATAACTGACACAACTTCATACACTACAGCCATGCACTGCATTTTAAAGGTACTGATATATGTGCTAAGTAAGATATATACATTTTTTCTCAAGTGCCTCATGCTGATTTGTGGATTGCAGAGCTGTGTACAAGTGCTGGGCTGAAGCAGAGGAAGAAGTTTTGGTATGAGGATCAATGCAACTGAAATGTTCAGGGTTCAATGATGTTTTTCTAAATTTTAAAGCTAAGTCAATGAACGGTCTGGATGCAGGAAATGGGGACGTCAGGCGCTAGCTCTGCCATATATTATTACACAAATTATAGTCCACTTCTGCACCTGCAGCATTTATCCACAATAAAGGATATTCTTGGATATTCTTCTTCCCAACTTATTTTGATGGTAAATACTCCAGGCAAAAGCAGCCTGTTCCTGAGTACTACTATAGCTGTTAAAAAGATAAAGAAATATTGAAGCTGCTGGAATATAAACTACAGTGGCAAACCTAGGATTATTAACATCAAAAATGCCAGAGGTACTGACTAAAATGTGTATTTCTAACTGGAAGCAATTTGAAAAAAAAGTAAATGTATAAAGTAAATATATTTTACTTAATGTAATATAGTTAATCTATAAATTAAACACAAATTCAGACCTGAATTTCAAATCACAATATTAATCATGGTGTTAATGACCTGAAACAGAATAATACCAATTTTATTACAAATTACTACATTTTTGCTGTTCCTCTTTATCACAAATGTTGTATTAATGGCCACTTAAAAAATCCAAATCTGTCAGCAAAAAGATACACACTTAGCTTTGATATTAGAATTCTATTTTAGAATTATGTGTGATATCTGAGTATACACACAGGTGATCAGAAGAAATAATATTCATTAACATTTTATTATAATATTCCTCAATGGAAGTAATTTCTATTTAATACCATTTTACAATTACAAATTGTACAACAATGTTGCCAGATTATAATAGACTGGAAAGAACAATTAAACTTCAAGAATTTTTGCAACAGCATTTCACGTCATAGCATATTTCTTAATATTTTCATTTTATTACCATTACGATGTTAAAACTATAGGGTTCCCCAAAAGGCATGTAAAATCTGAAAACTGTGAAAGAAAGAAATCACAGACTGAATTTAGATAAAGTGTTCTTCTCTTTGCTATAGCAAAGTGAAATACATACACAACTGGAATATCTGCTTCTTCTCATTTACTAAGCAATCTTTTGCACCTCTCCTGTCAACTCCTCAGAGGCACTGCCTGGATCTTCTTTTGGATGTTACATTTGCTAGTGAAATCACTGATGGACTGAAGCCAGTGGCAAAATTCCTACAGCAACTTAATGGGACCAAAAATTTGATTCTGAACATTCATAATCTCCTCTCTTAACTTCTCAAGTGGCAAAGTCATTCCCAAGTATGAATTTCTTTTCAGAAGTGGTTGACATCCTCCCACCCCAGCAGCAATAGAGCTTAACACATGCAATCACATATGGTGCTCAAACATCCCTGCCATCTGAAATCCAACAATTAATAGTTACCAAGGAACTGGAAGGGGTTTTGACAAGGCAAAATTGCTGAAATGCATTATCGACTGAGAATGCATTATAATCCTTTGAAATGCATGCTTGAATTACTAAAGAGAGTCATCACAAATGCTTTCATTTTTTAGGTCTCCAAAAGCCATACCTCGTGGTATATTTCAAATCCTTTACATTTAGCAGGAGAAAGCAACCAAAGAGATGCGAGAATAACAAGGATTAACATGTTTGCTCTTTCTTTAAAGGGACTGAGTCCCTGCGAGGGTTTTGTACAGCAATTAGTTCCAGCCTACAAGAATCTAAGACATCTATACCACATTTTCACATTCTCCTTGCCAAGCCAGACACTGTACTTGGAGCCCTTCATTTCTAAATTGAGTTCACTTCTAAATATATCCTGACATGCATGCACATGAAGGGCACACACCTGTAGTCTTTTACCACTGGCTAGCTCCACTCCTGCGCCAGAGAAAGGGAAGGGTAGCTGCTGGTCTAGGACCT
This sequence comes from Melozone crissalis, assembly GCF_028551555.1. NCBI lineage: Eukaryota > Metazoa > Chordata > Aves > Passeriformes > Passerellidae > Melozone > Melozone crissalis. Next base: position 23,973,485 of record NW_026535797.1, on the reverse strand, counting down.
GGCTGCACATAAACTCTTCCAGTGATGGGGGCTCATTCCCAAATACAGCAGTGAAGAGCACAGACTTGTAGCAGATGGACAGAAAAGGTCCCTGCATGGGGTGGCTTTTCATTCTGCCCGCTGGCCTCAGCATGTGGCCACTCAGTGCTCCTTCCAAGCTGCCAACACAAAGCCACACAAACCAGGAATACCACCCCCCCCAGATCCCTGCATCTATCTTTTCTTACAGACCGCCCCAGCACATTGCTGGGGAGCCCTGTGGCAGCTGTGAACAGGCAGGGTTTCCTTCATAGGGTGAGGAGGTGTTACATCGGACTGCGCGTGACTTGGCTTCTCCCTTGAACTGCGCCGGGGGAAACTGAAAGAGCCTTCCAAAATGCTTGGACTGGGTAATCCTGCTCCTGGAGGTCTCACCATGCCTCAGGCAGATGGCAAAACCAGTTTCCAGTCTGCAGGTGCAAAAGAATCAAGCCAGAACTCTTCAGACACTCAGCAGACATCTAACATCCCTGAGTGGATGCTGCCTTGACTGTGTGCGCCAGTAACCCTGTGCATGACTCCCCTGGGGCTCACGCTGCCATCCTCAGCTACTTGGACATGCTGCTGCCCCAGTTAATACAAGGCATCACCCAGGGATCAGCACTCACCCCTACTCTTCTGTGGGAACAAAAAAATGCAAGTACTGAGCCAGACATGCAAAGTCTGGCAAATTACCCAAACTCCACTAGCAGCTTACAATAACTTGCTTGCCTCTGGAACAAATCTGGCAGCTTTTAAAGGACTCCTGCCTCATGCAGGCTGTGGGGAAGGTGATATGCAAAAGGAAGAGTACTGTGCAAAGTAAGTTCCTCCATGTCCTCATCTGTGTTTCACTCTCATGAAGTCTTCACTTTGTGCTATGGCCAACCATCCCTCTGAAGACCATAACACACATATGGGGAAATACGGAGAACACATACTGAGCAGCTCCTGTTCTTAACACTGCATGTAAAATGAAGCTGAAAGAGTGAGGTTTTTGCTAATGAGACAATCGAATGGCTCACTGCTGTCCTAAAAGCTGGTTCCACTCCTGGCCACGCTCTTCTGCTGCTAGCCTTGTGCTGGCTCTGTCATTCACTTCAGCTCAGCAAAGACTCGGAAGGGTGGATGTCTTTGGGCAGTTTAGTGAGCTGATTCAGCTAAATCAGGAAGACTTAATGGTGGGCAGCTACATACTTGCACAACTGGAGGGCTGACCTACTCAAGGGGATGCAGTGCAAACACAGGGGCAGGAGATCCATCTTTCCCTTAGTTGGTGGCTTCAGTTATCTTGCAGAACTTCACTGAAAATGCTAGATCACGACCATCCCACAACTCTTTCCTTTAACCTGACCTGAGATACTTGCACTACCAAAAATATAAATAAGCATTACAATTACATAGGTTTGCTCCTTTATCATCCTACAGCTCTCCTCAAAGTGCAGACCTTGATTAGAACATCAGCTAATGTGTTTATATATTTCCTTGCACAATAGTACCCTATCTTCAGTCACAAACAAAAGACTGACAGTAAAGCAGACAGCACTTTTCCCAGCATTAATATATTATTCTACAGTGATGTTAACCCCTCAACTCTCTCTTGTAGACCAATACACTTAGAACAGTCAAAGCCTTTTTGTACCTAGTATTTCTTGACCTGGAGTTCTTAAACTCTGTCATGTTCTGCCCATTTCCTTGGCTGAAATGGCTGAAATCCCAGCTTTTATCTTCTTTGATGCTTTCTTTATCCAAATAACAACCTAACCAAACTGCCCAGAAACTTGCTTTTTACAAGTCTTACAGATTACCACACAGTCTTAAGTACACAGACTGAAAAGAGGGACTGAAAAAAAGTATCCTACAACATCTTCATGTTAAGTCTTACAAGATTCTGATTTCTCTGGGTACACTAGAGCTCCTACTCAGGGGAACACCATGTGGACAGCAAGGGCAGGAGAAAAAAATTACCAAAAATCAGAAAAAAAAAAAATCACATTTTCTGTAAGCTTCACTATGTTTTTATGTTCTTGCATTTGAACTTTCTGATGAACAAAATCAGAAAAATATTTTCCCTCTTGTTCTTCTAATTCTTCACATTTAATCTCAGTAGAAAAACAATTCTTTCAAAATCCAGTATTTGGAATAATAAAAAGTGGCATTCTAACAGGCAATCCAATGATTTAAAAAATACCGTGGTATTTCAACAATTATTTAGTTGAGAACAATTTCAATAGTTTACTGTTAATCCCCCTATGCTACCACAATTACAACTTCTCCTTGTACAACAGACAATATTACATGTTTACATGTGTTGTTGCCAGAGACAGATTGCCTGTACCTTTCCAGTAAGGGTACATGAGGCTTCGAAGATATAGTCAAGCTCAGAAAATCTAGTGCATAAAAATCCCACGAGCAGATAAAAGTCTGAAGTACATAGATAATTGATAGTAGACAAAGCAATGGCCAAAAGCAGCCCAGGCTGCTGCCAGAAGGCACAGGGCTGCCCCACGACTGCTGCTGCCGCTCTCCACATTGGCTGAACAGGAACAGTAGTAGCAAGGGGAATGGCAGGCGAGGTGGGAAGTTTTCCAGAACGAGATTTACAGCCCTGCTATTTAAATATACCTTGCATAATAGCAGATGAAAAGGGGTCAGTACTAGGATAATACTCTGCAAGACTCAGTTTATAAAAATAAAGCAGACAGCTTGAACATGAAGTACAATTTACACACCACTATGGAGAGAATTCTTACTTTTTCAGCACCATGTCACCTTTTTTGTCTTTTTGAAAAATCTTTAGTTCATTTCCACCCTTCTGCCTCTGAAAAGAGTTATAAAAATCTGTAGCTGGGGAGAAAGGAGATAAAAAAATTAAAAGAAAAAAAATCAGGAAAAAGGAAAAAAGAGAAAGCAATGTGATGCACCAGTTATTCTGAGTGTGTGTAGAGAAAGTGAGTGGTGGGATGAGGCTGTGAGCAGGAGAGCAGACAGCCCTGGCTGATGGGGCACCACTGACCCCAGCAAAATTATTCCCTCCATCACTCGGGGATGTGAGTGCTGCTCTTTCTCTGTCCTCTCGGGAGGTCACCATCTCTCACAGGCTACCACACCAAATCCCCAGGCTTCTCCTAGGCCAGGCTTAAGGAAAAGGTTTACAGAACCCAGAAAGGAAGGTGGGAACAACCACAGCTACTCCCACCAAACACAAAATTTGTGTCTCCTCAGTCTCTCCCAGCTGTACTCAACTCTGGGGTACTTTTTTTCCACAAGGCTGTGAAAAATCAATGAGATTTGTGCTGCCAACTGATCATTATGACAGGGAAAGCTCTGCAATGATATTGATTTGTGTAACTCTAACACCACTACTTAAACTCCCCCACAACTTTAGGGAGCAGACACTCAAGAACTAAGACAACAAGGTGTGAGGGCTAAAGCACCTTTCTAAGCTGAGTCTTCCTTATTAAAGAAAATTCGCTTTGAAACAGTTTAAATGAAAGAAAAACAGCAGAGATGGGGAGTGAGAAATAGTTCCATAAATGAATGAAACCAGACTCATACATTTTCTAAATTACATGCAGCAGCAAAGATTAAAGATTCTGATTTGTCCCCTGTGTTTTGTCCTCATTTCACCTCCTCACAAGTGTAGCACTTGACTATCTGTATTTCCATAAAATCTCAAACACTAAATATGGAAAGTCTAACATGAATATGGAAAAGAGAAAGCCATAATGAGAAACAAAAAAGCTGGCTGACATTTTAACCCACAACTAATAGTTAAGTATCTTGCACCAAAATAAGTCCACTCTGAATCAAGCGCCTTGGTCAGTTCAGCAGGTGCACCACACAATAGACGAAGCACTGAAGCAGGAATTGAGAGCTGTTTTCTGTCTTTAACACTTCACTTTTCAACATGATTTGTGACAATCTATGTCTCTTGTGGAAGGAAAAACAGGGACTCACAACTGCAGACTCAAATGATGAAGTTTTGGGGCACAGACTGCCTGTTGCTTTGAATGACCAAGATGGGGGTCACCCGCCAGTGAACATTAGTCCCTGCTGTAATACAAATGGTAATGAAAGAACTACATGAGGGTCTCATCATTTTAAAGCACTTGGAGCTACAGCCTGTTCTTCCTACAGAAAGTGCTCAGCTCTCTGGGGGAAGTGGCACATATGCACCAGAACTCCATGTTCAGTATCTGCAGTGACATCAAACAGCAGACACCAAGTAAGACCACACACACATTCCAGCATTTGGGAGCAGGACAGTACACACATCACAGTGCTGCACCTGATGAACAGATACAGTGTGCATCTGAATGGCATCTACCTGACTCACAGGAACAACCAAGTACAAGTCCAGACACATGTGATTACAGGTACAAAAACCCTCACAACATCACACAAGAATCACATATCCATTTTACTCTTCCACAGGCTGTATTACTAAATTGCTGCAAATCCTAACCCAAATCAGTAGAAACTTTAGTACATAATAAGATACTGTATAGCAATTAAATAACAATTATCAGTTACTCAATAAAATATTTTTAAAAGACCAAAACATACAAACCCCATCCAGTTTCATTAGATTGAACAACTTTATCAGACAAGGTTTGTCTCCACTACCATTAAGGAGGTTTGGAACACATTTCAGGAACAAAGTGACCAAGCCCACCAAAATGGCTTGCTTTGCTTTCAATCTGCTTAGCTGCCCCTCCCATCCTGGGTCAATTTGTACTTATTCCTAGAGAAGAAGCACAAAATACAACCAGAAGAGTAGATATCCCATGGCACAAATGTCTTCACCATAATTCTTTTCCTCCTATTACCACGCTAGTGGAGCTCAAAGATCATGCCCACCACTCCTCAAACATCAGGAATGTATTGTGCAAATGTCATCAAGTGAAGGAGAGAGTTCGATTTCCCCAAGAGACACTTCCACGAGAGAAAATGATAGACTTCATAACAAGTTTGCAATGCAAATAAGCAAGTTAAAAGCCTTAATGGTATGACTCAACACCATTTTTAAGTGGGCAGAAGTGTTCTGTTACGTCCCATTGCTAATTTCTTCTTAAACATTAATTATACTCTAGTGAGAGGAATTATGTATTTGCAAGCAGGTATCAGTGGCCTGTTGAAACAACCATGCTGTGGTACATTTCTTCATAACAATGGAGGAATTTCTGTTCTCTGAAGACCACATTCATTGGTAAAAGCATATAATATATAAACGTATTTATAAACACACAAAATGTATCATAAGAATTTTTGGTCACAATATTCAGGAACAATAGAAGCTACAGACATGCAATATAGTATTTAATTTCTGTGTTACACATTATATTTCTTTCAGAATTGACTGGATTAGTGGACCCCTGTGAAAGAAGACAATTCATTCCCACAGAGAACTTTTAAACATACTTAGGAAGGTTTAAATACTGTGTTTGGAGCAGGTAGAAGCTATAGCAAGCAGCTTGGTGCCCTCAGTTTAAGAACAGACTGTAATGAGGAACAGAGTGCAAACAAAACTGAGCCTCAGAGAAAATGGAAGGAGTTTCTCAGGGACAGAAAAGACTACAAACTGTTTTAGGCAACTCAGAAATCCACTGAGTTGGATAAAATCTGCTCTCAGGTTAAGACCCACCTCAGAAACAGAGCAGAAAAGAGCAAGTTGCTCATAAACTCTTATTTTCACTTTTTCAATTCAGCATGCTTTGTATTTCTTTTTTCTATTTAAAAAAGCAATTACTCCAGTACTTATTTTAATAAAACTCTTGCTTTCAGAAATGAAAAGCTTTTATGTTTTTTTAGAGTAGTTCACCATTGGAAAAGGTCTAGGCACATCCAGCTCTGAGCTCCAAGTAATTCAGTGTCCTCTTGGTTCCCTACCAAAAAGATAATACCTAGCAATCTAGATTGGTCCTAGGACCAAATGCCAAGTGGCTGGAATTCTTTTGGATGAGGCACTAGCCACACGGGCATATAACAAACCCAAAATATTACCTCAAATGCTTGAAATCATGACCTTGTCTTTATTTCAGAAGTCAAACTATTGTCAGATTGGATTTTGCAGCATAAAGGAAATGGAAAACCCTGAGCAGGACCTCTAGACTAGAATCTTTGTGACTTCACCGTCAAAACCAACAGTTCAGTAGGACCAGATTAGAAAGGCTGAGCACAAGACACCACATTTTACTTGCTGTTTAACATACCATTCTTAAAACATATGAACAAAGAGTAAGCCATACATGGTACCCCTTTAGGAAGTGTGCTTATCCATGCTGTAAGAGCTGAAGTAGTAATACCAAATGCTGGCAAGAGCCACGTTCTCCTCCCGTAGACCTCAGGTGTATGGTTACACTGCTCTGACATGCCCATGCTATTCCCAGAACAATACAAATATTTCTGCAAAAGGTTGTGCTATGTGAACGTACCAGAGGAGGGTAGTATTTGCTTGGGCATCTCTCTATGGCATGCCATTGTGTTGCTTAGGAATGCCCTAAAATAGCCATCAATTGCTGAACAGTTTTGTTAATCTGCATGTCAATGATTTAGTGTCTTGGTCCCATACAAGTCTACTATCACGTTTTGACCCTTTTTTTTCATCTCCAGATGACATTCAGGTGGGAAGAGTATAATGGTTACGGCACCTTCAGCTCCCTCAACATGAAAATTTCTGATGGAAAGTTGACTTTTAATGTACAGAAGAGTGACAGGTCTCCCAGACTGTAACCTCAGAATATTAGAAGATATATTTGGACATTGTACAGGGGGGGCCAATCTACTTTCAAGAAAGTCTGTCATTTCGCACTAAAAGATTAACAACAAATCTTGTACTACTGCAGGACTCTCTTTTTCCTTTCTATGAAAGGACATTACCACTTATTCTTCTGTTCCCTCATTAACATGAAATCTGGAGGTTTGAAATCTCAACAATTATGACAGTAATCACAATTTACAATCAAAATAAGATTAAAAACTGGTTAAATTAATATAACATGCTGTTTTCCTCAAACAGCAAAAGCTAGAAGCCTGCTGAAATGCAGCATTCTCATCACAGCAGTGAGTGCTCTGTGCTTTATGCTGCTCTAGCAGCTGCAGCCCATCTATTTGTTTTATTTGGCCTTTTGAACATCTGCATAACTTGCATTCTTCAGATACTAGGTTACTTCTTTCTCTGGATGTGGGGGTGGAGAAAAGGGAAGGGTGACAGAGCCCAACAGCATACCTGATTTTGAAATCCACCATACCTGAAGTCAGACACACAGACTTCCAAGCCTTAGATATTTTATACTCATAGAAAAAAATGAATAAAAATCTTTATTTTCAGGTACAACTTTTAACAATTCACTTCTAGGTATATATAACAAAATTATTAGTAAGAAAGCCAGCACAACAACCATGCATTCACAGCTGCAAAAACATTAATTCAGCCAACTCCTATGGCTTAGTGGAAGTTATAGTCTGTGAAGAGCTAGAAGAATAATTAACAGATCGCCTCTGACCTAAAGTCTGCTAATTATTACAACTAAGTCCCTTAGCACAGTGATAGCACAATAAATGGGCATAAAACATGCAGGTCTTGCTATGGACACTGTTTAGACTATTGCAACCACGTTGTTAGAAGTGTGGGTCCAAACCCATCACCAAGAATTATTTGCCCTTTTTTTTCCCTCCCCAGCCAGTACTCCTTAGGCTTCACTGCCTGCTCCAATGGCTTGTGACAAGCACAGGAAATGAGAGAATGAGAATCACTGACACCGGTGACAGAGGAAGCCAGGCAGTGAGAAGTTTACAAGATTGTTTGCTGCCGTAATTTGCCTTGGTGCATGAATTAATACCCCACCAAATTTTACTCAATCCTACCTACAGTCATTATGAAAACCAGCAAAAGCTGCCTCTAGACTCTGAGTCAGTATAATCTACTGAAGGAAAGTACAAATTAAAACACAGATCAGATTCACTGTAAACTACCAGAGTTCCAGCAGATTCACATCAATTTATGTAATTTATCTTATGAGTCCAAATAATGGTAGCTCACCAAGTCTCTAACACAGACTAGTAAAGAGACTAGGAAAAACCCTGAAACTAGGGTAGGCAGTGTCAACTCTCCAGGAAAGGACAGGCATATTATAGAAAGGAATAACCAGAGCTGCAGCAGCAGCCATCAGCTTCAGAAGCAGCCATGGTTAAATAATACATCAAATTAAGGCGCACATAAAAACATGCCATATTTCCCACTACAGTCCAACTGCATTTGTTTAATAAAAAAATAGGTTTTTTCAAGAGGTTTTGACTTCTTTCAAAGTTACACCTCATTTCTAGTTAGTCATGAAGTTCAGATTACAAACTACCTGGTCTTTTCACACATTGCAACACTCATTAAGAACCAATGACTCCTGACCTTGGATTAAGAAATCTGAAGCAGGTTAGATTGTCAGCCTGAAATGAATGACACTTAATTGCTCCATCAAAACATTAAATGTAACTCTGAAGAAATGTTCACATCCACAAATAATTATTTTTCCAACTGCACTGTCTGACCTAATTAAAACCCCTCTACCTACAAATCTTGTCCTGACAATTAAACAGAAATCCCTCTGTCTCTTCATTTTCACACTAAGTACTAGTTTTAAATTTCTAAAGCAGAGAAACATCAAACCAAAATTGTTTCTTAAGGTGATTTATTTCTCATTTTTGCTACGATTTCTTTAATGAACAACTACAGTCCCCGAAAGATGACAGCAACTGGATAGAGGCATTACAACAGTTCCCATCTCTTTTCATCTGGCAAGTAGGTAATGCTTCAAATATCTTTAATTTCCCATAGCCACAGGGGACTTTAAATGAATCCAAGAGAAACTTGTAGACACTACTGAAAATCATCAATAATTGCAGCAGCCTTCTGGTGTCAGCCATATTGACCATTCATATCTTCTGTCACATAGGGAAGAGTGGTTGTGGATGACATCAGACATTTCAAGAATCATTTCATACACTTAGCTCTTCCCTGCAAACAGCTCATCTCCATACATGTGAGAGAGATGGAAGAAGCTGGAGGAACTCTTAAGCAAGAATGTTTTGCTATTAAATTGGGCAAGTAAAACCTATTATAACAATTCACAAATGACTGAGAAAAATCTCAGTTAAATTGCTTAAAATTTCCTGCATAAATAATTCTCTGACTCGGAGAGGTTGTTCTGAAGAGGAAAAAGAAATGCAGGAGAAAACAGATTAATAGCTGATCACAGAAGCAGTTGATTTGGACCATTTAGATAATAAATCCAAAACCTGTAAGTGGGCTTCTGACTTCATAATGGAAGTGCCAGTCAAGTTCAGCTGTCCTCATCCACAAAAAACCCAGCCTCAATACACAGCCAAATGTGTGTGTGTCACTATTGGTAATAACACTTTTGCACTAATATACAATAAATTATACTTTCTCCTTTCTAAAGAAGCTGGTTTTTAAAATCAACTAGAACCTGATCTTATTGTGATGTCTTAGTACAACAAATGTATGAAGGATTTTGATTCCATCAGTTTTATTTTCCATCCTTTTAGCCTATTTGATTCCATATAAAATACTAAAGAACTCACTTAAGCAATCCCTTGACTTCACTGGAGAACACTTCACCTACACTTCTTTTAGCACAAGCACACGTTGAGCATGAGAATGCTGCAGCCATTGAGGTTCTAAATGTTGTTTTATTATCCTAGCAGCAAGTCACACTATGAACTGCAATAAAATCCCTTAACATTTTATTCATATTTACGGTCATATTAGGTCAAGTGCTTGTGAATAAACTCTAGAGGACGGAGGTCTGGCTTTGAGATCGTTGTTACCAATTGGTTGCATTTTAATAGATTCATCATCCAGCTCAAATTGCAGAGCTGTGACTTAAATCATCAGGGACAAAATGTTTGTAAGATAAGTTTGAAAAGAGCAAGAGGAAGGAAAATAAATTTGCATCTACATAAGTATTCTTAGAGCCACCCAGACACATTAGATGATGATGTTCTGGTAACTGTGACACCACACTAGTACACATGCTTCAAGTCACTCCATTAATAATAACGTTTTGCCACAAAAAATGCAGACCAGTGTTAGTGATACAACCATTTACAGTCTTCAAATATAATAACCAAAAGCATACATCTGCTCAATACAAAACCCTTGTAAATACTGCTGCTCCTAAACAATGTGATACAAACACAGCATCTGAATTTCTTGGATACTGAATTTTAAAAGTCCATCAGCTCCTTACAGGATAGCCAATATCCTTTTTTCTCATCTTAATGCTAGCCAGTTTGCTGAAAGTGTTATTTAATCTAATTATGGAATATATCTCATAGCATAAATATTCCAAGCTCTACAGCAGGCTTCCATTTGTAACTCAAGAGTAGTATAAAAACAAGAGTTAATTGCCTGTACAAATATTTCAGGGTAGCGTTTACGTAATCTACAGTACATTAAGTACCAGAGTTGTGCTCTACTGATAGGTGAAAGAACAACTCTGAAAGGCAACTGCGTTGCCAATTAGCTTTCAACAAATATGTACACAAGCTGTGCTTGCAGGCTTGGGCTCAGCTTCCTCATTCTCCTCAGACTGCCTGCTTTTGTAATGGTGAACTCCTTTCTACCCAAATGCCCAGCTAACTTCACACTGAACAAGGGAAGATGGCATACTTTATTTAGTTGGAGTTGTAACCCATCCAAATTTAAGATCATGACCTGTGACCAAAGCCACACTCCAGTCACAAGGACTGAAAACAAATTCCTTCGTCATGTTAGCAGGGAAGAGAAATAAACAAAAAAATTAAATTGAAAAATCTTCTGTTGTAGTTAGTCCAAAGAGGATGAGGATCTGTTTGAGAAAAGCATCCCACAAGTCCCAGCTCCTGTGTGTCAGTCCTTCTCAAGGAGGCTGAGCCAAGAACATGTACACCCACGTGCATTAGCTCTCTGCAGCAACACCATGTTTTTACCCAACAGAGTTGTACACAAATTAAGAAATAAACCTAAGTTCACAAAACCACATGAGGAGATTAATGTTTGCAGTCTTTGGGCAAATCTGCATGGTGCTCCACCCAGAAAACAGTTCAACTTCTTTTAACTCTGGAAAGCTGATTACCTTGGGCAGAGCCCTGTGCCTAGGACACTGCTGCTTTGCTTTGGGTACCCAGATTTTATCACTGGGCAGTAGTTTGGGTATCACTGGACAGCAGTGTGCAAATTCATTGTTTTCTCTTCATAACTTGTACTGTAGTACAAGTACCCACATTGTACTGTAGTAGGTCGAAAAGAAATAATTTGCAATTAGCCTTCCAATAAATGTTAAAACATAGCTTTCTGCAAAGCTTCAAACATCCAGCCCTTTTCATAAAACATTTTAATCCCAGCTCTCCTGTTCCCCTTCCACTCCCCCAAATTTAAAAAAAAATTATTGCAGTTACTAAGATGGAAACATTCTGCAGAATCAAGAGAGTTAAACCAATTCCAGAATTCTGCTTCATAAATTCCTTTGGCTCACATAATTTATGTTATATAAATTGTAATTTTGATAATAAGGCAGCTGAAAATAAGTCTAGTCTTGTAAGTTGTGTGGGTGTATGGTTATGCTTATATAAAAGTTTAGTTATCCACATTACTTCATAAAACGTATGTTTAAGTATGTTTTCATGGATATCTATGCTCTCTGTGGGCATGTTTCCTTCAAGTATTTAAGAAAAGTATATGTATGCCATATAGTGTAAAGCTTGTGAAACCTTTTTGTTAGGTAAAAGTCAGCAAAGCCAGTTCTTCAGCTAGTAACCTAATTGCTATTAAACCGGCTGGAGAGGGAGAGAGAGCAAGGAGGCATGGTGAGACATGAAAGTGGAGCAGGGAGCTGTGTGCCCGTGCTACTGCTGAGCTAGAAAAGTAACTTCCCTTGCATTTTCTGTAAAGCAGTCCATATCTGGACTCTGTTACAACAGAAAGGATTGCCTGATGATCATTCTCAAACAGCCTAAAGATATCAGAGAATAACCAGCTGTTCCTTTGATTCATTTATGTGCGATGGTCAGTTTAACATACTGACCATGTGGGTCTTTTGCTTGCTAATGAACTGCATTTCACTGCTAGTGAACTGCACAAACAAGCCCCCCCTACTTTTTTTCTCTTTTCAGTGACTCTTTTGGAAATGCATTGCTCTCAAATGCCAAGCTGGGATGTCTGTTTCCCAGAGTGGTTTATCTGCCTACAACTTTAGCCTTTCTCCAAACAGGTATTTGAACTTCTGTTGAGGGACAGAGATGCATTTCAACAAAACAACACAATCGGCTTAAATTTACCTTCAAGTGCAGCAGTACTGAAAAACAACTCAGACCAGCTTGTGTAGCTTAGGTTGTGTGCCTGAGCAAACGAACACCTCCTTGCTCCTGGGTGTGACAGGCCACTGCCTCCCTTTAGGCAGGATGAACAACAGCAGTCCCAGTGCCACTGCGCTGGGACAGAGCTTTCACACCTCTGCACTTACGGTGACACTTCCTCCAACAAAACCTCAGCTGTTCACCTGCCTTTACAGGTCTTTAACAACAGGCTTTAAAGACCAAGTTCAACTTCTCAGATAAGGAAGAGGACTCAAAAACTCATTTCTGATGCATCTCTTCCAGATCACAGAAGCCTTGAGATGAGTAACATATCCATGCACATGGTGGGTTAAAGAAGAAAAGCTATATAGTGCTAAGCACACAAATTACTTGGAATGCACTGCAACAGAATCAAAATAAAAATCTAAAAATACATATGGTGACTGGACTAAAATAATTATTAAAGAAGGGCCATAGAAGAATAATTTGCAGAAATGATACAGGCCTTGTAAGAAGCTATGTTATCTTTATATTATTTTTTAAGTTTCAAACTGTTTGTATATACATATAAACATACAGCTTCACATATCATGCTGCAGTATCTAAGTAGTCAGATTTTATTATCTCAAATTACTCACAGAGTAACATATGTTGCTGTTTTAGCTTACATTTAGATGTACATAATCATTATTCTCCATACACTTCAAAACTTCCTTGTCCTTCCCCACACACTACATACACTAGACCTTTCCAATTATATCAACTGCAGTTTTATTCCAATATAATGATGGCACAACTTGTACATTCTATATATATATAAAACAAGCCATGCACCAAATTTTACTACTTCTTCGTAGAAAAAGGTCTGAAGAGGAACAAAAGATTTATGCTGCTGCTCTTCAATAAAATACAGTTGTAGCCTTTAGTTTTTATTTAGAATTAAAAACACTCATTTGGTTTAAGAAACATGTGCTTTAAAACTATTTTTTAAACTTCTCTTTTAAAGTTTCCTTTTATGTTTGTGTAACTGTCAAGTTTGTGATTTTTAACATTATTATAGCAGTAAATACATGAAGAGGAAAAAAAAATAGACTTAAGAAATAGGAACATTTCCAGTCCTCTGCCATTCCCTCTAATCCTTTACACATCAATATAACTTGTGGTTAATGCTAAATATTTAGTGCTATCATGGAAGGCAGCACTTAGCCCTATCCATGTACCTTGATATTAAGTGTGCTCAAAACGCTTTCCTTGCTACCACAGTTTAAGAAAATTCAACTGATGGCAAGAGGAAAATTTTGGAAAACTAAGGATGTTCACGCACAAGGATCTCTAAACTCTGAATTCAGAGCTATGTGAATAGAGTATCCACCCAAATCCCTAACAGCCAGAAATGATGCCAGTCACAGGAACTGAGGTTTCCCCCGGCAGCTCACTCACTGCCCAACAGGTCATCTACAGGAAAGCTCCTTGCAACTCCCCACTCCTCTCTCCCCTCAGAACCACAGCCAACTCTTCAGGCAGTATCCTGGGCATTCTACTGCTTCCACACTGATGACAAGGTGAATGTGGCAGCACGCCCTCAGAATATCACTTGAAAAAATAAAGGCACGCAAAACAACCCAACTATGAGACTCATCATTTTGATAGCATGCTGCAGATCAGAAATCAGCCTACATCTATTTAAATATATGTAAGGTGGCTGTTTGGCAGATTAAAGTCAGAGCTGCTTTGATTTGTCTTCCTGCTTCACCACCCCTCCACTGTGAAAGATGGAATTATTCACTGAAAACACTGGCAGGTGAAAGCTCGCACCAAAACAGGGAAATCCGTAGCAAACCAGAAGCAGCCCCGCTCGCTCCCTGATGTTGATGGGCATGTAGAATATCTGGCATGTTACCTTCTTCCAGAGTTCCCCCTACACCCTGCACTAGGAGCATCCAAAGATCACCTGTGGTGACACAGAACCAGGCCCTGAGATGGGTGCTGGGCTCCACTCCCAGCAGCTGCTCTCTGCTCCTGCTGTGTGCATGCACAGCAGGGGATTCAAGGCAGAAGCCAAAGCTGAACAGGGAATTTCAGGGCTCTCTGCCTCTGGTGGGTTGACTGAAGCAGCTTCTTCATCAGAGTGGCAAAGGGTAAAAACCAAGGGAAGGAGAGTGAGTGGCAAGAACAGCAAATGTTGCTCAAAAGGATTTCATGTTCCTTCTATACGCAATAAATGTGTAGAAAGAACAAGTTGATTTTAGCACCTTCACTCTCCCAGGTTTAGTTGCATTCCTTTTCTGCTAATTCACTCCTCCCATCTCAAAAACAAACAAACCCCATAGTAAAAGAACCCCAAATATCTGCCCTAATTTCTAAGTCAGGAATCCTTCTTTGCTTCAGTTCCAGGACCCAAAGCTGCACTAAGTTTGCAGAATTTTACCTGACTTTCTGATGCATCACATCAGTTTTAGACAGTTAACATTTGTCTCTCAGTAACACTGATCTCTAGCTGCACTAATTTTAGAACAATCTAAATCAATGCTGAAAACTGAACAAAACTATTGAAAGCACCATTGATAAAGCTCAGTTAAAATCCTGTGCAAGCTTTTCTCAACTGATATTTGAAACCATACCATTCATCAATATTATGGATTAATATTGACTTTTACTCTTCAGCTCACAGTATTTCTCCAGCTGTATTTAGTGGCTATTACTAAAATTATCTGCATTTTAATTTTTCAGTATTCACATTTTTCTACTTCTTTCCCAACAGATTTCGTTTATTATCGTTTTTTTGGCCCACTGCCCTCCCTCACAGTGTCCACAATCCGTGGAGAAGAGATTGCTGATGGCGTTATCACAGGCAAACAGAATGAAGCTAATGGTAACAGGCACTCCTTGCTAGGTAATTATTATAGGAGAAGGAATGCAAATGAGCCCTAATCTGTCTCACACAATGGCAGAGGTCTCAGATTTGCATTAAACCTTTTGCAGCTCTCCCAGATTGGGGACTGCAGATAACAATGCATCTGCAGCCAGGCTGCCCCAGTGGTTATTACATTGTGCCCCAGCAGGTACAGTGTCCCTGAATGACTCTCCCCTCCCCCTTTATATCTCCAGTCTCCTCCTCCTCCTCTCCTTCCCCCCCCCCAGCTTTGCAGAAAAAAAAAGCTAATTGCGCATGCCATTTGGCTCGATTCATGTTTACAAGGAAGAAGAAAGCAGCACTGTTTTATAATTATAAGAGGGAAATGGACATCAGGAAATCTCCATTCTATTCCCAGCTATGTAGTTCCCTTACCAGGGAACTGAAGGAAAACAACTTTGCTTTTCTGTGCATCCATGTGTTCAGTTAGAAATACAGGGTTGGCATTTGTAGTGGCCCAACAGACTCTTATTTTACAGAGGCACCTGCTGAACACTTCCAGGAAGCTAATGCTGGACTTCACTTGAATCTAGGCTGAGCTCATGATAAGCTGTGGTCCTTCAGAAGAACCACTGCCTACATCTCAATTCCCCATCTGATAATGGGTTGTAAAGAATTATATTCTTCTTCAGCACTGTATTCTGCTATAAAAACACCTAAACTAACACCTGCCAGCTGAGGCCATGCTCAGGGCTCACACAGGTGTCTGCCCACTAGTAGATCTTAAAAGAAGGTGTAGGAACTATGATTGAGGTGTTCTGATCACAACCCACATAGCAAAAGGTTTTCCCAAACCTTATCTTTTCTAGCTTCTTCCGTGTGGCTTGTTTGGATTAGGAGCATTGGAGTCAAATGTACTGAACCTTTCCCAAGTGAGTCCCTGGTCTGAGGTCAAAATTCCTTACCACCATGAACAGACTTTTTCCAACACTACTGCCTTCTTTCTTAGATGCTCATTTTCTCCTGAGACATTTTTGTCAGATAGGGTATTTCCCAAATTGATCTTCAGGAATCAAAGTTTCCACCACAGAAATGCAGACTAGAAAATAGAGACTACCAAACGCTAAGTGGGCATAAAAACTACTCAGCATATTAAAACCCAGACAACAACAATACCAACAAAAAACCCAAAACAAAGAAAAAAAAAAAACCAAACAAAACAACAACCCCTCCCAAATATCAAAACAATAAAATATTGCCAGAAATTAACAAATTTCTTTTTACAGCAGCAATAATTAAAAAAACACAGCTGTAGAAAGTGCTACAGTTTTTTTGAACAGCATTTTACAAGTTCGTTTTCAATACTCAAAGTTTTGCATATTTCCATCTCATGGTGCAGTAGGTAGGGCAGTGCTACTTCTTCATACAGTTCCTGGAATACATTATACATGTCTCTGGGATGGTCTCTGATAGCTGGTATGCTCAAGCAACAGTCATCACACCTAAACAATCAGTTTAAAAATGCATTTATTTTTAAACAGTGCTATGGCTCTGTTATGATATTGAAGAATCTTCTTCCATTTGCACTGACATTTAAGGTTCTTGTCACTTGGAAGGACTGATATGGCACAACATTATGAATTATCAATCTTTACATCAGAAAAGCAAAAGCCGTCTTTCATTGGTTAGTTCCTGCAAAACAAGAAGGGGATTTGCACTCATCCAGGACGTAAAGCTGAAAACATTTTCCCATATAGTCTGGGTACTAACTTTCCAACACTACAAAGCATTTCATTCAGAACACAAGAAGAGGGTATTTTTACATTATCAAGGCATGGCAGGTATCAGAACCTGCAATTTAAATTCTAACATACTCAGGATCAGATTTGTCACAGGTCTCTAGGCTGCTCCTTCCCAGTGACCAGTTACTACCAACTGCCCAGTGGTGCCATTTTTATGTGCACAAAAACTTTCTTCCAAACCCAGATGTAGTTGTGAAGAGCCTGATAGATTCACCCTCACTTGGACATCAAGGATTACCACATTGCTGCTGGACCAGCAAAAGCACCAGGGCAGAGAAAGTCAGCAGGACAGCCCAAACCAATTTTACTGCCACCTGAACACACCCAGCTGACTCTGCCTGGAGTGGCCTCAGCTATCTCATCTCCTCCTGCCTGCAGATCTGGGGCAGTGGAGGGGGAAAGGGAGGAATCCTGGAAGATAAGGAACAGGGAGCACAGATGTCTTCATGGGGAACTACTGCTCACTCTGTGACCCTTGGCCCATCACCAAAGCCATGCACTTCAGGACCACTCTCACATTAAGCATTAACTCAGGCAGTTCAGCTGTGTTGCCGAGTAGCCAGTCAAATATTTACAAGGGTTTCAGAAGGTGCAAGATTAACCTCATCCTTTCAGTGTAAAACCCAATGTCCACGATTTCATACTCTGTTTTGCAAAGCAAGAAGTCACAATTCCAAAGCTTCGAGACTTGCAACACAAAGTCCTTAGAAAGAATAATCCAAACAGGAAAACTAAGAGGGACTCAATGCACACTGTAGACAAAATATTGGCACCACATACAGTGCTGGCAAATAGAGCAGCATGCTGTGTTCCTAAGGGAGAGAACAAGTAAAATCCAGCTCCTAGAGTGGTGATGGCAACCTCACCTGAACAGCAGCCTTTCCTTTTGTCCAGCTGCCTCCAGGTCATTGTACAGTAAAGACAAAAACTGTCACTGCACTTTCAAGGATCTCAACAGCTTTCCAACCCTGTGCTCCCCCCCACCCCGCCATTCTCAGCAGCCTTTTGAGAGCTTCCCTCTATAGCAGCATTCTCGTTTCAGGGATTCAACCTTTCAACTGAAGCATGAGAGATCGCTTATACTGCTGAACCGGTGGAGCTGCCAGCCTCCCCTTTGTTGCACAAGGATTTACACTTGAATGGCGCTGAGAGGCAGTCTTTTAAGGAAAGGCTGGTGGGGGGAAGACAATTTCCTTGCCAGCATCCTATTCGCAAATCACATTCACCTACCAGCTCAGCTTCTCTAGTTCACATAACTACGGGAACCTTATCGAACTGCTAGTTTCTAAGTTTACTTCGAGGTGACTTTAATGAATAATTTGTTAATTTTAGCTTATTTCAACAAAGATATACATAGCCTTAAATGAAGTTCATTTCGAGCCTAAATGTGGGCACTTAATGTAATTCAGTCCAATGTAAATTACGTCATTATCTTAATCTATGACTCATTTATGTATTTCCTATTATAGCCTTGCAGTGCCATGCACATCATAGTCCATCGAATGGCTTCTACAGCTTTTCCAGAGAGACACCGGGGAACAGCACAATGGCACAGATGCACTGCAGAAAGTCATCTGAAACAGGAGCATGCAAGCCTGCTCCAGTTTAAAAGTGGCACGCTGGCTTTGGCCCTCTACTTAACCATACACACAAGCAGCACCAGCCTGGTACATTTCTGTTCTTAAGTTGCAAATGAGTGGATAATTACTCATTGGTTTCAGGCTACGTTAGCAGTTAGCAAGCAGGATCATACTGCTGCCTTTCAAACAGCGGCACTCTGGTAAATCCACACAGCTTTTTGTTTGTCTGCTTGGAAGCATAAAGCCTGCTATCTCCAAAGAAAAATAACAGCATCCGAAGTTTGAAAATTGGCAAATGCTTATCTGGCACAGAAAAAGATCTGTGAGGAACATTCCTTCTGGTTTTAAAATGTTACACCTGCTTCTGATTAGACTCTATTTCCTGAATTCTGAATTGGCCACATGCTGAAACACACAGACAGCACAGCCGGCAGAGTGCAGCAAGAAAAAGGCTAGCACAATCCAGAGCTGGTGGCAAACCACAGCCCCCATGAAAACCACATGTGCCAGAGACCAAATATTTTGCGTTTTGCTTACTGCTAATAAAGCTGCTTCACTTCATTAAAAGCAGCTTATCATTTTATCTACTCACTCTGATTAATTAGCCTCTAGTTAAAATGAATGAGCACTTGATTCGAGGATTCTATTAATGTGACACTGGTGAACCACCACTCACATACTTCTTCCATCCTTTTCCTTCTACTCTCTATCCTCCCCACACCCAATGTCTTATCAGATTGACATTTCCAGAGTCTTTTGGGAATACCAAAACACTTTTAGGACAGAGGTGAGTCCAGAAATGTCCCACAATCCAAAATTCTTCCAAGGCTCAGTTTTCCTGCTGGAATATACAGATGTATGTCATCTACTTCTCACTGTAATTATGATCACAAGCTTGGAAAGAAACACTTGGAAAAAAGAGAGACAGGGAAATAGATTGTGTTGCTGGGAAAAGGGGCAAAACAACAATATCTTTAGCACATACAACTTATTTGTCCTTCCAGAATAAAAATTTTAACTATGAAGCACAAACAGCAGACAGTTCCATCAAAAACCTGACTTTCTTAGAGAGCGAAGAACTTTCTCCCAAGCCAAATACCATGTGCTGTATATGCATAAAGACAGCTTCTGCTACAGTATATGCCTACAGATTTCACAGTTGCATATGACCGCCAAAATCTCAACTTCTAGCAGCAAAAAACGTATGTCACCATTATTTAGCCAAGCATCTGAAGATGGAAATACATCCTAGCTGCTCATTTTGCTGGAAAAGCAGTGCTTTGCTTTATATACCTAACCTACTTGCCTAATCAACTGATTTTATTATAACTGTTAGAAATACCCAAATGTATCTGGGAAACTTTAAAAAATAAAGAAAACCCAAAGGCACACACCTTCCCTTTTCCTTCTTTAAAATGTTAAGCTTCCACTCTTGCACAACACTGCCCACCAGAAGACTGAAAAATCTTAAGGCTTCAAACTGCAACAAATCTGTATTTTGATAGAGGAATGGAAGGAAAGAAGGTGAGGAGAAGGGGAAATAAAACTTCCTGGGTCATTCTAACATTTAGATCTAATCTGTTTAATCAAGAATAGTAACTAGAATAGTAAGGAAGTGACTGGAAACTTTCTATTTATTTTACAAGCAATTTAAGAGATGTCTTTCAAGAGAAGAGCTTGGTTAGGGTATGAACTGCAGACTACAAGCACAAGCTTGAAATTCACCATCCAGCCTGAAAGGCTGTACGCAAGAAGGCACCAAAGCAAGCTCTGGTTTACATCACACAGCAGGGCAGTAACTGACCATGAGTCACTGATGCACTTCATCTGGCTTTTAAGGCCATCAGCACCAGATAAAGATGCTTTAGGACACATTTTACAAACCACTTTGCAGTATAAGTTTGCCTGGCAGTTCAAATCCGCACAGAATTTTCTAGACAAAATTTATTCATGGCAAAGCTTCCAAGATGAAATATGTTCTGTCCTGCAGCTGGCAAGATATTAGTGCAGCTCTCTACTGTAATGACTGGGCTAACTGAACAGGAGTCTTCCCGTGGGCTAAGCCAAAAGGGGATGAGACAGGATGAATGATTTCTGCTACCACAGTCTGGGCTGCAAGTAGTACCCAGCCCTCACAATACCCTAGGCAGCACCACATAAAACCATGTGTATGCCAAACAGAGGAGAAAAGACCAAAACCCCTGGAAAACGTGATTTTGAAATATCAACTCATGATTGAAGTTATTTTTCCTTCTTCACTAAAGTTTGAGATTTAAGTCTTCTCCATATCAGAGTAAAGAATTAATACCTGTGACATTCATGAAATGAAACTCCAAAAAAAATCAAAGGTTGTTATAAAAAGCAAGAGAGGGCAGGCTTATTGTTAAGTTAATGAAGTACTTAAAGACCTTAAGCAGTGGCAAAGTCCTGATTTAAAGTGGGACATGGTTAAGGCTTTGCAAATTGAGAACTCTGGAAGAACCTGTCATCCTCTCCTAAGGTGCAATACAGCTTTGACAGGCACATCATTTTCCTGAATACAGTTATTGAATGAGAAATACTAACCTCAGAGATCTCAAAGGATTTGAGAGAGAAAAAAAATCTAAGACCTGAAACAAACACAGTCCTGAAATGCTCTACAAAAGCCCAAGAACTGTGAACTTGACTTATAAATGGAAAGAAAAATACAATTAGGGCGACAGCTAAGTTATTACAGACATGGTGTTTAACATACAGTGTCACCCACCCAAAACGTTAGCTAGTAGCAGTATCACCTTTCCTTTGGAGATGGCTCAGGTTGATACAAATAAAAACGGAAAATTGGGAAATGATGAGGGAAATAAAAGTTCTCAAAAAAAAAATCAGTGTGAAATAGTCATTCTAGATGCACTGATACAAAACATCTGAAAAAACCTGAATGGAGGTAGGATTCCTCTTTTAACAAACAAGAAACTTGAAAATTATCTTTGCCCAAATGTAGTTAAGAAGAATGGGCAGAGAAAAGCACAGCATTAAAGGCAAAAAACAAAACACAGCAAACTGTGGCCCACTGGACAGCCTGATCTTTTGTTGCCTTTTCCCTGCCCTGCCTCTCCCTCTCCTTTCTGACTGCCTCCTTCAACATTTCCAAACTGAGGAGGAGTATTTGTTCCCCATCCTCCACCTCTACTGAACCTGCTCTAGTCCAACACATGGGCAAGAATTTTCTCTTGCTTTGGTTCTCAAATTTCACTGTCACATCCAGCCTCTCCCCCCAGAGCTTTTCACCGGAGGACTACAGTCTGCATGACTGCATTTGATAATACAGACTCTGCTGCTTAAATACTGTACCTCTGCAGACAGTTAAAGCATGTTTTACAAAGGTACCATAAAGGGGCTCAGGACCACACACTTCCTGGGTGTGCAAGCCTGCAGCAGCTGGAAAGGGACCCTGTCCAACACAGGACTGTTTCCCTCTCCTCACTAGGATGAAAAGGAGCACACAGTGACAAGGCCTTTGTGCTGGAGCCCTTCCCAAGTGACAGCTTCAGAGCAATGATCTGTCTGACATGTTGCAACTCAGGAAGCATGTACAGGAAAAGGAGGAGGGGAGCAGCAGGCAGGGATTCCCCTCCAAATTTCCAGTGCTGTGCAAGAGGGACAAACAGATGTATCCAGCCAGAGAGAAATAGCTGTGCACAGCCCCTCAGGTGATCCTACTGAACTGAGCAGTGGCATATGCTGGGAGGGAGACAGTAACAAGAAGCGATGCTCACAATCCTGCAAAAGAGATCTAAAGCTTCCCTCAGCCCCCAGACCAGGGAGTTTGAAGGCATTCAGAAACAGTACAAAAACTCAGCTGGAGCTATGAATCCTTACAGAATCCTTCCTCCACACGTGCAGCTCAGCCAAGCCTCCCACATCTCAGTGTGCCCCAAAATTTTGTGTTTCAAAGGAATTTGAGAGCCTTTGCTTGTTTGGGAGAAAACACGTTCAGAAGTCACAAGGCAGCTCCTGCAGGTTCCTCTCAGCATGCCACAGCATCAGTGGTAAAGGCAATGCCTGCCTGCAACAGGCAGCTGCATTCTTTAGTCTGGCACCAAGGAGGAAAGCTATCATCCATTTCTAAGTTA
The DNA here is from genome assembly GCF_028551555.1 of Melozone crissalis. NCBI lineage: Eukaryota > Metazoa > Chordata > Aves > Passeriformes > Passerellidae > Melozone > Melozone crissalis. Next base: position 23,950,765 of record NW_026535797.1, on the reverse strand, counting down.
GATTCAGGGAACCAGCTGGGGACCAACGATTGCCATTTCTGAAGTGCACAAAGAGGAGTGTAACCAGCTTTTCCATAGTAACGAAGATTAGCGGCCTTGAGTCTGACACTCCTGCTGCATTAAAAGATAGGAGACAAAGAGAGAGACAGGTAATTACATAGAAGGAGCCCTGGGGAAATTGCAAACTCCTTGAGAACCCTTTAGCTGGTCTGTATGTTTCTCCTTGTCTCTGCTTCAGCTGAAGGTCCCCAAGAAACACTTGCCCATTAGATCATTAGCTTTATTGCAGAAAGTAGCCAGACAGCTGGTAGCGGCTGTTCAATAAAGACTTAGCTTGCCTCTGCAGCAGCAAGAATGAGATGGAGAATAAGAAAAAGAACATCCCAAGGCACATTACCTGTCTGGAGCTTATCCTTGATACATTAGTGTACTTAGTCAGCGTGAGGGTCTGACAAATGAACTCTGACAAATCTTGCTGGGGCAATTTAAGACACTATTGCATCGCACTGTCTTTCAAAACCCTTCACAAATGTTAGCACCATCAAGCAATCTAGCAGGAAAACTTCCATCATGCACTGGCCTCTCCAATTCAGAGCCTAGCAAGTTAGCATAAATCCCTTCTCAGTGCTGGATTAAGTTAAGATGTCAATTCTAACCAGAGTGGTTGAGGTCTAGACAGAAGATATTTCCTCCACTACAAAGAGCATTAACATCTATCACAAAGATGGAAGAGGAAATGACATCTCAAAGCACTACAGCTCCTAAGCATATACAAATCTTTAATATTAAAATACATATGCAATTTGTCTAGCAACAAACTTGAGTCTACTCCTGCAGCTCACGATGCTCTATGAATCAGCACTAATTTTTTGGACTTGATATATCCCCGACACAAACCGAATGCCTTGCAGTGAAAAGATGGACATAGATTTTCCTATCACCACATAGCTACAAAATTAAATTCCTCTCACACACCACATTTTGCACTTCTGTCCAAAACTGAAAGCAGTCCAGATAGTTAAAGACTTGCCATGCATTTCACCATTCAGAACTAGAGTTGGGCTTCCAGATAGCTCCTGTCTTATCTGTCAGGGATACAACCAGCCACAAAACCATGACAGACACCAGAGAAGACATCAGGTTTAAAAAACTAACCAGAACAACTACTAAACCAATCCCTATTTGCCCAATCAGAAGTACGTGTGTGATAATAACAAAAGAAGCACTTTGAGATTCTTCAACTTGCCTTCTCCAGACCTAACTCTGTCTTTCCATCCAAGCTGATATTCAGGCAAAGATTTAGTTAATCAGTCTGCAATACAACAGTTTTACTTTTTTTCCTCTACAAGTATTTAAAATATATCTCATCTTCTAGATTTTCTCAAGGGACAGTATCCTACACTTAGTAGTAGAGCAAGAAGAGCACAAAGCTCCTGTTTGCATTCCAGTGCTAGAAGGGCAACCCACATGAACCAGAAGTTTGGCTAAACTCCATGAAGACAAACTTCTTCTGCCATCACCTGTCCTTCCAGAAGGAGCAGAGCAGGCAAGACACCTTGAAAAGCAGATAACAATTACCCCTTACCTTTCTGAAGAGGCCGCCGCCAATTAGCACATTCCTGGAGCTTCTGAATCAGGCAAGAAGAAAGGAGGGGAGGGTGGGGAAAAAAAAAAGGGGGAGGAGAGAGCTGTTTTCTTCCTCAGCACAACAGTATTTCCTGAGGGGAGAAGAAAAGAAGTAGAAAAAAGGAAATAAGCATTAGCTTCCATGATTTTCAAAGAGGCTACTGATTACAACTCTTGCTTCACAGAGCTACTGTGCCACTACTTCTGCACTTCCAAAATACCAGTTTAGGGTGTCCTGTATTTTCCCCATTGTCACCTTACCAAAACAGGGACTATGAATGTCAACCATGACTAAGAAAAGCAAAGCGATTCCTGTCAGAATGTGAAAAAGCCCCATACTAGAATGGGTTAAAGTCCAATTCAAAAATATTCTGGAGCACTTATTCTATTAAGTAAACAAGCTTCAGCCAAGCTCACACCCACTTCTGTAAAAATTCAAATGAGCCACATTTACTATCAAAATAGTTGGCAAAAGGCAAATTCCAACATGCATACTGAACATACAGGTATATACCAACATTCAAGTGCTTATGTACTCTGCTCTGAGAGGATCATACCTACAATTATGAGGTATTTGCAATTAATCATAAGTTCTGTTTCTTTTTAAGACAACTTCTCTTTTTCTTAAGACAATCTATTCCAACTATATCAAATCTTTCAATAACAGCAAGAGTAATCATTTGTGTGGGGTTTTTCCAAAGCAGAATGAAGGGAAAAGGATCTAACAACCCTTTTGACTAAAGGTACCACTTTGAAATTGAGCTTCACTCCCATAAAACCACAGTTCCTCACCTCAGACCATCTCCCTGTCTCTGCCCTACTCCTAACATGACTTTAAAGAAGCTTAGAGACACAGAGATTTAATGGGCCCCTCCCTACCTCCAGTACCTGCCTCTGATGAAAGGCAGGAAAATCAAGTGGAAAATTATTTTAAAGCATGAATGCAAGACATTAACATCTTTGAGGAAATGGCAATCAAGGTTTTCCACAGGGAATGAGCAAAGGGAAACACATCCAGTCTGTTCTCCATCACACTTTGTTGGCTTATATTACTACAGAAAAACTCTACCCTTTTCTCTCTAATGGAAAATCTGAACAAGTTCTCAAAATAAGGAAAAAAGTCTATGCTACCTTACATTTCCACACACATTTCTGCCACCCCTCAAAAAAACAATTAAACCCATCTGCTAACAGCATACAGATCCTAGTCTCATGGAAAACATTTGAATTAAGGAGCCCCAACAGATAGGGTACAACATAAAAGGCAGCACTTCTATCACAGCATCTCCCTCAAAGCCACCACGTCTGTCCAATTCTAAATGGCCACAGTTCCTGCATTTCTCTAGGGGACAAAAGCTCTCTTTTTCTCTCCTCCTGTCAGCAAGACTTAAAGCTGCAAGAGTAATTCTGTCCAGATTCCCCTCTAGATAGGCAATGATTTAAAGAATTCATGAAGTGGCAGTGTAAATAAACAATGAAAAACTAAATAAAGATCACAGAAGACAACACACAGAAAATGTGCACTAAGGAGAGAAAGAACAAGCTCAGTGATTCAAAACCTCTTCTGCCTTGTTATGGGCACCCATAAATAGGCACAGCAATAATTTGACAATGTGAAAGAATGGATCCTGACACAAAAATGTAGCTACTTAAAAACCTGCCTCCTCAACCCTCTGCCTAAAGGCAAACCTTCCCACAGTGTTTAATTTCACTTTCTCAATTTCTTACCCCTCATCAGTTGCATTTCTGCTTTCCGTCAGCTTTCACCAACTCATACTAATTGATGCAAAGCAACTTAAGCCGAAACCTGGAGAGCTCAAATCAGGTTTTTTTTGTTTGTTTGTTTTGTTTGGTTTTTTTTTTTTTTAAAGGAAACAGTGCTACAGCCCTAACTGTGGGGATGGGAGAAGAAATGACCCTTAGTGAATTGCTCCTGACACGTGTACATCCCCAGGCTATGTGCAAATCAATACTTACTGAGCAGCTCAGCACAGATCAGGTTGCAAAATACAAGAAAAAAAAGAAATTGTATCACCCCCTCAAACATACATTATTTTTGCATCCCTAAATCAAATGAATCATTTGCTTTTCTTTTTCATTATCAAATCAAAAGAATGCTTTTGACAGTATTTTTCTCCCTGCTAAGAACCCTCCCCCCTGCCCTCCCCCCCCCAGATCTCCAGTAAAGTCTGTTAAGAATTCAAGTACTGGTTTTATTTAAAGTGCTTAAAATTTTGCACTTGCATTCTGTTACCAGTAAGAGGAATAATTTAGAGTAGACATAGAAGATTTGAAGAAAGCATATTTTCAAATTGAACATAAAAACAAGAGGTGGCAGAAAGGCAGTCTTAGTGCAAAAAACCAAAGTTTTTAAACAACATTCTCAGGCAGACAGAAATCTGTCTCAAGTACCATTTAAAGACATAGGTTTGACTTGCTCCAAAGAAAGTGAGATTGGTCTGTTCTCAAATCCTCAGGCAAGAAAAAATGTACAGTGAAATAACGCATTAGCCAAAAGTCAAATCCTAAGTGGAGAAACCTCACAAAATGATTTACAAAACCAAAAGACTTGACTAAATTTCTGGCAGGGCCAGAGATAATTCGTATGAATAAAATGTCAAAATGTTTTGGGTATACAGCCACTGCAGGAAGGAAACAAACAGAAAACTGGGAAACACTGTATCAAAACCCAACAAATCGTTGACATCAACATTAGATAAATGACTAGGCATATGTTGAGTCAAACACCCTCAAGATGGTGTGTGAGTCAACTCCTGCAATGAATTTAGCAGAGCTGCTTTCCTCCATCAAGCTTAATAAAAATAATCCTCAATGATTCCAGCTAGGTCTGGGTTCTCATTAAATCTCACACGATGCATGCCCATTCTGGACAGTACCTGAGCTGGAGCAGGGAGACCACAAGGCAATTTTGACTAATCTTTTCTAAATGATGATACCAGATTTATTCTTAGTGCTGCACAACAAAGGTGGTGTTTTTTCCAGGCATTACCCAAATGTAGCCCACTTCCTGTGGAAAATGCAAAAACCCTACAGGACATTTGCAGGTTCTAGGTCTTAAGTGATCCAGACAATTTTTACATTCATAAAGTAAAATTTTGGGAAAGTAATGCCCCTCACTTCCAATCTGCACAACATGACTGGTGAAGATCTTGTTGACCTTATCCTGTCTGACACCTACAAGGAGCCCCCATCAGCCCTTAGAGCAATTCCTGTGTCAACAGAAGCTCCCATGGTACGCAACCAACCTGGATGATTTTCTGGTTTATTGCATTTTCTAGCTCCATGATGGCTACTAACTGCATTACACCGAGGAATTAGATCAGAGAACTGCTGTATGCAACAGAACCCTCCCCAAACCTTGTACATAACATGAGGCAACTCAAGGTTTAAATCAAAGTGGGCATCATCACCAGCACCTCTTAAAATTTACAGAGAAAATCAAGAAGTGTTCTCAAGGTTCTCCAATCTACATTTAACAGCTATTCTTCAGGTGAATTTTAAGTACACTCAGAGCGTACTAATATCGGTCAAGTTTGTATCACAGCAAAAAGTTATTTTCTTTCTTTTTCTGTTGATTTTTAACATTTTGCTCTAGGAGAGGTAATAAAACAACTATTTCCTTAACACCTATTGAGGGAAGTAGCAGTCTCCATTTCTTACTGAAAAAAACAAACATGCAAGCTAAGAAAAAAGAAGATTAAAATACCTACTCTGAAATAGCATGATGAAACTGAACAAAACCTCTCAGCCTTGGGTTATGAAGCCAGGAACCTCTCCTGCTTCTGAATCAGGTTTTTTCTCCAAGCTGTTTTCTACTATCTACAGCTGGCACAGAATCAGATTAAATAGAACTCACATGTTTCATTTCATGAAGAGACAATATAATGTTTACCTACAGCAACATGAGAACAAGCTGGAAATTAGCAAGTTCTCATTTATTTTAGTATGAATTAAAAGCATATCCCTATTATCCATGCATATGTGTGTGTGCACATGTCTCACACATCCACCAGGGTAAGCCTTCCACCACAAACACCTGTACTGGAGACATTTGTGAAAACAAGAAGCTTCTTCAAACATAAATACTATTTTCCCAGAACTGTATCTGCACAAAGACAGGAAGCTCTACTCAAAGCTCTTCTCAATCTATTATAATTGTATCTATTACAAAAAGCCAAGAAAAAGTAACGAAAACATTGTTGCAGAAGCACAGACAAAGCATAAAAACATGCTAAGAGTCAATGAAAACACAGGTCTCCTAAATAAATTGTGCTTTCATTTGCCTTAGTGAGCTCATGGCATCCACCACCAAAAGATATCTAAGTAAAAGATTAGACTTTACTGACATGAAATATATTTCCTAAACAAGCATTGTAATTTTTATTAATTTGAACAAACTTTAATTCAAATGCCTAACTTCATTTCTATATCTTTGAATAGAGGTGTTCACACAATGGTTCCCTATGGCTTTAATGTTACAGCTATCTGTATTTTCCCATCTGCTTTCCTTGGATCCTGAAAAGCTCTTCCCAAAATGACATTTGTCCATGCAAAAAATCTGTGCTTTCTGAAGCACTATTCACATGCATGCATTTAGGTAACATGCCTATTAAAGCATTTAGGTAACATGCCTATTAAAGCATACCAACCTCTGTATGACATTTACCTTCCAGTCTAACTGCAATGACCCCACCAAGAAGGAAAAAAATTATTTTATTTTCCCTTAATCATCTGAAAAGGTACCTACCCAGCACTAGTAAGATTTGTACCTCACATTTTATATGCAAAGTCTCAAGGACCAAACTCAGTGCACTGAAGCATAATGAGAGATACTAGTCACTTGAAAAATTTAGTCTCTTCCAAAGAAACAGTGTGGGAATAATTTTGCCAAGCATTTATTTCTCCCTTTTAAGCTAGATCTAGAAGGAAGCAATATCTTTGTCTACAAGCCTTGCCCCTCAACCTTCCCCTGGGTGACAGGATGCTGACAAGCCAGCTAAAATAACTGGTGGAGTGGGGCCCAGGAGCCAGGACATAGGGGACAGGAGAGACAGGTGCTTGGGCACATCTGGAAAGCAGCATCCTGCCGGGGCTCCCACTGCTGCTCCCTGCTGCCAGGTGGTAACCTGTGTGCTGCTGTCACTGGGCTAGTGCTGACCTAGCAACAGCCCCAAGGATAAGGGGGGTAGGAAGGGGGCATGCAAAAACATTATTTTGCAGCAACTACCTCTGTCTTACAAGCCTGATTTTGTGTTTTCCCATCTTATTCTTAATTAAAAAGAAGCTACACTTCATGCTGGAAATAGGTATTTTTTGAAGTTTCAATCATTTAGCCTGTTAAACCCAAGCCTGTAATATGGGTGTTATTTCTTAAAAACATACAGTAAATGCATTAAATTATTGATAGTCATTAAACAGGAAAAAAATTTAAACAGCTCTCAGCTTTTATCAATCATTTATGCAGTTTCCACTTGCACATCTCACTGGGTTGCTATCATATAGCACAGAGCAAAGAGTACAAATCCTGAAGGCATGAATTCATTTTCTCTTGATGCAGAGTAAAAATATTCTTGGCAGCAGGAGAGAGGCTAAAACATGAAGCAGAATGGTTGAAAGGAGGCTTCTGTCTTTTGCAGTAAACAGGTAGCAATACCAGGGAGCAGCAATTTGAGGCACCAAAGCCCATCCACTTCTGCTGTAAGGGCCAGTAACAACGTCATTAATCACCTCCAACACCTGGCAGCAGTTACAGCCAGCCCGACAGTGTTTACAAATTTGATCCCTATTTGAAATACATGTTAATTCAAGGGTGTATGGGGAAAACAAGGAGCATTGAGGTGAATAGCAAAGCATCCAGAAACTTGAGTGAGATGAAGATTTCACCCCAAGCTGCTCACCAGCTCGTGAGCCACTAAGACTGATGATGTACAGAAAATCCCAACTTGTCACACTGACAGCCTGAGCTCAGAAAAAAGGCAGAGACTCGGATAGTCTCTTGAAGCTAATATGAACCTTTACTGGGACAAGTTATAACTAGACCTAATGCTTTCAGCAGGTCTGAATGACTCATGTCAACATGGGCAATCTGGAGATAGATGCCAGTTGGAGGCACCTTGCCTGGCTGCAACAGGCCGGCTATCAGCGAAGAGATCATCTTCATCAACATCCCATTTTTTGTCCATTTTATGCATGGAATGAAAACCTGTCTTACAAGAGCTGCTCTCTTACCCTTCATCCGTAGCAATTTATTGAAATTCACTACTTTACAATGTAACAAAGAGAGAACACAATCCACAGCCAACAAGTCAGGTATGATGGCAGCATGCAAGGACCCACCTGACGTACCTCTGCAGCAGCAACTGTAGGTGAGCCATAGCCATAAAAACATCAATGCAAAACACACAATCCCCAGCTCTGGCTGGATATTCAGACAGTGAAACCTTAGCCCTGCAGCAGGCCTGCTACTGGAACCCAAATTAATTTGTTTTAAACTACCTTGTGTCTGTTTAAATGAGCTGTAATAATAGCTCTGAAGCAAAGTGCAGACACATCCAAAAGCTAAACACAATGCTGAGGACTGCTCGAGAAATGCAAGCCCACACCCAGATCCCACTTAGAAACTACTAGCAGGAAAAACTTGTCATAATCCAAGTGTTCCACTCCCAACGATGGCTTCAGTCCCTTCAAAAAACCATTTCTGTCCACAGAGAAAAAAAAAGGATGTTAGAGATTAGGAAAAAGTACAAAAAAAAATCATTGTCTGTTACCAAAATCTAGGTCCTACGGAGGTTAGTATTTTTTCCTGAAAACGATTCAAGAATGCACTGAGTCGAGCAACTAGATAATGCCAAATGTTGATACAAAAGCAGCCAGGAAAAGCTGCAGTCACTGGAAAACATTTTCTAGCCTGATTGTTTACAGGCAACTATGTTATAAAATACAAAAATATTCACTTCCAACCATCATTAGTGCAAATCTACAACATGTTAAAAAAAAAACCAGTCAATTAAGACACACATCTCATTACACTGAGTCTCAGGAAAGGCAGTACAGTATTTAAAGTAATACTATGAAAGCTATTACACCACTGAATTGATTTCATCATATATCAACAAACTAAGTAATTCACAATAAATTTCAATATAATATTAATCCTTATCTATACACAAAACTGTAAGAGCAATAGCCCATTAGTATTATTAATGCAGCACACAACCACAAGCAGCCTTCACACTGGTCCAGGAACCAGTACCAAGCTCAGAGAGATGCCCACTTCTCCTTCAGGCCATGAGCAGTGTTCCACTGTGCTACCTGCCAAGATAAGGACAATGGAAATCACTGGCAGGAGGTGTTTGGGCAGCTCCACAGCTGCCTGCCTGAAGCTGCTGCTGCAGCTGAGGGAAGCACAGCCTGAGCCCCCAGCTTTGCCAGGGATGCTGCCCCTGCCCACTGCCACGGCCTCTGAGGTGAGGCAAGGAAAAGGTCTGGTTTAGGAGGGTGTTTGTCTGCATGCAAAAGGATTCGCTGCTTGTAATGCATGCTTCTTGCCAAACCTTTTCTATTTTTTTTAATAAATAATTTTTTTAGGTCACTCAAGTTCCTATCTCCTCCCTACACCCCACTGAGAATGTTCATCTCAAGCAGCTACCAGTGCTATTTAATTTTGTCTGCCCTGTAAAGCACATTAGTCTTCCAATGAAGTATCTGGAATTTTTATTTTGAAGCCACAATCTGGATCTCTAGCTAAGAGAAGTGGTGGAAGCACAGAATTAATTCCCTAGCATTCCCCCTTCCTAACAAATGTGAGACTTGCATATGACAGCATAAGCAAAGGCTACAAGACAAACTCAAATCCCCAAACAGAAGTCTCATGACAACTGCAGCCAAGTCTAATGAAGAGCAACTCTGAACCAGTAGTTAAAGCCGTTCAAAATCTCCTTACTATTTGTAAGGAATACGTTATCAGCGGAGAGAGATGCACCTTTGGTACAGAACTGCATGCTTAACTGAACCATCACAGATTCACACTCAAGGCATAACTATTTGAGTTGCAATAGTTTCACAAACAGGGCCTTTCTGTTGGACAGTTGGGTTTGGTATTGCAGTCTCTGTGCATACTCACCACCTGCCCCTCTTTGTTTTAATAAACTGATTCCATGATAAAAGCCATTTAAAATAACAAAGCCAAACAACTGTCAAACTACCACTAATACGAGCCTTCAAACAAGTTTCCATTTCATAAATCATTTTGGTGATCTAGTTTCACACCACCCCAGGGAAAGCTACACACATAACAGAGAAAATTCACTATCAATATGCAGAGATCATTTGGCAACCATATCACTGCTAGTAAAGACCTGCGCAGTGGCACCATGCTTTCCATGCATTGCATATGCAGGACAGAAAAGCTCCTTAAAACAAATGCATTAGCTCCAGGCTTGCAAAATCATCAAGACAACCAGTTCTGCTTCAGGTGCTTGGTCATCTATTCTTCCCTGAACCAGCACATGGTGGGCCTGAGGAAGGCAACAGAGCATTAGTGGAGGGTACTACTAACTTGCTACCCTTGCCAGGAAAGTAATGTGAATAATTTTCCAGAGATTTGCTAATGACCCCAAGGGTTCAGATAATGAACCCAAAAGTTCAGAGATCTCAAATATGGAAGACATTTCTCTGCTAGTTGAAGCTTTTTCCATGTTTCCTGTTCAAGACCATGCTAAGAACATCATTATTATTATAATGTACACTACACACATTTTCAGGTATTTATTACATTAATACATCCTATCATTTTGTAACAATAACCTACATTTAAACTACTTCTCCTACTTTCTTTACCTCTTAATAAATTAATTCCCTTATTCTGTTCACAAGTTCTGATGTTTCCCTCCTTTGTCACAGACTTCTGCTATCAGTTGGTCAATGGACAAGACCTAGTATTAGTCTCCCAGAGGAGGAAAAAAAAATAAATCAGTGAACCATGATCTGGGTGTGCATATATAGCAGGCTGTATTTTCCACCTCTAGCACATTTCCTTGTCCTGAAGCTCAGATAGCCCTTAGTCAATACTTTTCCTCTGGAAATTCATCCAAGAGCTAATTTCTCATTACAAGAAATTCAACCTCAGGAATTTAATCAGCAACCAAAGCAGAGGGGCAAAACAACTGTCTCCAAGGGACTCTTTACGTGGATAATCTCCTGAATGAAACTCTTATTACTGACAACTCTGATGCTCCTAAAACAAAAGTATAGCTGCAGTATATGAATGCCTGATACAGTATGATACAATTCATGACTTAATACTATATATTACTCATGCTCCAAGATCAGAGGCTTTTCCATAGCTCATACTTCTCATGTGAATTATTTCCTCCTCTCATTAAATAATCTGAAATACTTTCAAACAGAATAGAAGTAAGTTGAGCAAGAAGTTAGCTGGTTATCTGAAGTTATCAAGTAAAGCAAGTATTTTCATAATAATTGCAGTTATAGCCAATGGGAAATGTGGAACTAGAATTCCTGTAAGAAGGCTTCAGCTGAATGTCTTCTGTGAACAATAACAAAAATGCAGTAGACAAGAGAGGATATTCAGGATTGGGGAAAGAAGTAACTGACAGAGCAGCCAAAACAACCAACAGGTAACCAACTGTCTTTCAGCCAGAGGCTCCAGGTCTGCAAAGAGCACCACAGTAGGAATCGCTTGACTTCCCTGGGCTTTGTCCAAGCCAGTTAGCAAAACCAAGGTGTACATGGCTGATCCTGCAGCTCCCATTTGTTCGATCCCTTTCACATATCAGCAGCGGTGTCTTAGAAATATCAGCTGCAGTTTATATTCCAACAATTTCAGGTAACACAGACCAGAACCACTGCACTTCCCTGAAACTTGCACACCAAATCCCGGCTATTTTCAATGGTACCACCTGCTCCCTGCTTCCCCAGCCAGCAGCCCCATGTACTCGTCATGCAGCATCCCACACTACTGCAAAGGCCTTGAGCAGGTGGGACAGGGACAGCTGATGGGTTTGTTACCAACATCTCGGACATCAGTTCAGAACACAAAATTTAAAAGCTTCATTAGCTACAGGTCCTCTGTTTATGCTCTGTGTCAAGAGCTGAGTCAAAAGAGAATGTTTAGATAGAAAGAGATGGGGAATTTTTCAACACTACCTAACTGATTTACAAGGCTCAATTTCACTGTGGATCACTTGGATATATTGAAAAGCTACTTCTGGCCTTTTCTTGTTATTCTATTAGATATAACTACAAACTATCATTCTAAAATTTATGCACAAATATCACTTGTCAGTAGGATGTTAGGAAGTAGAGAAAAGGTGCAATTTTTACCACTCGGACTGTGAGAGAATTTCCCATCACACTGTGGCACATATGCAAAGCTTCTCAGCAACTTGTTCCACGACAATGGATTTGCAAAGCAACTGAGGGGATTATTTGATTCAGCATCTAGTTCAACTAGCCAATTCCTTCAGCAATCAATACTAATCAGCAAGCTGAAGCCTTGTAAGAAAAATCAGAATCCTTCCTGCTGCAGCACGCAGGGCTCTGAGGCCTTATGGTCCAACACAGACACCTAAGCCACTGCAATTCTGAAAAATGAATTTTACCTGGGGTTCCAAATACACTCCATGCTTACTACTGAATGCCAAAACACAAAAGATCACCTGTTCAAGGAAATTCTGAGAAGAAAAATACATACATACAACTAGGGTCTAATATTGCCTATTTATTACATTGCACTTCAGCTGTGCAGGAAACACTTATTAAAATGAGCACAGGGGACAGGGAATAAAAGCAATACATTTTAGAGCAAAACACAGGCCATTCTCACATGCACAATTTGTCCATTAATAACATCAGAAATTTTGCTTTTTCCTATTATTCATATATGTCAGGAGGAATTATTAAGATATATGAATTACATAGCTATGACAGTATGCATGGGGAAAGCTTAGTGTCAAAACTTTAATAAGAGCTTTAACAAAACCCCAGCACCTTTGGGTCCTTAGGAAAACAAAACAAACAACAAACAAAAAAACCCTCACAAAAGGGATTTCAGCTAGGTTTTCAAATGCCCCTTCTGTTCAGTTAAAGCCCATGTTTCGTGCACTTCTATTTCCATTGACAGCATATTAAAACAGAAGCCTTCATATCATCAAGCAAACCAGAGGGCCTTTGGCAGCTGTTAAGGCCCAGTATTTAAGCTGTGTTTTAACAAACAAACCTGTGAGCCCTTGCTCATCTGTCTTTAAAACGCAGAAAGTACACAAATCTGTTTTCCCTTCCATTATACGGTCGCTCCAAATCCCACTGCAATTACTCAGTAATCCTTGGCATAGCTGTATGAAAATGACCAAACCTACATTCAAAGAGAGTAAGTTACTCTCTTGGCAGGCAGGCCTTGGGGAATAGGTGGAGGGGAGGAGTTGGGAACACATTGTTTCCAGGAGTGCCACACACTCGGACACTAGGGCAGAAACCGGACAATGCAATGATCTGGTAGAACAGAATGACTTGTCTGGGTTTATCAGGGGACAGCTTGCTTGGATAATAACAGGAAGCATGATGACTTCAAGCTGTAAGAGCTGCCAGAATCAGAAGGCAAAGTACTTGGGTTTGGGATTCCTAGAAAACAGCTGAAGAAAAGGAGCTACAGTCTTGTAGCTATGGACTGCTCTGCAGCAATAAGTCTGGCAATGAGGAACAGCTGGGCAAATCTGAAACAAAAAATACCAGCTTTCCCAGAAATTCACCTTTAGACTCAGCAGAGTCTGACCCACCAGCAAAACCTGGATTTTTGTACTTGAAGTAAATCTTTAAGAACAACTCAGACATGTATTTAAGTTGCTGTGAAAAATATATGACCAGATGTTAAATGCTCTGTGCTGAGCCACTGCTAATCTGCCAGCACCCAATGCTCAGTTCTGTGCCTTACTCTTCATTCACCAAAACATACACAAATTCTTCCCAGTAGATAAATAATTTCTTCCACAGCCCTTTTAAGATGGCAGACAAGTAAATTTGAATGTATATACATTATAGATACATTCATGTTTTTAGAAGCTTAATATATGGCTATACTTTGTACCTATTTACATGCATTTGCTATATAAATTCACACTTGTTTATGCAAAATAAAAGCTCAACATTTTAGAAGTGACCAAGTTACAGTTTTTGCACTAGGCAACAATGATTAAAACCTGAATATTTCATAGTAGTGAATCACACTGCCAAGTCTCCAGAGACAGAGCAATTTGAATTGGCATAAATGAATGTTTCCCAGTCTTCTGCTGATTCTGTAATGAGTTATCTTCCAGCCCTGCCAATCATTTCTCAGAAGGCAGCCCCAATCTCCAGCTCTTCAGCTTTATTCACCACTCACAGGTGCTGGGAAGGCTGTGTCTGCTTCCACAAGTGCAACTGCTGCTGTCTCACAACAGCACTTGTCTACACTTTGGTCCTTTTGTCAATGCCATCCACGCACGTCCTCAGCGTTTTCATGACCCTCATCTGCACAGAGCCCATTCTCCCATCAGCTTTTATCTTCCCAGATCACCAAATAAAATAACTTCTAGATCAGCAATGATGGAAAAAGAATGCAAACAAAGCAGTTTCAATCCCTGTACCCACATTTAAACTGGCTGCCCTCTAGACACAGGCCACGAGCCTTTTCACACCAGCAGCTCTACCAAAGAAGTCTCTGGAAGCCTTCTCATCTCCAACGCCAACACATTCCCCTGATGATACAAGTTTAACCTCATGAGAAGGAAAGAAAGGAGCTGCTCCACACAGGTTAAACTGGAGTTGTGCCAAATTTGGGTTACATAATTTTTTTTTTTTTTTGAAGGTACAAATGGGTTCACACATTCAAGTTTCTTTTTGAGTTTACTGTGCAATTACCTGAACGACTACCAAAACTCTGCCAAAAATACAGAGCTGCAGGGACTTGTAGGGCCTTGCCTGAATGGCACAAGAACATTCTGGCAAATGTGGATATAGTTTTGCTTGGGGGGGGTTCAAACAAGCACACTTGCAGATTACTAAAACGGATGGGAGGTTAAACTGGAGACTACTAAACTCAGACAGCTTCTTCTTCCAAAGACTGACACGACATTGTCAATCTGCTTTATGGTGATACATTCATTCTACGGTTAATGAAGTCAACAATTTTGTTTCCATGTTAACATACACAAGACAAATTTTGCTGATACCTAGGCTTTAACTTTTCTTTTAAATCTCCCACAGGTCCTCAGCCTGCAGTTCTAGCAGAACATGTTACTTCTACCTTAAAATGACCTTATTTAGGGGAGTATTCAAATTGCTGACAAGACACACTGCTTCAAGCTGGCATCCTCCCTCCTATTGTCATCAGTGCATTTTTATTATCACACAGCTGTTATTTTTTTGTATTTTAGCTTTGGTTTTGGACATTTCTTGAGGACTTCAAGCACAAAATCCAAGGTTCAAAGACTATAGGACCACAAAAACCCAAACAGTGGTGAAAAGCACTGAAATGTATTGATTTAGTAAGAGGTAACAGGTGTCATCATTTTATGAATACAGTGATCCTGGGTGTATGCATATTCCAGTATGTTGGCTCCAATGGTTGAAATAAAAAGAATGGGGGGGGGGGGGGGGGGAAGAGGTCTTTTCAGTTATTCTAACAACACCAATGTCAGCCTGTAAAAATCACTGCTTTTAGTAAATGAGTTATCAGCAATTTAAGTTTTTGTTCTGGAATGGAGAAACAAGAAAAAGAGGAACTTACAATAGAAATTTCTGTAAGTAATAACCTAGTAATAGAAAGTCAACAGCATTTTTAATTCATGCCAACTCCCAGCCCCCCAGATGCTAACAGCTGTTCATTAATACATCAGTTTTGAGGCCCCATACACTACCTCTCCTCCCTGCAACTCCAGCTGTGCAGAGAAGAAGCACAGGAGCTCTCTGAAGGATCACATCGCTAAACTGTTTTCAATCCCCTAGGAACAGTGGTCTTGCTCCACCCTTTTTATTACTAATATTATTTTGAAGTCAGACACAAGATGGTCCTTGATCAAATTTTCAGAAGTTGAAACTTCAGCAACACCCTGGGAGAAAGCCCAGAATGCCTAAATAAATCAAAACCACACAGAACGTGTATCCAACAGAGCTGTGTTGTCCATTTCCTGACAGCTTCTATCTAGCCAACAAATTACTACCAATTAAGTCCTTTGCAAAGAAAGTTTGCTGTTTACTGTAATGCTGAAGGAGGGGGGAAAAAAAAAAGAGCTAGGAGGCATTACTCCAAAGGTATTAAAATAATTAATCCATCCACAAACACCACTGGAAATTGCCCTGGGTTTCTCCAAAGGACTTCAGTTTTGTTATTGTATGTAATTATAGTAATCAAGAGTTCCTAACCAGGTTCTGCAAACATTAGGTCAGTTAGAATAAAGGAAATTGATTATTTCTTGCAACTCCTAGGCCTTCCCTTCCACTAAAAGAAAACATTAAAAAATTGACATGTAGATCAGTTGTTTACTCCTTTTAATCTACGATCCTCACATATGACATAGAAAAGCCAAGCTCATAACACTAGCAGCATCTTAACTTCAAGAATGCTAAAAAGACAAAGCTCAGCTTCTCCATAGGACACACCCAAAAAAATGAGCAAGGTCAAAAGGTAACTGGACTAGCAACCTGAAACACTGATTTTAAAATTTCTAATTTTGAAAATCTAAACCTAATAATAAATAAGTACTTGGAACCTTTATCATGCTTCCCCAATCCTAGTATCTGCTCACTGTTAGTCTAAAGTATTTTGCATTCAAATGACAAAAACCTTCATGTTCTTGAGAAATGCTTTTATTAAAAGCAATTTAGTACATGGTGGTGCAAATGAGCTTTCTCTTCCACATAAGGAAACTCTGGTGACATAGTTGACTACACAAACACTTAAATGTTAATCTAATGGTCAAAGCTAAAAACACTTTCTGAAAAAGGTGAGTTACCACTGAATGAAAACAGGTTACATGCTCATTTTATAAAGGCCTTGATTCACAGTATTCCATAACCTATCAAGCAACTACACTTTTCTTGAAGAGATTTCAACCTTTTGAAAGAGAGACACAGAAAAGAAGCAGAGACTAAACCATGGCAACTTGCAAGAGGCCTTCTTGTCCCGCTCACAGCTTTGCTCGCGCTGCTTGTGTGCGCTGCTACCGGCGCAACACAGCACAGAACCCCTGCCCCCTTCTGTACCCCCCCAGACACAGTGCAAAAGCCCCCTGGATGTAAGTAATGCATTTTGATGCACTAACCCATGGCACAGGTAACCTCCACTGCTTTTTAGATTTTCCTGAAAGCAGATCCTCAAAATGCTCCAACTGCATCAGGGCGAAGGAGGGCAGGAAACAGGAGCAGCAGATCTTGCAGGACAAAGAGGGTGCTTCAGAATCAACTCCCTTGTTTGTCCCTCCACTCTGTTTAGTATAGGCCTTTGTCCCTGGCCTAAATTCATGTGAGCATTGTAAAATATTGAAGCATACTTTTCAGAAGATTTTTAAGCTCTCACAGAAACATCTATGAATTTCATGGTACAGCACTCCAGCACCAGTGAGCAGGTTGTGAGTCCCAAAGCAAAGTTAGCTAACTCAAACAGAATGACTGTATGATTTCAGAGGACTCTGGATAAAGAACCCAAGAAAGTGTTTTGTTACAATGGTATACCCCAAAATTAAAGGACAGCTGAAGAATAAAGCATTCATTTCATTCTGATATGCTTTGCTGGGTGGAACAACAGCTAAATAATTATATATATTAAATAAAAAACAAAAACCCCAACTCAAACAAATAAAAACCTCCCACCCTATACTGTCCATCTTTTTCACTGCAAGTACTATTTGTAAATAGACTACCAGATTTCCATTCTTGACTTTTTGCCAGAGAGCTTTTGCAGTACGTTTCTCTCAAAAAACCCCGTATCTCTGAAGGTTAAAACAAGCTTGACAATAATAGTCAGATGCCATTTATCTTCACAACAAATTCAGTTACAAACCGTCAATATTTATTTGACATAAATCTCAAGCCCTCTTCCAAGTTACAAGTTATATAAATTAATCTTACTCAAGATATTCATCAACATATTTTCTAACTTTAATATCAATACAAAAACACACACCAAGTACCCCTTGAAATAGAGAGCAGCTATTTGCACTTAGCTATCTCTACCTTAATCTTATATTTGGCTAAGTTAACAAAATTAATATTCTAGCTTCTTTTCTCTTAAGCTTCAAGGTTAAGTGTCAAGTTAAAAATATGAATAATAAGTTATTAGTAAAATATAGAACTTGCACAGATCGGAGGAAAACAAAGCAATTGCAGTGTAAAATGCACTGGATGTTTTTAAAAATGTAACAAATTCAGAAAGAACTTCCAATTACAATGTAAACCTTTGGATCTTCCAAAAGTACAGCTGGGCAAATATTTGGGAAAAACTACAGCAAGTGATACCTTTAGAAAGAAAGGACAGATTTTTATAGGGCTTCTCAAAACTTCAATATTAAATTGTCCAGTGCTCTGATACTTTCACCAGCAGTTATGTCACTACATGAAGAACGTCGAGCCACAGACCAAGTTCACTAGTTTCCTCAAACCCAAAATGAGACAGCATGATGTATTTACAAATTCCTGCTCTACTCCTAAAATTCTTATGGCATCAAAGATATTCCTATACCCACCTCCTGCCAGGAGGCACAAAGGCTACAACAAAAGCAAGCCAGCAGAGCACCTGAGGGTTTTCAGAGTGTAATTCAGCAGCTGATGATATTTAAGCATATGGTCAATGTAAGCACTTTTCTGAGTAAGGACAAACTTAACATGTGCTTGACTGAACTTGAGCTCAAACAGATTTAAAATTTAACTCAAAACTGGCTGAATTAACAGTCACACAAAACAGACATGAATATACTCTGGCTCCTTCTACATACTTAGTTTTTAGAGCATGAAACACTCTCTCCTCTCTTTTTAGAGGTTACCATCCATAGTCACCAATTGCCCCTACTGATTTAACACACAAATACTTTGGAAGAGAACACACTCCCTCTGAAGATGTGATTTTGAGGATCTACCTCAAAGCAAATGGCTCTAAGACAATACTCAATTTACTCTTCCTGCCCAGCACAAAGACTGCAATCTGTGAGAAGTTTCTTCCAAAAGAAACAAATCCAATCAAACAACTAAATTATTCTAAGCAGTTTTAGGATAAGCTTTACTCATTGCTTATAACAGCAATCTTATTAAAGGTATAACTAATAAACTTTTGCCCAGTTCTGAAGCCTGTAACTCAAACACCCTGAATGCATGCCTCAAGACATCTAAAAACGCAGTATTTACACACTTTTTTTTGTAAATATAGCGTACAGCGGCACAGAGCAGCTTGAGGACAGCAGCATTATTGTGCAGTGTCAGCAAGCTCAGTGAAACAATTTAGACAAATAAGTGTTATCTTCTGCTAATCAACAATGATAATTTAACAGTATTTTTCATTCCTGTAACACACAGGGAAAACTAAAGCTATGTTTCAAGACCAATAATTACATGACATATTTTCAAAGAGAAACAAGACAAAGGCAACTTCATCTTATTCTAGTCCTTCTCTATGATCTTTTAAAAGCTCCATCTCTTTGCTTGTTATTACTTTGTCTTTCCATCTCAAAAAAGATATGAAACCCAGTTGTAATTCAAGGCTAATTCAGTCTCTAATTAGTTTAGAATCTTAAAGTCTCTGATCCTATGTGTTAAAACTAATTTTTATCATGTCTGATACTTCACGGATGTGTCATGTTCTTGCTAATCTGGATCAGCACTTTTGGCAAAATTTTATTGTGAGTAGAATACTATGGAGAAATTCCAAATATCAGATCTTGTGAAAACGCACCAGAAAGCAAACATGAAAATAAAGCAGCTCAGTTGATTCAAGGGAGAGAAGTCTTCCCAAAAGAGAATTAGAGAAGACAATCCCCTTGCACAGTTCTACATCAAGTTGTCCTTTGACCTTAAGAAAGGGTAAGAAATATATATAAACTCAAAACTGTTCACTCTAGCCACTTTTCTTAGGTGCTGCACTTGACCACTACAAGCGAAATAGAACAGAGATGCTCTTTATTCTTAAACCTGGTTTTGAATCAATTGCAGTCTACAGAACAGCACAGACAGATTGAAAGAGGATGAAATACATGTCCTACCGGAGCAAGTTTGGTTTTTTTGACGTGATGGGTCTATTTGTTGGGGCTGTCTCAGTGATAGCGAATGCACTGAACCCAAGGAGAAGCAGAATTTTATACTCCCATTATATACTCTCATCTTCCTCCAACAGCACCTACTTTAAAAGCAGCTTCAAATTCACTCTAGTCAGAGCCATTAGACTTGGGCACATTGTAACATGTGAAGATGTTCTCAACTGATTGGTACTACCTCAGTGTAGCAGTGGGTGAGCACAGTCACACACCACTTTGCCTCTCAAGAGAAGGTTCTTTCCAAAATGTGGCTGGTGCAAGCCAGCTGATCAGGCACATGGTAATCAGTCCAAAAACACCACAAGGCTTGGCACCACATTCAGTATTTCCAGAAAGGAAGCCAGATGTATATTAATAAGGATAGAAGAATCCAGACAAATGAACACAGGTCAAGGCAGTAGAGATATATGTTCCACATCACCCCTCATTAGACCTGCCTCAAAGGGATGATGCTTAGCTCAAAGAATCACAGAGTCAGTTAGGTTGGAAAAGACCTCTGAGATCTTCAAGTCCAACCTACGACTGAATACCACCTTGTGAACCAGACTGTGGCACTGAGTGCCACATCCTGTCACAACATATGCCACAGTCAAGACAGCCACAATACAGAGAGTATCACCACACAATTTCAGAAAGCTTTAAGTATTTGCCCAGAGTAACACCATACCTCATTAGAAGGCTTCAGGCACCTGCCCATAGAATAACACCATTCCACTCCAGAAGACTGCAAGCATCTGCTCCTCTCGTTATTTAGCCCAACCTTTTATACCCCTCATGTTGATGCACTGCACCTGTGTGCCCTCTGTTCCCTTTGGTGGTTGGTCAGTACCATGGGCACTCCATGGCTCATTGCTGTCAATGCTGCTCACCTGCTTCTCACAGCTGCAGCCAATTGGGGATAAGGCTTGGCCCAGCCCTACCCCAATTACCACAAACTGTGTGCCTGCAACATCCAGTCTTTTCTTGAACACCACCAGGGATGGTAATTCCACCACCTCCCTAGACAGCCCATTCTAATGTCTAACCACCCTTTCTGTGAAGAAATTCTTCCTCAGGTCCAACCTAAACCTCCCCTGGTGCAGCTTAAAACTGTGTCCTCTTTTCCAGCCAGTGGCTGCCTGGGAGAAGAGACCAATTCCCAGCTGGATGCAACCTCCTTTCAGGTGGGTGTAGAGATTGATAAGGTCTCCCCTCAATCTCCTCACCCTCAGGCTAAACAACCCCAGCTCCCTCAGCTGCTCCTCCTAGTCCTTGTGTTCTAGATCCCCTCAGCAGCCTTGCTGCCCTTCTCTGGACACATTGCAGCAGCTCAGAATCCTTCCCAAATTGAGGGGCCCCGAACTGGACACAGCACTCGAGGTGTGACCTCACTGGTGCCAAGTACAGGTGGATGATCCCTTGCCTGGCCCTGCTGGCCACACTTTGCTGATCCAGGCCAGGATGGCATTGGCCAGTGGTCAAGCAGGCACCCTGCTGGCTCACATTCAGCCAGCCATTAATCAGAACCCCAGGTCCTTTCTTCCTGGCCAAGGTCCAGCCGCTCTGCCCCAGCCTGTAGCACTGCAGGGGGCTGTAGTCAAAGTGCAAGACCCAGCACCTGGTCTTGTTAAACCTCACATCATCGTATTCAGCCCATCTTTCCAATCTGTTCAGGCCACTCTGCAGAGCTGACCTGCCCTCCAGAAGATCAACACACCCCCACTAGCTTGGGGTCATCTGCACATTTTCCTCCGTATCATGCAGTGAGAAACTGAAACCTATAACCATTACAACAGGAGGCTGAAACCTGAGCTCCTGTTTGCTCCTCTGGCATGCCCGGAACTCCATGAAAACATCCACTTGAAGTATTGTTCAGGCCAGAAATCTGACTGACAGATTTTAACTCCACTGAAATTTTCATGCCATGCTGAGGTATAACTTCACATACTCTGGCTCCACACCTCTGCAGCAGACTGCATGCAAAGTCTTTCTGCTCATCTGCTAACAAAATCACTAAATTTAAAAGAATGGTTTCACAAACTCCTACAAAAGGATAACAAGTGGACTTGCACATGTACTCAGTCTAAGCTGAATTTGTTATTATGAACTGGACTCGGTGCTTTCTTTCACCTAACACTCAGCCAAGTGTAGGGTTTTATAAGGTGCCAGAGGAATGTATTTCCTGTTATCTGAAACACATCACTTCTAGAGCACATGAACGACAGCTTGTGTCGAGTGTCTACAATAAACTAAGAGGGCTGTCAAGTCTGATGGCATATTAGTTTGTCACTTGTAACAGGCAAAGCTGTGTGAGCAGATTAGACAATGCTACATAATTTAATAATTTTATCATGTATTCTACTTGACATTACCAGCTATTCCTCATGATTTCATCTGCCTATGAGACTACAAGCCAGATGCAGAGCCTTTTTGCTAAAACGAATACTGTCTATCCATACACAAACAACACTGTCTAACCCACAAAAGGCAAGCTTGGCATTCAACACCAAAAAGTCCCTTCAACTTTAATTCCTGAAAATTCACACATGGAAAAAGAAAATCATGCCACAGCAAAAAGCCTCAGACAGCATCATTTTAAGAAAATCAAGCACTTAATATATAGAACAATACATAGTATATAGAATACACATACATAGAAATCCTATACACACAGACATCTCTATACATGCATACAGTTATCATGACCTAAGGAAATAGGTCGTTATCAATGAGGAGAACAAGGGGAGGCACTTCATGTGAACCAGCAATAGTGTTCAAAAGAGTAGCAACACATCAGCCACATGCATGTATTTGCAAGCATTGCAGCTTGCCTTGTGAACAGCTTCCAGTTCTAAGGCTCCAAAGAAATGGGAACAGAAAACATGTAAGTTGCAGACCTTAGGAGGAATTATAGACACATTGAGTAAACTACTTACAATGGGAATTAAAATTTTCCCTGGAAATACTTTCTCAGAATTACTTACTCTGCTTATTACTCATTTCAAAATACAGAAGGAACAAGAATTAAAATATTTTGCTCCAATTCTTTTGCACTTGACACTTCTCTGCAGGTATTCAATATGAGAAACAGTTTTGTACCGATACAAAAAATCCCAAGGGGGCAAAATGGGCCAAAATATTTTGCTCAAACTTTTGTTAGTTGACCACAACTCACAGAATTGTAGCTAAAATGGCAGCAAATATAGGAGTGTGGATAAGGCATTAGCAAAATGCAAACTACTGAAAAAGCACTGGGTTATGCTGAAAAAAATTCCTCTGATATCTGCCCATAGAGAATCAGCCTATCAAATTTTTAAAGGGCATTTCCTTTAACTAAACTCCTGTAATATATTTTATGCAGAGTTACATTACTAATAATTTCCATGGGATTTCACATAGAAGTACCAATTACATCCTGCCTGTAAGAATCTGTGGAGGCAGAACAAGGGACAAATCATTATGCTTTCGAGTTTTATCTATAAAGCATCTGCACACTCACATTTTTCATGTCAAAAATCCAAACAAGAAAAGCAGTTTCCCCCAAAGTTTGCTGAGATCACAAGTTAACAACAACTCTGTACAAGGAGTGATGGCCTCCCCTGCAAGAGCAGCTCAAAGTGCACACCCTGGTCCTACACTGCTTGCAAGCTGCTTCAGCTCTCTCAGCCAACTTTGGCCCAGAGCCACCCAAAGCTATTGCTAATGTGATGCAGTCAGAAACTTATTCTTATGATGAGCAAGGATTTGTTTTGTGCTCCTAGAATCTCATTTTGTTTTAGGAGTGTAGAGAAAAACTCGCATCCCAACTTTGTGAACATATAAATCAGTGTAGCCCATAATGAAAACTTGTTCCTCACAGCTCATAAGTGCAAAGTGTTCAGATGCAAATGTCCTTATCAGTATTTACTCTTAGCAAACTCGGTTTATTTTTCCTTTATGTTGCAGATATTTGTGTCACTTTCCAGCTGTTTATGTAATTCTGATCTAAATCAGGGTTGATGGCAATTTGCAACATCCCCATTTGATTTTTTCAAGTAACTGTTCTAGGAAGTCTTTCAAATTAGTTATTCTGAAGATGTAGAGAGTTTCTGATTTACTAAGCAGTTTAAAACAAAAACATGACAAAAAAGAGTCAGAAGGACTGGAAAAGCCACTCATCCAGTTCCCCTGACACCTCCCTGGTACAGGTAGTTAATCAAGATACTGAACAACTGCCTTCCTATTGCATTCAGACAAGTTCCTTGACAATTAGTTCTGCTTCCAGCTTACATCTGAAGTTATTTTAATGACTAATAAATCACCAAGTGCATATCAGGCAATCACTGCCTTACATTTCTAATGTGATGCCACCATATACAAAACAACATATTTAAAAGCAAACTTGCCTCTTCTTTTAACCTCTATTTCTATTACTAAACATTAAAAAGGTGCAGATATCATTTCAGTCACCACCAGAAACTGCAAGGAAGACCACATATGTAGTGAACATAAGAGACAGAAGTGACAGAAATTGATAAAAACTTCATCACATGGCTGACACCCCATATATCAAAGCCCTAAATCTCATTCTCTGCTTGCCTCCAATTTCCATCAAAGCCTGCCAGCTGCACATTTATTGAGAAGTTTGTGATCTGACAGCTACTGTATTACCAACATTAATGATGCATCAGTCTCCAGAATTACTGGGGAAACAGTCCAATTGATTTTATTATTATACAGAGTTCCTCACATTTCATTTCAGGCAGCTTCCTACCACAAATTTTAGCAATAACGAAAAATGCTACACAGCTGATGCACAAAATGCTGGGGCGAAAGATGGTTACCACAGCTTCATGCCACTCCATTCTCCCTCCAGGAGAGCTCCAAATCACTCAGACACCACTGTGTAACCCATGAGTTATTGGTCCATAGCTAAAAGGGCTTACACATTACAGGGCAATAAACAGTGCAGCACTAATATTCACTGATTTGCCCAAGAAAGCTACAAACAGGCACATGATGTCATCAGCTCCCAAAAAAGGCAGTTTTCTCAAAGTCTTCTAAATCCCATTCAAAAAAATTCCCCGGGGCTGTGGCAGGCAGGCAGAGAGAACTTTCAAGATATTTCCATACAGACTGAAATTGTTTCCACAGGTGCCATAAAGAGAACACATTTTATTTGCAGCAAATAGCCCACTTTAGTCTGTCCTTTTCATCCTAGAAAGGTCTCTTCACTTAAACAAATAACAATCACAGGTAATAAAAAGATGTAATACAAGAAATCAAGCTTATAGAAGCTTTTCTCAATCATGACCAAATCTTTTTAATATATACATGAAATTTCCAGAATCAGTTAGGAAAGGATCTCTGTGAAATACACAGCATTTGTTTCCAGCAGTCCCCAAAGTTACTGTGTCTTTTGTATGGTTTTTTTTACAAGCCTGGCTACAACCTAGCAGAGAATGTTTCCTGTCACTTTTTAAGTTTGAAAGAGAACACATAAATGCTGTCACAGTTTCAAGGTTCTGTATCTCTGGGGAAGGGGCGAATTAGCAAGACAGAAATACAGTTTTCCTTCTCTATTTTTGATCTCCTAAGTTCAACTTTTCCAAAGGTCACGAACAAAATATTTTTAAGCACTTGTATTAACAGTGGCTTACTCACTTCCTTGGATAGACAAGGTCTGCAGCATAGTGACAAGAGAAATACATCAGATGGAACAAACAAGAACTGCTGCCGAAGTAGAATGAGATCCTTCCACATTTACCTTTTTTAACTTGACAACAGCAATTCAGTGATGGTGAGTTTTGTAAGAAATGAATTTGAGTTATTAGAGGAGATAGACCTTCAAATGAATCAATACTAGTGCTTTAAAAAACCTGCTACAAAAGAAAGTACTATATCTGCTTCTATAGAAACTCCTCCCTAACTCCATAGCAAGATCTCAAATAAGAAGCACTAGAGGAAAAAGAAGCTAATCACTAGCAAATGCACAGAGAGTAGCAAGCTGCTTCCAGATGTGCAACACAACCCAGGCCTTACACAAATAAGTGGTACAAAATGCTTGTTCCATTTTTCTTTCTTGTTTTCTTGCAGTCCACTCTTTAAGGGACATGCAACATATTCATCTGAGAGGAACAGACACAAAGTCAGCCTGCATCCTTCCCCCAGGCTCTGCTGCCCAGGCAAAGAGCAAACATATCTGGACATAGGCATTACCTATATTAATGACGGGATCACCTAAAATGGATCCCAGTCTTAACTGAGCTCAGATTCACAAATTCAGACGCAGAGCCATGCTCCGCACTGCCCACCTGGCACCTGCCAGAGGGACAGTTCGGCTGTGATTAACACCTTACTGATCACAGCCTGCAAAGCCGAGGGCAAATGGAATGGGCCCTTGTTCACTTCAGTACAAACAGCTCAGCAGCTCTCAGACAGAAGCTGAAATGTCGGAGGAAGGGGCAGTGTAGGCCAGCCCTTCTGAGCAGGAAATCGAACAGACAAGTCCAAAGCAGCAAATTTAGTGTGCATTGGCTGTTTTATTGTTTAGCTTTTGATTTGCTTTTTTTTTTTTTTTTTTTGGGGGGGGGGGTGTTGATTGTTTTGGGTTTTTTTAAGTTCTACCTAATTACCCACTTACATATGTATACAACTTTCACCAATATTTGTATCTGGCATCAAGTGCAGCAGACACTTTCTTAGCATTACCTTTTGAGGTAACAAAAAAAAGAAGCAAACCATTCAGGAAGACAGAATTAGTTTGAGAATGCAGAACTTCTAAAGTATCTTCCTGAGTGCAACGAGCATAGGTTTAAATATCCACAGACAGTTTAGAGAACAGTCCCAACCAAGTCTTTTTACTTTACTGGGACAACTTACATTTAAACACACACATTAAGAAAACCCCAAAACATTGCAATTATTTTATAACACATGTAACAAACTGAATGCAGGAAACTAATATGGAGTTCATTAACTTGGGAACAAGCAGTTCTTATCATTAGCTACCAGAAAATATTCAGCATGCATTTATAGGTTTATTCTTGAATCATGAAGTACAACTCTAGGCACTAAGGTTGAATACCTTGGAGGGGGGAAGGGAACAAAAACCCTGAAGTATTTAAACTACCATCAGTTACCCCATGATTTCCTAGGTAAAGAACCAAACTTACACTGTTTATTCCTGCATACAACCAGTCCTGTTGTTAGAAAGCTGTTTTTCACCATGCAAAGTGACAACTTCTGTAGGTTGAACACCAGCATGAGTAAGCTGATAAAAATCATGTTAAACTGAGACTTTTATCTCTCTTATACAGCTGGTGCAGATGCAGGCAGTCATACTACTATTAAAAGTTTCAGATTATTAAAAAGACTGCTTAAGTGGAAAACGCTTAATATTCATAAAATCTCTAGTATTTGGTTAGGTTCTTCTCTCTCCTCTGCCTTGTGCTTCACTTATTACATTTTTCACCTGGGCCAAAAAATGCAACTACAAAACCACCATTCTTTTGCTTTTAGCAGACACTCAATGTTGCTAAATAGAAAGGGATTTCTTTCCTTTTGGAAGCTGGAAAGGAACATTTACTCGGCAGAAAACATACCCAGCTTTCAACTTAAACCAACAAATACTTTTAACGTACACTGACTTATGGCAAAAGAAAGTCACACTAATGTAATCTGTTCTGATAAGCCATTATTACATATTATTATATTAATAATTAGGCTCCTGGGAACGGGCAGGAAGTACACAGCAATGGAAGATGGGCCCTGGGAGACTGCACCGACCAACAGCAGCCCTGAACCCCACATCCTCAAAGCAAGGGTTCATGACTACCGTGCACAGATTACGTGATGCCAAATAAATTATACCTCATGCCAAATAAATCCCCAGGGGAGAATGACGACAGGAAAAAACCATGCCTAACAATGAAGGCCACGATTTGACCCGCACAGCAAATTTTATTATCACAGTTCATGCAGCTTTCTGAGGGCTTAGTAAATGCATAAATGTCCTTAAAGTATTAACTTTATTTCCTAAAACAAACTTGTTCCATCACAACCACACCTTAAACTGTGGCTCCAGTAGGTTGCTGTGTGAAAATAAACTCATTTGTGAAAGCCACAAACCTGAGCTGCATCCCATCGGAGGCCCCTGGGCCGCGCACGCCGAGCTCCACACCAGAACGGGATGGTTTGGGTGGGAAGGGGCCTTTCCACCTTCCCCTGCAAGATGGGAGTGCAGGGCCTCTTGCAGCCAGGGGCTCAAGCCCCCCTGCCCCTCTGCACAGCCATGGGGCTCACTCCCCACGGGCACGGCCATGGGGCCTGCTCCCTACGGGCACCATGCCCGGCCTCAGCCAGACTGTGCCCAGGCCCTGCTGCCGCGCCCCTCATGGCTCTCTCCCCTCAGGATCTTCCTCTTTCAATTGCCTCCTCTTTTAACTGCCCCCACTCCAGAGCGGCTGCAGGGAGCCTCAGAGCCGCCTCACAGAGCTGTGCCCCATGTCCCACACCCCTCCGGACATGGGGTGCTCAGGGCACCAGCAGCTCTGCCACAGTCCTCGGCATGCCCAAGACACCACTCATCCTCCACAGGCCTCCATTAAAAAAATAATCAAACTTATAGCCTTTTTGGAAATAAACATAATAAATAAAATTTAAAAGATGTCTCAATTTTAAGAGTTAATACAGAAAAAAAAAAAAGAGGTGAAGTAGCTTAAGTTCATCTCCTCAGTGGTAATAAATAAGGCCTAAGCTTGGAGACAAAGTTAACCACAATCCTGGGACTCGATCCAAGTCTCCCATGACAATAGGAAAACATCAGAACTCTAACATTCAAAATATTATTTAACTTTTAAAGCCTTAGCACAGTTCAAAGTCTCTTTTGTGGAACAGCGCTTTTGAAAATGTCGGTTGCCTTCCAGAGACCATTTCCTCCTAATCAGGCCCGGCATTATTTAAATAGCGAGGAATACCAGCAAGAATAGGAATCGCTTGGCTGAGCCAGGAAGGGAGAGAGTCTTTAAAATGACTGCAGAATTTTTAAATGCTGGTAAAAGGCCTAATCCTATATAATCATTTACAAAATGACAAGAAATATAGATTTACTGTGACAGTTTGAAAGGATACCAACATAAATAAAATTACTGCTCACATGATGGCAGCCCCCCCCCCCCACTGTCCCCTCAGTGGCTGCTGCACCCATAACCAGAACCCTTCACCACCCAGGCTTCTCTCAGAGGCAAAGCCAAGGAAAAAACAGAGCAACTTAAAAAGCAAATTATTTGCTCCCAAGTCAGAAATTGTTTCCAAAGCACCAGCTTACTCTTGCCAGTGCAGCAGTTCATAGAGAACACTTCTTTGTATGGTTAATCTAGATTTAAAAACAAAACAAACAAAAAAAAGACAACTTTTAATCCCTGTCTCCTCACAAAAAAAAAAGCAACAAAAAAAACCCCAAACAACCAAACAAAACAACTCCAAAAAACTTAGACCCAAGAGTTTTGAGCTTTAGTTTTATTCATTGAGTTTCCAACTACAGCAGTGTGGCTGCAATACACAGGGCCAGAGCACAGCACCAAGTATGTGGAGACCAAACACACCCAGCATTTCTCCAGCCAGTAAGTGCAATGTGGGTCAGGAAGGCCCGGTACCATTTATTTATGGCTTTTTAAATATATATCGATGACATACAGCCCCATTTAAACATTTCTCAGCTGAAGGGCAGATGAGGCAGCAGCAGGGCTGATGGCTCATGTGCCCTCCCCACCATCAGGCCCCACTGCTGTGCTGGGGTCTGCACAGCCCAATTATGCAGGTGCTGAGGGACCAGTTTTGCTCTGCTGAAGCAAAGCCATGCAGCTCCCAGCTGTCCAGCAAACGCACCCAAGTGTGCAGGGAGGGAGCAGCTGCTCTTCCCTGCCTCCACAGCACCAGGCAGCTGGGCTGTTGCTGTCCACAGGCAGGCCCACCCCACAGCAGCCCACAACCCCAGCTCCTGCATTCACTTTCCTGCGGTCTGGATCCTTCTGCATCCATACTGAGGGGGGAATCCTTCTCCTGAAAAGGGGCCACCCTCCTCCTCCTCCTAGATGCTGTGTCCCTTTATACTGCTGCACTCTCTGCCTCCTCACAGACAGTGTCGAGCATCTTCTGTAATGTGAAATTACTGAATAAATATGATGAATGCTCCCTCCCCAGCAGAGCCATGCCAAAGACTGTAAGAAGGTCATTAACTGCCAAGGTCATCTTGTTTGTGAAAAAGAAAGGAAAACATTGCCATTAAGACTCTAATACGGTAAAACAGCAATGATGGCAACAAGGAAACATAAGCTTAATGTTTCCTTTAACCCTCACTTAAAAACACATCTGAAGTCATCTGATTCGGCCACATGACTTTGCAAATTACCTTTCATTGAGCAGGTCTGGGCTGGATTCAGCCCAGTTTCACACTTGTACCACACATGAACCCCAACATTTTGTGCAGGATCTGTAAACCTTATCTCAAAGCAGAACGCAATGAATCAATCTGATGTTTCAAAGTCATCAGGAGGGCCACCAATCCCCTCCCACCCATCAGCTTTTAGGGCACATTACTGAATCTTTGCATGGCCACGTGGGACTTGCCTGGGTGCAGCAGCAACTGCCCAGCAATCCCCAGCAGACGCCCCAGCCTCCCCCCTCTCCTGCAGGGAGCATATAAATTTTTCTCCATCTGAGCCTTAACTACTGTTTGTCTGCAGACTTGTAAAATACACTAAGAAATGCCTAATGAGACACTGATCTGGCATCCAAATGTTCTCCCCCTGCATTTCCCCAGCGGGCCGTTGCCTGAGCAGCACACACGTTGAGGCTGTAATTTGTTTGCCAGCTCTCCAAGGAAGGAAGGAAGGAAAGTGGGCGGGTGGGTGAGAGTTGGAGTCAGTGCAACATCAGCACATGGCTGGCTTGCACATGTTTTCAGTCACTCACTACTAAGAAAATACATACACACACATGCACACACACAAAAACGCTGAAGGCCAAATGAAGACAAGGAGGTTGCTAGGATAACATCACTTCCTTCACACCAGGAGCTAATAAAATAAGTAAAAAAACACAGCTCTCAAGACAAAGACTGATGCATGCTAAGATTTTGAGAGCCTATGAAAATGCAGTCCTTCCCAGTTCCAGGTAGCTGCACTTCTGTACTACCAGGAACCTTGCAAATTATTTATCTTACAGTAGCACTGTAAAAGTAGCTTCTGCACACTAACTAGGGAAATCCAAGCAAGAGATGGAAGACTGCATAATTAACCTCATGTGCTGACTTTTTCCTCATCACCACAAATCAATTAATGCGAAACCAGCACACCCTGTTTTATTACTGGGGACACCCAGACACTCGAAGCAATCTTTTCCAAGTTACTTTAGAAGTTTGGAGGGGAAAAGTTAGCTGAAATCAGATAACCACAACCCAAAGCCAAGCCTCCTGCCCTCTAACTGAACACTTAACTCTTGCCAGAGAGAGCCTGAACATGTAGACAAAAGCATCTCACAGGTCAGTGAGCTGTTCCCTTGCCTGCTGCTGCCAGAAGGAGTTACCCATGTGGCTGGGTTTCATCTTTAATACTGCAGCATAAGGCCTTGCAGTATTTAATAAAAAAATTTTTTAAAGTATTTTTGAAAAGACATTAAATATTTTAAAAACCTGAAATAGGTTCCAGACTACAAATATTTACATACATTCTTAACTTTATGTGCAAGGAGTGTGACAAAGTTTAAAAAACCATTTTTATGTCTAACCTTAACAATGTATATAAATATTTACAGGATTGTGACTTTGATTTCCCTTGCCTGTGCTTAGTATATCACCTGGCTCTTGAGTGGCAGGGGTCAAGAAGCGAGCTGCTTTCGCACTGTCATGCATTATCCCTATCCTGCATTGCCTGGCTTGCTAACAGAGGAGGAACAACTGGGAAATCCAGAACCTAAAACCCCAAGCTGCTTTTAAGTGGTTAGCATTCTGCAAAAACACTGTCAAACAGCTAGACTGAAACTTGAATATTCAACTGTACATATTCGGAAACCTCATGCAGATTAATTTGAGTGGGTATTAAAGGGATGCTATAAACCCATTTTGTTCTCTTCCGGCAAAAACTTACACTGGAGTTACTCACATGGGAGTTAGCAATGAGACACCTCATGTGGCCTCAGTGGTGTGCACACAGATAAGTCTGTGACCTCTAAAAGCAAGGCCATTTAAAAAGCTTCAGGATTAAAAACAAAAAAAAAAATCAAAACAAGACCCTCAAACTTTTACTAGTTTAATCCAGGATTTATTCACAATGATCAAAAGTTTGAAAGATACAAAAGAAGTTCTACGAGTATGAGCAGCAGCACTCCCTTCTTGGTTCCCAGGAAGCAGGGCTCTGCCTGCTCTTCACCTTCCCCATGAACCCATAGCATACAGATGGGAAAAAAAAAAGAAAAAAAATTGCTATATGCAGCTTAGTTTCCACTATTGCAACAAGGCTCAATCAGTTTAAACAGCATACTCACCTCTTCTTTCTTTGGCATCAGTCACAAGACACATTTTAAACCAGTGAGTTGTTAATACAAATGTTACTTTCAGAGGTTTGTTTATGTGTTTGATAGCACTTAGGCTTCACAACTTTTAACTATTTCCTCCCAAAGACCAGTTCATCTGCCTGTTTCCTCTGTTTGTGTAGTTTTTGATAGTGAAGTAGGACAGAAAAAAAATTAAATGCTTTAAGTGCATGCATTTTTTTTCTTTAAAACCATTAAGCCTGGGAGAGTGATTAATTAACAGTCAAAAACCCCCAAACCATTTTCTCTTTAGAAGAAAATCCTGTATTTATTTTGCACTTCAGTATAAATAACATCTTCTATAACTTTTTATTAATTTCTAATGCACTTAAGTCTCACCAATAATTTCTGAAACCTGTACAGTTCTTACAGCCACCAGAACACAGCATCCCATCAAACTGGAGTGCCAATTTCCCTAACATGACATTAATGGAGGATGCAAGCAGTCTCTTAACTTGGGTAAGGCTAGAGATGCAAAATCAAATGTCTGTGTACAAACTAATTTCAATAATATGCTATCAGAGTTTAATATATTAATGAAAAGGATTTTAAACAATACAATTTCTCTAAATTCAATCAGTGCTGCTCAACAGATACAGTTATGAAATATCACAATGAATATTAATGGAAGAGGCTTATACTATGTTATTCTTGATATCCTGACACACAAAGATTTCACTATGGTAATTTGTTTGGAATATAATTAAAAGAACCAATCACAAAAAAAACCCCAAAACACATGCAAAAAAGAATCTGTGCCCTTCATTTCTAGAAATAGTCTATAAACTTGAAAAACTTCAATGAATTTGGAGATGTTTGGAAGTCTTACTTCATGCTATTTGGAAGTATCAAATTTTCACGAAGAGCATGCACTGGAATAGGGATCTCTTTCAGGCATTTTACTTTATCAGTTGCCTTAAGAAAAATCAGCATTTTTCCAAGAAAAAAATCTATTTTTAATAAAAACAAAATTTGGAAAGAAAAATTACCATGAGACATGAAGGGATTGCAAGTTTCTGTTTTCAACCATAAGTCATGTTATTTTTTTCCTAAATTAAGAAAAATTTAATTATCTGGAGCTATTAAAAGTTACTTTACAATAAAGGCTGATGCACAAAACATCTGTGTACCCCCTTTATCAAAATATGCTGTGTGGCACCCCAAACAGCAATCTACTCAAAATCCATTCACAACATCAGGACAATGTCTAGACCAAGGTCACAGGTCTACTTCACTGAGATGTCTTGGAGTGCCCACAGTAAAATGCACGCAAATACTGCCCAGTTTAAGGTTCTGGCTTGCTTTTTTATTTGGGGAAATTTTCTCCAATACCTGAAGATGACTGATTTATGCATTTTTGTTCAACAGAGGCTCTGGCACTTCATTTTTGTAAGTCATGAAGAGTGATAACATCCCTTAGTAACAAACCCATGCACAGTAAACAGAGAGAACATTTAATTCCATGGGAGCATGGGCACCCCACAGATGTAAGACATCTACTACACCCACAAGGCAGCCAGAGTGACTTATTGCATACTCCCAAGGGGACAGGGCCACTTGCGGTCTGATCCCCGAGCTCCAGCCCCCGCAGTAACAGAACGCCTCGGAAAATACAGATCAAAGAAACACAGTGTGCCATGGGCTTTAGGAAACATAACAAAAATAATTTAAAATCACAACTAGCATTTAGACAACACGTTATTTTTAACGTTGGTTTAATAATAAGGGTTATTTTTGTTATCATGGTGCCCAGGAGCTCCAGCCACCAATCAGGGCTCCCACCGCAGCAGGACTGCACACCATGCACAAGGCACCCTTTTAGCACAGCTTCTGCTGCGGCTCTTCAGCCCCCGAACGAGGCTCCAAAGCTGCAGAAACGGAGCAGGGGAGGCACGGAGCCAGGGGCTGCTGCCAGCTGGCCGCGGGGAGGCCACGGCTCCCGGAAAGAGCCGCCTGCGCCGGACCGCCCGCCCCGCCCGGGCACCCACAGGAGTCACCCACAGCCACCGGCTCCCTCCACCGAGGGTGGGAACAGCGGATGCCAGCAGGAACACTTTGGGGCTGCAACTTGGCTCTCCCTTACAGGTTTTAGCTTTCGATCTTACTGCACAATTTGTGACAGTACACAGCCGCCTTTTCTGCCAGGGCTAAGTGTGATAGAAGTATCCTGTGGCCACACCAACCACAGGGGAGGATGGGCTTCGAGCTCCTGATACCTCCTCCCTGACTGTACAGTGGTAAGTTCCCACGACCTGGTATGACAGAAAAGGAAATCATCCATTTCAGTTGAAACACACGTTGTTCAAAGGAAAACAAAAAGCATCTCCTAAGATCTGCATAGGGGCTTTTAGTCTGTGGAAAGCAGAGTCACCTTCTGCAAAACAGAAGCCTCAGAGCTGGGGGTACTTAATCCAAACTGGAAGAACTAACCAGCATGATGCAGCACAGCTGGTTTCAGTACCAGTTCACACACTGTGTCACAGAACATATAAGGGCATTTTAAAGGGCTCAGGGTCTCCAGCAATCCCAAACTACCCATCCCATCCCCAGGACAGCGCCAGGCAGCATGGGGAGGAACAAGGCTTGAGGGAGACTGCTCCGTTTGATGGGCAGCCCTGGCCCTGTCACGCTTCCCCAGTGCCCTCAACCACAGCCCAGCTGGAGACACAGCTCTTCCAGCATCTCTTCACTTCTCCAGGACAGGTGGCTGGAGATGGCTTAGGCCTCCAGCCTCCCACAATCATCCAGTGGACAAAGGATAATCCTGCATGGGCATGGCCCTGCAGAACCAAGCTCCCTTTGTTTGGGTCTTGCTTTCAGGACTCCTGAGCAGTTCCAGAGGCTGCTCTAACAGAGGACAAGCGGTGCCCAATGCAGGGAAGGTTACGTGCAATTCAGGTTTTCATTTAGTGAGAATCTACCTGCCCCCAGCAACAGA
The DNA here is from genome assembly GCF_028551555.1 of Melozone crissalis. Taxonomy (NCBI): domain Eukaryota; kingdom Metazoa; phylum Chordata; class Aves; order Passeriformes; family Passerellidae; genus Melozone; species Melozone crissalis. Next base: position 23,915,338 of record NW_026535797.1, on the reverse strand, counting down.
TGCTCTTGTACTAATAGGAAAACAAGTTTATGCAAATCAAAATATTGTGGTTTTAATCACTTGATCCAATCTATTTACAAGCTGGGTTTATTATTTTCTGCTAATTGTGAGGCTGTGGATCTGTCTTATTTTCCTAGGCAGGAGAGCTAGTTAAAGCAATCTTTCCTGCCTCCACGTCTGCCACACAGCTCTGCTTCTGAATCCTCTGCTGCTGTCCATGTGCTGCTCATGGGCAATTGGTGCAGGCACAGAGGGAAACAGACTAGGGAAAAAACATGTAAGAAACACAAAAGGTTTTTTTTGTTTCCATCCTCATCAGTTCAGCAGTCTGGTTCACTGTGCACCTGCACAAATATTTATGCTAACACAGCATAAGGATGGGAATAACATGCAGCAGGGAACCAAGAGGCTTAAGTAGTCCTGACAGCACAAAACCACAGGATGGAAAGAGGGACTGTCCACCTTTCTCACAGAGCAGCATGTTCACACTGGGCATCATGGTACAGTTCCCCTCAGTATTAACGGCATCATTTATTCCTGTCCAGGAGAAGTGAATGCAGAAAGCCATAAAATTCTGACCCATCCACAAGCCATCCAGCATGGTGCAGTGATGGCCCCTTGCTTCCATGCCACCCTACCTTTCCTGATTCCCATCAGCCTGTGTCAGTGGCACACAGTCAGCACCACTTCCAGGACATAATTTATCTATTCCTTTGAGAGGCACAGATGGGACCCAGCACACCGGCACACCTTTCCCTCTGTCCTTCCTGCCAGCACAGAGGATGGAGGAAAGGGGAGGAATGTGGCCATGCCAGGGACACCACAGTCAAAGCCCTGTGTTGCTAGCACATTCTCCAGCTTATCTTACAAAAGTCACCATGCCACCAGCCAATGAATGGTACCCTTGAGCTAGCTCAGTATTCAATCAGGTGAGGCCGGTAAGAGGTATGCAGTTCAATGGGACTTAGAGGAAAAAAAAACCACACAGGAAGGTGCGCATTGGCTATGTTACATTAATATAAAAACGCAAAAAATAGCTTCTCTTGTATACTTGTCAATGTCAGAAGAATATTCCCTAAGACAAAAAAAAGTTTCTAGAAAAACAGGTTGTTGCATAGTTCTGAAGGGTATGGAAATAGTCTTCGTTTTCTGGGGGAACTGCAAAGTGCCTGGACACTGAGAAAGAAAAATGTCACAGCCTGAAGCCTGTTGAGCTAAGCTGAAAGGGAGGTCTTGGCCCCCCATCTGCTTATCTGAGGTGTTCCTAATGTTCCTTTCATTGATGCAGAAATCAGGCAGTCATGGACAGTGGTATCAATCGTTGCTAAATCAGCTGAAAATGAAACTTAACAAGAAAACAAACAAAGAAACAACAAAACCAGCCACAATGAAAACATTCCAAAACCACAAAAGTCTTCTCTCAACCCAATGATCAAATCCTGCTGCCCAGTGGGGGAGAGGGGTGGGTTGTAAACTGGGACACAACTATCTCATATTCATACGATTCTATTCAAAGGACCATTTCTAATGAACACTTCATTTGTATGATTTATGTAAACAGTTTCAAGCACAACACAAAGACAACTACATTCTAACCATAAGCACAGCAAAACTGTTGAGAAATCCTTGCAGATACTCAAGTTCCCCTGTCACGGAGGGGACAGGACAGGTCACACCTGCAGCAGCACTGGGGCAGTGCTTGTTAGGGCTCCTGGCGTTCACCAGGATGTGTGCTGCATTCTGGAGCTGTGCTCCCCAACACCAGAGCCAGACACCCAGCACCCACAGCTGGGCTGCCCTGCCCACACTGCAGTCCCAACTCGCCCCTGTGTGTGTTAGCAACTTCTCCCATCATGGACAACAAACTGACAGCACAGGAGCTCCAAAGGGTGCTCCTGCAGGACTGCATATTAAAGCTGTGAATGAAGGTCTGCCAGCCGCAGCACCTTTCTGGAGCAGGGCACTGGTGTCACATTCACTTGTCCAAGCAAAGTGGCAGTAACTTCTGGTCATCAAAACTTCTAAGCCATTAATTTATCGAGATTAAAGTCTATTAACCAGAACCCAAAAGATTAAGCTTGAATTATGCATAAAAAAAGATTTGAACATTTTAAAACATATTCTGACATGTTATGCTTTCAGCAATAATTACATTATAAGACATGTGTTTGACACTTATTTTCTAGTGTTCAAAAATATTTCAGTTGCTAGCTCTTTGCCATCTGTTTCCCATCATTATTTCATTAAAATAGTTTTCATCTCCCTTATAGTAGAAGAGCAAGACTGCTTTCTATGTGACTGGATTACCATCTCCCTTACTTAACCAGCACCATCCCAGTATTTTTTTTTCTTCATTTATTTTTTGAAGAGGCCTATGTACCTCCTCCAAACTCCACCCAGCAAGGGCTAACAAAGCAAGCTTGTTAAAATCAGCCAAATACATCCCCTTCTCTCCACCTGTCAACAACACTTCTCCAAAGTCTCTGAGGAAGCTAAATCAAATAACTCATCTGCTGCAATAAGCATGGGATTTTCCTCCCTGAAAGGTAAAGCTCACACTTGAATACACCTTGGATGAAAACCAAGGTCCAATGTACAATTTGTACCTTACACCACACAAAACACCATTCCCAGGCAAAATACTAGAGCTCAAGAGCTTACACTGCTGTGAGTACCTGTGCAGGGGCAAAGTTGCCCACATACAAGGAAGAGGTGGTTTCTGAGCAGTTATCAGGAGCAAGTGCAATAATTCTTACCTGGAAAATGCTGTTTGCAGCTGCTCACCGATTTGTCAGCACACACGCTGCTCTCACCTCATGATTTATGATGCTCTCTCCACCACTGAGACTTCTATTACTGTCCTCGTTTATTGCCTGCAGCTGTCATTCTCACCAACAATTCTACAGTTGTTTGTAGGTGAGGTATCAAAGGTATTTAGTGTGCACCTAGAGACGTAATTTTAATCAAACCTACTCACAGGCAGTATTTAAATGTTAGAACAACTGCACAGAGTGCAGCAATTAATGTGAACTTGACCAACCAAAATTATGACAGCCAGAAACGTTTACTCATAAATGCCTCAAAAGGATGGATGTCCAACAGGCCTGTGAACACCTGCTGATTTGTAAATGAAGATAAAAATAGTACCCATAGATCACAAAGTCTTCCGACAGGTATTTGAATACACAATAAATATTAACACAAGTTCAGCAATTTGACTTTCCATGGCCAAAATGTTACTATGGCAGTAAATGCAGCTACATCTTTCTCACCACTTATTTTCCTCAGCCAGCTATCTCCCCCTTAAACTAGTCAGGTTTTCCAGCATCTCCTCAAAAGCTGCTGAATCTGCCCAGTTTAGAATAATGACAGTGGAAGGGGAAAAAATTTTACATCTAAAAATTTCACTTTGAGAGATCTCAGCATTTCCTAGACATTAAAATTTCGCAAATCAGGAGTTGTGACCCACTGCAGTCCTTACTTAACCTTTTTGGAAGCCACAAGTTGCTCAATGATTTGAAAAACACGCAAGCAGTGTTACTAAGTGTGAGTACCAATAGTGCTACCTTGTTTTGAGAAAGGGTGGAAACACCCTCCGTGGGTGAATTGGACCCACCACGACCTAACATGGCATGGAAATGCAGCAGAAAGTGAGAAACAAGTCCTGGACCTAAGCCTAATAGTACTTTCATGTGTACTCTAAAGCTCCAACTCCTTAAGTGAACCAATTACAACAGCATCTCTGTTCATTTAATTGAGTTTCTAGTGCTTGTGAGCCAAGATGAAACCTGAAAATATGGACCCTAAACCAAAGGGTACCAAAGCCAGACTTTGCAAAAGAATTCAAGCTTATTATTACTAAAAATTATTTTATATGCCTGGATTCTAATGGCTGAATATTTTAAGGCTGGCAATCTTAAATTAGTCTGATCATTAGTCTAAGCACCAAAATCCACTTCCTGTATTGAAAGTTGTTTTATTCAAGACTAACCACACTGTATAGCTTGAAAATGGCACTCAAGGCAAAAACAATCGTCAATTTAGAACCAAAAGGTAGCCTGAAGGCCATCACTGTCACAGTCAAGCTTGATTTATAGCTGAACAGATAGTGTCAAAATATAAACTACAAATTAAACACAACTCTGAAGTAGAAAAAAGTGATGGTTTTACATTATGGTGATAAACTACCAAAAAAGCTCTGGTGTTTGTAAGTTGTTAATACTTGCAATGGAGATATTGAGTGATTCTATTACATCCCCATGCTCCAGTCCCTTCAGCCAAGATGATAGGGTCACATTGACAGAGTTGTGCAGAAGATGCACTAATTAATTGTGAGCCCACATTAGAGCATGAGTGGGTGTGCAACAGTCTCCTTTCAGGTTAAGGAATAAAATCTACTCGTATAAAGAACACTAATTGTAGCACATTTCAGAGCTCATGAATCTTTTAGTTATTTAAATCCACAATATACCATTTGTTTCCCATAACATTTATTAGGAAAATAGATTAGAGTTGGTCATATATGCCTCATTAGGAAAAAAATTCCACCATGAAAAAACTGACTGTACCTATATTTTTTAAACTTAAGGCAGCTGAGAGGTCATTTAAGCTATAATTTTCTTAGATTCAAACACAGATACGCATTCTATCTTCAGATGGTGTCTCTAGGATCTGATCACTCAAGCATGTGTATGATTCTTCACTGACAAACCACCTGACTTCTCTACTTGTGCAACTTGCATTACTCATAAGAAATCCTTGGCAGAGGCAGACCAACATATGTTAATTACTGGGCTGCATTATAATAGGTCTGACATCTTGTTTCTCATCCAGGGTTTAAAATAAAAGGAAACAACAGTCTCTTTCAATACAAAAGTACATATTTTTGCATCTCAGGCTAAAAATATCCTATGTTAAAAACACAAATAGATTAACTGCCAAAGAACCCCTGCCTCTTCAGTGTTCCTTTGGAGGTTTAGCCTTATTAAACAAAGAAGGAAAGCAAAGAGGTTGGTGTATATGCATTCACCTTTCATTTACTACAAAATATTCCTAAATTGGGTGCAACTGGTAAAATGGGAGCTTGACTCACAAATATTTTGTTTCTTGTATTAACAGTTTCTCAGATAATGTTGGCTGCCAGTTTCTTCAGCAAAATAAGGTATAAATTCATGAACACTGAAGATGAGCATGACTAAAGCAAAATATATACTTTAAAATATTTGTTATTTTTCATACATCAGGAGATAGGTACTATTTCTTTATTTTATTATTTAACATGCTGGGATATTGCTAGGACAAGGTGTTGGCAACATTACAAGTATTTTTGATTTACATTTTCCTTTATTGAGAAAAAGATACTGAGGGCCATAGCTGCAATTTCAGAAAAAGAAGTAAAACACGCTGTTTCTTCTTGGATGACCAAATTGAAATTTTTAAATCTGAATTTCAAATTGTGTGTTGCCATAAAATTGCTAGAAACATGAAGTTTCCTTTAAATTTTCAAAACATTAATATTCCAAAACCAGGCACTGGTACCAGATTTTCTTTCTCAAAAAGTGTTGCAAAAAAGTTTATGCATTGAATGATTTATACAAACATTTAGGATGCAAAACCTTTAAGAATACACTGAAAACGCTGCCTCAGAAGTGTGGGGTTTTTTCCCCAAGTGATTACACAAGCGTATCACACAGCTATGACCAGGAACCTGCTGGGTATCCATGCTCCCCTCCCTGCCCTGCCCAGCCCGGGTGCTGCGCCGAGGCAGCGCCGGTCCCGGTCCCTCTCCCAAGGCAGAGCGCCAGCCAAGCGGCTCCAGCCAGGAGCAGACAGATGGTGGCCAATAAGGAAACCATCACAGCGTCTTAGTCACCATGGCACAGCCCGGGCACCACACAATAGCAGCCTGCCTGTCATCGACTTTATCCTCCTTTCAGCTCGTTAATGTGTTTACCTGATGTGCCTGGTGCTCCCAGCTCTGGGCACACAGACACGCAGCTGGAGTGTCCTGGGTGAACCACCCCAGGCATGGGGCTTACAAGGACCCATCACAGAGAACTAAAGGCAGATATCCAAAGGTTACAAAACGCTGCCTTAAATGCAGCATGCCAACCACCACTCTGAGGGAGAAGCTATGCTCTAGAGTAGCTAAGAGGAAACATACCAAAGTCTTAAAAATAGATGTTCCAAGAGGCAATTACTTAACAAAAGAAACATCAACAGATGAATCCTAAATTTTCAGCATTTTTTTGTATTTATTTGGGGATAAAACAACCTTACTTAAGGATAAGAGAAGCAGCACGACCCTGAATTTAAGGCACTCATTTGTTTCCCCCCAGCCAGTTCCTCAGAGCTCCACTCCGAACCCTCCAGCAACAGCCACTGCTGCCACCTCAGCCTTGTCCTCCTCTCCCCTGCAGATCCTATACCTCTCAGATGCTTCTCAATTGGTTCCTTTACAAAAGGGCAATCTGTGATGAATACAGGTAGAATAAAAATGATTGCAAATATTTTCAGAGCCCATTTTACTCAAAAAAGCTCTGAAGTGCTAACCATCTGCAGCACTGCCCTTTGCAGAAAGAATCACTGGCCTCACCCAGGCCTGAGCAGCACCAAGCACCATCTGCTCTGTGCCCCAGGGGGCCTTGCCACTCTCCCGACCTGCACAGCTCCAGCCACTGGCACTGAAATCCAGCAGCTCTGCTCTCCCTGCCGCACAGACTTTGAGGACACAGCAATTTCACGTGGATGTTTTAAAATATTTATCTCCTGTCCTGTTGCTGATCGTTTCTGAAGTATCAGCCATCTCCAAATGGCCACCCCTTGGGCATACACAAGGATCACTCAGAATGCAAGGACTGGTCTCCAAAGCAAGCATTTAAAATGCTCACACAAGTCCAAGTATGGCATCTTTCATATCTAAACTGTACCTTTGCTAAACACCAGGTCTAAGTATTTGTTATTGACAAACATTGCAAAGGTTCCCCGGGATTCTTTCTGTACCCTGTCTCTTGCTGGTCACCAACAGCTAGTGTTTTACTTGTCTTCTGCTAACAAATAACGCAAGGCCAAATGAAACTGACTCCTGAGTTACACATAAACAAGCAAGTGCCCGCTGCAGAGGTGGGACTTTGTTTAGTGCAGTTTGAAGCCCTCCTGGGGATCCAGCTTCCCGCACAACTCCTGTCTGCCTGCTGCCACAGAGCCTGGAGCAGCAGGACCACAGAGCCCCCCCAGTTTCTCCTTCCTTCCAGTGGCCCCTCCGAGCATCTGGGACTGGGGGGTGAAAGCCAGGGCTGAGCAGTGCTGAGCGTGCCCTTCCTCTGCAAGGGCTTCCCACAGCCACACAAATTGCTGTGGCAGAGGCAGGTTCAGAGCCAGCCATGCAGCCCAAGCAAAGCAGAGGGCAAATGACTGAGAAAGGACACAGCTCCCACACGCTCATATTGCCAAAAAGCTGCAGGAAGAAGATGGGAGCCCAAGTGTTTTAACTTGCAAGGCTGATTTAACGAAGTCTGAGAGGGCTCTGCTAGTGACCCAAAATAACTTCTCCTTACATAATACTGTTATGATTTTAATGTGAGAGATGTCAGAGTATTACAGTGCCAAAAGCCAAAGCTACGCATTCATTTGGAAAGCTACTAGGCGCCCATCTCTAATGGTATCTAACTCCAGCTGGACTGCTTTTTAAAACAGTGATGTACATTTCTGGAGAAATTTCACACTTGAGAGAACAAGCAAAGACTCAAGTACAGTTCCTGTAACAAGCATCTAAAAGCAGGACTGATAGCTGCTTTAAGTCTCACCAGGTGAGACATATCAGAGTGGATATCTCAGAATCAAAAAGGGATTCGTGAATGGGATCAATTTGAACACTAGTTTGTAGAGAAACAGCCTTGACAGCACAACACACATTGAAGTCACCTTTTCAGTAACAGAACTACCATCCACATCTGCACATAAATGCCCACTGCAACTCAGCATCCTGGTTTTCTGTGAACCAGAAAGGTAAGGTTTTGTGGTTTCGTAAAGCACCTAAAGGACAGTGAACTGAGTGTACAGAGAGTACGATCACAAAAGCATGTACAAGATGACAGTTTACTGGCCTGACATCCCTTAGAACAATAACTCCAGTTAAAAAAAAAAAAGTAGTTTAATTAAATGTAAAGTGAATCAACCTGTGCTAGGTGGAGAAGAAAAGCTTTACTTGAAAAGGCTTGGGGAAAGACTTGGGTTGCTTTAAGGGAGACCTAAGCATAAGCTGTATAACAGCTGTAAAGAAGTTAACTTCTGTGATCTCACTGCTGGGAAAAGTTATAAGCATTAAACAAACAGAATTTACAAGAAGGACACTAAGAGACTGGGTAGACTGCCTGACAACCATATCATTCTTCTTTTCCCCTGCAAACCTGCGGGATAATAACCACTTCTCTCTCTCATCTATGGGTAGATGCATAAACAAACTGCTTTTCCAAGAATTCAATGTCAACTCAGTCTCTAAAAGTGCTTTCTAAAGCATTTTCTTGCCCCCCTTTTTTTTAGCAGGAGGTAGGGTTGGCGCAGCTTGGCAGGACAGGGGAGACAATCAAGGCTCTTCCATTCACCTAAAAAGATAAAATAGTTTTAAAACTGAAGTGTAACAGTGCTTATTGTCAAAATAGTTTAGCTGCAGGAACTTGAATTTTGCAATGTATTTTAAGAAAATGCTTTCTCTAAGAAAATTTTCATGTTTATAAGGCTTCTTTTTGTCATTTACAACAGCCAATATCTTAGAGATGTGCAACACTAAGGAAAACTAAGGCTTATGTGAAAGCAATGATACGTAAGGTGTTTCTTATTTTCACACTATCTCTGGAGGCATCCCACCTTCGGGCTGCACAAACAGAAGTGCTGTTCCAACTGGGCACAGACACAGCAGGACAGCAGTTGATGAGTTTCTCTCATTTCCTCAAGGAAGTGGCTGTAGTTGAAGTGGGGGAGTTCTTGCAACTCAGGGCTCAAGCCTCTCTTTCCTGTCATTCAACTCTCTTGTGGTGGATTTTTTCCCCTCACACATCACACTCTCACAGCTCCAAAATAACCAAGAGCAGATGGTAACCTTTGAGCTGGAGAATGCCCATCTAGCAGGCTGCTGGACAACAGTCATGTCCCAAAGAAGAGCACAGGGGAAGGGTCTGAGTTCCACAGAAAATCAAAGTTCTAAAAACACCTTACAAGCTTACTATGATTTCTGCCTTTGGTGAGGCAGACTCCCTCTTTGTCAGTATGAGACCAGACAATTTCCAGGGAAGCCCCATCTCAAACCTTTTGAAGCACCACCTGCCCCACAGTGTCAGCCTCAGCACTGTCCTGCACTTTTCCCTCACCCCACAGTGCCCTTATTTACACAATAAGCCAGTATTAAATCAGTTCATCTGTTTCCAGAATGGGTGTTCAAAAATACAAGAAGAGAAACCTGCACTGCAGAATTAACTGATGGAGATACAGAGGTGTGTATTTCAGAGCAGACCAAAAGACTCCACTGTTCTCAGAGGGAATCAGGAATGTAGCCAAGAAACAAACAGATACACATGAAGGGAACTGTTTTTGCTACTAAATGGCCAATTGAAGCCCCTACTATTCTGTCATATATCTATGTCACTGCAGTCCCAATAAATAATGCTTTCTGATTAGTTATGAGACTATCTAGAAATCTCTAAGACAGATACTGTTCACTGTGCCAGCCAGTCAGTCATCGGAGCCCTGAAGTCTCAAAGGAATGAAAAACTACTACATGAATCCAAAAGACAACACAAACTTGTTGTAAAGGTATTGCTCTCTCTCTTACTCCTCAAACATGTTTTTACCTAATCAGCAAAGATGACAAATGGTATTTCACAACACAAAGAGCTGCCATACAAACGAGGCAGTTTCCTCACATTTGTGCATTTGATCAAGCAGTCAGTATTCTCTAGTTAATGCTATCTGGACCAAGCTGACTACTGAACTAAATCACCAGAAGAACTGACCAGTTACCAGGCAAAGAGTTGAGAACACGAGAATAAATAAGATTTGAAGAAAACCCAAATAAAGACAACCATCTCCATACTAGTTTTGCGTGACATTATCAGATGCTTCACTTCTGTGGCTTTCATTCTCGTGCTATCGCTGACAACATATATGTATTATCTATATGTTAGAGTTGTTCCCCTTTCTAGTCAGGCCCACAGCAGTGCTGCTTTTCCCTGGAAATAAAAAAGGCTTACAGCAACCACAGTCCCTCTGTGCCCACAGCCGATACTGACTACCAAAAACTGGCATACAGCCCTACAGAAAGAGGATAACACAACTGGCTTTGGATCAGGCAGCTGGACCATCGCCTGGGTAGGTTTCACAGGTCTGAAGGAGGGTGTCTTAGCACAAGGACATGAGTTATAAATCAGGTCTTCACCATCCACTGACATAAGCCAGGACAAACAAGCAAACATAAAATTAATAAGAAACCTCTCATATAGACTAACAATGAGCAGTAGAGGTAATACAAACTCGCACTTTTAGGAAATTTGCACAGGTTTGTAGCACTGTGCATATAAATGGGGTTTTGAGCAATTTCTTTTCCTCCCTCCTGCTGCCTGGTATGGAGCCAGGAGCTTTCCAGCTTCACTTTGGAAATCAAGTCAAAGCTGGTCTGCAGAGTCAAAACAAACCCTGGATTACTAACCAGGGCCATGCTTCCCACATTTACGTTAATGGAATGTTACTGCGATAGTCTGTATGTCACTACCCCAATATTAGTACACTAAACAAAATACAAACCAGCTTGATCTATAAAATTCTCCATGTAAAGAACAGAAATCCTTTCCCAAGCTCAGATATTTCACTAAATACTCAAACTTATTTTAAAATGCATCAACCACTATCATCATCTTACTGCAGGGGTTCCATATTGTTGTCTCTCTCTCACAAAAGCTTCATACCTTCTTGGTGTTCCCCATGGGCATCTCCTCAGAGCACTGACTCTTTCTTCTTCACAAAGCAGCCACTGAGCCCAGCTCCCCTCTCACCCAGCCACCCCACTCTTTTATAGCATCTTCCTCTCATGGGTTACAGCTGTGGCCTGTTAAAGTCAGGCCTGCTCCTGATCTTTGCTAATTGGCCCAGCTGCAACTCCTTAGGGGTAAGATTACTTTCTACACTATCTTTATTTTCTTATATTCTATCCCCCTACAAACCATCACAAACTGGAAAAGATTTCTTGGACGTTACACCATTCACTACAGGAGTAAAAATTACTTCCCCGTCCTCTGCTACAGAACTAAAATGTATAAACAACTGAAGGAAACTACAGGTGCTCCAGAATGAGTGATCACCTATGTGAGCCTTCAGAAGGGCAAGTTCTTTTAAAGAATGAGTCATTCCCTGTGGAGTAACTTAATTTCTATTGACACTTACAGGAGAAATTAGCTTGAAAGTGATTTTGTCTGTCTAAGAACAACTTTGTTTTTTTTACTGGATGCCTAATACTCATAGAAATCTGCCCTGCTCCATAAGGGAAGGGCAGAGCACTGTACTGAAGCCAGGAAACTTCATCTTTGCAGGCAATGTAGACTTCAGTGTATCTTAAATTATTAGAACCAAAAATAACATGTAACAAGTGTAAGGCCATCTCCTACTCTCATAATACACTACTGCCTCCAACAGTCTAGCTGTAGAGATCCATTACAACTCATTGCCTGGACATTTCCCTAACAGCCTATATTCTCTTTAAAATATTCTAACTTTAGCCAAGCTGAATATTAATGACCACGTGGAACCCAATGGAAGTGAAAAACTGAAAATTGCTACATAAGAGTTTTCTGCTTTATAGTAAGAAGGAGGGAGGACGAAATCAATACGGCAAAACAACCTTTTAAGCCAAAGACACCATTTTAAAGCTGAAATTTTTTCTAATACCACTGACAGCCTCAACTTGTCATCAGCAGGCTTACATACACTTGGAGTGAAGATGTGAATTGAGTGTAAGGAAAACATACAATATCTGAGCAGGAGGTCTATCCGTGGTGGTTCTATATTGATGTTTTGCTTACTGTGTTTTCCCATAAAACACACCTAAATGGATCAAGAGGGCTTGTGCTGCTTCTCCTACAACAGACACTTGACAGGAACAAACACAAACCAACATAAACTCTTCAGCAATATTCTCGCTGCTTTGCTGTAATACAGGATAGAATTTCACAAAAATTGGTCTAACTAGGAGTGAACAAATTAGCCAATTGCAGAGTGGTCAAATTTGCTACCACAGGCATTAACTGCAGTCCTACTTATTTATGAGAAACAGGCTTCCCAGGTAAAGCCATAACAAGCCAAGCTCACACCTCCTGCAGCATTTGATCACCCACGTTGTTAGAGCAGCACAGCAGGCACCACGAGTTCCTGGCCAGCCACTGCCTCCATTTCTCATCGTCACATTATCTTCTGTGGGACTGCAAAAAGGCTGGCTCCCTGTTGTTCTGAAACCCGTCAACAACACTGGGGAAGGCAAAAGGAATTCCAACTCTTTTTCCTTTCCCAGATCTATTTTTCTTCCTTTTCAGGAGAGAAACCCCAAGCTGCTAGTAGAAACATGAAATTGCTAAAAACCAGCCAACATTGTCTCCAACTATAGTATCAGTGACGTAACTGCCATCCATGAGGGTTTGGGGTGCTGGTTTGGTTCTGCTTTTGCCTTTTTTTTTCCCCCCCAACAGAAAACCTTTGGAGCCCATAAAAGTGGAAGAGATCTGGGGCAAAGGGCAAGCAACTCCCAAGAAAAGTTATGAATGGAACTATGCTACAGAGAGCCTTGCCTTTCCACTCCTTGTACAGGAGAAATCATTCAGATGTTGCAAAAACTGATCCATTATCTTTTGTGGGTTTCTTAAAATAATCTAAAAACAGAATTGTACGCCATACTAAGATTGCAGATTTATTTCATCCCAGAGAGTACAAAACATTCTCTGTACATATACACAGCAACTGACTTCTTTCCTGAAACAAAGTTTTCATTGATCCTTTGCCACAGACTCAATTATTGTTTCTAATCATGATCAACGTTTATTTAAGGTATTGTGAACTGTAAACAATGCAAACAATAAAAGCATCTGTCCACATTGACATGAATGTAATTGGCAGGTTAGATACCTATATCAACTGGTCCCAAAGATGTTCTTCTTAAATTCAGAAAGCCCAAAGTAAATTTAAAATACAATTTACAGAATAATCTTGAAATCAGCCACTTTTCAAGGTAGTGTTATCTTGTGTAGATAAAACTCACAATCTGTCAATTCAATCCCAGGAAATTCTTCATTGTTTTAAAATATAATCCTAAAGATTTTTTTTAAAGCTTCTTTCTTTTTTTAATATGGTGGATTATGCAAAATTCCTGGTCCTCCTTGCAACCATGGGGAAAAATAATCTTCCTCTTGTAATGCAGCAATTATAGATACATATGTAAAAAGAGCAAAAATCAAGGCACTTTGAAACAACACTTAAAAAGATAAAAAAAATACTTGACTGTGGGATATTCAGGGGATTTCAAGTCAGCTTTTCCATAGCCTCACTGTAAAAATAAGCGACCTTTTCCTTCTCCTCTTCCCCACCCCAAACTCTGAGGAAACCGGCCACCAAATGCACTCGGCTAGCCTCAAAGTCACACGTGCTCCACTGCAGATCTTGCTTTCAATGTCTCTTTTGTTTGATGGCTGGTGTTTCAACATCCTCAGCTTGGAACAGAGAAAGGTCAGAGCGAGTCTTCTGGCATTCACAAACCTGCACCAGGCCCCGCCAAGAGAAGATTGATGCCATAGTACATTTTCCCTAGTCAAGAGAAGGAAGTGGAGCTCTGAATCCACGACCAACCATGTTCGTCAGAGGGATTTGTTTCCCAAAGGTGTTTAGCTTTGCTACATTCCTTTGTGAAACTTTTCTGCTGGTGCTAGTAATATTTTTGAGTTACCCACTGTACCATGTTACAGCCCCAGTATCGTAACCTGAACAGGTTCCCACCAGTAAATCGTTTTAGCCATACATTCCAGCATACAGCCTTTTTTTTTAATTCCCCTCCAGATTTTGCTTCACCCCTACATTGCCCTCCCACCTGCTGCCCTCACCCTTCCTCCCTTGTGTGGGGAGGAGAGGCTGCATTAAACTTCCAGTGTGCAAGGCCAAGGTCCGTTTCACAGCCAGAGAGAAGCTGTTGCTAAAGATTCCTTAAAAGCTTTGGCACTTCACGGCAGTTGGAACTACTCAACCAGAGCTGGGAGCCAAAGCTTTGCCACAGCATTAATGGGCTTTTGCCCTTTTAAATTTTATAAGCCTGTCGCCTTTCTGATGCGCGCAGTTTTATTCAGAGCCCTAAATGGCCATTTCATATTTAAAAGAAAGCTTGCATAGGTAGCACCCTAAAACTACCCCAGGTCATTCATCACCCCAGCACTCCTACTGTCTCTTAGGAAACCTTTGATAGAGCATTTGTTCAGGCTGCCAAGTTAAATCCTCTTCTCTCGTGTCAATGCATTGAAAAAAGCAGTCAGAACACCAGCTTCACTCAGGCCTGCTGAAGTAAATGGAGAAAACCAATTCCTCTGGCACTACAGAGCCATTAAGCCGTTTGCAGATTATTAACTGAAGCACAAAAATACACACGGCGCACAATCGGACGACAGAGCAGAGCTATGCCTTGAGTTTGCTTGGCTCTCGATAAACTGACGATACAGCCGCAATTTGCACCGAGTCGTGCAGCTGCCGGGCTGGCGAGCGGGACCCCGGCAGCCCCAGACAAAAGCGGCGATGCGGGGTCCCGCTGCCACGGCCGGGCAGCTTCCACCTTCAGCAGGGACGGCGGCGGGGGCTGCGCTCCAAGGGGCACCCCCGAGGCGCCGCCCCGCGTCTCTCATCGCAGCCTCCGAGGCGGCACCGAAATTAAACTTTGCACGTGCAAAACAAAGTTTACAGTCTAAAACCCCGATTATAGTAACAACTTCCTCCCCCTATCTCAGGCTGCCGTGCTCCTTCCCCGCTACCGCGCCAGCCCAGAATGCTATCCCGACCTCCGCGGGGGGGGGGGTGGGGGGGACAAGAGCGTGGCTGGATGGCTCCTATTTTTATGTTTACATTCCTGAAGTGTCTTTTAACTGGCTGCCATTCTCCCTCTCCCCGCGAGCAGCTCCGCCGGCCGCCCCTGGAAGCGCTTCCCCCGCTCCCCTCGCACAAAGGCGGGCGAGCTCCGGCCGGGTCGGGCCGGGCAGGGCACCCCCGGCCCGGTGCCCCCGCGCCCCCTCCCCTCTGCCCGGCGGCTTCCTGGACAGATGCACGGGGGGAGGGAGGGGAAGAGAGAGGGAGGGAGGGGGGCTGCTCCTTCCTCCTGCCTGGCGAGAGAGGCCCAGGTCCCAACTGGCTCTCAAAACCCAGACGCAAGGAATTTACACCCAGGCAAGCTTCCCGGAGCCCCGAGAACGGGCGCAAGCTCCCCCCCGCGTCTCTCGAGCCCCGCACGGCCGGCCGGGCACGCACGCCCCGAGCCGCAGCCCCGGCCCCGCTGCGGGGCTCCTGCCCGCCCCGACGGCGCTCGCCCCGGCCGGGGGCAGCCGCCGCCCCGGTCCCCGCAGCCCCCTTTGTGCTTGCGGCGGCTCCGGCGCCCGCCCGCCTCCCGCCGCAGCTGCTCCAAGTTCGCCCCGGGCCGGGTCCCCCCGCGACCCCGCGGCCGGCCCGGGAAGGGCATTGCCCGGGAGAGCCGCTTCCCCGCCGCCGGGCCCGGCTCCGCCGCTGCTCGCTCGCCCCGCGCCCTCGGCGGGGACAGTCTGCCCCTTTAAGAAGTCTCCACACATTTTCTCCCCTTGCAGAATAAATATGTTGTTTTCTTTTTTTTTTCCTCCCTGTACACCTTTTTCCCCAGCGTGGCCGCTCCATTGTTTCTGCTCCGCCGAGACGCAACCCCTGCCCGGCCGCGAACGGGGAGGTGCGAGCAGGGAGCGCAAATAGACGCGAAACTTACCTACGGATTGCAAAGCAGCTTTGCAGCAGCAAAATAATAAGGAAGAAGGCAGGCAAAATCCTCTTTCCCAACTGATTTGCAGCTCTACTCGGGTATTTTTAAATATATAATTTTGTTTATTCCCCTCCTTTCTTCCTTCTCCCCCTGCTTTCTTTTTTCTTCTTTCCCCCCCCCCCTTTTTTTCCCCTTGCCCACAGACAGTGAAAAGGAGCTCAATGTTAGTGGGTGAGTAAGTGAATCAACTAGCAGAGAGCACAGCAAGTTGAAGTGTCAAATTACATTGGCTATTCTATTACCAAAGGGCCATGCTTTGTGGCTGCTGGCAAAATCTGTCCCAGATTCCTATCTGAAAGGGAGCTGCCTCCTACAGGGATGTTCTTCCCTTCGCCCTCTCCCTTCCCCTCTCCCCCCGCAACACACACCCCCCCCCCCCCCCCAATCACACCATGTTAAAAATCTTAGATACGAGTTAAAATACAAATATTGTCTTACAGTGTCTTTTAAGGCGGGGACTCTCGTTTTAGTCGTCCTGAATACCAAGCACTCGGAAACCCTTCCACTCTGGAAACTGAAAGCTGGAGAATATGTATACTCCCTTCGGTGTTTTTGTATTATTAAATAGGGGAAAACCACCCTGGACCAAACACACTCTCAAGCATGAGGTGTCTCCGTCTCTGTCGTCTTCACGAGAGAATTTTTACGGGCATGGAAGGAACTACCGGGCGGGCAGGGGGATTACACGGGAACGCCGAGACATCCTGCTGCTCCGTTATTGCACTTTAGCCCCCCACCCCCTTCCATTTATCGCCACCACCCCCACGCTCGGGGCCGCTGTTATTTTCAGAGCCCGGAGCTCCCGCCACCCAGGTAGGAGCGGGGTTCTCCCGGGGGTCCCCGCTCAGCCGGGGAAGCCGTGCGGGCGGCGGTGCCTGGCGGGGCGGGCCCGGGAGGCGGCCCCGCCGCGGGGGGGGGGGGGGGCGGTCAGGGCCCGGGGCCCCCCCGCTCCCCGGAGCGCGGCCCCCGGCGCTAACAATAGGGCGTGTTTTGTGCTGTTTTCTTCCCCTGCGCTCCTTAGGAAATCCAGCCCGATTTCCAGGGAGAAAATAAGAAGGAACCATCCTTGTCTGACGAGCCCCAATCTGCTAAAAAACATCTCCCTCGACTTCTCTTCCCCTTGATAAAACACTTCCAGGACAATCAATATTTTATGATGAGCTGTTAATAAGCCTAATATATTCATCCCTGCTCCAACGGGGCTTGTTAGATTATGCAATTAAGATAAGCAATTTAAACAGCACTGTGTAGCTTCTCGCTGGTCACATTCGTCTTGTTGTTGGAGGAGGAGAACGATCGGGACTGTAAAGGGATGTCGGATCGCTCGGGGAAGGGAGAAGATTGTCTAATTTTTTCATATTTTTTTCAGCTGCGTGCAGGCGGAACGGAGCGCTCCTGCCGCTGTCCGCGCCGCTCCCCCCGCGGGGCTGCCCCGGTCCCCGCCGCTGGCCGCGCCGATCTGCACGGGGCTACGCCAACCCCGAGGACAGTGCCCCCGGCGCGGCCCCCGCCCCGTTCATTTACGCCTTCGTGGCTTGCCCAGAAAAAAGACCCCTCTTCCTGCCCTTCTCCCTGTGCCTCCGGCCGCCCCCCGAGCGCCTCGGGGCGCGGGGGTCCCTGCGGACGCTGCGCCCGCCCCCAGCGCGGAGCCAGAGCGGCGGCCACCCGGCCCGGCAGCGCCGCGGGGGGAGCCCCGGGCGGGCAGAGCCCCGGCGGGGACGGGCAGCCGGTGGCGGGCGGCGCGTCCCGCCGCTCCGGCGCGCTCCGGCTCCGCGTTTTGCGAGCGGCCGCGGTGTCAGCCGGGGAGCGCCGAATAACAAAGGCAAGTTTGAGAGCAGCCGCCGCCGCCGCCGCCGCACAGGCTGCGGTGACGTCAGGGAACAATGCCGCTGCCAGCCCGCCCGCCCGCCGCCCCTTAAAGGCGCACGGGGCTCTGCCGGGGGCCCCGCCGCCGGCCCGGGGGATGGAAGGGACGGGGTGCTTGTGCTGGGCCCCCCGCCCTGCAGCCCCCGGCCGCCGCCGGGTCCCTCCGGCATTACCCGCCCGGACTGGGAGCGGAGCAGATTCTCCGTCTCACGGCTCCTTCCCTCCCTCCCTCCCTCCCTGTGCCCCGCGCGGCCTCCGCCGCCCTAATCGCTGCTTTCAGCTGCCCGGAAGAACCGGCGGCCGCCGGGGCGGGAGTGCTCGGGCCCCGCCGGGCCGGGCCGGTCCGAGCTCCCCGCGGCGCTGCGGGGCTGGGCGGGCCGCGCTCCGGGCAGCGCGGCCTAAGGCCCACTGCTCTGGCCGCACGTACGAGCCCCGGGACCCGCCAGGGAAGGGTTTTCGCCAAAGTCCGGCACCTCGAGGGCCAGAACCTGAGCGCTTCCAGCCACTTCGGCTTCTGCTCCCGCAGTGACCCTCGCTGCCCCTGTCACGGTGCGCTGTCCTCCTCCCCGAGCCACACCGGCCCCGTGACTGTAACCTGTTGTCCCCAGGCTTAAGCAGTCAGTGCAGCCCATTTCACTCCTGCACAGCATTAGATGTCTCATCAAAACAGGCACAGAAAAAGCCCAGCCTTTTAGGTAACCAAAAAGGGCATTGTAGCAATACGGTAATCTCCTGATCATCACGCACATCAGGGCATCGTGCCTTAAGAATTCATTTGCAATTAATACCTTTTTAAGGCATCAAATTTAATATCTTTTTAAGGTGTCAAAACTTCTGTCTTGGGCATGGGCAAAGTCAAAGTAGTAGGTTTTGGTGCTTTATTGCTTGAAACCGTCTTAGAGAAATAGAATATTAGAAAATTAAATCTTTGTGCAGCAGCACCGTTACAAGGTTACAGGGCCTGTCCATTATATTTAAGCACATGCCACTGATACCATCCAGGCTGAAAACAAATTGGTAAACACACATTTACTTGTTCAAGCTTTTTGTAGTTTTCCTGCAGACTATGTTCCACATGAGCACAGCATGCACGATTGACCAGCTGCATCACCCTGCCTTCTTTCAGTAACCAAGTGGCCTGATCAATACAGTATGTGGCCAGGAAAATAAAGGTCTTGCAAGAAATCATTGTAGTGATTTAGCAGGTGCCTTTGTGCCCTCTGAACCTGCCTCTGCTAAACTGGGCTTTGCCACATACTGTTCAGAGGCACCAAAGGGGTTGGAAGTGCTACCTGTTCACAGGGGATGTGCAACCCTAGCAGCCTTTGCCACTTGCAGTCACTGGAGCTCAGCCACCCTTGCAGTGACAGCACATGTTAAGTGGTGTCACAGCCAGATCCCAACTGCTACACCTGCCCACACAGGGCTCTTCACTTCTACCGTAGCAGGAGACATTTCCCGTTTCCTCCATAGGATGTGATGGTCACCCATGAAGTTTTGCCAAAAGTGGTTGCAGCAGTCAGTTTATCTACTGTATTTTTGTCAGTTTGTTTGTAAATTAAATTAATTCCGTGAGGATTAGGACAACCGTAGTTTTCTCTGACCTGTGCTGATAGCATTCGTGAATTGAGAAAAGTGCCACTAATGCATGTTGATGTGCTTTTTTTCAGCCAGGGACCAGGCTAATCCACTACAAAGAACTTTTATAGCTGCTCCAATTCACTGCCAATTGCCTGCTGTGGCATAAAGGGTGGACTGGTCAGTTGGACTGAAAAAAAGAGTTAGGAGGTTACATGTGTGGCAGGGTCGCTTAGGGTATTCAGTGCTGCCCCAAGAACACCCCTCTAAACAAAGTCCTCAATTAGGCCAATCAGGCTAATTATCCAACTCAGTTGCAATGTCAGAGCAAAGCAAAAACAGTATTCACAAAGTGACAAAGGATTGGGCCCTTTTTGTTTGTTCTAAGAGACCAGGCTGCTCTTCATGTTCTTGACAATTCTGAGACCAAGAGATCTTGGAACAGCTTTTGAAACAGAGGCTGCACAAGCCTCAGTGTCTGATCTGGGATCCTGGCTAAACAGCATTCTGCTGCTGCAGTAGCAAAGCCATCAGCAAGCATGCAGACAGACAGTTATCCACATTATTCCGTGCTCTGTGGTGGGCCTGTCCACAAGGGATTAGACCAAATCTGCTAACCTCATTTCTGTTATATAACCTAAGACAGATCTGAACTCTTTTCTCCAGAGGATTGTATGGTAAACCAGAATATCACCTCCCCCTAGCCCTCTTCAGCTGCAGTTCAAATTAGGTTTTGCTGCTGTCATAATTCATCCTGTACCATAATGAAAATGGAATTGATTGGGATGGCATGTAGACATTGTGTCTAGACATACCCAGGTTACTTGTGTATACAAATTTTATCAGGTAACTGCTATCAATGCAGCTCTTTTTGGAGCATAGGGTTTAGCACAGACCACAGAGGCCAAAAGTGGAGAGTGCATGCTTAGATCCCAAGTCCACACTGAGCTATTGAGTGCTACAGCCACTGGTAACTGGGCTCCCTAGGTTAACAGCTCACTCAAGCCAGCCCCACAAGGCCTGCAGGTGTACAATATACACCAAAAACTGCCTGGGATCAGTGCTGATCTCAAAACAAACTGACATCAGCATTGCTTTTGTGGTGGCTGTTTGCTACACTCACATCCCTGGCACCACACCAGCTCATGCTCCCCAGGTACACACATTTAGAAGTCTTCTGAACGCATGGAACTATTAATCCATCAGCACAAGTCTCTGATCTGCTCCTCTGTCATAACCCATGGGTTTAGCTTGAGCAAATTCTTACTCTGATCAATAGTTGGGTTGAAGTTTAGCAAGTCTTTTTCTGATATAGCAACAGCAAAGGATGCCAGGAATACTACTGGATGCAGTAAAATTACACCTACGTGAAAGTGAGATTAACTTTCAGTGAGGCTGCAGTCAGGCTATACACATTACTCCACACACATGAGAAACTGATATTATGCCCATTTTTGTCTTTTTGTTAATAGTACGGGAAGGAAAACAGGGTTTATTTGGATTCATAAATTAGAGATGAAATTACTATGCAAAGACATTAAGGAAATTTGCAGTTATGCAACTGGAGTCCTAGAGGAAAAAGTAAACAACTTTACTGAGAAAAACAAGTTGAAAACAATTACAAGACATGAAGAGGAAAGTAGCTGGTGGTTTGGACTTTTTTCTTTTCACTTTTCCTTTTGAGGCCTGAAAATATCTGCATATTGTCTTAAATTTCATGCCTAGGTCATTCTCAACTTATGCTTCCTAAGTCACAGAGTCATTTCTGACTCATTTGAGGGACCGGATTCCTCCAAAGTAGCTTTCCCATGGCGGGCCAGACAAGAAGCATCAATGAGACATTTTTTGGTCACTAAGGATACACATTTTGTCTTTTATGAGATTTTTACATTGGCATATACTTTTTACAGCCATTCTTTCTAAACCAGACTGCTACTCACACCAGTCTTCTGCAAACTGTTCTCTGGACTCCAAGCCCAAAACTCACTAGGAGCTCTATGGGGTGCCACAGTAAGGCAACACAGACATTCAGCAAGCCTCCCGTCTTACAAACACAAGCTCCAAGTAACTCTGCTGAGCAACTTTGCATCCATGCCTCAGGTATGCAGGGGTATTCTCTGAGGAGGATTAGAGCTACAGTTTATAGCATTGTCCTCAGCTCTCACCTGCACACCATGCTGGATTATACAGGGGATTTGATCAGTTTGAAAAAGAGAATAAAGCCATTAAAAACTACACGGGAAGATAACATTGAACACCAAGATATATGCCTTCAAGAGGCAAAATTACAGCTTAAATACAAAAACAAGGGAAGGAAAGGATAGGAAGAGAAGGTATGCCATGTATAACATACTGAAAAGGAGCTTAACATATGTGAGCTGAGGAAATGAAGCATCGTAAACCTGCTGTTTATATAGTGCCAAAAGGATGCTTTTATGGAGATATAAACATTAGGTACCCCTGAGCATGCAAGGTAACCTTCTTAAGAAGAGAAGGACTCTGCCCTGTTAGAGTCAAGCCGAAGCCCAAATTCAAGAACCAAGCACGTCTCCACTTTGAGAAAACTCAAACCCAAATTTGCCCTGGGCTGAAGTCACTTGACTCATCCAAACCTTGTCCTCGAAGCACATAATTTCTAGCCATCCCAGCTGAGATTGGTGAGCAGGGACTGTAATCACTTCTGTTGTTATTAAATGCTTTTCAAACCACACTATTACAGTTTCAGGAGGAAAAGTGAAAAAGGAAACAAAACTTTATCCAAGCTGAAACTCAGGGGACTGTATTCAAGCAGAATATAATTAGCAAACTGGAGGATGGCCAGCATGAAATGTGGAACATCATAACAAAAAAAAAAACAAACCCAAAGATTTTAAATGACCACAAGCATCAGGACCTTATTTTTAATCTGCTCCTTCTAAAGCAATCAGATAACCTTACATAACCCCAGATATACTGTAGCTACCTTGAGAGCTCTTCACTTGCTGTGTCAACTGAGATGTCCATGGTATGGATTTCCATTTCATAAACGACAGAGGAAACACTACTCCATCTTTCTATCATCTGACTCCCTACTGCCAGATTTTGTCAGGAAGCAGGTCTTCTTTCAGCCTCACTAAATTTTAATGGAGAACGTTAATGAGATCTAAAGAAAAACAAATTAAACCATGTGTAAAACATGAATGTTGCAGTCAAAGTTGGACTTCTATTTTTTCCCCTTGCTTTCAGTTTTTGTGTCTTGCAGTCAGGGGAGACAGAGACAACAAAAACCACCAAGCAGAGAACTTGGGTTCAGCTCTTCTGAGCATCTGTGAGAGATTTTAGTCTAAACTGGCTAGGCTGACAATGTGAAAGGAGGGCAAACAAGTGTAAAATAAGATGTTACTCTCAAGACAGTGAGAACTGCTTCCTATCAGCCAGAGCTTGCCAGGGCACTATAACGCTTTGTAACACAGCCAGTCATGCTAAATAAAATGTAGCCTTAAACACACTTAGGACTGGATTCTCAATGGGTCCTCCAACTTAGCAAGCAACATAATCTATTTTTTCCCTAACCAACTGTATTTAGTATCACAAGGGATAGTTAATACAATTTCCAAAGAAGAAAAAACAAATTCATAAAATATGAATAAATAACCATAGGTTATTTACATACAAAAATGTTCTGGAGCATGGGATTTTATTCACTAACTGACATATTGGTCATAAAACATGCTTGAGAGCCCAAAGTGTTACTTTATTGCATTTAGCAGCAACAATTAGCCTCTCCATTATTCACTGCCCTAACAAAGAGTATGGTTTTCTACTGTCTAAGAAGAGATGAAAAACCAAACCAAAACAAACCCCACTCTCTTCTGTCAGCTGTACTCTGCAGAGGCATATGTATATGCAAGTGGCACAAAAGGCCACAAAGGCTTCATCTGTGGTCCATGAAATGAAGGAAACAAACAAAAAAACCGTGCAGATTAGTTTTTTTCCTATTCTGGGGGACTACTGAGGGCAGAAGGAGCAGTGCAGAATTTTGTAATAAGGCTCTCTCGCTGAAGTACCACAGGCAACAAATTCCTTACAGCTGAATAGGAGAATAAGTGCAAAACTGAACACAACAGGAAGAGGTGTGGTCCCTAATGCATCATTTGCTGTATTTTATTGTATGTGAGCCAAGAAAAGTAGAAGGCCACTGAAATTCCTAGAGAACACAAGAGCCCAGAGAATTAGCAGGCTTTCTAATGCTTGCGATATTTATGTTAAATACTTTCTATAATAAAGGAAGCATGTGTTTTGCAAGAAAAAGCATTCATGAGCTGAAATTCCCCTCATCATAATTCAAAGATTAATTAAGATAAATAATATAATTAAGTAATTTGGAAACACTTTTTTCCCCCAGTAGTAGACATTCAGCTTGACATAACAGCCAAGGGGCATGTCATGAGGACTCCAGTCATGCTGACACTTGTAACTGGAGAAAGAGTGCAAATGCAAGAGAAATTTGGAAATTCTCTTCAGGTGAACTACAGATGTGATAGAGGATATAGCTACAACTCACCTATAGGTAATCAAGAATTGTGAGTACTTGACTAACTGCAGAAGCTGTAGCATCCTGAAAACATTGCTGGAAGTATGTCTTGTATTTTCATCTCACTAGAACTCTAATTTGGACAGCTTATTGACCTACTTTCTGTATGCCACTGCTTTCAGCATATTAACCCCCCCTCCTCGAACACTTGGGGCTATTTCAAATAAGTGCAAGAAAAGGAAAGACTGTAGTGCAGATGTTGCTTGTGCATACAATCAATGCATCCCTCCCCCACTAAAGTTTAATAAGGATTGTTAGTACATCATTGTAGCTGGTAATTGTGTAGGTACACATGGTAATTGCATGTATTTGCACTAATTATGTAAATGCACAATAATTAAAGCTCCAGGGTTTTCATGGTAAATTTTTAAGACACTCATGGATTTGTCATGGCAAAAGTGTCAGTCATGTAACCTAGTGGGAAAAGGGAGGAGGAAGAAGTTCTTAAATAAAATGCAGATATTTATATATAAATAAGTAGATAGAGGACACTATATTATAAAACACAGCTGTCATGCCCAGGCACACTTTTTTTTCAGAGTCTTTTATCAGACTTGAAAAATAAAACCTAGGAAAAACCCCAAAACACATGGAGGTTAAAACTAAAGATCAAATACACCCCCACTTTATCCACCTAACATCTCATCCTTTTCATTTAACCAGTGAAAGGCAGAAGTGAATTTGTGCTCTTTTTGCTGTTATTGTGATCACTTCCTAATATTACCAGGTTTTTCCCTCTCCCACAGGCCTTCTCACACTCCACTAAACATGTCAGTGGAAATATCTTGGTACTGCTTGATTTTGGATCGATCTCCCAGCACGGTGCACGTTGTTAGAGCTACAATCATATAGCAGAAATTCAAGTGTATGAATTTTGGTTTGGGGTTTTCCCCCTTTTATGCCTTCCCTTAAGACTCCAGGCATTCTCCTTGCCCTCAAATCTTCAGATACACACTTGCAGGTTTCCTCTGGGGAGCACCCGGGCCCTCCTGCAAGCACTTTCCTGGTGCAACAGGCAGGAGCTGCCTGTCTGTCCCCACCAGCCCATGCTGCAGCCCCAGCTGAGCCTTTGCTGCCGTGCCCCGAGGAGCTGTAGGCTCTGGGAGAGCTAACTACACTTTAATGACTCCAGGCACATGAAGGAAATGCAGCTGTGGAAACACACAGGGTACATCTCCTCCGAAACCAGCAAAGCGGGACATGCACGTTCCAGCTGTTTAGCTGGTTTCAATCACCTCTGCAGCCAACCTGAGCAGCTCCCTAGATTAATCCCATTATCCTTATGCCAGGATCACAAGGGGCTGTTCAAGAAGCACAGCAAGGTAACATAAGGTACTATGAAGTCAGAGCTCCACTAAGCACTTCACACTAAAAAGCCTTCCCTTTCAAATCACAGCGGCTGAGATCTTAATCACTTAAGTCAAGTACTGGGGTTTTTGGCCATTGAAAATTGTCTGCATTCATGAGACTTCGAGCACTTATAAAGCATCAACCTGATTGCACTTAATGCAGAAATAACCTGTATACCATCACCCCCCATTTGATTGTGTGCATGTTGGTTCCACAGCACAGCAGCAGTTTCACAGCTGCCCACCTTCACTCATGGACACCTGAACAGCCAGCACAAGGGTCTTAAGCCACTAAAACTTAAGAGCTTAAGCCAAGGCACAAAAGAGACCTTCCTCAGGATTTGCAACAAAACTATGAGAAGATTTATCAGACACAAATCCACACATCACTACTTATTTAACTCTGATCCCATTTGGATGGGTTAGAAAGCTCTCTGTCCATCTCTCCTCCCATTGCTGTGCCCAGCACAATGCAAGCTGCACTCCTCACCTGGAGGACTGAGGACAGGCCCCTGGGGTAACAGAAGATCCCAAACCACAGCCTACAGCCTTGAGGCAGTCGCAAAGCTGCACTCCAGACCTTCCTCCAAGATTCCCTGGGGTGTACCCAGCTGCTAATTTCAGGAGGGCTTTTAGTACAGCTGTTTCAAATTGGCTCCTCAGCCACAGCTGGGGCAATAATGAGCTCTCTCTTTAATACTTCCTGGGCTGGAGGAGTTGTCAGGAATGCTGTTACTTTTTTAAAAGCTTATTTTTGAACATCCAATCTGCCAATTGTTTTCTGCTTTAAAAAAAACCAAAAAAACACCAAACAAAACCCACAAAAAGCAACCTAATTCAAACAACCCCTTCTCCCTGCAAATGCCCCGGTCCTATTTCTGAGAAATGGACTAATAAACCTAATTCAAACAACCCCTTCTCCCTGCAAATGCTCCAGTCCTATTTCTGAGAAGTGGACTAATAAATGTTTCTGCACTTAACAGAAGAAAAAAAAAATTACCAGAACTACATTTCATATCACTCTTTCACTGATACTCTTTCACTTTTAAAGCTAAAATGTACTCTTTCACTTTTAAAGAAAAAATGTAGCTATGTGATAACAGTGGGTCAAATCTAACAAAAATATTTGAAACACAGCTTTTAATTGTTGGGGTTCAATCCAACAAGAAAAGCTGTTGGGTAATGAGTAATTTCAGCTTTGTTTCTAAAAACAGTCATATCTTTGAGGATTTTTTCCTCCGTGTTAATAAAAATTCCTATACTTGTGCTTGATGGGGATTAAAGATAGTAAGGTGTCATTTTAAAATTTTCAATTTGCAGTAATGTTTTAAAATTAAGTGAGAATCTTTCAGGAGCTGAGGATTTCTCACAAATGCAGTCTTTCTGAAAAAAAGAGAAACATTGCTAAAACAGTGATCTGCTGTATTAATTTGCTTTAATTTTTCAGTAAATTTATCTGTTCTTCAGATAATCGATGATGGATGTCTAAAGCCATGGAATATGGGGTTTGAGGGCATGAGTGGAAAGCAGATGAGGTGGGTTACAGCTGGAGCACATTTTCTGTGTGTCTGTAGGGAATTTATTTAGCTTGTCTTTGTTGTAGAGCAGCATTGCCAGGTTAGGTTAGAGCTTTAACTTGTGTGAATGCAGGACCAAAGGTCTTTCGGATGTTTATGTCTGGTGGTAACTTGTATGGTAAACACTTGCTTCCAGCAAAGGACTTCCCCAGCTGAGTAAGCCTGCCATCCAGTAAGGTCCCCTGGACCCAGTGCTGCCCAAATATATTTGCATAGACAGGAAAAACCTCATGCTTCTGTGTGGGGAAGATTTACATTTCACAAGGAGAAAAATTAATTTGCCTGGGCTCGAGGGATTTTTTTAAGACCTAGTGAATTCAAGGCATTTATGATATCTGCTAATATTATCCATATATGTCCTTTGGATATCTCATACTCCAGCTGTGAGCGGCAGCACTGGTGATGCCAGGCCTGGTGCACACACAGAGCTCTTCTCTTGGTATTGTCTAAATGTCAGTGTTGCTTTTCCAATACGTTTCAAAGACCTTTTTACCAGCAAGGTCAGTACCAGCATCTCCATTTCACAGGTGGGAAAACTGTATCATCAAAAGGTGAAATGATTCAAAAAGTGAAATGAGTACAATCACTTAGAAAACCAATAGAAGGAGGTAGATGTAGATGTTTTAGTGCTAGTCCTACTCACTCTTTACTACTCCAGTGCAAGCCCAATTTCTTTGTGAAGCACCTCTCTGGTCAGTGCCTAATTTATGAAAACAGTTTTGGTTAATCAGATTAGCAAAAGCAGTTTGATGGTGCAACTGAAATTCACATTTCTTAGCAAGAAAACTTGCACTCCACTTGTCTCAAAATCATGTTCACAGTGTCTCAAATTGATAGTTTGGACATGAAAATATCTGCAGTTAGCAAACAGCTTATTTGGAAATTAAACATCTGTGTGATTCTTTTGGCCTGCCTGAAAAATATGAATAAACATTGTTAAATACAAGTAGATCTAGTAAATACAAATACATGCATATCAATGAGCCTCACAGGTGGTGGTTGTGAAATGAACTGGTTGCTCTGAGATCCTCACCTGAGAAATGCTGACACAGCAGGTTATTAGCAGGGACTCTTGGAATATACAAACCACGTCTGTTTCAAATTGTCCACAGTGAAGCTGCCCCTTACGGGATATTTGCAACCCAAGCACCCAGCAACAGAAGATACTCTCATTAGTCCAGGCATGAGGATTTAGTCAAAAATCAGTGGCAGATGCTTGACCAGATCCTGCACCTGAACCTGTTTCTGAAAGGGAAACTGCATTGTCAAGTGCCTTGTTCCAACAAGTCGGCAACAGTGTCTGCATATTTTAAATGGCTGTGTTGAGTCATCGTCATTTCAGTGCAACTTAAACCACCTAAGTATGTCATCCTTGCTAACCACCTGCAGACAGCTGTGGAGCTTTCCCCTTGCAGGGCAGGCACAGCCCCACAAATTCATCCCTGGTGTGAGCCAAAGCTGGGCAGTTATTTTCTAGTTGTTGTATCACAATATATGGGGAAAAAGGGAAGCGTACTAGCAGTAGTTTGTTTGCTGTGCTTGTTCTTGTAAAGAAGAATAATAGCACTATTGTTCAAAGCAAAATTACACTTGTTCCATTTTCCCTTCCCCTTGAAAATTTGAAAACAGAAAAGTAATAATTTAAGTAATCATTTCTTTAGCTGGGGGGTTTTATTTCATTTAATCTCTATACATAGACATTTTTCCAGTATACACACTGAAACAGCAGCCATTTGATTTCCTGTTAGTGATTCTACATTTTCTGTAAGTGTTTTGTTTGAAACAGTGGCTCATGCAGCAAGTTTGACCTAAATTAATGGCTTCCTGACTTTTGATGAAATTCTTTTTGTGAATGTGACTTTTCTGTATTTTTTATTTTCTTCTGGCAACTGGCATGCAGTAGTTGTACCCTATCAAAATAGTCCCAAGCTGTAGAGTCCCAAGCTTTAAGACCACTTCTTACTACACCTTTAAACACCTGAAATAGTCCCAAAAATTGGAACCACCTATAGCATACATTGTACATTGCTACTAGGGTTTTGTTTAAATACTGAATCAAATTTGTGGATGGAAACAAAGAACCAAAGTTATTTCAATTCACGCTCCATAATTTCATGGGATGGGAAGAGTGGAGGTTACCAGTGACTCCTCCAACCTTATATTCTACAATGGCTTAGCAGGACTTGAAGATAAGATCAGTGGAATACAAGGTACCCTCATCAAAGTCCTGATATCACAAGGCACGTTACTAAAGGAAGTCTTAGTGAGAAGAAAGCAGCATGAATTCTCATGCTGCCTGTACTGCTTCATCATTTCCACAGGTGAGAGAAATCCCAGTTATGGGCAATCCTTGCTAATGCAGCCCATCCTCTTTTCAGTGTTGTTTCTTTCTGTGATATTTTAAAATCAGTCCTTGGGAACTAGAGGGAGACTGTCTGGCCCTACAGAGCAGGGAAGAGACAAGCAGAGCAACCATCCATCTCTGTCACAAATGATGGAGATGGGAAAAAGTAAAAAACTGATAAAAACAACCCCTTAGCCTGATATGAAACATCCATCCTCTCTTGTTTTAAATTGAACTGGAGGAAAGGGTAGAGAGAAGTGACTGATCTTTTAAAATATATGAACAATCTTTTTGCTGTTTTATAGCAATGTGGATGACACATCTTGCCAGAGCTGAATTCATGTAATTCATGAAATATTTAGACATCTGTCGTGAGATTATTTTTCATGTTTTAATTTGAAAACCCTGTGTTTCTCAATCTTTTTTGGTGTTGAGACTACTGAAGAAGGTAGGAATTTCTCTGGGGAAAATGTATGCGATAAAACCTGGCAGTCTGGCCCAACAGTACTTAAATTTCAAGTATTTTAAAACATATGTAGCAAGAAGGCTGTTGCTTTCTTTTCAAGGAAGATGAACAATGAATCCCTCCGGGCATTGATGGGAGCAGAGTCAAACTTCCCTCCATTTAATTTTTATTCTGCTTTTGTGACATGAAGTTAAGGCCCAAGTAGTACAAAACGCTCAGCAGGGAAACTTACACAGCCCAGTGCCTTCTCTGAGGCCCTTTTACATACAATTTGTTGCAAGATTAGAATCAGGGACTCTTTGCTCCCTGTCTCTCCTTAAATTTTATATTCCTGTTGTTATGTTTTTCTTGGTACATTTTAAATGGGTGTCCACTTCTTTAATTGTTTGGCTGCCAAAAATCAGCAATGAAGAGTTTGACTTTGGAGCAAGATGCAGGCTCATAGGAAAAGTGATAATAGTTTATGAGATATGTAAGCACCCATTTCTGCAAGACTGAGTCAAGTCCTAAATGATCTAAGAGTACAGCAAAATCATGGGACATTCCCATTGAAAATGTAGCATCCAACTTTAGCTGTCCTCCTTTGGCAGAAGTCAGAGCATTTATGAATATCAGTCAAGCAGAGAAAGATCTGCCCCTTTTAAATGGTCTTTAACCATTCACAAGGGGTACTTGGTAACACAGAGGATAGACTTCTGCTGTCCTGGAACAATGCTGCAAGATCAAGCTGCTCCTCTGAAGTCAGTGGAGTTCCTTTGAGTCTGGCTGCCAAGTGGTATATGTCTAATCTAGTTCTGTACATCTTAGTTTGATGGTAAGATTTCTACTTCAGGATTTGTTTTCATTCAAAGTGTGAATAGAAAACAGTTGGCACATTGAAGATTTCTCATGCATGTTTAAAAAATCATGCTTGTCATCAAAATATTCAACAGTAATATCAATATTGCAATACTTAGTATACCATAACATTGGAATCCAAAGAAATTGAAATGAGTCAGCATGAAGTGTTATCCTCTTATCAGAATAAATTAAGAGTATTGAAATAATGCATTTCTGCTCTCTGCCTTTGAAAATGTCATTGAAATCACCACATTCTCACAAAAGATTTGGATTTTCCTTTCCACCTGAGAAGTGTATGCTGTATGCTCTCCATCAGGTGAGATGGCAGAGAGGCAGAAGGAAAGGGTAAGCTGGGCAGTGCAGATTTACACAGGAGTAAGAGAGAGCAGGCAAGTGCTCTGTGGGGTGTGCTAGTGGGTGTTTATTCACACGTACCTGCTTAGAGGGATCCGTGGGCAGCTCTGAACATTGTGATGTGTCCAATTTCTTTCTGTATGAGTAAAGAAGAATATGAATACTTGAAAAGCCGAAGCCTGTGCTGGAGTAGAAAAGCCAGCCCTACTACAAAGAAATTCTTGTGCCTCTAATTACCCTTCTTCACCTATAGGTGGAATTTCCACTCCAACAGCTTTAGCAAGGAGCCTGTCAGCCTGGGAGGAGATTTCTGTTTGTCTTTGTACAGCAAACACTGGCTCTGTTGTGCAGTGCCAGTTTCTGATTCTAATGATTTCGTGAATTCATTCTCTTTTGTACCTCAGGGAAGGAAGAAGTGATCCTCTTGAAAATTCAGATAATTGCTTTTATTTGATTTTTATTAAACCTCATTCAAGAATAATATGATGACTTTTTTTATTACATTGTTCATCACTGTGGCATTTTTAAATTTGCTTTTCTAAAAGAAAGAATTTACTAAGTCAAAGATTTAATTCTATGATTTTTGCTGAAAGAAAACCGGGAGCTCTTTTTGAGGTTTGTTTTGATTTCAAACACTTTTGTCATATTGGTGTCTATCTACTATCTCTGCTTGCTCTCTTTCACAGCCCAGGCTCCTTGCCCAGCCCATGCTGTGGATTATTGCTGGTGCGTCGGGAGCTGGCTGGGCTGGCACGGCCCTGGCTGGGCCGGGCTGCTGCTCCTTCTCCCCTGCTGTGGCTCACATCGCCTGGGAGACGCTGATAGCGGCCCTGGGGAAACTGCAGGCTCCAGCTCCATCGGGAGATAAGCACGGGGTCAGGCACAGAGCTGCCATGGGGGTTATTCCACCACAGAGCAGGAGGTGGGTGACCACTCAGTTTTCCTGCTGGAGAGCAGGCACGGCTGGCAAAGTCCTGTTCCTTGCTTCCTTCCTCCTTACTCCATCCCTCCATCCATCC
Source organism: Melozone crissalis (assembly GCF_028551555.1). Lineage (NCBI taxonomy): Eukaryota > Metazoa > Chordata > Aves > Passeriformes > Passerellidae > Melozone > Melozone crissalis. The sequence goes on along the minus strand of NW_026535797.1, from coordinate 23,883,309 downwards.
CTATAAATCTCTTCTGTAGCTGATGTTACAGGTATTATTCTCATTGTATACACAGGATGACTGATGAAGAGAAGCAAAACGTTTTGCACTTAGGAGAAATAAAAGTAGACAGAATTCAGGACTGACCACTTGATGTTCCTTACATATAGTAAAGAATATGGGTCTGGGAAATTTAATCTATTTAGCTCTTTGCTGCCAGTGTGGCATCATCCACCGTCCTTTAATAAGTCACACACAGAGCTACTTGATGTGTAGTTTTACGAGAGCTGTTATTTTAGGAGTTGGTCATTTAAAGGTAAGTGTTTAGGAACATGAGATTTTCATATACTTTTAAAGCAAGTTTTCCCCTTTTTCCATTTTATCACAGGAAATGACATCTCACTATACTGTCAGGACTTTGTAAAAGGCTCTTTTTACTCGCAAAAAGATTTTAACAAGAATCCACTCATCTTAGTTAATCCCTTTAAACCGTGTCAATATTTACTTTGAAGTGGAGTTTCAAATACTTGATGAGCTGCACTCTTAGTTTAATCAGGACAATTCCCATTGACTGGGAATCACAGCTGAATGCTGCTGGGGTTTACCTGGGGTCCTCCTAACTACAACTGGTGATGGCAATAAGGGTGATGGGATGTCTGTTGTTAGCACATGCATCTGTCCATGAGTAAGTGGGTCCCCCAGGACTGCTTTTAGTCAGCTGCTGGGCTCCTGTCACATCTGTGATGTTCTCTACCCCCCACAAGGTTTCCAGAAGGGCCCATGGTCATTAAAATAATCAGCGTGGGACTTACAAAACAGCATGTTCACTCTTGTCTGTTCATCCATGTCTTTTTGGGAGATATGTGGCAACTTGGCAACAGCTTGGCCCCTGCTCAGAAGGGTGACAGAGAGGACCAGTCACAACCCCCAGCAGCTTGTAGAGGGCTACGTGCCCTGAATGAGCAGCAGTTTTGTCACCAAAGGCCTGTAAATACAGACAGGACTTCAACAGCTCTTAGAGGATAATGGGCAGCTACAGTGGCTTCATCATAGGTGTCTTTGACAGAGCTAAAGACTCTGATAAGTACTGCAGCCACTTTCTATGGTTATCTGCAACCTTTAATTTGTGAGAGAAGCATAATTTTAATGCTGCTGGCACATAGACTTTTGTTTTCTAATTTTGATGGAGTAATGGAAACAGACTTTGCACTGCAGGACAGAATACAGGCAGATGGAGCACCATTGCATTATATAGGTACCCTATTTCCCCTTCCCTTTCTTGAGGCAAGGGACAGGTTGTTTCATACCACATGGGACAGCTTGCCCTTGCTCTTCTCTGGTAGCAGATGTTTTTGGATCAGAGAAGTTGCTTGCTCCAAGATGTGGCTGACATTACATTCCTTAAGTTATCTGGTCATTGTGTCCTACTCACATTCTCAGTATTGCTAAGAAATTTCTGTTCCATTTAAAGCTGGATTTTCCTTTGGTTTTTTCTGCAACATGGAACAGAAAACAGTTGCTGTCTGTAATGGCTGGGAAGTTTAATTCAGTAAGTCCTCTGTTACTGCAGTGGCACAGGGTATTCACAGTACTCTGATGCCCTTCTTGTCTGTCTGTGATAAATCATAAGTCCTTGGCCTTTTTTTTGTTTGGTTTGGTTTTTTAACTGTAGTTCTTATTTATCCTGGGGAGCATTAGGAAGCATTTCCATAGTGGAGGATGTGGAGTCATCATGCTTAGGAGCCTCCTGTCATTAAATATCCCCCCCCACCATTGTGGGAGTCACTTTGGGTGACTTGGGTGTCCTCTTCCAGTCCCACATCCCCAGCTAGGGGACATGTTTCCTATTTGGTAACATGGTAACAGAGAAAGGCCTCACCTCACTCTGGTGATCTTCAGTGGGGGACACCACAGGGATATAGAGAAGGCAATTGGAAAAATTAAAATCTTGCCTGGCTCCTCAGGATAAGGCCTGACTCAGACGCCATGTTCCTTGTCATTTCCCCAGCAATGTCTAACTTGGTCGCACACTGTTTGCTCTTAATGTTGGTGAAGCAAACTGAAAATTGTAAAGCTATGGCAAAGATCAGAAGGCAGAAAAAGGTGAGTAAATATAAACAGTGAAGTGAAAGAATGTGACTGGAGAGCAGCAAGTGCTAAATGGTGTGTTTCACAAGAATTTGAGCATGAGCTTCTCCAGGAACCACACACGTCTCTGCAACACAGCTCTTAAGTCTCCAGCTAGTCACCCTTTTCCTTCCAGATTAATACTCATTTTTGGACACCTCAGCTTCTGGCTACTGCTGGCTCTAAGGTATTTATTTTCTGAGAGTCTGACTTTCACATCATGTAATAAATTGCTGGGATATATGGGGCATGCAGAGAACTGCTGGGTGCATTTCAACTAAAAAAACCAGACTGGATCAATCTCTCTGCATAGACATATTTCATTTTGTGAGTAGGAAAAGAAGCTATAGATGATCTTTCTGGGTTTTTTCCCCACAAAGAGAAAAAAAAAAAAGTGGCAACAGCCTCTCTTCATTTTTCATTTCCTTTCTGGTAGAAGTTTGCTAAAATTAAACATTTTCAGAAATATTTTAAGCTTAAATAACTTTAAAATAGATCTGGATCTGAAATATAACTACATCAGAAATGCAAAACCTTTTCTCATTGCTTTCTCCCAATGTTAAAGATTCTTCATATAACCATGATCCAGTATTTTGGGATGCTGAGTCACTGCACAGAGTGACTCTGGAGTCCCCATCCGCTGTCACAGCTGTGGCAGTTCCTACCATACTGAGTTTTCTCCCATGTTCTAACTGCTTTGCAGTATAAATGGGCAAAGGCACTGCTTCTTTGATTGATCTCTTTGGAATCACTCAAAAATAAACCAGCACATGTCAGATGAACCCTACATGCTTTGTCTCTCAGATTCTTCGCCATCTGGAACAGTTTCCTTACGGCTCAAGAGTTTTTTCCTGAAGACCACCCCCCACCAGGCTACTGAAGTATACTTGTCTCTTCCTCTCTCCTCTCCAAAAACTTCCTTTTGAACATTATGAGTCAGTTACACGTTTCCTTATTATTGTCTGGTCTCATGGTTGGTCAGAGGAATGTTCCATGTCAAAGTCTGTTTGTTGTCCTTTAACAGTGCTTGAATGGATGACAATCAGTTCCAGTGGATTCCCAGCCATGCTGGCATTTAGGAGAGCAGAGCAGCTCTGCAGCAAATCTCTCCATCATTCCCATTTATCCTGTGCTGGTTTCATTTGCTGTTTTGGTGCATATGAATCATATCCTTGTGAAGGAAACTAAGCCAGAAGTTCTACTCGAGGTTCATGCTAATAGTGCTTCAATCCCTTTAAAGAGAAAAGAGATCCATGGCTTACACTTAAACCACATGGATTTGGGACGTCCAGTCCAGTAAATCAAACTAAATGCAGTCTGAAGTGAAATGCCGAATCACATGCACTCTAAACGTGACTGTGAGCCCTCACAGCCCTCTGCACTGTCCTGCTGCTCTGCTCTCACTGTGCCTAATGGCTCACTAATGTGGGCAAAGTCAGAGGCGCATAAAAGGTACAGCAGTTTTATATCATCAGCTTCCTAAAATCAATGAGTTCATAAGTTTCTGAGATCATTTAAGCTCCTGACTTATGTCTTCAGGCAGCCAGCAATATACAAATCGTATAGTCTACAGTACCTGCAGAGCTGAATTTGTTAGAAGGTGTTACAATAATTAATGGATTTGTAAGTGATAAAAAGATGGGGTGAGCAGAGCGATCATCTATCAGTATTTCACCTATTGGGAGCTATGATTAAGTTCTTGAAGCTTTGAGATGTGGTCAGGCTGCAGAGCAGTTAAGGATAACAAGTGAAGACTGTTATCAGGTCCAATTACTCTCTAAAGGAAATTAAGAGAGGCAGAATATAATTACTTGAACTGGAATATAGCCAGGGTGTTGGGATGATCATTTGCTATATGACCATTAATGACTGTGGTAGAAAACTGTGGATTTAATGCCATGAGGTAAATATTCAGTCTCACCAAGCAGTCTGCTCATTAAGAATAATATGGATGCAGTCATAAAAGAATGTTAATTGAATCTTGTGTTTGGGTGAGCATTCATCTTGTGAAACCAAGTATCAGCACTAGCATCACTCAAAATACATGGAAATGCTGTTTAACATCTGTTGGGGGTAGAGAATCCAAAGGGTTATATAATTATATATATTATATATATTATATATATTATATATAATTTTTTTTGGTTCTGATGATAAGGGATAAGATGAAATTTCCATAGTTAGTGCAAACTGGCCTCTTTTGGAAACTACAGAAGCAAAGATACAGGGATGAAAGCAAAACTGCTAAGCAGAATGGATTTAAGGAATGGCTTATCAGAAATACTAGGCATAAAAATAAGATTTTGAGATTTCATAGAAGCCAGAGTGTTTAGCAAATTATGTGCTACTTTGCCTTTTGTCCTTCTTCTGTCCTGAAAGTAATAACAAGATTTTGTATGTCAGTAGTCTTTCATGCATTTAGATTACCTTTCAATTGAGTTTCATAGCACTCCAAAACAGAAGGATAAACACTATATGATAATTGCTTTACTTTTTACTGCAGTGCAGCAGACACATAACCACATTATCAGTAGAGGTGTGAAAAAAAAATCAGTGCTTGACAATGTTTGAAGAATTTGAGATGGTAAGAACCAATTTTATACTTTTAACATTTGAGAATAAAAGCTTTAGTCCTGTGACTATTTCCGTGCAATACTTTGGACATCAGCTACCAAGATGGTCACATATATCTTTTATACCCAACCTAGTAGTTCATATCAATACCCCTTAGGATGCTGAGCACTCCAGCAGTTGCCAGACTTTGCAAACTTCTAAAATCCTCTGCTAATGAGAGGTGGTTTGCTTAATTAATGCCTACAGTGGCCAGGGCTTCACAGCTCACCTGAAGAATGTGGAATATGTAGCTGCTCTGTGTCTCTCTTCACATAGTGCACAGGTTCAGTCAGAAAGATCCCTCTGCTGAAACAGGTGAGCTGTATCCACAGATGCTCCTACAAGAAAGAGCTTAGAAGAGGCATGTCTGAGTCTTCATCAGCTTGAGGAAGATCCTGAAATTATGTAATTTGGATACAAAACTAATATCCACTAACATAGTTTATTGCATAGTTTTTTAGTAGAGCTGAATTTACTCAAGAGGCTCCTGTGCTTGCTAATTTTTTGCAAGGAAATCTTGATAGACTGTGAAAAAATGTTAAATACAGCTTGTGAAGCTTGATGGTAAAAGACTGGCCTCTTAAAAATGCATGAGACTTGTTCCAAAACTTGAAAGGAGACTATCCCAATTCCATGGGATAGTCTCCTTCACATAGCAGGTGAGGATTTTTTGTAAACTGATGAACTTGCAGAAAGGTTCATCCAAACCCAGAGAAAATGGTAAAGACATTTGTGAATGAAGACAGAGGAGAGAGAGAAATGGCAGTTTCTCCTCCAACTGCTTTCCTGAAAGTCCCACAAGCCTTCTTGTACTTCTGGAAGAGCCAGAGGTAAGAGATCTGTTTGATTTAAATCAAGAGAATCTTGTTAAAAATATTCAAGCCTCTGAGAGAGCTGCTTACATTAGCATGATTATTTAGTCTGGAAAAAGGACTACATTGCAGTCATCTTTGGGAGGCCCAGAGTGCCAGCTGCAACTCCTGTAAAAGGAAATTCCAGCCAGCACAGAGAGTGCTCCTGTTCCCATTGCCCAGAGTTCCCTGTGCCTGGCCAAGGCTTCTGCAGGCTCTGAGCCCCTCTCACCTACTGCTTTTCTACAGAGTCAGAAGAGTCCTGTCATAAACACACACCTTTTCAGAAAGAAAGGACCAGACCTGCCTTCTGAGGCGCCACTGACAATGTTAATAACTTATCTGGCAGAGGACAACCAGAAGAAACCGGATCTGGAACTGGCAAAGGGACCTCAAGGTCAGCCCTATTTCAGCACATTGCATTTCATAATGGAATGTGAACAATAAATCCCATCATGTCTTTAATAATTCAATAGTTAGCATGCTGGGAGAGGAGAAAGTCTGTGGTCTAGTGCATCAAGTTTTATTCCATTTTCTTACTTCTGAGCCTGTAAAGGCAGCTAACAGCACTTAACCCAACTGCTGCTGTTGCTACATAGGAAAACATTCATTAAACTGCACAACTCTGAGAAGAAGAACCCTTAATTCATCAGCCATGTACATCAAAGGGGGATCTTTTACAATATCATTACATGAAGGGTATATTTTTTTTCCTTTTTAACTGAAATTATGACAGGTCAGTCCCTCAGGCACCTTGTAACAGTGGTGGCCATGCCACAGGTTGTGAAGGATTTTATTAACCATGAGGCCTTTCATACCACTGCCTGGAATGAAGAGGAACTTTATTCTAGCAGAAACATCCAGGATATAGTGAGCAAACATGGGTGCTGGAACGTGCTGCCTTGTGCAGAAAAGAACCTCCTGTGTACCCACAGGGTAAGTTGACAGCTCCATGGACCATGTCTGATGTCGTGTGGTGTCAGATGCTGTGCATGGGCAGCTGACATGCAGGCATGTCCCCTAGTACTGGTCAGAATAGGAGTTTGTGAGAAGCAAATGAGGATGTAAAGCTTGGGCGGGTGGGTTGGCTAGAGGGAGGAGTTTTAAATGTAATTGCAGTTCCCAAATTTGTTGCTCAGAGCAGCTAAAGATGATTGAGCAGAGAGAAAGAGGCATCTGACTTTTTTAACAGGTATAAGCTTATAGAAAACTTCTTCTTCCTTCTCTTATGAGTTTCCAAAGGTGTTCTGTTTCCCTTCTACTCTATTGCAGTCAAGTACCCATACTGAGGCCTTGGAGCAAAGCCACAGTTCCAGTCTTTATTTCTAGCCTCCTGGTATAAATCCATAAATAAAGTAAACCCCCTTATGGCAGAGTAATCTTCAAGAATGCCCCAACATGAATAACCTTTTATATAACTCTTTCCCTGCAACTGAAATGAAGCTCATCTGATTTATCTCTTTTGTTATTGTCATTGTGGACCACACTGAGAGTGACCAGGTTCCCCGTTTGCTGGCAGATAAAAGACCCAGAGTACAAGAGATAGCAGGAGGCAGTTCAGTGGCAGAGCACTGGCAAAGCCCCCTGGCAGAGGCAAACCCCTCAGCTGCCTGGGCACGGCACTGCCACAGCTGCTGGGAGTTTCTCTGCTGCCTGCTGAAGTCTGTGGCAAAAGGAAAAACCAAATAGGAAGTAACATTTAAGTTTGGTTTTAAAATTAAGATGCAAATCTGCTACACAAATATCCTACAGCAGGCAAGTCCAAAGGGAGCATGTTTCATTTTGGATCAGCTTAAATTTCTTAAACTAACTTCACTGACATTTGTCTTGTGCTGGTTAATTTACTTATGTCTGCTTTACACGCTCACACTAAGCACAGATAAAGTTCTCCACACAAAGGTTTGCACTGGCATGACAAATCTTGGGCTGTAACAGAAATGTTTTTGTACCACTCTGGCCCTGTGCAGCCACCACTGTGCACGGTTATTTGCTCTTGGCGGAACATTTGCTGTGTCACAGGCAGGCTGGGACGAAAACGGGAATCAGCCTTTTGCCAAGGAAGATGCACAGCAGACTTGAACAGCTGAAGGGAGGAATGGAGGCAGTTGAAACCTTGTGGGTAATTTTTAGCTAATCCTGTCTTTCTTTCACCAGAAAACACTAATTTAAAATATTTGATTAATATGGGTATTAAAAATATAGAGGGATTTCAATGCCCTGTGAAACTTGTAGTGATTTTAGGAGTAGAAGAATAAAGTTACTGTAGAAAGTTAATCTGAAAATTTGTAGGGATATTTTTTCCCCTCAAAAATTATCCTGCTCTAATCAGTTCTAATTCTCTCTTTATAAAGGAGAAAGAATGAGTTCTGTAGAGTATTTTGAGAAAGGTAAAAGTTCTCAATCTTCACTTCCTAATCCTCCCACACCCCAAAAATGCCTTTACTTGGAGAGTTACACAGTTTACTTATCCAAAACAGAAGTTAGAGTCCCCCTTTCTCATACACCCTTCATCCAGTGTATCACAGTTCCTATCACTCCTTATGGCTGCTTCTGCCTTTCACAACAGATAGATAAAAATAAACATGTGCTTCTAGTTCTGCTTTTTAAACCATTAGAACACATAAGCAGAAGAATAACATCAAGAGCTCAGTGGTTTTTTCCTTTGTACCGTTGTGCAAATGCTGAGTCTTTTGGGGAGCAGCAGTCAGCACTCCCCATCATAGTGACTGAGCAGGGTCTGTGGGGACGAGGGTCAGTCTCCCACCTTTGAGGGTGGAGGAACAGAAATGTAGAAAAAGCTCCTGCTTATTTAGGGCAGGAAGGAAGGCATTTTTTTCTGTTCTAAAGCAAACTGCAATTTCAAGCTCTCTTTGAATACCTTTCAAGTACATCTGCTGTAAAGCCTTTGGAGCCACTGTTATTTACCAAGTAGGAAAGTGCAACCAATGCAGATTATAAGAGCTCTTTTCCAAGAAGAAAGCAAGAAGTATGCACTCTTCCAGCATCCTACCAGGGCTAAAATTATGGTGGTTGCACTTTTAGGCAGGCAAACAGTCATTTAGCATAGTACTTAGCCTGTACAATCGGTGCTTGCAATGATTAATGGATAGGTTAATTTTCTCTATTTCATTTTAAATAAATAGCCCTTTTGGTTAGTTCTCTGCATATTAAGCTATGTGCATGCTATGTGCAAAGCCATCCTGGTATATCTTGTCCCCAGGCACTACAACACTTTCATTTCCCAAGTTTATTCCAATCTTGACCAAATGAAGCAAAGGAAATATGAATAATTTTTTCCTTTTCTAGTTGTTGTCCCAGATGTTTTCATTGCCATTACTTTTCATTTCAGCTGTTGAGTAAATCAAGGGTCTGGCACTGTTCAGAGTGATTTTTTCTTCTTCTGGTCTTTTACCTGCACTTACAAGGTTACGTTTCCTGAAAACATCTGCTATCACAAAATTGAGCTTTAGAATTTAAATATATTTGGGGCAAATTCATATTAGAAACAAATAGGTATGGATCTGACTTAATGACTTCAATTTAACCTCAAATAATACAGGAATGAGCTGCATATATATGAACTAGGAAACCAGGGAATTATTCTGCTGTGTTCTCTAGGTCCATTCTACCCATGATTTATTTTAAATTACTTTGTGTAGGATCACCTTCTTTTAGCATGTCACTATATATGACCATTTGTGCATGCAGAAGTTGATCATATCATAAATAGCTGTGGTGCTGGGATGAAACTACAAAATTCTTTTAAGGTGCATCTTTACATTGTCTTCACACCAAGGTTGGTAGCTGTGTGAGATGGAGGCTGCATAAGAAAGGTCTCTGAAATAAAAGCAGAAAAACTGGCAAAAACTTAACTTTCACTGGGACCTGGTACTTTCCCAACTCAACAAAGAAATCTCATCCTCTCTCTCCTTGTTGCCCAGGACATTCTGCCATGCAAAATCCTGTATTTCATCTGTAACATTTTATGATGGTTGGTTCAACTCTGTTCTGTCACTGCAGAAGGATTAGTGATTGCTAACTTCTCACATGCCCCTTCCTCCTTCCCTGCTTTAAATGACAAATCAACTCACTGGGAGTCAGACACCAAAACCATTTATTTTTTTAAATGCTACCAGGCATCAAGGTCTGTCTCCAGCTACCTTTGTAATTTTGGCCTGACTGCACTTGTCACTCATAAGATCTACAGTTGTGGAAACTGTCAGCAGTACAGCGGTATAAAATTCAAACAGTCTCTGTGTGGTAGTGTCTGATAAGATAAGAAAAGTTATTTTGTGATTTCAAGATAGTTTGTCTCCTCTGACAGCTTTCATTTCAGTGTTAAGGAGTTCTTCCACAGCATTTGTCTATACTTTTAGGAAACATAGTTTAGGAAACAGTTTACTTGATTTTTTAAAATATAATAAAACTGTCAATACTGATTATTAAATGAAATTAGGATTCCTAAATGAAATATACTTAATATTCTAATATATGCATTTTACTATTGCATTTCATCAGGTTTCACTCTATTTCACTGAAAAATATTCAATCAGAAAAGAAAAAATCACATGATACAGTTTTCACTAAAGTACTGTTATTTTTTAGGTTAGTTGAAATGTTGAGAAATGATAGTGAGGAAGAACATCTTGAAAATTTTAGGTTGCCTTTTTAAAGACCTGGTGTCTTTGGAATGGTGTAAAAAAAGAAAAGAAAAAAAGAGTAAAATCTGCAAAATAAGACCTTCATTCTGGAGTTTCATTCTGGCTGGGGCTCATGTAAGAACATCATTTCCTGCTTGGGAAAAGGCTCTACTTTCTCCTTAACAGAGATGGTCCTGTTCTCATTTTCTTTATTTTCTGTTTATTTTGGACCAGCATTTCTAGGACTTCCAAGTGTGTTACAATCATGAGACTACAGTACATACATTACCTGCTGCAGGCAGTGCCCCTCAGTTTCATCAGTCTCTCTCCTGGGATCAAAAGGTTTTCTCTAAGCAAGGTGAGGGCAATATGATCTCACAACTCCCTCTAAGACACTATTGCAGAAAAAAATCTTGGTTTATATTGTGATAGTTTGTGTTCTTCCATGTATTCTCCAGTCATGAATGAGGTCTCCTGAGTGCCTTTGCCATGAAGCAGAGCTCCCCTGAGATTTACCAAAGGTGTTCTGGAGCACTGCCCATGTCTGTGCTGCCATCTCTGTCCATAGAGCAGCTTTGGGCTCTGCTCTGCAGGTTCCTGCTTTTCAAAAATCAGTCTCCCTATGGGCAGGGGTGCCATGAGCAAGTGAGCTGTGAGGAGATGCTTGGCCACGTTCTGATAAAATATTAATGAGATCAATTGGAAATCAATGTCAGTTTTATACTCCTTGCAGAGTCATTGCTGGATTTAAGCTAATGTAGAGCACTTCCAAAGTACCCAAATGCACAAAGCTTTTCCTGCTTGCAAGGGAGAACCTCACAGAAATGAACTGCCCCACACAAACCAAATTTGCTCAGGACTACATGCTCTCTCTCACCAGCATCCACAGTCTAATTCTTATCCCACCTTATGATCATTCCTAGCAGTTCCCTTTCTCCTCCTGCCTGCACAGCTGCAGTGTGGAAGTTTCCCCATCCCTGCTCACTCTGCAGCTCTCCAGGAGCCGTGCACACAGACACGTTCACAGCCTGCATCTCAGCATTGCTGCAGGACACAGAGGGGCCCCCCAGGGCAGCAGCACTGCCCAGCCACACTGCCTGGGACAGCTGGGATGGGAGCTTTCCTCACTGCTCATGTCCTGACTCTCAGGCATGGGTGGAGGTGTGCTATGACCTTAAAGTCCTCCTGAAAAAGATAGTTAAACAGATTAAGTTGGCTGTAAGTCATGTTCATTTCCAAATTTTCTCTGTTAAAGAGAAGGTAATATGTGGGTTTTTTTGAACAGGACACAGCATTCTCTGTCCAGGGGTTTACTCTGGAAACTAAGTTTACAAACTTTTGCTGGCAGCTTAGAAAAGTGCAACAGCATAATAACATTTCCTCAGTATGTAGCCTAACTTGCTGCTTGGGCAGGCAAGTTTTGGAAATTTTGGACAAATGTATGGAGGGCTGCTGGAATTCATTTTAGCAGCTAATATGCTGAACTTCTAAGTAAGTAAGATTGTGCTGGTATATTTTTTTAAAAGATTGAACTATTTTTTTATTACATTGAAGATTTGTTCTTTATCAGAATGAAGAACAGAAGAGGTTTAATAAATGCTCTTCCCCTCAGAGTCCTTTCCCTTTGAAAATTTTAACTGCACTGACATCCAAGGGTCCATTTCACAGACCATGGACTTGGGGACAATATTCTCCTTTAATGTAAGGAGAGGTCTGACCCAGGTCCCCAGGAGAAGACCCAAAGCCATCATTACATGCAATGCTCATCAGCCTTAAGTACCAGCCAGCAGACCATTGGAACAGGTTTTGTGTGGGGGTTTTTGTCTTCAGTTTCTGTGGTGTGTGACCGAGTTGAACTTTACAAATATCAAATAGACCTGTGGCCAGACTGCTGTGGCTGCAGCATGTACAAGGGAAAAAGAGAAAGGCACTCTTTGAAACTTGTAATTTTCCTCTCTTTGCTTTCTGTGCATTGTACTTTTAACATTTTAATATCCCTGTCTATATTTAGAGGCACCTGCCAGCCTCTTGGGCTGCAGCACCACAGAGATCACAGCCAGAGTGTGCTGGCTCCACTGCCACTGGCTTTGTCCTCTTCTTTCCTCTGCCTCAGGTAACTCTTGCATGTAAATATATTTTGCTTCCTGTTCTGTAGAACTGAAGAACCACAGACTAGTTAAAATGGGCAAAAGAGCCTGCCAATAATAAGTGGATGTTTCAGAAACATGATTTAAGAAGTCTTGACTGGAAATCAATTAAAGTCCATCACAGAGTACTTGAACTTCAAGACATTTTAGTATGAAGTTGAGGCAGGAGAGAACACCATCAGGGTCCTTTATAATGGAGAGATCCAGTGTTTTCATAAAGAGATAAAAGCAGACTTTCCAAGGACAGAACACACTCCCTCAGACTTTTGCGCAGGATTCAGACTAAACAACCTGAATTTAGTCGAGATTTTCCTTTCTCTTTACACATAAACCAGCAGCCATACTGTGCAGATCTGTGTGGTTTGTGTAAACAGCAAAATCAAGGTGTTTTCTTACATTTCTAATAATAGTTTTAACCTCTATTCTGTGTATGTCCCAAGACTGGGGACATCAATAGTACTGTAATCTGCTTGTTCCATTTATATTATTTTTCAATATGCAAGTGTGCTTATGTTTTTTGATAAAAAATCAGCCTGTTAATTACTCAGAAAGGTTTATATTAAACATATATATTAAAGAACTTGTCATGTCAATCACATCTGTGGCCTACTGGCTCATCCTTACCCAACCCTTCACAGTATAAGGCTTTTCTGGGAGTATTCTGGTGTGATCATCAAGTGCAGTATGTGATCATAATTCAGAGAAAAAGAAACAGGAATTGTATTGCAAGTCACCATATGACTGTAAAATTGTTATTTTAAGTAATTTTTTGTGCAATTGCTTTAAACTCTTTTGGAGATTACTAATTTCAGAGTTTTAAGGGCATTCCTCTAAAAAATAGTGGCCACAAATTAATAAATGCAATGATTTAGGGGCCTTTGCCCCATTTTATTAACAAAATCCTAGAACAATTTATTTTAACATTTAATCACTACTTTTAAAATTTTTTTTGAAAGAAGGCCATCATGTGTTTCATGTGAGCGCTGAAACACAGTGCCTCAGTCTGACTTTCTGCTGTTACCAGCACAGAGACTGATATAGTGAAAAATAATTCTTTCACTCCAGGGCTTTCTTTCCTGTACTTTATGTCCAAATATCTTTGCCCTGTGGCATAATATCCTAATTTATTTAATGTGTACTCAGTTTCAAGGTCCAAGTCTCTCAAGTGGTTTGCAGGATATTGTTCAGTGATAATCTACAATATAGGAGACTGACAAAGAGTACAAAACATACACAGGAATAGTAGGGGTTGCAATACCAGGCTGCAGTACAGAGCAAGAAGTAACACAGGCAGCTTTATAGTGGAACTTGAAACTAACAATGTTTATAGTGTAGATTTAGAAAAAATATATAAAATAATAAGGCTAGTTGGGGAAACAAATGTCTGGTAGAGGAGAAGTGCAAGAATGGGGAAGACAGTTCTCTAGGAGTTATCAGATTGCACCTGGAGAACAGAGAAGCTAAATTTAACCAGCAAGGAGAAGTTTGCAAGAATACATATAAATCTTAACAGTGTGGTTAAGCAACATAAAAACACTGAAATCAACCAGATTCTGATATTTAATGCCTCATGTCCCAGGAGCTGACTCAACAATAGCACAGTAATATTTCAACATACATTTTACAACATATTTCCCTTGCCAATGTGCTTAGGCCAATCCATAATTAGACATAATAATTAGGAGCCAGGTAATATACTATTTGAGTTGAATTAATGTTTTGCAGTAAAGACAAACACTTTTCTTGCTTGAATTTTCCTTAAGAAACCTGTATTTCCTAGGGATTGCCAGCTTACTACTTTGATTACTGCTTTGTCAGTTTTCTTGAATTGCAATGATTACTGTTTGTCTGGACTATTCTCAGTCACCTACACTTACACAGGAGCTAAATCATAGATAAAATAGAAGCTGAGAATTTGAAATTTTGTTTTGTGTAGTCCTATTACGTTATGGTTGTTACACACATGGGTTCTTTTGAGGTTACATCTCTAAGAAAGTGAGGTCAGGTCTTCCTGTCAGGGCTATCATTTAAATCATCAGAAACTGTTCTCTTGACATGTTCAGTGGAGGCCACATCCCTTTCAGGCTTGTTACCTTCTGCTGGCCTCCCTGTGATCACTAACAGAGGAACTGCACATGGACACACACAGCCCTGCCTTGCCTTTCAGCTCCTCTTCAGATCCATGTGGGAACCCCTGGGGAGGATTGAGGCAAGGATCTGCCTGTGTTTATCAAAAGGTGGCCAGTATGATTAGCCATTTTAATCTAGAGTCCTGGCCACCATGCTTAGGACTTCCAGGATTTCTATGCTGCCATGGAAACACATACAAAGATTTACCAAGGGAAGAAAAAAAAGGAAGAAAAAAGAGACAGAAATCTGGGAAAGGCAGTAGTGTTCAGGGGATGAAGTTTAATCCTCATTAACTGGTGTAATGTTGAATATGATTTGCTGTACTGCAGCTTTGTTAGTCAGCTAACAGCTTGATTTTACAACTGTGAGCACATACAGTTAACATTTTTATTTAAGAAATCCCAATAAAGGTAATATGCCTTCTCCTGTAGCTATGGCTTGAAAAATAACTGAGTTAAAGCTGAGTTTCTTTATATGGTACTTAAAATTTAATAGTGTTTTTTTTCTTTTATTGATCTTTTGAACACTTCATTTGATACCGAAAGTAGAAGGAAGCTGAATCACTCGTTCCAAAGCCTTAAGGCAAGACTGGGCAGCCCAGATCTAAACTGAAATCTGAATATTGAAAGATCACCTTTCATCTATGCTGCTAAAACAAAACCTCCATTTCCTCCTCATCTTCCTGAACTTTGGAGTGGCTGATCTTGTCAGCCTGTGTAGAGGCTGTGGAAGAGAGCACCTGAACTGTCACACCAGCCTTGGCTACAAATTGCTGCCTCTTCTAGACAAGAGCATTTTCTTCTGTATAGAGCATACCCTCTGCTTTTACTGTGAAATAATTAAAATGCTGCAGTAGAATTCAAATAGCACAAGCACCCTGTGTGGCCCCACCACCTGCAGCAGTTGTGGCTCTGCTGCTGGTGGCACTGTCCTGTTGGGGGCACATTTGCTGTATGTGCAGCTCTACAGCCAGGATGGGCTTCTGATTTCTCACCCTGGCTATGCTACACAATGTGATTAAATTAGATCTCTTACATTGTTCACTGACTTCTGGTAAATTACACCTTTGATTTCTGGTCCAATGAAAAGGTGCTAATTATCTTTTTAAGTGCTCATTTAATGTTCTGCAGTGACATAAAGCATGAGTGCTGCCTCCTGCATGCCCAAACCTTCCAGAGGTTTCTCCCAGGCTGCTCACTCTCATCAGCCTTTTTCATTTTTCCTCTGCTCCTTCCCTCTGTCCCTCCAAGGCACCTGCTGTGTGCCAGTTCTGCAGCTGAATAAATCTACAGTGTTGTTTGCTGCAACTGGCTCCATTTTAACCCATGAAAAAAAAAGAAAATTGGCATCCTGTCTGCATTGCCCAGCTTGAATTAATGTTTTTCTCTTAGATGGAGTTTAGCAGACCTCTCTTTGCAAATGGCTGCCCCTACTCTTCCCTTGAGAAAGAAGTTTGTATGGGGAAGCATTTCACCCATGCCTTACACAGCCTGCGCCTGCCCTTTATGTAAATAGTTTATGAAAGGTCTCTGCTGTTGACTGTGCTTATGTGAGCAGTGGCGCTTGGAGGCCAAGGTGCCCAAACGCACCCACCAGGACACACACAGCCCTGGGGAGCAGCTGCTGCCAGGGGCTGTTATCTCCTGGAAAGCAGCCCATGGCCTGGGCCCCCCACCCCCAAAGTGGTGGAACCCTGTTAAAGTCCATGGATGTCCCTTGGATAGCTGGGACCCTGTCCTGCTCTCAAGTTTCTCACTTCATTCCCTGTCCCCAGACCTGGATCCAACCTCAGCAGCTCAGCTGAGCTGTGCCAAAGCTGTGGCTGCTCCCCAGGCTCCCAGCTCTCACAAGGGGACACGGCAGTGAGTCTGCAGAGGGATTTTCACAGCAGCTTTCTGGCAGCCTCACCTCCCCTCCTCAGGGAGAAACTGCTCAGCACTGGTGGCTCCCTCTCTACTGGCTCTGGCCTCAGGTTTTCAGTTGTGGCTTTACTGCAAGGAAAGCAGAGGCTTAAAATGCAGTTGTCACCTAAGTGCATGTAACTACATTCTGTAAAAAACCTGCCAGATTCGAACAGCCTGTATTTAAATAGTGGGAAAACCCCAAATATTGCTTTTCCAATTGCTAATGCCATCCCTGCCAGCTCTCCCTGTGTGTTCTGGTGGGTGTCCCCAGAGCATCACTGCCCCACAGCTGTACACTGGGCAGGGTCTGCCCCACACTCTGGGTTACCCTGCCCCTGGCAGGCCTCAGCCTTTTGCCAGGCTGACAGCCAAAAATGTTTCAGTTTGGGTACTATAGATGGTGAAAATCCAGCACAGAAGCAGAGTGGCACTGACAGCACCCAGTGCCCTGTCTCTGTGGGAGAGGCCTGCTGATGAACCCACTCATTTATTACAGGTGGACCAGGCTGAGGCTGTTTCACAGGAGATTTTCCCCTCTCAGTCTGAGCACTGTGAAACCTTTTCCCTGCTAGCTCTGTTGGCTGCAACCTGTTGGCTGTGTCTCAGCAGGGGCTCTGCTCACAACTAACAGGCACAGCCGTGCTCCCGGCCTCTCTCCCAGTACAAAATCTGTGGAGCACAGCAGTGGCCAGTTTCAGCAGGGCTGGCTGGCATGTGCTCATCTACTTCTATTAGGTTTCTCTTTGAAAGCACTCTGGCTTATTTTTTGTTGTTACTTCCAAAGACGATTAAATATGCCCTAGTTTGAACTTGAAGAATTATTTTGCTTTCACTCAAACATCCAGCTATGCTATATGAAACCCAGGCTTTTGAGGCTGCTGCATGAGAACTGGGTTGCTCCCATCTCCTTTTGCAGAATCCTGCTGCCAGAGGTTTTATGCCCTAATCATTACAAAGACAAATATTCCCAGGTGTCATAGTGAAGCACAGTTATTAAACAAAAAGAAAGAGAGAAAGAAAATAAGCTACAAATCAGATTTCAAACAGCACTTAGTTTACTTTACCATCACTTGCTTGCTATGTGCCAGGGAACCTGTAGATATTTGTAGGAATCAAGCCACAGCGGTGAAGCTGCTCTCTCTGGCTGAGTGTGCATTGGGGCCATGCACCTGCTTGCCTCAGTTCTGGTCCTAGACTCAGTTTCTCCAGTTGCCCCCACCCTTAGACACATTTGCTACTGCACTCATTCATGGAGATCAAGCCCATACAGAGTGGACAGCTTCACTTCCAGGCACCACACCAGAGACAAAAGAACTTGGATTACATCTGTTCCCTAACCTGAGGCTGGGCACAGAGTAGCTCACTGGGGTTTGTGCTCTCCAATGCCTCTGCAGCTCCTCATGCCCCACAACATTCCTGAGGAAGCAGGCTGCTTTTGTGCCATGCTGTGCACCTTAGCCCTTTGGGCACCTTGAATGGAAGTGTCTCTTTTATGTGGTGAGGGCACTGGACAGACTGGAGAGGCTCACAATTATGTATTTTGACACAGCCAATCTCCTGCAAAGGACTGAAGCCCAGAGCACTGTAGACACAATTCAGTGCAACCCCATTGACCTGTGCTCCTGGCTTCTCTCTCTGGTGTGGGCCCTTGGGATGGGTTGGGGTAAGAGCATTTTCCTGTTCATTGTCATCACTTCTTCCAGCTCATGCCTCCATCAGGCCTGTCCTGCACTGAGCCCTTGCACGCTGAAATAGTTGCAGACATATTTTAATGAGGCCATGGGGGATGTAAGGACATCCGAGGACCAAAATAAGAAATTTTTTTCCTGGAATAGCACTTCTCCTTTACAACCTCTTTTAATATGGCTGCACTGAACAGTAAAACAATATTGACCTAACCACAGCAGTCTTCAGCATTTGGTCTCTACCAAAACTTTTCACAGTCCTTTATAGTTTGCATATCTCTTCACAGGTCTCAAATATGCAGAATTGAGAATAAATAAGACTATGTCAAGTAGAGAGATCTACCCAGATAGTAAGAAATATTACTCTATATATGGACCTACAGAAAAGACAGATTTATTTGTTTAGATGTAAACTGGGGAGAGTTTGTAGGTAGCAGTGATGTTTATGAGCTATTTATGGCCAACTTGTGAGGTGAGTCGTTGTTTTATTTTAGAGAAGGGAAATCTTGATGCATAAAAGTACGGGAGTGTGGTTGAACTTATTGGAGACACAATTTTTCTTACTTAAAATGCATTCTTACATTTCAACCAATGCAATGTGGTTTAAAGGAATACAGAGAAGGTAAGTCATTCTTTCAGAATAGTAATTGTTTTTGTCCTAAGAAGCTGTGAGGTTAAATTGTTAACACAAGATTTTTGATTTATGTGTGTGATATATTAATGACCCAATCCATTCCCCCAAAGAGCCATTTGGTTTCTAGCTTTTTAACTACTTTTTTTATTTATATTGAGGAAACAATCAAACTCTCATCTGGGACATTTTGCATTGACATCGGTATGATTGCTTTGGGGTTTTATAAAGGAGAATTAATTAAGGGCACTGATTCATGATTGAATCAGCTTCAACTTTGGTGGCTAAAGAGGTTACTTCTGAGGTGATAACCTCAGCTCTTCTGAACCCGACAGGAGTCATGAACCAGAGATGCCTCCTGCTGCAGCTCACAGCCCAGCATGTTAACATAAATTGAAATCAATAGATGTTGGAATGAGTACACTGTGTGCTGTGAACTGGGGTGGTCCCTTCTGCCACCCTGCTCCAGTATCTTCTGCCAGAAGGGTGGGATGGACATCAGGAAGTGATAGATTTTTCCATGGTCCAGAGCCTGGAAATCCCCTCTGTCTTGTACCATCAAGCTACAGCATGAAAAGCTGGATATTAAATATCACATCAAGCTGGATTTTTGTTAGACTCCTGTATCCGTTTGGCTTGGCTAGCACAACTAGTCTGGTTAATTTCAGAAGGAGTTTTGTGGAGGTTTATGGCTCTGCAAAACAATAAGCTAAATTCTGTATAATTTTAATTTGAAATAAGCCAGACAAAATATATTCTTCCCAGTTCACATCACCGTTCCCTGCACAATAAGTATTTTACACATGATTTTAGCTCAAAGGTGGGAAGAGCGCCAAGAATGAGTTCCCAAGGTATACAAAACCTTACTAAATTGGAATGTAGTACTAGGAAAAAAGTGCACATGCAGATGTGAATTGAACTGATCTTCAAGGGGACAACGTTTGCTTTTCCAATCCTATTCTCATTTCTACAGCTGCTGGTGATTAAAGCCCAGACTGTTGTAGCTACCGCCAGTAAAAGAAAAGCCTAAATGTAGGTAGTGTCTCCAAGACAGGAAAAATTGAAAACAAGGTGCTTGTGTCTGGCTGTTAACACCTGAGACAAAGACCAGAAATACAGCTGGGTAATTTTTTCAAGAGAAGAGACTTTCATCACAGAGGAACATTAAAAAAAACATAGTTCAATGTCAGTCAAAGTTAGTTGTGAATTTGTGCAAAGTTCAGTGAAGTAGGTTCTGCAGATTTTCTTGGAAGAAAACAACATGTGATTACATTCCTCAAATGCTTCTATTTTTGTCTAAAACTTGAGTTAAATATTTGAATAATGAAGGAGGAAAAAGACATCCCAAGTAAACCAGATGGTTTAGGTACTCTTGGAGTAGAGCAGAGGTAGGGACATTTTCTCAACTGCTTTTGTTTTTAAATCCATTACTTATATTCATAAAAAGTAGCAAATTTCTTTGATATTAATCTCAATTTCTGAAAATTTTGTATGTCAATTCATAGCTATTTATCTTACATGAATTTGGCCTGGAAACTTCTATAGATTTCACCTAATATCTACAGACTGCATTTGATCTCAGACCTGCCATATAGTCATTTCAGTAAGAATATACGTGATTGCAAAAATGTACAACATTCTTATAATTAGGCATCAAAAAACATTTGTCACCATTACTGAGTTGTAAGTTAGGAACTATATTGCAAAAAAGTGAAAGACTCAGCCAAAAGAGCATCCTCAGTCATTCTTCCCAGCACAGGCTGATCTCTGTCAGGGATTTTTGGCTGTCATTATCTCATCACTACATGCAGCCCTCCTTCTGCTCACTTTCACTGGGAAGGGTGAGGTGGATGAGGCACAATCTGGTTCCAACCAAGGAATGACCAAACCACCACAAGTCTGTCTGGTTCTGCCAGCCTCCTCAAGGCTGCAGTTCCCTGGGTAGTCTTGTATTAATTGCCAAACTTGGTACCACTCAGGCCGTGGGATTATTTTTAACTCAAGAAGTCCTCAAGGTTTTCACTATTTGCAGAGGGCTGCCCCCCATAGTGATCATGCTTTTCTCTGCAATGAGTGATGATGCAATTCCTGCTGCTTTCCTAGCAAATGGAGAGAGGTATAAGGAGTGGCACTCCACTTCTTATTTGGGTTATGAGTCATCAGCTCTCACCTTAAATACTAGGGCGAGGTCTCCCAGTCAAAAAAAAAGTTGCTCTAATAATGAAAGGAAAGTAGCCAAGTCTGGAGAGAAGGTTTAAACTGATAGTTGTGACAAGCTTAAGTAACCCCCACATGAATTAAGCCAAAACCCCCATAGGACAGGAGATTTTGTTGAAAAAGCAGGGCCTCTACTGGTTTAGAAAACCCATTGGGACTGCACCCACTCATGTAACTCTGTGGCATCTCACAGGATTAGAAAACTTGTTTTACACTGTATTCTTTCTGAAAAATTAATCCTTCTGTTTCTCCCCCCCATCACCTAAATTGCTGATAATTATGGCAGTACGAGAGTTGCTAATTCTCAGGCTTCTGGAAATCAACTATCACTGTTCTGAAGCAGAGATCTGGTGCTCATGCAGAGCAGAGCCCCTGACACAGCTCCTCTGTGGTACAAACCTAACTGAGCTGTGCAGGAGGCAGGAAGGGATTCTGATTTATAGCATCTGAAGGGCTGACCCAGAAGCTGGAGTAAATGGGCTTGATCTAGCAATTCCCAACTTCCTCACACTCCAGCAGTATTAACGATCAATTAGGAGGCACTTTGTTTCCATACCGCTGCAGCAATAGCTTTAGCCCTCCTTTGAAAGGGCACAAAAGGGCAGAGGGCAATGGCTGAGCAGAGAGATGACAAAATAAAGTGGGGAGAAACCAGGGACTCTTAGGAACCTAACTGCAAATCTTGTAACAAAATGCAATTGGACAGAAGGGACTTGGTTTCAAATGTAAAGTAAGCTAAATAGGTGAAAGAGTTCTCTTTAAACTGTCATCATTAATTTAAGCCAAACTTAATTAAAAAAATAAACTGAAACAGCTGGATGTAGGAAGTGGCTGGCTGACCTCAGTGCTGGGGCTGTTTTCCTTTCTCCTTTTAAACCATTGTTCATCAGCTTCCACTTAAGGCAAACCAGAACCGTCAGACTAACCACAATCAAAACCATAGGGCTTGCTTGCATCTAATATTTCTCTCTGTGTCATGACATCCATGAAAAAAAAGTAAGGAGTATACTGGAAATGGTTTTACACGTTCACATGGTGCCATGCTATGTTACCTGAATGAGAGGACCAGTGAAATACTTAAAGCCTCAAAGACATCTTCTATTCCAGAAGATCTTTGAATGTGCTTAAGTGTTTATAACATTTGAAAAACCATTATTTCTACTTATTCTACATAAACTTCTGAATAAAAGCAAAATCGCTGCTTTGTCCCTGCCTCTTACCCTAGCCATCCTTTGTCAGGCTGGGGTAAATAGTCAGATCTTTGGGGTAGTTGCTATCTTATGATGTGTGCCTGTAGAGCCTCTCCTACTGCATTTCTGCCTGGTTGATCCATGCAGAGCTGCAGTCCAGGTCTGTGCTCATGGCTGAAAGGCAGCCTGCTTCAGCTTGGGGGAAGAGCAGTGCTCTGCTCCTCTGGAGGGCACACAAACCATCTCATTTACTTGATTTCCAAATAGTGGGAATATGAAAAACCTGCCCCAAAAACATTCTAGTGCTAACGTCAGTGTGCTGCTAGTCCAGACCAGTGGCAGGATCATTCCTGCACAGCTGTCACCATGGAGCCCTCTCAGAGGGAAGGACTACTTATGGCTCACCTAGTATTGATTTTCTGTTGTGGGATGTCCAACAGAACATCTGTTTCTATGGGAAAATACTGGAGTGTTATTGAAACTCATCAATTCTGCAGTAGGAGGAGATTACTAACATACAGCACACTCCCTATACATTTCAAATACAGATCAAGTGATAGTTTCTCAGAGAAGTTATTCCACAAGTAATCAATTATCCCTGTGAAGGAAACAAGATCTCTCAGCTTTTTTCTTAGCTGATAGTCATCAATGCCCTCAAGCACATCCTTTTTACTTTGGTGGGACTTACTAATGTGTCTGAAGTTAATAATATGTTTAAGACCCATATTTCAAGAGTCTGAAAGACTTATATAATGCAAATAATCATCCTACCTTTGCAGAGCTTGTCTTAGCTTGGAACAGCCATGAGAAAGTCATTCAGGAGCATGTTTTACCATACAGAGAACAGAACTTAAAAAAACATTTAACACCACACACAAAACCCAGGATGGACTAATGTATGTTCTTGCAGTAGTGAGAAACCTTAATCTCATTCATCATGGTAACAAAATGGTGGTTACATCACAGCTCCTGCTGCAGCAGGGAACACTGGTGCATGCACATGTGCCATGTACAGACATCAGGTTACAATATTTTTCAGTATCTCAGTAGCATATTGCCACACTTTGGAATTTCTAAAGGCAATTCAAGTCAAATATCCCAATCTGTAAAACTTTCATTTTAAGTCTCTTTATTTGTGGTGTTAGTTACCATGTCTAGATTCCCAGTACCACTATAACAAAGTAGGAGTTTCTGGTGGTTTTGTGTGAGTTCTCAATCCCTTTTAAATTAGTCTAGTTAATGCATTTTTATCTCAGTGACACTTGTCCTCCCAGCCCACTGCCATGGCTATGCAAGTTGTCTAATGGCTTTGAAAAACCTGCTGTCTTCTCTGGATCATTTCACACATTTAAAAGGACCATCTATCAATTTGCTGTTAAAAGAAACACATCAAACTCAAGCCCATAGTGGTTCTCTCTGTGGAAAGGAAATAGTGATCTGCCCATCCAACAAGGATTAAAGTTACCTTGTTCCTTTCTGTTCTGGCTAACTCCTAAAAATCAGCTGTGACTGTTGTGGATGCACTCAGAAATGTGCCAACCACAGCAGGAGCTTGTGCTGCAAAGGGCAAAGTGTTGCTCAGTGCTGTGCCTGGTATGTCCCCCTGTGGGCTAGGGGAGCACTCACCTGGTGCTGCTCTGGGCTGGGGCACTGCTGAGCAGATCCCTGAGCTCCTGTCCCCTCCGTGGTGGGACTCCTGCCACCTGGGAATGTTGGTGTTGCCTGGCCCTTGCTGCAGGGGAGCCCAGGAAGCGTGAGATGAGTGGCACGAGTTGCCTTCCCAGGCTCTGCAGCACCCTGTGTAGTTGGAGCAGTAGTAGAAAAACATCAGAGGGATTTTTTCCTGAAAAGTTTTGAAATCAATATTCCAGTAAATCATCAGATTCTGAAGAATAAACAGGTTGTCCTGGGATGAAGCAATTAATTTGTTTTACTCTTTGACCTGCTAAAATGCAAAAATTGCTGTGGAATTTACTCTGTGTGACACGTTCAAGCAACAGAGCAGTCTCCATTAGTGCTAGTGTTTTTCTAATTACAGCTATAAATAAAAGCTAACCTCCATCCCGATTCAAAATGGATTCCATGGACTGCCAGGTGCATAGGTGATGCAATGCAGAGAGATGAATGCAGCAGCATTTGCATCATCATATTGACTTACAACTCGGGGTTAATTATTGCATTCTTTTGCCAAGTACCGGGACAGCCATTTTTAGTCATTTCCAAAATGTTAAAAAGAATCTTGACAGCTTCTCATTAGATTAGAATAGACAAGAAGCTTGAATCAACAGTGGAATTTTATTAGGGATGCTCAAGTATAAAAACAAGAGCTTTTAATTTTGATATTGTATACTTTACGCTATATTGATTTGGCTTTATTGATTTTTAATAAAAAAAGTGTAAGTGTTTCTCCAATGGTGTAAATTAATTGTTATTGTGCCACGGAAAACAGAAGACTGCACCACAGTAATTAACATCTCCTGGCAAGGAGACTAAGTGAGCTTGCTGCTGAAATGGGCTTTAAAGCATATTTTGACGTGGCACAAAGGCGAGCATATGCCTGCCAGGGGGGATGGCAGGGATGGCAATCGCTGCGAGGACTCCGAGCAGGAGCCTGGCAGCTGCACAAGGTCCTGTGCCCCTGAGCTCAGCTGGGGCAGGCACTGGCTCCAAGCCCTCCTGTGCTCTTCACACAGCGCTCTGGGGGCGGCTGTAATGGAAGGTGGGGGGTACTCCTCATGTAGCGGCTGTTTTGAGGCAGCTCACCAAACTGCAGAGGTGTAGCTGTGAACCTTTCTGGTGCTTTCAGTTCTTGGCATCCACACATTACCCTCTGTCATACCCAGGATGCCATGTGTAGGAGAAGGGGGGCTTCTGGGCAGCTCAGCACACAGAGAGACTCTCAGGCCTGGCTGGAGCTGCTGGACACTGTAATGGACTAAGGAGCTTGGTCCCACCAAACAAGGGAAAATGGAACACCACATCCAGCAGCTATTACAGCATCAGCTGAAATGAGCAAACTGAAAATAAACGTCTCTTCTCCTCCTCCATGAGGCACCTTTAGAGGACTTGAACAAACTTCAGTAGAATGACGTCAATACAGCTGATTCCTGAAAGATTACAGTTCAACTATGAAGGAAAAAAAAGGACCTTCTCTCTAAGTAATGAGTAAGGAAAGGAAGATACAGATAGCTGAACAGATTAATTAGCAGCTGGGAGATGAATACTATAGTGTTAGCTACTGTAACTTAAACCAACTCAATCCCTTCTTTTGAGACCATCTACATTACAGACTAATTATAAGCTATGTGCTACAAGACAGGAAGCTCCTCTTAAATAAGTTAAAACACAGCCAGTGACAGTGATAAATCCATTAATAAAAAAAGAAAGCTCTCTATAGCTTTTCTCAAACAACCAAGTTTTCTTCTTTTATACTAAGTTAAAAAAATTTTTGATGAAGTAAATAACATTTTATCTCAGCAAAATGGCTCCACATCACCCAGAAGGTGGTCTGTGTGTACTCTCAGACAGAATGTAAAAACTGCTGGTGAAGACTAACGCTAAAGCTGGAAGTAGCAGGACACTGAATATTTATAGGAATATTTAAAGGAAACTCAAAATGAATAGAGGATGTCTGCAGGAAGGAAGAGTCTGTAACCACCCTGACTACTGCAACCACTAAGGTCTTCAGATTTAGCTGAGAGAACAGCTAAAGCCCAGCCTCCAGCTCAGGAATCAGCATCCTTTGGCCTCTCAGGGACCTGGTGTATATCTCTTGTCCTAATCTCCAGTTTCAGGGAAGCTTACACTATTATCAACTCCCTGGTTGCTAGTTCTCTGGTGAAGATCCTACATCTAGGCACAATCAGAAAGACATTGTGTAAACAGGGAGAAGATTTCTGTGACTGCTTTTTTTTTTTTGTTGTTGAAAGTGATATAAAAGTGCAAATTGATAGTGCTTTATGTTTCGTTCAGAGGGACATGGGTTACATGGATAGGTAAATTTGATCTCTCACCTTTCTCCAAAATGTAACTAAAGCTCAGGTTACTTCTGGATACTCCATCCCACTGCTATCTCTTCCTCTTGTGCAGACCTTCACATGAGGGTCTTGCTGTGGCATGCAAATCAGACTCAAAAAGAGTGTCCATCTGTCTTAGCCTTTGGTACATGTCATCCAAGAGGAACCAATCTTCTTGTGAGAGCACCAGTGTGGTCCAGCTATCTGGAGCAGAATTCAGTTCCAGGCTGCATTAGAGGCTCCTTTGTTAAGCTTCTATGAAACACATTTCAATGATTTTGGACAATGGAACGAGATATTGTATAAAAGTAAAATTCTCTCTCAAGGTAGTATCTTGCTATCTACTCTTCCTATTGTCAAATTGATTTTTGCCTGTAAAGGGCAGTTATTGGTGTACACATATTCCCAAGTACTTCAGACATCCTGAAGCATCTTGTTGGTTACAGATGGTTCCAAATCAAAGCCTCAGATTTCCAAACCTTGATATTTCAGATAGATTTAGAAATAAAGGAACAGAAAACTTTATTCCATCAAAGTAACAGTTTATGAGACTAGTTATAATACAAAATTTATTCTTCATGAGTACCATTTTCCACCCGCAGTTAATTTTCCAGAAGTCCTGCTACTGGATGAATGACTCAGAAAGCTTCAGACCTGACAAGTACGGCTTGTATTAGCAGATGGTACAAATTAAGGAAGTTGTGCTCTGTTATTTCAGCCGAGAATCTGAAGTTCAAATTTTTGTCTCTGCTTTTCATACAGCTGTATTTGATATCAGGAGCCTAAATCAGTGCAAATAGCAGCAAAACTTTTACTGGTGTGAGTGGAAGACTGAGATGGGCAAGACTTCCTCCAGACAGGCTCAATAGAAGTCATCTGTCACAAAAGTGACAAAAAGTATTAACATGCACATGGGCAAGATGAGACCTATAAGGCAAGAGCAAAGCCATGGGTGATTCTAACTCTGCTTGGTAGAGCACTGCATGATCAAAACTTGCTTTAAATTTTAGGAAATTCTATCTTCCAATGGGCTGGTACAAAATATATCTATACTGTTAAGTGGATCAAGGCATTATGGTGTTAGTCACGCTGATAAAGTTTTGTCACCCTTATGGTGATCTGTAGGAGAAAGAATGTTTGCCTGCAGAGGAGATAAGACAGTAAAAGTGCTCTGCTCTTGTACTGCTGTGATTCAGTGGTCAGGAGCTATTTCCACCATAGAGAAGTTCAGGTCCAACAAAAATCCTCTGGCAGTTTCAGCTAGCGACGTCATGACAGCTTCAGACAAAGCCTTTTGCTCCAGATAGGATATGAATTGAAACAATCTGGTAAAGGAAAACATTCAGTCAGTATTCAATAGAAGTGCAAGTCTAAAAGTCTCCCCCCCACCAGACATGTTTTAATGAATACATAGTTACACGATGACTATGTTATCTCATAGTTTTCTTGTGTCATTAACTGAGAAGAGAGTTTTAAAAAAGTGTCCCCACAGAAATCTTGTTCATGTGTTTTATTATATGTTCCAGCACGGGCACCACTTTAGTTTAATGGTATGTTGGATGATGGTACAAATTTATAGCCAAAGGTTTACATCACAGACAGCTGGAATGAATAACAATAAATTAATTTAAAGTGCTACAAAAGTGCTCCCCATAGTATGCAGTGCTTATATGCTCGAGACTAATAATTTATAAATGCACATCTTTTATAATTCTGGTCTAAAGTCCTGAAAGCAGCTGGTTAAAAAGCAGTCACATGACATAATTATTTTTATTAATATTCCAAATGCATGATTAGGGTGGGCACCATGGTCATTAGCATTAGATAGCTTTCGTTTATGATCAAGTATGATGAAGCAATAGCCAGACAGAAACCAGCCAAGCAGTGGCAAACAACCTTTGGGAGTCCTGGGGAGTTCCTGCTGCTTCTTTCACGTGCTCTTTAGAAGCAAGTGATCATCACAGATAAGGCTGTTTCCCTTCCCTTTGCTTCTCTGTTGTGTTTGTCACATTAGACACTCAGAAGGCTCGAAGAATAAAAAGTGCTATGAGTGCAGCCAGAAGCAGCTGTGCATGTCTGCATGGCTTTCCTTGCATCCCCAAACACCAAATAGCAGCAGAAGGTGCAGAAGGCAGTGAGGGGCGCAGAGGGTGCTCTAACCCCTGCCCTCATTACACCAGCAGTGCTAATTTCAACACTGAGCAAATTGAACTCCAGTACAAACTCCTGCTTGGATGGGTAGGTTACCTGAAAACCCTTTACACTTGCTTTGGGATGACACATTTTTGGTTCTGTGTCAGGGAATAAGAGAGAAGTGATGCCTCCAGGCAAACAAGGATTTGCAGTAAAGCATTGAGGAGATTGAGGATCAGGGCAGGCCATAAGCTTTCCTTTTGGGGCACAGGACTATTTTTTTCCTGGTGTAACAAAATGTCTTTCTGCAGTCTTCCATGGTGAAAGGGTAGATTCACTAGTACTAGTGAGGGTAAAAGAGAAACCAGCTCAAATAACTTGGGTCATGTTGCATCTTTTTCCCCAGTACAGCTCTCTGGCATACCTCACTGTAGGGATGTCACTTGCTTTAATACCACCCTTACTTTCTCCAGGCAAATTTGGCTGCTTTTGACCTTTCTTGGCGAAAAGAATTTACTTCTTAAATGCAGAGTTATTAATCTGAGGTTATAGAAGGAGCCTTTCACACTGAAAGAAGGATCATGAATAATTTCTGTGTCTCTTCTTTTGGGCCACTGCCACATGTTAGCCTACATATTTGAGTCATGGCAGATTGAAAAAACATGCACCACAATCAACCCCTTTCACTTTGGTGGTTCTTTAGCAAAGGAAGTGGAGTGAGACACAAAGTGGGCAGAAGTATCATCATCTGGTCCCTCCCCTCCCTCTTTTTAAAGAAAAGAAAGCTGTTTGTGCTACACAGAATTCAAGCCTCTAAGTAACAATGCCTGATTAACTTTTTTCCAGTATCACAAATATTTGCAAGTTCATACTCTTTCTCCTCTTCCTTTCTGTCTTTCTTTGAAAGTACTTTGTAATGTAACACGTTTTTCCAGAGGTCAATGGGGACATATTTGCATTTTGATACACTTCAAATTTTTGCCTGCAGCACGCCACTCAAATGCGCCGTGCTAATCAGAAGCCAGTAATGATCTCCTGCGTGCTTCAAGCGGGTGGCTGGGCATAGAAAAGCACCTCAAAATGCAAAATTTGTGACAGAGCAATACACAGTAAAGATAAATAAATACAAAAAAGGGACGATGCTGGCAACAGCAGTCTGGATTTGTGAGCTGAGGGCTGTGCCTGAAATAAGCAGCTAATGTGTTTATGTGCACCACTGGAGTGATAAGGGGATTGGGGGGGCTCCTGCCTCAGCCAGCTGCACTGATGGACTGCAGGTTTCTCTGAGCAGATCGCTGGGATGTCAATATACCCAGATGAGGCATAAGCATTTCTGAAGGCTTTTTATATTGTCAGGGATACCTCATGTTCTGAACAATCCAAATCCAAGATTAGGCAGGATCTAGGAAAATGGGGCAGCCCCAAAGCATGGGCTTAATCTGTGAGGAGGTCTTTTATTTTTAGTGGTAATTATAGGTTTACAATCAAATTTGCCTGCCCAAAATGGGGGGGGGGGGGGGGGGTTGCGGTGGTGAAGCTGTATGGGAGAGAAAAGAAAAACCCAGAACCCAAGAGATTATTTACTAACAATATTTTTTTTAAAGCTTGAATATCTTTGACAGACAGAGTCAAAACCTGAGCACTTCCCCAGTAACCATTGCATCAGGAGAAAAACTCCCGATAAGCAGATGTTGCTTAGGCAGCAATCAGCCAGGCAGTGTGTGTGTGTGTGTGTGTGTGTGTGTGTGTGTGTGTGTGTGGAGGGGGAGAGGGATGGAGAGAGAGCCAGGCAGACAGGTATTAAGGCACTGTGGTGAGTGTGTGTGTGGCTGCAAAGGATGGCAAACTGTGTGTGAGAAAATGACATATGAGCAAAACCAAGCTGCTCTGCTGAGTATTTTATATGTATTTTTAAGAGAAAGCAGCAAGAAGAAACAAGGAGAGAGAGACTGAAAAGACAAGGCAGGAATGACCAGGCAATTGTATGTCTGGGCTAACAGCAGCATAAGGCAAGAAACCCAGGCATCAGGGAAATCATCTAAAGCCATATTGATTCGTTTTGGAGGTGAGAAAAAGCAGATGCACTTAGCTACTATGGAATGGCTCTGACAGCAGCTACAGCTGCTTGATTTTTTTTTTTTTTAAACGAGTTTCATTCACAGAAAGCTGGCACTGTAAACCCAAAGCAGCCTGCACGCCTCACTGTGTCACCTCTTCCTCAGCTGCCATCAAAGCGTGCCCCAGCCAGGCAACAGAGCCCTCAGGCAACGCCGGAATGGAAGAGGAGAAAGAGAGGGACGGGGGAGGGCAGAGGATCAATGACTGAAATTCAGCAGCTCTGGCCATTTCCAGAGAGCTGGGAGCGTTTGGAGGCAGAGTGGGTTCCGAGCCCATCCATCTCCCCGACAGACAGAGAGACAGACAGCCCCAGGGGCTCTGCCCATCCCCAGCAGTGCACAACGCAGGGCTCAGAGGAGAGAGGGATCCAGGACTGGGCACTGCTGGTCCTTGCAGCCAGAAAATGGGAGGTGCACATGGCATGGGGAAATCAGGGGGTTTAGTATTCTGTAGGAAATCTTATGTTGGGGAATGGGGGTCTCTGCATGGAGAGGATGGGGGTTTCTACATGGAAACACAACAGGTGTTGCCTGCACTGCTTCCAGTGAAGCCAGCACTGTGTCAGGAGGGCCTTTGCCCTTTAGATTTGCACTGACACCTTAATTTAGCTGGTCCTTCATCTATTTACCCAAAGATGTAATTATAGAATTCACAGACACCATGGCTGAGATCTTCAAGATGCTGCTTTTCTGGAAGGCCTGTGAAGGTGTGCCCTAGGTGACACATCCTCAGTCACAGAGTGAACCTGATGCTCAGCCAAGGCTTCTGAGTCTTCCCCAGACTCAGATTTTTCTCATGCAATCAGCTTATTCTCTGTGAAGTGTGGTTTCAGACCTATAAAATTAAGTTCAAACTGCAAGCATGGTTACATCATGCAGTTCAAAATTTTAATTTTCTGTTTAAAAAGAAACCAGACTTCACAACAGTGAGGGTAAGGGATGTCCAGGAAGGTTTCCTTAAAAATAAAAATACTATGGTTTTATTCAGTCTGAAATGAAATTTGGTGTGGTTTTATTATTTCTGGAAACAAAAATCTAGGTGCTTTTCTGAATTAAACCCCAGCTGCCCTCATAGCATCTCAGATACTGTCCCATCCTTCCTGTTTTCTACACCAAGAACCTCAAGTGTAACTAGGTAGGAATGTGTATGTGTGTGCTTTCTGGCTTGGTCTTTCACAAACATCTGCTGAGGAATATCCTATCTGTATGAAATGTGAATTTGGCATAGAAAAGGTCAGAAAATTTCTATCAGGACAGTTTTCCTAAAGAAAACAGCTTTCGGGTAGATGGAATGCTTTGCAACTATATAAAATTCCATTTTTCCATAGAAAATGGCAGTCTGGTCAAAATTTAATATTCACTTGACTGAAGGTACATGGACAAATAATCAAACATTGTCCTAAGTGGCACTTATTCACATTTTTTGTTGGTTACACTGTGGAGTGTAAATCCAGAGTAACTTCCTTGGCCTCATTCAAGTTACTTTGACTTATCCTGTTGCAACTAAGTTTGAAATCTCAGTCTGGTTCTTGTGATTAATATCTTAACCTTCTAGGTTTATACATACAGAGAAAAAATGTAAAAAAAACCCCAGTGCAATTCAAACCAAGAGGCTTAATGGATTCTGCATCAAGACTGTTTTAAAGAGTTCCAACTCCCAGAGGATTTGGTTTCAGTACCAGTGGTTAGAAAATGTCAGAATGTGTAAATTTATAATTAAAAGTAAAAACATACAACTAAGTACTTAAAATAATTTACAACTATATCTTTATCAGCTATAATTTGAAAATGATCAGTGTTACACAGAACACTGGCTCAATTTTAAAGGTTAGGTACATCTTCCACTAAATTAAACATACTCTAAAATATCTTTAGATCTGATGACTGAGTAGTTTAACAGCATCTTAGTAATATTGAAACATCTTTCTAAGTCTTTAGATTTATTAGTAGGCCAATATATTTTCTTTTTCACTTGCTAAAAAAAATAATCATTTGCTTTAGATAAAGAAACAAAAATTACCATGAGATAGGGTATGTCTTTCAGGGTTTCAGGTCTCTCAGAAAACCTCAGACCATTCCCACAGAAGCCAAACACTGGGTACAAAGTCTTTGTATTACTGGAAGTACTTTAGGATCTGGATTAGGAGTCAGTGGTAGTTCCCTGCATGGATTCAAGCGGAGAAGTTAGTTATTAATATGCAAACGCTACTTTTTATTTTTAATTCAGCTGGTTTGCAGCAGGCCAGATCACTTCATCTGAAAGTATCAATTAAAATGATCACGAGTGCTGCACAGCTTTAGTGTGACAGGTATCACCTTGAGCAGGATCTCCTGTAATTGGCTTTTAATGCTTTTCCAAAGGAGTGCCAGTTTTCTGCATCTGATAAATAACTAAGTTGGGGCAATTCTGTTCTCCAAGGCAAATATATAAAGTGAAGGAAACAGGATGAGAGCAAATTAATCCCTAGTGTAAACTCACTGACTTCAGTGGTATTACACTAGAAATACTTGCAGATTGGGGTTTCTTATGCAAAAACTGACATGAATTGTGTCTAATAAGAAAGTCCTTAAATCATGCCTTGGGCAAAATAGTTAAGTTAATCCCAAAATGTTGTTGCAAGAAAATCCCTTCCTTTCCACAGTTTTCTAAGGGAGCTATAAGGCATGTTACATAGCCAAGCTTTCCAAGGACTTTAAATAATTTATTTTCTTGATTCAGATCAGCCTAATATTTTTTGTGAAGCATTTTATTGGTCAATTTTCATCTCTTTCCCCCTCCCAGCCACATAACAAATAGATTTATAAGGTTACTTACTGCAAAACTTCACAGTTTTTCAGTCAGCTCTTGCATATATTACAGAAAATGCCAATTCTGCTTCCTTGTCTCTAAGCCTCTAAAATAATCTGGGCCCCTTTTTAATTCTGCTTGTATGAAGTCAGGAAACATTTTCCTAGAGTTACCTGAGCACTAAGTAACACAGTTGCCCGGAAATGATTTTTTAAAATTTCAGTATATAATAAAACCAAAAGAAAATGAAGTGAAAATGGCCAGTGTAAGGAAACATTGGCACTCAGTCAGAAGTTAGGTGCTGAGTTTTACTTTCACTCTTCTGCCCTATCCTTTCTAAAATGAGAGAAAATAAACACTAAGATGACAATACTGAAATAAGCCCTAAAACATTTCAGAAAAATCTCTGCTATGATTATTTTTCCTTTGTAATTGACATATACACTGGTAAATATTTTTGACAAAATAATGTTTACAGGCAAAAAGGATTCTGTCAAATAATTTTCAGCCAGCTTTCCAAAGGAACACTGCTGTGAAAAAAAAAATCCTTCCCAATGTGTCTGTGTGGTGTGACTGTGCCCATTTGTGACTAACCCTCGAGCCCAAGAGTTTCAGGTTTGCCTCACTGCTGAGTGATTGCTTTCTTTCCTACCATTGCTTTCATTTCTGAAGATGGCAGCTTTCACATGAACAGAGCATGCTGGTCTCTATTCCCTTCTCAGCACTTCCACGTGCAAAACAGCAGCCACACAAGTCCAATCTCTTTGCCAGTGACGTGCTACCATCAGACCCACTTGCAGTGCTGGCAGTCTGAAATATTGCTGAGTAGGGCCAGCAGGAGCAGGATCTTAATGATTTGCCCCCTCCCAATCATTTGGGTTCATTGATTTCTCTAATTAAATATGCATTCCACTTCACCATTATTCCCAATGATCACATTTAATCTCAACGACAGGGCCAGAGGTATGAGGGCCTTTGCTTACAAACTGCTTTTGCCAGCCCTGTGGTTCTGCAGGGGCCCTTGGATGCCTCCAGGTATTTGTCTGGTGCTGTTTGGCTACATCCTCATTGAACTCTTTTCCCCTGTGTATTCAAGCCTCTCTTCCTTTCAGCTGAGCCTTCCAGCTTTGCTTTGGAGGGCTGGGGCTGCAGCTCTGTCTGACAGCCGTGTATGTAAAGCTGATTTATTTGGCTGCTGTGGCTCTGCGCCAGGGAAGAGGCCTCTCAATGGTGAAGCTGTTAGGAAACTAATTGCATGATGGACTGCAGTTACAGGAGAGTCTTCACTGTTTGCTTCATCTAATCACATTTGCTACCAAGGATGTTTCTTGTTTGCCCCTTTTCCATTGTTTGAATTGGAGGAATACCAGGCTTACACCCGGGATGGGCTTGGCTGATTGCTTCCCAAGCCTGTATCACTAGCTTGTCAGTCCCTTCATTTGTTAAAGAGACAAAAAAACTGCCACAGCTGTGAGTGTTCCCTTGCTTGCTCATCTCAGACTGGGAGGCTCTGGACTTGCCAACTCTAAGTTCAGCACTCTTGTTTGTTCTTCTTGCGCTGATGAAGTCACTAATCTCTAAATGAAGGGCAGGGAGCTGTTTGGGTTAGCAATTTCATCATCTTTAACAGAGAAAACAGAAAGCTTTGCAATACAGGTGGGTTAACAAGAAAAGGATTTCCCTCTGCCTTGATTTCAAATGTCTTTCTGAACAGTCAGCCTGAACTGAAACCTTGGGTTGCAAAATACCAGCCAATGGAAAATCACGGAAGAACTCAGTGCCACCAGATGACCTTTATGTGGGCCATGCTCCATTTCCTTGCCAGCAAACATCCTCATCAGGCATTTACATGAGAGAAAAGCAGCCATACTGCTGCTCATCTTCACTGTTTCTACTCTGGGAAAGAGTGTTGGTAAATGGTGGGCCTACTCATGAGTTAAGTGATTTCCATCCTCAAACCACAGCTCCCTTGGGGCCAGTGCCAACCACTCCTCCCCAGTAGCACCAGCTAATTTCTTACCCTGCTTGCATGGCAGCACTGATGCTGTTTCCATGCTGCTGGTGATCACATTTTTCATTTGACAGCTTTATGTTCATCCTCCTTATGGCTACAGGTTCAAGTCACCATTGACTGCTACCAAATCAGAGAAACTTGAGGTGAAAATTCTGAGTTTCTCCTGATTCCACCATAAAACTTTCTCCACAGCCACCACCTGCCTCCTGGGAGATGCATGCTGAAGTTTGAGCCCACACCACACACTGGCAGAAGGGAATGGCTAAAAATGGCTTTGTGCATATTTTGCAGACCCCTTATATGAAATAGTTTCAGAACCCAGCCTTATTTAAGTCACTTTTGGGTAACATTTACCTGTTACATGTTTCAAATTGGACATATATCACTCTTTTCATTCTTAGCTAGTGTTACTTTACCTTCTTCTTTGCATAAAATAGAATTAATCTGCTGGTTCTTTCTCTTTGAGGTCAAAGGAAAGTCTCCCATCAACTTCACTGAGCAGTGAACCAGACCTGCTAAATTTCAATTGTCAGGGCAATTTCCTCCCCTCCTTCATGTTCTCAAAGACCAAAGGCATATTGGAGGGTGTGTGCTTGCAGCAGTCTAACTGAGCTCTAGGAGGTGTTCCCTCTCAAAGCCAAGAACTTCAAATGGGAGCCTGCACCCAGCAGTTACAGCCAGCAAGCAAAGGGAGCTCAGTGCAAAAAGTCAGTCTGACAACTTTGCTACACCCTCCCAAAGAACTCAGAAAGAAAATTTTCTCAGCTGAAATCTTATTTACAACCCCTGGTGTTCTTTCTGCAAGGACAGAGTAATTTTTAAAGTGAGATAGGCTACAGCTTTCTCCATCTCCTAAGGCAGCCACTAAGAGCTCTGTACTTAAGCAGTCTCAGGATGTTGCAAATTTCTATCTACTTCCCTCATTCATGAATTTCAGCCCAGGCTTGAGGAAGTTCAGCCAATACATCACCTTAGATCTTCCCCATACACTTCCTCATGTAGGAAGCTGCAAACCTTGTCAAGGCCCAGGCAGGCACCCTTCCTTTGCAGGGCTGCACTTCTCAGCCATAAGGGGCAGGATGACTCTGG
Source organism: Melozone crissalis (assembly GCF_028551555.1). Lineage (NCBI taxonomy): Eukaryota > Metazoa > Chordata > Aves > Passeriformes > Passerellidae > Melozone > Melozone crissalis. The sequence goes on along the minus strand of NW_026535797.1, from coordinate 23,847,038 downwards.
AAACAGAAACATTCACAAAACAAGATAGCTTTGCAGAACTTCTCAGAACTTGGACTTCTGAGTAGGAAAGGTTTGGGGAGTTAGGGTATCTGAGTAAAGTGGGAAAAATGAAATAATTAAAACAGGATGATGAGTAGAGACTTACTTTGATATACCCAATCATAAATTTTAGCAGAGAACCAAAATCTGGTTGTCCTTGTGGTATTGCACATCAATAAGCCAGGACTGCTTTGTGATATTCTGTACAAACTAGACCTTATTTGTCTCTCCTTGCCCTAAATTTTTCAACTCAAAGAGAGACTGCAGATTTGATAAGCAGGAAAACTACAAGAAAAAGCTAGATCAAGACAAAATATATATGCTGCCTGGTCAGATGATGGTAAGAGTAGATGTAGAAGCCTGAGGCCATTCAGAACATTGCAGAAACACTGCAGAAAAGAGCCAGTGGCCATGCCACTGCACTTGTGGCACCTTTGAAGAGATCAGGTTGCTGTAGCAGATTTCTTCTATGCAGTGAGTGCTAGCAGTACAAAATGCATGGATGTACCTTTTTCACAAACCCATTTTCTATCACTGTGTTTTTGTGCATCTCCCTCTAAGCCCTTGCATAGTTTGAGCTGCACATCCTCCTCACATACCACACTCCCCCAAAAGATTAGCCGTGCTTATCTCGTGTGTGCCTGGGGAGCATGCGCCGCCTGGCCGAGGGAGTTCTTGGCCAGCCCACAGTCATTTTTCTGGGTCCTCCTTAAAAGCAATTAGCAGCTTCCCCCTTTAACTTCAGAGGGCAAATTCAATCACAGAATAACTTTCCTGCAGTCGGCACAATTAGCAGGAATGCGTTTGACCCCGGCTTCACCTTTTCCGAAATGCAGTTCCTGGTACAAAGTGTTGCAGGGCTCTTGAGAGTGACATGTTATGAGTAACTGGATGTGAGGATCATTGTGGGAAAACAAACAAATCCCCAAATAACTGGAAAGTCCTGAACCAGAAACTGGCATAATAAAGGTTGAAATAATTGCTATCTTCTCCTTGTTACTTCTCTATTCTCATAATAAAATACCAGTGCAATGTACCACAGCCCTCACCCCAAATATATTCCATTACCTTTCAGGTCTTATCACAGCCAAAAGTTGGGGTTTGATGGCTGCTGCATTGTGGAAATGTAAATATCTACTTTCACAGAGGCAATGACTGAAGCACTTCTCAGTGCCATGAAGAAAGCAAACCTTTTCATTCATATTTTTCTTATGCTGCCTGATATTTAATTCTTTTTTCCTAAGGAAACAACAACAACAATCTTACACAGCAGGCTTACACTGCTCCTCCATTCTATGCTTGGAAAGGAACCATCTATCTTAGAGCTAGAAGGCTGGGATTCCTCAGTCAGTAGAAAAGTCCAGGACACTCAACAGGCCAGCAGTGCTGGCATGTGGGACCCCCAGTCTCAGCTGTGGGGTACCTGAGCACAATATTCTTATTTCTTGAGAAATACCACACACACTGCCCTGCCCCTTCCATGATGTATGTACCTCCCTTTTCCATGTCATACATGGTCTAATCCTTTTCCTTGAGTATCATTTGCACAGTAATCCTTTTCCTTCTGTGACAAAACAACAGAACTCCCTTTCCTCCACTGACACTTGTAGAACAATCCCTTACTTCTAGCAGCATGCAGGCAGAAATTCTTGATCTTGGCAAACACAAAATGATAATCTCTAGCTTGCCTCCAATATATTTGACAATGCAGCCCTTATGTTAATTCTATGAAGAACACACCACAGTCCCTTTATTCCAAATTTATCCAAACACAACTTCCATCTGACTGCTGCACAGTATGAAATGCAGTAGTGAAAAATGCCAGGTATACAGCCCAATTTTTTTCAATCTATTTTAAAAACTTCCACATTTTCAAATGCTTAAAGAGAGAGATGAAAACAAGTATATACAGGAGGAAGATAGAAAATTGGCTGTGACTCAGAACTTGAACCCAAACTCAGCCTTTTAAATTACTCTGGCTTGGGTACTTTATATGTGAAAGATTTTTATTTTTTTTTAAACTAAAAAATGTTTTGGCTCAACACACACACTCCCACCCCACTTGCATCAGACCAGTTACCAATGCAAATCAGATGAGAAGATAAGACAGCAGTGACCAGGACTGCCAGTGTCATCAACTGAACAAGAAATGTAGCCTGCTTTACCCTGAGCCCTAACCAGACTCAAACAGATACCTGCTTAACCAGGGCTTAACAGGAAGCCCTGCCTGTGGCTGATCCCCTGGGAGGCTGCAGAAAGACAGGAATCTGATGGGGGTAGGAATCAGCCCCCTAATTTGAAATCCCCTGTACACAGCAGCATTGCATTAGTGATGATTTGGATTTAAAGTGATCCTGTTTATTTCTTTTGGATTCCTATTTCCACCCTGCTGCACAGCATGTTTTCAGAACAGGGCTCAATAAAATAAATGCTAAGCGTGACCTTTTACAGGACCCCTGGTTTAGACCCATTGATTCCCATGGGGTTTGCCTGCTCTTGGAGTGCTACATGTCTGCCAGGCTTGGTTTGGCACTGCAGCTTTGGTTACTGCACACAATGTGTGCAGTACCAAAGGTACCAGGACTGACCCACACCTCTAGGTGCTCCTGTGTCTGTGACTTGCTGTGACATCCCGAGTGGCTGCTGCATTTGAGGTGCACATTTCCTGTGTTTGCTCCCAGAGTTGTGCTTGGTGCCTTTAGCTCCTGACTGGTACAGCCACAAGGGCTGCTGAATGAAATTCCGGGCGGAAAACCACCACTGCATTTCCTGCACAAAGATAATAATGATGGTAATTGTATCACTTTAGCATTTCTTGCCTGTGTTTATGAACAAATGGTGTGAGCCAATGAGAACAGCAGCTTCTTCCCTTCAAATTAGTCTGTGTTTTGGAATAGCAGGGTGGATAGGATAAGACTTTTAGTTTGCTATATTTTCTTCTGCATTGTTTCAGTGGTGCATTACACATTCACCACAATTCTTCACCTCTACTGTCACTTTTATGGCAGTGTTTTCCTTTTCCTCCTCTTCAGTCATGGGCATGCTAATCTTTTGTGTCACAAGCAGCACAACCTCTCCTTTATATGGGCCTCCTCCTGCCTCTGTGCAGTCCTGAATTATACAGTCAAAAGAAAAAATAATTTCCCCTGCAAAATGTAAAACATTGCAATTTTTACCATTGTTATTTTTATTTCCATTACCACTAAATCCTGTCTGGATTGAATAATTAAGCAGCTATTTGTGTCATGGGTTGCAATGCTGAATGTAACCCATTAACCCTACAGGAGCAAGGTCCTTGAATTCTGAATAATTCTGGGACTAAGCTGTGATGAATCAGGACTGAGATAAGAGTCATGCATCTCTAAAAAAATCTGGAGCGTGTTCTTGGCACTCAAGGCTTTTTCTGTGTTGCCAGCAGTTTCTGCTCTTCCTTTTTTTTTTTTTTCTTCCCTCATTCAACTGACTGTCATGGGAAATGCAGAAAACCTCTATTTAGAAAAAGTGTTTGTTATAGTTCATTCTATTTTCTTATTTTTCCCTCTGAAATATTTGTATGTAAAGAGCACCTTACCATTCTTTGAGGCTCATCTGTTCAAATTGCTTATTCTGTGCTTGGAATTGTCATAAATCTCACTCTGGTCTCATTTTTCCCTTCAGATAGAGCCTTATTAGCTGTAACTAGTCTTGAACATGCTGATACAGCATGGTTGGGTGAGCACAATCAGTAGCAACATTCCTGGCACCAGTATGAGTGTGCTGGCCTGTCTACCTAGCAAGCTGTGGGGCCAAACTGTAAACTAAAGGTGAGCAGCTCTCTCCCAATACATCAGCTGCTGCTGGAAGTGAGCGAATGTTTTCTACACAACACAGTCCCTTTCAGGATCTCCTCTGTAACAGAAGACTTGGGAGGCAGAATGGCAGCTCCCCTCACAGATGCACAGCTCTGCAAAATAATTTTTTAAGAAGTACCTCTGGGCATACACAATGCCCTCCCCAGATAAAAATTCATAGTATCACATCATGGTTGGAAGAGATCCACGAGGATCCTTTAAGTCTATTTCCAGGCCTTGGACAGAATTACCCCCAAGAGTCACACCCTGTGCCTGAGAGCTTTGTCCAAGCCCTGCCTGAGCTCTGTCAGGCTGGTGCTGTGATCTCTGCCCTGGGGAGCTGCTCCAGCCACCCTCTGGTGAAGAACCATTTCCTGATATCCAGCCTAAACCTCCCCACTCAGCTTCAGGCCATTCCCTTGGGCCCTGTCACTGTCACCACAGAGCAGAGATCAGTGCCTGCCCCTCCTCTTCCCTCCACAAGGAAATTGTGCCTGCAGTGAGGTCTGTCCTCAGTCTCCTCTTGTCCAGGCTGAACAGACCAAGGGACCTGAGCCTTTTCTCATTTGGCTTCCTCCAAGCCCTTCACCATCCTCGTGTCCTCCTTTGGACTCTCTCTAACAGCTCAATCTCTTTTTTATGTTTTGGTCCCCAAAACTGTCCCCAGAGCTTGAGGTGAGACCACCCCAGAGGAGAGCAGAGTGGGACAATGCCCTCCCTTGCCTGGCTGGCCATGCTGTCCCTGGTGCCCGCCAGGACAGGGTTGGCCCTCCTGGCTGCCAGGGCACTGCTGACTCACACTCAGCTGGCCATCGACCAGGAGCCCCAGGTCTCTTTTCTCCGGGCTTCTCTCCAGCCTCTCATTCCCCACTCTATACACACATCCAGGGCTGCTCTGTCCCAGGTAGAGAATCCAGCACTTGTCTGGTCTGCTGTATAAAAGCAGCCTTACAACTGTTTTGCCCCATAATTTCTGTATCAGCACCAACCACTTCTAAACAGACTGTCCCTTTCTGAGAGACAAGCAGCTCTGATTCAAAGACTCTGATGGAGAACTTTCCCATATTTGTGATCAATTACAAAGTTTAGGTAATTGACTGCTTGCTTGTTCTTATGGCTACAAAAAACTTATCAGCCCTGTGTATTGGCAAAAACCTCATGTGTAGTCAGCAATGTGAAAAGGGCTTCTTGCCTGAGGAAGGGTGGTGAGAGCAACCTTGTGCTGGGCCTGTTAACTCAGGAAATGCAGGCTGTCAGGTTCCAAGGCAGGACTCAGTCTGGGATCTCTGCTGGTCAGGATTGGCACCACCATTTCAAACATGTACAAACTGAGAAAAGTAGATATAGCATTAGAAGAAAATGTTGTGAGAAAGTTCATGAGTATATTCAGATATCTCAAAATATATCCTCAGTCCAAATACCAGACTGAACAAACAAAACTTGATACAATCCATTAACATTAGTAATGCAGTTTAAGTTAGGAGTAATCACCATCATGTAATGATTGGTTGTGAGACATATTCCAGAATAGAGTACACTAGTAGTGAGCTTTGGTTTTATCACAGGAACATAGTAGCTGCTAGGGACATAATTCTAAGGAGGGGCAAAGCACAAAAATGAAACCACTGCTTTTCAGGTCATAAAGAATCTTAAGTTTTCTTATAGTAAGTTAACACTTTTCAGAGCAGCATGGAACCAGAACCTGATGATGGATGCAGGATTGAGGGCTGGCTAAGGGAATGTGTGAGCATCTGCAGGGGAGAGACCTTTGTTTCTTGAGGAGAAAATTTGACATAGTAATGAAGAGATAAGTTGCCTATGATACCTAACATGAAACATGATGAGCATGCTAGTGAAATTTAGACATTTTTGCAATATCCAGAAGTATCCTTTTCCCTTTGTCTTCCTCTTTCTTCTTCATTACCTCATTTTTTCTCCCTGAGGAAGAAACAATAATTTAATTCTGAATAATATGCAGGAAGTCTCCTACAATTAATGGTTAACTTACACTCAAATAATTTATGAGCCACAGCTTTGGCTTAACTGAATGGCTTCTGTGCAGCTTTAGCTTTGCTTTATGGACCTCTAAGAACATAAGGCCTCATCATTTAAGCAGGACCCATAGTTGGTGCTGGAGATTGAAGGGGCCTCCTGAAGTAAGACACTGACCTGTGAAGGACCCTTTGTTTTGGGTCAAATTGCACCAATGTGAAACATAGAAGAAAACATAACCACAGGAGAAACCATCTTGCACATCTGTGAGCTGCATCCAGCTCCTCATAAACAAGAGCTGTAACCTCATTGCCAAAGACTGAAAGAGCCCAAAGAGAGACCTGTTGTTCTACTTGTGCAGGAAACCTTATTCCCACTTTCTCCATAGAAATGGCAGGAGTGGAGAAGGTCTGATGCTAACCAGCCCTGCCCCCAGCATCCCAGCCCACCCACTTGCTAGGGAGGCATACAGCGGACTTCAGCCATCCATGGTGGCTGAGTAAGTGAATCCAAAAAAATTGCAGAAATAAACTCATGGTGTGCACAACTCAGGGTGCTAATGGTCAATGGCTGAGATGACCCAACTTCATGTACCTGCACATGGCTTGCAGCCTGGGTCACACTCAGTGGCCTGTGTGCTTGGGGTGAGTCTTTTGCATGTAATTAATTCCCTGAAGCTGTGGAGGCACATGCTGAGAAGGACCTTGCTTCAGCCTTGGGCCATGAAGGCAGGTGTCATACTGCCACCTCTGCCACTGCCACTGCCACGATGACCCAGGATGTGATGCCACGATGTGTTTCACTAAGCAGGGATGTTGCTGAAGTGACTCTGGATTGACAGGCAATAGCTGTCCTTTCCCAAACAGAAATGCCACATGCTCCTGAACGATTGGAGACTGCTGCTGAGATCCCTGGTGTTTAACATGACCTGCCTCAGTGACAGGTTCTCATCTAGCCTGTAGATGTGTGCTTCTCAAGGAGAAAATTACAGTCCGGGGAGGCACTCTGTGGGCTCAGTGTGTACCGGAAACAGCAAACAGAAGGCTGTGGTGTTGGAGAGGAGCATGGCACAGTTGCATGAGTCAGTCTGGTATCAGAGTATTAGAGAATAAATTGCACTACCCCCAACCTTAAGGACTGCAGATAATGCGCAGCAATGAAGTTTTATCTGTGCTCAAGTACATATTTTTTATGCAGCTAAAGCTCTGTCGCAGATGTTCTTCACTAGAATAGATTTTGCCTTAGCTAATCCTGTATTAAGCTGCTGGTAGAGCCGGAGCTGTGTGATTGCCACCGGGCTCCTTGCAGGGCACGGTTGCCCGGCAGAGCTGCAGCCGGGGCTGGTGCTGCCTGCGCCGGGGAGCAGCACCCCGTCCCCTTCCCGTGCGGTGCTCTGCCAGGAGAGGGAGCTAGGACTCTGGCATTCAGGGCCCTTTGATGTTCGCTGCTCACAAACCATGAAGGTGTTACGGCTGTCCAACGCTGTCGTAGGCTTAGCTGTGTGGCTGAGTGCGTGTTCAGGTGGCTCAGGATTTTCTGTGGAAGCCACCTACTGAAGATGTCTTTGGTTCCTGCCAGCACTCAGAGGACGCTGGTGCTCTGAACTGTGTTTTGAGGCTCTCAGTCCCTTTTATTGACTGCTTCAGCAGGTGAACTCCAATGGGAGTTTGGGCTGGGTGAGAACAAAGTGAAGCCTACAGATTCTGGAATCATGCAGTAGGTTCAAAGCCACTGCTGGAGGGGAGAAGGAAACCAATGGGTGCATAGCAAGGCAAGCAACAGCTGGGAGGAGGGAAAATTTTTGGTTAAGGCTACCATGTGGCAAACAGATGTTGGACAACATTTCTTTTAACCTAAAAACACATCAGCCTTCTTCCCCCTGCAGTATATGTGTTTCATTTTGAACAAGTAACTGGCAGCTGGAGAAAGTTATTAGAAAATGCTTTGTCTATATTCCAGCACTTGCAACAGCAGCAAAATTACCTATTTCCTATTCTGCCCAAGCTTTCTGTCTCCTTTCTTAGATATTGTTGGCCTCAAGTCAAGTTTTGCTTAAGTTATGTATCAGAAAGGGAATAAGTGGAGCTCCAACCTTGTTTAAAGTGTAGAAAAGGGAGTTTAAACAAAGCTGGCAGAGACACTGACTCAACTATTATCTAGGTTCTGGATATGGTTGGGCCTGCCGGTAAAAAAACCCAGGAAATAAGTGAGAAAACAACTCTTAAAATGTGAAAACCAGCCAAATCTACAGGGCTCCACTCTGTGTTCAAAAGTCTGTAAGCGCGGATAAAAGAGCACACGTGACGTGAAAGTGCTGTGTCATTATCAGCGGCCCTTTCAGTCTTATTCTCCTTTCAGTTTTCTCTGAGTTATGAATTCATGTCTGGCAAGGGGAGAGCATGCTAGTGAAATCTGGTAGTGTTTCCTACCTGATTTGAAAGTAAGAACAGAGCAATTTGTTTGGGATAATTTTGGAAGTTAGAAGAGCTTCTCAGACAGGGCTGGGCTTTGTTAGCCAGGAAGGGGCCAAGCTAGAGAAAATATTGTTGAATAAAGCACGATGTGAGCAGACACTGGAAACAGTAAATAGTAAGGGAGGCTCCTTCCTAAGAGATGCATTTTACTGGCTCTGTATGAGTCAGAAAACCCCTGTGATCTGTTGCCCTCGGTGCACATTACCCTGTGGTCCAAGGGGGCGGCTTTGGCTGCTGGTGCTGGGAGGCACCGACAGGCACTGCAGAGCACTGGGAAAGAAGCTGCTCCCAGAGGGGTGGCCAGTAGCCACCAGGGTGCAGCAAGGGTTGGTAGCCAGGCCCCCAAGTTTATGGCCCTGAGTATTTCTATCTTCAGAAAGGGCTCTAACTGATAAGGATGAATGGTGTAGAGTTGTGCATGCAAGAGCTGTGGTTGTGACTTCCTATTTCTGTACCAGCCAACAAGTTATTATAAAAATAAATACCTCAATGGCAGCAGCAGCATCCCCAAGGGCCTATTTACTTCCACTGGCATGAACTAATTCCTGCTGAGGAGCTCAGGCCAAATCCTGCAGAGACCAACGGGAATCTCTCCAGGCTCTTACAAAGGCAGTTTGCACACTGGAGAAAATGCTGGTGCTTGGTCATATTTATTGCCATGTCAGTTAAAACATGTTGTCAGTTAACACCTTCCCTAACACAACATATATTTTCTAAAGCTGAAGGAAAGTGAGCTTTTTTGCCTCCTTTTATTCTTCAGGTAGTTATTCTGATTTATTTCTGAAATTGCACAACACACTAAAGGCTGGTTCATGGAGTGGCCAGGGATCAATTATTACTTTTTCATGTGCAAACTGGTCTTAAGGCATCTATCAATCTCTTATAGTCCTATCTACAGAAGATATGTTCAATTTCAGAAAACAGAAAACATATAAGGGGAGCTAAGGCAGGGTGACATTTGCTTTCCTTAGCTTGCTCTCTGGATGTTTGATGGGTGAGTTTATTATCTGTAGGAACAATGAACAAGCCAATACACTCTTTTCAAGGTTTACAGGTGCCTTAATGTAACTTGCTCATTTAATTTGGATCTATATCCTTCTGAGAAGGGCAGAAGATTTTCATTTTCAAGGCCTTATTTAGCCATAAAATGTGTATCCCATTAGCTAAGAGCAGATCTATGAATTTCATTTCATTTGGTGACAGGAGAAATAGCAATGTATGTATCACCCTCTCAATAACTGCTATTAAAAGGTGTGTGTTTCATGAAGAAACAGTGTGTTCCATGTCATGACATCTTTCATGAAATATAATTCAGGGCATTTGTAGCATAGGTATTTGAAAAGTATCAGTTTGCTCTTATTTTAAGAGTCTGGGGAAAATACAAGCTTCTTTTGTGGCTGGAGCTGGCCACCTGAAAAATTAGGATGGATTTTGTTGGCTCCAACAAAGTCAGTAGGAGATTTTCTATGGCCTCAATGGGGCCAAAAATTCTCATAGATCTCATACTATTATAGATATTGTACAATTTAGCCACCAAGGTCATTAAAATGCTATAATCCCTTGTGTGAGACATGATGGGGTAAAAGCACTTACAAGGGTATTGCTTTCTAAACTGGTGTAATTATAGTGGTAATTCCCAGAGAAGTATTGCAAATGCATTTCCAGTTCCAGTTTCTCAATTTTTTTGTCAGTGTTCATTACAGTTGTGATATGCTTCTGTCTAAATCTTGTTGATGTCCTTCCAGAGGGCACTAAAAACCCTAAAGTAAGTAAAGAAAAATTTAGTTGATGATTCTGACTGGCTTCTGAATTGCTGCCTTTTGAGCCCTGTCCCTCAGCTCATAATCTATAATGTTTGCTCTTGTACTACACTGACTACTCGCTTCTTGTTTATATTCATCCCCTTACAGTTTGTCTAACTTAAAGAGAATTAGGAAAAAAAGAAGAAAATTAAAGTCCTTGCCACACCAAATGTGGATGCTTTGGGCATTTTCAGTCCCTGGGAAGTTTGCAGCTGGGCAAAGCTGCCCTGTGGGGCAGTGGGGGCTGCTTTGGCTGGGCTCTGGGGACAGAGCGTGGGGCTCAGGCTCAGAGCAGAGGTCTACCCCTCCTGGCAGTGCAGAGAACAGGAAGCTTCTCAAGGCACCAAAGAAAAACTGAGCTGTGAGCCCTCCTTTTCTGGTGTTAAGAAAGGAAAGGGCATTAGGTCTCTGAATTATGGCAAAAAGGATTCAAACTGAGATAAACATGAATCTTGCAAGGGATGAGAAGAGGGTCTGTTTCATGATGGAGATCCTCTCAAAAATATTGAAAATCAGCTAGAGGTAAATAAAATTAAATTTTGTCTTTATGACAAGTGTGAAACATGATCTTAGGGCACACTTATTTTTAACCTTGCAGTTGCACCATGTTCCTCAGTGGCTGGGGATGAGCCACAGAGGTGTTGGAAGCTCTGGTATTTTGCTTTTCCCAGGGCTTGAAATCAGCCTCATGTGCTGTACATGGGTGATACATGAATTTCCATCTGCTCTGAAGATGTCTAGATGTGCATTTCTCTTTGCTTCATAAAGCCACCTCCTTTCTGCTGCTTAACTCAACTCTCAGATGTTATTTGAACAAAGAAGTGCTGTTCTTTACGAAGAAAACCAGGAATGAGCCCAGGGTATTTATTCTTTTCCTTTGAGTGCTTCAGTCCTTTGACTAATGCTGACAGGATTTCTGTTCCTGGTGTGCTGCTAGCTTCTTCACGAGTGCTACCAAATAAATACATCAGTTTGGAAGATGATTTCTTACAACTGCCTGACAAATTGCAATGATGCTGTCAACTCATTCCTCACATGCTTTTATCAGACAGATACCAGACTAAAGACTAAATGAACAATATCTACTTTGATCAGATACAAGATTAAACATCAAATGAACAATACTTACTAGGCCTAGATTTGAAATGGTCCCCGGGTTCACTGTAGTTTTACATCTCCTCGTCAGCCCCTGGAGGTATCCAGTCACCAACAGAAAACATTGCAACAAGGAGCTTTGTGTCTTCTAAGGTAGAAGGAAACCTGCAAATAATAACATTTTCATTAAATAACCCCCTGAAAGCTGGTGGTGTCTCAAACAGATTGCCAGTTTGGACTTTGAGAAACCATGCAATTCCATGTTTCTTAAGAATGAAAAGCATACAACATTTACATCTCACAATTTCATACACTCTTTTCTAGTAAATAAAGCCAGGAATTTCTATTTTTTCTTTAACAAGAATTTTGATGATGTTTATTACATGTCTATAATACACAAATAGTCTATGAAATCATTGTATACAGCTTTGTTGAAAGTTAAAGAGACATAGAGGTGAGTGGATATAACATTGGGCTGGGATTCACCATGCTCCCACCTGGCTGGGAAAGATGTAGTTACTCCATAAGGTTTTGGATTTTTTTGTGGGGATTTTTGCTTTTTGACTTGAGGTCTTTTGGCTGGCATAGCTAAGAAGCCACCACATTCTGTGCCAGGATCTCCAGTATTTACCCAGCAGGTGAGCAGTGCACAAATCAAGCCCTTTAACCAAGACTTTATGAAGCAGAGGGCTGCCATATATTTCACTGATATAAAAGGGCTCACATCTCCCAGCTGGTGGCTTTGTTTACCATAATAAAAATTATAATAAAATTAGTGCCTGATATATTAAATAATTTTTTGTGATAAATAGCTTGATTAGTTCTATGAGAATGACAGAAAACTTGACAGGACATATCATCTACTGGGACAGCAGGAACTCTCTGTGGTTACTCATGTATCTACATAGGAAACAGGAAAGCAAGAAAATGTAGTGCTTCAAGCATATTCTAAACAGATCATTGTGCAGAAAAATTCTCTCATCACAGAAATCAAAAGGTTTATGACAGGGAGAGGCAGTGCCTGCTCTGCAGTGACAGCTTCATGTTTATTTATTCTAGAAAGAATAAGAAGGAGATACTAAAGTAAAGACAGGATAATTTTATTCCCAGATCAAATAAAGGAACACAGAGTGTGTTCTCAACAAAGTGATTACTTTAGGGGGAACTAATACAATGAATGTTATTAAATTAAACAACTTTTTATAGGGCATCTCACATTAAGGATTTTAGTGTAAGTAATATTTCTGTTAGGCAAAATGATGGAAGACAAAATAGCTTTTATAGATGTATTCCTTAATACAGATATTCCTGTAAAAATGTATTCTATCTAATATAGTTCCTCTGTAGCAAATTATCACTTTGCTTAGCAGCTCTGAGAAACAGGGCTGTCAGGAGCGAAGATGACTGTTCTCCTTTCACTAGATGCCTGAAATCTTTGATTTTAAATTAGCTTTTAGGTGCTAGTATACATAAAGCTGAGGTAACTGTCTGCTCAGCGCAGATAGCTGGGAGAAATCCTCAGCTCCATAGGAGCTGTCTTCAGTACAAATCCCAGCACCTGCCTGTCTGCCCTTCCGTTGTGCAGGAAGCCTTGCAAGCAAACCCTCGCAGGTCTGAGCTCGGGGTGCAGCTAAGCTGAATTTTGTACAGAAACCATGCTTTTGTACAGAAACCATGCTTTTTTACAGAAACCATGCTTTCTCAGTGTATTCACTCACACCAGCTGTGGCAATCAGAGCTAAGAATTGCAGATCTACTGCATCTTTTCCCATCCTGAAAATGGACATCCGTATATCACCACACTTGAAGACCCAGAGCTACGTTTTATTATCCTAGGATGTGAGAGGTCTCAAGGGGTAATTATGTATAAAATGACTAAAACATCTTGCCTCAGGTGCAGAGTTCTGGAAAGCCATGTCTTCTCTAAGGGTCGTGAGAGTGAGATGAAAAAGCCTGACTGCATCATCTTGTATTGTTCCCTCCAGTGCCTTTGCTGGTAATTTATCAAATCTGTATTTATCTTAGCATTTATATATGGCTCCCATTGCACCACTTTGCAATATTCAATTCCTTTATTCTCACAAGGGCCCTATCTGGTATATTCTGCATCACATCTCATGCAGTCTTGAGGAGAAGGATCATAGCAACAGAAAATGGCAGGAATGTAGCCCCTTTTACTTATTTGCTACCTCAATCTCTAAATTGTTGTTTGATGCTTACTAGACAGGGCTTCTTGTCTCTCATGTGGGAAATGTGAAATGAGTACAAGGAAACTGAGTTTGTTTAGAAATATGAAGGGCTCAGAGTTGTCCTCTATTCTCTGCTACTTTCTTCCAAAATATTCAGGACTTTTCAGGAGCTAGAGAATTTACACGTCCTGTCACTGCAATTATTTGGTCAAGGTCTATTGCTTTTATTATTCAGGAAATTTGACCACAAAATGCACATGTGCTTTTTTGTGCTGGGGTAAAATTTTATTTTCTTAAGGCACTTGCTGAAACAACACCTGCATGTTTTAACCCAACTTTGTGTTTTAATTCTTTTACTTTCTCAATAAAAATATAAAAAGCCCCCCCCCCCCGAAATTCTACACAAAACAAAGAAGCAAAAACCAACAAATAAATAAATAACCAATCCACCCAAACCTTTTGTTTCTCTTTGTATTGTGAAGGATTTCTAAATGTTTTAATCCTTGCTCTGACCAAACATTACTATCCCCAAGTGTTAAAATGACATCTTCAGTGGTCACATGTGGAGATAGTAGAGATCTCTTCTCCAACCCAACTCTTCTCTGGGACAAGAGATTTTGAATCTCTGTGGTTTCTGAAGGATCAGATAATCCCAGAGAAAGGCTGTTTGGGTTGGGTACAGAACCAAGAGCAAATTGTTGGGCAAGGCAGTGTCTGCCTATTTTCTCTATAATTCTTCCAAGGAGGGAAGCATAGCATGTGCTGTTAACTATTTATGCTCATCCTGGCTTCACAGAGTCATGGATGGATCCAGGCAAGTGACATATGGAAAAACAGGACTCAATTCTACTGCTCCAGGAGAGCTTAAGTGGTAAAAGCAGTATCCAAGAACAATGGAGGATATATTTTGTATGGAAAATATATTTCTGATGGGCCTAGGCTCAATAATTAACCTTATAATTCCCCAGGTTTTTATTAGCAGAGCATACTACATTCAGTCACAGCACTTACATGGAATGTCAGACCCTGCTGTAAGAAACCACCTGTGCTGACTTCAGTTTTTATTGGTCACTTGCAAAAGCTATCAGCCAAAGTACAGTGGAACACAGATTATGAGAAAGTCTGCTAGAACTCTTTCAAAAGTTAGAAAGTTACCTACAAATATGGAAAAGGACGTGCAAGCTCTGGCACTTTCATGTCTAACCCTCAAACAGCCATTCTCTCCCTGTTGATTTGATAGTAATTCAAGTTTTGAATAATACATTGGAAAGACTGTGATCTTGAGGACTTGTTACAGACATTTTCTCAACAGTCCTAATCCAGACTGGAGGCTGGAGGCTTTGGCTACAGGCTAATTGTTGATTCTTGTTTACCCTCTGGGCACTTTTCACAGTTCTGGCAGAAAAAAGCCTCGAAGTGTTTGAAAAATATGGAATACATTTGCATCGTAGCAAATGAGAAACGAGTCCCAAAGTAGCAAATGAGAAACGAGTCCCAAAGTCTTAATGCTAACGTTGGTATGAATGAAAATTTAATAGACATGCAGTTTTTCCTTAACAGCCCTCATACCTTCTCTTTGTGATTCACAAGAGAAAACAACTCTTCAATAAAAAATATTTTAACCTTAGAACCATGGAAAGAAGTATTATCATTCTGTGAAAGAAAGAGCATAAATTCAGTGTTATTTTCCATTTGTTTTCATTTTACTTTTCACTCATAACAATCTAAGCCTTCCCATCACTCCTGCTATTAACATATGGAAAAGTTCAACTGCAGAATTTGCCCCAGTGACAAGGTTCTCTGACTTGTTCTAAACCACGAATGTTAATGCCCACATACCAAGAGGTATCATTCTTTCATTTATGAATGCACATTTATGAATTTCTGGGGTACTGAGCTGCCTCTGACTACATATTTTGAGATAAGGACAAGTGCTGATGAGACTTAAACCATTCCCTTGGCAGTCTTTTTATTAAAGGGTTTGCAATGCACATAAATGCTTTTATTATAAATAAATGCACAAAAAAGTGTATTTAAAATGTCTCTAATGTCACATAACATCTTGTTTGAACTCAAATTTAAACCTGGAAAGTGAAACTGGATAAAACATTTCTCACCAGCTTTGTAGTTTGAGAGAGATTATTTAATTTACTTTGCTGGAATTTTCTCACTGACAAACCTGAATGAGTACAACTGAAAATGATAGACTACCAAATAGCCAGTGAAAATTTATTCATGCCAGGTAAAGAATGGACATAAAGAATTTATTAGCAGGCTTAAGGGCAGGCATTCTCCAGTCTCATTTTCAAAGTTCATTCCTCAATCAAGGCAAATAATAATGAAAAGAAATTAAAAAATATATTTAAAGTTTGCTAAGTTCCTGCAGGTACAACATGTGAGTAATTTAGCTTTCTCAGCACTTCAAGATGTTTGAAAACTGAGCTATAAAGGAAGCTAGACACCCAATTTGCAATGGAAATATATAAGATGATGAATTGGATTTAATGGTCTCCAGTAAATCATAACATTAATGCTATTGCATGATACTTCACCTTAGCACCAGATTAAAAAAAATCTGTCTCAAGCTGAAAAACATATGCTCTAAACCCTCCAAGTCTGAGAAAAGAGCCAATTACTATGAGATCTGTAAGCATATTAAGCACATCTGACTTTTGGTTTCAGTACAGATATGAAACGGATGGATATATGGATGAAATATCCTTAAAAATTTTACTCTTTAAAACTTAATATAGGAATTTGCAGGACTCATAGACCTTTATATATTAACATGTTTGTTGTCACAGTTTTAAAAAGAATTGAAGAGTACATCTGTTTTTGGGATGAAGAAACAAAACCAATTTCACAAATCTCTTTTATCAAAACATCAATCCAGAAGAAAGAGCAGAAGCAAAAAACACAACTATCACACAGACAAATAATTAAAAAAAATGTATGAACTGTGAATCTTGGATCATAACCAACTTCAAAAAATGGCAAAGTCTTAGCCACTTTATTAGATGCAACTATTTTGTCTGAATATTCTACCTGGAACTCCTATGCTTTTTTTTTAACATGACTACAACTTAACTATCTAAAATTGTGAGTGCAGTAGAAGCTTCTGTCATGTGATATGGAAAGGAAGAAGTATTTTCACAACTGACTAACTAACCCAGAGACTCTCTGTTTCTTAACATTTGGTCAGGATACCTTCCAAAAGCTCCTCAACATGATAAAGAAACCACCTCCTTGTTAACTTCCAAGTGTGAGCTGTAAAGAAGTTTCATACGATTTTCCAATGGCCTTTTGAAGGATAAGGAAACTGTAGTGCTCACTTATTTCTGGCCCTTCCTTCAAAACTGCAGAAGACACTTATTCACGCAAGTGGTGCATATATAATTTAAACATAACTCCAAAAAAGGCAAATAATTTGTCAGCTTGGGAATCTAGCAAAGAAAGAGGTATTAAAATATACACATAACTGTAACAAGTCATAGAAAGGTTGCAGAAGTGCAGGCATGATTACCTAATATTCATGGTTAGGAGAAAGATAATCCAAAAGTTCTCAGTTGTGTTAAATCTACAGACTCAAATGAGAGAGCAAAGTAAAAAGCGAAGCCTCCAGACCCAGACTGGAGTGAAACAGACAATTCCATCACTCCTAAGCTTGCGTTCAGAAGGGCCAGACAGGTGTCCTGGTGCCTCTGAGCTCCTTTGGGCACACACAGAGCAGGCATGGCTGGGCACAGAGAGGGGAGCTCCTGCCTCCCCCCCTGTGGGCTCTGGCGGTGTCTCTGGCCCGTGGTCTCTCCCAGGAGCCACAGATCCACTCCTGCCCTTGCTGCAAACCTTAGTGGGTTATGAGCAGATGTGCAAAGACCTACTTGTTCTCCCCTTGTTACCAGTGTCCAATTAGACACTACCTAACACACAGAAAAACAAAGAGAAACCTTGGGGAAGAGGTTTTCAGCTGCAGTGAAGGAACCAAAGCTCATGAACGGTCCCAGAACATGGGTCTCCAAGTGCACATATCAATCATGAGGAAATGCTTGACTGACAGCCAAGTTTGGGGATGAAGCAGCATCTTTTGGGTGTGTAATTCCTCCAAAAGACACTGAATACCTGGGTCCCCTGTAGCAGGACAGGCTTCCTGAAATAGCCTCTTTCCAAAGATTTGAATGACTGGGTGGCAAAGACAGCATTGCCATTTACTGGCATCTTTGGCTAAAGGAGTTTGTTAAATAGCCATTAAAAAAAGAGAGTTAAAGAATTTACTGTTTCTCATTTTCAGCAGAAATAGAGGAATTTCTTCACTCTGCTTCAGAAAAGGGGAATCTTTTCCGGCAGAGAGGGAGTGGGAAATGGGCAGCAAGGACAGAATCACAACAGCTGACTGTCTGTGCAATTTATGGCATGATTTTTCAGAGAGAAGTGCCCCATCTGTGCAGACTAAAGAAGCTGCCAGCAGTAGAAACAGGCAAGGTTTTTTTATATACTTGGAGGTGCTGGTGACATTTCCCACTTGAAGCTTAGGACAGAAATGTGGGGTGCAAAAGGAATGGTAGAAGTATTCCATGACCTGTTTAAACATGGTTTTAACAAAACTAGGGCTAGGGTCACCTAGGCCATCTACATTTTTACTTCAGCTGGGCATTTTGTTTCAGCAGATTCTAAGTGTCACACTAAGAATTTCCATACTTGCTTCCCTCTATGCAAATGCCAGCCTGTTTTTCAATTGTCAATACATGTAAGTGGAGAAGCACTCTGACTTGTCCATGAGACATACCAGAAAGGGGATTCATTTTATCTTTGGCAGTAGAGCAAAGCTTTTAACATGCAGTTCACTCATTAGCCTGACACCACCCTTTAAGAGTTGCTGTAGTTATTATTTATCCTAAAATTGTGATATATTTTCTACTGTCTTGTTGGGTATGACAGAAAAGGAAATTACTCTGATTTTGCCTTCAACATCTCAATAGCTCAAAGGAGCAAGTAGAAAACAATTACATGAAAAAAGGGAAAGCTGAAGTAACCCCTCATAATTATTTTCTCCCATCCAAATAGCATGACTGGCATTTGGATTTTCTCCTGCCATCAGGAGAACACCTGGATTTCCCTTTCCATTCTACAATTTAAGCTTCTATAATTTTTGCATACCCAGAGCAGAAATAACTGCATGGGTGGCTCTCAGCCAGGTCAGAGGTGGGAGCTTGTGTCCTGTGTTCTGGGGTGACAGACACTGCTCTCAGATCATGACACCGTGCTGGATGTGAGGTGGATGTTGGCCATAGAATTTATTTCTCATGTACCACCAGCCCCAAGCCAAGATAATCCAGGAGGCTGGCTAAGCTTTGGGCAAGTCAGAATGGTCATTGTGCCAACAGATCATATTGTGCTACTGACCTTGATCTGGGAAAGATAATGGGTTTTGTCTGAGTCGTTCTAACACTGAATTTTGTCCTTGGATTTAAGCCTGGGACTAAGTCCCACTGAAACATTGTTTAGGACACAGAATGGTTATTGTGAACAGTCTTACTTAAAGCCAGAGTGAATTTAGAGCAAAAATATTCGCAATTTTTAATAAATGTAGGTAATGGGATCCCTCAGAACAGCAGGAATTGGGCTCAGCCAGATGTGTTTGTGCAACCAGGTTATAAGATCTAAATTTAGACAAGCACAACCACAAACATAAACATTGTGTAGTGAGTGTTTATGGCCTGCTCATTTATGTATGCCATAATTTTGTCTGAGCATCCTGGCCCCAGAAAATCATAGAATTGTTTACTTTAGGTCCCAAAATGTCAATTTGGGTACTGCTGGCTTTTTTTTCTCCATAGGAAGCACTTCATTTTCAGGAGGTGCTGAAAGAGATCTGTTCAAACTTATCCTGTGCTGGGCATCCATACCATAGGGGATGACAGCCATGGAAATGGTGACTCCAGTCCTATAACTTCATTGCACTGACAGTTCAAACACCTCCTGTAAGTGAGGAGTTCTGTGATCCAGAGGTGCACGTGCAAGCCAGCACCACACATTCAGAAATCCACATTTCCTATAATTATAAACCTGGCTTATAATGTTCTTTAAGAAACAGATGTTTGCCTTGACTATAGCAGTCCGTATAGAAACTGAGATCTTAGTAAAAGAGGGAAGACTTCAGAGGTACAATGAAAGAAAAAATCAAGCCTCAAAAAAAAGTGAAAGGAAGAACTGAAAAAACCAATGCTATCTATAGTGTAAATATTCTGGATTCTTTCCTGGAAGAGAAAAAAAGAAGGGGAAAAAGGCTCTTCTGTAGATATATGTAAGAACTTGAAGGTTTTGATTTGATCAGTTACTGGCATGATGCCATAACTGACAAGATTCTTCAATAAGTTAGATTATCCACCACTAAAATCTTGATATATAGAGTTATTAAGATCCAAAGTCTTGCTAAAACCAAAGGAATTCAGGATCTAATCCTTAATTCAGTTTAGATTTACAAGGTAGGGCTCTCTGAAGAGCTGAGAATAAATCCTGCAGACAGGTAGTTCTGGCACTGTTCCAGCTCTTATAAAAGCTGTGATATCTTTTTAAGAGGTCCAGCAACCTGGACAATTTCTGAGTTTGTCTTTTTGAAGATACCTACTGTGGCCACAAATGCTCCTGCTTCTCAAACCCCACTGGAAGAACAACACCTCTTACAAAACAGTCTGGTGATGATAAAACCTCACCTTAAATGGGGGTTTTGTTAAAAAGTACAGGAAGAGTTCGAATATTCACAGCTTTTAGTGTCTCCTTCTACATACCCAGTACACACAGTGCCATTATAAAGCTCTTCCCACTCATACAACAAATGGTGCACTCTGTTGCTTAAAACTCACTCTCTGTGCGCTTGCTCTCATTATGAAATGTTATTGTATTTGGAACTTGACATAATGATGACCATAACTGACCTGCCAGTGTAGATCAGAACAAATCATAGTCAGCATGGCAGGTAATTGTGATTAAACCTTGGCCCTATTTCATAATATGAACAAGCATCTCAAGACCTGACTGGGAAGGCTTCTAATGAGCAGAGCTCCATTTTCAAAGGTACAGAAATTTTGTCAATATAACAAAAGGGAGACAAGAATGTTAAAAATTAGAGGAATTAACATGATGTATGTGCTGAAGGCTGTAGTTTAAACTTTGAGAAACACAGCAATCTGCAGCATTTTTACAGAGGTATATAGGAAATTTTTAAGGAAACCAATGGTAAAGCTGTAACTTCCTTTCAGAACATCATCCTGTACATTTAAAATCACCATTGGAGCAAGCCAGTGTTTTCAAGCTGCTGTCTGCCAAAATGCCCAGTGTGTCCTATTATCTACAACAGTATGTGTGCCATTCTTCCACAAATCAAAGCTGGTTTTCAAAACTGGACACATACAAGCAAAAAAATTGAGGGGAGCAGGGCCTGATTATGGCCCAGGAAAGATTTTCAGTATTTTAAGATCAGAGCATTTTATTCTTTTGGAAGGTGTTTGTTGGTGCTTGTTTTTTTGTGCAACATGATATTCCAGGTCTGGCTCAGAAGACACCGTTCTCACATTCAGAGCGAGGGGATCCAGCCTGCGTGGCTGCACTAGATATTGATCATGTCCTCTGGGGATAGGCAGGGAAAGAAAAAGGGGATTTTTCCCTTTTAAATCCTTGTTAGGAATTATGCAGTCCTCCAGTGGAGCCCCTAGCTGGCTGTATGTGCTGCTTTGTTTCCTGTAGGGAGAGGGATATAAAAAGTGCAGATAACGAAACCTAACTAGAAGGGTAGGCCTCTTAAAAGTATTCATTGTCTGGGGAAAGAGGGAGGAAGGAACTCACCTGACCTTGACCACCCAAGCTTTTAACACTCAAAAAGACTTTCAAAGCTTTCTGAGGGAGATTTACAACTGTGAAAGGACTCTGGAATTACACTGCGGCAGAAGGAATATAATTCACCTTGACTTACTCCCCTCCCCCAAAATCACCCAAGTCACTTCTGCATTTTCAGAAATGTGAATACATAGTTTTGGAAATTGATTGACAGAATCAAAGGAATTCCTGGCTTAACACCCTCACACCATCTCTTCCTCTAAATTTCTATCTCTTCTCTCACACTGGCTGCCTTTGCTGTGAGAGTCAGCCTCCATGTCCCAGCTCTCTGTGCTCTCTGCAACAAAAGGAACCCATCACCCAGGGGCTGGGGCTGCTGCAACTAACACATTACAGCCACAATAAGTTCCTAAAAGCACTTACTGATAAAGGCAGCTGTTGTGGGCAGGCCATAGTTCTCAGACCTCTGGGCTCTTATTATCAATAGCAGTCCAGTCTGGATGCTCCTTACTGAACTACTGCAATATTATTGCTGGCTCTATCCCCAGAAAGTCCAGGCAGGGTTAGGGAGCCGCTGTGTTGCACACTCAAAATTCATGGTCTCTAAATTTTTCATGGAATTGTTATTGTGCTAATATGTCCCAACAGCAATAATAAAAAATATCTGCTTCCAGAGGCACTGAGAGAATGACTCCAGATCAACCCCCTCTTCAGACCTCCAAGAGAAAGTGGTTTTGACAAAGACTTCTTGAATAATGGGGAATATACAAACAAAGCTCCTGGAATTCTCAGCATCTAAGGCTGCTGCTTCAGTTTTAACTTGCAGAAACACAGGACTGTTCTGGTGGCAAAAAGCAGGTGCTTTTCTCTTATTGTATTTGAACAATTTCAGGGTCTTTGGGTTTTTAGTGCCTAAGGGTACAAAACAATTCAGTGCCTCGGAGAATATATCTCTAATAGTTTCCTTCCGTCAGAGAAGCTGCAAAAACTAAAGAAAGTTTTCTTTTTCACTCTTCTTTTCATGCATCAAGAAAATGATTAGAGGCTGGAGCAGCTTCTGGCAGGTGCAACTCCCAGAGGGGCTCTGTGCCACTTGTGTTGGTGGCAGTGATGTGTCAGGTGGCACATGGCACTACTGCACTGCCTCCCAGCCTGTCTCACCCTGCTCCTGCCCAGGGAGGCTTCCCAGTGCTGGCATCTCTGAATCTGCTCTCAGACTCTTTACTGAAGGTACAAATCATCACAACAAGCTACAGGAATGTGACCTCTCCCCTTCTCTCTTTTCTCTTTGCTATGATGTATTATAATGAACATTCTGGGGCAGATCAGTAGAAAGCCCCTGAATATAGGCCTCTGCACTTAAAATATCAAAATTGCAAGTAGGACTGTGTTCCCTGGTTTTTGGAAAAAAATTGTACTGTTTCATTTGCAGACTTTACTGCTAGGATCTTCCTGAATTATTTTATTCATTATGTTTCTTCTTTACAATCAGTATTCATTTCACAAGTCAATAACATATGGGATGTATCAATACGCTCAAGTGAAGATGACACATTCATAACTCATACAGCTGTTTTTTCACACCTGAGAAGGAATATAATGCTCCATATCAGTGCTCATCCACAGCTGTACCACATAAATAAAAAACCTAGATCATGTGGAAAAAAGAAACAGTGACTTAAAAGAAAACTCAGCTGCCTAACTGCACATTGCTGCACTCTTTGGAAAGCTGGGAATCTATTAAGCCTGGCTGGGAGAAGTTGTTCCTTTGAGATTAACTCTTTCTCAGGGAACACTGCACTGCTGACTGGGAGCTGTGATTGGAAATGAAACGTGTGAAGCACCAGGAGAAGGAACAGCCATGGCCTGGGCAGGAAGCACCCCTGGGAGCTGCAGCACATCCCATTACTTCAGAGCACTTAGACCAGGAGGAAGGGGTTAAAGATTTTGCTGCATAGATTTGCACTTAACTAAAACTCATTTGTGTCTTTAAGACCCAGCTGCAGCTCTCTAGATGAACTTAAAGAGCCAAGACCCACCTCCCTCCACAGTCTCTCTTCTCAGAGCAAAGCAAACCAACAGCCACTTCTGACAAATGCCAAAACCTCTCCTTTCTTGCCATCTCTCCTCTTCCTCAGCATTGCCTCCTCATCAGGAAAAGCTCAGACTAAGGAACCTTTTCTCTCCTGACAGCACTCATCCTGGCCCTGTCTGTGGCAGGCACAGCCAGGTGCCCCAGCAGCCCTGGGGTAGGAGCAGCTCTGCTGTGAGCAGGTGGGCACAGAGGGCACAGTGGTCCCAGAACCCAGCCCCTCCCAGCTCCAGATCTTCAACAGTGCTCAGATGGTCTCCCCTTAAATCATCACCTGGTTATTCTGCTTCAGCTTCCTCGTGCTGTGTGTTTGTGGGGGCGAGTGCTACACAGCAAATTCTAAGTATTTTCTTCAAAGTACATAAATGTGTCAAGATTTTTTAAAATGGTTTCCACTCTTTGCATTTTTTTTTTTGCCAGCAGTGTTTGATTTTAAAAAAAGATCATCTGTAGAAAGAAAAAAAAAAAGTCTGTCTTTTAAAATATTTGCCAATTCTGAGACTTTAGAAGGTAAAGAACCACCTGCTATTTTTCTCAAACCTAGATAGGACCTAAGCTCTATGTTCCTGCAGCAATTATGTAAATAAATGCCCTGACCCCAGAGAAGCACTGGCCTTTATGATCACGTTAGTGAACAAATAAAGCAGCAAAAAGACAGCACAGTAATGGTCATATTTTTGCAGGAACAGACAGAAGGGAATTGGTTTTTCCCAAATAGATTAGGAGGCAGCTG
The DNA here is from genome assembly GCF_028551555.1 of Melozone crissalis. Classification (NCBI taxonomy): domain Eukaryota; kingdom Metazoa; phylum Chordata; class Aves; order Passeriformes; family Passerellidae; genus Melozone; species Melozone crissalis. The sequence continues at coordinate 23,822,962 of NW_026535797.1, read as the reverse complement.
AAATTAACATTTTCCTAATTCTTTTATGGGTATAAAAAAATGGAGGCAAAAATAACTATTAATAAAATTCATTTACTTAAGGGTTATGAAACTCCTCCTGTTCCTTGTTCCCAGCTGTCTATTACAATCTATTGCAGGACTGTGACAGCATTTAGGAGTTTAATGCCCATGGAATAGAAAGTTGTCACAGGTTGATGGGCTCCTGCTGCTAGATAGTGTCCACATCATTAATCATGGACACTTATCTCCTCTGCCTCACAGGAGAGCCATAGTGACACTTGCTCACTGTACAGTGGAGAACACCAAAAACTATAATCTACCAGAGGTAAATTTACCATGGGATTGTGACAAGGACAACAGACACATACAGGCAGCTCAGGAGCACATTTATCACCCAGTGATGAGGACTCCAGCTGATCTCTGGCCTTACCTACGCGTCCCTGCTCCCACCTGCAGACCCCACATGGCTGCTCAGCCCCTGTGCTGGGCAGCGGCTGCAGGGAAGCCTGGTCCTTGTCTGCCCCTGTGCCAGCACCTCCATGTGCAGTCTGAGCTCATGGACCAGTCAAAACAACAAGTTTTTGTCTGAACAGAAAGGAATTTTTTTCTTTTGCATTTAACCCAAAAACCTCTCTTACTTCCATTTCACATAGAAGAATTTTATTGGGGAAAAAAAATATTCACATTATTTTCTTGAAGACATTTCTGATGTAATTAATTTTCATTTTTCAAATGAAAAGGAAAGGTTAATTTCATGCTGCAGTCAAAAGGCAGAAGTGTGTGTAAAAGTAAAAAATTAGTTGAAATACTCTGGAAACCCAGATTAGCTGAAGTCCTAAATAGGACTTGAGTTAACAGGTCCATTTAAAAAGACTATTGTAACTAATGGATTATAAAATATTCTAAGTGCTGTTAGAATTTCTCTTCAAGCTGTCCAACACAGTAGGGAGATAGGGGACACTGCAGTGTCTAACACTGTAGATAAGCTCCTGATGAAGTGTCAAGTCTGAGATTTAAGTCAAGTCAAGTTTGAGATTTGAAAGCTGTGCATAAAAATCAGAGCAAACATCTAAATCCCATTCTACCAAGATACCAAGAAAAGATGTGAACACACACTGTATAATATCCTGGTTATTTACTATTAGCTGGAACTGGGACAGCAAATACAATAGAGTTAAGAAGAAAGAAAATTACCCAGGGCTATGACTTATTGAAGGGAAGGTAGATGGCAGTGTACTCTATTACTCGAGATAACTAAATCTTTCTACTTCTACACAAAACAAACAAATTTAAAACAACTAGATTTGAGTTTGTAGGGACAATTTTCCCATGGGAGGTTAATTATCATCCCTCAAAGCTTTTTTTTAGTCAGCTGAAAAAGACTTTTTTTTTTTGCAGGTCCTACTTTTCTGTAGGTAACTGATAATTTAGCCTGGACATCTCCCTTAACATGAACCAGGATTTCCATAGGAGATGGAAAAGTGCTAATGAAAAAAGACATGATTATAAGCAAACAGCCCTCTTGATATTTGCAGCTCATATCAAAGGGCTGGTCAGTGTTTTCTTTAGTTTCTTTGAAGCCGATTTTGCATTCAAAAGTCAGAAACTGGATATTTTTGAGTACCAGAGAGCATCACAACTGATTTTGTAATCTCAGACGGAATTATATTTTTCATTATTTCCTTCTCTATTGCTTTTATTTCTTTGCATTATCTGTAATGTATTCCATAAGTAAAAAAATAAACCAATTCTTACTGGTTTTAAAAACTCAAATAAGATGTTAGATGTCAAAAGAAAAAAAGAACAAATCGTTATAAATGATAATTCATAAAATAATAAACGAACAAACAAATAAAAGGCACTAGATGCTATTCATCATGTTAGATGACTGTTCAAACAAGTGAAAAGGTGAGTACATGGATAAGGATGAAGTACTTAGAAATTATTTTGCTTAGAACTCAGTGTTACAAACACTGAAGGTGGGATTTTGATCCCACTGTGGCTTAAAATTGGTGCAATTTTGCTGAGTTAATTTGGCTTTATTGAGATATAACTGAGGTCAGAACTGTATCTTGATGCTGCTGTGAGTGAATAAAGGATGAATCAATATTAAGTTTGTTCTTTCCACGTTTGTGGTTTTTTGATGGCCTGTAACAATGAGACACCAGTGTGCTACTATTATCCTTCATAATGAAAACTTATCTTGACTTGGACTTTACATTTCAGAACTTCCTTTTGATATTTTCAGATCGTTTCTCTGTAAAGATATGGATACTAATGTTATGTTGACTTTACATTTCAGAACTTCCTTTTGATATTTTCAGATCGTTTCTCTGTAAAGATATGGATACTAATGTTATGTTGAAGGGGAGCAATAAGATACTGTTCTAGCTGAGCTGCTGACAAACTCATGCGATTTATTTTTTTCTCAGTTTTGCCTGCATGAAATTTATATTGCTTGATCTTATTTTAAAAATGAAGCAAATCCAGTGATACCACATCACCACCACAAATAAATGATTCCTTTTCCCTGTTTCTGTAAACCATTTAACTATTTGCTACATGACATAAAAGAAAAACATGCAAACCACACATGAAAGAGAGAAAGATGAAAAGGAAGTGTATGTTCTTAAGTGATTATGACCTGGTCTGTTATGATCACTTGGATACAGTGGATATCTTAATCTTTTGTGCCATCAGGTATCTGTACTACAGTATTACAAAAATAGAAACATGAGTGACCAGAGATGTCTTTTCTATAGCAAAGATTGAAGTATTGGACCAGAAAATAATCATCAATCTTTTGAAAATTTGCAAATGTGTGATTATGAACATATTGTGAGAATACTAGGAAAATTCCAGGCACTTTCATATTTTCTGGATTTTTCCACTAATTGTAAGATTTCAGATACGTTGGCCTGCTGCAGGTACACTTCTAACCTCCTCATTCAAACACAGCCTAATGGGAACTCTCTTGCCACAGATTTACTTTGAAATATATGCTTTGCACATATTTGTTTATTTTAATATCAAATATATTGTAAACCTTTATGAGTGATCATGGGTCAGAGTGGAAATGAAACAGTTAGGGTAAAGAGGAGGAATACTTGTTCACCCTGAATTTATTTCAGGTTTATTAATTTTTCCCATGTTTGAGCTTGTCTCTCATTCATCTGGCAAACACAAATGAAACCTAGAATTAGTGCACATGAATAATTTGGTGTAACCACACACAGTATAGGAAAGCAAAGCTCAAGAAGAAAGAATTACTTGACATGAATTCTGCTGGTTTTCTAACAGTTTTTCTGGCTTGATAAAATGTTAAAGTTGTCTATTTGCAGTGCAGTGTTCCAGTAGCATGTGCTCCTATATAATTCCATTGAGTCTCTTAACCTCAAGGAATAGATCTGATGCTTTCTTTCTCATACTTTACTTGAAATATTTAATTTACTTTTAGTTATTTTCAATGCTTTTAAATATTAAAATGTGAGATATCAATAAACTGGTAACATAATTTAGGACAATTCGGTTTTTTACTATCTTCTGTGACACTCCTTTGCTCTGAGGTTTAAGACAGAAGGCAGAAAAGCTACATTCCTGGAAAAGGAAGAAATGCAAATCTCCATTCGCCCTGGTCCTGTGCAGCATTTCAAACTCTTTATATCATTAGGAATAACCTTCCTTCACCGAGAGCTTTGGCTTGGGACTGTGGCAGTAGGAAGCTTGTTCAGTTATGTCTACTCAATTTTAAAACATATAATTGTTTTTGTTTAATCATGGCCTCTGCTGAGACATGATCTTATGATCCTATAATTTTTTTACCAGACTACCAGGCAATAAAAATCCCAGAGAATTCAGTACATTTCACATTGTTCACTTGATTTCAACTTTTGAAAATTCACCATTCAAGAAGTCACTACCCTGGGCTGTGGCAACAAATCACATGAGTGTTCCAGGTCCACCTCAGCACAGGACTGCTTAAACTGCCCCTTCCCAATGGGTCAAAATGGAATCACTTTTTTAACAGCTGCAGCTGTTTCAGGTTAAATATGTGAATAAAACTACAGACTTTGGGGCTTTCAAAGACACCTGAGAGAATTCAGCGTCTTGATTTTATGTCAATCCTACAGGCCTTAAAACTTCAGTTGTGTGTGCTGAAAAACTCATCCTACATCTTTTTAGATACTCACAGTGACAAGAAGATTTTGTATTTGTACAATATATGGGTACATATTGCACCCACTTAATGAAAGGCATAAGGAAGTGTCTTAAAGAGAAACCACATCATGTTGGATGCATGCAGCCCTCCATAACATCAGTGTTATGTGTTCAAATACTGAAATTTTATCACAACTTATCTGTTTTCCAGGGAGACAAAGCTCACAATTATCCAACAAAGGTTTATCTCAACAAAATATGATTCCTTAAGGAATAAAAATTAATATGAAGCACCAGTTATCTGGAGATTATTTGTGAAACCCAGTCACATTTGCATTTATTCCCCTGTCAATTGATACAGGGATGTTATGTCATTATTTTAAGTTTGCTGATAATTGAGGTGAAATAAACATAATAATGAAACCACTGCTGGATTACATTCTGATAGCTGACAAATCAATTCAGTTATGATACTTCCTTTGTCATACTGAGGTATTTTATTATGCAGATGAAACCTCTCAAATTAATAAAACTGTTCAATCCATAAAGTCCTATGTACCAAATAGCACACCACAGAAAAAGCACCAATCATTAAAATAATAAAACTGATAAATGCTATCATGAGAGATCATTTGGGAAAAGAATCTTGCTTTCAAGAGGGTTATGCTGTAACACTGATACACCATGGTACGAATACATGCTTAGCACATCATCTATAGATATGTGCCCACAGAGCTATGCACAGACACTGATGCTGTGAACTCTTTTATCTCTTTTGCATTTGATTAGTTCTGCTGGCAGTTACCAATTGCACACTACACAGAAAGAGCCCAGTGAGTCCCAAACAGTTGCATCACAAGGTTATTTAACAATGCTTCTGTGGTGCCTTTCATTTTTAAATGAAATATGATTTAATAACAAGAAATAAAGCTGTTATTAGGCTCGTTCTAACATGATTTAACTCAAATGGGATTTTGTAAAATTGCTAAACTTGCGTAAAAAGAAGGAGCTTAGAGAGACTTAAAAATTATGTAATAATGTATTTATTCACCCCCCCTTCCACCACAGACTGTGTATATCTGCAAATGACTCATTCATGTTGCACAATACACTTCAAGAGGTTGTAATAAAGCTGTGACACCAACCACCTTGTCAAAGATACTGCACAGATGTCCCTGGCAAATACAGAGTACAAAAAGCTCTGCAGCAGTACCATTCAAATTTATGGTCTCTCTTTAGTGATCCCACCACTAACAGTCATTTATTTGGAAACACTGAAAGAAACATTTTCCTTCTTTAAGACACTGAGAAGCAACATGGCACAATTCAGGCTGGCCTGAAAATTTTAGGGAATTGACATATCCTAAGGAAACTGAATTATGAATTACTGGAAGACTAAAACTGCGTAGCCAATGAGTCAAGATTAACTTTTAAATAATTATTTAATACATGTTAATGTTTTTTTGCAGTTTGAAGGCTTTCAAAGCGCACAAGGCAATAGTGCTAACTAATACTGCAAACAGCTAGTGTGCTTTAAACAACAACAAACAACCATTCAACCAAAACAAAAAACAAAAAGAAAAAAAAACAGAAAGAAAAAGGCTTTTAGTTCTTAAATTTCAGATTTTGGATTTTCAAATGTTCCAATACTCTGTGGTGGGGTTTCAGCTTACCACTTCTTTTTTTCACAAAGGAGTGCATGAATGGACGGATGAAGAGGGGACTGAGGAATCACAAAGCACACTCAATCCTGGCTGCACTTCACAGTTGAATAAATGGCAAAACCTACTGAAATTTACTCAGCTTCCAAAAATTGAAATAAAAATGCAAATTTAGATAGAAATTTCCCAAGATTTCCTGAGAAATCTTCACAGCTATTGTATTGTTCAGGTAGCCCTGTTCAGATGGCTTGTGTAAGCAGCCCCTGAGCCCCTGGCTCAGCAGTGTGAGCTCTGCTGGCCCAGCTCCAGTGCTGACTCAAAGGAAGAAGTGCAGGGTGAGGGAAGGAGCAGCCTCAGGCAGCTCTCCTGCCCCCTTCCCTCGGAGCCCTCAGCAAAGGGTGCTCGGTGCATTCAGAGGAGGAGGAAGGCTCTGCATGCAGCACCTGAGTCACCTCTGAGGCTGGAGGAGCTCCTCAATAAAGCCACAGCAGGGTCTGTTGGACCAGCACCTCTGAACCTTTAAACAGGGTGGGATTTGTCCTGTTAGTTGCCTTCCAGCTTGTGTGCAACCCCCTATAGTGCAGAGACAGAAATCAGGATGGTGGAGATTCCTACACTTGTTAGAGGCTTTTCATGTCCCCTCCTGGATCTGGCATTCTCACATTACTTGTCATGTCACAGGTTTACCTTTTAAGAGCCCTTTGAAACTGTCATGTCCTATTTGACACTGATACATCCCTAAGTCACTGTGCATAAGATGAATAGATAGCATGGGCTGTATTTTTTTTACCATATGCATAAAAATTCCCAGCACTGGCAAACAGAGAAAAGACAACACATGTATTAACATCCTGAATAGGCTGGTAATTTTTTCCCCCAAACTGGAACCTTTTGCTAGAGCATTAGCAGTTTCACAGTAAGTAAACAACCTGTAGTTTCACAGTGATCAAATGATTACAGCATCTACCCAGCAGTCCTAAAAAAAGCCTTTTAGTACATCATGGGCCACCCAGACCAAATCTTAATCAAACACAATATATGTTCACTAAATAATGGAACAGCTGAAAGATGAGGAATTTCTACAATAATTTCTTATTAAACTGATGCTCTGTGAATATGTTTAATGAGTTGCCAAAAGAATCTCAGCCTAGTTAAAAGCAGTAGAGGAAAATGTGAACTGCCCTGTGGCACATCTGTTGGCGCTGCTGGTACGGGAGGCTTGACTTGCTGGGATTCCAGGCACCACTGCCAGCCTGATTTGCACAGATATAACTCTCTTGAATTTTGAAACAGCAGAAGCACATATAATTCACAATGAAATATGATTCTGTTTCCAAGTGGCACTACAACAATGAAAATGTCTTTATTTAGGCATTAAAAAAATATTGTTATTTTAAATGGAAATAGTTTTTTTCCCATGTGTTTACTCCTATTGAGACAGTAGTGGCAATTGATCTGATTTAGTGGAAACTATAGGCACACCTTTTATAAATTCTTCTTGCAAAACCAGTGAGTTAAAATAATTTAGAGTAGGGAGGTTTTACCTGCATCACTTGTGTCAGTGATCTGAAGGGAGGTGACAAATTGGCATATAATGAGACACATGGCTTTATACCTGGCAATCTCACACATAAAAGAATGTCAAGTGTATTTGACAGAATGAAATGAAACTAAAATGTTAGCATTAATTGCTACTCAGTGCTGTATTACCAGCCCCACAATCCAAATCAATTATGAAGATTTGTATCAGTTGTGAGACCAAAAAGATTTTGGAAGCCTGTCAACTCTAGGGTGTCATTACCTGATGATGATATGACTGCTCTGGGTTCTGCTCAGAACAAGGAGAGTCCCAACCACCCACTTCCAGGACTGCAACCAAAATGGTACAAATGGAGTGTTTTAAAGGAAAGTTGACAGGTGTACGGTTAAACATCAGAGGTTTGAACAAAAAGATCTATTTCCACATGGAAATATAAACCTCAGATTGCTTAGGGGAGTACACCCTACCCTGCCCATCGAAGTTAAATGAGAATTACTTCTGTGTGCTGCTCCAGAAGCCATTTATTTGATTAGCAAAATTAAAACACTGATATGCTGAGATATTATATACTTTTTTTTCCCCTAATAGTAGATATATTTTAGTACCTTAAAGGAACAGTTGTGTGATGACTTATCAAAGTTTGCTGTGTTGGTCTATTAGTCAAGGAATAACTCCTCAGTGGTGGCAGCAGAGAAGGTAAAACCTTACAGCAGAGTACTTCCTTGTCACTGAGAAAAAAAATTCCATCTAGAAGCCATGGCATTGGATTTTCGTCACTTCATTCCATCAATGAGATCAAATACTGGTGATTTAGATAACCAGAAGAAAGTTCATGTTAAGGAATGGTAAGTGGATGTGGCTCTTTCCATAGGCCTTCCCATTGTGCTTGCAAAAAGATAGAGAGGATTATACTTGAAGTCCTGCTTTTATTAAGAAAGTAAAACCAAAAAGCTTCCTCCATTTTCAAGGGAATAAGTTGCTCTCCCTTTGGAAGTGCAAAATGCACAGGACTGCCCAGGAAGCATTGCCTCCATCTTTGTGGTAGGTAGCATCTCATCTCTGTGCACAGTGCATAACACCTCTGAATCCCTATTGAATTTTTTCATTTGAGAGAAGTCTTTTGCATTTCCTGAGGAGAAAATATTAAGTAAAGCAAAATATTTCTGTAAAGCAAAATATTTCTGCAAAGCAAGTCTGCAGACTGGAAGAAAGATAAAAGCAGAGTTACCCAGAGGCCCAGCAGCCTCTGTCTCTCAGGGTTTCTTTTCCCACCGAGCTGGGGCTGTGATGGAATAGCAGCATGGAGAGTAATCACTCTTGTGTTGGGTATTGGCCTGATGCATCAAACATCTTCTACTTTGAAACTGCAGCCTACTGCCCAGCATGAAATGCAAATAACTGGTTAAATCACACAATCTTGAGTTCTCCTAAGAATAACACACCTGCATCTACAGGAGAAGGGAAAGGAGAAGAACCTGTCAATGAAGCATGACTTCCTGAGTTCCAGTGGGTTTTGCTTCTTGATTTTTTGTTGATTTTTTTTTAATGCAGATTGAACAATCTGAGTCTAAATATGTCCCATCTTATGAACATCTAAGCTGTCCCTATGTGTGCCTGATCTAAACTCTATATAAAAAAGAAACAAGCAATGCCAAATAAGTAAAACCTACCACTGGGTGAAAATATCCATTAGAGAAGGATTCTAATTTTAGCATTTCTTCAAGATCATCAAAGCATGCATTATTCTTTAGTGAAAAAATGGCAACTACTTTGTGTTAGCCAAAGTGTACCAAATAAGGATGCACTTTGGATGGTACTGAAAATGAAAGTATTCATGTCAAAGCTGAATGAAGCACTGTTTTACCATATATGATTCTTGCTATAGGAGACAGGCTTGCAATTTGCATCTTGGAACTGGCTCATCAGCACTTGTCCCACCCATCAGTTATCAGCTTGCAATATTTTACTGGTGACACTACATGCTGAAGAAAGGAATAGCTCAAGAAAGATCACTGAGTGAGGGAACAGTATCCTTCACGTTCCCTAGCACAGAAGTCTACTGTCTGCTTCATCTCCCTTCACCAGCATGTAACTGAGGGCAAGAAGATTTAGGACTTTGGAGTGTTTTAGTCAGCCAGAGGAATGTTACAGAAGTTGGAGAAAGAACGAAGTCAAGAGCCATATAACTTCTGCTTGGACCCTGTTCAGTGGAAAGAAGGATATGAGCCCATCATATGGAAAAGCCAGGTTAATGTTTATGCATTTTCAGTGGTTTCCCCTCCATATGTAGGCAGTATAAAGATTACTAACATAAGATTTGATTTTTGTCCCTCAAAGCCTCTAAACAGAGTAGCAGTTCAAAATGTTGACTGTGGAGCCCTTGTGATGGCTGGGCTCTGAGTCCCCCACAAACCTTGAGACTTACTGAAAATTGTTTTTTATTGAGCTACATCAAATCCTGTTTTAGCAGAATTTTCTGGTTCTCTTGACTTCTTTTCTTCTAAACTGCAAATTCACCATTCAAAAACAGTTTAAATAGGACATATATAGTAAAACTGATAAGAAATGAACGGAAAAAAAGAAGCAATTCCCTTTTTCAATAGCATGAAAATAAGATACAAATGTGCAGAAGTGGAAGTCTTACAATTATATCTTCCAAACTATATGCTCCTCAGTCTAATTAGAGACCAAGTGTGAAACCCTGACCTTATTAATTCTAGTAGTCTGGGACATAAAATTACATTCCAAATAAAAAGACTTTCAAATTTACCAAATCTTCATAATGTCTGTTTTCACTTGCATTTCAGAATACCTTTACCAAGATGATCAGTGCTAACTAGTACTAGTTACCTTTGAAATTGTCCCATGATCAAGACATCAGCATGTTTTGGACATGGTAAACAGCATGACATACCTGGCTTTCTAGTAAAATTTTCAATCTACTCTCTGCTCCTCCCTTTCCCCACCCCCAAATTATAATCACCTTTCTGAAATCCATATAAAAAGTTAGCAGTGTTCCTATGAAAGATTTTTAATGGTTACCATGTAATTTTTTGGATTCTATCTTGCACACTTTCAGAGAATAGTACCAGGTGCTTAAAAAGGGACTTCAGGAGAAAGGCTAAACCCATGTGTCTCACTAAGTGTCCTGTGATTATGGGGTGTTTTACTAATCAAGAACACATTCATTCACAAGTAATATCTTGTTATGTACTACCTAAAAGAAACTTGTTATACATGGTTGATTTTTCAGCTAATAAGCAACTTTTCTGGTTTCTTCAGTAATTCCTGAAGTCCATGGGGCTTCTTTTTGATTACATCTTTGCATTAAAACCAAACCAAGCAGAGCAAGTACACAGAAGCAGTCCCTCAGACTTGGCTACCTCTGCCTGCCCTACAAGAGCAGACTCCGAGGCAGGTTGAACTCTGCCAGCTATCCTGAAGTTTATGGCTCTCAAGGATGAATGATGCACTTCAAGGAATAAGATTTAGAAATGCACCCATCATAGCACTGTGAAATAGACTGGAAAGATGAATAAGAATCTTTGCTCTGGCCTTTATTAAGTCACAAAGGCTTGAAAAAACATTTCTGGGGGAACAACTACATTTGTCTTTTCCATTACAACATTTGAGCCCTGAGCATCCAAGAATCCTATTCTTCTCTGATATCTGCTTCAAAACAAAACTAGTACCTGGTGTTAATATCATTGATACTCAGCATTCATATGTGTAAAGAAATAAGAATTTTACCTTACTTCCCACAAAAATCCTTTACTGCTACTTTTGATTCTGTAATTTGTAATTGCAACTTGTGGTTGATTCACATGCTCACAGTCTGCTACCTAAGTGTTTTCTATTGCATTTTTGGGCATCCTTCATACACAGCAGGTGACAAAACTTGGTGCAAGCCTATTCCAGTGGGACACCAACAGCTCTGGATCCCAGTGCTCCAACACCCAGCCAAACCCAGGCAGGGCTGGGGCCAGTCCTGGAGCAGCACATGCCAGGGGGTGGCTGCTCTGTCGTGGAGCACGCCTGTGCCTTGTTACTGCCTCACATCACCAGCAAGCATTTCATTCCTTCAAGCATCCAGCTGCTTAAGATATATTCCCTCTGAATTTCATGTCTTGTTTGAAAAGTTTACTCAAAATCAATGAGGAAGACAGGCTAGGAAAACAAATGTAGCCAAGTAATTTCTTAAGCACGGTTATCTTTACACTGAAGAAAGCACCAGGGAGTTACTAATCTTTACAAAACAAAAAGGATCCCTGAGACGTGCTGCTTTCCTTTGCAGCCCTTTAGCTGATATATGAGCCCAAAGCCTGGTCAACACTTAAATCCAGACAGACTCCCTCTTGAATTCTCTGCACTGGCTTGCTGTTTTTCTGGCAAGTTGCAGCGGGTCTGCATTCAGCCCAGACAGCATCTTGCCTTAAATACATTTTTAATCCTGTTCTGCCACACAAGCAGCCTACATAATTTGGACCTTGAGCCTGGGGAAGCAACCCAATAGAATAATTACCCAGTCTTTCCTAAGCAATGTGTCGGGCCAGGCTGTTACAGTAAAATCAATGTTTAGCATCAGCTCCCAGTCTCCACCCCTCCTTTCCCCAGCCTCCAAATCAAGCTAGTTTTTCAATAAAAAGAGGCCCACATAGATTTTCACAGACAGCCAAACAGAGGATTAGAAAGCAGAATTTACAAACCAGACCTGGTTTGATACAATAGACACTGACTAGGATGTATGAGCTTTGCTCAGTGTCCTCACTGACTGCTTCTGGTCATTAAAAACACCAGATCCCAGGAGTATTGGTGCCTTTCCCACTCTGACATATTTCAGTGCAGCTCCTGAGATTCTCCCTTGCAAATCTGTCTTTTCTCATTTCAGCAGGATGCAGTATTTATTTACTTCTGGAAGGAAAATTCCTGCTCAAATTGACTGTTGCATTGCATGTCAACAGCATTTCCATTTGATTCCAAGGGGAAGAAATACATACAAAGAAATTCTGTTAGTTGCAGAAAGAGAGAGTCTTTAAATTCTTTAGAAAGAGAAATGCTGAAATAAATAATTTCCATTAAAATGCCCATTGCAAAGTGTTTGATCACAACAAAGGCAGATACAAAAGAAGTTTACCTTTAGGTCAACTAAGTGGCAAAATAGGTTGCAAAGTTTTAAGTGATGCCATGGAAAATGGACTGAAAAATGGGCAATGTTGCTGTGCAATTTATCCAGCAATCTTATCCTATTAACTTTGAAATAATGGGTTTGTGCATAAACAGGACTTTACTGCTTCAGACAATATTTCTTTGTGGATTAAAGTACCTACTATGTGGCCTATAATTTGAGACACTGCTGAAATGCATGCACAGTCTCAAAAAGCCTACAAATAACATTTTTGCCCTTTTTCTTTCTTCCCAAATGAGCCCACAGTTTTTTCATAAGTTCTATTCTCGGTATTTATCCCCAGTTCTTGGTTTGATTCTTTGGCAATTCTAATAAACAAGAAGAAAAAAGGTGAAATTCAAGATTGCTGCCATATCTCCATTGCTGCTTTTAACATCTCTCTACGTTTCAGAACAGTGATGGTTAGAATAAGCACACAGTGCAGCATTATTTTTACTCAACCCACTAGTTATATTCTTCAAAGAAATTAGAAATTGCATTTCCTTGTAACAACAGCACTGTCTAAGATAAATGCTGTAATAATAAAACATAGCTTCTAGATTAATAAAAAATAGCTTCTAGATTATCATCATAAAAAAAAAGAAGTTTAAAATCCATTGGAAAATGCAAGTAATTTAAAGACTCTTTTGAAAAACAAGAGCTACTCTGGGCAGATCAGCATTGTATTTATTATTGTAACCATGGAAACAATATAAATTCCCATCTGTTAAGGTATTCGTTTGCTGCCTGCAAATGATGAGTATACTGTACTCAATAGGTGAATGAAATAGTTATAATTTCAATGAGTAGCCAGATATGTAATTTTTCTTCTCTGTAAAACACTGAAGAGAGCTCCTGGATGTGATTTAAAGCTCTATGAAATGTTTGGAATGAAAGCACAAACCCTGGGAAATTTGCCTGGTTCCAACGCTTTGTGACAAACCAAAAACCTGGACTCTGCCTTTATGAAGGTTCCTACTAAGTTTTGAGAACCTGGGGAGAGAGGTGGGGGGGGGGATGAAATGAAACCACAAATCCCAAAACCAAATAAACAAAAAACCTCAACAACCAAAAAGAAGGCAAAAAAAGGAAAAGAAAAAAAAAGCAGAGGGGGAAGCAATAACTTTTGTGCCATCACAAGGTAAGCTCAGTCAATTTGGTCTGCTTGATTGAGTCCTGCTTCAAGGTTTGGGCTCATGCAGTGTGTGAATACAGCAGAAGTGGCTGCTCCAAACTCTTTGAACTTTCTACATGCTGAGACCTGGATCGGAGTGTGGGATTTGAACTCCACAGCTCGATCTGTCTGTGATGGGCTGCAATGAAACAGTTAAACTCAGCACTAGAGAAGCACATTTGATTGTGGAATTCAGGCCTATTTCTGGTTCCAAATTGCAGTCAGAAATTCAGCTATGTGCTTTTTATTGCTCCTCCATGGGCACACTTCGAAATATGGGGCACCTTCCAGACATTCAAAAAGGTGTAGATTTTGTCTATCTGACAAAGATAGACTGTGTTCATCTGACTCTTTTGTCCTAAGGGAGGCAGAAGCTAAAAGATAAAGAAGCTGACAGAACTAAAGAAAGAGGAGAGAAAAAAAATAAAGTTTATGACAGTTTCTAAATTCTATGTAAGTCTAAATGTTTCTTTGACAGATATTCCTGTCAACCTTTGGGATTTTGCAAATAAACTTATTACCATACAGGTGCAATATGGGAAAAATAGAGGAATTCAGAAAGAAGCCCAGATCTGTTGTATAATATTCCTTCTGACTCTGTGTATATCATTATTTTTTATAGTGTGAAATAGCGATACAGGAAGGTGGCATTTCCTGGACAGGACTTTTTTATTTGAATGTTTGAAAAAGTTGCTATCCAAGTGATCAACGGCCTAAGCTTTGAAATACAGTATTTTTACTCCAGAGGAAAATTGATGTTGCCAGCAAGGACTCTGAAATGATCAGAAGATGAAAATATTGAGAATGTCTGAAGAATGTATTGACCGATAACTTTTTTCCTTTTCATACTATCCCCAATTAGACTTAGTATTAAAAAACTACTTTAATTATACAGTGAGATGTTATGCACTGTTGTCTTAAAGAGCATTTTTAGTTAAAGAAATGAATGTCAACAAACATGAAATTAAAAAAATAGTTGAAAAGCAATGATGCAAAAATTATACATTTGTTACACGTGAAGCCTCTTTCTATGTGTTTTTTTTCAATCAAACAGCCTGACAGTGAAGTCTTAGGATGACAGACTAAGACAGACTACAATCTTAGGTAGTCCCATGAAAAAATCCCAAGTATAGACTTGCAAACTGGAATTGGTTCTGCTTTTCACATCAAAGGAGTTATCAATAGTGATCAGAAGTGACAAATATTTTTGGTAAGAATATGCACCATGGAAAGAAAATGGATTGGTGTTCAGAAACTTAGGAGAGCCTGCACAGCCAGGATCTATGGAAAAAACCCATAATAATTGGATTTTGGGATAATGTGTGGGATCTGAAAAGCCATTTGAATATTAGTATGCATTAAAAATTTCAAGGTTATTAATCTTTTAATTTAAGGGTTGTTTGAAAAATCTTCCTGCTTGCTCTTACTGTGGTTTAGTCCCTGTATATATACAGACCTTGGGAATCTAAAAATAGTTGGAGGGAAAGGATTAAAAGGAAAAGGCCAGAGAAGTGCTGAAACACACACCCAGATTTGAAGTTAGAACAGGACTTTAAATTTAGAGGATCCTCCCTGAGCAGGCAACTTTGAGAGTCATCTACATCATAAGCCAGAGAGTACACCAAGATCCTGCTGGATTTAGCCTCACACATAAGCTATTAGGTTAGACAACATTTGCCTTAAATAATTGTCAAAATTTTCACAGAACATCTTTTCAGAATTTGCTGAGCATCTATTTGTACATTCTCTGTGAATGCAAATGGTACACATGTTAATGTGCAGCTTAAAGTAGAAAGATGCATTTGGGGAGCAGCAGCAGATTTTGTGGGCATATTTAAGAATGTTAATTTGAAAATGTGTGCTATAAACTTTGACAATTTTGGAATACACCCTAGAGAACTCCCAAGTGGCAAACATACAACACCTACTCAAAAAAGAAAGAAAAATAAGGAGCGCATCAATTCCATTACAGGCAAGCAAGCAGAGCAGAAAAGGAAAATTACCAGGAGGAATTTTACAAGACAATACCAGAATGCCTTGAAAGACATCACTGACCTTCCAGACACAACTGATTTATTGTCTGTGGAAGACATACTTAATTATCATAGAGGGAGGGTTTCTTTCCAGTGATAACTGCTACAGTAAACAGAGACCCAAGACACTTTGGATTTTGATTTTCAAGAAGCATCTGATATTCAGACTCAGATCAGAGATTGCTGGCTTTGGCACTGAGACACTAGGAAAGGTACAAAGCCACTTGCTAGGTAGGGAGCTCTATTTAGCAGCATCTTTCTTGATGGAAATTCAAAGAAAGAGGATCTAAGAATGGCTCCCCTCTCTTTGGAATAAATACTGATGATTCAGTCAAAGAATGACACCATGAGCTATGGACTATGAACTGATGACTACATTAATGTTACAAAGAGAACAATCTGTGTCCCAGAATAATCTCACCATGTTATACCAGGAGGGCAAACATGGGAGACTCAATGTTTTCTATACTCCCTTCCCTGAAAAATACTCATGCATTTTAAAAGATGAACAAGCACAAAACTTGTTGAGTTGTAGAGATTGAAAAAGACAGTCCAGGTAAATAAAGGTAGAATTAAAATACATAGAGGTTTTTCTGAGAAGTCCCATGTATTCTTCTTAGACTCAGTATACCATCACCATAACTGCAAACTAGAGACCAGATCCGGGTTCATTTGTCACATCAGCAATGTAGACCTGGTAGCAATTTCAGACTGAATCCAAGACCACCAAACCCTTTCTTTCAACACGTCTTTAGAAATCTTTAAGTATATGACTGCTAAGTATAATATCTTCAAAGTAACTAGAAAGAGAAAATCCCTTCTCAGACCATGAAAAAAGGATTATACTGAATCAAAGGCTTTTGTCTTGACTGCTCTGATCATGTGTTCTAATAATTTTTAAGATTTTATAAAACATATATACCACAGTAATAATATATATATACACATATATATAAAATATATATACCACAGTAATATAGATAGCATATATGATGTATATAGAGCCCTTGCCTAGACAGCAGTGGGTAGCAGGAGGCCAACAAGCAGTGAAACAAGAGCTCCTTTATTGTCCTTCATGACTGTTGAAATAAAAGGTTGCCAGACCCTTCAGAAAAGACCAGAGCTGTATCAAGTTGTGACAGAGAACCCTGAGCACCCACACTCTGCCTCCTGCAAGAGGTGCATGTGCCATGCAAGGGCAGTACATGGACTTATTATTCTGCTTATACTTCTGAGAGACAAAAAATACCAGAATTTTGAAGGTATTGCAAAGCAGGAAGGTAAAGGTGATGATGTTCAGCTAAAGAACATAAGCATTCATACAGTGCAGGCTCTTTCCCTTTAGACAAGGCCTGAGTAAAATCTTCATGCACACATTATCTGTACAATATCTCATATTTCTTTAAAACTGCCCAGGCAGACATGCATGTACTTCCTCCTTTCTGTAACACTTCTGATACCACTGCTTGTCACTAATGGGGATAATTCCTGCCCCTACAGGGATGGATCCTGTGGCAGCACTCTGAAGTGATGAGCTAATGTATCCCCTTCCTGACTTACAAGAAAGAAGGAATGAACTAATACTTGCAGTTAGACATGACTAAAAGTAGTCTCCACAACAACTTCCTCTTGCCTCATTTTGAAGCACTGAACTTCACTTCTCTGTTGCCCAACTATATAATCAAAAATTATAATGTGCCTTCCTTTGAGAAAAAAATGAAAGAGTATGAACCTCAAGTTATTTCAGAAACAAGATAGGGTTTTTTTTTTAGTGCAGATCCCTAGTATTACTCCCACACTGTAAACAATACATCTACTATTGCCCTATAATTTCTGTATCAGTGTGAATAACAACAATTTTACATAATTAAAATAGGGAGTGATATTGCTCAGGCTCTTGCACTCCAAGAAAAAACATTCTTTTTGGTAGCTCCAAGCTTTAAAGAGAGGCAGGGAAAACACAGGTGACTAACACGTAAGACACAGAAGAGTATGGGATCAAATCCCTTGTATTTGCCAAGTGCTCAGCTCCCTCAGTGGTCCTGAGTTAGATCCTGGAGAGGCATTTGCTGCAGTTTGCTCCTTCTGTTTTGTCCTGTTTGTACAGGAGAGAGTTACCCCACCATGAGAAATATGGTCCATTCCCAGCTACCTCTTCAGGCCCAGGATATTCAGGGGACAATGTAATAGCTTTGCATCCAGAACCTAGAAACTGTGCCCTAATCAATCACTGATGGTGGAAATGCTGTGGAGGTAAGGACTGTAACTGCCCATCCATCTCATTTAGGTACAGCTCAAAACTCACTTTTTTTGTTGTGGAATGTTCCATCTAAAAACCAGATTAATTTCTTAAGTGTGGATGGAATTTTTAGCATAAAAGATGATTATCTAGATTATTCTGCTACTCTGTCTGCATGGTGGTATGATTTAATAAATAGAAACCAAAGCTGTGGCTTTCTTCTTTTTAGGAACATTAAATTAATTATAAAATTAGAGTTAAGATTGTAATTGTGATGCTTGTTTGAATGAAGAAATTGAAAATTCTGTGGCCTATCAAAGTTGGACAGAAAGACATGATTGTATTGCCCACAAAAAATGTTCTGGTATGATGAAAGCTGATGTTGATTTTCAGTAAGAAAAAAAATGCAGACAGGGTAGCTCACATTCTATCAGGGATGCTTTTTACACAGCAGAAGTTACAGAAATATTTTTTCCCCCAGTTTACACTGTATCCTGAAATTTGAAAATGAAGCTTTTGTTATTGGAAAATTATTATTAATTAATAAAATATTTTGTGTTTTGTTGGTTTTTTTTTTTTTTTTTGAGCTGGACACATCCAAACATTATAATTTATAAAGATAACTTTTCTGGACGTGTTTGTGACTTTTTAACATCCTTATTGTTATAAGGCTATGAACATATTAAAAAATAATTTAAAGAAAGAAAAACTAATTTTAAGTAGGTTTCCTTTGAGCATTCTCTATATTTTATGGTATGAGGGTACTACTAAATCTTCTGAACAAACAGTGAGGTCCAATTAATTTCTGTTTCAGTCTTTTGAATTTCCTCAAATTAAAATTTATCATCAATAATTTGAATCTATTGTCCTATTAGTGTTTCATTAGTCCAACATGGATCTAATTTTAAGCCTATGCTTACTCCTTATTGGCCCAAGGAAGGCATTTAGCAAGGTTTGGGAACAGGAAGAAAAGGTGTTTTATGAACAAAATTTATTACCAGCTCTTCTCAGAAACAATTTCTTAGACCATTTATTTTGGCTCCACAGTTATTTTTGAGGGTAAGTCTGCCTGTGGAATTTGAAATATGTTTCTGAACTGAAACTGACTGAAAAAACAAGACTGCTGATTGTCTCAAGTGGAGCTTCTCACTTTGTGCAGTTATCCATAGCTTCAAAACCAGTCCATTACCAATGTCCTCACATTTCAAGTCTCACAGTAGAGTTTTATTATTTCACTGGTCTAAACCAGTTTGAAGGAATTTTTTTGTTACCAAAAGAAATCTTATTTGACCATATTTCAGGAAGGTTTCCCGAATGTGTTTTTTCTTTTTCTTTTTTTTACATCAAATACCTTAGGATTACGTCAGAATGTTCTAAACTCAATGAGAAGGTAGGCTGAATACTGTTTATCTAGCACAGCAAGAAGAATGTTGAAAGGATGATAACTACTTCTTCTTCCAATATCTGAATTCAATGCATAAACTGGCCACTGCATAACCTGGGAATTCCATTGTAATTCCAGATTTAATTGACATTGAGCATTAAGGATTTAAACATGGTACTCAAACACAGTAAATTTGTAGCTACTCAGTAGAGATCTTAGTGTCTGCTTTGTACCTTTCTTACTAGACCCTCACAGGAGTTTGAGAAGTATTTTGCTAGTCCAGAGTGGGTTATCGCTGTATCCTTTCTCTTTCCCTTCTTCACCTTGGAAGTCCTCAGCATGAAAGAGAGAAGACCTCTTACTCCCCTGATACTTGTGACTTTGGGTTTGGAAACTAGGTTAACTTGAGAAGACTTTTTCTTTGAGACAGGTGTACAATATCTTCAGCTCTGGGATCTGAATTCCCTAGGATTTAAGTCTGCAGCAATGGTTTACATCAGTGGTGAATTACCTGGATTCCCTTGACTACCTTTGCTCAGTCTTTACTTTGGATTTTCTCTGGGGCTAACAGAAGACTCCCAAAGCACTTGCTAAAGCCTCTTTTCAAACAATTGCCCAACTTTTTCCTCCTGCTCCCACAGCATCACCTTCCTCTCAGTTGCTGTATCCCTGCTCTGCACTGCACCCACTCTGATTTCATGGCCAGCAGGCAATAACAAAATGGATACAGCTGACAGAATATTTCTCTTTCTCTTCCCCATCTCATGAGGACTTTTCATGAGCAATATTCACTGCCAAAGACATAACCACACTAAGCCTTGTACTGGGAAATGAACAACAAGTGCTGCTACAGATGGCCTTAGCTCCGTAGCAATCACTGGTGCCCGTGCTGACAAGTGTTATGATTCATTTGGAGGGCCTGGTTAAGGCAGGTCATTTAATGACAGGGGACAGAAAAAGCAATCTCTTAACATTCTACCACATGGAAATAGTAAAGAATTAAACAACAAAGGCACCCACATTTCTCTACCAAAAATTCTTGAGCAAACACATGGACAGGATCCCTTGCAAAAGGTCAGGGAAGGCTACTGCAATGATATATTTCCAAAGTGGATGGTTCATTTAAGAGATTCAGTCTCATTTCTGTTAGCAAATCCTCTTACATAAGCAATGTATTTTTAAAAAGTGCTTGAGGATTTAGGTATTCCTCAGTTTCATGGCTCCCATTTTAGTGAGCTTTTAAACAAACTAAAATTTTTTAGAAAAAATATTTTTTCAGCACTTCCTGTAAAAAAATGGGTCATTGTCTCTCTGTCAGCCTGGGAGCACCAAAACAGGGCTTGGAACTCCCTACACCAGGCAGTTCTGCAAATGGTGTCATTGGAAGCAGTGGTTCCCAAGGAGCAAGGTGTGATCACATGGCAGATCTTTGGATATATTACAGGAGATGTGTGGAGCTCCCAGACCTCACATACAGAGCTGTGACATGACAGACTTGGGGCTGGCAAGGACAGGAGCTATGGATTGCGTCAAAGCCATGGCATCGGGGTGGGGCAGCACCGAACCTGACCAGACCTGTGTAGAACCACTTGTCTTCTCTGGAAAGTTAGGAACCATTGACTGAGGAGCTCACTCCTTCTCTCCTTGAAAATGTTACCTTTCATAAGAGGAGCTAGATCTGTAGTTCAGTTACCTAACTTTGAATGTGTAGTATCACTTCTTTCCCCCCACAGCAAAAAGAATTAGCTCCATTATTACCTTTCACCATTTGACAGCACTCTGGTAAACAGTGCTCAAAATTAAAAATAAGAAGACTTTTAACCAGAATGCTGATTTACAGTTCCAGAGTGATAACTAAGCTAATGCAAATAAAAATAAAATCCTCCATATTGCCTTATTTTTTTTTAAATTAACAATCTCCATAGCTGTAAGCGAGAGAAATTAATTACACCTGGCCTTACATCATGCTCAATGTGTACTGATGCAAATGCACCCTATTTTAATTCCTCTGACTGTTAATAATGGAGCAAATGAGCACTAGATTACATTATACAAAAGCAATGGAAGTAATTAAACTTCATTTAATAAAATGATCAGGGATACAGAAGCATTAAGGACTTATACTCCTCCTCTGCAGGGAGTGGAAGACATGTTGGTACACAGGAGCCTGAGAACCACTGAGATGAGAGCAATGTAAATACATAAACAGGAATGCTAAGGTAAGTGGTGTATCATATATGAAAAGTCTTAGAGTGAAAGCCCCAGGCTACAATAAATTATTTACTTTAAAGCACCAGGAAATAGTACCATCTCAGGCAAATGACAGCAAAAATATCTTCCATCCTCTGAGAGGCAAAGCATCAGCACTGAATTACTTTGTAAGTGCAAAGCTGGTTAAATGTTGTACTGACAGTGTTAGAGAAAAAAATGCTTGAACTGTGAATGGTTGTTCACTTTGTACAGCCTTCTATTCCTCTCTAAATTTACATTCACAAAGAGCATTGTGTTTGTACAATTCCTGTCTGGAATCACTGTTAGCTCTCTGAATGCTCTCACTTGGACACAAACCCATATATTCCTGAGTATTTTCTTTTTTTAAATGCACAAACTTTCTGATGTTTATCTCAGCTCAAGCTTCATTCACCTTTTCACCTTGGGTATATTATAAAAGGCAAACAAATATTTACCAGCACAGCAGAAGGGATTTGTCCTGAGTTTAGTTATGTCTGTATCCAGTACTTTCTAAAAAAAATTGGAGTGACATAAACTAAGCATAAAATATCTGTTACACAGTAAGTGATAGCTGTGTTATGTGATGAGGCTTTATGAGATTTTCTTGAAAAAAAGCCTTTTATGAAAATTAAATGTTGGTATTACTGCTCATAAACTCTTGCAGAAATAGAAATGCATTTGGCATAGCTGTGACCGTTAAGAAAATGTGTTGAGACTGTGACATACATCAATGTTTTGTGTTATAAGCATCAATAATAGACAATAATAAATTTTCACTTTTGCCAAATCACTCAGGGCTCTCTGCAGCATGGGTATATTAGAAATGCTGCTGCTCATTAGAGAAAAAAACCAAACTTGAAGGCCAGTGGCTGGAGTCTGACCCCAGCTTCACAGGCCAATGTCCGGGGCAATGCCTTCTGCTCCCAAGGAGATACTTTTAGTTTGCATCACTGTGCCCAAGATCAATATCTGTCCCCACAAGCACAGCAAAGGGTGATTTTCCTTCACTTGATGTGCAAAGAAAAAGGGGTCATGCTAGGAACACTGTTCTCTTGAGGAAAGACAACAGCACAATAAAAAAAAAGGTAACAGCAGAGAAATGTTCAATCAATCCTGGAGCATTAAGGTGGCACATCAATTTGTGCAGCACTAGTTGTCACTAGTGCTGGATGCTGGCATTGGTGCCATTGTTTATCCAAAGAGATTTTACTTATTTTTTGAGCAACAAAAACTCCCACAGTACCTAGGACCTCCTTCTCCACTGTGAGAAAGCTTTATTATTATTTCTACGACAAGAGAGATGTATTTCAAGCTTAAGGCAGGTTGGATAAAAACAAAGAGTTCAATCAATAGCAGGATCCCTTTCCCACTTATATTAAAGAATGACTGAAGAGGAGTTAAAGACAGGTTGGTAAAGACAATTTCAGCAGTATCACTGAACTGCTGAGACACAAAGCTTGGCTATTTTACCTTCCTTTGACCAGGAATTAAATATCTTATATTTTGTCAGATATGCAGTGCAGGAAACAAGATTGTGGAGGTGTCCTCAGATTTACATCAGTGTGATTATGATCTGTATTATTATCAGGATAGTGTTTTTATATTGCTGTGCTTCTGTAATTCCCATTGAAGGGCATCTGTTTGAGGTACAGTAAATAGTACCTGTTTTGAGAAGCTCTTTACATTTGTTCACTTGAAATATTGATGACTGTTTTAAGCTGGTATAATAGCATATCATATTTCATGAAAGTATTGCAAAACTGCTCATCCACAAAACTGCCTAAAGTGATATTCAAGGTAAAGACTGCAGTGGCTTTCAAGAGTAGCAAGAAACGGCAAGATTTGGTGCCACTGGTGTGACTCATTTCAGAACCTCCTTGCTGAACTTTTCCTTGTACATTGTCCTTGACTCTGCCCTGGTGGTGCAGCACATCTGGCACACAAAGCACCCACTGCCTGGAGAACATCTCCAGCTCAGCCTAACAGAAACAAAGGGTGCAATGCTGGAACAAAGGAATACATATTTAGTCTGAACTCTAGAATTCTGTGTTTCTGTAGGTTTAACACTAATATCCATTCTTCTACCTAATTTCTAGCTTGTGATGCTACATGTTCTACTGGTATTTCAGACATATTGAAACAGTGGGTGGTTTTACAGACCATATGTGCTGTAATCTCTAGACACATTGCAGCATGTTAAAGATGGAGAATCAGATGTAGTCCTCAGATTGAATTTTTGGTTCCCTTGTTTTGTGGGTTTTCAACAGATTCGCCATAAAGTTAATTGAATTCTGCTTCCATTCGGCTTTAAGCAGATGTGTAAGTAAGAACTTTTATGCAATTTGTTGTGACTTGAAGTGAAAGGTGAGATAGCCAGCAAAGAATTGTTTACAATTCAGTGAGAATCAGGATTAAACAAGTGACTTGTTCTTAATTTACTTTGAAAGTTTTAAAGTCACCCTCCTCTTCCATGTTGTGCAACATCAGAGTACAGGATGCTTAGCAGATACTATTAATTTCTACTTTTGTGCACTCTGGCATGCATGATTGGCTCATGAAGTAATGACTGTTTTAGACGACGATGTAGAAAGAAATGAATATTACTGTGAAGCCTTAGCCAATTTTAGAAGCAGTCTGTAGCCAAATCTTTCTTGCATTTTTTCATGAGAATCTCAGCTTGATTTTAAAGCATTAACAACGTTAAGAACTTCACATATGTTTTAGGGAACCAGTTGAAGTGTGTGGGGTTCTCTGCATGGATCCTAGCTCACTTATTTTCATGTTTGTCTGCATGTAGTTATAGAGGATGCTCTTTTTCATATTTTCCTTTTTTATAATGTTTATTAAAAATATAATTGACAATTAGTCAAATAATTTAAAATACCTTTTAGCTATCTCCACAGATTTAAAGATGGTATCTCTGAAGATTTAAAAAGACCCATGCAGAAACCCTCTGTTGGAAATGAAGCTCATCCAATAACAATTTTGCAAAACTGTTTTTTGTCACCATTTCATTATATTAAGCATGTCAATGCCATGCAGATATAGCTCCAGTCTCTGCCCCTCTGATCTGGATGCTACTGCTGTATTTTGCCTGTGTTTTTGTTCCATTTTCACAATCCTGACTCAATATAAGGAGCTCTTTTCTTCCTTTCCAAAGAGGTGTTTCCAGAGGGATGCTTCCAGTGTGGTTAAACAAGGCTTAGAAGAACATATTTACCTCTTAATTTAACTAAGGGCTATAAATATTAAGGAAGTGAATTTCAGATGAAGTAAGACAAAACCAGAAAGCTTCTAGGATATTACCATAAAATTATAACCTGGGCAGATTGTAGAAATCAGATGATTCTGATCTAAATGAGTGTTTAGAAGTGCAGTCACTACCTGTTTGTACCAGACCATAACGACTGAAGGTCTGAAACAAAAGCTAAACAATTTCAGTAAATACAAACTCTGCAAGGAAAATTTGTAAGCACGGGTTCGAAATGTAAACAAAGAATATTTCTCATTTAAAATTTTATATCCAATGGCACCACCGTAGTGTTAAAATTTCTCTCAGCTGGATTGAGGTGATCCTCCAAAAACCTTCACTTATACCTGTCCCTCAATAAAATTATAAATTGCACAATGTCTTTTGGTTAGCAGCCTGTCAAATTATTGATACTGTTTATAGTCTCTTTAAATGATTACCAATGCAGTCTTTTGAATGAGGAAATTACACCATGGGGATGTAGCAAATCTGGGGGTCCTGGCTTATGGAAGATGATTTAAATGAATGTTTGAACAAGACTGACAGTGAGCACACTGTAGAAAACATTCAGCTTTAGTTTCAAGACCTTCCATACACCACATTCCAAAATATCTACAAAGTAAGGCAGAAGATATTAATGGTATACTGCTGAGACATGACATGCCAGTATATTATGCATCGAGTGCAGTTTATTAAAGATGACCTCTGGAAAGAGCTCTGCTGCAGAGTTCGTGTATTTATTACAAAAACCCATCCCAAGCAACCAGAACCCCAAGCCACCCACACCTTCATGATCAATACCTTTCATTTCATTAATTGCCCTGGATGAATATAAACACAGTAAAAAAAAAATTAAACAGAGTATAGCACCCCTACACAATGGCCACCACTGTAACACCATCAATGATGTTCCTCCAGGACTGATGGGAGGAAGAGTCTAACTTGAATCCTTTAATTAGGATGTCATAGTGCTGTGAGCTGAGACTCCCACATGATGTTGTGCACTGGACCAGACCACCTATTTCCTGCTAGGTCACAACCACATGCAGGTATTCAGAGACAGAGATTTGATGGTGCTGTTCCAATCTTCAAGAAGTGCTAAAATAAATAAAACTCTTAAGTTGCATCTTACCAGTAAAGACTCTATGTTCTGATGCTCCAACTCACTGAAACACACACAGTATCCACTAGTTAGCATTGTGAAAGAGGTGCAAAAATGCTTATCAAATCTGCATATGCAAGGCAGCAATCTAGCCAGAGCCATCTATCTCCAGCTTAAGCAGTTGTAAGGCATCTACCAACTCAGTGAGCAAGGCATGCTTAGCCATTTGTGAGCCAGCAAGACTTTTGTGGAGCAGCGTTATTTACAGAAGCTACAGGAGAATTTTTGCTGAATGCGTGCATTTGGGCAAGGCACTTCATGGATATTCTATATAGGAGATAATTTTCCTAATCATGCAAGAACACTTAGAGGAAAATGCACATTTGTATCCCGTGAGATGAACTGGCAGAGCTCCCTCCCCCATGCTGCTCCCCAAGATTTGTGGGAAGCCATATAACCAGAGAGGAATATCCCTTCCCCCAGCTACACAACCATCCATCTTTGCAAGTTACACAGGGTGCCTGCCAGCTTTAAACTGGCCCAAGTTACCTAAACTTCATCTGAAATTGCTGTCATCAGAAGACTTGCTCTCTCTCCACCCTTATCTGCCCAAAACAGGTTCCCCTCATAATCTTATAATATTATAACACTATAAAGTATAACTAGTTCAGGCAATGGTCTTGGTTTCAAATGTTATTTCATTTGAATAGATGACAACTTCAGGTACCTCCTTTCCTTCCCCTTCATTAGACAGACTCTTAAAGTAGATACTAGGTCTTAAATTAGTAAAATTTGTTTCTCTACAGATGTAAGTAAAACTACTTTTTGAAACCAGAAGAGTTAAATCAGCAAAACCCCATAAGGATACTTTTGTTTTAAGCCAAATACTTTAGGAACTGTTTCAGCTAAGGTAAAATATATGCTACTCTTACAGCATGATCTAGGGGATATACATCTGTTGAAACAATTCCACAGAAAAACGTAAAATGCAGATGATGAAGCAAGAGATGAGTCCTTAGTGCAGTTATTTTCATGACTGCCAATGTTGGTTCAGGTGGTTTCTCACAGTGTAACTCTTGTTCCAGAGTACACAACGATGTAGAAGCTTTTATTGTGGTGATGGGAAACCAAAGGAAAGAAGCCAGCTAAAGAAGATTCACAAGGAAAGAAAATAATTTCAGGAAAAAACTTAGGCTAAGGATTGTGTGGTTGCCCCCATTATGTTTAAACATTTGTCTGCCATGTGGGAATATGAGAAAAAGGAAGTTTCACTTAGAGCATGAAATAAAAACGTTAATTGTGAACGATGTCCATTGTAAAGTAGGCCCATTCATTACATTTGTGACTATTAACTTTATAAGTGCCAGCAGCACATTGAGAAAATGCATGGAGAAGGATCATTCCCTCCAGAGCTGTGTCGCATGGCTCAGCTGTGAGCTGCTGAGCCCCACCAATCTGACACCTTGACAGAAACAGTCATGGGTGGGTTTGAGGACTTGCCCTTGCCAACTGGTGCTGGAACTCAGAAATAACACATCAAAAGTATGGGTTGAAAAACTGGAGAAAAAGGAGTAAGACCAAAGAAAATCCTACTAATATCCTATACTTCTTGCTCATACTTGCAGCATGGTAATAATATTAGATGTTGCAAATTAAGAAAATACATATAAATACATTCATATGCTTGTGGAGAGAGATATATTTAGTCTAAGTTTTAGGAGGGAAGCCCACAGTCAGAAAAGCACTATAGCTTTTAAGTTTAAATATGTGTTCTAATGATCAATATTTAGCAAAGCTTACTGCAACACACCAGGTGTCCCAGTGGTGTTGACACAGACTTTGTAAGTTTCTGATCTAAGTGTGTGTTTAGCTGACCTGGATGCATAGGAAGATAAAGCTTGCAAACAGGCTTAGGGAACATAACTTTTAGTGGTTTAGCATAAAAGAACACATAGAAATGGAATTAAATTTGTGTTCAGTTTAATTTGGTTTTTGGTGATCTTTACCATAAACCTAAATGCATGTTATGTCCATATACACAAAACAAAATAAAAAAACCAAAAAACAACAACAAAAAAAACCCAAAACAAAAACCCCCAAAAAAGGTAACATGAATTTGAATTAGAACATTTCCTCCAGACTTCTCTTTGAGGCAGGTTCTTTGCTGGTGCAAATTTCCATAATTTAAATGAGTTACAACTGCTTACACCAGCTAGACTTGGACCCATCTATCACCTCTATTATCTAGATAATGTGGAAAATAATCTGTTCAGAGCTTTCATTTTGAAAACAATGTCATGTTACAATTCTCAGCAGAGTCAAAAGGCTCCCCAAAGCCATGCATGAAAAATAAACTGTAACCTTTTAAGATTTCCGAGCTGTATGATAAATAATACTGAACTAATAATAACTCAGAGAGAAAGAGAAGCACTGTTTATCTTATTTTTCTGCTTTAGGGGAAAGAATCTAGGTAGCAGATTTTGTCATGATTTTATTGCTCATTTTCTGTTCTGCAGGTTTCTTTCTTTGTGCTCATAGATGGTAATGACTTTTGCAAGAGAAATAAATTGTATTTCCATGGGAGCCGGGGCGTTAGGCAAATTGCAAAAGATGATGATGAAATTTGGACTAAGCTCACAACACGCTCTAGGTCCTGATGATTTAAAAACATTCCTTTAGCAATAAAAATCAAGTCCTTAAGTGCAATCCTAGCAGCCTGCATGAAAACAAAAACATACACAGGATTATTCTGGTTTGATTTATAGTGCTTTTGCCTACTGGAAAACTTAATGCAAGAAGCTTGCCAAGGTCAGTGCTTCTGCTTTCAGATTTCTTTATGAAAAAGGAGAAAGCAAGCTGCCTTTTCAATTTTTTTAAAGGCTCTGGCACAACGCCAGCCACTAGGCATTCAAGAGGTGTTCTGTAATCCATTCAACTGTAACATAAAGTTTTGTAAAAGGTATGCTAGCATATTCTGCACTGGCTCTGCTAATCAGTAATGTTCCATTAAATTGGCCACTGTCATATTAAAGAAAGATCTACACAGTTTGTGCCCTCTTGTAACAATAATATTTGACAATAATTATAGTGATACCAAGGTGTAGGTGGTCCAGTTGGCAAGAATAGCACAATATTTCTCTTTAATAGTGACTTGATCAAACATGTGTGGGTGCTTTGTTGAGGCTTGAAGAGGATTATAATAGCTGAAATAAGATGAGATAATTTGCTGACAAAGTTGTTTCTTCTTTAGGAGAACACATCCTTCTGTGCATGTGTGTGTGTAAATGAACATCCCCCCACACAACCACCTCCCAGAGAAAATAACCCTTAAGCAGCTGTGCACTGAGAATGCTGATGGGGTGGAGCACTGTGCCAGAGGGAGAAGGGAAAGCATGCCAGGCTTTGTCTGTTTGGGAAGAGGCTTTAACAAACAAGGACACAGCATTTCTGCCCTCAAATGAAGAAATGGTGACTGTGACATGGCAGATATTGTGCAAGGACAAATTTTGTTTAATACCACAGGGCCACCTCTCCCAGCTCTGGACAGTCGTGTCTGCCACATGCTACAATTTGCCATACATTGACTGCACCAGCACAATAAATGATACAAGCCAGAGTGCTGGAAGGATCCCCTTTAAGACAGGAACCCTCTCTGTCCTCACTGCTTACAGAACACAGGAGTGAGCCTTCAGCAGAAAGACCTCCCATGCCAGATGTCCTCCCCGCAAGCACCCAAATTATCCCTTCCTGAAGGGCCACATTATTCACTGGGACAGAGAGCTCTACAGGGCAGCCCCACCAGAGGCTTGGGGACAGTTCTTACCAACAGCTCAGCTCAGAATTCTTAGTGCTGCTCTTGACAGATCATTGTGTGACAATGCCCTTCTGCATCTTTAGTCTGCCTTGGCATGACTGGTGAGGCCAGTGAAAAATGGCAAAATGAGACATTGCTGCTGATGCTGGAGTAAGCAGCGCTCAGGAAATGGTCAGTGGTGGGAGCTGGAGCAGTGGTTTTGATGTTGTACAGAAGTGTGAATGTGTGTGCAAAATGAAAGAAGACTCAGCTTTCAGAAATAAGTCTTTGAGATGACACAGGAACACCGAATGATTGGGGTTGGCAGGGACCTTGGGAGATGATCTAGTTCAATGCCCCTGCTCCAGCAGCACCAGCTAGGACTGGTTGCCCAGTACACTGTTGTCAGGTTTTGAGTATCTCCACAGCTGGAGACTTCACAACCCCTCTGTCCAACTTCATTGTTCAACCACCTCCACAGTTACTGCTCTTCTGTGTTCTGGTGGAGTTTCACACATGTCAGTTTGTCCCCATTGCCTCTGTCCTGTCTCTGGAACATACAACCTGAGCCAGATGAATGATCTGTCAATTCACACTGAATTCTGAATTCATGGAAGTCTGCATGGACACAGCAATCAGCCTAATCAAGAAACCTGTGCAATCTCTCTGAGGGGAACTGTATTTTTTCCTTCATTTCTCTCTACTCCTTTCCAGTATCCTGTCCAGTTTATCAGGAAAGCTTAATGTGGACATCTGCAAAGATGACAACTTCAATATATTGGAAGAAGAGAAGGGGGGCTGTGGGGTGGTTATTCACTGGTGCAGCATGGTAAGATGTTACCTGGGATATCTGTGGAAGTATCACATTTTCTTCAGCTGTACATGAAAGGTGAAATAACAAATGCCTCAGATTTGAACTTGCTTAGCCAGTTCACAATCTGGAACTGAATAGTACCATGATGATTTAAATAATTTGGTACTTTCTTCTTTTGCAAGAACAATAAAAATTAGTATTCTGTCAATTTCCAGATGTTTTAGTCCCTTCTTAAAACAATAACATAACTGAAACTGACTGCCCAATTTCAATGAAGCCCTGTACTCAATCCCTGGTAGTGTATACCCACTGCCTCTAGCATTTTACAATGCAAATCAGTGGTTAGCAATCAGAAAAGAAGCCAGAGCCTGGACTAGCATTTCCCATTGCACTTACTGTGATACCTTATGAGGTTACTATGAGATAATGCACAAGTTCCCTGTGGTTTCCCCTCCTTTGCCTCAATATCTCTCTTGTGTACCCTTTGTGGTGCTCAGAGGACACCATGCTACCCCAGCAGGAAAGCTGCCCCCACAGAGTGATGCATTACGACATTGATCTAACACAGATGCAGGGCAGGACAGCAGCTCCGTGCTCCAGCCTGGCCACCAGTCCCTGGGGTCCCAGTCCAGCTGCTGATGTCCTGATGCAGCACACCAGGCCACACAAGATCTCAGCCTGAGGTAATACAGCCACAGGCGGATTTTCTGTGATTGTTTTGTTCCTCACTTCCACCTTCACTTCATGCTGAGAATACTTTCATTTGAGTCACTAACAAAGACTGGCAGACCCCAGAAATCACCTGTTGCAATTTCTGCTCTGACTTTTCTCAGGGAGGACAAGAAATCCCTTATGGGGTATAGCTCATTGTTCCCCCTCCTACCCCTTCAAATCTGGAAAACCTCCCTGGATAACTTCCAGCAACTGTCCCATATGTCAGAATAGGCTTTCCTCTTTGTTCCAGAATATGTTGAAAAGAACTGACAACAGCAAATAAAAGAATTAAACAACTAGCAAAGAAACTAGAGAGAGGAAGCAGTTGCTAGTGAAGGATATTGTAAGATGGTGACTAGTTCAAACAAACAGGCCAAGATCTAATTAGTCTTCAAAAATTTAAAAGAACTGCTTTACAATACTAATACTTTATGGTCAGTAAAATGATTTCTGGAATAAATAGATAATTTTGAGATACAAGTTATTGTCCTGTCCTTGATTCATTAATTCTCAATAACCAGGAGGTGTGAGCAGGAATGTTATTAAAGCCACCTGAAAACACGTAACTGAATTTCAATTAGATGATGTTATAATTGTGTACTAATTCAGACAAATGCTTTGTTGACTTGTCTCTGAAACAAGAATAGAAAAAGAATATTTTGTTTAAGTTTTAGTGTTTTGATATAGTTTGTCAGCTCAGTAACCCCAGCTCATGTTCCTGCTCTGTGTATTATCTAGAGATGAGCATAAAAATAAGTGGACATTCATTTCCATAGGTATTACTATAAAATAGTGTGAGAGAGATTTTCATCACATTAAATAAAGTAACTTTCCCTCTTGCAAGACAAAACAAATCAACAAAACAGTTCAATATTTATAATTTGGAAGAAATATTTGGAGAGGAACCTGTTTTAGAATAAAAAGCAGTTCTGAATTCTTTTTTCCTTAAAGGTCATACCTGCTTTAGTAGGCTAATTTTAAATACATCTGAGACACTATTCTAAGTAATGAGATCAGAGCTAATGGGTTCATTCACCCAATCATGAAAATCTCATTTTTCTGTCCTTAATATGCATGCTTGGAAAAAAAAAAAAATCAGGGTATTTGTCATCCAAAGAGGAGCTAACAGTGAGGATGACAGAATAAGCAGTTTTCACAGAGGAGCAGATAGTTTGATTTGGCCTATCTGACTGCTCAAGGCATGAGACATCCCCTCAGCTAAAGGATGCTGGAGCCTCCACTCATCACATCACTGGCTATCTTCTTTGCATGGGTGGTTAAGTGCCATGTGAGCATTGAACAGTCAGCAGCCCAGGCACCCAGCAGGTGTGAAGCCTCAGCACAAGCAGGGGAGCACCCTTTATGTGCCAGCAGAATCTGCCTGTGCTGCAAAGTGAGAGCAGCTCAGCAAGTGTAAGGCAAAGCTTCTCGGGAAGTTTACACTGGTTACTTCAAAAAGAGCCAGCTGGCCACCATCACTAGAAGCTGAAGCCAACATGCAATTTAAATCAGACCACAGGCAGAGATTTATCTGAACTCCATCTGTAATGTGGGGATGAGATCGAACTGTGCAACTTTGTGTTTGCGAGGTACCTTGAGACTGGGTGGAAGGCCAAAGGGAGTGCCAAAGATTCTGTAATGATGAAAAGCCATTCAAAGATAAGCAAATGTTGATGTTAGCAAAAGCATCAACTTTCAAAGCCTTTTTTAATTCTTCTATGAAGTAAATTAATTTACATATGAA
Source organism: Melozone crissalis (assembly GCF_028551555.1). Lineage (NCBI taxonomy): Eukaryota > Metazoa > Chordata > Aves > Passeriformes > Passerellidae > Melozone > Melozone crissalis. The sequence goes on along the minus strand of NW_026535797.1, from coordinate 23,789,960 downwards.
ATACCCCAAATGTATTTTCTTTGGTAACGGCAAATTATCTTCCTATCAAGTAAGTACAGATTGTAGAAACCTAATTGGACTTTAACAACTTGTGAAAAATTATGGATGTTGTATTTTATACATGTAAATGTTTGATTTTGTTTAAAAAACAGTCCCTTACCAAAGGAAAAAATCAATACATTTCATGTAAATGAAGCTAAACATAAGTGTCCCTATTGTAGCCTCAATTTGTTTATGTAACTCCATTGGCAGCAATGGATGCTGTGTACATATCCAACTGAGTGACATATTGCGTTAGCAAGAATCTCACAATTACAGACAATTACCTTCTTTTTTGCACCTGGTGCTTACAAGCATTCTTTGTTAGCTGGATTTCTTGAAAAAGGAAAGATTTTTATGTAAATCTCTAATGTCTCCTGAAGTTAAATAACCCCCAAACCAACCACCACGACCACCAAAAACCCCAGAACAACCCCAGTAGAACTACAAAATATCACAAACAACTCTTAAAACACCACTATGTGATGATGATGGTTTAAACTACACAAAAGTAAAAAAGCTCTAGGTATAAACAGCTTCTCTGTTCAGAAAGAAACAAAAAAGGAATACTGAAATAATTAGCAGTAGTCTAAGTCTCTGGATTATGCAAACATGTACTGCAAGAAATCCTTTTCCACCCAATCTTCTGCACATGTGCCTCCTGCAGCACTTCATATAAAGTCAAATCTGACTGCTCAGGTAACACAGGAATTACCCTTGTTCTTCAGAGCATGAAAGAGGAAAGTCTGTCAAGAGGTAGAGACCCTTATTCCCCAGATGCTGTTGCACAGAAACAGCAGCAGTCCCAACACCCAGGCTGAATAATAATTTCTGTTGTTAAAGAAATGTGTGACATTTTTGAAAGGTTGTAACTTCCACTACTTAAGGTAAAATGCTGAAAGTTGACAGTGACAAATACCTATTATTAGAGGCATGTTTTTTGCCTAGATATTCCTCTTTCAGTTTGGATAAGTTATTAACTTCTGAACTTCACCACTTCCTTTAAAGCATTTGCAATATTCCAAAAATGTTGTGTGCTCAGCCAAAACCCTAACAAACATTACAATGTTAGGCTCATGCCTCTGCCAAAGCATCAGCAGTGCCACATGGACACTGATGCAGCAGAGAGAAATAGAGAATGTCTCCTCCCCCCCAGAGCTTCTGATCACCTCTCTACTCTCTGACACAGCTGAACCTGTGGGCTCTGCTACTGCTATGATGGAGTTCTCTCTCTCCACCCCTCCAACAAAATGAGAAATTTCCTTTGGATTTCCTCAGGCAGCATCCAACACCAGACCCCAATACCAGAAACGAATGGGTCTCTTCAGAATCACAATTTCTTCTGCAAACCAATTTCAGTTTAATTGAATTAATTTCAACTCAATGGAATATTCTCTCTTTGGAAAAGTACAGAACTGCATACACAAATGTATATTTAAAATAACCTTTCTAAAGTAAGTTTAGGTACTTGAAATGCACAGAGTAGCAGATCAGTCTGGCACTTGACCTCAACTCAGCCCTCTTGCATGTATAGGGTATGATGCAGTCTTTAATTATATGGTTACATAATTATATTTCCACAGAAACCCAGATTTCTTCGGTGGAGTGGGGTATAGAATGAAAGCATATGGCTTTAAAAATGTATTTATGGTAATTTAAAGAGATTAAAAAACAACCAGTACTGAAAAGATCATTTATCTCAGCAGTAGCAGATGGGGCTCCTGCTGAGATCAGGACTTCATTGTGCTCTGCTCCGTACATGCACATTAGATCAGACAGCAGTTGTTCCAAAGACTTTACAGTCTAAGTAGGGCAGTCAGGCAAAACTACAGAAAAAGGAATTATTTCCTTCATGTTACTGAGGGGGAAGTGGACGTACTGAAGCACAAATAAGTTAAAGCAAGGTCAAGTGACTGAATTCAGCTTTGCTAAGGTGAAACCAATTTTAACCCATTACTAATGGCCTCCTGATCTTATACTGGTTAGTGCTACTGCTGTACAAGAGGAATATAGTTCTAGACACTCACAGATTTAGAGGTTGGGAAGACTAACTGTGAGCTAGGTTAGTATTAGTAGTTCCCCATTACTCCAGATGTCTCTAAATATCTGAGGGAGGTGTCAGAGATGGAGCCGAGCCCAGCTCGGTGGTGACAAGCAATAAGAGAAGAAGAAATGGGCAGAAACTGATGTACAGGAAATTCCACCTGAGCACAAGGAAGAAATTCTTCACTGTACAGTGGCCATGCACAGGAAGAGGGTGCCTGGAGAGGCTGTGGAATTTCCCTCACTGGAGGTAGTCAAGAGCTGTCTGAACACAATCCTGTGCCCTGTGCACTGGAGGGCCCTGCCTGAGCAGAGAGGTGGGACCAGGCTCACCCCCTGTGGTCCTTTCCAACCTGACCCCTTTTGTGATATGCTGCTGTACTTGTTATCAGTGTTGCAACTGTAACACTTTTGCTTTTCCCTTCATAGCCATGACACGCCAAGCTGCCCATTAGCCTTGCCCTAGTAGTCAAATTTTTTATATAAAATTAAAATCTATCAACCAATATTTCCTCTTAAAAGGAAAAGTTCAGAAATGGCTTCACAAAATAAACTAAGATTAGCAGCCTTAGAATTAGTAACTAACTGGGTAAGCATGTTACACAAGTGTGACTTGTTTTAATTGAACTTACAAGTTCTTTGCAAAAGAGAGGCAAAGCACTGCTAACAGAGTGCTGAAGGTCAGGACTAGAGATAATTTGTCTCTTCCAGAATCAATAGTGTCTAATAAAAAACATGCAGTGGTCTAGACCTAGTACAGTGGATTCAAGAATTTCAAGATCTGAAAAAAATCTGATGAGAAAGGATCACTAAAGTTTTGCTTATCCAGGAAAAGGTTTGTCAAGGAACAGAGATTTCCTTTAGGCTAGTAAAACCCTTCAGCTGACAACTCCTAGACAGCCTGCCTAAAGATTTCTTAGTTCTCCTTCATCTGCTTTCTCTCACCCAAATATGCTGCAGAATAGCTTGTTAAAGGGAGTTCTTTGGAAAGGTGCATGTGGTTTAGGGAAGACTTTGAACAGAAAATCAGTTAATAATGTAAGGTTATTTCAAAAGAATACTATGCAGTATTACAGAAATACAGTGTATTTCTTCTTCTTTAGGGAAGCTGAAGCAAATATATTTTTATTACATGCATGTGTGTATAAACTAGTAAGATACAACACATTATTCAATTAAATTAGTATGGTTAAAAAAGTTTTGTAACACAGATTTCACATTTCCTTTACACATATGAATTTCCAAAAAAAAATTCATCTATAAACCAACATGAACAGCTGCAGTGCTTTTCAGGCCTCAATGACACAGGCAATATAGAGAATATAACTAAACTCATTTGCTGAAGCAGAAGAATCAGTCTCTCCTATTCTGCATGCATTCAACCATCTGTATGACATATTTGAAGAAATCTTGCCATTGTAGTATTCTATAATTTGTAAATGTTACTACATATTTCAAAAAAGAAAACCTGTTTCAGTGCATAACGAAAACCTTTAGTCTGAACAGACTTACTCAGGCTTTTTCTAATCATCTTTATCAGACCTTGACTCAGAAAGAACATTCTTAATACAAATGTCTTAATGAAACTGTTAGAAGATTCAGGCTCAAGCCTTTGAACCTACAAGGTAATCTTGAAGGCCAACTCTTCCTTCTCACAGCTCTTTGCTATGATTTATGGCAATAGAAGTGGCAATCTTCTCTTACACTTACCCTGAACAGCTGTGAAAATGAGACCAGGTGGTTTAAATAGAATAGGAAATGATGTGGAGAGTGTAGAAATTCCCAGTGTTGGCAATATCCCAGCATTTATAGGATGGGTATATACAATTGTTACTTCTGGTGCAAAGTGTTGCAATCAAAAGCAGATTTCTGAAGACAAGAAAGTGACAAAACAATGTTTGGCATCATGCAGCTGATACACAAAGTAAGATTAATATATAAGAATCAGAAAAGGCAGAGACAATAATGATGCATAGTATTTCAAAAGACTTCTAAAACTGAGTCATCTTGAAGCAGCATTAAAACAAGCAAAGAAAAAAAACTCTTACCACCAAAAGAAGTCCCTTATCTGTTTTTTTATATGTAAAAAAACTGAGCCTGGAACTCTTGTAATAAGAGGCCTCCATTGTTACAACACAAGTTGTAACAGTTTTATTTCTTTGTAGAATTGCTGGGCTAGAAATGTCTGTAAAATATGAGAAAATACTGCTCAATTGCTAAAAGTTACAGAGCATTACAGCATAGTATTGTTATGCACAATGCAGTTATATTCTACAAGATATTCTTGAAGAAGAGTGGTTGAGCCTCTCCCTCAAAACTGAGTTCTCAATGCAAGCTTGAAAAATTTAGCAGGAAAAACACGAACAAAGCCTTCAAGAGAAAAGAGATACACCACTGTCTGAAAAAGTTGGTCACATTATTTTACACAGGTGGTTAATTTCCCATCACACAAACAGAAGAGATAACACATTCTATTTGCAGAGCAGCACAGTGATTGTCTTCAAGTAATTTGGAACTAAATTTAGTTACATGTATATTTACCTATCACAGTGAAACATCATCATGGTACTACTTTGGTTTTTACTCTGAAATTTCTGCTGATTAAAGAACTTGAAAGACTATATTTGTCTTCTCATAGGTTTCTGTCTTTCAGATTAAAAATACAAAATAAAAACTGCTTATGATTCATATGTGTTTGATTCAGAACTAGGTTACTCTTTAGCAGGTAATTAGATGTAAAACAATAAAGGCTGCTCATCTGGCTGAAGTGAGGAAAATACTATCCTGAAAAAAAAGCTTGATGAGCTTCTTGAGTAGCAGTACTGGATATGAGCAGAGAAAGTCAGCTTTGCATAAAGAAGCAGAGACAGTATCATCACAGTTAAATCTTCAGGACAAAGAAATAAAAATGCATAATCTATTAGACTGAATATGAATAAAAAAGAACTCTTTTATCCAAAGTACAACTTTGGCTGTCTAGATAACCCCCAGCACAGTCTCCTTTACAGTGTATTTAGTCCATATCTGTACCTGTTTGATCAGCCTCTCTACCAGCCAAATGTTTCAGATGGTTTTCAAAGGAACACATCTGCTCATGGACACAAAGTCACATCTCATGCTCTGATGAGGACAGTGGTGCTGTTAGAGCCAGCAAGCAAGTGGCAACCCACAGCTGATGCCAGGAACTCTCCCTTGGGGTGGTCACACCAACTCTCTGAAACAGAGAATTGTTTGTTTTGAGGGACGTCGGGGAGGTGGGGGGCTGATGCATCAAACCAGAGAGAAAATGATGTGAGTTCATTTGTGATGCCTTAATCCACATTAACTATGCCAAGAGCATAAAATGAAATGGAGTGAACCTTACTTTTAGGATATCTTTTTTTGGTCAGTTTTGCATCCTGCTCTGTTCGTACTATGGGATTTTATTTACTCAGTAATGTGTTGATAGTTGTGCCGGTTTATATAACTGCTGCCCTTAGCTGTTCCTTGCTGCCCCTGTGTTACCCCTCTCTCATGCCAGCATGATCATTTCTGCAGCTGATTTTCTCAGTTCACTTTACTGTGCAATCTGGCTTATAGTTAGCAAGAGAAAATGTGTTTTTTTCATGAACCAGTTTCCTGAACTTTTTCACTATGAATATGCAAAGAAGGAAAATGCTTCTGAATACCTAAATTCTTCATAACTGCAAAGGGAAAGAAAAGCTTTTCTAGTATTATCCTGAAGGAAATATTCCATATTCAAAGTAATAGCCAGCCTGCAGGACTGACTCCTGAAGCACTACTACCTTTAACAGGCACACAGAAATTTTGCCCAGTACAAAATCATCTAAAAGGGTAATGGTTGTCACACCAGTCACAAGGGGAGCTGAGCCCACTCTGTGGAGGAGAAGAGCAGAGCCTCAGTGGAGCTAGGTGCCATGCCACACAAAATGTGATGGGACATCTCGATTTGTACCAGCTCTGGATCCAAGCCTGTATAAGGGAAGGCAAAGTTTATCCTAGGCTGGTTCTAACTTTTATCTGCATGAGATTTCTCAAGTAGAAGAGCCAGCTAAGCAGTGAAACATGACAAAATGCCCAATTCCAAAGCTAGCACTGCTAACCCACCAGCAGAGCGCTAGTGAAAATAATCTGCTTGGCTATGTATTCATCCTAATATTTGGAAGACAGCATGCAGGGGGCCTTCAACAGGAATAAGCCCTTTCTGTTTTTTGCCTGTATCTCATCCCAAGCCTCAACTCTCAAAGATCTAATTTCTCCTGCTAACGTAGCTTAAAAACATGTCTGCAGTGCTTTCCTTAAACTAAAATTAATTTTAAAAATAATTTTCTGTCTAAAAGTCAAGGTAGATTTATTTTTCTATTGAAAATTAAAGTTTACTTTTGGCAGATGATGAGGGAGAAATGGGTTAGTGGAAAGCAAAGACATATTCTACCCTTGACTTCTTTTGTCCGGTCATCTTTCCTCCATTTGCCAGAAATTACAAAGCTGTTGAGTTCAAAGGCACCACACATTGGGAGTCAGAGACTGGATTTCCAGCGTGTTTATGATGGATGTATTTGCAGAATGGTTGTAGTGAGCTCTGTGAGCTGAGCTCCTACACCAGACAGACATGCCTGCACTTCCACTAGCAGCCTTCCAGCACCTGGGTGAAACAGGAATTCCTTGCTGGGTGGGACTCCCTCACACCCTGCATATTCGGAAGAAAGCACTGTCATATTGGCATAACAGATTCCTCAATAGCGATTTTTCTTAACACACAAGACCTGGGCCAGGCTCTGGGCTGTTGTCTGTACTCTGAGCCCATCTCAGGTGGCGGGGCAGTACATCCCGTGCAGGCAGGCATGGAGCATGGGGCTCCTGTCCCCAGTCCTGCCACATCTGTGCCAGGACAGGCTGATGGATCTGTGGGGCTCCTGCCCCTGTTCCTGCCCCATCTGTGCTGGGACAGGCTGATGGAGCTGTGGAGCTCCTGCCTCATCAGTGCCAGGACAGGCTGACGCTGCACAGCCTCGGCCCAGGACCATCCCAGCTGCTGCCAGGGCGCGGGGGAGCGGTGTGGCAGCAGGACTCTGCCAGCGTGAGATTAAACCTGACTAACAAGGAGCCTCGCCCTGCTCCCCGCCCCTGGCATGTACCTCTGAGCCAAACCTTGCACTCTCTAACCCCACAGTGAACCTGCTCAGAGCACTACACGGGCAGAAAACACCCTACCAAATGAACAAACAAAAACTTGACAATGATTCTTCCAGATTTCCTCCCTCCACCGCTTCAGCCAAGCGCTGGTGCTGCAGCAGCCAGCCAAGGGGCAAGGAATGCAATGTACCATTAGCTGAGTCCCATTCTGATAGCAGCCATCACCATCATCTTGGTTAACGTGTCTAATCACATCCTGACAAGACACAGGCGTTCTTAGCCTGGTGTAGGCCTTAACAAGGGGATGGACAAACATAGCCTTGAAAAAGCTGCCCTGACAAGATTTAAACATATAGAGGACATTCAGTCTGGCAGATAAGCTCTGCACTTCCTTTCTAAGCAGGGAAAAACCCAAGTTCTTTTGAATGAGTAAGAGGGTTACAAATAGAGGAGGTGCTCATACATGACAACAGATGCTAGCTATGGCAAGGCCATTTTAAAGAAGCTTTCAAATTCTGAATTTTTACAGTTGTATTTGTGCCCCAAGGATGCTTGAGAGAAACAAGAAAAAAACCACAGATGCAAAGAAAGCAATAGTCAGAAGTGCAACCCCAGGGAAGGGCAGGGAGGGAGGGCTCTGTAGCATGAAAGTAGCTGAGGAAGTGAACATGGAAGCTGAGAGCACAAGAGTACCCATTTGGGGCACAAGACACTGTTCTGTAGTTTTGGTCGATGAACAGACCCACACGGGAGAGACACACACATTGTGCACACAGAATGCTTCCTCTCTCCATTTAAAAGGCATGCTTAGGTCAGGAGCTCTCTCTGGGCTAATTGCCTGAGCCTGAAATGGCACTGCTGGTGTCTGGGAAACTGTTTCTATTTATTCTATGCCTGTCTGTTCCCCAGGCTGCACCAGCACAGACTCCACAGGCAGGATCAGACCTTTCAGGAAGGGCATGTCATGCTGCAGTGCTGGGCAACCGATGCCACTGCCTCCTCTGGTTGTCATCCAAGGAAAGCTAAGGCTCTTGTTTCCATTATTCTTCATGCAAGCTGCTTGTGCTAACCAGCTGCCATTATTTCAAGTGGAAAATGTGGTGAGTAGAACAGGTTAGCAACTTGTGTTGTCCTGTTTCTAACTGGTATCATGTTATCACATGCTAGTGTCTGCAAATGTGGACACAAAGGCGCCTGATGCCAAAACACTGTATTAATATATGAATTCCTGCATGGCAGCAATACTAAAAAACAAAGCTGCTCTGTCTCTTTATAAAAGAAAGAAGGAAAAAGAATCAGTGTGGGTCAAAATCCCCCACCTCTAAGGTTTTTCTTTTCTACCCTGATAATATTTGTGTGTGAACTATAGTAGCTTTTTGTATCGAAAATTGGCCACTCCTAACAGATGAGCTCACTGCAGTTTGCATCCTGAAGAGACATTAGGGCAGAAACTCAGCAACAGCAAATCAGTTGCTTCACTGAAGAAAAGTGAACAACAGTGATTTATGTCAGCTAAGAGTCAAGATTCATCCTGCTTAAAGACACAGCTTGTTCCAGTAAGGAACCTCACTCAGCTTACAGGGGAGGGATGAAGCAGCACTTAACCGGGTCAAAGAGCATGTGGGGAACCACAGATATTTCCAAATGTACAGTGAAATAAAAGCCCCACCACTGGACTTGAAAGATGCATAGTAAAGAAATCACTGATTATACCAGTACAATAGTCCTGTAGATTTTTCAGGAGGAGGCTCACACAGGCCAGGGCACATTTGATTACTTCATGTTGCAAGTGCAAAAGCACATGTCCAGAAGAAGCAGCAAAGGCACAGCTCCTCAGACAGCAAAATGCCTCCTGGAGTTCTCTGGTACTGGTGGAGTGAGCAGCTCAGGGTGGAGTGACTGCAGATTTCTACATTGACTGAAGAGCTGCAGTGCTTTTTCCCCCGCAGGGGGAAAGGAACAGGTGGAGGTAAACCCTTCTCTTATCAGCTGTCTGCTACCCCTCCCCTTTGGAAGTCACACCCTGTTATCAGCTCCATCTCCCCCCTACCCAAAATGCAGATGCTGCAGTTTGTACAGATGCCATGTGGTTCATGGCACAAGACCTTGGGGGAAACAGGAAACAATACATTCCTGTTGTTCACCTGATGTTAACTCTCGGTGCTCACTGCACTCTAAGAATCCTTTCTTGGATCAGTGATGCCATTACTGAAAATATCAGTAGAACTACAATAGACTCTCTCATTCCTTCCTGCATTTGAATTTCAGCTTGGATTGGTTGGTGCAACTTTTTCCAGGAGGCCACAGCTAGTTCCCATTGTTTTACTCAATACAGTTATATTGGTATTTCTAACTGTTTCAGGACAGCAAAAACTTGTTTGCTTTTATTTCATCCCCCTCTTACTTATGGATGCAGTCATCGGTTTAAATGTGCTATGGCTCACAGTTGACAGCTGTGTAAGTTTCTTTTCCAGTATTCTAAAAATTACAGTTTGCCTTTCACAATTTCTACTACATGCCACTCCTACTGCTCAGCTGTTAAGCAACAAAGCACACTAAAAAAAAAAAAAAAGAGAGAGAATTAGAGGGTGTCAATTCAGTTTAAAAGAAAAAAAGCCACTGAAAAGCCACATCACTTAATTCTGATTCAGAAAAGATGATGTTCATACCTGTGAACAGGTATGAACATTGCTACAGTGTGCAAGGACTCTGTGAACCTACACCATAAATCAATATTTCCTTGCCATGCTTGCAGGGAAATACCACGACATACTGTTAGGCAGTCATGATAAATGTATGTCTTTGAAAAGTTAGTTTCTTCAGCAAGTAGTTTTCCACTAAAAAAAAAAAAAAAAAGCTAAGAATTTGGCATTTCCCCCCACGTTCTAGGAATATTTTGATTTTTTTTATTTGACAATTAATTAGTAATTATTCAAGTCTGACATTATGAAAATTAATGTTATTCCATAGTATAAACTATCTTCAGAGGTCAGGTGGGAAAAGAGGATATAATGGTGTCTTTGAAATACACTATTTATCATTCCAAATTAGAAAAAAACCAAAAACCACAACAATTAAAAAAATGAGAGTTCTCAGAGTAACAATTTTGCCTTCTGACTGCTAATCTGTTTTTAAGACCTCTGCACTTTTTGCTTTATGAATGATCTGCTGAATGGCCTTGTACAAGTCACTTATCCTCTTTATGCCTCAGAGCAGATACAGCTGAGAGAGATACACACTAGCTATAACCATGTGTCATTATGCTGGGGCAATGCAGTGTGTCAGCCTAACTATTATCTTACGCACCCTACATGGGGTGCATCCATGCAGATTTTGCTTACCTAGACAAGTCTCCCATTTGCAATTTCTAATAAATGGGGTAAGGAACATATACTGCAACTGCTCAGAGTTTAGAGAAATAACTCCTCTCTCCCTGCCCCAAACAACAACAATCATTTTCCCCTCAGTCTCTTGTGACTGCAGTTCTTGGAAGCAGAGCTGCATACATGATGCAGCTAAAGGCAATGGGTAGCTGTTTTCAAATATCTGAGGTACTGCTTTCAGCTGCACAAGGTGTTGTGGTCTCCTGTTCCATGACAGCAAGAAAATTCAATGCCTGTTTTTATGCAATGGCAGAGAGATGTGACTGAAATGGCAAATACCCTTGAAAAAGAGCAGCCACATCCAAGGAGGGCCCAAGCGTGTGGGCAGCAGCCCTGGGGGTGGGTGTCTGAGTGGCAGGACCATGTAAATAACATTTTCAGGTGCATTACTGTCAGCTGCCTCCACGATTGTCAAGTTGCTACACCTCTGGTTGCTGCAGTCAAAATGCACCCTGTAGTTATGATGCTTCCCTTCTGAGGAAGCTGCAGGTTTAGAGGAGCTTTCTTGCATGAGTGAAGACCTTTCCTGCTAATTACAGATCTATATATGTGTTATCAATTGTGCCACCCTGGAAGCACTTAATGTGTTACCAGCAGAGTGCTAGAGGATATTACTGCACACAAATGCAAAGTCAGAAAGATTATATTAAGCACACATTAGGATACCTGACATTAACTACAGCATGTTTACATGGTGTATCTTCCCACAGCTTATATGCTTTAAATGCCTTTGCTGAAGTGGCAGGTTTCCATTCCACAGTTACCTGAGAGATGTGAGTAGGAGGAAACTCTTGAAGCTGCAGCTCTGTGCTAGCCATATGTTACTTGCAGATGCAGAAGACTTTACCTATTGAAATTCAGAGCAGCTGTGTTCAATGATAAAATGATAACTAGTATCAGCTCTTTCTCCAGGGAGCTGAGCCACCATCGTCTGTGTAAGGAAAAACAGTAAAGTGGATGGAAAGTCATGGAAAGCAAAGGAAGGACACAGAATCCCAGGAACTGGTTATGTTTACAGCATTTATTCAGGCCAGCTCATGAGGTGAGAAGTCCTTAAAGGACCTGCACACCCCACAAAATCAGACCTATTCTAGTATATCCTTAGCACTTCCTTCACTCTGTGTGCATAGGAAGCTCCTTTTGAAAGTTGCCATTCCTATTAGAAGCACTTTTTATAATCTTATCCTTCTAGTTTCAGCCTCAGCTCAGCACTCACTATTTAACTGGCAGCTGATCCTCTGTAGCTGTGTGAGCAGCCCACAAAGGTCTTCCCACTTTTTATCTGCTGCTCTTTATTACAACTGGAGCTGAAAAATGAGATGACACATCAAAAGGATTTGGTCTGGATTTCAAATTTCACACTATTCAGGGTTTTGTTGATTCCTTCATTTTGGATTCAGACCACTTTAAAAAGTCAATCACCAATAGCTCATTTCACCTTCAGATATCTAGTTCCCTCACATAAATTCACAGTACATCTGGCTACACAGCCCTAACCTATTTTACTCTGCATTGCCCCTTACATGCTGCCCCTCACCCTGTTGACAGGTCTCTGGTACCATTTGACAGTGATGTCCACTATTTACCCTTACTTTGCTCTCACAATTGCCCTTTCCACAGCTGCCCTTTCTGTGGCAACAAGAGAGTGTTGCATGGGCCAGCTGATCCTTTTGTGCTGGGCTGCATGCCCTCCACACTTCTGATCCATCTTCTCTTGAGTGATATTGTTTTCATTAAGGATTCAAATCCATTAGTGGAAGGAGGCTAGGGACACAATGCATCTTCAATGTTTCTTTTTTTTTTTTTTTTTTTTTGTGAACACTTCTTTTTCCTTCTCTCTTGTAATTCTTACATTTACTTTAATTAAGCCCTGAAACAAAATCACTCAGGCTTACTCAGCAAGTGTGACTGGTGTTCTCAAGATGAGAATAAAGCACAGACAGTAAATCTACAAGCATACAGCCCAGTGGGCACATGTGTCAACCTCCTGCCAGGGTAGCATGGGCTGTAAGGGTTGGAGGAGTAAGCAACAAATTCCTTTTTTCTTAGCACTGCACATAGGTGCACTCTTTCCTCTGAGGTTTCTGATGATTTTCTTATTTCTGCCCCTTTTGGGCAGTGAGTCCAGGGAGGGGTAGCAAGAAAGGAGAATGAGTTCTCAGACTTACTCCCTGCTTTGGGCACAGCAGTCTACACTGTCCCAGTGCACAGAACACCTCCATTTAGTTTTCTCCAGGATCCAGACTCCTGTTGGGGGAGGTCTCTGCCACTTGTGTCTCACTGTGAGCTCCAGATCCAATGATGCCCTCAATCAGTGCCTGGGATCATTAAGTCACGATCAACATGATTTTGATCAGTGCTTAATCAAGTGCAAATCTAAAGCCTTGGAAATGAAAGATTTCCCCCACATGCTGTGCTTTTGCATAAATGTGAAAGGCTTCAAGAAACACAGCTAGGGATGGATGGCTGCAGCACAGACAAAAGTCTGTTCCCACATATATATTGTATATGCAGGGCTGCTGCTTTTTAAAATTCCCTTCTCGTGTCAGAATAGGATACTTACAAGCCTTTCTTAATTTAAATATGTGTTGTTGCCACCAGATTTCTAAATGATAACTTAGACCTTTGCCTATTGATAGTAGCATTCCAACCAAAATGTGAAGGTGACACACTATCCTCTGCACCTCTTTATAGAATATTTTTGTTCATTGGTTTTAGCTGAAAGCTGGTGTGGTCAGGAACTTTGTTTCACTGGTCAGTCAGTACCTCCCAGTGACTGAGAAGCAATTTGTGACTGGGAATAATGACAGTTTTTCTCCATCATGGATTCAGTGGAATTGCAGTGTGGTAGGGGCCAGCTGTAGTAGATAGGGAGAGGCGCTCGGAAAATCTCGCGATGTCACGGAAAGCAGCAGAATTCCTCTCCCCCTAACGCCTAGTGATAAGGGATCACCCAAGAATGTAGCTCCCCCTAACACTAGTAACTTTCGACTCCTCATTAACCAATTACAGTAAGGTAAGACCCCCTGACGTAGAGAAAAAACCTTCCCGAGTATAAAACCCGACGAGACGGAACAATAAAGGCATTTGAACCATCCACCACGTTGGTGTTAGCGTGTGTTCTTGGCCCGAGTGACCCTGGAGAGTTTGGGTCGCCGTGCTGTTTCCTCAGAACCAGGTCACCTTGCCTTGCATCAGAAGGCAACAGCCAGCAAAGATGTTTCAGAGCAAATCACAGCCATCACAAATAGGGGCATGTCAGAAACTCTACCAGAGCCCCAATGCTATCACAACCACAAGCTTTTAGCAGTTCTTACACTTGAAGGCTGTTCAAGCACCCTGTCAGTTTTGTGCTATAATTTACTAATGTTTTGTTATTATGAAGATCAACAACCTATCCTTCATATAAATATAGACCCTTAAGCTGTTGTCCACACCTACTAGCCTTACTTTTCTCATGACCTAGGTATCAATTACACTTCTTCACTTTTAACCTGGAGACATCCCTAGTTTTTGTTCTTGTAACTGCTCTCTACAGTTTGTTCTGTCCCCTCAGAAGCTTCCAACCTACATACTATTTCACTTAACTCCCACCCCCTCCTTGTAAATCTGCCTTTCTTCTGTGGTCTTGTGCCAACACACAACCTGAAAATTCCATGGTTTTTGGTTTTCATAGCAAGTTTTATCACTTGACTCTACCCTTACCAAACAAGCAGTGCAAGAAAATCTTCATTTGTGCCTTCTGAGACAGGGCTCAGTAGTGATGCCTCTACAAAGAGTCTCTCTCAGTACAGACAAGCCATAAAACAGCAAGACAGAAGGAACCAACGTGTGCGTTTAAAACCAGGGGAGGAATGAAAAGGCGAATGGGGTGAATAGTTAAGGCTATCTTCTTATTGAATTTGAGAATTTGACCAGTTTTTCTATTCAGCATTTGTTTCATGTATGCTTAAAAAAAAGTATTAATTTCTATTCATCTGAGAAAATTCTAGTAGATGTTAAATAGTATGTTCAGAAAGTCTTTTGCCTTGCAAGCTTAGAAATGTTCCCTCCTCCTCTCAACACTGAAATATGAAACCTGAGAAATTGCAGATTTTTATATGCTACTGAATGACTTCAGAGACAGAAGCACAATGCATCTCCCCTCTGAACAAAGTTGTAACAACTACAAGAAACTCTACAGAATTTAAAACTAACATCTGCAAGAGCAGACCATTTTTGTTATGTTAAATGTATGGGAACTGTTGTTTTTGGTTTTGTTGTTGTCATTTTTAAAAGCAGGTTTCATGTAGGAGAAATTCATATTTCCTTTTGAGGCAGAGCTAATCCAAAAGTTAAACTTAGAGGGCACAGCACACCAAGGAAGATGGGACAGGAGCCTTGCGAAGACCACAGTTACACAGAAGCAAGATGAAAATATGGAGAAAAGGGAAACTCACTGATTATTTCCATTTGCTTTCTCTTTCTCAGGGATAATCATAGAAGATACTGGTGGAGATGGATACATTTTAAAAATCATAAATGTAAGGTGCAATGAGGCAGCAATCCACAGCTGCAGAACATAATAACACAAAACAAGGAAAACATAAGTATAATATAAATTCCTATGCAACCAGTGAAGATAGAAAATATTAAAACTGTAAATAGGACAAAGAGTGGAAGAACATGGATTACTAAATCATTAATGCGCAGTAAAACTAATTTTCATATCAGTTAAAATGAAAGTTGAATTTCTCTAATTGCCATTTTAGTTTTGTGTGTAACTTGATTAGCAGTAGCAATTGCTGCTTTAAAAAACCAAACAAACAGCTCTCCCATCTCCCCCAAAAGGAAAAAAAACAGACCAAAAAACCCAAACAAGCAAATCTCAACAACCAAAACAAAAAACCCCAAAGGCCATCTAACCCTCTCATGTTTTAGCATGATCCCATAAAATAGTTAAGTTTTATGACTAGAAATGCAGCCCTTACTTTTGATTATAAGTTCTCTTTCATCAAGTCCATAGAAGACACTTAAAGTCTTGGGAAGGAGAGAAAAAGAACAAATCAGCTATTGGTGTTTCAGAGAGCTCTGGATGTAGTCAAAAGATCTTGCAGTTCAGACACAGAAGAGTTTAGAGGTGAACTTTTTGTTTGCTCCTGAAGATAGTCTGGATTGTTTAGGAGCAGAAATTTAGTACTGGCAGTGAGGATGCATCTGATTTTCCATTACCTGCTATTACTGGGCAGAGGAAGGGTCATGAGCAAATAAAAGCTTTCTGATGTGCCACATCTCAGGTGAATTAACACCAGCCTGAGTACGTGGATTTTCAAGTTTTGAAGAAGACCAATAGCCTTCTGGCCTCCCCTAGCCCTGCATCTCCACTTCCCTGCTTGTGTGACAAGGGCAAAAATGAAACAATGCTTCATTATCACCCAGGGTGAGGAGCAGAGGCTGAGGCTCAGCTACAGAGCAGGAAAGGAGACCCATTTTATGAAACTGGGAAGCCACACACAGTGAGCCCAGGATGCAGCATGAATGATTTTGTTTTCCTTTTAAGAAGCAGCCAAATTCTTTTATAAAGAACATTTGCATCAGCCAGCAGTAATAAACTCCCAGGCCTCAATGCATGGCTGACACTGTCCTTACCCCCTTAAACAATGGGTCCCACTCCAGATCCTCTGAGGAGAGCAGAACACATTTGGAGAAAGGCACAGGGGCCCGAAGCCACATGACAGAGCCTATAAACACAGCAGTAGGTGCTAAGGCTGCTGACAAGTGTCCAGGCAGCACTGAGAGCTCTGCTCCCTAAATAGACAAATCTAAGTTACAAGTCTGATGTTTGTGTTTGACAGAGCCCTCGATAAATGGGTCTCTCCCAGAAGCAGCACAGCGAAAATCAGAGCACCAGCTGAACACAAAAATTGCTGGTAAGGCAGGAGATTGCAGAGGTTTCTGGGGATATTTTCCAAATGAAATATTTTCATGTCCTCTATGAACCTGGCTCACCTCCCTATCACTGAACATGAAGACTGGCTTTAGTCATCAGTGACTTATGTGGTTTTAAATTGATCCAAAGTCAGTGGCCTGGAGCTTTTCCTGAAAGATCATTTAAGTACCACAACTATGTTTTCATCTCTGCCTTTAGTCTTTGTTCATCTCAGACAGACAGTAAAGGCTTTCAGTAAAATGTCTTCTGGGTAACGGGGAAAGGAGGAAATAAGCTCTGCTATCAAGGACAAAATCATCAAGTCATAAAAGCTTTTAGATTGAAAGAGACCTTTAAGATGACTGAGTCCAACCATTAACCCAACATTGCCAAGTCCACCACTAACCCATGTCTCTAAGTGCCACATTTACATTTTTAAGTATTTAAAAAATACTTCCAGGGACAGTGCCTCAGTGAGTTTGCCAAGCAGCCTGTTTCAATGTTTGATAAACCTTTCCATACAGAAACTTTCCCTAATATCCAATCCAAACCTTCTCTGGTGCAACTCAAGGCCATTTCCTCTTTCCTTGCGACTTCTTACCTGAGGGAAGAGGCTGACCCTTACCTGGCTACAACCTCTTTTCAGGTAGTTCTAGAGAGCTATGAGGTTCTCCACCTCCATATAAGCCCATAGTAATTACAGCTGATCTCAATTTGTCCAGTTTAAATTAATGAGCTATGTGCATAAAATGTGAAGTTGAACAATTTTGAGTACACTTGTTTACTAACTGAGACAAGCAAGTCAAAGTCCAATAAAGGTCATAACAAATTTATGTTTTAAATATTGAGTTACGACATTTGCATCCATCATGAATTCCACGTCTGTGTTCAAGTACTCACAGGGGGCTAAGATAAAGCTTTTGCACAGGATTTAAAGAAAACCATTTTAAGCTTCCAGACTCTGAGAGCTAAGAAAATTCTCTGCCTCACACTACAACTTGTTATACAATTAATTTGATCTAGGAACAGAGTATTTACAGAGTAATTTGCAATATGTAAACTGTTAAGCACAAAATGGCACTCTTTAAGTCATTAAACACAATTCACCTTCATTACAGGCACAGTTGGGATCCAGGGATTTCTTTTTTTGTGAGTGAGAGCAGAAAAAAGGTTGTTGTCAGAATGATGTCTTCTGTAGAATTTAATCAGGTCTAATACCAAGTATAAGTGATCAAAATTATGTTTGATCAACACAACTCACAAAATATTTCTTCTCAACAAGACTCTGATATTACGTTTATTAATGCACTCAGGAATTCACCTTTAATGTGCAACTCTAGGAGCACAAAGCAGTTAATGTGATCACAGTCAAATTGCAATTAGGTTTCATCAAGACTGATATAATGGCATTTTCCTTCATGCTAGATAAACTGTTAGTTAAGGGACTATATCATTGTTTCACATGCTTTCTGCTTTTAATAAGTATACAGACTTGAAAAAGCCCAATAGTGGCTGCCTTTTAGCATGTTTTAATCATCCCAGTCATTCCTAAACAGAAGTCTAGGACTACATACAGATTTAACTGTTTCACTGAGTGGTTTTAAAGATTCAAATTCAGTTTTTCTTCCTGTGATTTATACATCTGTAAGGGCAAATAACATTTTCCTAATGATCCTGGGCCTAATTAAGTATAAATTACCTTTCCTTGTGTGAAATTCATGCTGATTTCTACCAGCAGAAATTTTGGGTGCAAGAACCAAACACTACAGTCTTGTCTGTAACTTTAAAAAGATGGCCAATGGGCAGGTTCATTCTTGTGTGCAGTTTCCAAGTGTTCTCCCAAACTAGATACATGCAGCCTGGGCATGTGATTGCCCATCTGCATTCACAATCTAAAGAATAAATTCAAAACCACTATTGTTTTGTACAAACAGGAACAACTCCAGTGTCAGTACTTGTGTAGAAAGCAGCTGACCCGAGTCTTACTCATGTGGATGACAAGAAGAAACAAGAAAAGTGTTTCTGACTAAAGGAAACCCTCAAAAACTAAACTAAAGGAAACCCAGGTCAAGTCAGTCTCCTGCAAGAACTCAAGAGACTTTCACACTGGAGTGTAAAAGGTATAACAAGAAAGTAGAATTTTCTTTTCCTGAGAGATGTGAAGCTGGATTCACCATTGTCCTACCATCTTATTTAGATTAGATATCATCTAGTGAACCTACAGCACACAACTCAGAGAACTGGCAACTGCTAGGGATTTTGATTAAGAGAAAGAAATAACTTATTTCCCAGTATCCAACTGAAATATAATTCTTAGAACCTGGACTTTAAGAAGTGAGAGTAGGTTTCCAATATTCTCCTTGATTATTTTTTAATTTTAGTTGAACTAGATAATGTGTCTTGAGGTGGTATTTCTTAGACTACATGATTATGGCAAGCTTTTAAAAATATTTGTATCCTAGCTCATAGAATTATTCACCTGTCTAACATTTTTGTTCGATGTATAAAAAATTAATATAATGACCCAGATTTTTTTAGAATTCCATATAAATTAAAATCACAGAAACACAGGACAGAAAAAGGATCTCAAGAGAGCACTTAGTCAAACTCTCTGCACGAAGGAAGAATCAAGAACACTTAAATCATCCTTACCGTAGTTAAACTGTTCTTAAAATTGCTGGTTAAGGAGTTTACTAGAATGTCTCCATGTAAACCACTGCAATTTCTGAACACA
Organism: Melozone crissalis; assembly: GCF_028551555.1. NCBI lineage: Eukaryota > Metazoa > Chordata > Aves > Passeriformes > Passerellidae > Melozone > Melozone crissalis. The sequence continues at coordinate 23,770,717 of NW_026535797.1, read as the reverse complement.
CAGAATTCAGAAGTTAAGCACATTTATTTTTGATATCATTGTAGGCCACTGAGCGTAAATATTCACAAATTAAAAATATCTGGCTTGTACTTGAAAGTTCAATTTTTTTGGTAAATATTTTGCTTTCTGGGATAATTAAGCAGTGTTTATTCAAACTTGCTCATATGCTATGCCTTATAGACATCTTATAATTTTTCTATATGTACACATCTTCTGTAGGGTGTGGTGTCCAAAATTATTTACTGGCTGAAGCCTCAGCCATGCTTATCACAGCGATACAGGTACCTCTTATTTCTAATGTGACATTTCTGTTAGTACACCCCAAAAAAAGTTCTTTTTTTGCAACACCATCCCATTCCCTGCTTATAACTTGAACTTTCTACCTGCTCTGTTTCTGACTGCACCTATTGATTTTACTCTTGTTGACACCAAACCATTGCCTCAATTTATCAAGATGTCTTTGAATTACCGTTTTATCTCTCAAAGTGCTCATGGTCAAACCCTTTTGGTATCACCCCCAAGTCATGTAACTGTATTCTATATTTCATTGTACAAGATTCCAGTGAAAATAATATAAGAGCTGAGTGTAGAACTGGTGCCTCTAGATATCCACTTGAAATTTCCTAGTATTTGAGAGAATCTTTTAACAAGCTGTGCATTCCCATTACAGTCATCACATCAGGACTGCCCTTTTCCAATACCCCTTGAGAAAGCAATGTTAGACAACACCAGATTTTTTATGAACGATATATCTTATCTACCATTTTCCTATGAATCACTTATCACAATCTGATAAAGAAGGGAATTGTATTGCTTTGATATGATTTATTTCCCACAGATATATCCACCTATATTTTAATAATACTATTGTCTTCCAAGAAGAAAATAGCTCCTTATAAGTAGGTAATTCTGGAATATTTGTGGAGATTGATTGGTCTATATCACTCATATCTTCACTTTTCCATTTTTTTATTCTTGAAAGGAAGATTCCATATTTACTCCTTCCTAGTCTCTCATAAGCTTGCCAGATTACTCAGAGGTTGTTTTGGTTTGCTTTCTTAGGTAGTCTAAAATGAACACACTGGTCCCTCACAAACTAGTGATTACAAGAGCGTCTTTCAATTTTCTTGTCTGGTTCTCTCTGGTCCTGTAGAAATTCACAGTGTAAATAAATATGAAATGGCAAATTGTTTAATACCTATATAATGATATATATTTACACTAGTGACTTGTGTGATATGGTGCAGCAACTCATGAAGCAAAATTCCTCTTCAATTCCTATTTTAGTGATACAACACCACTTGTCTGTGGCTGAGAGACAGTTACAAGAAAGGTAAACTAGAAGTCAGGTGTAGATGGTGTGGAACAGAAAATTGTAGATTGTTGTTGCTTTGCACTGCAGTAAGAGCACAATAGAAAATTTAAAACATTACTAGTTTCAAGTCCAGTTATCTGCTACTAATAAAATAGTTTCAGCTGATGCATTTGCCCTAGAATTCCTTGACATGTTTTTGTACTGCAACCACATTTTTTTCTGTCTTTGAAACCAATTTTTTCCTCTGTGGTCCTCCTGTCCCCACCTTGAACCAGAGGGAGTACACTCACTGACTGAACACGGAAGGTAGAAAAGGTGGAAAATTTGTCATGCAGCAATTGTACGGAATCTCTTTTTTACCAGCAAGCTAGAAACTTCATTAAAGATCGAAGAACAGAGTTTCTATTCCCATTCCCACTTGCAAAAAATCCCCATGGAAATTTCTGGACTTCTGCTTAAAGGAAAATTATTTTAACTCCTCATACTTTTTGTCCTGGAGATATACCCTTGATAACTGAAAGTTTAGTCTGAATGTTAAAATGTTTCTAAGTGTTACAATGTCCCTTATTAAAAGACAGTTAAAGTGCCAGAATTTCTTTGCCCAATGAGTAGAGTACAACTGTGCACAGGTAAGAAGTGGACAGTTTTGTACAAAAAAAGATTTCTAGATAGTAGAGTGGAAGGGGGAGGAAAGGCAGAAAGGACCGATGCTGCATTGTGCAAATTAAGGAAGATAGACTGACACTGCATTGTGCAAATTGAAAAGAAAAATACCCTCTTCTTCCTTTCAAAACCAACCCAAATTAAAACCAAAATTCATGACAAAGAAACACTGCCAGAAGTGTTTACCAGCATTTTTAAATACTTTTTTCCCAAAAATTATCTGTTCACTTTTTATATATCTGATTCAAAAAAATCTCTTCTTATACTGTACACAGTATATGCTGAAATCTAGGTCCATATGTGGGGCCTAATGATATCAATAAAGCTGTGCTTCCTGTGGAATTACAGTTATACTACATAGACAATAAAATTAGGGATGTTTTTTCAAAGTAACTAGAAAATGTAAGCATAAAGTGTTTGGTCACATACTCATGAAGCTTTGAATGACATGTTCCTGCTTTCAGTCATGTACTCCCTGTGATTTGCCATAAAATAGCAAGTTTGATAAACCTAGAAGTGGATATATTTCAGATGAAGAAAAAAGCTATATAAATATAATTCTCTAAGAAAAGATGGAATCCTAGGAGTACAGAAAGGGATATCAGCATTAGAAATTATTTCAAGGCCTAACATCACAATATCACAGATATTTTAGACACTACAGACTTCATAAATTGTTATAATTTCAAAAACCTCCAAATATTTCATGAGTTAAATTGTATAATCTGGCCAACATTTACTGTAAACCAAATAAGTAACTAAGCTGCCCATTAATTCAGAGAGCAGAGTGTGATAATAAAATTGCTCTTAAAAATGGGAGTCGTCGTGAATGACTGCTTTTAACGTTTTAATAAGCATCATTACCTTCATATGAAAGGTTTATAAACATTTACTTTGCAAAACTTCTCTACTAGCAATAGGAGAGATTTCATTGCTTGTTCTTACAGAGGTTCCTTTCTTAAATCATGAAGTGTAAGCAGGCAATGTGCAGCCCAAAGTTCACTGCAAACCTTCAGACCGTATAAAATATTATAAACCTTCTCCCATTCCTGAGATCTACTTCCAACACATACCATAAGATAGTCACTTATATTCTACAGAGCTCACTTTTCTTTGGATATTTTCCTTCTTTGTCTGTTTCACTTCAGGCAAAACCTCCCTTCTCCCCATATTTAATGGAATAAACCTATTAGCAGTCAATCATTAATTCCTAGGGGCTCAATTCAGTAAAGAAAAAATTACCTCCACAGTTGTCTGCTATGAGATCTCTTGATGGCTGTGCAGATGAAGAGTCTGACCAAAATAGCTTATGTGGAAGTAAGAAAAGGAATACATTGCAGTTACATGGTACTTTCTGACTTAAGAACCTTCACATATTAATTAGGAAACTTCACAACACCCATGTGAAGCAGGTAAAGACTGTGAATGCTTCATGAAAGGATAACTGAGGTATAATGAGTTGAACAGTACTTCCAAGGGAAAACAGTAAATTGTTGCTGGATCAGGGATCAAAGTTGCTCAGGAAGTCACTCGGTCTGTCTATGCAGTTTCTCACACAGCACTGCATTTCTGCAGGTAAAAGATTTAACCAGACACAATTCTCTTTTTTTCCCCTCTGCAATGAATGCCAGCTCTTCACTGCTCTTTCCTATGCCCCTCTGTCACCCATGCCCAGCTGAGGGTGCGTGCGTTGCCCCTGATGAGCAGAGGAATGTCACCAAGTGTGCTTGGTACAGAAGTCTAAATATCATATACTCAGCATTTCCTGACCAGTGTTATGGAAACAGGAAATTTCAAAGAACACTGGGTGCTTTGTGTGCTGGGCTGCACTGGAAACAACTAACACAACTAAGTTTACTGTCATAGAATTTCTAATGAAGTCATTGCTCTTATTTGTTCCTTACAGCGTGGTCTGTTACTGCGGGGGAGGCATTTTATCTGCTAATTAAAATTTGGCCTGGAGTGCATTTTTACTGGTAGCAAGGACATGATCCTTAAAGAGATGTAAGAAATACTAGCAAAGGTCTAACTGCAGAAAAACAAATATCAAATTAAAGGCACTTTTGTTGGTATAACTTATTTGCTTACACCACCCAGTACCAACTATACTGTCAAACTACTTCTTTTCAGCCCGGTTTCTAAGGAAAAGAATAATGAAATCATGCTACCAGCCTGTCTGTCAGCCCTGACCCTAATGATCTTGAACATGCCAGCCAATTTCAGCCACATCTGACAATGCCTTCAGGACACAGGTCTCAAAAATCTTCCTCTCCTAGGAGCTTAATGAAAATGGGGCGTTGGTAGAGGAGAGAAAATGGCTGTATTATTCCTTTCTCTGAGGAAAAGACACGGAGAAAGGAGGCTTTCTTTATTCACTTGGCAGCAGCTAGCTGGGCAGCCGCATGTTGTGTGGACTGCCTGATCAGCACAGCTCGCCAGTCAGCACAAATATCCGTGCTCCGGGTCTGCAGAGGCAGAGCCACAATGTAAATACAGGGAGGGCAGGGAGAGGGTGGGAGTGGCGCAGAACTGCAGGGAGCCAAGCACAAAACGCGTGACATTGCAATTGGGAGCGCTTTTAGGAACAAGGGATGGAGGAGGGGTACGGACAGGGATTTAGGAAATGGGGGGGTGGGGAGGGGGGCAGACTGTAACCATCTTTGGGAGAGGGGGAGGAAATGGGGCACTGGGTTTGTGGGGGAGACCTGCAGATACTGTAGGCAGGGCTGGCTCACTGAGTGGAAGAGATGTAGGTTAATTAAACCTGCTGCTTCTGGAATCATTTATGAAATTACCCGCAGCTTCTTCACTAGAAAGGTTGCTGCTCTATGCCTGGATAGCATATTGTTTAGGACAGGCCTTACACAGGAGTGGCTTTCAAACACAAGAGGGACATTAAAAGGACTGTGCTTTTTGCTTTTTTCATGGTGGGCAAATAGGCAATGAGTCAGTTCAGCTAAGGGGAATGATTTAGTGATTGATCTAAGTGTCAGGTTTGAAATCACTGCTGTAGACTCCTTGAAGTTACAAGGTCATCTCAGCCCTTCATCGTTCCAAGGAAGAAAAATTAAGTGCCACACAGTTACCACATCTGGCCCTGGCCTTTAAAAATGAAAGCCTATTTGTTCTACACAGATTTGAAAGAATCTGAGGAACCTGCTCACATTTTCACACCCCCTAGTGCTATGTAGCAACCTGCATAACACAGATTTGTGTGTTTACCTACATCCAGCTGATATATTACAGATAGATAAAATATATACATATGTATTACAAAAAGACTTCTAATGCAGATTAAAATATGAATGAGCATTCATTTTGCACTGCAAAATCAAAGAATACTATTAATATCAGTGCTAAGCATCATTCTTTGTGAATAGATTTTTAGATGACTGACAATTCACCCCTGCTATGGTACACACATAAAATTATCCTCTTTTCTTACTTTACTCAAAGTAACAGTATAATGCTGAAGTCAAATATAAAAAAAAATTATTTTATGACAAGCTCCCTGCCACAACGACAATCATAAAGGTTCAGCAGAAGCAAACATGCTCATGGGGCATTTTATTTGAATTTTATCTAGATCCAGATATTTGGGTGTTCATGAACCATCCTGTTGAGGAGAATATCTTGACTGAAAGCACCCAAACAGGACCTCTTCATCAGCACTGCACTGACTCTGTGACAGCTGAGCTGCACACTGGCCAAACATGGAGCTGAAACCAGACCCTTACTACCAAAGGTTACCTCGCCACTGTCTGTTCTTACTTCTTGTTTGTTCAGCACACAGTGGGGCCCTCCCCCATGGCTGAGAGTACAATGTGCTGCAGAAACTGTACCTGCACTACAGTACTGATCACAAACACTGGCCTCTGGAACTGTCAGTGCATCAACTTTCCATCTCAGCTGTACATTCACTACTGCCAGATTCTCAGTTTTAGAGAAAGAAGTCAGATTCAACCATTTCACACTGAAAACTAATAAAAAAGAAATAACCCAAAGTGGAAAAATTAATTTCATGCCACTTTTAAAATAAACTTAACAGAACAGAGAGTAAGCCAGGTAATAGCTACTTGTGTTTTCTGTAAGCTACTTTGACAAGAAATCAAATCAAGTCAGGGAAGCATGTTTCTCCAATATTGAGAATGTAGCTATAATAACTGTTACATTAGCTAACACAAATTGAGAAAGCCTCCAAATCTGTGACTTGTCTCCACATGTCAAAAGGAGCATCTGGTCCTGTGATTTGCTGAGAATGAAAAATACAGCTCAGTGTAGGGGGAGGGCTGTAAGTGACTTCTGAACAAAGGACACAGCTATCTGAGTGCAGAAGGTGTCTGGTTTAAGTTCAGTTTAATCTTTGCACTTTTGCCTTCTTTGTTTGAATGTATCCCTTCAGTTGGGGGAGGCAAAAAAGTCTAAATGAAAGGAACATCAGGTACTGTTGAAACTCATTTAAAGTGCAATCTGCAATAGGCAGGGACTTAGGCTGCTGACAGAATTATAGTGTCTGAGGGGCCTGGAGAGAGGGGCCCTAGCAAAAATGTGTGTGCTTTCGATCACAGATAAGCCTTGGCTTTTTTCTTACACGGTCTGTGCTCTGTAAGAAGGCCTTGCTCCTGAAAGAGATAAACTCATAATAATGAGTTGGGCAAGGCACAGAGCAGACAAGGAATGTGCAAACTAACCACACACACAGAGGCCTGCAGGGAACCTGAGCTGCTCCTGCACCATTGCAGCCCAAAGGCCCACTGAGCTGCCCTGAACTTCCCAGCTCCCCCTCTTAAGGGAATGGGTGACTTGAGAACTTTCACACACAGTTTTACTCCTGAATAGAGTAAATGTACTTCAGTGTATTGCCAGTTTATCCACAGTGTACTTATTGTCCCTGGATTTCAAAACTCATCTTGAAGTATCTCTACACATTCTTCCCAGTCTTGTATCACTTAAACCCCACATTTTAATATTGGCCTATAATTTCTTTGCATTTATAGGACTCCCATGAATAATGGTTACTGATCTCACCCTCTTTTTTCCCACTTATCTGCAAAACACCTTCTCCCCTTCCTATTCCAGACCACTGGGCTAGTTCTCATGTAAAACTTTCCTCTTTGCTTCAACCAAGGACTGGCTGATCCTATTCATCTTTCCTTTCTCTTTCCTCTAGCTTGCAGAAATCCTGCTTGCTTGCATTTTTTTCTCTTTGAAAACTTATTTTTCTTTCCTCTTCCTTGACTCAACTTTTCTCTTGAGATGTTTCTCTACTTCTGCAAAGTTGAACTATGATGGGACTAGATCTGCAGAAGCAGTTTAATTCACTCACTCATTTTGTGAAGGAATGAGATCTATGTCCCTTACAAAGTTGGTAGGATAAAAGGTAAAAAACAAGGGACATGTAGAAACATCTCATAAGGAATATAAATGAGGAATTCATCTTTCAAGGAAAAGAAGTCTGGAGTGTCTCTGCCAAGAATTCAGAGTATGTGGAAAGCCACAGAAAGATGGATGCAGTTGATTTCTTCAGTAAAGAACACCTCCAGTTTTACAAACATGGACTCTTCTCATGCTATTTTCTAAGAGAGGAAAATAAAAAAATGTGGCAAGGTATATAATTACTAATTTTCAAAATCCTCAGCATACCACACAACTCCCTATCCCTGCATTTTCCAGCATATCCAATCTCCTCTAATTCCATGTGTTTTTGACTCAAAGCTAAACTCCAAATAAAACAAATCTATGCATTCTTTTTCTGCTGCCCTCATCTGGTTATCTGTCCCTTCCCACAGCCTCTTGGAGGTCAGACATCAAGACTTCAAAGTTTAGCTGTAGCTTAGCTTGTGGTAAGTATTTATTCCTCATGGTAAGTGCAAGGGCTAATACTGAAATTCTTTGAGACTGAGACTTGGAAGATGCCAGAAATCCTTCAGTGATTTGTATGCATTGTTCCACTCAACTTTGCTCCCAATATCCACAATCCTAAACATGCAATTGTTTTTATTAAAAGTGCTTCTGTATTGTTTATCCATGTTGTAATTTCTACTGATTCCAAGTGAGAGATTATAGAAAAAAGGAGAGAGAAAGGAATACACATCAGATCTTGAGCTGGTGTAAATAGCTATTGATTTACTGAACCTTTACTGAAGCTGATGAAGCCCGGCTAATTTACTCCACATCAGGATCTAGACCAAAACTGTGCAGGGCATTACCTAGCTGAGTGTCACTGAAATCTGGGTGTTTCTGGATGTGTTTTGATATGGACAGGAAAATATTTTATGTGCAGTGAAGATATCACAACTTGAGAAAAAAGCACACATAATGCTTTTAGAGTTTAGATGTAAAACCACTTTGTGGCCTCATTTAGGTAGATTTATTTCAGTGTTGACTCCCTTCCTGCACATTCAGTCTAATACTATAAAGATCCAACCTGTCTTATGGAAAGATTTGATGTCCTCCAAAAATATCTGAAAAGAAATAAAATTAAAAAGTTCTTCCCTCCACCTAAAGAAAATAGAAAATGAAGCTTATTTTTAAAGATTATTTTTTACTCAGTTGTAAAAATTCCCTTGTGAATAGTAAATTTTATAACAGATGGTTGTTAGCCTGTGTCAGTTTTGAGGGGAAAAGATAGTGCAATCTAACCTCCATTAAGTTAGTAAACATCTTTATGCAGAGAAATAAGACAATCAAAAATAGAAAAATTCACTGGAGTGATGCTTCTTGGTACATTTTGGATATGCATGGTAAATAACGGATATACATTTGGATATTACTTTGTCTATACATTGATTGCCTTGAGCCAGGGCATGAACAATTACCCTGCATCCAAGGCACTGTGAGTAGTTGGTATTCTTACACCAGCATGTTATTAATCAGTCAACATAATTTAGAAATAAGGCTCTTTGTTTGAATATATTCCCTTCTATTTGGTTCTGTCTGGACAAGCAGCTTCTCACCTAAATAAGTGACCTTGAGACCTCTCCAATAAAACGTGCCCCAAGCCAGGTCCCTCCAGGATGCCACAGGATGCTACATGTGCTGCACAAAGTGCTCTTCTGGCTGGGGACAACAGGCCAGAGAATGGGAATTCAGTACTGAAATGCATCCAAGTGAGACCTGAGACAGACTATTAGTCCTCACCACAGCTACTTCAGCCCTATGCTCATCACAGCAATTAAGCACAGGAGTAAGGTGAAGGTGAAATTAAGGTGGAATGTCTCTCATCTTGAAGTCTGTGTCACATTTGCCTTTTCTTGAGTAAAGACACAAAGAAATACTTTTTAGAATACTTTTTTCACCACAAAGTATACTAAAAGTTTAATAGATTCTGAAAGAATTTTCTGAGTACTTGCCTTTTTTGGCAAGTGCAAGCCCTGCTTTTTAGATTTTGTATTTTTTTTTTAAATTCCCAATAGGGGATCTATTTCTGAAGCCTCAGATTCATGATACTGCTTTTGTCATTTTCTGGAAAGTTCACATTTATCTGGAACATAGCTAACACTGAGACTAATGAGAAACATCTGAGAAATGCTGCTTTCTTATCACAGTAGAGCCAAAAAACCTTAAACAAAATAAACTAGCTCCTTTTTTGGGTATGGAATGTCCTCTTTTATAGGAACTGTTTCCCATTTTATGTGTTGAATGGAGCCAGTCAAAAAATCCAAACAGATAATTCATTTGATAATTTGAGAGAGAGCTAGTAACCACTCTTTAAATATGCAAGTAAAAAGCAAATAGATTTCATATCAGTAGTGACTGTAGCTTCCTCATTGCCAGAGCAACAAAATTGATTAAATATCTAAAATAATGGACGTTAAAGAAAATAAAAAAATGCTATTTCCAATATTTCCACTTACTATTTCCAGCCCACATGTTCCTGTTACCTCAAATCAATTCCTTTATTCTTTAATTCAAATAAAGAGCATTGCGCTGTTCCCATACTATTACACTGCCCAAAGTATTCTTTTAGAACCTGAAGTTCCATTAGAGCACATGCTAAAATAATCTCCTTAATCGAGAGTGACCCAGCATGATCTTGTACCCCAGAGGATGGCCAGGCCTGCAGAGCCTTGCCACACATTTTGGAATGCCTTTGATGGGGTGGAACACCCCAGTGCAGCAGCTCCCACCTTTCCTGCACACCCTGGCTGGGCACAGTGGGGTCTCTGGGCTGCACAGGGAGCAGCCAGGCAGAGGCTCCCTGTGTCCCCAGTCTCTTGCAGGGCCAGGGCTTTCCATGGCTCCTTATTCATTCCCTTTTGCTCCAGACATAGCCAGTAAAACCAGTGAGATCTGTACTTAAAATAATTTTTAAATAGGCTTCAAGACTATTTCAATTAAAAACTTTGTATTTTTATATTGCATTCTTTTGGGGAAAAAACCCTACTTTGGTACTCAAACTGGTTAATGCTAAAACCAGATGAATTTGAAAAAAATCAGTGAGGTGTGCTCTGTAGCTTTCAATGCAAAACCCATGAAGTTCCTACTGAGTTCAGTGAAGATTGTGTCTAGCCTACAAAACTTGTCCCCTGCTAACCAGTTTTCTTTCCAATGTGAGCAAGGGCTGCTTTTTAGAAAAAGAGCAATATTTTCTTAACTTTAGAAAACGTCCAATATGTTGAAATAATTTATAGTTTTGTTACACTTACTATTAAAATTTCATATTTATAACCACCAACCTTTTCACTCCACAGGAGGTTCAAATTTTTCTGTCCCACATTGTACACACACACACACACATATATATATATATATACTTCTATGTATGAGCCTAAAAGATTTCCTTCTGTGCATGGCCTGAGGCCATAGCTGTCTATACAGTGGACTGAAATCAATCAGAGGCTGTGTGATTCTCATTTTTTCAGCAACTGTATTTAATTTCTCTGGAAAATAGCAAATATTTTAATTTTATATCTTCTACTCTCTGCAGCCATTGATTTGTCAGTAGAATGGAATGAAAAACACTATCAAGCTCTGGCAGCAGAACTGCAGTGGTGATGAAAGGTTGCCCTGCTTTTACTCTTTATTACACCACTCACTACCTTTCCAGTGATGATTTCTCTGCACTATTGTTTTTATTAGCTTTGGTGCAAAACAACGAATCCTCTTCTCAGGTCATAGTTAGAATGGAGAAAAAAAAGTAATCCTTTCATTTCCATCAAGGAGTTTCCATAATAAAAACAGTTGAGAAGGAAAATCCTTCCAATTTGACGTCTATTTAATTTCTTCCCTGGCTATACTACACTTAAAATATAAATTATAGCCAACGTTATGGATAAACTAGGCAAGCTGAAAAAAGGAGATGGGGAAAAAAAGCAACTTTTCACCCTGTTCTTATCAATATGTTGTGTCCACAGACCTTGTGACTATCCCTTAAAACTTAATCAATTTTCAATTAAAAAACCTCACATATCCCAAAACACTCTGTGGTAGAACATTTGCTTATGTATATTTTTCATACAACAGTAGCAAGAGAAAGAGTTGGGAAATCATTCAGAGTTGTTGCAAGTAGTCCACGTCCATAGGGATCAGTAATAATCTCCCTGCCTGCAGCTTGAGCCAAAGCTGCTCTTTATTTCACTCTGCATCTCCTCCAAATCAGAGTCTCTTACTGAGCATTTCAGGAATGTAACAAAAACATAGGTTTTGGATTGATTTGTAGACTAAAATTGCTTCCAACTCTGAAAAGGTCTTTATTTCATACTGTATTTATGGACTTTTGGGGAGTGGGCAGGGACATTGTGCTCAGTAGGAGAAGGAGGAGGGAGAAAACCCCCACTCCTCATAGAGATATTAACAAAGCCTGATACTCTGGGTCTGTAGCCTGGGTATTTACTGATGCTGGGAAACAAGGAGAAAGGCATAAGGTTTAAGGTCTACTAGGCTAACGTAGATAAAGCACTCAGTCATGTCAGGATGAACTCATTGGAAATTTTACTCAAGAGAGCAATCTCAGTGAATGCAATGGACCTGCTCAGAGGAGTAAAGCAACCACAGCTCTGTTTTTGGGCTCAGACCCACACAGGATTCCCACATAGAATAGCTGATAGGACAAAGGCACACGTGCTCAGCAACAACTGATAGTGCTTAATGAAGACCATGTGTATTAATAGGCCTGAGCACAGGAAATGAGAGATTTCCCCCTGCTCTTCTAATGATGTCTAAGAGCAAGTTCTGTGTAAAGGAATATTTCTTTAGGAAATAGCTGACTGACTGGAATCCTTACGAAAAAAAGAGACAGATTTCCATTACTTTTTTTCTTGGATTAGAGTTAGTCTTGGTTTATACTCCTTTCCCAGATTTCTTAAAATTGTTTTCCAGACATTCCCACGGTGCTAATGTCAGACCAACATCTAATAACTTTTTCCTGAAGGCTGATATTCTAGCACAGTATCTTTCAGCTCAGAGTGCATAAACCAATTACGTTACTCTACCAGCCAACACTCAGGACACACAGAAATACCTTCCTGCTTCTGATTAGTAGCAGATATGGTTTTGTAATGGATTGAGACAAAAGTTTCCAAGTGCTAACAAGTTTTCATGACATGTTACCCATATATATGAGTCAAATAAAAAGTCTGATCCATGCAATTAGTTTATAATGTAAATTCTTGAGCAGTCCAGGTTTAGTACTACAGAAAAATATATTTGTTGTTCTTCACAGTTAATTATTGAACAGAAGCTGGAATGTTTATTCTTGTACAATTGCCTATTATCACAAGTAAAACTTCAAGTGTAGTCATAATTTTTTACTGTTATTTTTTTATTGCTCTATCAACATAACCTGATTTCCTTGAGATGTGTCACTGCACTACCAGGAATTAGATATAATTATATAAGGAAAAAACCCAGCAAGTTATTCCCAATTGCTTATTTATTAGACAGCACATCAAATTTCACTAGCAAATAAGACAACTTATTTTTGTTAAGCAAGGCTGTGCACAATATTTATAATGCCACCACATATGCAATTTTTATGTACCTGCTAATAAAGAGATCTTGAGGGAATCCAAAAGCCTGTGTAGCACATTCTTACATATAAAGTGGCATCTATCTTGGAATACTATTTCCTGTATTAAGATAATCTTATACTTCACACCAGATTAACCAAGATGTGTCTCAGAATAGTTCTAAGAGGTCCAAGAATTTCATATATAATCCTAGCCTAAATCAGGAGTAATGTGGCTTTCTTCTTCAGACTGTTTTTATGGGTCTTTATACTTTACATGTTTAATACATTGTGAATAGCATGAGGCAATTTCTGTGGAAAATGCTATCTTTTCACAGGACTCTTCATAGACCCAATTGTTCCTTAAAGAAGACGTTTTATGTTATCTTCAGCAGCTAGAATAGATATAAAATGTATATTGCAAAATGATGGAATGCAGTTTATTTTAAAATCTGTTAAAAAGCTACCAACTATCACAATGAAAAGCTAAATCAAACACGGTGATCTCCAATTTTCTGTTGCCAGCCTTTAGAAAAGCACTTTTGAAGCTACTCCATTCAAGTATTTGGCCATGCCAGCCTCAGTCTATATTGTTATGCAAAGTTCCCAATAGCACTTGGCTGATGTGATTGTGATGCTGCCCCAAATAAGTGGTTGCTCATATGTGTTACAGTTCTTAATCTGATTTTTCTTCCCTGCATTAAAAGGAGTATCCAGCCCTTTTTTGATACCTTATTCTCTACACTAGCTCCAGATCTGGGCAGGGAAGATATCCAGTTTTCTTCATAAAACTGAACCTTCAGAAGCATGCAGATTTGTCTTTTTCTGGACAAATCATAATAATTTACTTAGTAGTCTCAAAAGAAAATCTTTGGGATGGTCTTTTGAATACTTTTTAAGAAACTGCTTTCTTAAGAAAAGAAAGAATTTTGTCCAAGCTTCTGAACAGCGGTCATTTATGGAACTAACTGGAGGACCTGCGCATTTTTACAATGTTTATGCCACTAATAGGAGGATCTCCATGTTTTTAGGGTGTTGCTGCCAGATAAGTCCAGTTGTTGTTGAATTATTCACCAACATGATTCCCAGGTAGATCCTAGAGGAATTACTTTAGAGACATTTACCAAATATGTTCCATGACTTTGAGATCTGTTCCTGGAAGCAAGCAAGGCTGGAATAAGTAAATCCCCAGTTTTCATGGGATGACCTTGTAGACTGTCCTCATATTTCTGCAAGACTTTAAAAGCAGGAAAATGATGCAATAATGTGTCAAAAGGATCAGAGAAATAACAGCTCAAAACATAGGCAATTTCAAATGAAAGTTCAAAAAGAATGAGTTTTCAAGTTTCCTTCTTTTGCAAATCAGTTACAACAAATCTTTTACTGTTTTGAAGATACTTGCATTTTGTATTGACCTCTTAAAAAAAAAGTTTTTATGAGGTTGAGATAGATTGATGTGACCTTTATTTCTTATTGTTCCTGCACAGGACAAACCTCTGTGTTTATCTTTTGCAGTGTCCTAATCTATGACCAAGCAAAGCAAGGGAGGGACCCAGGTCTGAACTACACAGCCCTGTCACTGCTCTGGACTGCAGGAGCTGGTCCAGGCATTGTGGGGGCCAGCTGGCCCAAGGTGTTGAAGACGAACCACCAAAGTTCAGTGGTAGGTGTGGCACATTTGTTCAAATATTTTAGGTGCCAGAGATGTGTGTTTGTGTGTGGGTGTGTGTACACACATGGGACACACTAGAGACAACAAGAGAGCAGCTGCCCAGAAGCTGAGTCTATGTTGTTTCATTTGCTCTTGCTCTGGAGACCTGGGCTGTTCCTCAAATCCATTGCTGGGGGGAAGGTTAGCCTTCCAGACAAATTCCCTCCAGATGCAGTACATGGAAGGAGAGGTGCACCTCCTTCCATGCATTGACCCCATTTCCCTTGGGAGGAACTGTGCCCTCAGAGAGATTCTGCAGAGTCTGTGTCTGACCCCCTCCAAAACCCTTCATCTCATAATGATTTTACTGCAGGAATGCCCAAATAATCTTGAACATGGTAGCAGTTCAAAATTACCTCACAGCCTCATCTCAAGTACACCTTTGCAGTTAGCAAAGGAAACAGAGTCACTTATTGGTTTCTAAATGAGAAAATACATGGTATGCTAAAACATCCAGCAGGCTGAAATCAATTTGTACTTCTGCAGTGTAAGTGGAAAAAAGCCATCCTCAGATCACCACCTCCATGGGCAATAGAGCTCACACAAAGCCTGGGGCAGACAAATGCTGCCATTGCATGGAAGCAGCAAGGAAGGGCCTCAGGACACCAGGTGCCAGGGAGAATGATTTTCAAGTTTAGATTTCAAGAAATCAGCCACTCTATTTTAAGTGGATGACACTGTCCAGCCTGAAGAATTAAGAAATGTGTCATTCACTGGAAAAAAGGTAGTAGAATATAGAACTAATGTGAAATAATATGAATAATAATATGACTGTGAACTGTGCCATGCACTTGACACGGAACCACTGGGATAAGATCACTTAAAACTGTAGGCAACAGCTTGCTTTCATACCACCAAGGGTTTTACTGCAGCAGAAAGGAAGGGTAAAGGGCTGACAGGGTAGAGAGGAACATAACCCCAGTGAATGCCCTAGCATAGGGCAGTTTTGGTGCTGGCTTTTGGGTTCTGCCTCCCACTGTCTACACCCACTTCCAGCAGAATGGCTAACGGAAGGAGAGAGGCTTTTTGCTGCTTTATACATCTGAAAAAACCCAAAGAATCAGAGTTGAGTGGGAAAAATTGTAATTAATTCTTCCCACTGTGCAGAAGTGGGAAGTTTCTCCTGAGATGCCAGTCAGCTGGGCTGTCTCTGGGTGATGGCAGAGGGGGGGGCAGAGGAACCTTGCAGCTGGCTCCAGTTGTTTGGAATTGTTGAAAATGCTCAGTGCATTTTCATGACATTTTCCAGGCAGGGCTGCAGCAGGAGGAAAGAAAGCAGAACATGTGCCTGCACATGTGCCACTGCAAAATTCAGCAGCTCCTCAGCATCAGCCTGCCTCAAGCCAGCACTTTCAGCTAAGGCCCTGAACTTCCCGTTAAAGAGTTAAAGTACAAGCACTAAATTCCTTCTGCTGAAAGGAAGGGGAAGTATCGGGTAGAGAGGCAGACTATAAAACAGAGGTCAATAGACCTTAAAGTTCATTGGCAAGATCACTCAAAGTGTACTGCCAGACCTAAGGCTAGTCAGACAACAACAAGACATGGAGCTACATAAAATTCACCTCTAGCATGTTATTTGTACACTCACTGCATTAATTAAAAAGACAACCCCGCCTCTGGTAGGATGTAATGCTTGGAGTTAAAACAGGAATATATATCATGGTTTCACCTTGCAATCTGTTACGGTTCTAAACTAATTAATTAGGCTTCTAACCACAAAGATAAATATTCTCAATGATGTTTTAGATAGTCTGTTTATAAGTGGGCCCAAAAGACAGCTTGACTTTACTTTTTTTGCCAGTAGCTAAATAATGTATAAACTAGCATCCTAGAGACTGGCCTGCAAGTGACTCTGCCTGTACAGCTAAATGGAAAGTATTATTTGTTCTAACTGCTGCTTGCAGATGCTTTCTTTGTGGTTTCACAGCTTGGTCATAAGGCGAACCTTTTTAATTTTTATTTTTTATTTTTACAGCTGTTTAATTGGGATAGTCCTGCTCTGGTATTTATTTGTGATGTTTATTTACACAGAAGGCTTTGCAAAGGCCGAGTGTTCTGGGAAGGGCCAGGTACAGTGTTTGTGCAGCTGGTCACCAGGTAACCTCCCAAACACTGCTGGAGACCATTGGAATCAAGCACAAGGATTGGAATGGTGCTCTCCCCAGGATTGTTTTCATTGCAGCACAAGCTCTGATGTTTGCTCAGTTTTGTTTGATATCATGCAGACCCATAATTCTACTTTGAAAAGATAAAAACTGTGAAGCAGCAATTAACTTTCTTCAATAAGCACATTTTAAGCAGAATAAAATAAACAGTTTTATTACTGAATGTGTCTTGGGAAAACCATGATGGCTTATTAACAAAATTTCAATACATGGTTAAACCGATGCAGTCAAAAATCCCAAATTAGACCTAGGTGCTTAAAAAATAAAAAGTAAAAAAAATCACATTCATTCTCAAATAATGAATTTTCAAACTTGACTTTTATGTGATATTAGAGAATTTAGGCTTAGATTACAACATGTGCTTGAGTTTTTTTCTCTCTGGTTGAGGCAGTAAAGAACGTGGGCCTGATTTTAAGCACTAGATTTGTTTCCTGTCCCCAGGATTAGGCACAGCATGTGTGCAATTAGCTGCCAGCCCTGCATGAGAAGTGAGCTCCTACTGTAAAGCAAGGCCTGGGGGTGCTGGCAGTGCTGGAGGAGCCTTTCTGGAGGGCATTGTTTTAGTTTAAGTACCACTGGCTGTTGATAAAGGTCTCTAAAACTGGCAGCTCTGCAAACCTATGTGGAGCACTAACAAAAAGGTTTGAAGTTTGTACCAAAGAGTTAGAAAATATCCAGAAAAAACAAACAAACCAACAAAACAAACCAAAAATCCCACAACCAATTATCAAACACAGTTGAACACAATTTAATCTGGTTATGACTGTTCCCAGCTAGACGTTCGTGGCTCTGGACTGTAGTAAAACTCAGAAGAGAAATATCCTATACCTTCATGAGTAATAATATAAATAGTCCATAATGTAATTATGAAATCCTCTCTTTTCTCCCTCCTTTGAGCCTTTTAGAAGACATTCCCTCCCAGAATTACTTGGGTAGTTTGGGTGCATACTGTCAAATAAAACTTGTTGAGATTTTCAGACAGTCACAGGCCTTCAAAAGCTACAAATTTAGAAGAACATTTCTCACCCTGGTCACCTCTAAGTAGGATTGAAATCAGTTAAGTAACTGATTTATTTGGAACCACTGGGAAGCAAAATAAATGTAAATAATAAATAATATTTTCTTTTGTACCTTGTAACAATGAAGAAGCACTGAGACAGTACAATGCGCATTTATCAGGCCTCATATTTTTAATTTTGTTAATGTCCTGAATTTCATTGTGTTTGACATGTTTACACATTTTATAGTGCATCTGTAGCATTTGTGGTCATCCCTCTCTGAAACCTGAATTGTCACAATCCCACTGCAATTCTGCACTAAGTGCAGGACAGGCAGTCTGCATATGGAAAACTGGCTTAGAACAGAACTTACCCTATTGAACATGTCTGTGGGCACATGTGAGACGACAAAGGAGCAGGAAGGCCCTGTCCTTACGGAATATGTCAGCCACACCCCTCACCCTGAACAACCTAGATGATGAAAGTTACTTGGTGTAAATTTCTATTTTCTTTTGCCTGGATCAATCACTGTGAGCCTTTTTCCTTTTTATTTTATAGTCACCTTCTGTCTTTTCATCCAGATATAACTTCAAATAATAGATTCCACCAGGGATTTTTTCCTTTCTCCTTTTCAACATTGAGGAGGAAGTAAAACAAGGAAAAAAGGTTCAGAGCAAATCAATGAAGCTGAGGTTAGTGGCTGTAAAAACAAAACCCCTATAGTACTCATACTAGTGGGTAATGGTAATTTACCAATCTGTGTAATGGTAATTTACCAATCTGTTTCCATTCCCATGGTAACTAATCTAAGCACTATGGTAACAAACCTAAACAAACATAAATATTATCTTTCCTCTGGTCTCAAAATTCTTACATTTAATGTTGTTTGATAAATAGCTGCACTAGCAGTTCTTCAACTATTGTTCCCAATGACATAGTACAGTAAATAGTCTCTCATTGTGCCTACCAGAATCTGCAAGCAGTTGCAGTGCTTAATAAATAAAAGGTGATTATACACGCAGAATTGGAGTTTTTAGGTGAAGATAACAGTGAGTAGCCATATGTCAATGAAACAGCATTTTAAGTAAGACAGGCTTCATGAACTTAGTGGCATGGTTTATCAGTTTGTTTGACAGTCTGCAAAACTAAAGCTATTTTCCATGTTCATAATGTCTTTCATAAATATATTATGCGATTAACTTATGATTGTAAGGAGAATAGATGCCCTTTAAAATTATTATTCTAGTGGAAATTCATCTCAGAGTTCACATAGGCATTTGGCTATTTTCTTCTTGCTCTGTTTCTCAATGTTATATACACTATTATTTACCCACAATTCAATTTTTGTTTGGTAGCTTGATCATATCAAGTCTGAACTTTCTAATACAAATATACCCTGCTGCTCTCTTCCAAGTGAGCTTTCCAGTACACACACCCTGGAGACTTTGCAGGCAGCTGCCTGAGGAAGCCCTTCCTGCGTTCTGCAGGGACCAATGAGCCCTGCCTGCCCTGCTGCGGCCCAGCCTCGGGCTGCTCGTGCAGGTGAGCTGGCTCCAAGCAGTGCCTCACCTGCGTGTGCTGCACTGCCCTTTCCACACTCCTGGATCAGCACTGCCAGCTTCCACACAGCTGCCAGCACACTACAGACACAGCTCATCTGGCATGCAAGTTTCTGCACGGGATTCTGATCACACAGCTTGGGTTTTAAGAAGAGAGAAGACAGCCCAAAATAGCGACTCCTAGAAAAGCCGTTGAAATGCAATAGTTCTCTCACTCATCTTTCCCTCAGAAATGCAGAAAGTTTGACTGTGTTTAAGAAGACATGGATACACCCTCTTTATGAGGGAATATCTCCATCATGAAATAGTAAAAGTGGTTTCCAGACCTGGGAAGCTCTTGCCCTTTTGTCCTTCTGCCATCACATGGGCCTGCTCAGCACCGCAAAGCAAGCGCAGACCTGACCCAAATGCTCAATCTTGTTGAGAAGAAATGTCTTCCCATAAAAATCTCTTTTTCAAGGTAAGAGCTTGTCTTTAACTTGATTTCAGTGTTAGTCATCAATTCAGCACTATGAGTTTTCTGTCTCTGGCTTTCAGTATTCCATCACAGAATTCCAACCAGAGTATGAAGAGCTCAAGATTCATGGTGGAGTGTGGAATTTGTTTAAAACTCATGCAGAGACCTCGTAGGCGCAGGCAGATTTACATTGCTTGAAGAAAATCCTAACCTGGCCAAAGGGAAAGGGCAAAAAACACCAACTGAAGTACCTAAGTGCAGGCTCACGTCTGCAATGTTTCCACTAGGATTGCTGAAACTACACTAAACACACCAGCCCTTGATCCTGGGCTTGTTTGGGTTGGAGGTCTAATGCAAAATCTGTTCTCAGCTCTAGTCAGCTGCTCCTTGGCTTTGGGCATGACCACAGTTTTGCATTACCTCATTTTATCTGGAAAACACTTTGGGTTCTACACAAATACAGTTAGTCTTAAAATGACAGATTTCCTGCTTTAGATTTATATATTTTTCTGGAATGTCTGGTTCACCAAATGTCAGCAGGGAAAACTGATCACCAGGAAAACTGATCTTGTTGCCTGTCTTTCTTGAGCCAGTTCATAGCTATTGGAGTTGCAATGGGAAATACATTTCCAATGAGGCAAACTGTTATTTTTGCATAATGCGAGCTGATAGTCAATGACTGATAGTCAACTCTCAGTGGTGCTCACAGACACAAGAAGAGGCAATGGGCACAACTTGAGACATGAATTTCCATCTCAATCAAAAACCCAAAATCACAACTTGAGTATAGAATAGGTTGTCTAGAGAGGCTGCAGAGTCTTCATCCCTGGAGAAACTCAAAACCTGACTGGTCACAGTCCCTACTGTGATTAGGTGACCCTGCTTGAACTGGGGGGCTGGACCAAAACTGGATCTCAGAAAGTCCCTGCCAATCTCAAATGTTCAGTGATCTCTGTTTCTGGGGCAAATACTGTGCAAAGGTAAACGAGGAAAGGAGTAATTAAACCTCAGTGAGGCTTTATCTCTGCAATTTTCTGTAGTCAATAGTGATACGAATCATACTATAGCACTTCTCAATCCTATTCTTAATGTGTTGATAGAGAACTCAAAATCCACTGGGACTTCCAAGACACATGCTTGCACTGAAGACCATATGAGTGTCTCAAGACAACTATTTTCTTTCAAAAAGTTTCTAAATTCCCTGACCTATAATACAGGTATAGTCACCTAAAGACATCTGTTCTTTGCAGATGTTTTCAGACTTAGATCCAGAAGTATGTCTGGAATGTAAAAATTTCTCAATAGTGGATTGCATCTCAGAGGAATACAACTGGAGACTGTTTGCTTTTCTTTGAAGCAGAAAGCTTGGTTACTTCAACAATACAACTTAGATTGGGAAACTTTCCCTTGGTTTGCCAGCTTTTATTTTTATTAGCATTTTTCTTTGCTGCTCTTTGTCGGCTAACACCTCAAAATGTTTCAACATCCAAACATAAGATTTAGCCTTTTCTCAAATCCAAGTTAATAGCTGCAAAGATAAAATCCTAGGCAGACCAACAGATAGTTGATGAACAATCCATATAAGGTATTTCAATAATTTGCAATCCTTTTTCCCCTTTAATCTGGAAATTTTAAAAAAATATTTTTAAGTGGT
Source organism: Melozone crissalis (assembly GCF_028551555.1). Taxonomy (NCBI): domain Eukaryota; kingdom Metazoa; phylum Chordata; class Aves; order Passeriformes; family Passerellidae; genus Melozone; species Melozone crissalis. Next base: position 23,749,247 of record NW_026535797.1, on the reverse strand, counting down.
CTAATCTTCAGATATTTGGTAGAAAAATGCATATGCTCGATTTGTCTCTAACACAAGCAGTCCTGTTTTTCTGTACATGCACAAGAGTGTGCTCTGGTGAGCTTGCAGACAGGAAGTGAGGTATTTGCTTACCAAAATGCTTTAAAACAAACCAGAAAATCTGACACACATGTACAAAAGTTTGTTCTACAAGCATATTGTTCAGGCTCTTAAAAAATAAAACTATCGTTACATAGGTATTTAAGTGTCACTACCTCCAGTTTGAGGAAAATAGAAACATCTTTTATGGAGTGAGACATTGTAAAGAACTAAAACGATTTGATTTTTAAAAAAAATATTATAAACAATCCATACTTTACACAACTTAGCCATAAGGAATTAGTTTTAACTAAATTATCAACTGCAATTCAGTGCAGTTTATTCAGATGATTTTTTTACTGTCACTAAGTTGCTACTACAATTATGAAATGAAAAACCTGATCCGAAAAACTTCCCATCAGCTGATGTTAGCAGACAGCAGTAATTGCAACAACTACTGCTTAATTTTACAAAAATCTGACCAAATTCACATTCTTTTGAGCAAGTAAGAAGCAGAAACTCCAGTTCCACCCAGGCTGCAAGTAAGTGATGAATAGAAAACAGCCACACAGTTCTAAAGCACTGCAGTGTGAAAACAGAACTAACTGTAACCCTGTAATTCCCAATGTGTCAGATTCTCTTTCTTAATAGCCTAGTGAACATATTAGAGCTAGTTCTGAGCAATGTACACCACCATTTACTACCTCTGTGCTGCCTTTTGCTCTACACAGATCTATTAGCCATTAATATTTTTACCGAAACCACGTGATACCTGAAAAATCAATAACCATCCTCAAAAATAGTAATAAATGCAAAACTGAGAAGTAATTAGCAAATTTGACTTCCTATGAAGGCTGGGTATTAAAGAATTAAGGCATTTTGAACAAAGAGAACCTGAGAATAGGTAAGGAAAAAGTGTTAGAAACACCACTACTAATAATGTAGTCGTCTTACAGACTTACAGAGAAATTAAAACTATTCTCCCAACCAGAATTCCTAGGACAGAAATTTACTGCAAGAAGGAATTTTTTATGATGGTATTTCAAGGTATGCTCTTTCTTGAAATTCCTAGCTCTGATACTTTTATTTTCAGTCTCCTAGTTACTAAAGTTCAACTTAAGCAAAGTAGCTTTTCCTATGCACCATTATTGTCATTAACTATGGATTTCTATCCATTATCAGGAAATCTGAACCCTGGAAGAAGAGAGGAGGACCTGCACTCTGGCAGTAGAATTTGTCTCCTGCCTCATGGCACTGTGGGTTCTGGTTTTTCATTCCTCTGTTCTGGGGTTTCTCTTATTGCATAGCTCCTTTCTGTTGCTAGAGCAAGAATGAACAACACTGAAAAGAATCAGTCATTCATTATTTATCTCTTCACCTGTCCCTTTTGGCATTGACATGATATGATACTATGAGGTTTTGGTGAGGGTCCACTGACACAAAGATGCAACACATTGTTTGGAATGGTGGTTTGTATTTTATGTACACATATTACCAGAAGTGGCTTTGTCTTTGTGCCCACCACACCACTGAAAACAAAAAGGACTGTACTCTCTCTTAAGAACTGGATGTATAAAAATATAATGTCCTGTTAGTGGGAGCCTGTGGCATTGAAGTGTTTCTGCTGACAAGGTACAAGGAATTACAGCCTGACCCCCCACAGAAACGCATTTCCACAGCAAATACCTGAACTGTTTACAATGGCAGTGATAAAGAATTTCATGCTTCTCTCCTGTCTTCCTGCTTAGACCAGAAGCCAAAAAAAAGGCTGCGACCCCTGGATATTTCACTAACCTGGAAAAAAATGACCATAGGAGGCAGAGGTCCACTTAATTAAACTGAGTCAAAGGCTATGTTGGACACTTTTGCCCTTGTCAAGCTTGCACTTCTTAATAGTTTGTACATTTTGTTTATTCCAGTAAGTGTTTATTTCTGGTGATTACTGAAGTGACTGTACTTGGTGCTGCTGGAGAGGACAGAAACCATCAGCCACTTGAGCACTAATTCCCTGCAGGAGGCACAGGGTGAGAGCAAGCTCAGCCTCAGAGATCCGAGCAGGCAGGTGTGGGAACGAGAACACTGAAGCACAGAGGAAGACAGCCACATGCCTCTGGTGAGCCAAACACAGAGCCTTGCAAGGAGTAAATAAGAAAATGGACAATATAAGCCCTGGTAGCAGCTCTCTCTGCTTCTCAGCCAGCAGCCACAGATCTACATTGCTCAATACTTGAATGAAGGCAAGGGAAAAAGTAGTTTTCATAATTATGAGGCAAACTCTCCCAATTCAGCTAGCTGCCTCCTCTCATCCTGGCACGGTACCCCAACTTATAACATCCATAAACACAAAAAAATGGAACAGCAGTTGTAGCTGAACATGTTCATATATATTGGTATATTGGAAACTTTCAGCTTTGCTTTTTTTTTTTCTATTTCACATTGCTGCAACAACCCACATCCCTGCTGGGCTTTGATTGCAGCTTTAGCTAATTATATTAGTTGAGACATTTTGTCATACAGTGAATCAGATCCTCAACTGATCTAAATGAATGCAGCTGCACTGATGTTAGTGGAGATTTTCCTGTTCATACCAATTATTCATTATCTCCCCAAAAATGAAATGCAAACTGCCATACTCTAAAACACAGTTTTTAAAGCAAAGGGGCATACCTTTAGCAGGTCTTCGCAATTTATTTCCTAGAACACTTTGGGAACTCTATTTGCACTCTGGAAAGCACCACAATAGCATGCTGGCTAACAAAGAGAAATGAACTATGCCTTCAGTACATTCTCCAGATGTATTTTCCTATAGAAATAAAACTTTAAGATTATTAAAACATCCAAATGTATTACATATATCCAAGAAATCAACAAGCATGGAAGTCTACTAGATGGCTATTTTTATACAGAATACAGGAGAAACCAGAATAGGGAAGATTGCCTCACAGTTTTCCTCCTGACATGGATTGTCACATAGGAACAACCATAAAAATATTATTTATCTTACACCAGTTCTATTTGGTCTGAAAATGGTTGTACTTTCTGGCATGTCAAAGCTAATGAATAAATCCACCTAGGAGCACACTAGCTTTGAAAGGCTCCAGTGTTCTGCAGCTATTGGCATTTAGGGCACTGGATTTGCTTTTCCAAATGGTGTGGCATGAGATAAAAGCAGATTACTTTCCTCCATCAGCTACAGATTTTCTCAGGTTTTTTTGCACAGATGACTGTACACAGTCTTCAGCTATCAGCACCTAAGCATTCAAATTCTTCCTGGCAATGTGAACTCTGGGTAAATTTCAGCTGTCATCCTGCCTTGTCCCCGATACCTAGAGACACATCTCTATAGACCCACTCATTTTCCATAGCCTTTAACCTTCTGGAAAAAAAGAACCTACTCAAAACAACCAAACAAAAAAGGCAGTCTAACAGAGGTTTACTTCTGCTTTGGCATGTAGCTTAAGCTTCATCTATGAGCTATTGAATGGCTTGTTTTCCCCGGCGTTGCTGGCAGCCGCTGTGCCGCCTGTGCTAGCGCAGGGGCTGCTCTGCGCTGGCAGGGCTGCGGGAGGTGGCACACGGCTCTGCAGGGCAGCCCAGCCGGGCCCGCCCTTGGCATGAGCGCAGGCTCAGCGTGTGTGTTGCCCGCCGGGAAGGCAGAGACAGCCTGCAGGGCTGCTGCGGCTCTTTCAGCCGCGGAGCTGACATTCGGTACATGGGCTGCTGCTGCCGGCAGCCCGCGGTGCCCGGAGAGCCCTGCCGAGGAGCCGGGCCCCGCTGCGGGGCGGGGAGCGGAGCGGCGGCACCTGCGGCAGCAGCTCCTGCTCGTTAGCGCAAGGAACCCTCCATGCTCGGGAACGGAGCCTGCCGCCGGGCTAGTCACAAATAAAAAACTGCTCATTGCTCACGTGACTGGTGCGTTTCCCCCCTTCTCCTTTCAATTTTGTCAGTCCTACTGGTCAAAGTGCTTCTCAGGCATAACAAATAAATAAATGACAATCCATAATAATCGTCTATGCCTTTTTTCATTTCTCAAAGAAACCCTTGAACACAATCCTTCCTGCTTCCTGCTATACGTAAACTGAGAAAATGCTTTCCTCTATTCTTTCCTCTGACATTGTTACACTCCACCCCCACTGAGAAAGTCTATATTTATGAGACCACTATTCTTAAATTGGCGATTTTGTTGACTTTTCCATCATAAATGCAGATGATTTTAAACAGTGCAGTGTTCAATTGCTTGATTGCAAAACTCTGATGTTAACAGGATTATTCATGCAAGCACTCTCCGTATTATGCAACAATTGCATAATCGCTGCCTGAATATTGCCTTAGGTTCCAGCTCCAGATTCTCCAAAATCTCATCCTCCCACCCTGTTACAAGTTTTTATGCTGCATGCAGCTATGACAAAAACTCCCTCCAGTAAGTATGAAGATAAAGCACTTAAATTTGGATTCCTTCAGCTTTCTAATGCACATCTTAACTCTACAGCTCTGGAGAAGGCTTGATGAGATTTGAAGGATTTTTTCATTTGATTCTGTGTCTGATTTTTTTTTGTCCGTTGTTATTTGCTGAAAGGAACAGAAATGGCAAAGACAAAACAGTTTTCCCCAGTTTCTTCCTACAAGTGAAACAGTTTTGTTTTATAGCAAACACAAATGGAAGTGCAGCTGTTCAAAAAGGATTTCTAGACTTTGCCATTCTGAAATGGAAAGAGGAAAGCTAGGTGATCATTGGTGCTTTTTCTCAGCCTTTCACATTCAGACTTTCTTTGTAGCCACAGCTCTAAAAATTTTACTTCTAATAATTACATTGTTTCTATGTGGTCAAAAGGTGGATAAAAACATTCAGCATTTAGAAGGCACATTGCCCTGTAGGGACCAAAGCTCATCATCCATACTAGAAACAGTGGTAAAATTAGAGACCATCTGGCCTATTTACCTGCTGATGGAGAAGCCACAGGCCCCAGGCCAGCTGGAGCTGTGTTTGCCAACATTTTGGAAGTCCCCAAAGCTGAAATTAATGACCAGATGTTAGTGGAAGCACAGCACCACCACCTCCACTTCAAACATCCTACTCCTTTCAGTCACAGTTTCAGTTGCCTTTGGGTGCAGAGAGCATGGAAAAGCTGGGCTTAGAGCCTCTGAGCCCTGCTTGGAGGATAAGAGTAAGCTGATTTTGCATAGCAGTAGGGAAGGGATGGTGTGTGCCAGTCTGTCCTGGGTTTGGCTGGGACAGAGTTAAATTTCTTCCTAGTAGCTGGTACAGTGTCGTGTTTTGGATTCAGCAGGAGAATGCTGATAACATACCTTTTTTTTTTTTTTTTTTAGTTGGCACTACTTGGCACTGACCCTCAGTGAAGGAATTTCCAGTTTCCCCTGCCTTGCCAGTGAGGAGGTACTCCAGAAGCTGGGAGGCAGCAGAGCCAGGACAGATGAGCTGAACTGGCCAAAGGGATATTCCATACTACAGAGCATCGTGCCCAGTATATAAACTGGGACAGTTGTTTGAGAGGTGCCAGTCATTGCCCAGGGTTGGGTTGAACACTGCTCAGAGAGTCATGAGCACTTTCATTGTGCCTTGCCTGTCTTTCTTTCCTTTTATTTATTTCTGGTTTTGTTCCCTCCATTTCCATTATGATTATTTTATTTAAATTATTAAATTGTTTCTATCTCAACCCACAGGTTTTACTTTTTTTCCTATTCTTTTCCCTGCCTCCCTGGTGCATGAGCAAGTGGCTGCATGGTCCTCAGTTGCCAGCTGGGGTTAAACCACACCACCATGAAACAATGTCTGTGACAGTAAATCTCGTCTGAGCCTCATAAATATGCTTGCTACTTTGAGAGCTGCATGTATGAAAAGCTGATCAAAATTCAAATGCTGTATACTCCCAGGCTCTATCTGTACTAACATATTTTCAGTTTTTCTGCACAGTATCATTAGCAAGTGCCCTGAGTCTAGGCTCTCTGGTTTCTTTATACTTCTATGTCTGTTTTTCCCCCCCACCCCTTCTGTCATTATATCACAGAGCTAGGAAAATACAGATCATTGCTGTGTGTGCAGTCAGTATGTGCTGGCTCAGTGACACAGATTCCTCCAAAAGACAATATTATCAAATTTATTTGTGAATGCACTTGGCATTACAGCAGTACATCTCAACAGCAGTACAAGCTGTTGAGATATGGAACTTGAAAGATGCTGAAGCCAAATCCCTCAAATCTGCTGATCTTTGGGGAACAGGATGGCAATTGTTTGATATCAGGAAGCTGAAACTACCACACAGTTATGGGCAATCTCAATGGCACAGGAAGAACTGGAAGCAGGGTGGCCACATTGCCTTCCCCCAGCAAGACTTTTCTGCCATCTGACATCCAAGTAAAGGTTGGGGAAAACTGAACTGCAGACAATAACAGAGACTGCAGATTAACACTATAGAGGTTCTCCATATTATTTTCTGAACAAACTAGATTTCAAATATTCAGTCATGCTGATTTCACATCTGTGCAGATTTTTTTTTTCCCCTTCTATCAAGGGGACTTCTATTAAAGTCAGGATAGGAGAAATCCACTTCTCTACTAGTCCACAGAACCATTTATTTCATCCCAAGCAAGCCTGCAGATTGTTCAGGCATAGTTTGTTCTTGTCAATCTATTCTGGCTGCTCCCAAGCATCATCTTGTCCTAGATGGCACTGAAGATGGAAAATACAAAATGGCATGCTGGTGACAGCCTACACAGATTCCTGAAGACAACACATAATTATTACAATGGCAAGAGTAAATGTGACAAATGCAAGACATGAAATCACAAGTATAACAATACAAGTGACCCAACACTCCAGTTCTAGGAAGCTGTCAGAATCCAGGCCTATTTTGTATATGTAGGATAGCTCAGAGGATCCTACATTTTCTATAGCAACCACTGTTTGTTAGAGTAATACATTCCCAATCTCAGAAATTCCAACCTAATATAAACCAGACAATATCAGCAAAAGCCAACAGAAACCCCTCCCTCTCTCCAGTTCAATTGCTACCAAATGTGCATGGTTTATCTGAAGGGACATGGGGCATCTCTGCATCGCCTCATGTGGGTAGTTCTTGTGTGAGACAAATATGAAATGCTGGCAGCTACATCATTTTATTAGGGAAAACACATTAGAACTGCAAAGCAGCTTGTCTGTGTTTAAACCTTGCCTTCACTCCTTTCTTGGTGCTTACAGCTTCCTTTGCTCAGGCACACTCCCTGTTAGATTAAGCGTGAGAAATTTCCGAAGCTGGCCAGTAACTCAACGAATTGGAAAGCATTCCATGTGACAAGTCATGTTACCCTTTCTCTCCATAACCAATCTAAGGCACTCTTAAAAATATTACAGCTGGTATTTGTCCCTACCTAAGAACTGTCCTAGATTTCTTAGGAATCAGTGGCAAGGATTCCATCAACTGGCATTGGACTAAACCCCTTCTGTGCATCACAGGATTTAGACACACCCCAACTGTGTACATTAAAGGAATGTGTGCAAAACCTTCAGCTGGCTAAAACAGAGAGGTCCCATGGAAGGCAAGTCTATAACAGGGTAGATGAATGACTTTGCCCATCTTCTCACCCACAACTCCAGAAAAAAAAAAATTCCTATAAAGAAATGTGGGTTTTATTCTCTGTGTGTTAAGAAGCTCTTGAGGGTATTTTATTCTCGTACTTGTTTTTTGCCTCCTGGAAATATTCCTCCCTATACTTGGTCAAAGGGGACTCTGTTCTAAAGAGACTTCAGTTCTGGGGATAAAAACAGTGTGCTGAGGTGGAAAAGCAAAGGAGGACAGCAAAAATTATGCAGAAAAAAAAAATTTAAAAAAATCATGCTTATAACTGTAAGGGAAACCAGTCAAAAAGTACTTTACCATTCCCAGGAACTATGCCTGCTCTAGAGCTCAGGTTTGGACAAATTTGAGTTGACAGCAAGACATTGTCAAACCCACATTTTTTCCACAGAAAATAAGTTCTCAGGACCCTGCATCTGCAGTGACTGACTCATTTTCTGTGAGCCTTACAATTCTCAAAACTGATGGATTCTGCACAGACCTGCTGGGAGTGCAGCCCTGGAGTCACAGGACAACTATTCCCATGTTTTCACCCAATTCTTCAGCCGTGCTTCACAGCAGGAAGTGGCAGAAGGGCAGAGCCAGGGCTCCAGCTGGATGTGCCACCAGATGCTGCTACAGGGCCACCCTGCTGGGGCTGCTGTGGGGGCTCCCTCCTCAGCACACAGCTCGCAGTTTCTGCCACAACCGCAGAGACAAATTTTGCAGGACTGTGCCCGGCTCTGGGGGCAAGTCTAAGCAAGTCAGCTTAGGCTCCACACTTGCCTTCACTCCTGGGGCAAATCTCAGGACAGCCAGTTTCCCCAAGCTACGTATCAAGTCCTTTCAAGGTTGCTGGTCCTGAATAAACCAGATAGGGCACCTCAGCTTCTGTGGTCCTTACTTTGAAAAGGTTTTGTTAGATGCAGAAACAACTGGGCAACCTTTGTGAACATGAGGAGTGTTTGAGTTTCCACAAACTGCCCTTTGGCATTTTTACATATAAGAAAATTCATTTGCCTGAAAGACCTTCAGCTTTAGTTCCTAGCTTCCTTCATGAGCCAGGTATTCACAAGCTAAAGCTTTACCTACAGTCCTTGTCAATTGATGGATCCCAAACAAAAACTACATGCAACTAATTTAAGATCTGTTCCATTAGTTCTAGTACAATTGTTTAGTCTTTCACTTATGTATTGTACTGCATTTATATTAAATTTCTTTCATTTCATGAAATGAATTCATGAGACATCTACTGCTCCCAAGATTTAATTAAGACCTGATCAGATAAGCAGGTTGTACCTTCCACACAAATATAACTACAGACCAGCAACCTAATTTATGAATATAAATGCCTCTTTCTACCAAAATATGTTCTATCTAACAGGTCTCTGAAAGCCAGTTAATAAATATGCCATGAGATGCTATCTCCACTTTACACATACAAGTTTGTGACAGTACTCTTGTGTGTTAGTAGCAAAGCCATAAAAAGCAACGCATTGGAAAGTTTATACATATATGAAATGCTTTGCCAGGAACAGATGGGGAAATGGAATCAGAAGGAAAGTTTTCAGTAAAAACAAAATACTTAAAGGAAGAAAAAGTCATGTGAAATGTTGAATTATTTTTTCCAAAAAATATTTGGTCCTGTGCAAAATGTAGTGTGTATTGTAACTAGTAATTTCAAAGTACAGAAACCTGTTGTTTCTCAAAATTTCATCTCTGATGCTTTTTACTTATTTAGTTCACACCAAAACCCATGATGAATTTTCCAAAGGGGAAATGTTAACTTCTGTCTCACTGTGATATTCCATTCCTTTAATAAATCCAAGCACAAAACTTCTATAGGCTATAAAGGCTTTAATGAAGCTACTGCAGTGCCATCATGCTTTTTCACAGACAACACAGAGATATTCTCTAACTAAACAAAGATGAAACATGGATGAAAAATACTAGAAGCCTTCAAAGCAGCTCTGCTTTACTGAAGTGACCAGGACACCCCACAACTGCACAACTATTTTCCATATTACATTGCAAAAAACTTGCAATGATTCTGATAGGTACTGTGTGACTAGAAGCTCCCCTTGTCACAAAAAGCCCGAGTTTGTTCTTAGTTTATTTTTAAAATAAATTAGTTTAGTTTCTTTAAAATATAAAATACCACAAAATTAAAACAAACAAAAAAAAGGAAAAACAAAAGAAGTAAAATTATTCCTCTCCATTGATTTTCAATTAATTTTTGTTAATAAATGTTCTTTTTTTCAGGATTGCATAACCCAGAACCCATAATATAGCCACAGATACTTCTCAGTCTCCGCAACAGAGTGGAGAGCACAGACTGGAAACATGAAATACCCCAGTGCTGAGGCTGATGGCACACCCCCCTTACAAGTAGTTTCAAAACTGCTTTAACTGCACTGCTGGAAGGATTTGCCTGCCTCCTAACAGCATACAGCTGAGAAGTAGTGAACAGCACTGAATATCTCAGAAGATTCAATCTACCCCTTTTTTTTTTTGTGTAAAGCACCTAGAGAATCTAATCCATTGTCTTTCCACTGCAAAAATCAATTTTAATTGGTACCTCTTCTGCCATACCTAAACCCTCACAGTTTTACACTTCAATTTATAATTTTGACTAGATATTTTAGTTTTCCCTAGTTTGAAACCTCTAGGACAGAAACAGTAGTTCCAGATCTGCCTCTCTTTAACTATCAAACTAGCTAAACCATCAGCTAGTGGTGCAGCTTAGGAGTTTGACACATTTCTAGTGTAGACAGTAGTTAAAAATGGATTTAAATTCAGCTTAGCAATATAGACTATCATGCACTCCTCAGTTTATATCTAAATAAGAATAAAATGGTCAGAGAAAAGCCTGATGTGGTTTGGTTTGAGAATGTAGACACATATCCAAAATGCATACCTATATGCAAAATGCACCATTAGTCCCAGTGCCTGAAAGTTGTGGCTTATACTGTGTATTATCTTAGAAAGTGGCCAGTCTGGACAAAAAAGTTTATTTCTTTAAGTAAATAAATAGGAAAACAGTGGATTGACCTCAGCGCAACTGAGCCATAATATACAGTCATCTACAGAAAGTTAGTGAACCTGGTAAATGTTTGGTCACTAAGAGGATGGACATTAAAAATTGAACCATATGGACAAAATGAAATAAAAAAGCTTTTACTTTTAATGGAATACCCTTTTGTCAATTATATAAGCAAGGTCAGCATGTAATGGGATAAAAGCCTAGATACACAGGAAAGAATAAAATTTTTTACCATCAGGATAACAGTTATGTACAACAATTTAGCAAAATTGAATGAGTGCTTAAAGTCTAATTCCAGCCTTCTTAGGGTGTAGCCACTACTGACTTCATCTCACAAAATTTGGCTTGTAAAGGCCTTCCTCCTTCACACACACCTGCTGTTGCTGTGTGAGACTGCAGTGACATACTGCAGATGCTACTACAGCATTAGCCATGGATTGTGCAACTGCACGGGGATCACTGTTTTCTCTGTGGCAGGTTACTCAGAAAATAACTTTTTCTCTTGCATATTCCAGGTGTTTGCTGCTGTTCATGCAGTGATTGACATTCAGATATTCAGGTAAATTACCTGACTCAGTGGTATAATTTAGTAAAGTCTTTTTCCAAAACAAAACAAAAATCAAGAAAGATTAAAAAAAAAAAAAAGGGAACACACCCCTAGGTATTCCCCCAAAAACACATTTTCTGCTCTTCTCTGTTCATGAAGGTTTTATTCTGCTCCAGCACTGTTAAAATTCATTGTACTGTTTACCATCTCTAAAAGAAGTGTCTAAACCTTTCTGTTTAGATAACCACTGGAAAGATCCATATTTTTTTTCAGTTTGTAAAGTTAGAATGATTGGTTTGAAGTTGAAATGTTTTATATTCTCTATCATTTGCATTTTCTTGACCTTAAACAAAAAAATCCCCATTTCATCTAGGTCATTTCAAAGAGTGAAAGAGGAACCTCATCACGTTTATATGTTTAACCTCCTTGCTTTAAAGTAATGTGGAATCCTTCCTTGGGATTTGTTACAAGCACTATGCACAAAGGCATGTTAATTATCTGATCTAAGTTTACATTTGCTTTATCTTCCTTTTCTGCAGACTGTAGCATATTAATCTCATGCTGCCTTCTTAAAAATGGTTATTAGAGCAGCAATTGGCATTCAACCCAGCTCAAGGCAGCTTTACACTGGACATGTGCCTTAACAGCACAGCACTGTCCACCACCCTCATATGAAAGAAAGATGAGCCCTGTTATGAACAAGAAAGAAATCAACTCATCTGATGTTGAAGATTTCTTTGACTGTAATTCCTAATATGTGTCTGCAGTAATTTTCCAAGGAGAAAATTTTCTACTGAGTACAAATGTTGTTGATTTTCACTAAGATCTTTGTGCATGGCTCCCTGGGGTGTTTTGCAAATTATTCATTTCAGTGTCAGTAAAAAACCTTGTACCTTTTCTGTTAGCCTAAATAGTAAACTTTGTTTAAAGGGGTAATGGGCTTAATAGAAACTTAAAGTGATCATCCTTGTACTCCCAGTGTCCAGACATTACAGTGCCAAGTGCAGAAGGTAAGTGGCCTTGTCAGCAGGTTTTCAGGTATTAGTCTACCTCTGAGAAAAATTATTGCATTGCAGGACACTAGAGACAGCTGTGAATGTTTTCCTTCATATGAGGTAAGGACAACTGAGGAAAATGGATGAGATTTTTCTTCATTTCTGTCAAATTCCATACACAGAGAAAACATTTCATTTCTGAACAGGGTACGAAGCAACCTGACTAAAATAAACAAGTATAGCTTAAAAAAAAAAAAATCAGGTATGAGATGGCAAGGACTGCTGCCAGCATCTATAAGAAATGATTCCATAGAGTGGGGTAAGGTACATCTGAAATGACAGGACAAGATAAATATAGCTGTGTGTTACCAACTTCCAGTGACTCACAGAATATAAAATCTAAGAGTAATGGTTTCTTCTGCTGCAGTTGGTCTAAAACAAGGCCTTCTATGATCAAATATTTAGAGGAAAAGGCTAGGAAAAACATGTAATTCTACTTGTGAATAAGTCACTTGTTTTTCAGCCTTGGTGATCTCAATTAAAATTCCTGCCTTATGAATGAGGTAATTGTTTTAACTTTCATGACCAAAATACCAAACCTCCACCTTAAGATTTCTAAGGCAAGGAACACTTATTTCAGGGTTAATGGAAAATACACACAAAAACAAGTACCCTCACACATCAGGAGGGCAGCAGATTCCTTCTAGGAATCCTTGGTGTGCTGTTGCATATAGGTGCTGCCACAGGATACCAGTGTTTTTGTGGCAGCTGGACTTCCTGTTCTGACAATGCCAAACGTTTTGCACATTTTCAACAGAGATGCACATCCAAATTCCAACAGCTGTGATGTGATCTGGAACTTTGCAGCTCAAAAGCAATCCTTAAGCACAAAATCTAGTTTTAGGGTAGTGAACCATCTTAGCTAAAAGCTTGCTGATAGTGATGCCTTAAGTTTTAGCTTTCCTATTTTCCAGATTCTGCACTGCATTAGTGTGTAACTCTGAACTTCATATAAAGTTAGCAAGTTCTCCTCACAGTTTTCTTAGACAAAACAATCCTTTTCCAGCCTGGGAACCAAGGACACCACTGCAGCTTCAGGCCCCAAAAATTGGAACAACAGCGAATTGAGGAGAGCAGTCTAGGGACTTCATAACCTGAAGCTGCAATTGGACAATTAACCGCAATACGTAAATGGAAAAAACTTACAAAAGTGTGAAAACTCGGGACGCCTCATCCATTTTGGGTGGAGCCATGGCTGGCCTCTTGTACTGCCCAAGGTGTCTCCTTGGAAGGCCTTTTAATAAATCCCTGCTTTATTCATTTAACACTGTCTAGCCTCTGTTCCAGGTAGCCTCTCAAGGAAGCAGTAGCACAGTGGAATTCACGTCTGTTTGCTTATGCTACAGCCACATGTCAAGAGCTTATGAAAAGGAAAAAGCCTGATAATTATAGAAGCATTATGGTCTTGCAACAATTGTATTGTCTATTTTAAAGCCTATACCAGAAATTTCTGTGAAAATGAGCTGAAGTTTCAGCTCTCAAGGAATTTCTAGGTGGAATGGAATTTCCACAGCTCTTGGAATTCCAGACTTAATTAAGCAGGCAGCTTAGAAACCTGAAAAGTTAACTACATTGGCTAAGTACCTACACAGATAAAAGTCTCTGAGGCAACAAACAAAAGCACAATAAAATCCACTGCAAAACATCCTGGAGGCAGAGTTCCATTTGTGTTGAAATAGCACAAGTTTCCCCTACAGGTAGCAAAACCAAGGAGTGCTGAAAGATATCCCAAAATGGATAAGGTTGCAAGAGACCAATGTGCCTGCTCAAGCAGGCCCATCTCAATCACACAGCACAGGATTGTGTCCAGACAATTTTGGTATATCTCCAGGGAGGGAGACTCCCCAACATCTCTGGACAACCTGTTCCAGTGCTTGGCCACCCCCAAAGTAAAGAAGTTCTTCCTCATCTTCAGATGGAAGTTCCTGCACATCAGGTTCTGTCCATGAGGATCTTCTAACAAACAGCACCACACCAGCCTTAGACTAGCAACAACAACTGGAAAGCAATGCTACAATTTAAGGCCCTTTTCTACATAGCAATTTAAGAAATAGCTCAATCTGTATTTATTTCAAACTTGAGGATGATTTGCTTTGTACAAGAGTTGCCCCTGAAGTCTGGGGAGTGTGTGAACAAGTTGTTTGAAAGAGCACAATGATTAGAGGGGACAGCTCACATCTGGGGAAGAAATTACAAGGATCTGCAGAGAAATTGTTCCATGAGCAGTGGAGCTAACTACATCTGGTTTCCACTGGACAAGTGACTTCTTGTTGATTAACTTTTAACTGAATGTGTGAGGTCACCCTAACTAAAGATCCAGTAGGTATTAGATGGAAAAAATAAATATTCTTCTGTTGCTTTGTGCTTGAAAACTGGTAATTCACAGAGGAAAGTAGCTTTCATTGAGGAGGGGATTCTCTAATGTCTGAAACAGAAAACACTCCAAAAGCTGCTTTTTTTCAAGCAGCTAAGCATCAATTACATACTATTCCGTGTAGGTTTTTTTGCTTCAGTAAGGATTTTAGTGATTCTTATTTTTCACCCTTTCCAATGGACATATTAAAAAGATATTTGCTTTCCAGGAGAGGTATTTGTTTAGTTATTAGGAATTTAATGTGATTAAGAACTTTATTCACAAATATGTCTGATTGAAAATGCAAGATAGGTAAAGATGTTCTCATAAATTTTATTTCCTTAGGAAATGAGGATTCAAATAAATCAGACACGCAGAGAGGGGGAAACAACCTGGGGGACTGGGTAAACTAGGAATTCATAGTGGTTTCCCTGTTGATTAGTAAATCTTATTCAACATTCCTCACGGTGGAAGAACAAATGTCCTGGGAAAACCCTAGCACTTCTGTGATTACCAGACCTCCGTCTACTCCTGAAGGAGTCTGTGATCCATGCAAAGAAAGGAGGGAATATTTTTGCTGTTTTACAAACAGGAAAACCTATTGCTGTTGCAATTTATGATATTGATTTCTCTGCATGTTCAGGGACATGTAGCTGAATCTCAGAGTTTGGATTTCCACACAGCCATTCCAAGGCCTTGAGCACAGACCTGCTTATGCTCCGGACACACTCAGGGATACACAAACTCTTCCATATGAGTAATCTCAGAGGGAAAGGAGAGGTCTATGCAGTGGGACATGGTGTCAGGCAGGCTGCCAGCAAACCCAGCACTGCTGATTCTGGATGTAATTTATAAAAGGGAACTTAGGCTGCCTCACTGGGTTCCAGATTTTTCTCATTATGGAGTGCAACAAAATAGAGAGACTAAGCAAAGACATTGCTACAGAAGATCAGGAATATTGGGTGACAGATAAAAGGCTCAGACACTCCTTGCGTGCTTGAAACAGTGCTCCACTACATTGATAATGACAGGGAAAAACCATTGAAGGAAAGATTTGCTATATTCACATTTTAATTTATGGAACTGTCAACAAAATTAACTTCAGGCTTTACTATGGGCATATTCAGAAGAGTAGTAATGTGTTTTATTTTTTTTTTTTAAATATGTGGCAACTACTGGGATCTATTTCAGAGAAAGAGTTGGTTTGGAGATAAACTGAGAGCATGTTTCTAACTGCTGCCCTTCTCTTCAAGTAAAAACCCCTCTTAGCACCAACTCCTGGCCACATAGCATTTCCACTATACTTGGGTTTGATTTTTTTGTCCAACTTAGAAGTGATTTTGTTTCTTTTAAAATGAGTACAAGTGATAAATCTACTATGAAACTACAAAGCCTACTGAAAGGCTTGCATTTATTTAACAGGGAACCAAATTAGACCCTACTTGGCTACCAGGCAAAATGTACTTTACTATTTACACTAGAGAATACAAATAAAAATGAACTAACCACTAGAAAAAAGAGAAAAGTTTCCTGTCCCGCCTTTAACACAGTCAGAGAATGTGTAAACAGAAAAGAAAAAGGAAGGTGTTACCCCATTCAGAATGGAAAAAAGGCAGAATTAACTCAGGGTGCCTCCACTAATTATCTACTTCAAAAGGAGTGGGAATTATGTAGCCCTAGGAACTTTCCAAGGTATGAGCTCTAGAAAAAGCAGTAGTTCATTTGCCAATCCCATAGGCTAGAACCAACAATAAGCTGGAACCAAGAACCTCTAAATTTAAAGTTAAGGACTGATTTTGTTGCTTCTCTCTTTTCATCACTTAACTGCATTAACATTAACCTGTTTGCAAGCAAACATGTCCTAAAAATGTATGGTGGCCTCAATGGCTCCTAAATGCTCTATCCCAGCACAGAGCACCTCAAAGACAACAGGCAGCTGGATACTGACTACCTCTACCTTTCAAATGCTGTGCATCCTGCCTTAAGGCACAGGGAGGAAGAAAAAGTAATTTGGTAACTCTCCTGAAAGCTTAACAGGCAGCTTTGGAGATTAGAGACAATACCGGATGTCTGCTTGGAACTACTGCCTGGGTGATAGTGAGGGAACATTTCACTGATCACAAGCACAACCCAACTGCATGGAACACTGCAGTCCTCACCTTCACTCATGGGGGGTAAGCTGCTTTCCAGGGCACTGACCAAGAGCAAAGGCAGTCCTTTGTTTCCCAGTGCTGCTGTTGTGATTAAAAGCAAGAAACTTATTATTACAATGTAATATCAATTACATGGAGCACTTGCACAGGTTCAAGAACAAGAGCTCTAAATAGCATAGAGAGCAAGGAACACTTAGTGCAGCCCTGATCATATTGTAATTTCTACTCAATGTTTCCTCATTGAAAAAGGGCTTTCTTAGTTCCAGTTCTAGGCAGAATGAATAATATTTTTTGTAAAAAAAATTATTTTTATGAAGAGATAGCACATTCAAATACTACTTCCAGGTCCTTAAATGCATTGCTCTGTAATGGGAAACAGTGAAATCAGGCAGTTGGCCCTATAAGGACCACCATGGGGGACTGCAGAGCAAAAATGAAAAACAAACCTTTACCTGCTTTTCCCATTTCTGAAGTCACATTGGCCATTTTCCATCACATTAGTAACAGCAAGAGGTGATGTCATTTTGCACTGCCTCCACCCTATCCTACTTCTCAGGGAGGATGCTCTGCCACTGAGAATTCAGACCAGTTTTAGAAGCTGCCATCCCCAAGAACTAAACCCCACAACATTCTGTGTTTATCTTTTTTTTTGTCTGGAAGAGGAGAAAGATTCAGATGCCTTCAGTAATTAAAGATGCCTTTCCATGCAGTCTGCCAAAACTCCTCTAAGGATTCCCCCCTCTCTGACACAAATAACTTCCATAGGTCCAGAAAGAAGTTGATGCGCATTTTCTGTCTGTTCCACACAATCCTTGTAACAACTTCTGCTTTTCAGTGGAAACAAAAGGGCAGTAGGTATCACTCACTAAAATAGACAGGGAAATCCCAGAGCCCATCTTCAACATGACACTTTACACAAAGCTGATTGTGCTCTCTGGAAGCTATATAAGCAAATAAATATGTGCAAAACAACAGGCTGAGCATTCGATCCTCTTTCCATACTTCTGCTTTTACACGTTTTAGGCAAAACTCCAGAAAGTATCTGTGGGAGTCACAGTCTTGAATCCTTTCTATGTTCCTGTGACAGTATATTGGTTTTGAGTCTGTTTTTACTCAGTTTTAGAGGATCCTAAAAGAAATTGCAATCAAATGATGCCACTATGGAATGAGGAGACAATACAGCTGCACTTGGTCCAGCTATGAGTGTATCAAGTGACTTGGCAAACTTATTTAAATCCTCTAATGGAAGCTCTTTTTCTGCAGTCACACCTAGAATATTTTATTTCTGTAAGTGAAGTGTTCTGGGACAGAGTTTTGCATGAAGGCATCCATTTTTATGCCTGACTGAAACCGCTGGCTGTCCTTTTTAAATATCATCTCATTCCTGCCTCAGGACAAGTGCCACCTACTGACAGCCAGAGCTGCTTCTGCTTGCTTAACTAAATTCATCAAGAATTCTAACCATAGCTCCTGTTGTTTTAGCCAGCTTTGCTTCAAGTCCAAATGGTGAACAGAGGCCTCCAAGATGAAGGAATATTTCAAAAATCTGGAATGGTATGTGCCTGATTCCATTTAAAACCTGCCTGTCCAAGACAGTGATGACTGATAAAGAATTCTCTAACAGCACCATCACCAGTCACTCTACCAAAAACAAAAAAGCAAATCCAACAAAAACATTCATATTCTACAGATTACCGAGTATTTATTCAAAGGGCAAATCAGAAGAGCCAAAATCAATAGAAATACATGCCTAAACCTGGACAAAGACAACAAAGCTCTATGGAAAGGAGACTGAGTACTACAAGAATAATAAAAATACCGCTGCATAGTAAAAATCAGCTGCATGGCTTCATTTAAAAGTGTTCTGGAAAAAATTTGCTATCAATTATGCCTCTCCTCTACATACAAGCTTCATAAATGAAGTATGGGGTTTTAAGAGACGTTTTCTCTTTCTTTTGTCAGGTCTGGAGTCATTAAACAGAGATTAGCTGGATAAATAGAGGAAGTGATTTTTAAACTGTTTGCAAACTTAATGTGAAGAGCCCAGCCTTGCAAATTATCACATCTAATCAGAGATGCACGCTTCACTGCTCCAGTAATTGTACTAGTATTAGTCAAATTCTTGTTGTCTCCTCATTAGCCATGAAAAGGAGACTCAAGATGTACTTCATTAGAGTATCCTGAATATAAATTTTTAGTGTAAGGAGGAAGAGATGTGTTACATACTGTACTTTATATAGGAAGAAAAAATATTAAGAACATAAACCACGTTGAATCATTCTGGTTTTTGACTGAATATATGAATACTGAATATATCTTTATACTGAATATATCTTTAACAACCAAACCCCTCTTTTCTCTTTTCATTTTTACTGTCTTGATCCCTTCTTTTATTTGCAGTGAGACTATAGCACTTGAAAATGTAATTTACAACCAATGTCATGAAAATATATTAAGAAATGTGCTGTATTATGCAGCCCTTCCCATTTCCATAGCCAGAAGAACACAGCTTAATCACAAGCCATCTTTAGTAGAGACTTTCAGTAAATTCTTGACTACTGGATAGGTGATCTAACTTGCATTAAATGTAGATCAAATCAAAAGGTTTGCTCCTTTGATCAGCAAAGCATTTAAGTACATGCTCATGCCCTTCTTTATTTAGCAATGCCCTTAAGTATATGACACTAAATCAAGAGAATTTAAACACATGCCTAACACGTGACTCATGTGCTTAAGGGAATTGGGGTTTAAAACATCCAGCTTGAATAGGATTTCCAAACAGGTCTATTAGAAGGCTAAAAGCAAAAACATTCCCAAGAATTTCAGTAGAAGGAGAGGCAATGCAAATTTTCACATTTGTTTTTTCCCAGCTATTTTTTTTGGTGCAAATCCCAGTCTGAAATATTTGTATTACTCAACAACAGTTAAGGGAAGCTGAAAAGGAACTAGGCAGGTCACCAAAATGCTACCAAGAGATGTCTTCTACCTCTCTGCTTTATGACATTTAAAAAGAACCAGAAAGCAAATAACATGCAAAAACGTACCCTTTCACCGCTGGAACTACTGCCTTAGATCACCAAAAAGTCAGATTTGTGCAAACTAGAATCTAAGTCAAATATGGTGTAGCATTTATTTTTGTGGAACACTAGGAATTAGGACTGGACCACTTCCAAAGGGGAGGTAAATCCTTAATGTATTGTCCAGCAACTCCTTGTACTGCAAGAAAGTGAACTGGATGTGGAACTTCTAGGCCTGAGGTTCTGCTCCCCAAGTTGTCTCTTGTCAGAACACAGCAATAGCCTCACCCAACTTCAGCTCTATCTCTCAATAAAATTCTAGAAAATTCAGTGCATTATTATTTACTAATTTATACAGCATGCATGAACTCATCATGGAAAGGATGATGCTTACTTGGTCAAAGTATCCTGGACTTGAAAAAAAACCCTGAAATACTTCCAGGTGTCTCTTTGAACAATATTAAAACACTTCAGAAACCTTTCATTCAGAATTAATTAACATAAAAAACAGTCTCCACAATACAGCAGAGCCCTAAAGTGGTTTGTGGAATTTAATTAGACTAACCTTCTTTTTACTACACTGGTACCACTCTATAAGAAGTGTGAATCATTATTAAATCCTTTGGTGTTCACTGTAATAACATTAAACATGATGAACTCTTTTAGTAGTAAAGTGTATGTAGTACGTGAGTCTGTAATTTAGCATTAACTTGAAATTAATTTATAAAATATACTATTTGTCACCATACACTGAACACATGAAAAAATTCCTCCTCATCCTAGTATTAGGATAACAGGATGATATTGAAGATCCCATCCAACATAAACTATTCTATGATAGGGTTCTGTGAATAGTTCAGTAATTTGTAATTTTAGAAAGAGGAGGCTTGTCAGTGCAGCAAAAAGAAAATTAAAGCAAGGTCAAGTCCAGTTGGAGTGACTGTTGGTACTGGATCCCCAAGAGATCTGTGATACAGAGGGTTCTTTGGTCTAACCCTGGTTGAAAAAAACTGAAGGAAAAAAATTTTTACCAGTTTTTCTGGTTTCTCTGGAATTTGAAATAAATCCGGAATGTTTGTATTTTTAAAGAAACAATTTACTGTCAGAAAACTTCACCTGCTCATCAATTGCATCATTGTGTGAAAATACAGCTTAGACCTTGAAACTCAGGAAAAAGAAAGAAAAAGAGGCAGATACAAAGCACAAGTGCTTGTCAAGTGACATGTCACTAGAAATGGTCAAATGATTAAGTATAAGATGATATCAGACACCAAACATATACAAACATTCTCAGTGAATGATACTAATGGAAAACAGTTTTGTCTTTCCACAGATGATTTGTTTTCATCACTGGACAATGCAAAATCTTTTATTAAAAATTCACAAAGGATGCATTTGGAATCCTTTTATCTGTCTGTCTAAAGTATTTCTAAGGTGCCAATCACTACTTTATCTCAACACATTAACAGAATGGCTGGATTTTACTAAATACAAAAAGAGACTCCAAAAGAATTCAAGATGAAAACACCTTATCCAGCTACAGAAAGCCCTTCTTGGTGCTGGGAAAGGCTCTGAGGCTGTGCCTTTGGCCGAGTGAGGACACGAGCAGCACTGCACCCCATGTGCAGGGCCCAGAAGCTGATGAGAGCACATTTACTCCCACAGCCTACAGCTCTGAATTCCTTCTGAAATTATGGATATTACAGCTTTGGGACTATGCTATAGCTGACATATGTGAGGGTGGAGCAATAGCACATGCTGGGAGTGGGAATGAATTTTAGCATGTGTTTGCACACTTGGCTGAACCACACCCCTCACCACTCAGGCAGACCTTCAGTGGATTTTGCATCAGCATTGCCTCAGCAGTTGCCTCTCCCTTAAATTGGTACAAGTGAAATATGTCCCATAGTTTGGGGTGTTGAGAAGTATTTCCCACCTTATAAAAAAGAATACTTCACATATATTTTACTCTATGTGATTACTTTCCCAAAACACTAGGTTTACATAAAAAATGATTTTTTAAACAATTTCTTCCAGCCGTCTATTTAAAACTGTACTTTGCTCTTAAAAAAGTATTAAGCTAATTCACACAAAAGAAGACTCTTTGGAAAAAGTCAAGGATCCTTTGCCTCACCTATTTCCTTCCATGATTTTATGATGGATAAAATAGACCAGAAGGATCACATCTCCCACTATAAATAGTTAGCTGCTGACCTTACATAATAAATACATTCCTCTTTTATATAATTGGTAATGTTAATTACAGGAGACCCTGTAAAGAAGAATCAGCCATGATCATCTTTATGTATGGTACAGCCTATGGTACAGCCTGCACTAAGCTTCCTATTTAAAATGTACCTTCAGCTATTTAGTAACACACAAAAAATTCAGTTCATTTGCCCCCAAATCATAACATTTCATTTTTGTATGCAGAAAAAATTTAATAATTTATATATGAATATCCAAATTACTTACATTTAAGTAGCCTCCTCAGACCCAGTGCTTAAAGTTGGAAATTGACTGAATTCCATTTGTGCTCCATGTCAGTGATAATTCACTGTGTGCTGCAAAGAAAAAAACAACAGTTTGAAAAATTATATTCTTTTCCTTTTATATTTGGTATTACAAGTGTGTTCCTAGTCATGCTGGAGAGCTCTTCCTCATTCTGCATTTTTCTGTGTGCTTCTCTCACCGAGTCTGGAATTTACCCATCAGAATTGGAGAGGGACAAATTTCAATTAGCCTGTCCCTCATTACAAGAGCTGTCAGGGTCCTTTTGTGAACTGCCACAGCCCAGCACTGGCCTAATTATAGCACTGCTTCAATACTCTTTCTCCTCCTGACTATGCTCTTTTTCTTAATCTTACTCTCCATTTTTTGATATGTTGTTTTCTGCCTCATTTTTCTTTCCCCAATGCACATTGTTTTTATATCCTTCCTCTATCCTTCTCTTTCCTCAATCCAGTATCTAGCCTTCAAAACTCAAACATTTGCCCTTCTTATTTTTCTTTTCTCTTCAAGTTTTCCCCTTTGATGAAAGCCCCTCTTGTCTTCCAATCATCATTTCGAAAAGAATTCCCAGCAAATTTCCTCTCTGTACAAACTGAGACTTTCTCTAAAGAGGCCATTTTTATCACAACTCAAAACACACTTCTGCTGATACTACAACTTCACTCAACTCAAGGTCATAAAAAGTAGCTTATATATTTTACCAGCCTAGTGATTTCAAGTGTTTATTCTCAACAGATGTGAGGCCTAATTAAAATTTCCAGCACACATCAGAAGTCACAGGTACTGCTCCAAACAAATTACTACTCAAATGACTTCATGACACTGTCATTCCAGGAAAGGTATCCTAGATATTCTATTGAAGGCTGAGCCAAGCACCATTTAGAGACCTATACACAACATTTATGCACTCTATAAAGTTCCTGTCATCCCTAAGTGTTCTTTTATTTTTTTTATGAACTACCTCTATGTAGATGTCTCAGGGCTGTGTTTGTTGGACAAAAGTATCCCAAGAAGTTTTAGTAAAGTATATAGGGTTAGATTCTTATAGAACAAATGGTGTAGAATGTCTGATATTTCTAGAATAAACAGAAATCTTGGGACTAGAAAGCTTAGTAGAAAAATACCATATTGCTTGCTTGAAAACTTTACAATTGTATAATGGGAGAATAAAAGAATACAGATTATTTAGGACTTTTTTAAAATAAAAGACTCCTTGAAAGTGTTCTCAGCAATTGGCTGTGATTTAAAACATCCTTTTGTGTGTGGAATTGCATGCAGAGAAAAAAGCTAAGTCAATTAACCACACACAGAAATTGGGCCAGGTAACATTCATGCCACAGTCTCTTTGCATAACACAGAACTCTTGTGAACATGAAAGAAACAGGAAGTCTTCCCAAAATTATTATATCGAATTCTTGGCTGGAATAAATGAGCACAGCTCTTTTGTGCCTCAAAAGTGGGAGGAATTTATATGGCTAAATTGTTATTTAATCATTGATTAATAACAAGAATCATGTCTCAGCAATAAGATTTTATAGTCCTGTCTAATACGCCCCTGCAGGTTTTAGCTCTGCCTTCAAAAGCAGAGGTTATCCAGCCATTTCCTAGAGCTTCTACTTCTCTTCCTGTTCAGAAGCAGCAGACTCTCCACACAACACAAGGCATTGTAGCTGGAGCTATTTATTTCCCTGGGATAAAAGCTACTCAGATGCTCCCACACCAATAAAATACCACAAGGAGCCTCTTGCCTCCTTTTCCCCATCACACAGCAGAGGGACAACCAGGCTCTGCATTAGCCCAGTGGTCAGAGCCTGGTGCTAAGAGTGCCAAGGTTGAGAGTGTGACCCATGTGCAGGCCATTCACTTAAGAGTCAGAGTCAATGAGCCTTGAGGGTCCCTTCCAATTCAGAATATTTGGTGTGAGTCAGTGGTTTTCTCTACTCAAGCATTAGTTCCTCTTCTCCAAGGTCAAGGGGGCAATTGCAAGGCTCTGCCCCTATATAAGACTGGCTCAGTTCTCCAGAGCAAAGCAGTCCTTCAGCAAAGTGACTCAGTGCTTTTTGTGCCCAGGACATGCTTCCCACAGCAGACTGTGCCCCACACCTGCCCTGCTAGAGAAGCTTGCCTGCAATTTGCAGTGGCAGGGTAAACACTCCTGCCAGTAAGTCTGCATGGTGTGACTTGGTAAGCACACACTGCTCCCTGCTCTTCAACAACCTTGGGATGTTTTTTACAGACCTCTGTGATTGTGTGCCTAAGCTTCTTTGAGCATTACATATACTAATTCATTAGCAGCATTTTCAGGTAATCCCCATCTATTTACACATTCCCAGCTACACCAAAAGGAAACTTTGCATGCTGTTAGCTAAAAATCATCTAAAAAAGTAAATGGATTGCTTTCAGTGGCAGGGAGATGAGGGAGGGGGAACATTAGGGAGGGGTTTGGAAGTGGTCTTTGCTCATCCTCTAATAATAAACTAACTCAAATAGTGAATATACTGAGATTAGAGATGAAGCTGGAGTAACTGCTGAATAGCAAAGATCAATGAAGTCACTTTGACGCTGTCAACTCACATCTTTTAAAGAACTGTGATGAAACCAAGGGCATAGAGCTACTTGCAGTTCACTCATGCAAAACCAGCTCAAAACCTCATGGATGCTGCACAGGTCCCCTGGTGACCACTTTTGGAGGTGGGAATCAAACTGAAAAAGAAACTTCACCTCTATTCTAGTGAAACACCACCCACATCTATAAAGTTCATGGCAAGTCTACTGTGCCTCTATGACACAATGAGGAGAATATCAACCTCTTCCATCAGAAAACCCCTCTTCTAAAGGCTGGAGGTGATTGACAGAATCTGGTGTTGCCTTACTGGAGAGAAGGCTGACTGTGCCCTTCCATTAAATATGTTTGTTGCATCAAAGGATATTAAATCATGATTTTATCTAACTTTTTTAGGCTGCTTCTGAGGATGAAGCTAAGAGTTTACTGCATTTTTCAGTCATTTCAGTGAATACTGCAACCCTTAGTAGCTTCAAGGAAATAGTCTTGAAAGGAAGATGTGCTATTTGTTGTTTTGGGCTCACATAAGGTCACAGGATCGCAAGACACCTCTGTGAACTAAGCCAAAGTTCAGATGTGATTGTGTTTCTCACAATTAAAGAAAAAACCCCTCACTTCTCCCAGTCTTACCACGTTCCTGGCAAATTCCAGGTCCCTCTCATGCTACTGCTACAGAGAAGCTACTCAGAAATGCAGGCATTTGAGCAGTGGTTGTGATGATAACTTATCTTGTGCATTCAATCACTCTTTCTTTACAGGCATATATAACCTTACTTATAGAAATCTTTAAAGCTTAACACACAGTCAGCTTGCCATCAGTACTGAATGTATTGGAGAAAATATGCTGGGTGCAAACTGGCCTTTCTTGGATATGTAGGAATGGGCAAGACAGAAATTGCCAGAGCAGCTCTGGCCAATACACCAGCTGACACTTCCAGGATGTCATGAAAATCATCATTTTTTCCTCCTTTGAGATTACTCCTACTTCCAGTCATGAAAGAAGGGCGCTACACAAACCAAGTACCAGGTCTCACTAAGGAAAGCAAGGAACAATCTGGAATCAATACAAGTCAACAGCGTGAGAAATTATATTAAAAGCATTTAGAACTTGAATCCATGTTACAAATAAGCCAACTAACTAACAAAAAAAAAAACCCCAAAAACCCAGAACAAAAAGAAACAAACCAAAGAGCTAGGAAAAACTTCTCAGAGGCTGCTGCTTACCTGAATTCTGAAGTTATGAGCAGCTGGTTTACCCTTTTGCCAGCTTTTATAACCTCTTCTAACTGCTCAGCACAGGTGTTGAGCATTCCCATTTCAGCACAGGTGTGAATCCTTACACAAGGCTCAAACAAGGCACTTGTGTGAGGGAAGGTTTCTTGGCTCCAGGAGAGCCCTCAGTTTCTTTCTAGCAAGTCTTTGCATTTAAGCAGTCCCAATATAGCTCAGAGAACCTAACTCAGCAGGCAAGTTGCTCAGACTAGAACCTGAGTTCTGAACTCATGATACAAATGATGTGGAGGAAATGAAAAGAAACTTCACAATCTCACAGAACTGTTGAAATTACTGACAAATTCATTCTACTTTTTTCAAAGAAGAAACACCAAAATATCTCCTCATAAAAGAGCAGTTATTTCTTTGCAGCCACTATTATGCACTTGCAGGATAACAGCATTACTAATCCAAACATTGAGTTGGATGCCAGAGAAAGGACTAAGGAAAGGGACTCAGTGAAAATTGTGTCAGTTTCTCTTTGTTTAAGTTGCACCTTCTGAACTCTTTCTCATTGCTGAGGATTTCCCAGCCCCTGGGTCTGTTGATTATTTTTACCCTCTGCTATCCCCTGCCCTACCTGTCTTAGTGGCAGCAGTCCCACAGCCCCACCTGCCATCCTGGCCTTCCCTTCTAAAGCTGCATGCTTCTCTCCCCACTCTGCAGCTAGCCTGAGCAGCACTGTTGGAATAAACTCCAGCAGAACAAATAATCTCATCTAGTGGGTAAAAACTTAATCTTAAAATCATTAAACTCTCAGCTTAGTTATTTATATTAGGTATTTTTAAACAGGGAAGAGAAGACAAAGGAAGATGTTTTGCTAATTTTGTTGCAGGTTTTTTTTTCTTCCAGTACAATGCTTTTGACAAATTATTTTCCACAGGAAAAAAAATACAAAAAACAAACCCAAAAGACAACATAACAACCCTACAGTAAAATTATGGGCAACGTCTTTCTTTTTAATCATATAAATTATTGCCAGCTGACTGATGAATCCACTCTGGGCAATATGACACAGTTTACAACCTTAAGGATTACAGTAGTCCAGATGCTATCATCTTAATTGGAAAAGCACAGTATTGCCAACTGTCTATGTTAGAAAATGGAAGATTGCATTATTATTATTTTTCCTTCACATTCCCCTGCTTTCCTTTCCTCTATACAGCCAAGAACTATTAGATCTTTTGTATGGTTTTCTTTATTGAAGTCTTTTTGTCAGCATATAAAGACAGCATTTTTTGAGACAGCGTAAGTCCCACTGCATGAGAGCTCAGCATTTCCATTCCCTACACTCTCATTTTCCTATCAAGAAGGGGAAGATGGAGGAAAGCCTTTTCAAACATCAAGTTCACCCCAAGAAAGTGCCTGTTCTTAAGCTCTATGTCAATAACATAGTAATTCCATCATATGCAATAGGTCGCAATCAGTAATTACAGAGAGAGAACAGGGATAACTAAGTTGTTATGGTAATCATCCAAAGTCAGGAACTTCCTGGTCTGACTCCTCTTGTTCTCCTCCTAGCTGTGTGCCAGAACAACAGTTTAGAGCACTTCTAAACATTTTATGCAGTTACCTCATGCTACTGTGAAAAAATATAATTATCTATTTAAGGCACACAGGGACTTTCAGAAACATCTGACAAGGCCCTGAGCTAAATTGGCAAGGCTCAGGCTAATGCCTATTGTTCCTTTTCTCTGTCCTTGGGAGAATGACTAAAATCACACAGCATCTGAGTTTTCCATCTCCAAAAAGCCCCGTGAGACTGCAGACTATGTGTCACCAGGTTAGCTCCTTTTGTGGGTGGGGAAGGTGCAGTCACAATGCTTAGTTGCATAATGTAAAATAATTCCAGTTGCATCTATGCATGTGAAGCAGCTGGTGAAAACCTTCTTTAGGTCTGTCCTCCTTCAAAGTATCCAGAAATATTCCCTTGTGAGGTGGCCAGTTTGGGAAGGAACAGGGAGGAGGAAGAAGAGGCTTGAGCCAATCTTTTGATGCAGGCAGTGATTTAAGGGGGATTTTTCAAACACAGTTCTCTTCTGCACAATTGCTAAGCAGAACAACACATTCCTACTGCTGGGGTGTGCTTATAATCCTTCTAGGACAAGCTTTGAGGATGGGAGTTTCAGAAACATCCAAGGGAGTTAAGGACAAACCTCTTAGATCTGTCTTAGTCAGATTTCTGCTCCTGAATTCCCTAGATACTGTTAAAAACCCCTTTGCTTTATATTTTTGACTCCTTTTAGAGTATGAGGAAGAAGGGTTGCTTCTAGTACTTTTTTTTTTTTTTTTGTGAGATCAGAATCGTTTCACAGTATTTCCTAAAGGAAAATCTGTCATTGGCAACTGCCTTATTCCAGCAAATTGAATCATACAAGTTTCTTTGTAGAGAAGGTGGTAAGAGTAGGGACAAACAGTGAGATGCTCTGGGGTGGTGGGATCTTTAAGGACTGATGAGATATTTACTACTTTTGAAAGGAAAAAAAGGAGACAAAGCTCTCAGTGCTAGAGGTACTCTGGAGCTCTGCTTGTAGGATAAAATGAGTGGAAAATATATATGGAAATAGTAAAAAAGAACCCCACTAAAGTAATTAGAATAATATATGAGATATTAGAAAAAGGCTTAGTTTAAACAGCATAAAATTACATAAATAGCACAGCATGAAAAAAACAAATTAACAAGTCCAAGATGTAACACTCTGTGGGTTTATTCCAGGAGTCCTAACACCAGTTTACCAATGCCTACTGCAACCCTCATGCCTGATTTCGTATTACAGTTATTATGTTTTCTATTTAATGTATTACCATGCATGTAAAATAAGTCACCTAGTCACTCTTTCTAACCTTTCAAATTCTCAGTTCCTCATCTCAACACCAGACACAGAGCAGAACTGAAAAAGAGAGAAAGATCATTTAAGGGGTGGAATGGTTTTCATACATATAATGACTACAGCTCTTCAACCTGGAAGGAAGACAGCTGAGTGGGTGTATGATAGAGATGTTTAGAACATGAGTGGAATGAAGACAGTAAATACAGAATCAGTATTCATTGTTTTTTCCCAAAACAAGGGCTACAGTGCGTCAAATGAAACTAGCAGGTAGAAATTTTAGAAGAGAAGCTATTACTGTGCTTTGCAGCATAGTTGTGGGAGTCATAACAGGGTATTAAAGGAGCTACAATTTGCATTTGTTCAACAACTGATAAACTCATAGCAGAAAAATCTACAAAGGGCTATTGAATGGGAAAGTAATACATTTAATTTCGGAAAGACTGAACTGCAAATTGCTGAAGGCTGTGAAAGTGTGTGGACAATATTTTCCTGTTCTGTTCTTAGGAACTTCTGTGGGTGCTCATGGTGTTGTGGGAGACACCTGTAAATCCCACCTAGTTCTGGCTCATATTGTTTCTCAGCATGGCTCCTCTCAGGTCTGAGGTTTCAGCCTAGGAATTCATTTGCTTCCCCAGAGTCAGAAGTGATAGGTTCTATTTGTTCTGGTTTGCTGACTGGAGAGGAATCCTTTGGCCCTGGTGCAGTCCTGCCTTCAGCTCAGCCCAGTGCTGTGGCCCATCCTTCCCGTGGGCTTGGTCCCACTGGTCTGCAGCCTGGGTGCTGAGCTGCTCCAGTCTCACATGAAACACAAACAGAGTCTCTGAGATTCAACAGAAATGATGTCTGTGTACAAAAGTGTGCTTTGGGCTAGAAGGATGAGCAATTAAGCTGCAGAACCAAATGTCTGTATAGAAAACATTTTCTAATATGAATTAAAGATGAATATTATAGATGATTATGCTCTATTCCTCTTCTTACTGAGGGACTTCAAAGTGAGTAAACTCTACTATTTCTTAATATTTCCAGAAGTCAAAATGTAGCTAATGTTATTCAAGCTTTCATGGTTTTTTTCCTTTAATTCTTCTCACCCTTCCAACATATGGTCAAAAAAAAAAAGTATTCTAATTAACCTTTTGCTTAATCAGTAAAAGCATAATATTTCACCCTTGCTGACACTACAGGATTGGTCAGAGAGGTCACTGGGTTATTGTGCTGAACACAAGGAGCCAGTGTGAGATGGAATGGGGGACAAATGGGAGAAAGATGAATTTGTGATAACACAATCATTGCAGTGTTACTGTTTAGCTAGGAGGTACATCCAGAGCCACTGTCTATCCTACAGCCAAACAATTTTCCCTTTTTTTGCTGTACTCTGTTGCCAGCTAAATCCTACTACAGTATGTTGGTTCTCTTCACAAGATGTCTGACATCTGTGAATGCATTAAAGATGCCAGCTTGGTTTTCCGTGAATATGAAAAGCCACAATAAATCCAACACTTTACACCTTTGCTTGATGAATGTTGTATAACTACATGGATTTCCTTCACTTTATTATAAAATACTATAAGGGAAAATAGAAAAAAAGATCAGAGCTTCTTTGTACCAATTTAAAATGAACCCCACAATTTTAATTTGAGATAGGTAGATGATTATGAAGACCAATCAGAGGTCAAATACTTGTTTTTTCATGAGCTGGAATGGGAAATATTATAATTAAAACTTATAGTAGAAAGCTTTTTTGCAACTTTTCAAAGTTCAGTAGGCTTGGGATCTTATGAAGTGCTTAATAATGAAAAAATTCTATGGAGAATTTTAAGGCAAGGAAGAAGAAAGATGACATCTCTTAATTAGTCTATAGCCTATTTCCCCATTGGGCAACCACGCCTCTCAAAGCATTTTAAGTAAAGCAATCTGCAAGCAGCTGCTCCTGCGACAGACATGTCTTTGCATATTCTCTGGATGGGTGTTTGATTTGGCATTTCAAAACCAGTCAGATTCAAGACAAGGAGGAAGAATCACCCAACAGTATTAAACCATATGAATACCCAGCAGATATTTTAATTTTATTACAGCAGTAAACATAACCAAATAGCCTTTGATTCATCTGCAGTGTTTGGTAAGACCTTCACCACCTACTGAGAGATGAATATTCAAAGCTCTTACTATTATTTTCAAAGTTGAGCTGTACAAACCTTTTCACCTGGACCTCACCACCCTAAAGTGTAAAGATTTTCTTCCTAGTAAAGAAAAGATTTTCTTCCTAGTATCCAATCTAAATCTACACTTTTTCAGTTTGGAGCCATTACCCTTTGTGCTGTCACTTTGTCAAAAGTACCTGTCCAGGTTCCCTGTAGGATCCCTTTAGGCACTCAAAGGTGTTAGAAGCTCTGCTGGAACCTTCTGTTCTCCGGGTTGAACAGCTCCAATCGTCTCAGCCAGCCTGCATAGGAGAGGATAAATAGAAACTTCAGCATATAAAGACCTCAGAGCTTAGACCCTTTTAAATTTCCTTACACTTAAGAGCAGGTCTCCAGCTTCTGTAAAATGTTTGCTTTAGTGAATTCCATACAGTGTTTAGGAGATGCATGGAGGAAGAAATCTGTGGTACAGGAAACCTTATTCTACAAGAAACTGGAATGATGACATATATTCTTCAATGCCATCTGCTGGCACTTCATTTAATAGTGAATTTTTCAAAAATGTCTACACTTAACATGCTTGTAAAAACAGGAGTCTGAAGTTTCATATTGTTTAGATTTCAACACCTAGTCAAAGAGAAACATGAATCTGGATTGCTCATGACCACTGCTCCACTTCCCTCGTTACCTTCTATAAGGATATTTCATGGATTTTTATAGTGGCAGGAATGATTGAACTACTAAAGGGCCTATTTAATCTTTAACTATTTTCAGATCTTAATTCTGCTAGCTATTTCATACAGTAACAATACTGAATAATTTTTTTTAACCGCTAAGGAAGGTTTCTGAGATACTAAATTTACAGGGGATTTCCTAAATCTATATAAAAATATATAATCTATATTGATATATAAAAATAATGAGAGCACTAATAATTACAACTAATGTGCTTTCAGTCAATGTTTCACCCCCAGCCACTAACTGGAGCTTTTCCTTCCTCTTTCCTGAGCCTCTAGGCTCAGTGCACAGAGCAAACAGTGACGTTACAAAGCAGAGATATACTTATAACAGGACCAACAGCTGAAAAATCAGAAGACTTGTAAGAAGCTTAATGTGCAAAAGAGCTTGATGCTGGGGTGAAAGGGAGGGCACTGGGACAACCAGTGCTTCTGATCTCTGCCTAGTCTCCTTTTAACATAATGACAAATGATCCTCAATGATTTCTACATTATGGACTCCTGATTATACTTAAATTATTTTGAAAGCTTAGATTTATGGTAAATTAACTCTTTCTCATGATTTCTAGAATAAGGCTGTCCAGTGCTGTCACAGACTGTAAAGGAGCTTTTGCAGTATTCAGGGTTAGTCTTGAGTGGTCCAAATTCTGTAAGACATTTATCAAGTAGTCATGCAATTAAGATTGTTTTCATACTTCTTCCATTTGAGAGGAGCAGCAAGGTGGTTACTTAAGTTTATTGGCACTTATTGTATTCACCCTTTTGTGTGGTATTTTAATTATTCCAGGACCGACATATTTCAGAAGACCTTCAAAAGTAATCAGATTATTAATCAATGGAAATTATTAACCTATTAATATTTTAAATTTTATGGAAACACTTCAAACAGCACATATCAAATTCTGCATTCACTAACTGTCCCTGCAGAGTTAATCCAGGAGGAAAAAGTGGCCCCGTGTCACAAGGGACACAACCAGACTAAAATTACTTGAATAGGACAAGAAGATTGAAATGGTTTGTGACATGTAGCATGCCATTCCCCATTGTCTTGCACCTTTTGTAGTCATTTATATCAATACATTTATAGCAATGTCTGTAAATGGCACACACATACATGATTGTATTCCCAGGAAACCCAAAGACACCAGACCCCATTTTTACAGATAATGCACAAAGAAATGGACTACAATTTATACCCTGTTATTCATCCATGAAAGACTAATTTAAGGTTTTGATCTACACAATATTCATATCCTTTTAAATTATGTGAAAGCTACTCCTTTTTAATAATGGTGCCTCTTACCCATATTAATACAGAAAAAATCACTTGCATTTAAAAAATTCTATTTGGTCTTTCTGTGCAATTACTTCCTTAATTTTGTGGAGATGCGTTGACTCTTTTATTTCTGAGTTCAGTGTGAAACAAATGGATAAATCTTTTCAGGATATAGGCAGGTTAAGAAGCCATAGATGTTCTGTAAGCCAAAATGTAGAGGCAATCATTCAGCTCCAAAAAGAAAGAAAGAAACAAACAAAAAAATAAATTTGAAGATAAAATCAAATGCTTGTCAGCTTACCTGTGACCCCATTCTTATTACATTTTAGAACCTCAACTCCTCCAATTAAAATAAATTTTAAAAATACAGAAAATATATTTCATGAATGCATTAAATATATTTTTTGTGCTCTCACCAGTAAGACCTGTAGGAGTGAAGTTACTGAGTTTCAGAAGAATTAGCATGGGCACTTGTTTGGAAAGACTAACATTTATACACAAAGGTTTGTATAATGGGAAAACGATCAGGTTTTGGTACAGTGCTCATTGGTGTAAGTCACATTTTTTCCAGGAAGACCTGATCCAAACTGTGGTACAGCTATTAATTAAAAAATGAGGACTGAAAAATTGTTGATCTGGTTTTCTTATAAGCTCAAAATTAAATCAATCATATTTCAAACGATTGGAAAATTAACTTCTTTTTACCAACCTCTAATTTAAAAACTTATCCAAATATTTTTGGCATAAAGTTTTCAAGAGGGAGAAAGGAATGGTGTGTCCTACCCTAATGATAGTCACAGAAGATGAACCAGAGCTGACAAATCTCCCAACAGAACCAGGAAGAGAAAGTACCAGATGTGACCACAGGTAGTGTCTATGATCTGGCACAGTGCTGTGTCATCAACAGTTTGGCACAACTATATCTTGTTCTGTCAAACACTCCTTGTGATGGAAAGTGAATTGTTCTCCTAGAGTTTAGAGCTAGGAAAGTAAAGGGGAAAAGAAAGGAATGTTCCTCATGACTAAAGCGATAAACCAATATACTATAAAAACACAAAGACTGAAATCTGCTCTTTGTATAAATCCATAGGATTTAATTCAAGAATGAATTCAGGGTGAACATTGCTACCTAGACTCAAATTAGAATAAATATTTTTAAAAAGAGAATACATAACAGCCTCATCTCCTTTCATGAAGCTACAGAGATTTACATGCACCTATCATTTATTCCCTTCTCTTAATTAAAAACTATTTTTTTTGTGTCATTCCAAACTCACTTGGGTTTTGCAGTTCAGGAGATGAACTAAAATGTGTGCACTGATTTTGCAAAGATGAAAAAATAAAAAAATAGGACTCTAAAAGCAAAGAAAGCATCTGGGAAAAGTAAAACCAATCCAGTAATTGTGTAAAAAAATAGACTGAGGCATTAGGATAGGAGAAAGAGCATACCTTCCTTCTGGGCCCGGCTTCACCTTCTCAGGAGACAGAGTCCCTTGTAAATGCATACTTCCTTTCTCCTTTTCTTTTTTTTTTACACTGAAAATTTAATGTCTGTGACATAAACAGCTGGAGTCACTAACTTTAAAAGCTGCTCTGAAATGCATCTTTCACAAAAAGCTTGATCTTTTGGTTTTGATCAAAACTATCAGTATTTTTATCAAGCTGGTAAAATATTTTGAACTCTCCTATTCTTTGTGTTGACAAACAAAGGAAATATGACATCACAAGCAAATTCCTTTTTGACAATTAAAAAAATACCAATAGATCACTCAAAGATAAAAAGTGCTTATGTTACCAGTCAGAGAATCTCTTGAACTAAATGACAAGGACAACCCTGCCCAGAGGGATTATTCTGTTGAGAACAGTGGTGCCACGCATCAGAGAAAAAAAAGCACTCCTTTTCCACAGTCAGGAAAGGGATAGGGGGTATTTCCAAAAGTACCCACTATGTGCATTAAGTCCTTTCTCACTAACATCAATCAAAATTTCCAGCAGGATTAAATTTTTTAGCATTCTAAAATGGAAACTTGTAATACTCAGAATATTCTGCAAAATCTGTGAGGGGAAAAAAAAACCAAAAAGAAATCAAGACTGAGGGAGGGCCTTTGGAGAACCACAGTATGGAGGGCTCTAGGATTACTAATTGGATTTCAAAATCTCCATTAATTTGAGCTAACACCATGAAAAGTGACAAAAGTTAGTACAGGTGGGTTAGAAGTAGTACCTTAATATTGTGATATTGCAATAAGAATCACTGTCCTAGAAGGAAGCACTGCATCTCTACAGCATCACAGTCTTGCAAGAGGAAAACAATTTTCAAAGATTTCAAGTTACTTAAGATATTTTTTGGGTTCATGAATATTAGGGGAAAAAAACCCAACAGCAGGATTTCCTAGCCTATAAGACAATCTCTTAAGAGAAGGAAAGGAATCTAGTATGATTTCCTAATTTAGGAAGGATTGGACAAAGTGCTGGAAAATATCCTGTAGTGAACAATATAACATTTGCCAGTGAGTTGCACAAGATGACCTAATTTGCCTTTTGCACAAGTTGTTGATTTAGCCAGATGATCTAATTAAAAATATTCATCTGAGGGTGACTGATTACTAAGCAGAGCTGCACATTTTTGGAAAATTTGTCCCATGAAAAGTCCCATTTTTAAAAAGAAATGTAGAGCCCAGTGAGTGGACCAAGTAAAAAAATCAAAGCTACTGGAGATATTATAAGCAGGGAAAAAAACCCAAAAACCAGAATAATTAGTTGTTAGGTAATGCACTTTTTCCTTTTCTTGAAAATGCTTCAAATTTCTTTCCAGTGTCCCAGTTAAGGGAAGTAACTGGGATCTGTTCTTGCCCCTAGGTGTCTGCTCACTGTTACACTTGAAAACTAGTTTTAAATTATTGTCTAGAGGAGATAAAAAGTTTTCCTCATGAACTATAGGGGAGGGGTAGTAAAATTATACAAAACTATAGATAAATTGAGATAGTGCCTACCTCAGCATCCCTATATCACAAAGTCCTGTTGCTGATGCATGGATCTCTCTCTTATATATTGTATTTGGGATCCATTAGTAAGACTAGGTATGCACTCTGTGCCACAGGTACCCAAACTGTTCTAAGCTTTACTACTGCACTGACATGAAGTTTCTAGCAAAAATGTATCCCACTGCTCTAAAAACCACAGCTTGGATGTGTCAGGCAGCCTTCTCCAAATGCACCATTTCACAGGCTCAAGTTTTTTATGTGCTGTTGCTAAATCTGAAACACAAAAGTTGGTTTGCTCAAAGCAGATGTTTGAGTTTTCAGTCAGAAACACACACTTCTATCACCTGCCCAGAAAAGCCTGGATTAATTTACTTTTCAAGCATTTTTGATCTCTTAACTCCATTTCTCCAAGCAGAAAGCTTAGCGTATTTAGGTGAAGTCATGTGTTTGAAGCAAAGGTTAGAAGTGCCTGTAAATTGATTTGCCTTTATAATTTTCTATTGTTTAATTAAGTGGGACTACTTCCAGAGATTACTTGCAGGTACATTTTCACACAGCAAACATTATTATATAGAGAGAAAGTGCAACAAACACAGTGTTGTGGTTTAACCCCAGCCAGCAACTCAGCTCCAGGCAGCTGTTCAATCACTCCCCCCTGGTGGGACAGAGGGAATCAGAAGGGCAAAAGTGAGAAAATCTGTGTGTTGAAATAAAGACAGTTTAATAGGGAAAACAGAGCAAGGAATTTATTCTCCACTTCCCATGGGCAGGCAGGTGTTCAGCCATCCCCCGGAGAGCAGGCTCCGTCACACATAACAGTGACTTGGGAAGACAAATGCCAGCACTCTGAGCCTTCCCCCTTCTTTGCACAGCTTTATATGCTGAGCACAATGTCATATGGTCTGGACTATCCCTTAGGTCACCTGGGGCCAGCTGTCCTGACCTTGTCCCCTCCCCACTCCTTGTGCACTCCCAGCCTCTTCCCCAGTGGGTGAGGAGCAGAAAAAAGGTCTTGGCTCTGTTTAATGCTGCTCAGCAGTAAGGAAAACATCACTGAATTATCAGCACTGCTTCATACCTAAAACATATACCCAAAACACAGCCCATGCCAGCTACTAGAAGAGAATTAGCCACCCCAGCCAAAGCCAGCACAATGCCATGCCAGGGCACATGGGGCAGGGCTGTCACCAGGGCTGTGCGGGGGCACCTCCTGCCCACAGGCCAGGCTGGGATCTCTTCTGGACTAGCCAAGCCTCACAACTGAGCCAAAATGCCAGGGAAAGGCTGTGGGGCCTGGAGGGTGATGTTCAGCAAGACAAGTGTAGAATTCTTCAAGCAGCTGAGAGAAATATCACTAGAAATAATTTGATGGAATTGTAAAAGGGGAAATTTCAGTGTAATATTTTGACGCTTTCATCAGTGTCACCAGGACTGGTGAAACTTGTTCAACTGTGTAGTAATCATCCAGGAAAACAGATGAAGTTTTGTCACAAGAAAAATGGAATTAAAAAAAATTAATAATTTGACACATCATTCAGATGTATACTTTCTGAAGGAGTTCTGAACCAGCAGCTAGATAGGATGGACCAGCTTTTTTCTAGGTCTGGGGCCAACTTCTTATCAGTATCTCTTCTCTGAAATTAGGAGAGCAATCCTGCCTTACATCTGACAACTTGACATTGAATTTCTGTGAGGCTTAATGTCTCCCTACAAAACACCTCCACTGAAGTCTCACAGGGATTTTGACTCTGCAATAATGTGACATGAAAATTTCGAAATTGATAATAGAAAACTCAAATATATCATAGGAATAAGTGGTTATTTCTTGCTAAAACATCTCTATGACAGTGCAAGAGACCTGATGCCTATGACAATTCCATGCCAGCAGTGGAAGGAAGAACACAATCTGTTACTTCATGGATGAGGAGGCATGTTTAAAAAAATGTTTAAACATCTCTTGTTTTAAATGCAAAGCAGTTATCAGAAAAAAATCTGCTGCTTCCCATTTCAAGTATTTAATCTGTAAGTTGCATTTTTTTCTTTTTAAGAGAATAGACAGCTCTGCAAAAGGAGTTGATATTAGGATACTCATTAGAGGGCAATTATAGTCTACAGCAAAAGCAGTCCTGGAACTTCCATAAAATTCTTCTGCCCCTTTTCCACTGGTCATAGATCACATTTTCCAGGCTCAGACATCAGAAACCTCATAAGTGAGTAATCCTTAAAGAGTTTGCCTTCATCTTTTGCAACCTGCAGGGAAAGGTTTTCTCTGAGATCCGAAAGCTCACTGATGGTAAATGGTTCAGCTGAGACCATTTTCTCCAGCAGTTTTATCTTCACTGAAGTTAAATCCACTGCACTGAGTACTCAGTTGCTGTTTGAAGAGGAAAGGAAGAAAGAAAAGGAATGAAACCTAGTCTTTCTCCAGCTCAATCCAAATGCCTTTTCTGTAGACCTCAGAAACTGATTGCAATTTCAGTCAAAGGAGCTTATCTAGTGGGGGCTACCATTTTCTCACAAAGCCCCCTGGCCAAGGAATTGTGTACAAAATGCACCCCAGGAGGATTAAATCTGAGTGGGAGGCTCATTTCTCTCTGTCACTTGGTTTGCTCCAGCATGGGAGGGAGTCGTAAGTTATCAGCAAGGGCAGGACCCAGAATCTTAAACCCTTGCTTTGTCTGGACTGTGAGAATGAGACCTGAGACTGGAACAGTCACCACTTCCCTGCCTAGGCATGAGCTTGACAGCTCAGTCAAATGTTTCAGCATTTCATCAAAGCTCCCACATTCCCCACAACTCCAAACACACACACAACCATCCAGAGAGGTGGAAATATTTAGGAAATAACAGCAGTGTGCTGACAAATGTTCATTGTGAAGGGTGCTGTCATAGCAGCAAAGGCCTTCCTGAATCCACACAAATGGTTCCCATTAGCAAGATCTGATGATACTTGCTCACAGGAGGCAAAATTTCCATTTATGAAAGACAAAGGAAAAAAATGAGACCATGGTTAGACTATTACAATATATTGATGTATTTGGGTAAATTGTATTTGCATCACTTTGTTTCCTCTTGACTATGGAAGAAAGGAGACTGACATCTGCCAGTCTTTACATTGTACTTTTCTAACAGCAGGGCTTGTGGAATAAAATCTGTTTTTTGGCCACTCATTTATCACCTCAACTAGAATTGGTACTACTGATGAATGGTACTCATATTGCAGGAGTGGATTAAATTATCCACATCCCTTAGAAGAGATGTGTGAACCTGGACTTTTCCCCAGCACTGAGCTCTCTGGAGCAGCTCTCAGTCAGGAGCTGCAGGTAGCACACCTGCATGGAAGGATGGAACACCTCAGCCAGAGCCACAGGAGGCATTTTCAGCCTGCTGCACATTTTCAGCCTTGTCTCCCATGTGCAGGATGGGGAGCTGGAGCACACACCCTAACTGAAAGACCAAATGTATGAATTTCAGCTGCTTCCTTTCCTAGATTCCTGCAGACAGGTCTCAAAGGACAGCTTGGTATAGATTTAAACAGCTCTTCTAGAAATTCAGAGAAAATAAGAAGAAAATAATGCCAGGCTGCTCCTTGCAGGATCCAGGACACTTGTTTGGCTGGACAATGGGTGCAATTGTTTCTTTACAATGTATGTTCTAATAGGTCCTTCAATGTAATGCCCTCCCACAGCTAGGGGAGACAACTCCTTGATTTTTGTTTCATTGTAAACAGAATAAATAACATTTTTTGTCATTCATTAACTCTCTAATATTGTCTTAATTTAATCTCTTCCACTTTCAATTATGAAAGCCTTTGAGATTTGAGTTCTTAGTCAGGCATGGGGGTGCTTCATTTAAGGGCTTTTTGCAATGGTTTAATTAGCAATCAGAGGCTTGTCTGCTTTGCTCAGAGACACTGTCAGAAGTAATAGTGATCCTTTGATATTAAATTTGGAGAAGTAGGTTTCTGCTGATGTTTGATGAACTGGGATAGTTCAGATTATTTTTCCTCTCTCTATTCTCAATACCACTATCATAAATATGTCCATTTTCTAGTTGTAATCCAGGCAGGTATTCCTTCTCTAACCTGGGATAAGCAGAACTTGAAATTTTCATAACTTAAACAGCAAAATTATTAAATTCTTGAGATGAAGGATGACCATTTGGTCTGATAATACAATGCTGGATGAGGCATTCACGGTTGGGTCTGCATAAAAAATATGTTGCAAACTGACACGGCAGTGAGCAGAGATACTTTGTGTAGTCCTACAGCATCAATCAGTTGCTTAGATGCTTGAGATCACCTGCACGTGCCAATTAACTGCACAGGCATTTTCTGCCTCAATTTCCAAATAGATTATGAACCTGATACACTTTAAAGCACCTTTTCTACAGTTAGAAAAACCAGTTTTCATTATGTAATGATTTTTCCATTTCAAATCCTTAATTTCAACACATAAAGCCCTCCCCCTGTGGAAGAATAGGCATCAGAATTTGCAGTATATCCATACTGGATGCAGTTGCTTTCTTTTAATGCATTTGGTGTTATCGAGGGAGAGCTGGCAGCATAGATCTCAGCTGAATACTGTAGATTTTAATACAGGCTACATTTTGAATTTTAAACAAGACTGTGCGTACTATGAAATTGTAATTCATCAAGCTACCTAATTAATGCTTAGAGATAGCTGAAAAATAAGGGCTAGCTTATTTCCTGCAGTAATTTTGACATTCAGAATTATTTTTTGTACTGGGCTTTTTAGCACAAAGGTATAATATGAAAGGGTGCTAAGAAATGTTTTGAGACAATTCTAGAAAGATGTTAATGAGATGTTTTGAATTACCTCATTGCAACATTTAGTTTCTATGTTTTCATCAGACATATAATTGATTTTTTCTCATAGAAAACTGTATCTTGCATTATATTCTGCTGTGAAAACTGACTAAAATATTTTAAACTATGATATTTCTGGTTATTTAAAGTTTACATGGGCTACAGATGCTGTGAAATATCATATATAGAGCAGATAAAAATGTATAGCTTTAAGGCCTTTTTTCCATGTACTACTAAAGCTGTTAAAAACTGCTTTATTTCACTGGAAGTGGAGCCTCTGGGATAGCACAGTATTCTGTGCCTAAGTGGCCCAGAGGGAATTGTCACTAGGATTTCAGATGGAGTTAAGATAGCTTAAGGCCATTACAGGTCACTTTCCTGGCTAGGCCAGGATGCTTTCAATGTCTGGAGCATCATGTGGAGTATTCCAGGTACTGCAGCAGCCCTGCCTTGCCTTGGCTGCTCTGGCTGGAGAAGGGATGAGAGGGCAAAGGAGGTGCTGCACTGACTCCCTTCCTTACATCTTGGCAGCTGGGGAGGAGACTCTGGCTGGAGTACCAGTTATTTCCCTAAGGACAGTTTGCTAAAGAGGGGGGTAAATGAAGTGGGAAATACCTACACGATGGCCAGACACTCAGCTTCAGGATATGAGACTGCTCCTAGTGAAATCTGAATTACTCTGAGGATGCCAGCTGAGTACCCATACTCCTTTGGTCTGGGTAGCTGTAGAAAGCTTGATGGATGGATTTAAAGACATTATCAGAGCAAGAGTAGAAGACAGTGGCAGTGATTAAAACCACAATGATCCACATTATGCCTCATGTTTTAGATAGGGTGAGCAAAATCATAAAGTTTAAGAACCTTTGGTCTATAAAACAGAAAAAAGTTTTAAGGGAGCACTACAGAATTCCACAGGAACAGCCCTCTCAGACTTGGGAGAAATACAAGTAACCTAAAAGGCACTGGTCATGATTATATCTATTACTGCAATTGAATCTTTGGACTTAAAGGAGTGGCAATGATGATCAGTTACTGATTTATATTCCAGAAATATGCTGTCAAGGATTTTTTAAAAAGTATTTTTAATATATATTAAAATATTATATGTTTATTACCTATTGTAGGAGGCCTCAGCATTATGTAGAAGTATTTTAAAAACAAATTATGCTGACAGAATTGCAGAAGAGGTTAATATAAATAGCTCTTCTAATGGAAACAAAGTGAATATCTGGGCATCTGAGCTAGATTATGGCTGGCTACTGTGTGTGCATGTGTGAATGTGTGTGCCTAAAACGACCAGTTTCCCCTGCAGAATGCACCACTGGGGAGAGAATGATACAGGGAATGGCTTATGGCCTGTGTGTCTGATGGTTAAAATCGACGACTTGCCTTATTGAAAGGTGCCCTCAGGGGCAAAAAGCAGTGAATAGCTTATTAGTTTGTGTGTGCATGCTGGCAGATGATAAAGCAGCATTGAAATCAGTCATAGACCATAATAAAGTACCCATCCCCATCTTAAAGCCAGTGTGTACTTCTGTCTCAGGGGAGAATGCCTCCATTAACCCAAACTGTGCAGTAACTCATCTTTAACCACAGAACAAATATGCAGTAGAAGAGGAACCAATAACAATTTCTTATGGTTACTGATGCAAAAAAATACAGCAGATAAATTACTGATGTGTAGGGCAAGATTTTTTTGGTGTAATATTCCATAATTCTATTTTACTGCTATTTGGAATGGTATGGAAGAGTTCCACTGTGGATCTGGCCTGACACCAAAAATATTTTACTCATTTTCAAAACAATAGAGGAAAACATACAGTGATGCAACAAAGAGTAGATGCAAGAGACTGAATGTTCTGACCTTTTTATCCTGTCAGTGAACTCTGCTTCAGAGTATATTCAAATCATCCTCTCAGATACATAAACCCACATACAACTATGTTGTCACTGAAGTATTTACTGACCTTAAGATGTTGTCATCCTAGCCATGATATGCATTTGTTGGCATACATCTGATCAATGCCAATAATGCCTTCAGCAAACATAGGAGTCATTAAATGTGAAGCTTTCCCATAAGAACACAAGGGTAGATCTGGCCTAAGAAGCAGAGGTGATGATTTCTCCTGGTTGCAAGGTGAAAGTACCAACTTCTGTAAGTACTTCATACTTTAATTATTTCCCAAGAGATGCTGAGGGCATCTGGGCTCACACCCATGGATATAAAAAACTAATACAAACTGTGTCTTTTTTAAAGGACTTGGCCCTGCAAAAATGCAATATTTTGCCTTGAAATATGTCATAGTGATGTCTGTATGGGGCAGAATAAATCCCTTAGCTGGAGCAACTCATGTGTAGCGTTTATTAAGTAGATGGATAGATACGTGTACACTCACACAGATCTGCTAACATTATGATAGCTGTGGCACTCCCTGAAGGATGTGCCTCTGGAAACCACAGGCAGAAATCCTGTCATCATATTGTTATATAGAAAGATGCTAATGGCTTCCATAACTGAGCTTTGAATGAAATGCTACAGGAAAAGAGTTCAGCATGGAGCAGTGGCATCCAGAGAGCCAGTAGGACTCTCGCACTGCTTAACCACATGTTCCTGTCTTAGACATTTCTGAACTTCCCACTGCTGCAGCTGCTGAAGGAAGAGTGATTGGGCTGTCTTTGCAACCTTGCTTATCCCAAAGGAGCCTTGTAGTAGGGAGTTTCTCAGGTGTAAATTCAAGGGAAACAAGAGGGAAAGTCTGACTAAGCAGCTGGCTTCCACT
This sequence comes from Melozone crissalis, assembly GCF_028551555.1. Lineage (NCBI taxonomy): Eukaryota > Metazoa > Chordata > Aves > Passeriformes > Passerellidae > Melozone > Melozone crissalis. The sequence continues at coordinate 23,705,510 of NW_026535797.1, read as the reverse complement.
GAGATCTGTGCCTTGGAAAGAAGTGGTGGAAGGATTGGTGAATAGTAGAGAAATCTACAACTAGAAGTTGTCCCTTCTTCTTAAGGAAGCAGTCCTTATAAGGCACAAAACATGTTCCTCTTGGATTTAGAATAATTTTTCACACTTCATCACAGTGTAAAAGAATACTCCCTTTCTACTGTGGCAGATGTATATGGATTTACTGACTCCACAGAGTAATTCAAAAGAAAAACAAGCAACAGCAACAAAAAATCCCCATCAACTTGATACAAATGTTTGTTTGTTTGTTTGTTTGACCACTATACATAATACCACTACTCGGCAGTAAGTGGCCAAGAGATAGAGCACTTGTGCTCTTCTCTGTCTTCTTCAGAAAAAGTCATGTGTAATATTAGGCTGTAAACATTTTCAGTTACTAATTTCTTCATTCCACCATATCAGGCACTATTTTGAGGGTGGTCTACATATGGGAACTTGGACAAGCCAGTCCTTGTGTGGTATTTTCCCTCCAACTGTGTAGGGCAAAAGCACTTAGAGCAGAAGCATGATGAACTGATTGTGAAGAAAGATTGTGAGATGGCAAAATCTTTGGTAATATGGAGAACATATGTATCTAAGACAGATTAATATTGGCATGCTTTATGTGATATATTATATAAAATGTGTTTGAAATTTGTCAACACTGCCCTGGTCCATTACGGATCAATCTTTTCCTTATCATTGCATTTTAGGCTTTCAACACAATCATGAAAGACATAACACAGAGAATCTGCATGCCAACAGAAATGAAAGAATGGGAATTGCACTTAGAAAAGGAAGTGGGTCTTTCTGTAAAGAAGACTGTCTTTTATCTCCTCACAGGCCATATGCTGAGGAGGGCAAGCTATTCCCCAGATAAACGTGCAGGAAGGAAAAACAGATAGAAAGATAAAAATGAATACATTATTACTGCTAATTTTAAGAGAGGAAAGACAGCCTTCCTTGTACACAGCGCCCCTAGTTCTTCAGAAGATACAGAGTAGTTTTGGACTTGTTGCACTGCACAAAGAGAGAGAGAATCAAAATGCCTATGCTGCCAGTATGAACAATTTCCCAGACGTTTTCTCCCAACCAAGAGTAACTTGCAACAAGACTGTGCACTTGATAGTTATACTTCCTCCTCAGAAAATACACACTAGTAACTTCACCTGCTGGGTACCTCAGTCTCCTAACTCAATTCTCTCAAAAAGAAAAGGACAACTGACAGCCTTATCTGAGGATTGATCCCAAATCTGCTGCATTCTATGTCTGTATTCATGTTCGTGTTTTGGATGAGACAAGGCTTGTCCTAGAAAAAAATCCTCCACTTTTCCCCATTTACTGGGCTTTGGTTTGCTTTTGGAGAGCACTGGATTCTGTTTAAATGAAACTAAATGGGAAATGCACTCCAGGATCATCCCTACACATGCCAGCTCATAGTAGGTCAGTCCGTGAAAAACTAGACAAGAACTCAAGTAACCCTCCATTCCCAAACACACACCCTGTAGGTGCCTTAGCAGCCACTCTTTCAAGCTTCAGATGCACTTCTCTTGTGCTGCCCTCCTTGAGAGTAAAGATATAGCTAAAGAAATTCCTTTCTGGACAACTGACACATGCACAGCCTGACAAAACTGAAGAGAACCCTGCACAAACAAAGGGGAAGATTGGGCAGCATATTAAGTCATGATACAGATTACCAGCCAAAATGGGAAAGTACATTTTGTTTTTCTGTAATTTGACCTTTCTTCAGGAACTGCAATTTTGCACACAGAAAAGAAAATAAATGCAAAAATTACTGAATTGCTGTGGACAGTAACATTTTTTTTGTGCTTTCCTGGGAACCTTATAATAAGACTATCCTAATTCCCCAAGGAGGTAAATTTGATATTTCTCCAGTGAGAATCCAGACCCCTTCTGGATATTAATCCACTTCACAAAGTCATTACGAATAATTTAGCATAAAAGCAGCCTTTTTCCTCACAAGACAAAGCACAGAGACTGAAGCATTTGTAGAGCAGTGTGAAAAACATACTGTAACTGCCTTGGCTCCATTTGGATGGAGTATAAACAAAGATTTTGGCTGCAAATCCTGTCAGTCTCTTAGTCTTATTTAGGACAAATATTCAGGAAAAACAATGATAATATAATTTGGCTTGCCTCTTTTTTTTCCCCCTTTTTTATTTTCATAGTGCTAAGTCAGTGCATAATTACTGGAAAGAATTTCTGACTGAATTTTAGATGAGCATTTTGATAAAATATAATATTGGAAACAATCTTTATCAAACATTCATGTGTAGTGTGAGAGATAAAAACAGGAATCCATAATTCATATGGCAGAATGTATTACCAAGTGTGAATAAGAGGCTGAATTTAAATGAGGGGGTCTGAACAATATTTTCTGTGAGGCATCTGCTTTAATCATTTACATTATTCACTAGGTTTTCCAGAACTGTAAATCTTAAATATATATTTGTGTTAGTGAGAATGTGTATGTAAATACACACATATATGCACCCATACACAAACCATTATACACAGCCACACATTAGCACATATTCACACAGATACAGAAATGTGTTTGTATACAGAGACACAACAGCTCAGGGCCTGATTACAAATCATTCTACATGAATGAGAAGACTCCTATTGACAATGATGGATTTTGGGATCAAGACCTCAGTGCCTTGGTTTCTCACCTCACCCTGAGTTTGCAGTGAGATGAATCAGATTAAGGTTAAAGGAAAGATAAGCCTTTTTTTACCTTAAAATAATGGAAACATTTATTTTTTTGACACACATTATAGGAAAGAGAAAAACCCACAGGAAAACCCTACCCTGAGATGAAATCCTTGAGACTTTCGTGTCAAATGTTATATCCAACTGATCTCCTCACCCAAGTTTTCAGTACTGGCTCTCTGTCCTTGGGGGTGCAATGACAAAAAAGACCTTGTCTAACTGTCCAGGGCTTGATCAAAGTCTGCTTGGGGGCCCCCAGGCTTCCTTTACCTCACTGACCCACCTTAACTCAGGTGGAAGGCATTTTAATCCTCCTTCCAGTGGTTTTCTGTGCCTGGTTCATGCGTATATGTTAATATGTTATGTTTATATGAGTTTATACATTAATTCTTGCCAAAGTAGCAAAAGGAGTCACTTAACGATTGCTGGATGCCTCACTAAGCCCTAGACAGATTTTTGGTCCTTCATGATTAACCAGGCCCTCTTCTCATTGCGCTTTCAAATACCAGAGAGGCTTTATTTTGTTTTTGGGGGTTTTTTTTGTTTGGTTTTGGTTTTGGTTTTGTTTTTTGTTTGCTCATTATTTTGTTTACAACATAATAATGCCTAGATTTCACATAAACATCTACTTGCTAGCAATACTTAATGCCTTCATACAGGTATGCTTTATGTATAAAGCAACTTCTGGCTCAGTTTTCACCTGTGTGAAGGCAAGTGAGGCTGGTAATGATTTTGAGAGCCTACTGCTCTCTGCCCCTCTTCTGGAGGGACACCAAGATAGTCTGTCTTTTCCCAGTTGTGGTTACTGTGTACACTTCAGCCCTCTTACTGAGAATTCCTTTTCAGGGACTTCCTCAGGACAGTGTAGAACCAAAGGAAGATTCATGATGGCAAATAACAAAAGACAAAGGCCAGCAGTAACCCAGACTCAGGGTCTGATGCTCACATATTCATTCTGACATTATATCCCACATAAGGAGCATCCACCGTGCCAGCTTATGTGTAACTATGTCATCTGCATAACTAATCCCTTTATTTCCATGTCCCAGTTTAGTGCCTGCTAAAGCAATGTCACAAAGCAGTAGCTGTCACTTTCTTTCAAGAGAAGGGCAGAGGACTAGAAATGGCTGAGTTCTACTGCACCTCTTCTGACAGGGCACAGGAATTGCCTATTTAAAAAAATCAGTCTCTGCTCCTTCCATTACTGTTCATTTGCTACAAACAACCCACTTCCCCCCCCCCCCCCTTTTTTTTTTTTTTTTCCATTGGAACTCTGTGTGCTTTTCACTTCTCATTCCCTTCTATTTAATAATGTGTTTCTTGATTCTAGCAGATCTGTTTGTCAGGTCAGGAACAGCTGGTATTGTTGCACAGGAGGTTGTCTTACTCTGGCATCTATGTGCTTACTTCAATAATTGTTGCTTTCTTGGAGGGTAACAGTGAAAAAATGATAGAAGAAAAATACTCAAACACTGCAAATCTTTCTTAATACAGCATTCACTGAGTTATATAGGGCATATTTAAAAAATCACATTTTTTAATTATGTACTACAGACAAGTGGATGAAGAATCATGCATGAGATCCAGGCACACTGAAGACCCATGAAAAGGAATTTCACCTCTTTTTGTGAAGCTGAGACCAAGTGATTAAAATGATTGTATCCTATCATTTTAATTCTCTTTCCTCTAAGCTTTATTTAATGGTGCCCTCGTCCTCTGCTTAACCAAAATGATGAATTAATCCAGTTTCTCCCCTGTGGGGCAGAAGAAAAGCAATACTCACACATCCCATTCTGCCTATACTTCATTCACAAGGCACATTACATTTACCCATTTTTTACCTCCTTGATTGTTTTATATTGTTATCCTGAGGAATAGACACAGATCATAGAATTTGTGACTGTGAGACATTCTGATAAGACAAGAAATCAGATGCAATGCAAAACTGTGCAATGTAATTTGGAACAAAGCGCTGCTGAGAGGATGGGGAGGAGGGACAGACATATATTTCTAGAAGATAAAAAGGGGCTGGCTTGCCCTGGATGTGTTGAAGCAGTTACACAGCCCTTACAGCTCTGTGACCTTTAGCTGGCCACTTGGGAGTTCTGACACTGCTCACTAAAGTGAGCTGGGAACCTGGACTCTGGCTGTGCCCCAGCCAACCCCTTAGGGCACTTGTGAGGGTATCCTCAAAGTCAAATGCTCTAACCTTACCTAGTCTGCCCTAACCACACCTAGCTCTTCAGGGCTCTTGTATTTCCTTGCTGGAAGTTCAGGAAGTGTAACTCAGGGCCTTTCAACAATGTTCCAGGGCTTGGATGAACCATTATCCCAAAGTGTCCCTGGTAAAGATTGCTTGAATCTACCAGTTTGTGTCCCACAGGGCATCGTGGCATAACTCTTCACACCAGGCCTCACAAAAAGTCCTGTCACTCCAAAGCACACTGTGTCTCCCCAATGGCTCTATGGCACATCCAAAACATTTATCCTTTCCACACACCTGATCCTCACATCAGCATCTAAATCCATTTTCAGCTTCTTGTCCAATAGATAGGAGACAGTTTGGAAGTGGGAGGTGGTTTAGGTACTCCTCTTCAACATTGTGCATTACTCCTAAGATATTTTGAAAGGCTTTTCTGAAGCAGCACTTTCATTCACAGATCAACTTGATTTAGTGTCTTAGATGAAAAGAAATTTTGTATCAGAGTTATAAACAGAGTAAAATTGAAAATAAGACTGTGACAGTCTCTCCTACTTAGATTTAGATGCATTCCTGCCTCAAGAATGAGCAACCACTGTAGATACTTGTCAGTGAAGTTGCTGTAGAGTTTATACATTATTCCAAAAGAGGAAGGCAGGGATCCAGTATTTTCACCCTAATAGTTGCAGGAAAGAAAAATCTGGCTTACAGATGTGCCTGTGGGCCTTCTCCAGCCAAAAAATGCCCACCAGCCCAAAGCAAGTTTTTGATGGCCTGGCCCATGCACAGTTTAGGCAGTCTGTGTTGTACATCTGTGTCTGCTGAGGCTGATCACAAACCTCACTCCAGTAAGAGTTGCTATTTAGGGCTGTGTACTTGGCCAATGGGTCCCTTCATCAGTGATTCTCTGCTCCATCTAATGATCTTGACTTCAGTGATGGAAATAGGTCATCTCAGAAGATGCCAACCTGGCTTGAGTCTGAGTGACAGCTGGCTGCTCTGAGCTGGAAGTCTTGATTAAGACTTTTTTGGTGTATCTTCTCTGAGTAATATTTCCCTAGTGGAAAGCTCCTTCCATCTTCTTGGATAAACCTTAGTGACAAATAAGGAGTAATTCAGGATGTCAGTGAATTTTCTGGGTTATTCTGCTCACAAAAAGGGAAAGACTGGAAGTGGGGTTATGCATTGAACAAAATCTTTGTTACAGGAATGCGAGTAGGGTGAAAAACCTCTGTATTAGGGTCCAAACTTCAGGATCATCCATTATCCAGACTCTTGGCACAGGGCAAAATATTTTCACTCGATGAAGCCTTTGTCATGGTAATTGATTACTGTATTGTCACATCTTTTATTTTAATCACATCTTTTCAGACACTGCCAAGGTCTGGCTTGACTGCAGCGGGGTCATGAAAGTTATCAATCAGGGAGAGAATAGATTGTGACAGTAGCACAGGGCACCCAGATGTTCCTGAAAAACATCTGTTTGACTGCCCCTTTCAGGAGGCTAAAACAGTGCAGAAAATGAAGGCTAGAAGTGGCCAAGGACTTCTAGATGGCACAGAGTGAGTATTGGGCAGATCAGTGAGGTGAAGGCAAATACCAGAAGGGCCTTGCTCAGGGAGCTTAAAGAACAATCTCTAAACAGTTTGAAGGTTTGTCTAACCATGTGATATGGAGATGTGATTCATTTCTGTAAGTAGTTGTCCTAAAAGTCTGAATTTGCAATGTGTAGCTCAGGCAATATCACTGGTGGAGACTCCCTTCCAGTGTCAGCAAAACCATTAGCACTAAATAATGACCCAAAAACTTGAGAGAGCCAGCAGACCTCTTTCACTGACCTGTCACTTTTACCTTGTAGATGAGAGGTTGTTTGAGGCCAGTAAGAAAATCTTCCTTTTATGCTGCAAGGCTCAGTAGGCAACATGAAAATAAAGAAAGTGAACAATGCCTTCATAGGTTGACCAACAAAACAAAGGAGATGCCCTTAAATGTATTTTCCAGCCTTAACAATAGCACCTTAAAAGGAAGCAATTTTAATGCTTAGAGCAATTGAAAAATGACCCAGAACAACTAAATCCGTAGCAGCAAAGATTAAAGAAAGCACATACCACCTTTATTGTATGGTCAATTTCTCCTTAAGGAAGATAACTCAAGCCTATGTATACATTCATGAAAGAGCAGATTTAGATGAAATATTGAGCTGCAACTTGAACAAGAGCAATGTTAAAAGGTAGTTTTCTAATAAAGATTCCATCCACATAAATAATGGCATTCTGCAGCCTAATAAAGCTACCCCTCCTACATAATTATGTAGGAAGCGTAATACTGTGCTGCCCTGCTCCAACAGTCTCCTCCCCGTCACACACTCACACACAAATTCCATTTGTAATTAACAGGAAAATTCTCTGTATTAGTTTTATTTGCACTTTATAGAATAACAGAGAGATTAATTAAGAGGTCTGTATTTCTATTTCAAGGTTCAAGTATTTTCATTGAGCACATTGTGCTTTCAAAATCTGTAGTGTCAGCAGAAATCCTTACTTCAAAACACAGACATTTCTCTTCCTTAAGTTTTACTCTTATATATGCATTAAATGACTGTGAGTAGTTAGGAGGCCCAAATCACACTGTCACCTGTTATGTATCGAAGCTGTGCTGTAGATGTGTACAACAAACACAGAAAAAAAAGTTTCAATGATGCTCATGACTTACTGCTGTCTTTAAATATAGCCTTTCATTAGCAAACCAGCTAAATGAATAAACAGTTTTCCCTCTAATTATTATCTTCTGTGACATGTTTTTTCTACTTTTTCTTTTTTTCCAGTGGGTGAACCATCCCATTGAGAGGGCTATTTATGTAGCTGGTAATCCTAAAAAATATTTACTTTTGTGACTAATTTCTCTACAGGAGTACTGCCTCTAGGTGTGAGTTAGTTTGGACAACAAGGGCTGTGATATAAACCACTCAGTCCTGTTCAGCAGAAATCTTTGAGTTTTGCTCACTAAGTTTACAGCTCTCCTTGAAGATGAAGAGAGATTTAAATGACCACCCTGAAGAGGAGTCTTGGTGTCTGCAAGTGAATATACAAAAATCAGGAAACATCAAAACTGTACTCTCTTCCACTTGTGCCCAGAAAAACACTTCTCTGCTGTTGTGCCATAACTCTAGCTCTGTGAAACAGGACGGGATTTCTCTGGAATGAGAGAAATGTTATCTCATGACAGAACTGGATAGAGATCTGGGGCCTGACTTCTGCTTGTTTAGCTCCTAAGCAGCTGAGCATTTTCAGTAACTCCCATGGAGATCTGCAAGCATCAAGAACACACACTCACTAATAAGGCACTGCCAATCAGGCATGAAGGGGCAGTGCTTTTCTGTGGACCTTTGTAACCAAGAATCTAAACTCAAGGTCAGTGTTAAAATGAAGAAAGGAAGGGAACAATTTTCCTGCAAGGCAGGGGCCAAGGAGTTGCACTTTGAAGCTGCAGTAACTCTTTTATGAAGACTTTATTGCTGACACCATCAACACACAGAGTTCTTGTGAGTGAGAAAAACACTATCATTAAAACAAGAGGAGTTCCAGAGGCAACTGATCATTCTGGGATGTGCTTGCAAGGGCAATCTTTTTGTCCATCAGAGTTAGCTAGGCTTACTTTACATGATCCTGCATAATTTTTAATATGTAGTTATCACAAAGAAAAATTCTAAGCAGCAAATAATAACTAACAGACCTAGATCCAACAATTTATATTCTAATTTGTCACTGAAAAAATATTGAGAAATAAGGTATGCTTATATTTTTTTAAGTGATTGTAGTGAAGTGCAAAAAATTCAATATAAACTGTGAAGACAGTTGTAGCTGATCTGCAGCATATAAAAACATCTGGGACCAGACTCTGAGATGACTTCAGCACCTACTCCCTTTCCTTTCATAACCACGAATAGCATTGCTTAAAGACTAAGAAAAGGAATGGGATTTACATGTATTAGCAAATATGTTCTAAATATGTTTTAAAGGCCTAAGGCAATGGAGTGCATCATAAAATATTCACTGAGTGCTCCACATTAGTGAATGTACTGGAATATACTGATTACAGATCATAACACCATTGTTTTAGACAAAGCCTGGATAGTAAAGACAACCCAAAAGCCTAGTTCTTATTCAGAAAATGCAGTGGATGCCATTTCCCAATAATTTGGAATGCAGCTAAAATTTTTGAGCATTTTTAAAGTTCTGTACACCAGAAAATTAAGATAAGCCTTAAATCAAAGCAAATATAAGAATCACAGAAAATAGGCATTGTGGAAGAAAAGTCTTGCCCCTGTGCCAGCAGCAGTCACAACACTGACAGGTTCCACTCTTGCTCAGCCCCTGGGCTGCATCACCACTGTCAGTCTCAGGCAGACTTGAGCATTCATGGGTGATACATTTCAGTCAGACAGTCCAACCCAGAGAGGAGAACAGCAAAATAAAGTAAACAAGCTAGAAATATCTTTTTTTTTTGAAGGATGGATAGATTTTTGTGTGAAATAAGACCTTTTTTTTTTTCCTGGAATATTTTTTGAAATAATTTGCAATGCTAAATAAAAAAAAAGTTGTATCATTTTTATCTGATATACATTGGAAAATATTGATTATTCTATCAAGAAGTATTCTGTTTGAAGCTTGCTTGCACTGCCTAAGAAAGTTACCAATGAGATAAAAATTTGCAGGCCTTTTTCCAATTTCTAGTTGTCTTCTCAAAAATCAGAGAGCCACTTGGCAGTGCTTGCCCTCGTTATTGAGAGAGAGATTTGAAAAGCATTATTATGAAAACATTATTTTTAAAAATAAATATTCCCATTGTTCAGGTTGATTGACTTTAGATAAACATATTGAGATAAGACTGTATGCCTACACCAAAGAACTGAAACAACATATATAATTTACAGACAATTATTCATAATAATTTAATTAGCTCTTTGTTTCCCCTTGATTCACCACTGAACTGTAAGACATTTTGTCATGAATCTGCAGAGAATGAAAAAAATCAGAAAAGTAGTGAAGCATGTATTTCAGAAAGTAATGAAATTTTTACACTTTCTAAGTAGTCTTTAACAGCCTGTCATCCAAGGGAAAATCCCCACGGGTCTTCTAATCCCAAACAATATTTTTGGAAAATCCTGTCATCTCTTCCTACTACAGCCTTCTATAATTGAGACTGAGAACAGGATTCAGTTAATCTTTGGGTCCACCTAAGTATTTATCACCCTTCAAGTCTGCCTTTCAAGGTGCCTATGTAAAGCTCACTGTTTTTTAAAGAGTAGACTGCTAAATCATGCTGTGCTGAAGATTTCTTTATGCAAACAAGATCTGTCTTAAAAATTGAAAAAAACAGAAAGCAGAACTATTTATTCCAAGCAAGGGAAACTCCATCTGCCTTTAATCAGTACATGGACAACAAAGAGATAGTACAGATTTTCAGACATATGCTTTTGCACAGATGTGTGAGCCAGAGATTGTGGGTGTGTAAGACACAGGCTAATACAGATCCTTGTGCATAAGTTTATGCCCATCCCCATAAATGGCAGACACATGCAGAATTGCCCTTCCTCACCTGTTTTTGTCCACAAGTTTGCACAGCCATTAGAATTTTTTTGTTTAAGTCAGTGTTATTCAGGGGTATCTCATAAAACAAAAAAAAATTTAGAAAATTGTTTCATGTTATTTCTTTAGGATGACTGAGGGAAAAAAAGGATCTTTTAAAAAGCCATTGACAGTGACAATAGTTATGAGGTTAACCTCTACTAACATGACCTCAATCTGAGAAACCTTTTCATCACCAGCTCAGATAGTAGAAAACAAAAATCATTATAGATCAGGTAGTTGTTCAGAAGTCTTAGAGGGCATGAATGGAATACCTCAGTCTATTTCTTAGTGCATAGATATGAATTCACAGTATGCAAATGCTTCTCAGGCTGTTAAAAGTCACTAAATTAGCTGTGATCAAGGGCTGATTAGGAATTATAAAGGATATTCATCTTTTTTCCTCATCTAAAAAAACACTTTCTACAGAATAGGGCAGAACTTAAAGGATGATGGTGGCTTCTTTATATGTTCATGGAGGTCAACAAAACGTGGGCCTGCACCTAAGGTTGCTGTGTCTGGCATCTGTCTCACAGCTGCTTTTGTACTTCAGTAAAACTTTGTAAATTTATGTGTGTTAAGCCATATCTGGTTGGAGCTCACATTTAACCAAACCTTGTTCCCGAAACAGATTTAGTATAAGAGAAGGAAACTTTTTGTTTCCTGCAGCAGTGTCATCACTCTCTTGCCAGGCCCACACTCTCTGTTCATCATCACCTGGTGGAGTAAGGAAACACATCCCAGCCATGAAACCTCCTGCACTGATCTCCCTGCTCCTTCTCCCTTTCCCTCAGCCCTCCTGAACTCTGCTCCTTCAGGAACATGCCTGCTTTGCTCTGTGGCTCTAGAATAATTTAGTTACAGCACTAACCTGTAACAGTACGAATGCTGTTCTGCAGAATTCCACCAAATTAATTTATTTTTAAACCATGTGTTTTAATTTTTATATTCAGCACATTTTTTAATGGGGAGTGTGGACAAGAGAGCAGTGGTCTTAAAATATTTTCCTTTGGTGTTCCAGGAGGTAGTAAAATAGCGTCATTTGTTTGTTTTTTTGTTGGAGGAAACAAAAAAGGAAAAGGAACAGATCACCCAGTTTACTTCTGCTGTATCCTTGGGGACTGTGCCTAGTATATCTGCACAATGCTCAATTAACATATTTCATGTTTTAGGAGGCATAAAGTTCCACTCCATGGGATGCATGGCCCTAATAAGCCCAGTGAGATGTGGCCAGACTTGTCATCTTAGTGGGCTTTCAGAAAACATGCTAAATTCATTGCCTTTTTCCTGTAAACCTGATTGTAACTCAGGTCTCAAGCTGAGAGGCAGCTGAATTAACCTAATGTGCCCACTTGACTCTCTCCTAAGTATCATGATAGATTTCTTTTAATCTGCTGCAGAAAATAAATTGCTGAAGAAAAAAAAATAAAGATTTGTACTCTTTAAAGACTAATCACTTTCAGGCACTGTATGGCAAACAGCAAGATTCAGAATGAATCCTTTCACTGCATTACTCATGACAGCTTACAACCCAGACTATTAAACATTCATCAATAAAAATTTAACATCCCATCTTCCCTTTGATATCCTCAACTGCTCCCTACATAAGACAACAAGAAGGCTTTCCACAGCTCAGTGTGATGGCAGGACATCAAAGCAGCCTCCACAGCCAGCCTGCTTCGAACAGTGTCTTGTATTTAGAAAGTAGAGTTGTCACATGGGAGGAGAAAAAGCAATGCAGGAGGTTCTCTCTGGTTTGAATATATATAATCCCTCCCAAGGGGTGCATTATGGCCATGTTGTGGCTAAGCAGCAAGTTGCAATTCACTTTTCTTCTCATAAGGATATGACAGACCACACAAAAGCAAAAAGAAGAGCTGGATATTTTCCTTTGTTAAGCAATGAGCACTGCTCATTCCTTTAACTGCAGGAAAAAAAGAACAGGCTTTTGCCTAAAAAATTACCAGGTTTTATTATATCCTGGATTGACAAATTTGTTGTAGCTACTGTTTGCTAGAGAAGTAAAGACTGTAAACAAATAAATCTCTTTGCTTTTCTACCACCTACAGAAGATTTGTACTTGCCATTGAAAAGCCAAGCAGGGAATTTTCAGTGGGCAAATTCAGTACAGCTGAACAACTTCCATTTTTAGCTACTTAACAGAAAAGAGCTGGAAAATTAGACCGTGACATAATCCTCTTCCAACAACTACTGGGCCTGTTGTACTTACTGTCCTGACCCTGACTCAAATCCCATTGTAAGAGCTCTGTGATGCAGGTAGGTTTTGGATTGGATGCTAAACTGAGCAGCCTTAGGGCCGACAAGCTTAGGCTTGTTCCATCTGCCTTTCTCCTGCTCCTACATCCTAACACTGGACATTTTTGCTGCCTGCTGTCCACCTGCAATGGCCTGGGGTTTCAGCAATGCTCCTGGCCAAAGCCTGCCTGTTTTAGGAGGAAAGAAGCGCCAGGAGCTGGAGAATAAATCCCACATCATACATTGTTTCAGTTGTTGTGTTCAGTCAGAGTTTTGCTATGAGGAGGGATGTATAAGGGTAAAAAGGAAGAAAGCAAAAGTAAGAAAGCAAGGCTTTCATGGTGGTAGTAATTCCTAGGTTTGTGAATCATTTGATTGGAAACTTCCAGTAGCTCAGCATAGATTTTGGTAGCATGTTACAGTATCAGTTGAAATAATAAATTGAATTTATGTTAGCAAAGGACATGGAAAGAAGAGCAAGTACAATTATGTCCGATTAAGCTGGTTTTGCTTAGTCTTTAGTGACCTGTTTAGCAGGTGGAGGGCTGCTAAGAAATCTTAGAAAGGACATGTTCTTTGTTGGCGTCTCTGTCATCCTGTGTTATCATCAGAGAACAGAAGTTGTTCAGATTGCACATGAGTTGCAACCATACCTGCTATGAGTGTTTGCTGTGGCCTTCTCCTCAGCTTCTTTTGTTTCACTCAAAATCCTTTGAGCTCTGTTCAATTATAGCACTAAAATGTTTGCAGAACAACAAGCTAAGTTAAAAATGCAAGAGAGGTGATATGTGCAGGGTTTTTTTTCTGTTCTTAGATTTAAAATAAATTTACAGTATTTAAAAATTTTCTATCGCAATAGAAGCAGCAACCAATATCTTTTACTGAACCAAAAAATTCTGTCATAAAGTCACAAGTATTTTATACAACAGTTAGTGGTCTAAAAATTAGTGGAAATTAATACATTTTCCTATTTGTTTCCCCCTTTTAAGAAGCAGATTTCAATGTTTAGTTTGGGTTTTCTTTTCAGTTTGGAAATGATTCTGTATTCAGTAACCTGGGATCTCGCTGTAATCTGCTTAAGGGTTTTCTATTGACTTTCAAGCTCTAGCAGTGAAATAAAATGGGGTGAGAGAATGAAATTATCTGGGTGAGACAAGAGATTTCATTTGATTTTGAGTCAAGAAGAACCAGGGAAGGAAAATCACACCTCTTTATGTTGCTTCAGAGGTGTAAAATCATGTCAATACCACCAGGGCAGGCACTGTGCTGAAATCCTACAACTGGTAGTGCAATCAGTCGTGCAACCACTGGCTATTTCAAAATGGCACAGTGCCTTCTATGTGTCAGACCACAATGTCATTTTTGTTTCAATGCCAGTTCATTCTGTGCTAGGATTGCCTTTGCAATGAACAGATGTCACAGAATCAGTCCTGAAATAATAAAATGTTTTGGATTAGAAGGGACCTTAAAGATGATGTAGTTCCAAAATCCTTGCCATGAGTAGAGAGCCTTCCACTAGATTAGGTTGCTCAGAGTCCCATTCAACCTGGCCTTGGACATATCTGGGAATGAGGCAGCTACAACTTCTCCGGACAATCTGTTCCAGTGCCTCACCACCCTCACAGGGAAGAGTTTCTTCCTATTCTCTAATCTAATCTAATCTAATCTAATCTAATCTAGAACTACTCTCAGTTTAAACCCATGCCCCCTTGTGCTGTCACTACATGCTCCTGTAAATAGTCTCTCCTTCTTTCTTGTAGGCCCCATGTGGGTACTGGAAGGCCACAACTAGGCCATCCAGAAACCTTCTCTTCTCCAGACTGAAAAATCCAAATTCTCTAAGCTTTTTCTCACAGGAGAGGTGCTCCATCGCTCAAATTATCTTGGTGCCTCCTCTGGACTTAATCCAACAGGTCCACGTCCTTCCATCCACCAGCACCCCCAAGTCCTCCTCAGCAGGGCTGCTCTGGATCTGTTCACTCCCTGGATTTTTACTGGGGCTGGCCCCAACCCTGCACTTGCTCTTGTTAAACCCCATGAGTTTCCCAAGGGCCCAATGCCTGAGCTTGTCCAGGTCTCTCTGGATGACAGCCTGTCTTTCAGGTGGCAAAAGCACCACTCAGTTTGGTGTCATCTGAAAATTTGGTGAGGGTGCACTTGATGCCTCTGTCTGTGTCATTAATGAAGGTATTAAATAACACTGGTCCCAATATAGAACCCTGAAGGACACCACTCATATCTCAGCAAAGATTATTCAGACTGAAAATTACTTTTCTGAAATTAATTTTCTGAAAATTTTGGACATTTCCCAGAATTTGTCGTGTTTTCATGAAAGTGATATGATTAAGCATACATTCCCTTCTGAGATCCTTTTCAAGAGAAATTTAAACAGGTAGGACATGATTCACAAATATAATTTTGCCAGGATAGTGAGAATAGAACTTTTCCTTTCTCAGAAGTTCCATATGAATTTTAAAGCCAGCATCCTTTGAATCAGTCTTTCTTTGCTCTTTCACCTAGTTTCCATTACATTCCTGAGCAAACCCAGTGCAAATACACACCATGGTTTTTGGTTCTTCAAATATGCTAATACTCTCTGCTAATGGGGGTGTGGTATGCAGGTTCAAGTCATGTGGATTTGATTAGTGAAACCTAATTGACTGAAAAGTGTATTATAAACATGCCTATTAATAATGACTTTTATTCTTTACCACTAAAATTGGAGCAGAAGGCATTTCTAATTTTAAACAGGACAAATTCTTAATATAAAAAGCACATGATATGCAGAATAAGGCTTTGCTGCAGGGCAGAACTGTATCTGTTACCTCAAATATGTAAGCTGTGACTATCATTTTAAAAGCAAAATGATCTCACTTTAATACCCATGCATCCAATTTTCATTCTCCTTAAGTAGATTCCAACTAACTGCAAAGCAATTTGAGGAAATTCTCAGCATTTTGGTCAAAATTCACACCTGTACAGAGAGACTGTAGAGACCATCTTGTCATTCAAGTCCCACTCCCATTCAGTGAATCTTGCCTCTACTCATTTTCTAAAAGATGATGAAAGGGGAAGGTGCTCAGCACCTCAGAAAAGCAAGCACATTTTTTGTAATAGTGGGCATTCACTGTTTTCAAGTGGCTGGGATAGGTGTTTTGCACAGCAATGAAAGAATTCTCTGGTTTAAAACCATGTCTAGTTAGTTATAATTCTACATGGAAGCAATTTTAGCTCTAAATTTGTAGAATGCTCTAAAATTCACATGATCTTTTCAAATTTGCACCCAGATGGAAGAATCAGGGGAAGTAAATTGTACCAGTACCATTAGTAATTTTAAGTGGCTTGAGGAATACAACAACAACAGTGGAACTGTAAGCTGTAACTGTATTAATGCACAAGTCAGTCAAAACTGAATTTGACATTTGTGCAGTAGAAACAGAATATAAAAATAACTCATGACAGTAGCATAATAAAAACATCAGTGATACTAACACAGCTGGTAGATTTCACCACAGTGAAAAAATTCTGCAGGCAACAGGGGCAAAAGAAGCATCTCAATACAGTGGGCCTCCTTTTCCTCTGGTAAAAGAAATTTAGGGTCAAGCAGTCTCTAACGTCGACCATCCATCTACACCTGAATGTTGTGGTGAAAAAGTCCTGTGTGTATAAAAAATGCTCTTGTAAACTTCTCTACTCTTGCATACTGCAAATCTGAACTAAAAAGAAAATGCAAAGTATAAAATTTTTCCACTCAACCACTTTATTCTAACAGCTGACAATCAAAAACACATTAGCTGCTGTCAGTCACCATCACAATTTTATAATATTGATATCTGTATAGCAGGAATTTAATCAACATATCAACTCATTTCACATATGTAAACACACAGAAGCTGATTCAGTCATGATAACCCTTACTATGCTAAAGATTTTCAAATAACTCAATTTTTACTCCTCCAGCTTCCACTGAAATATATTATGAATGAGACCATTTAAAATAATTGAAATCAAATCCTCAGTCTATAGATAGTGGAGTAAAAGCACAAGCTTCTGTGGAATGAAATGTATCACACTGAGAAAACCACAAATATCTAATTTTCAGTGCTTCCCCCAGGGGCAAAGGAGACCAGAGAGTTCAGGGCTGACACCTAAACCATTGCAGATCAGTGAAGTCAGTGTTGACCAACAGCAGTGAGGAAATGCAGTTCTCTCAAAAAATGCCTCCCTCAGATAACTCTGGATTTGAAACTCCTAACACACAGCCCTCCCTAAGATAACAGAGGTTTAGTTTAATTACAGCAGTGGTCCCACAAAGCCCTGCTTGCAGGAACCATTGGTTTGAAACTAGTCTGCCCAGGAGCAATCACTGGAGTGATCCAACAACCCATAACTTATCCTGAATTACAGCTGACCACCAGAGTGATACCAACAGCGCCCGTGCAGAGTCCTGAGCCAACTCTGCATTCCTCAGTTTGAATATTTTTGTGTGTTTGTTTCAATCTGAGACAAACTGCTTGAGATTCAAAAGTCTCTGTTAAGGAGTTGCAGCACAGTTGCTTAACCCTGTATTTGAGCTCATCATTCATTCACAGGCTTCTCCTCCCAGGGTAAATTTGGCACAGAATGTGCTGGTCCAGGGATTTCTCACTGCTCCCACTGTTCACATACAGACTTTTCACACTGAAGCACTTGGCTGGTGTTGAGCTCTAGACTGCCACGAGTGCCACTGAACTTACTGGGATGCAAACATGCCAATGAGGGAGAAATTCTGAAAGCAGAAATGAAGAACTAGCAGGCATTTAACACAAAATATCTGACCAGCACATGTTTATATACAATGAGCTGTCAGCAATAAAAGTAAAAGTGGGCAATATAATGTTGAAATGTTCATTTTTCACTTAATTTTTCACTTGTTTCATTTAGTGCAAAACAGTTGTTTTGAAGGAACTGTCGGTAAACCACTGTTTTGATATTTTACAAATATAACCAAGGCCCTGTAACAAAACCACAAAGCCTTCTGCTGTGAATGTTGCCCATTATTTGTTGAAGTGTTATTCCCCATACAGCTGGAAGTGGGGAAGAGAGAAAGTACTATCATAAACAATGATATTAAGGCACAAAATCACAAAAAGTCACAGCTCTATATCTAGGGTGACACTGGTCTTAGAGATACACCATCAACAGAAGACAGTCCATAGGCCAGAGCTTAAAGTCAGAACTTGAAAAACAAGTTGGTTACACTTTATGTTAAAAATTCATTTGAAATTGTTATAGAGGGTTAATATGTGGTTAACAGATATTTAACACATATTGTAAGCTCTTGTAGCTTTTTTGGTGATTATACAAGGCTGCAGATGTTCCATGTACATCAGCAGAAAGTGATGGATGGTTATGAGTCACATTTGACCCTCCTATAGACAACCTATAATTATTTATTAAACACCCACTAATCTTTTATGAACTTTTCACACACTACATATGGATTTCTTGGTTCCAGAGCTGACTAGCTGTCATTTCTCAGAACACTCAACTTCCACAATTATAAAACAAAGATGAGGAAATTTGAAGTTATAGACCTTATAAAAATGCTAACTAAAGTTAAGGTTCTGTGGCATGAGTTGTACAAGTCAATCTGAGCTACACAATTCATGCCTCCTCCTTATAACAATTCAATATATTTATTTATCACAGAAGAGCTCCATGATACTTAGTTTTTGTGTAATAAATTCACAATCCTGGTTAAAGGCTCACTGCCTTATTTGGTATAAAATATCCACACAACAGTCTGTACAAATCCAGAACTAAGAAAAAAATTATGTCTCCTTTATGTATATGGAGACATGCAAAGATAAAGGACCACATTTTCCTGGGAGATCTTTGCCTTCACCTGCAGCTCATACTTTGTATACACTGAGGAAAATGCCTGGGCTCATTTCTAAGATAAGGAATGCAGAGTAAAATCCAGTGCTCCAGTTTCCCATCGCTATGGGATATAGTTGTGCTTTTACAACAGGATCATCCTGTCACTACTTGTGAATATCAGACGTATATTTAGATAAAGTCATCAAAAATTCAGGGCTGAGGACACCTGGGATATATATAATCCCATTCTCTTTGTGTGGGATCTTTGTAGGTCTGCCAATCCCAACTCAAAATAATAAAAAATGTGAACCAGGCCTCAATTTTTTTTTTTTTTACTTCAGTTTTTCTTTTTGAACCACCTTAAAAACCTATTAGCCTTTATCAATAAATAATCTTATTTTCCAAGCTTTGCAATCACATCGTCCAAGTATAGAAGTTAGAACCTTGCTTTGCAAGTTTTTAAATGGAAGCTAAATTACTTCTGAAAAAACCAGCAGCCTCAAGACTTTCTAGAAAACCAAAGGAGGTGGAGATAATGTATTTTTTACCACTCCTGAACATAAAATTTTCTTCCCAGTTAAACCAGACATTCTGCTTATCAGGTAAATAAATTTGAATTATGCCCAACTCCAAGGAAATCCAGGGACCACACAGTACAGATTTTCTTGAGTCAATGAAAATTAATGTAATTTCCACAAATTTCTGTATGCCATCAAGACCCATCCTAGCATTTTCATAATTTTTATTTTTGGTTCAAAGAAGAATATAAAAAAGGAAAAGAAGCTGAACTATTTTTAACTCAAATTAACTGATTTTGATTGAAAGACTGGGCAAAGCTCCAGTGGTGAAGTGTGTGTTTTATACAATCCAGACTGCTTTGCCCTTTCCTTCACATAATGCTAATGAGTCACTTGAAAATCTGAGCAGTGAGGTGTGCTATCATTTGGGTTAGTCTATTCCAGTTTTAAGAAGGATTACGGATTGGGAACTACAGCTCTGCTGAGGTGTGGAGCTGCATTAATGGGTTTATATGTAATACTAAATCACTAGACCTGTTCCTGCCATTCTTAAGTATCAGACTGCATTTGATTCCCTTCTCAAACAATTAGCCCAAGAATCTACAGTGCAGCAGAACAGAAAAGAGCAAAGGGGAGTCATCAGGTGTTAAGCAAGAAAATGCCTGTACACTCTGCCTATACCATGTAAACAACCTGATTTTTGCAAACCATCCAAGAAGGAAATCAAGGCTGAGTACATTTCTTATATCCTTATGAGCCAAACAATATTTTTATCTCTTGTCTTCAGGGGAAAGTAGTTAACACAATTGTTTGGAATAATTTTGCATGGAGATGCTATATTAAAAATTTATAATATTCTGGAGTAACTCTTCAAAGATGACAGTGGTCCTGACTTTGGAACAGGAAGGCTGCACAGTTAGCTCGTTCACAACAGGTATTCTCCAGTAGCTAAACTGCTATGTTTCCTCATGTAAACATGGACACTAATGGATTCTCTTCAGATGATTAATCCTATTTATGCTACTTTTATCCAAGGGAACAGTTTCATTCTCAACTAAAACTGATCTGAGTCCATGCTTCTGTCAAAAGGGACGGTCCCTTCTCATCCTTCAGTTGCATATGCCTGCTAATTTTCTCTTGTAAACATTTGTGTTTGTATGATTGCCCACGGATCCAAAGGAAAGAAGAAAATTAATCCAAGTCTGAAAAGGGATATTTTTCAGCAGGATCAATATCTGATCTTCCTGTGCACAAAGTTCTCTAAGATGGATGCTGGTAGAATAAAAGATATTGCAAGTGCAATAAAAGTGGGGATATCCCATTTAGTATCCGTGTGAATTTGTATCAGTTGAAAGTAATAATGACAGTGCACCCTGGCATAATTTCTCTTTTTTTTCTTTCCTTAAGATATATCTTTCTCTTGAAATTATAACATAAAATATTATAAAAATTATAAAACATAAAATTTATAAAACAAACAATTTACATAGGAACATAGTATTCAGGTGACTTTTTTCTTTTCCCCATGAGTAGAAACTTTTTGCTACCAAGATGAATTTTTGTAAAATTCAAAGCTTGATTTATACATTAGGTCCAAAATGTAGGTCATTTAATGTTGGCAAGACAAAAGGGACACTCACTGAGTGACTGGCTGCTGTCAAGGCTTCATTGTCTGTCAGCTAAATAAAACTTGATGTGCCATGCCTGGAAAATTGTGTCAGGCAGGGAACATTCATAGCACTTTACTTTAGCTCCTAACTCAGGTGAGGAAGTAATAAATTATTATCTGGATCCTATATATATATGCACTAGAGAGACAGAAGCTTCTCTGGAGCTCAAGTCAAAGCTTAATGAGGGTACTGTAAATGACCACAGAAATCTCTCCTTTTTACTTGTGACTCAAGAGCAAGACTTGACTTAAAGGGAAAAAAAATAAAGCTTGAATTTATCACGTTAATAAAAAGAATGAATGATGTATCTTAGACCTTATTGGAAAGAGTTATATAGTCCCAGGTTTCACACTTGATTTGTTTGAAGAGACTGGGTGGAAATGAAATAAGACAGAGAGAGTGAAACTCGTAAATCATAGGAATTAAGGATAAGGAGGAGAAGCTTTGCTTTTCAATTCCACAAGCTCTATAAAGGAAAATGGAATTTTCAGAAATCCAAGACCAAATCACCTTTGAACAAAGTAATCATTTTGTCAAGGAGGATTCTTCCCTAGTCTTCTACCGAGGTCTCTCTATCAAAAGAAGACCACCAAGAGCGCTGCACCAGCATTTTCTGGCTTCTTGATATTGTTCTAGATCATCAGGAATCTTGAGGTTACAATCATGAAAGCTGCTGTTACTCTCCCTCTTTTTTTTTTTTTTTTTTGTCTTGTGGTTTTAATTAGCTGAAAGATGGAAAAGGCTTTTATCATTTGATTATAGAGTGTGAAAGTGTATTGTATGTACATGAATCTCTATGATCCTGTAACATTTACACAAGGAAGACGTCAGATAAGCATTTGTGAAATAATCTCATAAATATACACCAATATTGAGTTCTAAACTAGTATTGAGACCAGCTCATTGATTTCTTCACAGTCTGATTTGCATAATTTTAGAAAATGTTAATTTTGTGGTTATGAACAGTAGCCTATCACATGTGGCAGCATTTTCTAAGTGTTAATTTTAAAAATACTTTTAGTATAATGCATAAAAGGGAGTCTGTGTTTCTTTGATCAGCAATGTGTTTCAGGAATCTTTCAGAGTCCATCTAATTATAAGCAGGTTGACCTGAAAGCCCTGAGCAAGCATGGACTCACACAGAATTCACATCCATTCCCATGTGCTATTACATCTTCACAACTGGCCTTGTAGCTGATGCAGCATGATAAACAGACTTGTTTTCCTGCAGAGAATGCACCTAAACTTTCTATTCTCTTGGTTACACTGGCCCCACACCAAGCACTATCCCAAAAACTTCAGATATACATTTAATGCAAGTACAAATATACATTTAATGCATGTGCAGCTAAAAAAATAAAGTCATGGGTGCCAGCAGCATACAACCAGTTGCCTCAGGCCACTAGAGGCTACTGTAGCCTAGTAGTAATACTCATTTTCTAGACTATTCTGCCATATATTGTTTAAAAAGAGAGGGCATGGAAACAAGCAGGGAATAACACACTTGATAGAATGAAGTAACTTGAAAAAAAAAGAAAATTAAGTACATCTATAAAGAACATTTTTGCCCACTCCAAAAGATTTCTACCAAGAGTCTGAACAGTGGCATTAATTAAAAACAGAAATTGTTTTTTACTACATAAATTAATCAGTCTTTGAATTACCTTACACTCAAAGTATTAGAGAAAAATTCAGAATTTCTCTTTCCTAACCCTCAAAACCTCACAAATCATCCTGTTTTGTTCTCAAACAGGTTTCTAAACAAACACAGTAGGAACAACCCACTGTTGCCGTAGGCTTTGGTGAATCCTTTAAACCAAGGTAAATGATACTAGATTCAGATTAGAACCCCTTATGTCTATTTTATATTCTCTCTCATTTTCTCTAATTTGTATTTCTCTCTCTCTCTTATAGACATCAGAGAGACTCAGGCTGATAAGTTCTCTATATGCTTTATATTGTTTTTGCTCTGTTTTCCTTCAGATGCAATAGCACACCTTTTTAGTTACAAAGAAAAAGTGCATCTACATGAAGCAAACTTATCTGGACGCAGAGAAGTTATGTGCATTTCTAGTACACAATGGCTCCAGCACTCATTTCTGAGACCTCAACAGTTTCTTATAGCAAAAAAGAAGTGAGAAAATACCTTCAACAGTTTGCATAGTTTATCTTCTTATCCAGGCTAAGATTTCGGGCATCTGACAAGTGAGTAAAAAGCATGATATAAAAGTAATCATTAGCAGCATTATGTAGAACTTTTTATGAACATATTTAACATTATCTCCCAAGGGAGATTTTTAAAATGAGAGATGACCTGCTGCAAAGGGAATAGAAAGGGCACAAGGCAAAAAAGGGATTAGGAACTCTAAAGCTAATTAATTAACATCAAATTGTTGCTGCAAATTTACTTATTATTCAATTCTTAAAGAATTTGCACAGATTCACCTACTAAACCAGTTCTAGGACATTAACCATATTCTATGTATTTTAATGCTGACATTAGTGGTCACTCCGAACCCGTATTTTCTCCCTACGTTGTGTTTGTACAGTAGCCAGCATGACAGAGACCTGCTCGTGGGCTGGGCTTTCAAGCACTAATGTCTTGCAAGTGAATAATTCAGGGAAGATGATAGTGCAGGGGCACTAGTACAGGGAAAATTCATTCATGTTTTTCAAACTCGTAGGTCACTGGTCCAACTGACAGCAGTTACCAGATTTTATTCACAATATTTTTAAAAGCTACCTGCTCTCAGTTAACTGCTGTTTCAGAGGTTTCCAATTACACTGTCTGAAGCAAGTGTATTTTCCCTCCAAGATGGTTTTATCTTATCTTGTTTTAACCCCTGTTTTCCAAATAGGCTGTGAAGATAGCACTGCCAAAATAATCATGATAGTGTACTTTAATGTATAGGGGTTATCAACATCACAATATGGATCAGAAGAGAAACTGGACCACAACTTGTGCAGGGATTTATCACCAGCTGGTCTGTTAATGATAACTTGATAACTTCAGAGACACATCTCACTCCTGGCAAATTCCTGCTAGGGCAGGGCACTGCAAACCTCAGCCTGGACTGGGGCCCATGCCCTGCTCTGCTGCAGCAGGCGCTGCCTTGGCCCCTGCCCACTTTGGGCTGCAGCAGGGGACAGGTGCAGAGAGGTGGGCACTGTGTGCTGGCAGCTTCTGTCTGGAGAAGGTCCAGAGCCAGAGGCTGGCTGAGCTCTCAGAATCCAGATGGAAAATCAGAACAGACATTAGAGGTGTGGGAGGCTCTAAACAAAGGCTACCTCTGAATATAAGTCAAGTTTTGAGTTACACATGCTCTGATTAGGACAATAATGAGTTGTCAGTCTCCAGGGCAAAAAAAAACTAACCCTGGATTTTTGGATCCAGTAACTGGTTTTGAGTTACTCATTAACCGATATTTTAGGATGCTTCCAGAACATTGTGGGCCATAATGTGTGTTCCTATGAATAAAAAAAAACACCAAAGGAAAAGGAGCTGCATGACACTTTACTAGTAGTAAGTTTGGCTTTAAAACATCATTAACATAAATTACTGCCAAGTTTCATAAGGGCTTTCTAGGCCTTGACACTACCTCAGAGCAAAGAAATGAACATAATGTTAATATCTCTCATTCTCGGGGTATAATACCGGCAGTTTGCAACACTTTTGGGCTCCCACTCCTGAAGTTTTTGGTGACCTATGCTGGCCTGTGCTGAAGTACTTTGACAAAGATGGACAAACTTAAGCATATGCCTAACCAATTTTTCAAGTTTGGATAGACTCAAATGTAATCTGCTATAGCTCCCTGAAGGCTAATTTGTACTAAATTTGAGAGAGAACATTCATATTATAAATAGAAAACAGACCTAACTCAAAAATTCAGTGACAGTTTAGCCTTTGGGGTGTTGTGTCAAAATAGGATAATTATAATAGGCAAAACTGGAGAACTGCTGATGAAACTAATTTCTATTTCTTGTTGAACTTCAGTCTCAGAATATGATACTCTAGTTCTTACTAGAATATATCCCTGTGGTAAGAAAATCATCAGTGTTGGCACTGGAGTTTTCAGTTGATGATCACATAAAGGATGGTAGTAATAACTCTGATTTTAAGCATCTTAATAACCAAATCTCATAGACTGTTATAATGATTCGTTCTAGGATATCAATAGGGAGGAAAAAAATTTGAAGCAAAACACCTTAACCATAAGTCATTCGAATGACAAATGTGAAACAGATTCAAAACCTTATATCCATTTCTTTTTGGTGTTATGTGAAGAGTCTTCTAATCTGGAGAGGTTCCTGGTACAGGGGCTGTAACTGTGTAAACCATGGACATATTAATAACTATAACTGCATAGTCAGCCATTAGGAGCAGCTCATATTTTAAGAGGTGTCAAAATAAGTTTGGGTGCCTCAGTATTCACAAAAAGGATGCTTCTAAAACCACTAACTTTTTAAAATGCAGATGGATAATTATAACCCGTTTATAGCCAGTCATACTAATACAGTTAAAATTTAGAATATATTTATGCACACAAGATTATCTGAAAAGGTGTGTGAAGTAATTTTTAGTGAGAGATAACAACTAGACATTTGCATTTTGAAATTATTTCATTTTCACCCACATGTGTGTAACTTTAAGTGTCTATTTCAAGAAATCTTATCCATCACTTACAAAGCCCACCACACTCTTTGATGACTCTTTAATCCCTGAGAGGAGCAAGGAGTAAATCTTTTAACTACATAATACAACGAAAGGAAAATAAAGAGTTTTTAAAATTCTTCCACATTCTAAAGACATGGGTGAAACAATCCTGCTGAGATGGTGGCTGCCAATTCACTCTGGTTTTTCAATGTTATTCCCCTCTACCCCTTTGCAACTGGTTTTCAGACTTCCCTGCTGCTAAATTTGGTCTCACTACTGTCAGCTAGTGATTTTTACCTTGTTGCTACATTTGTAATGAAAACAATGGCAAAATCCAACTTTAGGGAAGATCTTCACATGGTATTAATGTCTATCACCTTTGAAAGTCAGTACTTCTCACCATGCAAGTGCTAACTATGTATATCTCCACAGCTAATCTTCAGGATCTGAAAGGATAAAAGCAAACAGGGCTAAGAACCAACCTATCTGTTATAACTTTCACTGACCAAATCCCATGTTTTCATTAATTGTAAAGAAAAAATATGAATAAAATGTAATGTGCCAGAATAGCATTAAAAGAAAGTGCAGTGGCATTAATGCTTTTGGTTTTCATTAAAATCAGAGGACTGAAGAAACTGAAACGTCTTCAATATAACCCCTTGGTTAAATCAAAATTCATTGAGAGGCAAAGAATTTAAAATAATGCACTGTTGTAGCAGATAAAACACATAGTGATGATTTAAAGCAACCTCTTGTTAACAGTGATACCTATTTACATATTTGTGAACATAAAAGCATCATTTGTAACTTGTATGAACATGTCCTCTGTATCATTAGGTTTCAGAGACAGTTTTCAACCTAACAGAAAGAATGAAACTTCAATCACAGTCAGCTGAGTTCAGCCCAATGCAGGAGGAACACTTCACAATTAATTCTCTTGGCCCAGACACAGATGCCTGGAAAATACATTAAATAGGTCTGCTAAAACATTATTTGCCCTTATTAATGCTGAAGTCCCATATTTCGTATTCTCTAATCAACAATATTTCCCACAGACTAAATTAGATTATTAAAGTTCTTAAATACCTTTAAATACCTCATCTTAGTTCTTCAAACTAATTTTACTTCCTCAGACCAAACCTCTCCCTCTCATTGCTGACAAATTCACCATGTCCAAAATTTCTCCTACTCTAAAAATTTTGTTTACTTAGTCCAATGTAAAGAATGTATTTTATTACTTCCTGATTTCCTTCAAATAACAATAAATAGTGAATGCCCATAGTCAATTTTGAAATATCATTATTGTTTATACAAAATTTAACAAAAAAAATCAAAGGATTCCACAGCTGAATTCATGAAACCAAATATACAAATCTAAGCCCTGTTCCTAAATAATCACACAAAGAAATTAATACAGAACACTTTTTCCCCTCTAACTACCTTACTCTAATGCCTCTTATTCGAGGGTTTCTTTTAAAAAGGAAATCTGTGGCAAGTAGTATTTTCCAAAAAGAGTAGTTGTTGCATACCCACAGCAGTTGCAGGCAGCAACATTCATACACTCTGTAGCTGTAATGTCCACTTGATTTCTACACCTTTCCTCAAGGACTCACTGTCTGCATGGCAAATAAGCACAGGTTCTTGCATTTTCATTGCACTTGTAATGATAATCAAGAGGCAAAAAACAAGGACTAACCTATCACAAGTGTTATGATTACTGTGTAATTACTGAGTTTCTAATAAACAGACTTCAGATTAACTCTATTGAAATAAAAAAGGAATTATTTCAATAAACAAACATAAAAAACAAATCTATTAACGGGTATAAAAGGAGCATATTCTCTCAGCCTCACACTTGATTGATGCATTCCACAATGAAATCAACATAACAAGGCTTTTGTTTTCTTTGTGTCTGTCATTTTACAGCTTTGACAAGTAAACATTGTTTAAGGAAAGAAATGTAAATATAAAGAGGTCTGGTTTAGCTACCAAGGCTGGAAAATCAGACTGACTAAAACAGGATGCAATCACAGACACTACCTTGCATGCTGGCTGCACTCTAGGCCTTGGAAATGGCAATGGCTGCTCTGATTAAAGGTGTCACTTGTTCACTGAGAAAAATCATGCCTGCCAACACGAGGGCTACCCAGAGAGAGGCATAAGAATGTGGCAGTGCAGCAGAGACAGTAAGCTGAGAGCCAGCAGGGCCCACACAAAGGGAGATTTTACAAGTAGGAGAGTGATGAGAGAGCAGTTACACAACCTGGATTTGCATACTGCCCCAAAAGAAGTGAGAGAGACTGGAAAGTAGCTCTCACACTGAAGGAAAGCCAGTGTAGCCAGCAGCTAAAAGAAAGCTTTTATTGCACAGTGTTGGAATGGAAAGACAAAGCAAAATCTCAAGGTTGGATGGGGACAACCTAATGGAGATTTAATAACACTAAAGAGGAGAAGGAGGGGGTAACAAAGCAGTAGGATAGCCCAGTGGTAGCCATGTGGGCTCCAGGAAAACACTCCTGGACCTCTGGAACAGCCTGTTTAGCAGCAGCTCGTTACAGCCCTGGGGGATATGCTTGTAATGTGTCACTGCTTGACACTGCAGCCTGTCAGATACAAGGACAACGTGCCTCCCTCCCTCTCCAGGCCTTTCTGGGACTCTAACATGGCTGTTCTCTCCAGCCTGGGTCAGCTCACTGGGATATTAACTCTGACTGGGGCATGCCTACAAGGGGGCTCAGGCCTGCACTTTGCTATCCTCTTTGGGCATATCTGTGTAAAAGAGGTACAGCTGTGTGTATGCCAGGCTCAAGTGGAGAAATAAATACCTTCTTAAATATTCATTTTATTTTGTGTTCAAATGCCCCCTGCACTATCAGAAGCCAGTCAGATGCACCAACACCAAAGAGACCCTGGGAGGACACCAAATTATTCAGTGACATCAGCACTGTAGCCATTTACCATTCTCAGCTGCTCCTCACTTCAATACTGAGAACTTTTTTGAACCCTACTTTCATAAAAATATGATGAGATTATGTTAATTTTTAATGGACAAAGCAAATAGGTCTCACATTTTTTATCTTCTTTATATTTTGTTACTCTTTTAATGTCATTCCACAATGTAGCAATGTCACAAAATGCTTTATAACTGCTGCTATAATGAAGGAAGATTTGGAAAATTGGTATTTCATACTGAAACAGTTATGCTTTTTCCAGACTCAAGGGTTTTGTTGTTTTGTTTTCTTTAATTAGTTCAGCATTTCCTTAATAATAATTTTGACTTTTATGATAAAGTAAAAATCAACATTAAAATATTTAATGTCAAATTATATTTTTCTGATAATTTATATTTTCCTGAAAATTTGCATTTCTTTATCCAAATTGAAACTTTAAAAGGGTGTTATTTCTTGTACAATTAAATGCTGATATTTTGGTTAGCTTTACACTTCCATTTATTGAAGAATGTCACAGTAACTTAATGGTGCAGTCGCTGACATACAGGAGTGACATCCACTCGAATGTGACTTTTGTGGCACTCCCTGCAAAGCGTGCTGACTCTTTCAGCTCAGCTCATGCATATATCCATAATTCTGGTCAGAATTCATGTCAGTGCCAGGGGTTAGATCTGCACTTGTAGCAAGGGAGGAGGAAAGTGACACCTGGTTCATGCCTCTAATTTGGATTTTGGAATGAGAGTGAACAGCTGGTAAACCTATTGGCTTTTCTTAATACGGCACCATCAAGGCTTTCTAAAAATGTGGTATGATGTGTGGGTCAGGCTGTTTTCTTTGCTGTTTCTATCACCAAATTGCTTTTGTACAGATTTCCATATTCTAGACTGTGTTAATTATGCATTATGAAGTTTCTGTGAACAATTCCTGGTAGCTGAGCCACTGTTCATTTTGACTTGACATATGGGTCACAAGCATCCTTGATTAAGTAACCATGTCAGTAAGCATCAGCTACTCAGAATAAATATGATTCTAAATTAGGAATTCACCCTCTATCTTCTGTGATACCTGTTTCAAAACTGTAGAAATAATAAAAGCACTTGTTCCAGAAAGCAAATACTGGAAAATCCTTGAAAGTTGAAATTTCTAATATTGAGACAAGCAGCCAAGAAAAACAATGAAGTATTCCTACCACACTGTGTTCATACCACTCCTGTGCTTATAAGCATTTGTCTGGAGTTCAGAATTCTAATTTTTGTTGCATGCAAATAATGTCAGATTCTCAGTGGGTTTTCCTATACGAAAAAAGATTTAGAAACAAAAATGTTGGAATAATGAAAATATCTGATATGTGACAAACATTAAATAGTGTGTCACAAAATTTTATATGACATGCTGAATTTTGAAACATTTGGGATGATTACTGATAGCTTTTAGATTTTTCAACTCTTTTTTTTACTTGCAAAGAGTTTCTAATGGCTCATTATCTTTGGATATCTTATCACAGCCTTTATTTGATTTTTACTGCCAATAACAGGGTCACAGAACTACATGATAAAAGAAGGATATAAATAAATATGTATGCCACGCAAGACAAAAAAAAGAGAGACATTACAGAGCAGTATTCAGGAAGAGAATGGTGGTGCTGCATACATGAATGATACTGGGCTTGGTGAGGCACAAAGGTAAGAGCAGCCCTCCCCTTGCTGCATGGAACGATGACTGGAATTGACCCTGATCCAAGATTAGCAGTCAGGCGTGTCATTGGAAACTTTTACATAACCATATGACAGATGTCACAGAGCATACACGGGATGAATGCATCCTAAGAGTCAGGATAAGCTGCACTTAAAACTGATGTGCAGTCCTTCTGCTTCCTGGGATTAAGTGAGACGAGTTGCAGGGTGTGCTCAGTCACTGCAGCACACATTTGAACCGATTCTCTCATCTTCTCCTTTCAAGCAATTCAGCACTGGTGCTCTTACTGTATGTACTTCCAATTGGGGGAAAACTAGTTGAAGGGTTTTTCAGATTATAAATTTGTTTCTTTTTTTTGATTGATTTACTTTGATTGTTTTGCCACAGAACACCAATGTATCAGGGAATCAGTCACCTGCAATAAAATATTGCCATCTCCAGGAAGCAGTTATTCTGCACCTGCAAGGCACCTTACATTCTAAAAAAATAAACCCCAAAAGCTGATAAATTTGGCAACATAAGAAGTAGTTATATAGATAAGGTCCCAGAATTTTGTTCTATATAATGAGAAATGCTTGAAAATCTCTCACAAATTAGGATTGTTTCATCATTTATGCAAAATTACAGCATTTTCTAAACACACTCCCAATATATAAAACTTGTGGATGAGATTAGGATTAATGTACACTCAATTTCAAGGTAGAATTTGAAGCTCTCTCTTGCTTTTACCCCTGTAAATATCAAGGTGATCAAGAACTTCAAAATTAAATGGCCAGTCATTTGATTGGCCTGTGATTTAACTTGCATTACCACTCAGATTTCTTGTTGGAGAAAACTGTAGTCATTCACAGTAGGAACAAATAAGAACAGACAGTGACAATACAGGAGCAGAGAACTGGCTGCTTGTAGAAGCAGTGCTCAAGAAACCACAGAAGGTGTGCACATGAAACTTAAGACTTAGTCTAGTACTTCTATTTCATGTCATATCAGTCAGAGTTTTTAAATTCAATGTTGTGTTTCACAAGGGAGTTATGGACTTTTGAACTTTGCAAGAAAAGTCAGACTTGATTTACTTTTGCCATTTAAACGGCTCACAATATAAAGTGTCAACTAAAATTTCCATATTTGTATTCCATGTAGACTCTTTCCCACATCTAGTAATAGACATATAATAGTATGAACAAATGGAGAACTGTAAGGAGACCAATCCTTATACTAAACAAGAATTTGATATTTTGAATACGTGGATTTATGCCAGTGCAAAACAAATTTTTCAAGTACTGCATCAACTCAACCTCCTACTTGGCAAATGAAATTTTAATTATATAATAAGACCATAAACAAAGTTTTGTGTTATACCCTTAGCATAACAATCATAATTTCTTCTCTGAAAACAAAATATTTAAATTGCTTCTGCTATTCCTTTTGGTAAAGGAGATGTGACATGTAATATGCAATACAAGAAAGAGCTAAGCTTCTCTGAATCAGCTGAATCAGCCCTGCTGACCAAATCAGGGAACAGAAAACTTGGAGTGCTGATAACAACTGCAACTTTGATGGCTTAGGAAGGAAGGAGAGGGAATCCCTTACAAAGTCTCTCAGGAACGGTTTGTGTGAATGAAAAGAAAGCACTTTAAAAGCAGCATCTACCTTTCCATCCACACAACCTCATCACAAGTTAGGAAGCAGATGTCTCTGCAGGATCCTCCACTGAGCAAACAAGAGAACATCCATAGTCTGTTTTATATATTTCTAAATCACTTGTTTGTTTGATAGTACTGACTGATCCCTCAGACTAATTTAAAGTCCTTGGATAAAAACTTCAATTACAAGGAGAACAAAATGTAAACAGAACTTGAGATACCTATTAAACTATTTAAGTATAATGTAACATTACAGAGTATAAAAGCATCAACAATCTTTCACTGACAAATCAATTTTCAACTAAGAAAAAAAATTCCTTTAAAGCTTTAAACAATGAATTTCATTTGAGATTATAGAAATCCCCTATTTCCAAGTCTTGGAAACATGGAGTAAGTCTAAGAAATTGTCCCACTGACAGCTGTTTTTTATGACTCCCAAAGATTCAGACCCATGCAAAACCCTTGGAAAATATTAAGTAATATTTCTGAAACTTTCATGCAGGGGGCATACGGATTTCACTGTGTGAAAATCTAAGTTTTATGGTAAGAGAGATACAGAGTTAGGTTAAGTAAATACTCTTGTTTGTGCTATATTGCACTGAGATCTCAATGGTTTCAATTAAAGTCATAGAACTCACAGACAGGTAGGATTATAGGAAACAAACATGTCTTTCTTAGGCTAAAAGTTACAGGTTTAACATGGACTGAAATACCAGAGGTTTTCAAATTCTGGCCAGGCCTTGTGCTTGTAGTTCTCTGAGTTACTGCCGATAGAACATATTTCTCCACTTACACTCCTGTTACAGTCAGTGGTTATGGCTCATAATCAGCAATACCTACTGCAGATAACAGATCTAAAATAATCAGCAAGAGCACCTATATTTTCATCACTCTTCCAACAATTATAACTATAAACAGAGCTGGTCGTAAGTTTGTGTCAGAGCTGAAACTAAACTTATAGTATTTGCCCCTTTTCCATCCTCCTGTGCTACATCAGGAAGCTTCAAATTAGAATTTTAGCCCTCCCATCCCATTCATACAGATGCTGAGCAGCCTGCAGCTCTCTCATTACCACTACCCCATGCTCACATGTTCTCTGTCACACAGCAGGAGACAGACTGAGCTGTTGCATACGTCCCCAACAGCAGCCTTATTTCAGGCAATCCTGTATTTGGCAAATGAT
Organism: Melozone crissalis; assembly: GCF_028551555.1. NCBI lineage: Eukaryota > Metazoa > Chordata > Aves > Passeriformes > Passerellidae > Melozone > Melozone crissalis. The sequence continues at coordinate 23,672,497 of NW_026535797.1, read as the reverse complement.
GTTTATTAGGCTTGTGGGCTGCAACAATATCTAAGCCTTAAATGCCCTTGAGAAACATGGAACAGAGACTATCTTCTTGTGAAACTTATATTACATGAAAATAAGTATGAGTGAGCGATTTGAAATCCAAAGGAGTTCTGCTATCTGCTTCAGTGGAGCTGGATTTCAGCAAGAGCCTATGAATGTACATCTCACAAACTGTAATACTCCCAGGCCATATGCTCTCCCTCGTTGCAGACACTCATGGTGGAGGCAAAGCAACACCGAATCACTCAGGGCTCTTCCTTTTTTACCAAACATAGGCACATCCCTCCCTGTGAGTCTTGCCCACCACGGGAGGGAAGAAATCAGTGTTGTGCATGTGGCCTTATAGATATAATCCCTCAGTGCTTTGGTGATCAAAGATACATCAAACTCTGATCCTCCTGGGCCGTGCTACTCCCTCGACTTGGTGTCATTACTGTCACAGGAGCTGCATGGCATCTTTGTGCCTTCACAGATATTTGTCTTGTACTGCATGGAACCATGCAAACAGCTGAAAGAAGCTTCTTTTGGACTATAACTTTGCCTCCCAAAAGAGACAAGGGCCTCATAAGGAAAGCCCTTGATCTTGGGGGAGAAAGGATAATTTTAATGTACTAATCTAAATGCCCAAAACCACAGGGGTAGATTTGCTTCCTTATCTGTGAAGATAAAGATTAGTTAAGATGAACTTGCCTTTGCATCTCTTACATATTTTAAGGCACTTAGCCTTCATGTGGATTACTATTCCCAACAGTGTGTTGTGAAATTTGTCAAATGAAATACTTCAAAGTGTGGAATTGGCAATTTTTTATTGTCAGGTATGAAACCGTTATTTAGGTTCTACCTTTTATTAAACTCCAGGGTTCTCCTATTGTCCCTGATGAAATTATACTGCATCAAAATTAAGGCAAAGCTTTTTACTGGGAGCTGTGCTATTTCTCATTACTTGGTAGTGCTAATGTTTAAATTCTAAGTCCTCTTATTGCTGATTAAACCTCCAAAGACTACAGGAAAATTTCTGCTTCGCTGCTAGGAAAGAAGAAATCCAGCACAGTTTGTACCAAAGAGATCACTTGAAGAATGTACGTAAGGTTACTGCATTAATGAATAAAGCAAAGCATTATCATTTTTAATAGGAATTAAACAGCTAGAGGGAGAAGTAGGGCAATGCTGTGATCAGTGCAAAGAAAAACAATCTAACCATTTTAATTAACTGTATTTTAATAGCTTTAGTTATAATTGAATAATTTAAATACCAAGGGAAATAGTTAAATCTCCTAAAAGCCTTCTTTTTATTTACATTTTAAATACAGTTCATGGAGAAGGGCTGGCACTGTGAAGGCTTAAAATAAATGGGTGGGGAAAACCTTACTAATTTCTGCAGCTGCTGGACCAACAGGAAATATTTATGGCATCTTAGTCATTGCTCTCTGCAGGAGCTCCAGTCCAAACCCTAATATATTTTCTACTTTTCTCTCCAGTTCCTCAAAATATTACACAGTCCCTGGTGCTTCTACCCTTGACTGTTATAACCATAAAATGCACAGAAAGATAAATGTGAAGCAAGGATCATCTAATCCAATTTTTTTAAGTAGGCATTGGTGAAGAGGATCACTGCAGAAAATAAAACTGTTGGTCAATGAGGAGTTTCACTTAGATTTAGACAGAATAAAGATATTTAGACAGAATAAACTGACACACACATTTGTCCTTTATGAAAAGCCCAATACCAGTCATAAACAGAGCCCTTCCCTACAATACTTTTTGTGTTGCCTGTAAGGATGATCACTGAATTCTGTGCTGGTTTTCAGAGTCAATCTCTTATGAGGCTCATGCTCCCTCTCACACAGACTTTACCTTTTCATGGTTTCACTGACTCTGTTCCATTACAGCAGTTCAAGTGAGAGGGGCAGGATTCCAGCCCTGTCACTCCATCCAGTCTCTGAGATGTACCCTGCCTTGCACTGAGCCCACTGCCCTGCCTGCCACAGCACCCAAAATGCCAAACATGCCTTTGCAGGCTAGACACACAGTCTATCTCTCTGTGATACTATCTTTTGGCACTCAGAAATTTTTTGCAGTTTGGAGACTTTCCCAGCTAGAGGAAATATTTCTCTGTTTGAATAACACAAAACAGAGTTTCTTTCCAGTAGTATCTCTACATGACCTTTTAAAATGGTGTAAACTTTTCATGTCCAAAGAGTCCTATGGTGAAGCCTCTCTGCCATGCATTGCCTTCTGCTCTTTTGACCCTGCCATTACTCAAGGCCAATTAGCTTTTCTCTCAGAATTTACACTAAAGATAATTTTCGAATCACTTTTGCTGGCTGGTTTGGGATTCAATAGACCTCTGTCACACTCCCCCTCACGGGTTTATTTTCCAAACTGAAGAACCCTAGTCTATTTAATCTTTTTTTTTTGTAAAGTTCTTCCAAACCTTCCATGTGCCCTTTCACACACCTCCACCTCTCTAAATCTCCAAAAACCTTTTCAAAACCAGAGAAACTGTGAATGAAGACAGTATTCTGTTCACACACTTTTACCTTCAACAAAAGCATATTTCTAGTTTTTTTCCTCTGTTTCTCTTTTATAAGATTTTAAGTAAAATGTGGAAAGTATTATGGATGTACAGCATTCCACAAAGGATAGAGACAAAAGTGTCAGTAACTCTGATACGTGGAAATAATTAATATAAATGCATAAATTAAAATATCTGTACATAACTCATGAAAATATGTAAACCCAAATACAACTAAGGAACAGCTCTTACAATTTTTTTTACCAGGTGTTAATAATGACATTATTAACTGAATAGAATTTTGTCAGAATAATGTGGGTTTTAATGGAATTATTTCTCAAGTGTTCAAAAATCCTGATCCAAAAGCCAGCCTATAAATTTTGATAGTCTCAGATTTCTAATTCTGGCTCAACTTTTCCTGAAAATGTAAAGACAATGCTATTGAATCTCATTTTTATTGTTTTTCTGGGAGCCTGAAGTGCATTAGGTGCCTCACAGGCTAGGAAAGAGTCTGGAGTCAGTCTCAAAATGCTTCCAACCTAAACACACAAATTTGATTAAGACTTTAGAGGGTGGACCCAATGTGAAAACAAGATGATCAGTCTGGTGTGGCTGACATTTTTCACTAGGGGATATTTGGCAATACTGTAATCTCTAAAATTCAGTTCTTCTAGACATTCTTACATGTTTGATTCCTAAAGACCTGAACCCATCACAATTAGGGTTAATCTTTTACTCAGTTTTGGCTTTTGTTTTCTCATTACCAGAAAAGTCATGACACACCTGCTTGGTGTTGCATGCTGCACATTTGAGTAACACCAGGGATTAGGAGGCTTTTGTTGCCATGAATGGCAAGATGAAGAATCCCACAATTAGGAATTGGGACAGGATTCCAGAGGATGCTTGTCTGTCCCAGTGTGCAGAGCAATGGGGACATCTAATCTAATTTGTATCTTATGCCTTTCTATTATGTAAATACAAAATAAGAAAAACATCCAAAGTTTCAGTCCTGCCTTGAACTTCTCACTGATTTCACTTGAAAATTTATTGTTATTTTATGAAATGCATGAAAGTTTAAAAACCCAACTGAGCTTTTAGGCAACTGGTTGCAAAACAGTCTATTGACTCAAAATCATGAAGAATTAAGTTTCTGTATTATTCAACACAGGATATAATGAAAATTCTGAGGTCTTTATCTTTAGTTTCCTGAAATTTCCAATTCACAGTAAAAAACAGAATAAAGAAAAAAAAGAAGCAAAACAAACTTTTATTAAGCCATAAATAATTGTAATTTCTAAATTTTTATAATAGTCTAAGAGAGGTTTTATTGTTATTTCTGATTCATGCTTAACATGAAATATTTTATGCAATTATTCTGGATTCCACTTGGCAACAATGCACTCACATTGTTTATTTTTGAATCCTGAATTCATTCAGAATACATTTTTCTTGATATTTTACTTCCAAGACAGGCTTGGTTTCTGAAAGTTAAAAGGCTACGAGTAGAGAATTATGATAGTACCATATATGACAAAAAAAACCCCATTCATCTAAGATCAAGGTTTTTTCCATGGCTGGAAAGCATTAGGAAGAAAACAGTGTTCAGCAGGTCTCTGGATGGGGAATATTCACAGTTATAAAAGATGTTGTCATTATTGCATTAAGGAGAAGAGAACATGAAAAATGGCAGCAGGAGGAAATTCCAGGTTCTGGAAGTGAGAAAGTAGAGAGGAGGAAGTCTTGAATTCCCCAAAATTGTCTAACATTTGTAGTAGTAGTAGTAGTAGTAGTAGTAGTAGTAATAATAATAATAATAATAATAATAATAATAATAATAACCAGTGAGTAAATGAGGCAAGAAAAAGCATAAAACCACTTTATTTTATAGTGCCTGCCTATATATTGACATCATTTGGACAGGAAACCTGTGCAAATCCCAGACACACATACAGACTGAAGACAAGGCTATCTCCACATTTGGAGCTTTAAGAAAATACCTGTTTATGCTATTGAGGAATATGGAAATGAAAAGTCAGCAGGAATCCTAGGGGCCAAGGTTTTTAAAAGATATAACCCATATCTCTCAATCAGATCATGACATTCTACCAATTACATTCTGTATATAAAGGCACAGTCAAAAGTTTTAATATGGATAGCATAGATCTCCTTTCCTTCCCTCAAGTTTCTTTGGATGTCTATCAACATACTTATTAGGGATCTGATCTAATCCCCAATGACACATCTGTGTGGGTGGCACTCATTAGAATATGCTCTCCAATAAATGATCTGCTGAGGTTATGACAAAATAAATGCTTATTTTCATTATCAGTCACTTACTCCCTGCCACTTCAAATGCACATCCTCCCAGGTATGGCTTCAATCCAAACTGACATCTGAATCACAGTCAAGCATGATGCCAGATTTCAGTTGATAACATGAATGTGCACATGTAAAAGTGGAAGAGAGTCACAGCTATTTACAATACAGGAACAGCCTCAGAGGTGAGGGCAACCAACAGAAAATAGTGCAGTTCATTACTTAACTGGAGAGTTTGCAAGAAAAAGAAGAGGAAAAATAATAAGGAATAAATAGCAGCAGTTTGAAAAGCCTAGCTACAAACATTTTGAGAGTTCCACCTATCAGTGAGAACAAAGAACAGAAATAGAGTGGTAACAACTGGCTTCATTATTGGATTGTCCAGCAATCTGCTAGCAATATGTACACCTGATTTCATGCAAAGCCTACATCTGTCTTTCTGAAGCTTGTCAGAAACCAGAAAAGTGATGCAAAGAAAGGATCATCAGGGTGTGCGTTTGTAGATCTGGGGTTACCAGTAGTAGGGAAAGCTAGACATGCTGAAAATAACTGTATGATTCTTTTTGACATGAAACTAAAAGTAACAAAAGTATGTTTACAGTATGACTCTTTCTCATAAGGCAGAAAGATGATCTAAGCTGTATGACAGATGTCAAGAAAACTGATGTGTGGTTTAGGAAGATGCTTTTAATGACATGCTCGCAGCAGTTGGAAACAAACTGTCAGACAAGTAGCAATTCTTTTAACTGCAGACCAGCCCAAGGAAATGGAAGTTCTGCCTTGGAAAATACTGAGGGGAGAAAGATTTGACTTACCCCAAGCAAACAACTTTTCTAACACGAGACAAAAATTTTCAGAGTTGAAGTTTTCATCTTTATCATCTTCAGTGTTCAGGGTGCAGTGGTACATGTTAAACTATCCGTGAAATGCTTTGGACCATGGTATTTTACTCTTCAGCGATAGCCATGCCCTGCCACTATGCTTCAAATTCCACAGTGAGTGGATAGGTAATACTCGATCCTAAGTTAGCAACCAAGGCATAGAGAGGCTAAAGGACTGGCCAAGGTCATATATCAATTCAGCCCAATCTTCTGAGTCTCATTCAATGCCCTAATTACAAGATATTTGTTTCCCTTTGTAGCAAAACAGGAGATTTACCTGGTGTGTTGTTGTGTTTGAGGTAAGAAACCCCACAGGATTTCTTACAAAGGCTGAAAATATGGCAGGGAAGAAAGCAGAGAAGGGGTTTGTACTCTGCTCCTTCATGACCCAGGGTGCTGTGCTAAGAGGAGCTACTTAGGCACTTAAGGGAGCAAAACTAAGTAGAACTATGGGAATCTCAAGAATATTCACAATAGGGCAGTAGCTGGACCGTATGTCTCTCTGATGTACCATAAGAACTGAGATCTTTCTTCAGATTTTAGCCTCTCTAATAAATTAAAATCTATACCATGGTAAACAAACTAGAATTCCCAATCCTTAGTTAATTCTGCAAATTAATATTTTTCTCCCTGTTCCAGATGCAGTCGGTGCTTTACTTTGTTTCCTTTCCTACTTGATAATTTAATGCTACAGCACAGTCTTAAACAGATGGCAGGTGACTTCCCCAGAAAGGTCAGCAGTAACACACAATCCTTGGAGATGCAAACAATTATTTAAATCTATTGCTATCTTTAAAAGAAAACCAATGCATGATTTCTGTACACCCTTTTGCATCAGGTTCATTCTCAAGTCTCTTCTCACGTAATATTTCAGGATCTTTACTTTCCTTCAGAAGGCAAAGTTTCCCTTCCTTTTTCACAATGTGTTTTTTATTTCTTAGCAGATGCTGAACCATCCAGTACAGATCTTTTCCCTCTTATGATGATGTCTGCATAGGTTCCCCCATAAAAACAATTAAACAGATCTTGAGAGTTAAAAGTTGTCCACAGCAAGCAACCAATGAAAATCAGCAGTGAAAGAAATAGGACTTGAAATATTTCAATTTAATAAGAAGTTACAAATACAGTTGTTAGAAATAGGTAGTCATTAGGTCTGTATTGTAGACCTGAGATCAAGACTGGAATGCAGGTTTCTCCTCATATCTTCTTTTTTTCTCTCTTTAATTTTTTTTTTTTTCAAAGAGACACATTGTAAATTTTTTTTTCTTTTTCTAAAGGACTACTCTAGCTTAGAGAAAGTAAATAAATGCTCTACGCTTAAATCTGCATTTTAATGGCATCCTCTGTACCACAAATGAGTCTCTGATCATAGCTATGATCTATTATTATGTACCACTGAAAGTTCATTACTTCAATGTGTAAAACATGGATTAAAATATGACAGAAAGTGACTATAAAGTAACAAATCAGGTAAAACTGGACTAAATGTTAGTGTAAACAGCATAAAAACAAATCCTTTGAAAATTAATACCTACTTTCTTAGCTTTGGGGTTTATTTTAGCTCATTGTAATTTTTGTGCAGTGAACATTTCTTTTGGGGCAAAAATCCATTTCCTAATAAGTTTACATAATGCATATTTGCAGTCATAAAATGATAATGCAGAATGACTTTTACTATTTAAGAAATGGAGTACTTCTATTGGCTATCATTTCAGATGTAAAATTTTTCTTGACCACAGGCAAAATATCTCATTTATAGATTGCAGTAAGTGGAGGGTGAATCCTGTGGTCATAGTACAAGATGCAAGTTATAGAGTTCAAGTTCATATTCCAAGCTCTGTCATACCATTCACAGGTGAAAATAAACAAGACACAAGGTCAAATATTTAAGGATTAGTATTGATTACCATTATAAGCTGGAATTTTCTGGACCAGAACATGAAAAGTAGATATTGCATGTTTTAAATAGGTCTCACAGTACTTGGGAATTACTTGATGTTACACTTTTATGAAAAAGGTAAATATATCTGGGATAAGTTAGTTTTAGTTTTTCCAGAAGAACTGGGGAAATATAAATTGCATTGTGCAAAGTATAAAGCATAGGGAGAAATTACTCTGCTTTGCTGCACCATACATGTTCAACAAAGTATGCAAAAGGTATGGAGAAAGGCTTTAGCATGACTAGGAAGTGGATTACTTATGGATTATGGTCCATCAAATACACCAACTTGATTGAGAGTTGAGCTTTCAATGCTTTGGTTCACAGCTTGTATAAGAACAAAGAGAGCAAACCAGACAGAAAAGTTTGGACAGAAATACGTTTCAGCCACCAGAGAAATTAAGATTTCTAATGCAGCAAAAAAGCTGGTTTAAAGATGGAGTTTGATGGGGGTTTATGTTGCTACTGTTTTAGTGGCAAAGTGGATTTGATGACCCAGAAGTTCTGTTCCTGCCAATGATGCAATTTCTCTGTAAAATCACCTCAAGTCCTGAAATCAGGCTAATGTTCTGCTTCCTCCTAGTAAAACAGTCACAAACATTTGAGAAGTGTTCAAATCCTTCAATGTTGACTGCTACAATCATATCCTATCTCATTAAATCAAAAAAACAGGTTTGCAATAACTCAGCAATACATTAAACAGCTTACACTATTTATTAGGCACTTTGTTTAATTCAGACAGATTTCCTAATTCTAATTGATCTACCAATATGCAGATATTCACAAAACTCATTATGGCAGTATAAGTATTTTCCTAAATTGCTATTTAATAAGGTTAAGAAAAATTTGTAACATAATATGGAGTTTGCTTTGTCAGTACTTCATCACCTTGAGCAGATATACATGAGATATAATTTCTAGAATATTCATTATTCCACAAAACCCTCAACATCACTACTAACAGTCAAAATTTTACTCAAATCAGTTTTTAAGGATTTTGTCTAATATAAAAATGACTGAAGTCAATAGGAACACTCCAAAACTCCATAAGATTCAGAATAATACAAGGAAGAGCTTTTATTAATGCCAGTTTTCCTTTTTTTTTGTTTTTTTAAACCATGAGTAGAGAGCTATTAGCTTAAGTTCCATTACACTAGCTGATATACTGAGGCAAGAAATCGTGGTATATATTTTTGAGAGTGATTATTATTTGATGGAATTGTTCTATATTGTTTATGTTAAGCTTTCAGTTGAAGCTTGCAGATTTAATTTATGGAAAATGCCTAGAGTGTTTGACAGATGCTATAAAATCAAAATGAAATAATTAACTTGTAATGAGAATAATAGGTCTAAGGACAAAGACATGAAAAGAACAACAAAGTGATTCAAGGTGGGGGAGCAGGGGAAGCATTAGGCTCCATATAATCAGAGTTTTCAAAAGATGACTGAAGAGTGGACTCATTGCAAAGGCTTTCTAAAAGCAAAGAAAAGGCAGTAGAAAGTGAGGTAGAATATAGAGGTTCAAATATTTAGTTGGTTAAATGTCAGAAAACCGGACCATGGGTGAAGATTTACCCCTGTAAAAAATAGCCAAAAAAGACTAATTTGATAGGTTCAAATGAACACAGGAAGGCTTTCTTGAACAAGTACAGGTTAAAATAATTGAATTACTTAACTGACTACGCTGGAACATGTAAAGCACAATGGTCTGTGAAATACAAAAGGTGAAATTCTAAAGTAATACTAGAAGGGAGACCTGTAATCACTTCTTATGTAAAACAGGTATTGTGGCAAACAGAAAACTAACAGATAAGGGTGCTAATAAATTAGTCTATGACCTGCCCAATTTATGTGCCTCTTTTAATGTAGGACTGTCCTTATAACAGGATCTGGGCATTAAGTTGCATAACTCTGTTATGTCTCTCCCTCATCCCACATCACAAACAGACCCATCCCTGTTTGATATCCACAGTAAACTCAAATAGGAGTTGAACTGCTGATGCAGTCAACATGGCAGATATTTTAGTTTCTTCACAATAACCTCAAGGCAGAGCTTGAAGACAATGTAGTGGAATTTGTTAAATAATACAAAATGACAGGGAGGCTACCATCACACAGCAATTGTACCCTACGGTTCTTAAGAGGCACGAGGCAGAACCAAATGTCTCCCTGACCCCTGCGGGCATGATTATTTTGTAATAACCATGCCCACACCCTGCAGCTGATGTTTGCCTTATAAAATGTATATCACTGTCCTATGGTGAAGAAAAATTGTCATTCTTTACTAATTAAAAACACAAAAGGCAGCAGTTAAGCTTGTAATTAACAGCTCTAGTAGACCTAACATTTAAAAAGACTAGTCCAGTAAAATCTACTGGCCCTTCTACCTACCAGAGACATGAGTGTCAGTTATGTCCTAGTAACATGAGATTAATCTTAGTTTGGCTTTCTAAAGCTAGGCCCTGTAGTTTTCTGGGATGCTCTATGATTCTTTTCAATAAAAGGCCCCTTTACGCCTTAGAAAGAAAAAAAAAGCAAAAAAAAAAAAAAAAAAAACCAAAAAACACCCCCACAAACCTGTTTTATTGTATCCTTTAAGCATGGAAGGATAAATCTCTACAGTGCAAGAATAAAAAAATAGAGTCATCATAAGCAAGAGAGACAAAATGCTCCCACATGCTTCCTGCCTTTCATAAGCAGATTCTGTCCTCTGGAAATGCTGCCATTCCCTTACTGTTTTACAAAGTTCAGTAAGGAGATGCTGATATGAACAAGGACCAGCTAGCAAGTTGCAGGCAACTGCAAGTGTTCTTAGGCAATCAATAGCTTCCACTCGGGCTGTGCAAGGAGGAGCCACCTCAGTACATCAGTGGTTTAGTAACTTCTGTTGTTGGTATGGCTCCCTTTGACCCTTTTGTCTGCTTATTCAATTTGTTTGTAAAAAGCATTGTTAGATGGTATTTTCCTCCTGAGCTGCTGGACAGTCAAAGTAGGCTTCTTTTACCCAGTAAAAGGGAGTGAGGTTAGAGCTCTGGGATCATGATGTCTGTGTTACACAGGATTAAGTAGAAAACAGACTGAATCCAAGAAAAAGTGTCCATAATCATCTAGAAACACATAATAGCAATGTGAATATATACTTTAAGAAGTAAGAAGGGGAGCTGGAGAGATGTTCTTTTTTTTTGCCACAAAGTAGAATTCTTGTCTCAAAACAAGCATATGAGATGTAATTTTTAGGGTGGTGAAAAAAGACCTGACATAACAAGAGTTGTGTAAACAGAGTTGCTTGAGGGCATCCTTGCTATTGCTAGCATATGGTGGCCCCCTATTTCACATAAAATAATTAAGCTCACAGAGTTGATACAAATCTGTTGCCCTCAATAAATTCTTATTTTTGTAAGACTGAGTTATGTGATTGCCTATTTGGGAAGATCCAGACTAAGCCAGCTGAAGCTATTTATTCAGGTAACACGTACAAACACCACAGCCAAACAATGCCAGAGCACAATAGGAGATAATAGGACTACTTTCTAATGCTGTTCTTCAAAATACCCTTCATCAAATCATAATAAAGCTTCTCTGCTACTACAGTTCATTACAAACTGTACAACCTCTCTTTGTAGTATGAGAGCTGCTTTTAATTCATCAGATTTAATCTTTCAAATGAATACCAAGTTTTCCCCTCCTCAGCCTTTCATGTCGTTTCTTAGATAACTTACAGTCTCTAATGGAGCATGGCATACAGAGCAGCTTTCTCCCTAATCAAGTTTGTGAAAATTACACCAGACACCTTTTAGACCTAAAGAAAAAGAACAACAACAACTATGCTTGATGGAAGGAGCACTCAATCTTATAACAACCTAGCTCAATGATTCATGACAAATCATGGTCACCAAAGGGAAACTTGTGACTAACTGCCCCAGCTTTTAAGAGGACAATTGCCTGAGAACTCTTTACTCCTTAATAGAAGCAAGACTTGAGAAAGAGACTCTTTGCTTAATAGTGCTAACAGGCTAACTCAAACATACACCCTAACTGCCCAGGTACAGCAGCTCAAAAGGAAAATATGAAAGCACTTTCTGCAAGGTTTGAAGCTAATAAAGGGAGAGAAAAAGCAAGAACAGGAATGTATTTTTCTTTTTAACTCTTGTTTTCCCCTGCTGTCCCTCACAAAACATCTAACCCCTAATAGGAGCCAAATTGACCCTTCTGAGCACCTCCTTTTTACAGAGTGCTGAAGAACTACTTAATTCTTGACAGCTGGGTCAGCCCAGAGACTGGAAATCCCTGTGCTTAGGGGATGCAGCTGTGGGCTTCCCCCCTAGTCAGGGGGAGTGTTAACTCTTTCCAGAACCTGCTCCAGCAAAATCCATGCACAGTATCTGCTTGTAAAGCAAGATTGAGCTGTGCACATGATGAAATGCTCAAGTTTTTTGTAAATAGCCTGTAAGGGAAGTATTTCTTCAATCTATGTCACTGGAAATCTTCCTCAAAGAAAGTGTCTCAAATTTTTTCTCCCCTGAAGTTAACATTTTCTGAGATTGGTTTGTACCATTTTGTACTCAGATTGTATTTAGCTGAAATTCAGCCATGCTGATTAATAAATTAGCCAAATATGCAATACTAAAGTATCTGTACTACTCACATTTGGAGAAAATACTATTTAAATCCATAAAACTCAGAGAAGTTAATGACAAAGTGATATTGAATCAAATTAGCAACCTAGGGGCTAAATTTTCCTAAATCCATTGCTCCATTAAACTTTCTAACTGTGTGGGGTTACATGCCAATTAAGCAGTCTAGCCTATTTAATGGTATGAAAAACAAAGTCAGATTGTGAAGCCAGCAGCTGAGCTGAGGTGTTTGAAGGAGAGCTGTCTCATTCACTCATTTGGTCATGGCACAAGGAATGCCTCTCCTCTTCACATCTTGCTGTGTGCCCAGGCTGGCTGCAAACACCCCAAGAGTATTTTTCCTCCATGCACTGCATTCTGTGTATACTTCCCAGAGTGCTGGTCCAGGGCAATCTCTGTCTGTGCTCATTCCCATGGGCTCTCTGGGCTGTTCAGGGGCTGGATAAAAGCCAGAGCACTCAGATATGGTGGCCACAACCCACTGCATTCATTAGCCATGCTGCAGGAACCATACTGGGCCACTGGGCTCACTTCTGCTGGCACAGTTACAGAACCTACTCTCAATTAGGAGCAAGAAGCTGTAGATTGAGATGCTGCCATTTACTGCATCCAGACAAAACTCCTGTGTCTGAATGCAGCCATGTGAGACGGAGGGAGATGAAGGTATAGGTATGCAATGGGTGTTTTGTAGGTACACTTATTTCATGCATAAATAAAATACAGTGTATATCAAATCAGCACCTCTCAATCAAATTATTGATATTTCAACTGTCTCTATAGCCAACAACAACTGCAAGCTGCTCTATCACTTCAATACCATGTATGCTGTGCATGAATTTCATGAAAAAAGCTTAACAAAAGGCCATCAAATCCTGTTTCTCTGGAGTACTAGCACCCATTTATAGCCCTTTTCATAAAAGTATCAACTTCTGATAAAGTTTATTAGACATCTAATCAGCTTCATTCCATCTACACAGCTATTCCAAGACCTCTCCCTTAGGTAGTAAAAGGGTCAGGAATTTTCCAACATATTTTAATTCACAGCAAGCTAATTTAGCTCTTTTCTCTCCATGACGTTTATTCCTATGAATTAATTACATAATGTAATCTTGTTACCCCCAATGGGAAAGAATAGACTATACCCAATTCTTTCTAAAAAAGGGTTCAAATCTATATTTTTATTCATTGTGTTGACTCTTGGCTTTGGATAAAATACACACGAGAAGAGTTCCCACAGTTTTTAAGGTTAACACAACCCAGCCTCATGGGCTGCCAACTGTAGCTACTTGTGTGTGTCAAAGTCATGTGAAATTTGAAGTTAGCAAGACATCCTTGCTAAAAATAATCACACGTATCTAGATCTTTTCTGGAAAACTTCATCTTTCACTGGTAAATACAGCAGTGAGACATTGTTCAGGAAATGGCCAATTAATCAAATATTTGAGAAAGAAAAAAAGTAAATCAGCTCTCAGCCACAATGAAAATTTGTGTTATTTGGAAACATGCAGGGGTATTTCACTAACAGGGACCAGAAACCCTGTTGTGCAATACCTGCTTTAGAGCTAGGGAATCTGCCACTAGTTCATTAGGGGCTTTGTCTGTTGATTATAACTGATAAATTAGTTCAGAGCACATCACAACAGCCAAACTGTCTTTTACTGTTTTAAAATATATCAAAGGTTAGTCCTCTCCTAAAGGCCTTCAAGTTAGGCTGGTGGTAGGCTCATGAGAGGAAATTTTCTTGTGATTGTGGTACTCACTATGAGACAAAGCAGAGTGTATCAAGCTTTTATCCAGATATCTATTACCCAATGGTCATCCATTTGCATGATGATGGAGAAATGAGAGATCTGTGGAAAGCAACTCAACAGCATACACAGGAAAATTATTGTCTGATACTGTGCATCTAACAATAAGTTACAGATTTATGCTTCAGGTGGACTGTGTTTTACCTCTGAATCTCCTTCTCTTGGGAGGGGGTAAAAATGGAACTGGATTTATATCCCTGTGTTTTCTGAACTAGGCACTGCCTAATAATATAGGAGTCTAGGTACAGAATGGCATTAAAGGCTGTAAGTATTTGATGTTAATCAATGGATGGCTGTCTCAGAGGGAGTTTGCTCATTTCTGCCTTAAGAGAGCTAAATTGCTACATCTAGCTATGCTGGGCAGTATTGAAGCAAGCAGTCAATACTTTTTTCCCCAGAATCAATATATTAAAAAGTAACTCAATGAAAGTGACCTGAGAAATGTGCTAGAAGGAAGAAAACAAGCAGCAGTCCACCTTGTGCACTATAGCCCATGCTGGTTAACCAGACAAAAACATACACACACCTGTAAAAGGATACAGAATTTCACAGAGATTTTGCCTGGCCCAGAACTGGCTATGTAATCTTCTCAACAGTAAGACTGGAGGTTAAAAGCGGAGAAGACAAATATTTCCCCTTCCATTGACACCTGATACTGAAAAGCACTTAATCATTTGCTTAAGTCTACCCCAATTCAGCCAAGCTGTTAAGCTGAAGTGCGAGAAAGTCAATAGGATGTAAGCACGTGTTTGACTGCATTGCTGAAAGGGGCAGTCTGCAGCTCAGGGTGTGGAAGATGTGACATGAAACACTGTTTTCTGCATTGGCCTTTGCCCATTGCCAGACCCAGCTTTCATGGGGGGCAGCTGAATCCCTTTCCATCCTTAAACTGAGAGAATGGCAGAGATGTTACAAGTTCTACCCTCTGAGAAGCGCTGAGCACTGGGAATTCTCCTGATGTCTCTAAAGGACTCCAATGTCTCCAGTGCAAAGTGAGGGAACAGGTGAAAGTCCCTAAGAGATTGCAATAAGTACATTTCTGACCCAAGGTGGAAGAGTGCCTTGCTGAGTCCTCTTACTGCTGCTGATCCTCACCATTAATCCAATATTTGGGGAGCACTGGAAGGGACTCCACACTGTTTTGATGGGAGAATAATTGACAGCCTTCCTAACATAGTCTGGTGCATTCCTGTGAAGCAGCTGAAGCACAAATGAATTCAACAGACTGGATAACCAAAGCCAGGGATAATGTGCAGTGACATGGTAACACTGGAAGCATGCAGTAAGGGTGTGTGCCTGTGTGCTTATGTATAGGAGGAGAGCTGCACCTGTGCCTCAGTCCCAACATCTGCTTTATTAATGGGCAATGCGTGCGCTTTAGAAAACAAATTTTGTTACACGATTTGTGAAACGTGAGTCCCAAGAGTGTTTTAGTGGAAGAGTAGAGGTAGTCTGCTCTGATTTCCCCCTCAAAAAGTAAACATGAGATACAAAAAAAGGAATTATTATATTTTAGAAGTAATATTTTCTTCCGTATAAGCTTAACAACAATTCCATTCATTTTTTATGGTCTCAAAAGAGGCAATTAAATTTGCTGTATCATAGTACCCTACAAATTAGGAAGGAAATGTAGGTTTGTCGTGATGTGCTTTTAAAATCACATCCACTCTCTGCTGGTAAAAGCTCTTTTCATATACATGGAGAGGCAAGACCAAGTGTACTGTGAGAGGCAGCATCCTGGAAATGAAGAGCACCTCGGTCCTTCTGTCAGCCTGGATTGTTGTGATATGTGTCAGAGATCTTTACTGACAGCTAGTATCTGGGGTCAGATTTGCGCCTAAACTGATTTAGGTGCACCTTTTTTTTCTGTAGTTTTTTTTCTAATATGATAGACAAAACAATAGCTTGCTGGAATATTTTTTCCCTTTAAGCTTATCAATTATGAAAAGTATGGGTGCATGGAGCAAATGCATTTGAGTTATTGCTGTTTCTCTGAAAGGGGTGAATATCTACTGAGCAGTATATGCAAGCAACCCTTCACCTGAACCAACAATCCAAAAATAAGCTCAGGGCTCCCAGGAACAGAAATATGTCTCCTCAAAACCTTCAAGGACTATTTTGGGTGCTAATATTTTCAGGCATTATGTCCTGGGAGAAAAGCAGTCTCTGGGCATAAACCATTACACTTCTGACAAGAAGCAGCAACAAAAAGAGCCTCAAAAGTGGCCCATGGCAGCTCAAAAGAGATGAGTGTTATTGGATATGACAGAAAGTGATGGGGAGCTGGTTGCTAACCAGGTGTACATAGGCTGGAAGTAGATGATTAAAAACACTGTTAGCCTGAAGTGGTGGATCAAAGAAACAGCTAATTTTTTTTCAACTTTTTTTTTTAATAGAGGGGACACACTTTTTCCACTGTGACAAAAGTAAATCCAAAATTATTTTTATCTCTGGCTCCAGATAATTAATTGTATTGACAGTCCAGTTTGATGGTAGTACTATAAAAAATCTAGCTTAGCTGTTGTTCTTTTTAGTCCTTCTTATGCTGCATGTCAGTCATCTGGGATACAGGTTGAAAGTAACCAGAGTAAATCATGCTCTGGTTGAAATGAGCAACTTACAGTTTAGGAGAAATTTTTTAAAAAGATCATCTGTATATGTATTGGTTTTCCCCTGGTCTTTGTTACATGAGTTTTATGCAGCTTTTTCAATTCAGCATTGGCTCAACTTTAGAATCACACTTAGATAATTTGAAAAGTGACATTTTCTCTTTTCATATCCAAGCTTGAGTATAACTACCTCATTTAGAGAAAAAGTTGTAATACCTTTTAATGAAAAAAGTTTGGTTTTCTGTAGCTTGGGAAGAAAATCAAATTTTAAAAGCTGCATCAATAAATTCTGCCATTACTCAAAAGCTGTGGTGACATCAGGTTTATGGTGATTTGTGAAGATTTTGGGGAAAATTGCGGAAAGGGGGTGTGTAGGAAGACATACAGCCCAGCTTTGTGTCAGTTTGACACATCGCTCTCTCAACTGAGAGTTGAGTTGAAAAACAAGGCTACTTTGGTTCAGTTTCATTCCTTCAGAAGGAAAATGAGAACCCAGTATTTAACACAAACTGACATTTCCACTGCTGATGTCTTGTAACATGTTAACTAGATCACATTTGATCATTATTCCAGTGTCTAGAAATGTGGTCAGTAATACTTCTTTCATACTTCTAGAGACCTCTACAAGAATCAATTTTTTAAAAAATCCACAGCTAACTGAGAAATGAGTCTTTTTCATATGCCTCAGGGCATATAATTGATAATACTTATCCCAAATGGCACTTATTGCAGAAAAATGTAACCAGCTGCACAGCAATGAAAAATCAGGATAAGACTTTCTTTTACATACCAGTGCAGCCTGAAACATAACTTGGAAGGTCCCATTGGCCATTAAAAACTGTTCTGACTGTGGTGAGGTCATGTTAGGTCAGCACAGATGCATATATTACTGACATTTGTATTGTAAGTAGACATTAACTTGAAATCAGATGGCTATAACCCACTGGAGATTAAAAATGAGTCTGTGCTCTGTACAGCTGGAAAGGAGAACACAGGGAACTGGTACACAGAGCTGCAGCTCCCCTCCAAGAGGTATTGATAGCAAAAATCAGAAACCAAAAAACAATAAAAGCAACACCAACCTGGAGACACAAAATGTTTACCATCCTGCTTCTAGAAAGGCATTGGGAAGAGAAGTAAAACAACTAAACTTAATGGCATTTTCCTTTGACTGTGCATCTCACAATCACTCCCAGTAATTTCCTCAGTTTCAAAAAGATGTCCTGGCACCACTGGGAAGGCTTCCACTAATTTGAGTGCAAATATACTCAGCTGAGAAAATTTTCATACAAAGTGGTTATATAGTCATAATATCATTAAAGGAGATTAAGTAATGGTTAATAGAGTTAAATTAATCATAGCTAATTGATTAAAGTATATGAACAATTTTTTTCAGCATGGCACCTTCATTTGAAAAGCAACTTGGTCTAGGTATGTAGGAGTGGGGAATGGGGAAATTAAAGTAGAGAAATGTATTGAAGGAAGATGGCAAACCCTGAGAAGTACATGCCACTAAAATTTGTGGGATTTAATATTCTAAAAACAAAGTACCACATAAATCCAAGACAATATTCCCAGCCTACAGGTGAGAATGATATAAGTTTTGGGAGCAGCAAGGATAAACACAGAATATTCTTCAAGCTACATCTCACATGTTGCAGTGCACCTTTTATCAGACTGAACCTATTTACTCCTTCAGCATTTAATAATGACTGGAAACGTTCCAAAAATCAAAAGCAATGTGAGTATAATAAAATATTTATTTTAGTGTTTTATAGTGCCCCAATTGGTTTCATTTTCTTGAAAAAGGAAACACAGATTTAATATCCTAATTCAGCCAAAAATAGAAGCAACCATTTAATTAATTAAAGTTCATGTCACTCAATTAAATTATGAGTTTAGAAACCAGCAGACCATTTTTATAGTTTTACAAAGCTATCAGAAATACTTGCTGTAGGCTGAAATTTTTGCAATTTTTGAGTTAGGTTGGTTTGTTGATTTTTTAAATTTTTATTTTTTTTGACTAAGAAATCCATTTTGGTGTTATGAATAAAAAAGTAAAAAACTCCAAACTTTTAAAATGATGGCTACTTAAATGAAAAAGTCATGAAAGTGGCTTAGAAATATTAACAGCTTACCAGTTCTGTAAAACCCACAGAAGGTTTAATTTATTCACATCTCCAAGAGATATATCTCATTTTTCACTCAGGCCAGTGACCCTTTCCAAATTTCAATTATAGTGTTTATCTATTCTAGCTTCCCCTTTTTGGGTAGAAAACATGTCTATAGAAAACAGTGGTGGAAAAGGAGCTATATTTATGTAGTACCTGACAATTACATCTTAATTACAAGGCATCAATGTCCTTCATTGATTCAAAGCCTTTAGCATGAGCAGGAAGTTTGTGCTGTGTGTATAGCATAGTGTGAGCTGTGTACATCAGTGGCTGGTCCAGAGCAGCAGAACAGTTTTCAAGTCTATATCATGTTATTTCTGTTCTCAGAGTGTTTTGGTGTTCATAAATTAGAATCCACTTGGAGAAAGCTAATCTGAAAGATCTGTCACAGTTGCACATCAAATGTGCACCAACACCTTTGGAAATATATGGGTTTGAATAATTTCATCCTTCCTACAGTTTCGGACTTCATGGATAGCTGGGTGTTCACTCCAGGGGACCAGACTAAATTTAGTCTAGAGGAAAACACCACAGTGAGTTAGGGTAGACATAAAGGCTTTAGCACCAACTGTTTAGATCTACTGCCAACCTCCTATTGTGCCTAATTACCTGCTAACATAGTTACAGCCTAAAACTCTGTTGCTTTAATTTAGGGTCATTACTTCTCATTCTAGATAGTAAAACAAATTACTCTCTGAGTAAAAAATTCTCTTTCTCTTTTAAAATAACATTTACATACCAGAACACTGCCTTCACTCAGTCTTCAACAGGTATCAAAGCCTAATCCTTCACTCTTTCAAGACTTGTCTCCTGGTTTTCATCTGGAGCTGCTTTAAGTACTCCACCCATTCCTAGAGTTGTGGTGCCAGCCTTTAGTGGCACAGTGTGAAAGGCAAGGCTTATTTCATGTATTTTAAGAGAGATGCTTCTCTTTTACTTTCCAATACAGGATCTGCATTTTTCCAGTAAAGGAAATGGACATAATGCTGATTCTTATTCACTTAAGCTCTGTTAGAAGACATCCTTTTGTACAAAATTGCCCCACAAGAAGCTGTTCTCTGGGGCATGTCTGTGAAGCTGATTATTGCTCTCTAAGCACACAGCCTCACACAGCGTGGCCTACATAAGTCAGCAGCAGAACTCTGTGAAATCTTCATTTTCTATTTCATGAGAAATTTTGCTTAGAGTCCCTACAATCATTTATTGGCACTTCATTTCATAGGAAATGTTGTCATATATAGACTTTAGGGATAGAAGACAAGTACTTGTGTTGAAAAACTTGATAAATTTCATTCTTGTTTTTACTTGATAAAATTATGTGTCTTAGTCTAAACATAAATGATTGAAACACTCATTTCAAATTGAAATGTGCTTTTGAAGAGCCTAAATGAAACACTTTTAGTAGGATGTTTTCCAGCTTTCAAAGAAATAGCATCAAAATTGATGTGCTTCAGCAAAATGTTTAAATGAGTTGACATTTTAGTATACAAAAGTTTACTAGATCAGAAAATTTTTGACCAGCTAATCTCTGTGTGATGTCATGGATAATTTCATTCTGGATATTGATTTGAGAAAACATTATGCATTAAGAAATACCTCAAAGGTTGATAATCAAGAGGGACTGGCTCTGTAAAATGTGGAGAATAGTATTTCCAATTGAGATAAGTCTGCATTTAACATAAACATATTAGGGAGTTTAGAGACAGTACAAGCTGGCCAGTTGTTAAATAATGTGATAATAGACTACAAATTGTCAGTGTCTGAAAAATGGAAAAATTTCACTGCAACAGTTCTTCATTGCAGATTGTATTGAATAAACTTTTTATGGACAAAGTTAAAAAAATCTCAGAACATAAATATCTCAAGGTGTTATTAAATAATGTGAATAAAATTATAATTAAAATGCACAGAATTGATGAAAAGTTGAACTTTTTTTCTCTGCTAAAGCCCTTGCACTGCATTTAATTTTCTTAAAACACACTGAAGATAGATAAATTCATCCTGATTACTTATAGTTTCAAAATCTCAACAAATACCTTAACAGGGCCTGGGTATTACTCCAACACCTGCAAGTGCTCTCCATATGAAGCAGAAAAGTGGTAGCAACTAAATCATCTCTGGATGCTATTCTACTCCAACAGCAGCAGGTTCCAAGGTAAGAATTTCTGTCCTGGTCTTAAGGGACTTCTGATCTGGGGTTTTAAGATGAACCTCTGTAAATCATTCTTTAGGGCTCTGTGTAGTAATAGAGTATCCAAAAAATTGTAAGCAGAATTCATTCATCTCATCCTCAAAGCATGATACAAACATCACTGATACAAACATTACATTTAGTTGTAATTGTCAGGTATTACATAAATATAGCTCCTTTTCCACCACTGTTTTCTATAGACATAAGCAACTTTCTGTTTCATACATGAATAAAAATAAAACAGGATGACTCCCTCTTATTTTTTTTTTGTGATAACTGCTCTTATAATTTAACCTACTGATTTTGAAAACAATTATTAAAATGATACATGTTAATTAATGTGTATATACAATTGGCAGAGAGTTAGTTAGCATCATCCATAGTTGCTGGGCATTGCACTTGAGCAGATGGTAATTGTGCACATGCTCTGAAACTGAAGCTGTAACCCAGAACACACAGCATAGAATGAAACATAACTGAATTACTTCTCATGTATTTCTCTTTCCACTTTCAGGGACTGAAAACCTAGAATTACCTTCTCCCCTTTTAAACTTTCTATCCACTTACCTTTCCATTTGTCTTACTCTTTCTCAAACACCAAACTGAGCTTTCGATCACAGATTTCACCTGAGACTTGCCTGCCCTGAACTGTGCACTGCTTGCTGGCTATGCATCTTCTATGGATGACAATCCATCTTCTAGGACAATATCTTCTATGGATATTGTCATGAACTTATTTTACAAGTGTGAGCTCTGTCCCTCTGCTTCACTCAATGCAGTGCCCAGCACCATCAGGTCCCATTCTCTATCATCAACTGTGAAAATCGTTAAATCAAGCTGCAGCTCCAGTACAATTTTGAAAGGCAAAGCTGCTTCTCTGTGTTAAGTGATGAAACACAGCAAAGTTCTAGCCCTTTTTTCTGTTCTTTAGCTGGCTTACTATGCACTATGGGTCTGCTTCTCAGTTATGATAATATTACTTTGACAGAACGAAGGCTCTAAAAGTAGATGTAGAAAATTCCCTCAAAATCCACCTTCTAGAGTGAGCCGTTACCCTGCAGCCTCTGTGTAGCATCAAAAAGGCTAAGGGGTTTTACAGAAGCCCTGCTTCCAGAGCCCAAATATTGGCAAAACTGGGGACTCTACATTATTTCAGGTAATTTGATGAAGGTATACAAAGAAAACATGCATTTCATCAAGCTTCAGTCGGCAGCACAAAGGTCATCCCTCCATTGGGAAATTCCTACAAACTGGGAGTTAGCAGAAAACTTTGAAATATTGCTGTTTGTTTCCATATTTGTTCAGGGATAACAGAAAACAAATCCACACACAGAAACCACAAGACCCCACCTATGCCAATATATAGGCGTTTTCAAGTCCTGTCTATTTTGCTCCCACTCTTTTAGCTGTATTAATTGAGATTCAGGTAACAGGGTAAAAATAAAAAATCTGGATTGTGCTAGTGTGTTCTGGTGGATGAAAAAAGTCATCTGCAAAAACAGGTGATTAAAAATATCTGCTTAGAAATATCAATTTGAAACGGGATTACACATTTGTATTTGTTCCATGACAGTTGAATGTGGCAGTTTGTGGAATATATATGATTTTCTTCTTCCAGATTCCTCCCACTAAGTAGAGGAGGTCATCCACCTTTATTGGTAGCATTTGATCTACAGCAATTCCCTGTCCTTCAGCAGCATGAAAAGCCTCTAATCAGCTGGTAGTCTGGACCCCAGCTGGAGAATGCTGTACACAGTAGTGAATGTGGTACCTGTTCAGAATGAAAATGTACTGCTCTATTTGCTTAAAGCTATAGGCACCACTCCTTACATGTTAGTCAGTTTGGATTTGATCTTTGGAAAACTGGGGTTCTGAGAATTTGCAGCTCTTGGAAGGTGGCAGTGTTTACAAGAAGATGATTAAAATGACCAAAGATTTGCATGCAATGGTGTTGTCCCCCCACCCCCATACTATTCTTTTGAATAATTCATGAAAATAAAAAATAAACACCTCTGTATAACACCCTGTTTGTCTGACAAGGAAAAGAGCAGAAGATGTAAAGTATGCAAACATTTTTTTGGTGTATAATTTTAGCACAACAGTTGTTGGCAGTCTCCCACAAACATCTCTTCCCAGGCAGAAATTAGTCACCAGGAAATACAGAGACATGACTGCTTACCAGTAAGGACAGGGCCCAAGACATCCCCTCCATAAATGTAGTGTATGACAATACTGTTGCCTGAAGATGTCTTCATAAATGCATTTAGCAGATCTATCAGATGTGATACTTGACACAGTAATTCCTCAAGGCATTGTACAAAAGAATTAATCAGCTGCATGCAGAAAGAAAGATACAGACAGCAACTATAAAAAGAAGGCACACACAGGCAATTCTTACATTTTGTGTTTTTCAGCAAGTCCGGTGAATGCAGCCAGATAACAAAAGTTTCCTCAATAAATGCACCCAGGAAACCAGTGAAGGTAAGTGAATCTGTGCAGGAGCCACTGCAGCAGTCAGCAGTGTCAGAAATGAGGATTTGCATTTATATAGTGGATAAAGAAAAAAAAAAGGCTAAAACAAAGATAAAACCAGCTGTGATTAGACCTCAGCCATGCAGGTGAGGAAGCAAGGAAGAAAGGGCAAAGACCCAGTCAATAACTTTAATTCAGACATGAGGTGGTGCTGTGGGGAGCTGGGGGCTGGCCACAACCCTCTGGCCCCAGTCATGTCGAAGCTGGTGAGGATGTGATGAAACCCAAAGGAGAAAACCAGCCACCCATACCAGGTACTAGGCCTACCCCATATAAGTACTGACATCTGCCTGTGAAAGTAGAGTGCAAATTCTGATAACTTCTACTAAGACATCTTGGCCAATAATAAACCAGGGTAATTTTCCATGTGGAGAGCTAATATCTATACAAAATATTTCCCTTTCAGCAAAGAAGAAGAGAAACAAACAGATGTGACAGGGCAACCTGTGCTTTCAACACCTTCCTTATCCGTGTCAGCTCTACCTTGACCTTTTTCCTCAATGGTGCTCCAGAATTTCTCAGAACAGATCTTTGGG
The DNA here is from genome assembly GCF_028551555.1 of Melozone crissalis. NCBI lineage: Eukaryota > Metazoa > Chordata > Aves > Passeriformes > Passerellidae > Melozone > Melozone crissalis. The sequence continues at coordinate 23,648,335 of NW_026535797.1, read as the reverse complement.
CTGCATCTCTGGCTCACAAGCTCATCTGTGTTCCTAACTGTAGAGCTTTTTTCCTTGGGAAACTTTCAATACATCATTATATTTTTTTAAAGCTGCCTTCTAAAGCATTATTTATTGACTCATTTAAAGTATGTACAGCAGATAATGAAACAACATGCCAGACTATAAATATTTTTCCTTTACCAAATGCTTGATCTTTCAAGCATTATTAACCTCTTTTCATTACAGCTACTCCCACCTTTGGCTAGAAGAAACATCTGTATATTGTGAGAGACCACAAAGCCCTGTTAGCATTCATAGATATTTCCAGTGCAGTGCTAGGAAAATACTCAGCCTCCTTTCTCCTTTTTCATCACCAGGGCAGGGCTGGGAACTCCAAATTTTTTCTAGAACCTTGGAACCAGGCTAGCAGTACTCCACCCAAATAATAGCTTTTCCATAATTTCCCTTGAAACTTCAGGTATTTTCTAGATTATCCTCGCTATTACTCTGAGGGAGATTTTCCCAACAGCCTGTTGCTTTTGACTCTCTACATGGGGAAAATTTTAGAAAGGTAAACTGAGGTACATGAGAGAGAGAGAGAATAGGTTTTTTGTTCTTTAGTCTCTTCATGCTCACATTTTCCATGATGTCCATGAATCAGAGGAACCTTACATGAAGTGTACAAGTAGGGATATTAGTGAAAATGTCTTTGACTTAAAAGCAACATAGACAAATGCCTACCAGGGAAGTTCTTGTTCTCTTTTTATTTTATTCTTCTTCTTTAATAATGATACATAAATCCATGTTTTTATTTAGAATATGGCTAAACCCTAAGAAAGAATGACACATCACACATTTTAAATAACTACTGTAATAATCAATGTCATGGGTTCTCCAAGGTTGAGAGCAAATTAACCAATCAACCTCCACTTTAATCAACTCTTAGGTGATTAGGGCAAGTGATTTGCAAGAAGCATGAACAACACATATCAGCTTGCTGAGTTTTTGCTGACTCAAGAAGCCTTCTGTGTTTGCATAATAGATCTAATAAAGATTGAGAACTACAGCTGTGGAAGGCTGCCTGATATGAAATATCATATGAAGGATGTTATAATGATAATCTTTCTACTGCTGGCATACAAATAAGTCAAGTTGTATATATGTTTTGTTTGCACATATGCCCAATTACTGGCTTCTACTCACAGTTCAGCTTTTCAAAACAGTAATAAAAACATAGGCTGCCTCTATTTAAACACCTAATATGACTAATCAAGAGATTCTGTTCAATGTCATTTGCTTCTTCCTCTGATAAAGCTCTTCTGACCATCTTAAATGTCCTCCTGAGAAAAAAAAATCACTCCTGGATATGAAGTGTCAGGATCCTGTCCTTATCTGGTGACATAGAGAGATGTGAGAGATGAAAGATACCTGGTGATTCTGTAACCAGTAATGATTTTACCATGTGCAGCATATTTTCCTGAGAACTTAAGTCTCAGTGTATGCCACATGCAAGATGGGATGTGGGGGAAAGCTGTGCCTTCAAATCCTGACAATATAAAACATGAAGTCTAGGATGCAGTCTAAGTTATCCAGAAGCCTACTGCGCTGAACACCTGCAGACTCAGGTGCTTCCCCAAGAAAGATGCAGTTGTTCAGGGCTCCTGAGGATTTATACAAATAAGATTAATATTACTAACAAAAAAATTTTCTGAGCACTTTCTCTGGTGAGAACATGCACAGATAAATCAAATAATTATACAACTGAATCTAGATATTTAAAAATACCTGAGACTACTTGTATCACTGCAGTACCTCAGGTACATATACTCAGTTCTTCCTGCCTGCAGGGACAGTTATATTTTGCAATGTAAGAAACACAAGTGGCCTTTTTGCTAAAGCCATCTTCTCTCCCCTGGCTTATTACACCTCCTGCTCCACTGAATCTCGGCAGGATTTTCTGGTCTCTTCTTTCCTTAGATATATTCTCCCAGCCATAATCTTGTATAAATCAACAACTAAGTGCTGGACAGTCCCGTCTCTGGTCCCAGGATATGGGAATCTCAGCTACTTTCACAGGCTGCTGTCACTCTGGGACTTGGTGAGAAATATAGCCTGAAAATGTGAGATCATCACGGGGCAGTATCTGTCTGAATTTTCAGACAGTCTCAGGAGAGTCAGTCACTGTAGCTTCTGAAGCTAGACAAGAAACTTTCAGGCCCTGAAGCCTAAATCCTTAAGAAGAAATTGTATTGGGCACTCTGAGGTAGATTTAATGGACACTCCTTCCCACAGCTGACCCAGGAGACCTTCCAGAAGTTCCTACTGCTTAATGTCCAGCCAAACTTTGCATGTGTTCTGGCAGTTAGCATTTTTTTGACAAAACTGACTTTAGTACCTTGTCAGTCGCTAGCAGCCTCTATGGCAGACATAATATACAGCTCAGATCAGCACCCACAGAAATCAATAAAGGCTCCAAAGAGTAGAAAATTAACCAAGGGCTGATTGTACAATTTTTCAGTCAAGAAATAATTTTTACTCTGTATCCAAGCACCCAAAATATGTTTGAAAAAGTAAATAGAGGTTCGGAAAGGTATAATACTTAAAGAACCAAAACTGAAGCTATGCTGTGCAATGTTACAAGGACAGTAATGCTTTTTCATCAGGAACTGAAAATCTAAATAAAAAAATTAAATGAAAGCAACTCTGTAAAACTATCAACTGAAAAACATCTGCCATTTCACACAATAAAACAAAGAAAGGCATTCCTTAAAAAGTCACTTTCTTTTTTTTAATGTGTGTTTATTTGCAGATTTCCATGTATTTATGTTCAGAAGGACTTGTTCTCAGACTTAATCAGATCAACATGCTTGTAAATGTGTATATTTTTCATAAACTTGGGTGGGCTACTAATCTGTGTAGCCCTAATAAAAAGGGCTGGCAATTAGTTCTAACCCACCCCTATATATAAGCACTATTACACACTGGCAGCAAATTATTGGGACAAGTCATTAGAGTTATAATAACAAGATCTGGAATATATTGAATGTCTGGTTACATAAACACAATCCAGCATACCCTAGGAAATTAAAGGAAATATTACCCAAAGAAAAATAATCAGTCTTTATTTCTTTTGTAATACCTTCTTTTTTTCAAATGTTTTCTCATTTTGTCATATAAGACATTTTAAATCAAGCTGTGAAATAAGAAATGCTAAGTGGCAAACTGTGGCAGCAGCTCTCTGGCCACAAAGAGCAACACATAACTTTCCCAGGCCTTTCTGGGGAAGGCTGTGAGAAGATCAGAGAAAAGAATGAGAAACAATTCTTATCTTAACTTGCTGCACCTGTTATTGCGAACATGTGGAATGTGTTACAGAGATTTGTTTACCAAAGGATGGTTTCTTAATTAGCCAGTGGTGATGGTGTTTTAATTAAAGGACCAATTAGATCAACTTGTATCATAACTGTCTACAAAAGCAACAGGTTTGTTAATAATGATAATAACATAACAAAGAGATTGATCAGCCTTTGGTGAATCATGGAGTCAATGCTAATTATTCCCAGTTCAGGGATGCCTTGCAATGACAGCAAACCTTTCAGTAAACTTTATTCTGAGGAACTTGAAAAGCAATCCACTCGCAATGGATTGTTTGAATTTTGTGGACAAGATCTAAATTGCAACTCATGTTTTGAAAGAGAGACAAGAGACAGGTACCAGAGCAAGCCTGAAAGAAGCTGATGCAATGAAAGAGCATGGATTCATAGAAGTCTTCAGACTGCTCATGTGAACAGGCTGTTGTATATTCATACTATCTTCAGAGTGGTCTACTACATGTCACAAGAACCCAACCAGACCTACTTCCCATCTCTCCTGCAAATTCTTTCACACAGAGGTAGGAGAGCCCATGGTAGGAGGATTTGTGGCCACAGCTTTGGCTCTTGGCAACAGCACCACTGGCTTCCATCCTCAGCTGGCCTCTCAGGCAGCAAGCCCACAGTCAGCCTGGACTGTGGGGATCACCAGCAGTGCAAAATTAAGAGTGGACTGAGATGTCTTTAGGCTGTAGGAAGAACATCAAAGGAATAATGCTCAAGGCACTTGGGAGTGACCCAGAGGAAAGGAAGAGCCTACATATCAGCATGAGAAATTACTCATCAGCAGAGCAATCCCCCACAGGGCTCTCAGGGTTAATCAATTTATACTTTATGTAAATCACAGATGAACCTGTCGCCTGTTTGCTGGCACTGTAGTCTTTAGCAGTCTGTCTGCTACTGGATTATTTTAACATTCTAGTGACCCCATAAAGTCACAGCAGTGTTCTCAGTTTCAAGCCACACCTGAGCTCAGGAGCAGCGCCAAAGCTTGAAGGAATGTACATTTCAGCAGCCATGTACCACTAACATCCCAGTCTGTAGTTGTTTTGTAAACACAAACTGCCCATTTGTTATAGCTCTACTAACAGTGACCTATATGGTCAGCCTGTGCAACGTTACAGGGACAGTAATGCTTTTTCATCAGGAACTGAAAATCTAAATAAAAAAATCAAAAGCAAGCAACTCTTTAAAACTATCAACTAAGAGTTGATAGTTGAGAGGACTTGAGAGAAGCCAGTGTCTTTTAAAATACAAAATCTCTAAACCAAAAAAATTATCACTCTAGTTTTGGTACTTATTTACCATATTTTGAATTAAAGCAATGTATCAACTTGTATCAAGCCATTTGCTTTATTCCTACTTATAAGCTGTATTCACTAGTTATTTGAATCTCTCATTATTTGAACTATCCTGAAAGTAGGAAATACTGATCTCAGTGAAGAGTCTTGATAACAGAGTTCAACTCTGTGGCTAGACAGAGAGAGCATAACTTGTTCTGCATACAAACTTGCCACTGACTCCCAGTTATCTTCAGAAGCTCCATTAATAAAGCAAGGCCACAAGCCATGGCTCAACACCTAATAGAAAGTTTGGCCTTTGATCCAGTAGAGGAACTTTATTCTTTCATTGAGGATTGCCAAGTCTTGGCTTCTGTCCTGAGGACGTGTCATTCACCAGAGAAGTTTGCTGTTTCTGTTTGTTCTCAGTACCTGCCCACATATGTAAAGGTAAGCATGTGCCTAGTCTCTGCAGGCCTTGAAACCTATTTGATCTGCCACAAGAGAATAACATTCAGTCCTTATGAAGTAATTGTAATTTTTTCATGTAAAATGCTTTTAATTGCATAAGACTTTTTTTAACATTACCATACATAAAGGAAACTAGCCAGAAGACCTTTTTCTGGGACTTAAGAAATAAAGGTCAAACATTTCCTTTATTTCTGGTCTTTGACACATAGACTTTAAAACATAGCCAAGAAACTACACATCTGGCACCTTTGTTCTTGCTGTATTAATCTGTTCCCATCCAGTATGAGCCCTGAGTTAATGAATCACTGGTGCTGGATATGATCCTCAGGGAAGTTTTGAATTTACTGTGCTGTGTTTTATATTGATGGCATGGTGCTGCAGAACTAAAACAGACACCTGCCCTGGCTCAAAGGCATGTCTTTCACATGATTCAACTAATAAAGTTATATGAATAGGAATTTATTACTGAATTTTAGGAACACTAAAGTCACTGTTTATATAGTCCAAGGCTGGTCTGATCCTTTAGACGCTACAGTAAATTATGCTGCAGTGTTCTGCCAAATAAACTGAGCTGGCTGTGAATTAGCCTGGGTACCAGAAAGAATATAACCATATTAGCATACTGTTCCAGTAATACATAACACCCTGATCTACCTTTTTCTAAGCTAATATAGCAGCTAAAATTATTTTAATGGAAAGTTACTCTAATGAAATTACTACTGTTTCTATTTGCTCAGTTGCACTCAGCATTAAGTGATTGGTCTGATCAGACACCATGACTAGAGACACCCTTCCAAGAGTCTGTTATTTCTCACCTAGGCTAGGCAGTTTTCTCTGACCTAGCCAGAAGAAGGGATTAAATAGGTTAGTTGATCCATTTCCTCTCTTGTGAGCAGCCTCGCACAGGCCTGAGGGGGAGACAGGAGCTCAGGAATGCTGATGAGATTCTACATTTATCTCCCTGATGAAGAGCTTGTTTCTCTAGTCTCTTCCTTTCACACAGTTCTGCCTTTTCAGTCCCCTTGCAATGCTTGTGCTAGCCAAGGTACTGGTGCAGAAGGTGATCTCATTTCTGTTCTCCTCCCGAGGCCTGGGCCCAGGGTGTTCTGTGCTTTGCCAGGGGCAGCACGGCCGCTGGGGCTCTGCCCTGCCCTTGAGAGCTAAGGGGTGCCCTCCTTCCCCTTCACTGCTGCCCTGCTGCTGCTACCTGCACAGAGGGATTGCCCTCCTGGCTGGGTTCAACAGCAAGGGAGCCTGAAGGAAACAGTCTGTAATCCTCATGGGGAGCAGGAAGGGTTTAATCATGGAACTCGGCCTTTACTCCCTGTTCTCATGGACAATCCCTTTTCTGTCCAACAGAATACTGAGGGGTACTCAATGCAAGCAGATTTTTAGGGAATGACACCAATTCAAATATTTCATTAGCATTCCCCCACATATTTAGTCAACGGCATTGTGACACCAAAGGTGAAAGATGAAAGATTAAAGAAATTTTAGAGGGAAAGCAAAAGAGTCTGGAAGACATATAAACTGGCTTAGTGTAAGTGAAAACAACATACAAAATGCATAAAAAACTGCTGCTTTTACAGCTCTAAATCAGTGTCCATTGAAATTATTGCTTCCTGTGTCAGTCCTGCCTTGCTGAAGACTTTCAAGGCACCTACTCATTCTTGCTATTCCTCAAGATGTCCCAAATCATTTTGGTAATTACTAACTTAGGAGAGTCGATTAGCAACCTCTTGTCACTAATCTGTGTTTGTCTTAACTCAACACCATCTCTAGTCTTTATTACAGCCTATAAATGGAAAATTAATGAGAACTGTTCAAATTGCCTCACTGAAATTAACTAAAAAATGAAAATATCTACAATGCATGAATCATAGACTGATGCTGTTCAAATATGGTTAAGAAGCAAGTCAGGCTATTCAGGCTCACCCAGCCTCCAGTAATAGACAAGACTGAAAGCATCAAAACATCACCTCCAGAGAGGATCTGACAAGAGCTGGAAGCTGAAGCTTAAGAAATAAACCTCTATTTAGAAAAAATAGATACAATTTTAAAATCTTGATTACTTCTCTATTATATTTATTACAAGAAAACAATTTACACTTTCTCATAGTTACTGATTATTTTCCCAGGTTTTTTTGTTTTGTGGTGCTTTTGTTTGGGTTTTTTTGGGGTTTTTTTTGTTTGTTTTTTTTTTGTTCTGTACACATGCATGATGTATGACTGGCATGGTGTCACACAATAACAACAACAGTAACAAAAATGCCTCAATAAACAATATAAATTTATCACACTAATTAAAATATTTATTGTAAATTATTTTTTTAAAGTCTAACCTTCCCTTCTTCTCTCATTCCCTTTTGCTTTTTTAAGGATAACAGGGTATGTAAGTCAGAATATGGATGTGAGCCATGCCTTCACTATAGATGTTTCTTACTCCCTTCGAACTTATGTCCTATCTGGTAAAGCAAACTATAGCTACATAGAAACTCCAAGTTTTAGTTTACAATGCCCCTGACAACTTCATCAATTAGTCTCCATGCTAGTAGGATGATCTTATGTTACTAAACTTAAGCAGGAAGGGACTTCTCTTCAGAGGCAAGCAACCATAAAGCAATCAAGGCATCCAGTCCCAGTTAAAAGCCACCAAACTTTCCCAACTCCTTTACAATGCTAGGACAACTGCTTCAGAATAGTCTTTTTAATTTCTAAAACATATGATTCTCAGCTCTATTTGTATCAGTATTCTCTCTAAAGGCAAATAGTCCTTTCTCTTTTCCAGTTTTTCCTCCTAGCAGAAAGAACATTATATTAGGCTGAATAAATCAAGGTGGTTTGTTCCTTCTCTTGTGGAACAGTATATAAGTTTCCCTGTTCATTCCAGTCAACTTTTTCTGTTACACCTTGAAATCATCTTTCTTTCCTAAGAGAACAGTGTGATCATCATTCCAAAAGAAATCTTCAACACTATCAGTGTTCCCTACATAAGTAATTTTTCAGACACATCCTCAGACCACACCTTTTCCACAGCTGTGTTCACTGGTGATCCATAACTCCACTGTGATCAACTAAAAGGCCCAGTATTTTTCCTTCCCCATTGTTTCCATTTGTATTTCTTCTAGATTATAATATGAACTGCTGCTTCACAATTTGAACAATTAATCCCACCTTTACAGACACCATAATCCAGTTCTGTTGTGAAATTCTTAACCTCCTGCTTCTAGGAATCTCTTATCTACTTCTCCTCAAGTGTCATTAGTTTGTGTTTTATTTTCTGTGTCCGGGTCATTAAAAAGAAACTAATAATAGTCCTAGGAGTGGACTTAAGAATCCTTAAAGGACTACCTGACTATGGCCTTCCTTCCCCTTTCAGCAAAACCCTCTCTCTCTTCTTTTCAGCCAGTGCCTTATCCACTTCACAGTCCTTGCTCTAATCCCCATCTCACCTGCCTTCACCAATAATTTCCCAGGTGGCACCAAATGCTGTACTGAAGGCCAGAAGGATTAGAACATTTCCCTTGTCTTTAAACAAGCTATTAGACTAATCTGGGAAACAAGGGTTGAATTTAGATTAAAATCTCAGTTAGAAATAGGTCCTGCACCAAAGGGAATATCAGGAAAGGAAACACTAATGTCAGGGAGAAAAAATGTAGACATCAGGATACTTTTGGTCTTTGAACAAAATAGGTGCCAATTAGAATTTCTTGGAATGACTTTGAAAAGAAAGAGTACAGTAAGAATGTTGGCTTCTAAATGATGTTTTTTTTCAGGATAAGTGAAGAGGATTTTGAGTTGTAGAGAAATAAGCTGAGAGGGAAACTCCCCATGAACAGTCCTGGGTAATTGTGCTGCAGTCTTATGACAAGTGAGAGTTGAGTCACTTGAGTTTCAGGCAGCAGCACTGGCCTTTTTTGATGCATGGATCACTAATAGTGATGAAGTAATTATCCATGTGTGTGACATGGTTATACTACTAAATTAAGCTAATCGAGGTGCCTCTTCTCTCCTTTGCTCCTCAGCCCCTCATTCTTCCAAGTGTATCCAAAAAATCTTCTGACAGAAGCACAGCCTCACAGATTGTGACACGCACACATACAGTGTCAGCATGGTTTGCATCCCAGATAATTCAAACATGCAACTTAGCTACAGCTTTTTCCTTGCCACTGATTTATTCACACAAGTATTGGAGAAATGACCCTTGGTTTTCAGTGAGGACTTCTTGATCTCATATGTTTTAGATTAAAAGTCATTTAAATTATCAGAGCAAATTCTTACACTTGTATATGCTATTGCTGAATGGATAAGTTCTTTGTCAAGCATGACATGAATTGCTACATCACAGGCTTTAAAATTGACTTTTGGAAAAAAAAACCAAAAACCAAAAGCAACCAAAAAATGTTTGAATCTACACTTTTGTTGCAGTACATTTCAGTCAAAATTTTAAATGCAAAATAAAATTTAAATTTAAAATCTAAATTCTCTTTGAGAAGTAATAGGTTATTTTTAAACTGGACTCAGTCCACTTCAAGTCCTCACAAAAACCGACTCGGCCACATACTCAAGTTCAAAAAGAAACGTGGCTTGTTTTTAACTACTAAGAGTGATTTTTCTTTTCCAATAGCAGGTTCAGAGGATTAATATGAAAATAAAGCCTTTCCTATCAGCTTGTGCAGACAATAAAGCAGCACAGGATATTATGATCTGCAAATAATGTGAATTCATGTATCCTGCATGCTACAAGTGGGAACTTCATTTAAGACCTGAGTAAATTGGCACGGCAGAGGCAGCAGGAAGGCAACTCCAGTAAAGACCTAAAGACCAGCCCAGTAACACAGAGTGGCCCCAACCTTTTTTTCTGGCCTCAAGAATGAAATAACAGATGTCAAGATCCTTTGTTGTAATCCTGTTGTGGCCTGCCTATAGATTGGGATATTTGAATTTCATTTCCCTGCCTCCACTAAGAGTGTCTTTGAAAGCCTGATGACATTGGCTTTGTGTAGGTGAGGTGCATTTCCTCTATAGTTCGTGTTGGCACAGTAGCACTTGAAATGCAAAACACAAACATTTTCTTAACAGCGCTAAATGTCCTCATTATTCAAAGGCATGGAAACAGGCCAGAAACTGTTCAGATTACCAGTGAACCATTCAAGCTAGCTGTACAAAAGTAGGTATTATAACATGTGAGAAGGTACAGAGAAAAGTGATGTAGGAACAAAGGCAGCGACAGTATAGGTAGTTTATAGTGCTTAATCCCTATAATCTAAAAGGTGAGAAAGGATCAAGAGGACTGTATTAAGTGAACTATATCTGATTTTAAGGTTATGGTTGCTGCTGAGAGATAATCAAGCACACATTTCAGAACAGTGTGATTTAGAGCAGGAATAATTTCATACCTGACATTGGAATTACTTATTCCAGAAAAAAAATAATGTATCAGATGCTGTCTAAACAAAAAATAGTGCAGAGGCAGGGACCAGAGGGCTCTCCTGCATCATTCAAAAGACAACCACTATCATGTTAAATAAAATAACTTTAAAAAAATGAGCCTCAATGGGCTGAAGAACCTTTCTTGCTTCCGACATTCCTGTTCTTCACAATGTGCCTTTTTTTAAAATTACCCCCTCAATTAACTCATAATTGCTGTCCGTGCCATATGAATTATGCAGCATTTGATGTAAATTCAGATTCCCTGGCACTAAACAAATCTAACGGCATTTCAGAACTTGGTGTAATTACAAAAGTAATCCCTTTAGACTGAGAAAGAAAATGAATATCATTTTTTTTCATCCTGGTTGGTTTGTGTGGTACTCCTGTGCTGCGTTCCCCTTCGGCTGCCATGAAAGCGCATGGACTGGGTCTGGCTGAGATGGAATTCATTTTCCCCACTGCAGCCCTAGCAGGGCTGTACTCCACTGGTGGCTAGAAAGGTGTTTCTAACACACAGTGCTTCGGCCCCTGCAGGGCTGGCACAATGTCAGGGCTGTCTCTCCAAGAATTACCCCTTACCAATAGGCTGGGAGTGGGCAGGACCTGGGGAGAGACAAAGCCAGGAGAGCTGACCCAAAAGGATAAAGTGCAAGAAAAGCTAAGAGAAAGAAGGAGGTGAGGAGCATTTGTTCTTACATATATTTTCCAGAGAAACCACTATGCATACTGAAACTGCTTCCTGGAAAGGGGTTGTACATTGTCTGCTTATGGGAAATAGGGGATAATGTTTTGTTTTCCTTTGTTTCTGCTGAGGAGGAGTGATAGAGAGGCTGGGTGTATGCCTGGCATGCAGCCAAGGTCAGCCCACCACAGTGCAATAGCAAGGAAGATCCTAAGCTGGGATAAATGAGCACAGGACAGGAGAAATGAAGGGATCTAGCCCAGCTGACACCAGTGATACCTGTGGCTGCAATTTCTTCTCAGATTTATCCTTGGTGACTTATCCACTGAAACTCTAACTGAACTAGAGTCTGACTGGAAAATGTTACTGAAAACAAAAAAGGCAAAAAAAGTCTTGTAATGTACTATGCTCTGAATTATTCAACTGTTTAAAGATTCAACGTTTATCCAAAATAAGAGGAGCAGGGGCAGTTAATTGGCACATTTAAATATAGGGCAACTTGTAGAACAGTGGACAAAGGAGTAAGACAATGTTGAAAGACTGATGCATAGGAAGTTCCACCAGAATATAAAAAAGAACTTTACTGTGTTAATGACTGTGCACTGGAACTGACTGTATAGAGAGGGTGTGAAGACAAACTGTCTGGGTGAAATCCTGTGCAATCTGTTCTAGAATGACTCCACCTGAGCAGAGAGGTTAGGCCAAATGACCCATGGTACTCCTGACTTTCTCCTTCAATCTCTGTAATTTTATGAATATTTCTCTAAATTGTTATGTTTGTTTCTGGAATCAGGCTTATAAGAGAATAAATAAAATATTCTAGAAGGGAGTCTGGATTCTAAGTAATTTCTAATGTTCTTGGAAACTAACTCTCAACAAATGTAAAAAATATAATAAGACTTATGCACATCAAAATTTTTCAGTGTACCTAGCACAGAAAAAATTACTAGCACAGAAAAAATTACTTCTGAAACTTCTGCCTCTCTACATCTGCAGATAGGGGTGGGGTGTGTTTCCAGGGCTGAGGAGATCCTAGTGAAGCAGTGACAAGAAATGCTTGGAGGAGCTGAAAAAGCAGAAATAGAGCAAGAAGACAAAAAGCAAGGATGGGAGACAAGATATCCAGAAGATACTATGACTGGTAGCACAGGCAGATTGCACACCAAATCAACAGTTCTTAAAGCCTACAGATTTTCAGTCTGAATTTTTGCCAGAATTTGGGCTAATGAAAAACTTCTCATTTAAACAAATTTGACACTGAGCTTGACTAAACTCAAATTTGAGCTTTCATGATTAATTTTTCTTCAATACCAGGAGACATAAAATTGCAAGACAACACTGAAAGAAGTTTTTAATACAAAGTCTCAAATACAGACATGCCTAAAAAGTCAGATGAATGAAAGTCTATTAAGAATCTCTCCAAATATGTTTCTCTTAGATTAATTAAATAACACTACCATCAACATATATAAATACAATTCATTTTTTTAACTCCTCCAACCTGACCATAGCTCAGATTCAGTGATACAATGACATTTTCATCTTCTTAATCTATTTAACAAAGATGTGCTGTAACCAGTGCAATTATGAGAAGGAATTTTCGAAATACATCAAGCACATCAATAGAACTGATAAGACTGTGATTTTCAGCAATTTTGTTATTGTGTTTGCTGCCCCTGATCACTCTAAGAAACTTCTGAAGCTGCACAAGTAGGAGTGAAGATGGGCTTTAAGCCATGAAGTCACATCCTGCTCTTGACCCTGCTGTCAGGGATGTTTATGCAGCCCTTCTGATGGATTACCTGAGTTTATTATGATCTTTATTGCAAGGAATGCATCAAATAAAAAAGTGTGACTATTCCTCCTTTACAGAAGAAAGGTGAGAGGCAAGAAAGACGATATGATTTTCCTGAGACAACTTAAAAAAAAAGTATGCAAAATCATGGATGCTTAATTGAGCATGGCCAAACTTAGGCTTCCTCCCCCACAACAGGAGATAAGTAAAATTCTGCCTCCAATTTTTAACCTGGCAATCACATTCATTTATCTTAGTGTGTGTGGGGGTGAACAATCTAGCTCCTTTCTCAATATACTATAAACACAGAACTTTTTGCTGAAATAAAGAGCTGAAGAATCAAACTGAATAGATACTAAGTTCCATACAATATTGAAATAATTGCTACCACTATTCCTCACCTTTAGTATTCTTGCCTTCTGGCGGTATTTCCTGACTTTCATAAAGGGAATCATTAATATTATCCCTGCTTTGCTGCCTCTTTGTCTCCCCCTCCCCCTCCTTTTCTCTATATGGAGACAAGCACTGTAGTCTCTACTGAAAGCTGAAGTATAACAGTCTAATTGTTAATCAGCCAGTAGAGAGTGGCTGATAAAGCAAAATGCCATGATGACTTCCACTTGAGAGTGTAAAAAATTAGGTAAAATTGATCTTTGATGTACTCTTACCATGACTTCTCTTTCTGGATACTCAGAGTCCTAAGCCCACATTCTTAAAATCAAATGTCCTTCCTTTTTAACAAGCATTATTACAAATCTGAAGTCAGTTGATGGTTTGTATTGCTTTGAACAGGACAATAGTTAAATGATGTGCCCAAGGTCATACAGAAAGTCTGTGTGAGGATGAGGGAGATTTTATTAGCTATGTACATTAACATTTTTTCTCTCTGGCTATGACAGCTCCAAAATTTATTGTCATTTCCCTAGGTAATGCCCTGTATTGCTAGCCTGATATCATCTGAAGCAAAATTATTTGCTTTCAGAGTTTTTTTAAGTATCCTAAAAAGATTACTGAGTCTGACTTTATTTTCTGACACTTGGAAATAAAGTTGCATTGCTACTGAAACAAAATTCAAGAGTAATTATGTTTCTGTCTAAATATTTGTCAGTAAAGCTTTTTATTCCGCCTCCCCTTCAAAGTCTGCTACATTCAAAATAGTTAGTCACACCACAGAGCACAGAAATTCCTTTCTGAACATTAGCCATCCAATCCAGCTTTTTTTAGAAGCCACCAAGAAAACGGTGACCCCTTCCACACACATATAATACAGACAGTCACTCATGCATTAACAGCCATAAACCCCCAAAGGTCGTTTCCATGACAACCCCAGGGTCCTTAATGACCCTGACAGTTCAATGATTTTGTTTTGTTTGAGAGTGAAGGAATAATAAGTCTTCTCCCATCACCCCCTACCCCCTCTGCTGCACTGATATGCTGTTCATTATCTGATCCCAGGCTCAGCCCTGGAGACAGAGCAGCAGCCAAGCCAGCTCTGAAAGACAAGAGCCTCGCTGCAGACAAAGAGCATCGAAGGAGCTGAGCGTGCTCAGCATACTGCAGCAGCACCAGCCTCATTAATTCCATCACTAGCCCAATGAGTTTAAGCAAGTGCCAGGGGTATTACAATAGTTTGTAGCAATATGTTGCATAAGTGAGCCCCAAATCGCTGTACAGTTATTTAGAAAGTACATTTTGCATACCACTAGCAGGACTGTTTCTGTTAATGATGTGTGCCAGAAACACAATAAGACATTGCAGCTAGTCTGCAGCAAGACCTATAATTTTAATGACATGATGAATAAGGCAATTAATGTACTTCAATCTATTTCCCATATGTATCATATTTAACTTCAGAGAACTAGAGATATCCAAGAGAAAGGAGTGTAATAATGCATCACTAAATGGGTAGGCTACTCCTAATTCTTTGAATGCACGTTTCTTAGTACTGCTCTGCAGCTGAACCTTCTATTCTTTAATTAGAAATCAGCTACAGGCATATGCACACTTCCATTCCCAATATTATATAGAGTCTTCATTAAATGCTACAGAAACTGGCTTGTTGATCCAATGTCATTCTTTATGAAATTCCACTAAAAGCAGCTTCCATTGTTTACATGAAACTATATCCATTCATTTGATCCCAGCCCAGCATTACCTCGTCATGACTATGGTCTTACTAGTGCCATATTAAACCAGCTCTTTGGTGACCTATTTTATGGATGGATGAATCTAAATTGCCTTCGTTTTCCTTCACTTCATAGATTAACTGTGCATTGAACATAAATGGTATAAATTACAGCTTCCAAAAGGTTTCTCTAAGTAGAATCAATGGCCATTGGCTTTCAGAGTCACTACAAGTTGCAACTGTGTGGGGAGACCACAGTTGTGTTTTCCTCTTCCTACTCACACAGAGACCTGGATGCAGTATCCTGGGACTAAAACCCTCAGTTACAGCTGAAAGGTCCCTGTCTTTACAGACAGATATGCTACTGCTAGTTTTGTAATTGTAATGTAAGAGGTGGCCCAACCTTTCTAATGAGAGTGAGAAGCCTTTAATGTGCTTTAGATCAAATTATAACAATTTTGCTGTGTTCAACTTTACTGTATAACATTCAATCCTTTGATCTAGAGAAGTGCTTAACTTCAGATGGCTTTAGGAGAAATGTGCAATGGCACAATCCCCTCAGGGTACATGCATCCTTAGAACACAGGCCCTATAATGCAGCCATACAGAACTGCCCCTAACTCTTTAGTTCAATTCCCTGGAATTTATTTTAAAAATGTATCTTTTAGACAAATTAATATTCCCAGAGAAACTGTCTCCCTCCGTACTTGAACTCAATGAGCAGCTTGAATTTTTGTTGCTATTTGTATATTACATTCAGTCATCACTTGGGGAAAGTTAATCAGTAAATTTTTGCTTTATTTTGAATAGTAGAATCTAATATGAATCAAACTACTCACAGAGGAAATCAGAGATAGGACTGAAGCACAGGCACTAGACCCTTCTGCTCTTTCCAAGCATTCAATTTCCACTCCCTCAAATATGATGATATGCCTTTTAATCTTGCCTACACTAGGTTTATTCCTCTTCACTGCAACCTAAAGCAAGGTCACTGGAAAGTCAGAGACAACACAGCAAGTCCAAGTTTCAAGCAGGAAAGAAGAGAGGTTTAAAGAAAAAATGCAGCATCTTGACTCTACAGTTAATCGTTCCCAGCAGCATGTCTTGATTGTACACTACAAAGGTAATCCAAACTATCAGTTACAGCCACACTGCAGCCTGTGTGCTCCCCAAATATGACATTTCCTCCTGCATTCCATCCATGTTTCTCTCCATGATGGCAGAGTTTCCCAAGTTCTGCAGAGCTTCCCCACAGAGAGCTATACACGCCTTCCTAAGCAAGGCCTTTGCTCTCAGTTTCATTACCATGTTCTATGCATACCCCATGTTATGCAGAAGTAGTCTTGGTCTGATAGCAATTAAATATGCCCAGAGGCTTGGATTCTCTCTTCGAGTGCACATGCAGCTCTCATTAATGTTAATGTTGGCTATGCACCTTATCGCAAGGAGAAGCAGGGAGATCTGTAAAAGTACCTAACCTGGGGAAAATCTGGCTGGGAAGCAAAATGATGTTGAGTGTATGCACTTAGGATGAAGTTCTCCATTTCAATGCAGTTTTCATAAACAGTGGAAAGTCTTCAAACCCACAAGGCAAAGAAATTAAGCACCTAATGTGTCAGGATTCTTACACAGCATCCAAATATAACTATACTCTGTTTCTGCCCTGCTAACAGTACAACACAGTCAGCTACAAAACACATTGTGTAGTTCTGTAGGAATTTTGAGATTTTTTATTATTTTTGTGACAACCAGAGACACTTAGCCCAAATGGGATTAGGATCCTACTGAAGTCTCCCCTCAGAAAATGTCTAACGTCAGTGTCTCTTCCCTAGTAAGTTTAGACATAAAACAGGTACGACAGACAAAAGAAGCGGTTATCTCCATTTCACATGCTAGCAGAAGAGGCATAAAGATGAAGTTACTTTCCCAAGTTTACAGCAACAGGAAGTAGAAAGAGATGGCAAATTTCCTGAAATCTGTCCCTACTCTTTCACTACATCAACGTCTTTCCCCAAATCTGAAAGCTTCATCTCCCATCTCATTCACTTCAACAGTTCATGAAACAAAAATGCATCCCACAGGATTTTTGTGGGATTGCCTTTTTCTTACATTTCATCTTGCTAAAGGCATGTAGCACATAGTAAAAGACAACACTTCAAATTCCTTTTCCAGCAGGGAAAAAAAGACTCTCACAGGACCAGGTTCTACTACCTTTAGGAGACATGCTCTACCTAGAAGTAAAAGATTGACCCAATATACAGGATGTCCCCCCAGCTTTTACTTCTGTTTATAATCCTAATTTGCCAGAGACAATTTTAAAAGCTGTTGTTCCACACAGTTATGTACTAAGCCAGTATGGTGCAGAAAGAAGAAAAACTGTAGTTTAAACTGAATGAAGATATGGGATTAAGGAGCAGATCATCCTGATTCCCATCACATGGCATGGAGATCAACCAGGAGATCAGGTTCAGCCAGCAAGAGTTCATAAAAGACAGGTCCCTCTTGATGAACCTGATCTCCTTCTGGCACAAAATACCTCCCTTTGTGGACGCGGGCAAAGCTATGGGTGTTGTCTACCTGAACCTAAGTAAGGCTTTTGATACCTTCTCCCCCAGCTTTTCCCTGAAGAAACTGACTTGGGCAGATGTTCTGTTCCCTGGATAAGAGACTGCCCATGTGGCTGGGCCCAGAGAGTAGGGGGAATGGAGTTACATCCAGCTCATGGCTGGTCACCACTCTTGTTCCCCATGGCTCAGTACCAGTGCCATTCCTCTTTAATATCTATATCTGTGACCTGGACGGGGGCATTGAGTTTGCAGACAACAGTGATTTGGGTGAGAATGTTGATCTGACTCCAAAATTACCAGCAAGGAGGGTGTACCGAAGTGGGTATTAGTCTCTTCTTCCACATAAGAGTGATAGAGAGAAACCAGCCTCACATTGCACTGGGGAGGCTTAGATTGGGATATTCTGAAAGGGTTGCCAAGAATTGGAGCAGGCTGCCCAGGGAAATGGTGGTGTCACCTTCCCCAGGGGTATTTAAAAGATGTGTAGATGTACCACTTAGAGAAAAGGTTTAGTGGTGGTCTTAGAAGGGTTAGGTTTATAGCTGGACTTGAGGATCTGAAAGGTATTTCCCAACTCTAATGATTCTGTGATTCTCTGAGGCACATCTGAATATTCATGAATCAAACCTTTCCCATGAGGACATTGGTAATGAGGGGAAAAAACCAGCAATTCAGTGTCTGCACACCATGAGTCATCCCTTCCAACACCACAGTTGTTAAGTACAATTTTGTTAATTCATTTGGAAAACTTGGAATTTCAAGTTTTCACATATATACTGACTTGTGAAATAAAATTGCCATGAAGTAAAGATTTTAATGACTAGAACAAGTCACTTCAACTGAGCTTCTATAAAGCGTGTTCTAAATGTCTGAGGTGATATGAAATGTACTTAGGATTTCAAAACATTTTAAGACACCCATATGGACAATGATTCAATGTAGGGATAAGTGTAAGGGAGTGTTAACTAAGTATAGGTAATTATTTACATTAATGTAGTATCTCTCTTTGCATATATAAAATAAATGTGTATCCAAAGAGAAATTTCTTGAATTAGGATAATTTAAGAGCCATTTGAAACTCAGAAATACGCATTACCTTTTTTTCCCAATGGCACTGCTCACAGCTGTAATTTCCATAGCAATGAAAAGAAATGCATCTGAAATGAAAGTGTTAAGAATAACAAGCTTTTTCCATTTCACTGTTAAGAGCAGGACAATAACTGCTAAAGTTCAGAAACAGCAGACCTGAAAAAACATTATTTTTATCACCTGCATTGCTAAAATGTAATCTGTGGCAATTTGCCCAGGCCTCCTGAGGTTGAATCAGAAGATACTACTGTTATTCCTCCCAGTACTTGTTGTTTGTGCTAGTCTGGGCACAGTTTGATGTCAAAAAACAGGCTTCTACTGCCAAGAGGACAGATATTTAATGCTGGAATAAAATACACTGAACCACAGTAACCTCTAGCCTTGACAGTCTACTGCCTTATATTGGAATTATTATGAAACTTGGACGTATATTGTACTTTTTTTTACCAGCTGAACTTTTTTTACATTATTTGTACAATCATTAAGTTACAGATGATTTCTTCAGGTTCTGCAACTAATGACAAGCAAGTATTCTTTTCCCATACAATAAAATGATTCATAATCAAATCCTAGTGCTTGTGCACAGTACAAAAAGGATGTCCCAATGGAGGAATAATGTGCTGAGCAAAGGTAAAGCAGAAGGTGTTATGTGCTGTAAATTCCAGGAATCTGCTTTACCAAAGCCATCTTGGCATTCTGGAGGACAGGCTTTTAGAGGTTCTAGGTGTTGTTCTCAAAGGATGTAAGCATTTACATGTCTGCTTTCTACAAAAATCAATAGATGAATTGCATAAAAGCCCCAGCTGAAGGCAAAGCATTCCCAAGATGACACAGATAATTCAATACTGTATTAGAATTTCCATTTCTCATCTATATAAAACAAATTCTTTTGAGACCTTTACTTTCTTCTGAGTCTGACACAATAGGATGTTGACCTGCTCTCTTAAACCAATTTATGGAAAGCATAAGACCTCACCTAAAAAGTATGGAAGCTTCTCAGATGTAAGGGATTGTGCTTGGTACAGACATCACGCCCTAAGCAACCATTCCTAGGCATTGCCAGCCTTGAGTGTTCACTGCACCAGCTATGAGGAGTAACATATTACAGACACAGCTGCACTAAAACCCACAGGCTCACCAGAACACAGCTCTGGTTTTGCTCTGTCAAACCAGAGCAACAATCACTAATAAGGATTTTGCAATTGGTTTCAGCAAGAATAGTTTGTCATTGTGTGAACACTTATAAGCTTTTCTGTTCAAGCTATCTGAGGCTACCTTACTGATTCATCCCCAGAGAAGTCATTTAGATTTTCATCTTTCTACATCAGGCAAGGAAAACTGTATATTTTATGCATTACTTTTCTTTCCATTTTCTAGCTGATATCTTATTTGGGCTGCTTCTTTTGAGAGCAATAATGGTAACCCTACATGTCAATAAATATTAGTTAAGTAACAAACTATCAAGAGGCGAGTTCTAAAAAGCAAAATTTTAAAAAGTAATTGCTTTCAATTTTTGAGCTTTATGTGACAGAAAAATCTGAGAACTTGCCACACAGAATTAATTTGAATACAACAAACCTTTCATTCATTTTGCAAGCAGTTGTAAGACAGCACTCATGGCAGCGCAACACTGGCAATTAAGAGGCAGATAGCAAGCTGAAGGTGCACTAACAAATCCAACTTAGATGCTGAATCTTCTCTATTGAATTTTTTTTTCTTATTTTCTTCTCACCCTGGTGCTCCACAGCACAACTGAACATTTTGTCTCTTATTGCGTTTCTTGAACAGGTGTGCTAAAATAACTCATCTTTTAAAACAGGGCATTCAGGATTTCAGATAATATGATAAACCTTTTTAGATTTTTTTAAATTAAATGCATAAAAACATACTTTCTCATGCAGAAGAGTCTGTGCCTACATTTATTTCTGTATCTATTCATCTATATGTTCCCATAGAAACATTAATTTGAAAACATTTTGGTTAAAAGAATCTCAGATTAGTCACCTACTCTGGCACACCAGGACTAGATTTACTGTTTCCATCAGCCCGTGAACGCTGCAGTGTCCTGTTACCAATTGCCATCCTGAGTGTGTTTTGTAAGCAAGGCCACGCTACACTTGTGGACCAAATGGTGTATGCCAAATGATTATGCAGGCCTTGAGGCACTCTGAGTGTATAAACATTTACACTACAACAGATCTTTGGCCAAGTGACCAAGTAATTGATTACAGGGCTATGAATGTCACTGGATTTTAGTTATAAAAATCCCATGACATTAGCTCTACTTCATGCAGAATTTGCACTGGCAGTTTTTAAAAGTAGCATACTCTTAGGTAATTCAGAAGCAAGCAGTCCCTGCAGAAAATCATGGAGAACAAATAGGAGAGGTCTCACTCTGGCTACCACTTTTTCTGAATTCAGAATATCTGACAATTAGGCAAATGCATTATGAAGGTTCCCTGTTTTGCTACAACACAAGTGAACATGAGGAGGTCTTTCCTATATGAATATTATATAAAACCACAAAAACACTGACCTACATGAGAACAAAAACCAACAACCAACCCAAAAGAGAAAATAATAAAATGAGTCAGAAGTATTTTAAAATAAAATCAGTTGAATTCTTGCTTTAAATACAGACATTGAATAGAAAATTTCAAATGCTGGACAAGAGACAAATTATTATAGGAAATATGTTTTTCAGTTTTAATTAATTTTCCCAACAAATCTTAATTAATTATTTTGAAAGGTAAGGAAAAATTCTGTGGAAAATCAGGAGATATAGTGATAGTCAGCTGTATAACATTAAAAGACAGAGGCACCTGTATAACATTAAAAGACAGAGGCATTTTTATCTTTAGAGGTGGCATTCTTAGAGACACATATGATAATGAGGAGCCATGCAGAAGCATATTGGCCTTTAGTTTTAACATCTGCAAAACACCAAGTCTCCAACCCATAAAATCATATGGACAGTTAACTTTGCACACTGTGTTAAGTGTCTTGACAGAGCATCTCATTCAAAAATGCACATAAGAGCACATTCAATGTGCTTTTCTGGAGCTGAATCTGCTGTCCTGATTTCCTCTCAGTTTAAATATTTTTTTTCCTTTTGCTGCTTAACTGGAAGAAAAAAATGTGCAAGTGCAACGTAATTTGATTCCCTGCATCAGACACAAAGGATAAATTCACCTCAAGTGACTGATAGACAAAAGCAAGCTGTAGGTTAGAGACAATGATTTTTACCATTCCCCTTGTTTGTAAAATGACTATCTGTCTAAAAGCCGTGCCTTTGCAGGGCTGATGAAGAATGTGCTGCATCCACAGCATTTGTCACAAATCTGCTCAGTGTGTTGATCTCAGGAATAACAATGCATGCACTCTAAATGTGGTTTATAGACACTGTTCTCCACATGGTAGGTGATTCTAGGTCCTCCTCCTAATTTACTCAAATTTCTGTATTATTGGTGTATTTTCCTTTCAAACACTACCTCTGGCAGAGATAAACAATTCTGCAAGCAAGCAACTGTGAGCATCACCACATCCACAGTGACAGCAGTGGGTCAGGAAGCCCATTCCAGAGTTCTGAGTTCACCATGTAACACCATGGCACCAGCTGTCTCCAAATCCAGATACACTCATAATAAAAAATGATGCATTGTTCAGAGTTAGTAAACAGTATGAAAACCTGGACTTGTACAGCTCTTGCTGTATTTATAAATCGTTTATAAATGGGGAGACTGAAAAACTGAACAGGTAACAATTCTGTCCCTCAGTTTTGATTGTTCCTTTAAATTTCTGAGCAAAACTACCCAAGAATGAAGTTCTGGCTCTAAGATCCAAAACTGTTTTCTAGAACAACAATACTAAATGTGCTACTGATACCAAAAGTTGCAATCCAAAACGCAACACATGAATTGAACTTTTCTGCGATATAACTAGAAAATAATTACAAAGATATCTGGCATGTGATATTTACATTAGAATAGCGCCCAGAATTAAACACTGTTCAAGCACTCTGTGACTGTTGGGAGCAATGCCGAGCTGCTTCCTGGCCAGTCAACAGACCCAAGGAACACAAAGGTGGTTTGGGGTTTGCTTTGCTTCCTTTGAAGTCCTGCCTTGCACAAAGGTTAGTCAGACTACACTGAAGGTCTCAGTACAGCTAATATGTTTTTCTTTGTGCAGGATCTGTAATTGGAAAGCATTTTGAGCAGCAGGGGGGTAACCAAGCAGTTCTGAAAGAAAAGTAGTGCATTTCCTCTGTCACAAACAAGGAACAAATCACTTTTAGTAGTAAGAAGCCAGCAGCAGTATCTCCAGAACACATGTGGAACAGAGCTGCCACTGTTAGAAATGAAAAAGACTTATTGATCTTCTAGTCCAGCTACCTGCAAATTTAAGACCGTACTCTACAGGATGTCTGCTATTGTTTATTTTCTAGACTGGTTTCAGAAGACCACATATTGGTGATCCCACCACTTTCCTGTTAAGTTTTATTCCAATTTTCACATAACTCCCTGTCAAGAGGAGGTGAAGAGGGTGAGATTGTTTGTTATCTAGACTTTTTTGAATTCCTTAGACTGTATCTGTCCCTCTAAATATTTTTTTTGTTTACCTACCTAGATAAAGTTTCTTTTTCATCTTTCTTCACCCAGATTTAATACTGCATCAGAAACCAGCAGTCCTCTGAGTGCTCATTCTGGTCAAATGACCACCACTGGACATTTTCTGGTTGCCCATTGCAGCTTGTTAATTTCTTTCTTTCTTTCTTTCCAAGCTCTGTGGGTTGCATAATTTTAGCAATGAGCTGTCCAGGACGACAGGCACAGTAAATAAGAGTAATCTAAGAGTGTAAGGACCTAATTAATAAACTAGGAGAAGCATGTAAATGCAGAGTGTCAGAGCTTAAAATGAAAACAGGGACAAACATGTTGGTTTCTTGGAACCTTTGTAATTGTTTCATGTCAGAAGTGCCCAAGGCTAACCAGCCTTTGGTGGATAGATAAAGGACCAATGTGTCGGGTCTTATTTAGTGGAAGAACCCAATTAATTATTATACAGAATTAGATGCCATTTAGCATTGCTTATATTACTGATGACTTGCTAATTTGGCTGGCTCTGATGTAATTACAATTAATTTACGTCCTTAATCCTAATGCTCTAACCTGGCTTTGATTTAATCAGGCGATGTGGAGGTATCACAATCAAAGCAGCATTGAGGAGCTCACTGCTAA
Organism: Melozone crissalis; assembly: GCF_028551555.1. Lineage (NCBI taxonomy): Eukaryota > Metazoa > Chordata > Aves > Passeriformes > Passerellidae > Melozone > Melozone crissalis. The sequence goes on along the minus strand of NW_026535797.1, from coordinate 23,624,303 downwards.
AAAGAGATAATTACACCTTACAAAACATATCCTTCCCACCACTGACATGTCTTGAAATACTGAATCAGAACAGTGAAATTCTCAGTCAGAAAATCTCCAATGGCAAAGCTCAGAGAAGATCTGAGACCACTGCCCAAAACTCTTCCTTTCCTTCTCTCAGAACATTTAAGAACAGTTCTAGTCATTCAGCTGCAATCTACAGATCTTTGGATAAGCCCAAAGAAAAGCAAATCTTCATGCCATGCCACCAAGACACAAGAGGTGACAGACAGTAAAGCCGAACTGCCTGTAACATCTGGAAGAACACATCAGTGAAAATGAATATAACAGCAACCTAGAGCTCAGCTTCAGCTAGCCTTGATGAGAAGTCAAAGCAAGAGAAACTAACAATCCCTTTATCTTGGGGATACTGGTCTCCTGCACCCATTATGCATCCCTAAATGCCAGCTCCCCTTGACCCTTCCACATCGTCACTTCCTAGAGACAGCTGTGCCCTCTCTCTTATCCCAGAATGCATAGGATTTCTCTATAAGGAGTTCTAAAGGTGGGGAGGTCTCTCTCTCTGAGCCATTTCTGCAGCTGTCAGAGAGGGCCCTTGCTGTTGAATTGTCCTCTGGTGCCAAGGAGAAAAGCAGTTTTGAGGAATCAGTCTTCAGATGTTTTCTAAGAAACTAGATGTAAGGCAAGCCTGGAGCCACAGAATTTTGCTGTGAGTTTTCTTACCCTGCTTCCTGATTTCCCCTTGGGTTCTACATCTGTCCCCAGACCCTAACAACACAATGTGGCCTCTGCCTGTTATATGTCTCCAAAGCTAAACTATTAATCTCTAAGTGATTAAGTTAATTTTATTAATTCTTGAAGAAATATTTTAGCTCATTCATTCTTTAGCATATAACTGAAATGTGCTCCACTATGAAAAGCTTATTTGCTGTAGCAGAATTGAAAGGCACAGAAAGTCTCTCTCCATTCCCTCTCTTGGAGACCAGCCTGACAAAAAAGACTTCAGCTGAAAAGACTGCCATAGTAGAATGTACACAGGAGCAATGCAAATCTGCTTATTCTTTTGCAAACAGCACATCCTCTTACAGCCCAGAATAGCACATGTTAGTGAGGTTATCATAACATTGGAAGTTAAGACAGTTCACAGGCTGGAATGCAAGAAACTGTTGAGTGTGGGGAATTTAATTTCAGTTATCCTGGTTACATTGCTTTGCAGCCATTAAACTGTTCTTTTTTCTTAGAATCTTACTGCTGTGTAGTGCTGTACTGCAGTTCGAAAACAGTGAGCTTACCATTACTGATGGCAGCCACAGCAACTGCTGTACCTTACTGTCCCGTGCTTTATTAACTAAAAGCAGGACATTTTTATGAGAAAGAACATTAGCTTCCACTTCTGCTTGCTTGCTACGATACCTTCTAACTGCATGCAAGGTGAAAGATTGCTTTACAGGACCCACAACTTTCCATCTTTCCTTTTAGCAGTTCATAGCGAACAACCTGTGCCCAGGTGTAATGGGAAGAGAGCAGCACTCACCCCTCATTTCCCCTCTCTTTGTCTTGTTCATATTATTGTATTCAGGCTCCTGCACACTCAAGTCATCCCAGCTCAGTATAGCACTTAATCTTATCAAATAGATGCTTAAGTGCCACAGAAGTCCCTGAGAGTTAACAGTATGTTTGTATGCTTTGTTGCAAAGCAGGCTGTCAGAGACCTGCCTGTGTGCTCTTCATGGACGGATTGACTCCAAATTGTTGCAAGCACTTTCATTAGTCAGTCTCTAAGACAAGCCTGCTTTTATCAAGTTGTCAGATTTTGCACAGAGGGGAAAGAAGAGAGGGTAGTTTTGAGAGGGAAGGAGAGCTGTTCCTTCCCTGTGCATGCAAACATCTCCCCAACAGCTGACAGAACTGCAGATGTGTTGTTTTGAGATGCCCCCTCTCTCTAAAGCAGGCATGCTCCAGAGGAGATAGTGGATGCCATCCCACCGAGAGTGCTGTTATATGATCCTCTTTCAGTTATTTGAAATATGGACTTCACTCAGAGGATTCCAGGAATAGCTGCTCCAGCTGTTCTGGAGAGATAGAAAGCTGTCACAGGAGACATTGTTAGACTCTGCTAAAATCAGTGGCTGCACTAAAGATCTCACATAAACTCCTTAATGGTTTGTACCATTCAGTCAGGAGTCAAGGAGAAGTGAAATGTGGTCTGTGACTATAAGGCAGTTTGTATTCCATGCATCAAGGCTATGCTTGTGTTTGGCAGACAGAATAGGAAAGACGCTAAACGGATCCTTTTATCAAGTGTCTGAGCAGTTACTTGATCTAAGAGGTTTGTATACCTGCAACCAGCAATGTAAATGTCTGAGACAAATTACAAGGCAGCAGTAGTGTTACAGTGAAGGATGAAAGTGCACACAGAAAGGCAAACAAGCAAAGCATTACAACAGCCACTTAATGGCAAACACATTTATTAACATCAAGCGTGATGTTTGTAGGTTTTCCCTGCCACAACCAGTTGCAGATGCCAGCTACTTAAAAAGATGAAACAGTGCAGTGAATAAAATTGAGGGATTTTTTTTTTTTTTTCCAATGTAGCCTGCCTGCATTCTTGGCAGAGGAAGCAGGCTCGTAGCTCTGCCTTCGAATGAACAAAAGGCATGCTGGCACTCAGTGAGCAACTCGATTTCACAAGGCCTCCTGGGAAGGCTGTACAGGAGCATGGCTCTGTGTCTGGCAGCTGCATCCTTGAATAAAAAGAGGAGGAGGAAAAGGGCAGGAAGGAAAGAGCACACAAGGTCTCCATACCACACATGAGAAGCTTTTACACACAATCAGACATCCTTGCCCCAAAGTATTCAATAAAAGAAGTGTTCAAGGTGAACCACTATACTTACTGCACACCACAGCAGCACATTTCACAGGCTACTGTTCTTTTATTAGAAACATTTCTCAAAGGTTTTATTGCTACTCATAGATTGTAAGGGTTTGGGTTTTTTTAAGTATAGGAAATACAGTGAAGTATAAGAAATAAATACAAATTTGAAAATTTGAGATACTTTATAAGGCAAAAATAATACTCTTTCCTTTTACTTTTTGCTTTTAATCAAGAGAAATAAGTAGTCAAAATCAAAGTGAGAAACTGTCCCATTGCAGCAGAGTACATCAGTTTATTTCAGTTTAAGGTATTGACTCAAAATAGGTATTTTAATCATGCCAGTGGTATGACATGGACAGAAAACAGCTACAAAAATTAATGCATGACTCAGTGGAAATTCAGACAGAGATAGAGATACTCATATTAGTACTGGATTATATCTGAAACATAAGAGTGTGAGATAAACCTGCCATATATATGATACTGATTCTCATCAAATCCTTAATCTGGGTAAGCAAGGTACAAGTAAAGGATTGCTCACTTCAGAACCTTAAAAATATTATCAAGTTCAATGTAGTTAGGACATTTTTTTTAAAAGGCACTTTACTTAAAATGTTCCTCTGTGTTTCAGAGTCCAAGAAGAAAACTTCTAGACAAACTAGAGAAAAAGGAGGGCAAAATTAGTATTACCACAATAATACTGGTGTCTCAGCACATTTCCAGGATTGGTCTTTTCATTTAACTCCAGTGCATTTAGACTCATGAAGAGAATTAAATTAACCATTATGCAATGGAAATCAGGACAAGTTTCCTTAAGGGCATATTGACGTTTTATCTCTCTTGTTCATTGACAGATGTAAACAGGAGCTGCAAAAGAGTGAGAATCTCTTCTCTTGCCTATTTCACATTCGTAAATCAAAGTAGGGCTTAATCTAATACCCCTGTTCTTTCAGCTGGAAAGAATGAGGGAGGGCATGCACTCTCTGAAAGTAAACTGGCTGTGAGGCCAAAGAAGAAGTGTTCAATTCTTTAAGGAAGATGGTTATTCTAATAAAAATAAACATCCAGTTATCTGAAACCACTGTCAGAGAAAGTGTTTATTTTAACTATTAGCTGTACCTGGTGGATCAGATTAATTCTTCCTCCTACTCTGAATATATATATTTTTTAATCATAAGTAATTCTGCTGACTGCAGAAGTCATAAGCAAGATTGTTGTGGTTGTGAATTTTAGACAACAGAGCCTTTAAAGAAAAAACCCTAAGCAAACAAACCAAAAACCCCACAACCCAACTCAACTTTCATAATGTTACTTGCATGCCAAATTCTCACTAATTAGGAAGTGTTTTCTGCGTCAAATACAAATTGCTCCTATCTTGCAAATGTTTCAGGGAGTTTCACCTCAAACAAAATGGTGTTGGATAGTGCACAATAGTCACTTCATTTCTTTGTTGGCTGATCACCTTGGGTTAGTAGTTTAAGCAGCTTACTCTCAGCAGAATCAAGTTATCCTCCCTGATCATCCACTTTACGTCTTAGCAGTGTTTCCTTATTCACCTTTAGCCCAGTTCATCTGAACAGTGATGAACTTGATTCTCTTGACATTGTTTCTCTGAGTTTGCATGCAGTATGTCATTGCAGTGCCTTACTCCAGCTTGTGTGTCACTAGTGGCCCACTCTGCCATCCCTCTTGGCAAGCCATGCACAGCACACGGCAGCTCTGGAGCCAGGCTCCTTCTCACAGACAAACTGAACAACCATCTTTTATAACAGACATAGGATCCACAGCAATTGGCACATTTACTTCTAATCAACTTTTAAAATGGCATCATTCGGCTGTGCTTAACCACATTACTTAATTTGCAGTCTGCTTTGCTATCGATTTCTTATATCCTCCACAGATATAGGACATCACTCAATACAGCATTTTCTTTACCTAACACATTTATCTGCCAGCCAAAAAGCTGAGAAATTTAGTAAATACGTTTGTAAATTTAGGATTACAGCTCTCTTATAAATTAGTTGATAAGGCTATTTACTGAAAACATGCAGAACTATACACACAGTATTTTCCAAAAATCTCTGAAATAAAAATTAACATAAGGTACTAGAAAAATTAGCTTCGATTTAAAAAAGAGAAAAAGTCAAAACCAACTAACATATTTTTCCTTAAAGAAGACCCTAGCTCTATGGCCAAATTACTCTTATTTTCTCTTCAGATCAGAGGATTTTTAGAGTTCATTGTTTTGTGTGAAGAATGGTAATTCTTGATGACTTATGAACAAAATAAAGGAAGATACATCTGGAAAGCTGAAGAAGTGGGAAATACTATATTTCCACTTAATTATTAGTTATGGGACAGAAAAAATTATGGATTTGTCCAGTGAGGAAAGAAGAAACCGGAAAGAACACAGAATGCTTTTAGATATTTATCAGTTAAAACCCTGACAAAAGCATGAAAAGAAGTTGCTGTGAAACATTTCTACTCTTTCTAAAGTACATTTGAAGTGGACCTCACAAGTGGTACACAGGGTTTTCAGCTCCATGAATTCCCAAGATCTGATATTAAGAAGTTGCATGGGAACCTCATTTTACACTGAAATCTGAGCACATTTCTATCTCTCTTTGCAAGGTGGGACATCAAGAGTGTGGCTTGACTATTCAAATTTGAGAGCTCAAATAGCAAAATCAAATTTAAAAAAAAAACACTTAATGGTAACAGTCTTGTAAAGATATTAAAAAAAATTGCACACATTTTTTTACATGGGTTTCTTCATATTTGAATGCCCATTTTTCTCAAAATTGAACTTTTTAAAGTAAATTCTAGAAGAACAATTCTTACTTGTACTGCAACAGTAATGAGTGCTTCTTTCTTTAAAATAAAATAATTATGTTCCAAAAAGTAGCTTAGTTCAATGAATTTAAACTGTTTGTGAAATCATTACCCACAAGTCATTGAGAACTCAAAGAGTGGTTAAAAAAAAGCCCCTATACATTTGGTAGAAAATATGCACATTCGTACAGCAAATGTTTAAATAGTCATTTAGCATGTGCATTCTTCCCATTATGACTGTAGTGTAGAGTCCATGATTCCATATTGCCACTTTAGACAAGTAAAAATCTTAACCTGAACAAAAAGAGACTCTAAATCAGAACAGGCCATTATCAAACTCTACATTTCATCAAAATTAATAAAACACCCTTTGGTTAAGAAAAAAATGTGATATGACTTATTTAACCTCTTCAAAGAAACTCACAACATAAATTTCATAGGAGCTGCTTGCTCACATCACTGAAAAGAAGAGCTAAGCAAACAAAACCATTGGCTACAGGGACTAAGCTGTAGTTAAATATGTTTGGTTTAGCATTCACTTCTGTGCTAACTTCAGCCAAGTTGTTCAGTTTAAAGGGAATGATGGCTGTGAATGAAGTTAATATTTTCAGAAAAGATGAAATTTGAAAGAGCCAATGTGGAAACCTGCTCTTATCAACAACTATATTCAATCAGGGGATTGTGTGTGCAGTCAACACAATTCAAATTGCAAATATAAAAAATGAATAGCAAGCACTCAAAGGACCACTGACAGAAAACACGTTGTCAGCAGTTCACTGCCTGAATTATCTTAACAACAAACATTTACTGAGTAATTGCAATCAACAAATTTGTTGAAACACATCCAGTTGACAGACAATTGATCAACAGGAAAAAGAAAGATAAACATGTGAAGAATCTTTGTAGTTCTTTCATTAATATTTGTGGTCCATCTTCACAGATTTGGAATTTAGAAAATTACCACGGGCCCTCCTGCCTCTGCTGTGATAATGCCACTTCTAATGCTATTTATAGCAGAGTTACAAGTTACACCCATACAGGTAAATAGCTTGAGTCTTCAGATAAGACTTTGTACTGTAAGATTATCACAAACACTTGCTTTATTTGCTTATTTTTAAACTATGTATGTACTTTAAAAAGAGTAATAGGGTCTGCTGAAACACTGGAGAGGGAGACTGCTCTTTTCCTGGAAAAGAGCAGTGTGCTTGGAAGGCCAAAACAGCCTGTGGGAGGTGGCACAGAAAAAAAGAACAGGATCATTACAAAGCACAGGGATTCTGATGCTCACATGCAGAAGCAGAGAGTTTGCTGGAAGTCCCAAGGAGCAGATAGTGACCTATCCAGGTAATTGGAATGTGTGTTGCTTTTCAGAAAGTCACCATGGTGTGTCTACAGAAGCATTTTAATAGCTCAAAAGTGCACTTCTTTTAAAAGGAAATTTCTCAATTCTTCACTATTTCACACTCTTCCATACATCACAAAACTCTTATGGAACAAAATATATGAGTGAAATTACACTGAAAATAGTTTTACAGGAGCAAACCTTGTGTGCTTTGGGCACATCTAACCTAAGGGGAATTCAGTCTTGCAAGGTATGTGGGTAGATGTCACTGTCTCACCATCAAATATTTCACTCTACAAAAACATCTCTGTTGCCCTACAGTACCTGTTAACATGCATGTAGCTTGAGGTGATGGAAACCAAGCCAGGAAGTAAAGATATATATACACAGTCCTGATGAGATTACTGTATAAACCCTGTATTCTGTCTCACATGCCCATTTCAAGGTTTTCTTGGTGTTAAGTAGCCCCTTTTAAAGTATAGTAAAATTTGGGATTTTTTAGATTTACAACCCTTTTGTGTTCTGACAAAACAAAAATGTATAGTCAGATTTCAAGGTTTACTTGACACCACTTGGTCATCTGAATGTCATTCTTTGAATGCGCTTGCAATTTGGAAATCAATTGCAACTGGAAATAATGTCCCACACAAACATTAGTAACAACAATGTTAATATTTCCTACTGACTAGAAAATGAGAACATAACTCCTCATATGTAAAAAGGCAAATAAGCAAGACTCAGGGAACTACAGCCCAGTCAGTCTCACCTCAGGAGCTGGAAAAGTCATGGTGCATGTCATAGTTTGTACCTGGAAACTGTGCTAAGGCATATGTAAAGTAAGGAGGTCATTGATGAAAGTCAGCATGGCTTCACTAAGAGCAAATTGTGCCTGACAAATTTGGCCTTTTATGACTCGGTTACACTCATGATGGATGATAAAAGAGTGACTGATATGTTCCTGGACTTGTGCAAGGTATTTGGCAGTGCACTACATGACATCCTTGTCTCTTCATTGGAGAGACAGGGATTTGATGGATGGACTACTCAGGAGATAAGGAATTGGCTGGATGGTCACACCCAGAGTGAGGAAGCTTGAGTACAACACCAGGCTGAGTGGTGCAGCTGGCACACCTGAGGGATGCAATACCTTCCAGAGGGACCCTGGTGAAGAAATGGGCCCATACAAACGTCATGGGTTCAAGGAGCCCAAGTGCAAGGTCCTGCACCTGGGTTGGAGCAATTTTGAGCACGGGCTGGGCAGTGGGAAAAGTCCTGCCGAGGAGGACTTGGAGTACTTGTGGATGAGAGGCTGGAGATGACCTGGCAGTTTGCACTTGCAGCCCAGAAAGCCAGTCATATTCTGGGCTGCATCAAAAGAGATGATCAGGGGGTTGCAGCATCTCTCTTATGAAGACAGACTGAGAGAGTTTAGGCTACTCAGATCTGGAAAGAGAAGGCTCCAGGAAGATCTTATAGCAGCCTTCTAGTACTAAAGGGGGCCTACAGGAAGGTTGAAAAGGAACTTTTGAGGCGGCCATGTAGTGACAGAACAAGGGGAAATACTTTTAAACTGGCAGAGGACATGCTTAGATTAGATATTGGGAAGAAAATTTTCATCATGAGGGTGGGTGAGGCATCAGAACAGGTTGCCCAGAAAAGTCACAGATGCCCCATCCCCAGAAGTGCTCAAGGGCAGGTTGGAAGATGACCCTGCCCATAGCAGGAGAGTTGGAAATAGATGACTGTGAAGGTCCCTTGTGACCCAAACCATTCCATGATAATTGCTAGTGGAGCAGCATTCTAGCTCTTTTATCATGCTAAGGCTGGTGTTTGTGCTTTCACCTATTTGCAGATGCAGTCGTGGTCATATGCATACCCTGTTGACAAGCAGGTGACAAGCAGGTGACAAGCAGGCTTATTTGGTCCATCATTTCAAAGGTATTCCCAGCATTAAGCCATGCAGAGTATGCTGCATGCCATAGGGAAATAATAAAAGTAGATTAAGATATTTTTTACATATTAATGTATAAACTAAATTCCCATAGACTTAATTCATTGCAGTACTCAGAAGTGGTATATTTTTTTTCCTTCCAAAATAGAGAATATTTATGTAGAAGAGAGTAGGTATGCTTGGGAACAAGCAATGAGTATAAATAAAACTAAAGAAATCAGAGAAGACTTGGCATAAATAAGCCAATTACATAGACTCTTGAACAGAAATCTTTAATAATGCATAAAGTAAAACACAGACATGCAGCAGAGCTAATGCTTGCAAATGAGCAAGTCTACGATGTGGAAACATTTTCCCAAAGCGAGGCTAACATAAAGAGTACAGTATCTAAAATGATCTCTCCAAAACCCACCCCAAACCAAATCATGAACTGAAAAAAATAATTTAATAAGATAAAAATATATAAAGAAGAAAATCTATTCAAATTGCTTTTAGAAAAATTTCAACTGAAAAGAAGTTGAAGTCCAGTGGAGACCAATATATCATGATAAACCTTCTGTAAATAAATTATCATGTTTCCTCACAGACCCCTTTGACAATTTAAGATCTTTGCAGCCCATTCTCTCTATTGTAATCCAGCTAATATCATTCAGTCACTAGGTATGCACATGGTTAGTTCAGCTCACAGTGGTTCCTGGGGACAGCTCCACTGTTCCACATTTCCTCCTAAATCTGAGTTGCCATAAGATGCTGGGAACGAAAGCCCTGAGCACTAAAAATCACTCTACAATTGCCGGAGAGCTGAAATGGTGTACATTCCTTCACACTAATACAGAAATGAAATTGAGTGGAAGACTGCAATTAGATGGCAAAGGGCAGCTAGAACTCTCTCATTTCCACCAGAGTGCTCCTCCTAAGGCTGCAGAGAGGTGCAGAGATTCTGTGTGGGTTGCATGGGGACAGGCATTGAGATACTGCAAGGACACAGCACCAGTCCTTGGTAGCTGCTTTGGACAGCACAGTGCAAGGAGACCTCCTCACACACTGGTACCCTCCTAAACTCATCAAGGTGCCACATGCTTGCTGGGAACTGTGACTCACAGAATAAAATACAGAAACTGAATTATGCCACATTTCTGGGGCCTCAGAAAATATGTTTTCCTCTTGTCTCATATTGCTTGACTTTTACAGTGATGTGAACATTGGAAGAAAGATGAAAAAGAAAGTTGATACCCTTTGTATGGTGTCAGTTCTGTGACCATCTTCCCTGGCCATTAGCAAATAGTTGAGCTTATTTGCAATATTTAAAATTTATTACATGGAATTTCTTGCCTCACAAAATGTTTCAAAATTAAACTTTTATTTATAATACATACCATAAAAGAGTATTTTTAAAATACTAGTTAATATGTTTGGGAATAAAATTCAGTTCCATCAAACGCAAAACTCCATTCAAATATTTTGATTTTTTCCCACATAATGCATTAGGTTTGATAAAAAATTAACCTTGGATCTTTTGAAATGAGTATTTCAGTCATTTCAAGATATTTAAGCATGGTTTCAAGTATTCCAAAGTTTTGGAACACTTTAGAAAATTCCTCCAACATTTTCAAATGAAAATTTGAACTTGACTCACATTTTCTCATTTTTTTCCACATGAAACCATATCTGGTGAGAAAATGTGCCAAGCTTTAAGCAGAACATTATGTATTCTATTACATCAAGGAGTGATTATTTTGTGACTAGTTTAATATCTCACTTCAGGTCACACATGCAAAAGCTGTAGTCGTTTTACATATTTTACCTTTTGCTTTATTCATGAATAAGGAAGTAGGATATTATAGGACCTGACCTGTTGGTCAAACTTCCAATAGCAATTGCAAGCAATTATGGCAAGGTGAAATGCCACTGTGCACTGAACCCCTCCTTGTTACTCCATCTACAGATTGGGCAGAAACCATCTTTGTTTTATAATGTAGTCTGAAAGAATTCCCACCTTAATCAAGAAAAAAAAAAATGTAAAAAACTGAATTCTCTCTACACTAGATTTTCACTGCTTGAAGAATCTTCAAAAACTTATGCTTCCTAGATGTATTTACATCCCATAATTTTTGTCGTGTGACTCATTTTACCCTGATGCTTGTATGCAAAAAATACAGGACAGATTATTATTTTAAAATATGTACTATACTGCTTACTTAATGATATAAACACTGATAAAGTTTTGGCTATCTAAAAAAAATCATTGATGCTGTCTAACACCACCAATTTCAAACCATGTTTCACAAAAATTCAGCCAAAAACTGATCCACAGAGCTAATTACATATTAGCAATTATGAAGTCATGCATAGATTTTTCAAGTTTATTTTAATCTTTACGCTATAAACCAACAGGAATACAAAAATTCACTATCTTTATATTTTATTACTGATTATTATCTAATAATTAACAATTATTTGTTTCTATTTGCAATAAAACAGTTTCCTGATTTTCTTACAAATAGAAATAATAAGAAATGTATAATAATCTATTGTGATATAAAATAATAAATGTCTCTTCTGGGATCCACAAATCCCTCCAGCAAAATTAATTACCCAATAACTGCAATTAAATTAAATCAAATACCAGCAACATAAAGCTAATCAGCCCACAGAAAATAACTCCAACAGCCATCTACCTGTAAGGTCCATCCCCTAGGATGCATCCTGCAGGGTTTTTTTCTACAGACTGATGCATGACCAGACAGAAGAAATTCAGGCCATTTGTTAGCAATGGAGTAATCAGGTACAGAGAGTTAGATCTCTTCAAAAAAAACATCCTTACAACTCCCTCTAGCACTTCTTCATGGCAAAGACAATCCAAATTGGACATCTGAAGGAATTCAGGTTGTGACTGCAAGGTCCTGGAAGGACAAAAATTCCTTTTGTAACAGGAATTTCAGTGTCTTAGGGCTCTTAATATCATCAACAAATATTCAGGCACATGTTTTACAATCATCAGTTTAAAAATGACCTTCATGGCCATCTTCAGGTACCTACTAGTACCTGAAGCAGATCCAAGATCAGAAAGGTCAACATGCTTTAATGTCCTATGCTGAAGTCACTTTCTGGCCAAAAGAAGCATGACAAAAGTCTGGGGGTGAATGGCAGGAACCAAAGTGATGGCAAGGCCAAAATCTGTCACCATCTCTCACTTTAATCTGGTAGATGAACACCTTAAAGTATGGGACAAGAATAAGAAAAGCTACTACAGAAAGAATTCACGAGGACAAAAAATAATTCTAAACCATGAAATACTTAAATGTTACAAAAGAGACATTTAGAAACAATGGAGGTTTTGAGGAGTAGGGTAAGGAGAATAAAAAGTTGTGGCAGGGAGGTAGAGAATGTAAGAGAGGAGACTAAGTAAAATGACATAGAGAATTTAAGAATTGTGCAGGGTGTGAAAAGCCAGGGAAAAAAAAAATCCACTGTCAAGCCAAGACACGAAGCAGAGATGTAACCATTCTTATCTGTACTTGAGGGCATGAAATAATTCCTTTTTTAATTTTGCCTTTTTAATCCTGTCAATTGGAGCTGTCACTGTGGATGTAATAGCAAGTATCCCAATCACAATATCAAAGACTCTTCACTGATACTCCTTGAAATAGCATTACTATCTGCTCACTGTGGGTACTACATTTAAATGTTCGTGTGCAGTGCTGTAGCTCCCCCTTAGTCAGGTATCAAGCTAATATTTCACACTCTGCTTGTAAAATTATTAACAGCTGGCCTAACGTTAGAGCACTGGAGTGTGGTTTGCTAGAACAAGACACTGCTAATAAGACTATTTCCTACTCTATCATGTTATTACTGACTCTATATTTCCAAACATCAGAATTGGCCTTTAAAATCAAAGCAGGATTTAACTTTCCAAGAACAAGGGGCCTGAACCAAGATGTCAGGCTTAAATTTTGAGGAAAGACGAATTTAAAATCTGAGTTCATGAATTCCACAAATGTTCTCAAAAAAACCCTGGCTCAGTAAAATCCAGGTAGAAATGTCAGGTAAAAGAGAAATATTGAAATCTAGGTAGAAATAGAGAGGGTGAATTTGTGATGATCCCCACAAGATGCAATACTGCACCGTCTTGGTTAATGCTGTTTCATCACTACCCTCAGACCCTTGCTCTCACTCACTTTGGCATACAAAAGGGACAGGGACAGGAAAATTTAAAAACTACAAACTCTTATACAGCAATACAGTAATTACTAAGTTCATGGACAGCTACATAAAAGAAAATGAAATCACATGATATGCAGAGGTCAAGCAGTATATAGAAAAGAGTAGTTTTATACCTTAAAGCAGTGGACTGCTTTAAAATGTTACAAGTTGCCTCTGAAAATGCAGATGATTAATACTGAATGACCTGGGGACTCCTATCTGCTTAAAGGATGTAATATCTAATTGGTTCACTGGATAGCAGGCAATTCAGAGGGGATCCATTATATTATCAGTATATATTAGAAATATAATAAAATAGATAACAAATTTATTGATTACATGAAATATTTGTCTAGGTAAGTGATAAAGGGAAAGATAAAACATGTCACTCAGAAGCAAATTAAAGAATTATATAGGAAGAGACAAAATAGCTGCTGAATTTATTTTGAAAATAGTATTATATAGTTTGGGTTTTTTTTTTTTTTTTGTGATTGTGGTATCGCTAGGAATTTCATAAAGCTTCATTAAAATTTGGTGTGTGCTGATAGTTTTCTGTAGGAGCCTAAATAGATTAAGTGCTTGTGACCTTCAGTCTGTGTAAGGACACTCCCCTTGGGAAGCGTAAAGCTGAGTGTATGCTTACATGGGCAGTGAGATTGAAGTGATGTTTTCTGTGGTCAAGTAATGTTCTTAGATAAAAGGCAGTGTCGTGCTTAAACCCTTACTTTCTTGAAAATGCACTGAATTAAAAATTTCCTTAATTACTTACCAAGGAACAGGACTCAGGTATCAAAGAACTGATGTCTTACACATTACAGAACCTAATGCAAACTCACTAACAGCAAACCCAAGGAATAAAGCACAAGAGGTGCAACTCTCATGAACCACTACAACTGGGGAGGTGCACAAGTTAATCTGACAAGAAACATTATCTGACAGTAAATGAATTGGCATTCATTTACTAATTTGTAATGCATATTTCAAGTTGATTGACACAACTCCTTGTAAGGAAACTTAGTCAATGCTCAATGTTGTAGTACAATATATTTTAAAAAACTGGATTAACACCTTGGGAATGCATAGGTAAATCTAGAATTCCCTTAAAAGTAACAGAAACATCAAAAAAAACCACCCAAAAATAAAATTTAAAATCTAGGGATTTAGCAATATAGAAGATTAAAGAGTTTCAGATTTTGAGAGCCTGCTCTGGGGAGAAAAAGCCTCTAGATATTGGGAATTATATAATCTTAATTCTGAGAGGTAGTAAAATTTCGTATTTACACACAGACTATGAAACAGTCATGCTGAAAGTAGCATAACATATTATCATAACATATTATTTTTGTTTCATTCAAATTTAGTAAAGCTTTTCCACTTGGGCTAACATCCTTAATTTTGCAAAAACCACTGTGGAAATTTATGGGGTCAGGATTTGTACTTCACCTCTTCTCCAAAGTACTTATTAATACTGAAATGTTGCACAACAAATTAAGAACTGTCTGAGAAAGGCATTAGCCATCTGCTCTGTTGCAAAAATTACTTCTGTTTTTCATATACATCTACCACACACTTTTAGCTATTTCTAACAAGGCAGAGATCAAGACAGAAATGTGGGGGTTTTGTGCTACCTGAGTTCAGGGGGTGCTCAGGAGCTGCACCAAAATCTTTCATGTCTCTGCCCCCTGCTTTCCCCCCACTGCCTCATGTTCTGCACTCCTCTCCATTCCCAGACTTTGGCAACTCACTCTGAGCTCATTTCTCAGTTTTTTATGGAGGACAGAAACCATTATCATATAAGTATTTAAATTGCCTTAGAGCAATGGAAGTACTGCTACCTGCCAGTAGGTATGATGCTGAAGCTCCTAAGTGGGTACTACCAACTACTTTTTATTTTCACCCAGGCCAAGAATGACCTAGGGTCTGCTGACCAGATAATAAGTTATCTCTTCCCCTAAATTTCCAACACTTGCTTAAATTTTCATCAATAAAAAAGAAAAAAAAATAGCAAGGCAGGCACTTACTAATTGACTGAGTGCAACTTTCCAAGTTATGAATTGATATCCAGCACAGGCTTTTACATTGTTCAGCCAATTGCAAAACATGTAAAACATGTATGTAAGAGGGGAATTAGCCTTTTAAAGTGCCAATGACTGCATTAGCTCCTTTAAAAGACTAATTCCCCTCTTACGTGGCAGATGAAACTTGATCATTCTCTGGACATGGGAGAACACAACCTGCAGAGTTCTGATTTGGTGATATGCTACACTACATTTTCTGCACTGCCAGCAGGTGCAGGACAGATAAGTACATTAACTTTTGGCAGGAGATCTCCACAGCACCATCCTCCTAGTGTTGCTACTGACCTCTGTGGAACAAAGTTACAGAATTTTTAAAAATTTCTGTTTAGAGATGCTGAATATCAGTCCCATGTTGTTTTCAGCTTTCGCTCTTCTACAAGTTAAAACATTCACTCTGCTAAGGATGTTTGGATCCATACAAACACAGCTTTGTTGTATTATTGAATATGGAGGCAGGGTTAACTGTTAGCACAGTGTGTGGATAACAGTGTCCAAAAGGCACAAGTTAGCATCTAGGCCCAGATCAAAGACACAGACTGAAGCAAAGACTCCAGAAATTATATGATTATGCATCAAAGAAATTTAAACAATATGCTTCTGATATTTTGTATTTCAATGCTTTAAATGTGAGATGATAACATTTTTCAAGACCAAAAATCAAAGGACTTTGCCAAATGAGTTAACCTTGCTGTACATGTAAGGGAAGGTTTTGCAGCCTATGAATCCAAGTGCACAAAGTAGACTGAGAATACCACCATCAGCATAGATGCAAACATTAATAAAGGTAGTTGGCTTAAAGGGATTTGCTTGATGTTGAACTTTGTAGCTTATTGTGAATCTATGGTGAAACAAAATACTTGAATGTGTGTTTATTACTTATAGAAAGAATTTGATTATGTAGTCCAATACTGTCATTGCTCTCATCTCTAACAGGATCACCTAAATTAATTTACACAATAATCTGAAAGTATAAAAGCAGGTATCTCTCTTAAAGGGAGTAGGCAGAATTCTCTGTGAGGCAATGGATTTAACAAGAATCTGAAGAGAGAAAGGACACAAAACCAAAATAACACTTGCTGGGTTTAAATGTTAATTATCCTTCCCATAGCCCTTTGCTACAAAAAGTCCTTACTGACCATAATAATCAAAGTATTCTCTGTAGAAAACCATAGAAAACCATTCATAATAATGGATCAAGGTTTTAAAGTAATATTTGGCCAATACAGTAATATTGGTCAAGATCTCAAAAAAAATTTATCTTCTTACATATTTTTAACTGAATTTTGTTGCTGTTCTATTTCTGCGTCGTTCTCCTGCGCAGCTACCAGCAATATAATATTTCCTGTTATGTCAAACGAGGTTCACACTGACTAGAAAGATGTTTCATGACATGATGGAAATATTTTCATACATGTTCATCTCTAACAGCTTCAGAAACCATTACCATACCAAAGATGACAGGATAAGGAGTATTTGTGCGGCAGAATCTAGACTATTCAGAGATGGAAAGAACAATCAAAAAATCAGGATATTTAATAAAGGAACACATGCAAACTTTCCCAATGATTTCTATAGTATTTTTTCAATTTCCTAGAATAAAGGACATCCCAAATCCAAAATTTACCTGTGTAAAATTAATGCTTTGGAAGTTCATTGCCTAGTTCTCATTAAGTCAATGGTATTTACCCAATTTAATGACTTTTTTCAAATGGAATTTTCTTCACTTTGAGGTTCCAGGTCATGTCATATTAAAGTGTTTTGTTTTGGTTTTCCTGTAATTTTTCAGTTATGACAGAGCCAAATAGATAAGTAGACAAACTCTATCTGCATATCTGTCCCAGTTTAATTTTTTTCATAGCTGTAAAAATCTCCTCCTATGCTGAAAAGAACGCTACAAGGAGCGGAATCCCTTTATTCTCTGGGACTAAATTAACAACACTGCAATTCAGAGGCATTTCTTCTCCTTACATTGACTGCATCTATAGAATGTGGTTTCTACATATTTCCAAAAAGATCCCCAGAGGACTGGCACTTGAAGCTTATGGCTCAAGATTGAACAATGAAACAGGTCAGCTTGTTCTAAGAAATCAGGTCATTCAGCTGCATGTCTTGTTATCATTTTGACAACAGGGGCGGGGGGAACAGATGCAGTTGTAAGGCAGCTCTTTGGGAGAGCCACTTACAGAGCACAGGGAAATGGCAACACTTCTACTGTGAAACCAAAGTTCATATTTAATACATGGTCCAGTTACTATGGGTGCTGGTATATCTGTCTTTAAAATCTATTTATGAGGAGAGCAAAACTTGAAAGTGATTTCAGATTCGTGACCCCACATCTTGTTGCTTTTTTGGGGGGCTTTTTTTGTTTGTTTTTCTGGAGGCAATGCAGCACTATTAAAATATTGACTATGGAGGACATTTTTTGCTGTGGATGTTTGCAAGAACAGATTGAACAATCACAAATTAAACAGTGACATATATATTTAGAGAATTTTAGCTTGTGGTAAGATGCTCAAAGCTTGAAATGGAAATTTTTTCAGTACCTACACATACTCCTATGGTTACAGAATTTCCTTTGCTTCGTTATAAACTCCAGGGGAAATACAAGATTTTCTCTGTGCACTCCCACAAATAATTCTGGCTTTGTCCTTAAGGTCACAGAAGCTCTCCTGAGATGGGATAGTTCTGATATATTTTGTCAGTCTCCATCCACAGGTAGCCTAAAGTGAAGACAGTGGTCTTTGCACAGCCTCTAACTACATCCCTCCCTCAGTGTAAGCAACCAGTGTGGAGAGTGAATCAGAAGGATACTGAAGAGAATTACAGGGATGCCTGATGGCTGCAACATCTTCTGTGGATGCCAAGAGAGCAGGCAGCTTGGAAGTGAACTTTTGATCTCCTAATAAGTAGAAATAGATGGAAATTGGAGAGCTTTTCAATTTGTTTGACTTTAATTTAGCTGTACCTGGGTGTATCTTGAAAAAAATAATTTTGAATGAAACATTGCTATTTCTTGGAACCTCTAATTTAACTTCTGCAGACAAAGAGCTTATGCACATGTGCACAAATGCATATACATCCGTATACAGTAATTTTCCAATGCTTTGTTAATATCTTCCCTTTCTCTTGAAATAGTTAAGCTCATTTTATATTCAGAAAATAGGAAGAGTAACAGTTCATGTAACTGCAAATAACAGAGAAGGTAGGTCTGTTTGAGATGCTTTTCACTGAAATGCAATCACTATCTGAAGGTGTTTCCAAATCCCCAAACTAGCAAATAGAATAGAACATAATCATATGACACATCCAACACACCTACTGATTCTGATTCTTGACTTACACCTACCTGACAACACACAAGTCTAAGTGTGAAATGAGAAGTTGTGAAAATACCATCAGGACCTTCTATTGGCCTAGACACTGCAGATTTTGCCAGAGGTACAAAACCAAGAAACACAAGAGAGCAGGACCAAGCATGGTGTGAAGATCACCCCATACCTGGTACCCAGCTCAAAGCCAGACAATTCTAGGCAGGTGAAGATCAAAACACACATGATGTGAAAAGCAAGGACTGTACATTTGTATGTAGGTAGATGGGCTGGGAATGTGGCCAGGAAGCTAAACACAACTGAAGAGTGTGGGGCTGTGCATGTTATATTTAGAGAGGAGTAGCTAAGGCTGTTTGCTTCCTACTCTCTGGACAGCCAGGCTGCACTGCATTGCTCTGTGACCAGCCATGTGCAGTACTTTACTGCCACTCCACTCACAAATCTTCCCGAATAAAGGAAACCAAATTAATGATTGGTGCATTAAATCAGGTCTCTCCATTAAGGGTCACATATTTTTGCCAGAAGATCTTGGAAGGAAAAGCCACAATTTAAATTGCAGGTTTTATTTTTTAATTTATTTTTTTTAAAGAATGGCCACATTTACCAAAAGAAATGTTTCACTGCAGTTTAAGTAAATTACATTAATATGAAAGAGCCTGTAGAATTTTAAACTGAGGTACTGACCTAAATCTTTACTAGAACAACATAGATGACTTCAGAACATTTACCTTGCTTTTTCTCTTTAATTTTGCCAACCAACATTTTGTGCTGGTGTTTAAATAATAAGCTACATTTAAAAAAAAAGCTGTTCATGTCTGTTCCCAGATGAATTCAAAATTGGGAAAAACAAACCAAATTCCAACTTGGAGAGAATCTAAAGTCTGCTTTAATAGCTAGCCTTTGACTGGAGTGCCAGGCCCTGAGATGTTTGCAATATTTAAGCTGCCACCTAAAAACCTATGAAATGATGCTTAGCTACATCTTCAGAAAATATTTTTTCTCTGCTTCTCAAAGATGCAGAATCTATTGAAAATACACCCATCAAAATCTGTACTACTTTGATACACCACTTCCTTTGATAGTAACTTGTTCTGTATTGCATCGACCATCAGGCATTCAACACATATGTTGTTCATGAGGCACCAGATTCAAGAGAATAAGAAGCAGTTGTACCATTATAACTCAGCTGGCATTCAGCAGTAACAATTGCATTCATTTCAACAAGCTTATCTTTTAAAAATCTATTCTCCTCTATTCCCCTGGGGAATTCAATATAACCATAGCTAGGTGCACACAGTACACAAAACACCCTTCAACTTACTGTGAAATTCTAAACCCTACTCATAATAAAAAAAGGTACAGAAAAATGTCTGCAGAGCTGCAGGATAAAGTCTTCTTAATATCAGAAACACTCTGGTCAGAACATTTGGAAGATGCATTATCTAGATAAGCATTAACAGAAAGGCCTATCAGGAAAATTTCACCCAAACTACCACATTTTATTAAACACAGGGGAAATTTTAAAATCACCCCATTATACTGATGGCTTTAGCGAGCCTGTTTTCTCTGGCTTGAATGTAACATAAAAGAGATCTGGCTTAACCCTAGCACTAAATAATGTGGAGTACCACCTTAATGTCACAGTCAGATTGAAAGAAATATTTTCATCTTGGCAGACTTCACAAGATCAGGAGTAGTGCCTTTTGATCAATGTCAGCCTAAATGCCAGCTGGCTGGCTAGCACTTGAGGACTGAGCTCCACATTATATTTTAACCTCACCCACACTTGCCACTCATTTAAAAGCCAGGGATCCCTCATGGAATTTTTGGAATTGTGCAGTCTGTGACATCTGGACCATGAAATGTTAAAAAAGATTGTCCTAGGCATGCAGAACAGTTTGCAAATGGAGAGAAAGAAAACAAAACTCTCCAGACAGATATGTTCATTCAGTATCTAAGAGAGATAATGATCACTGTTTGAGTGAAAAACAGTAATATGAAAAATATAAACAGCAAAAGATTTTGAGATGACACTGATATTTTAAAGTGAGGAAAATGTGGTGTTCACAATCACAGTTTTAAATTATTGCACTCTAATTTTAAAGTGTCACTTATATTGAAATATAAATGGGCAGAAAAACCCAGCACACAACTGGCATGTAGAGATTTCTCTAACTCACAAACAGGATAAACCCAACTTGATTAGCACTTTATACTCTCCTCCCATCCATGCTTATTCTTGATCAATTAGGAAGACTGGCAGACATCTTTCAATGTGTCAAGCTAATTTCTTTATTAAATTGATTATAAGCTGTTATACCTGTTCAAAAGATACTGTTCAATCTTCTTCTGCATCCCTCTGGAATAATAATTTTTAAACACAACTTCAGGTCACTATTTCCATTTTAGCCAAGTTGTAAATGTTTTCTGTTTCTACATTTTTTTTCCATCTTCCTCCCTACCTCACTGTTCTTTCTTTGGAAACAGCCGTTGTATACTTTAGTACAGCATTTAAAATGTATCAACTAAATGGTCCCAATTACTCTAATGCTTCTTGAGCCCTCAGTACCAGGAACTGTTGAGACTATTTCGGATGCTCCATGCAAAATACAAGCCTATTGCTATGGACTTGTTTTTCTCAGTTCATCCTTTTTACAGACCGCAGATTCCTCATATCTTGAAAAGGTTTAAAAAGGTTTCAGATTGAAAAGACTCCATAAATTGCTAAGGACAGCACACAATTCTAGGGATTAGTTCTTGCTGGACATAATTTTTAATTTTTAGAGCACTCATACATCATTGATAGCCATCTATGGTTTCAGTGACTATTAGAATATACTTCAAGGAAATTCATACTGTGGAGCCTAAAATTTGTTCCTGCCAGCTCAAGATCTTTTTTGCATTGTTTCTTGCTTATTATTCATAAAGAATTTAAGATCACAAAAACCAGATTTTTGTCTGCTGTTTCAATGAATTATAACTCAACATTACTGTTTTGTTCCCTCTCTTCCAATAAATCTCCCAGAAAACTTGTGCAGAGTCTCTGTTGTTGAAGTCAAGTCATGGCTAGAAGTCAAAGAACTGTAACTGCAGTAGCAGTACAGATGCCTAATTCTGAGCAGCTTGGTCCTCAGGTATTTGATTATAGCTTAGAGATGATGCACAGCTTTATTCTTACTTCATAATTATGCTAGGAATCAGGATAGGGTATTACATAATTTGTTTTAAAGAAAAGAAATTTTAATTAACAAAAAAAACCTCCTATGAACAGCTACACTGATAGCAGAAGAAAGCATGATCTTATCATACAGTCTAAATTTTGGTCCTATCAAAAATCTCTCTTCTAAGTCATCCTAGATTATTTGGAATCACCTCTCATGGAGCCTCCTGATCAAATTTAATTAGATATACTAGATAGGAGTGAAACCGTAATAAGGGGAGTTTTGAAATAATGTTCCATATGTTTAAAAAGTGCTAACACACTGATGGGCTAAAGTTTCCCCGTGGTCCACATTGCCCTAACAAAAAGTCTGGATAAAGGCAGACAGCCAGGCCTCTATCTGCTTAGGTAATTTTGCCCACTGAATTAATTGAGACCAATGATCATAAACGTGAAAATATCAAGAACCTGTTGGGTCATTTGCCTCACAGTTGCAGAGGGGAATTCCATATCCAGGAGGAATCATCCACCAGCTGTCTAGAGATTTACCATATGCAAGAGTACTCTCCCTGAAGGTAAGGTCAGGATATGCTGGAAAGGCTCTGCAAGAGTAATCTACACTTTATCCTAAACATCATTGTCAAGGCAGACATTGATATGTTTTACTGCAAAGCTGGCCTGGGATCCATCTATCATGCACTGTGAAAAACAGAGAGGCAGGACCAAAATTTACAGCACACCACCCATGCAGACACACAATCCACCTTAGAAAAACACTTCCCAAACAGAGAAGAACCCAAGCCCCTTTGTATTTTCAGGAAGGTACTGTGGTAACAGGTAGGAGAGGAAAAGGGCTTTTCATGGCAGAGATGAGCAAGGATGGTGCCTGTCTAAGGCAATAAGGGCAGGTGTACTTAACAGTCCATCCATAATGCTTAAAATCTACATCATGGGTAGATTGCAGGTTCAAAGAGAGAAAAAAAGTTTTTAACAACCCATACTTCATCTTACTGATGTACGTGATCTGGTCCAGACCACAATAGTTATTATCGGAAACTTGAAATACATCTTTGCCAAATATTATATAAATTCCCTTTGAATGTGAAATTATTTTCATCAGAAGAAAGTTTAGTACAGATTGATTTTCTGATAGTGGACTTAGTAGCTGAGTATTTATTTACTCCTCCTTCATAACTATTTGCCAAAGAAAGAGAAAAATTAACACCTAGTCAAGTATATTATTGCATATACCCTTTTATAATTTTTTCCCCCTCAAAATTCCACCCAGTACACCTTGGGCTCATTGCAGCACTGTACCAGAGAGAGAGGAGGACCATTCTCCCCAGCCCAGTTTCTTCTCCATCACCCACTTAGATCTTGGACCTTCAGGCCCAATTGGTAGGGGTAAGTCTGCTTTGTTTCCTTCTCCACCAGGAGTGCTAAGCTTGCTGAAGGGTGAAAAGCAGGCTTGCAATAAGAACACACTTGCTCTAATTCCATTTTTTTAGAAACAAGAAACTAGTTGTGATGAAATTGTAGAGATTATAAACATTGTGTTCTATATTGTGCCATGAGATTTCAAGCAGATGGCTCAGTTTATTCAGCAGATGTCTGGGTAGTATGATCTATTCCAGTGTTTGGCTACAAATAAACTGACGAGGTTGACCAACCCTAAAGGAATTAATGAAAAATTCTCATGTTCAGAGTAGTTCTCAACGAGTATATTTATATATTACTAGCTTTCCCATGTAAAAAAAAATAATATATATATATATATATATATATATATATTTATTACTGGCTCCATTCATGATCTCATAGCTTTTTAGACATATATTAGCTTTCCTCTTCCAGAACAAAGTACCATCATCTTTGAAAGTCTCAGCTGCAAAATGTAGGAGTGAAAATTATGCTATGAATTTTTTATGATCCTATCCTATTTGGTGTAAAGTTCAAAGGTCTATAAATATTCAGAGATATGTAGGATTCTGTGGAATGTATTTCTTGGTTATATTCAGATCTGATAAAAAACCATTTGTGACATGAACTAGAAACAATTTTGAAAATGTGTTGTATTAACTCCCTGCTCATAATGGTAGATAAGAACATAGGACAAGAACTTTTCAAGTCTGTATAACTTTTACTTTTGAATAAAGTTCTCTGTAGGACTGCTAGCAGGTGAATATTTTGTTTTCATGACTGAGCTGAGAGCTACAAAAGAATAGACACTGCCAGTAACCAGGAGCTAAGCATACTAAAAAATGGAAACAGAACTTCAGAACCAAGTCAGCAGAGCTCTGCTGACAGCAAATTTTCTACCACATAAAGATCTGGTCAGTCATCTAAAAAATTCTTCCAGTGGCAGAAGTAGCATCTAAAGAAGGAACTATTTATTTCAACAAGATTAGGATAAATGGTGGTTACATTTTTGTCATAATAATTACAACTGTAATTAAAAAACCTTTCCTAGGTGTTTTAGAGCTTCTTTTATTCCAAGAATTGGGAAGCTTGGGAATCTCTTGTTGCTTGATCTTTTTGTGCACACATTTGATTTTGTCAACTTCCTTACACTGTTGTATTTTAGAGTTAGATATAAACACAAAAAAATTTAGTTCCACTTCTGATGTAACATTTACAGTTTGTAAATTACTTAGTTTTAGAGCATTTATAATTCATGACATTGGATGCAGCTAGAATATAAACGCAGATATTTTAGAGAATCTGTATTCCAAAATGTTTAAAATTAAGCATATTCTTACATTTGTCAATGAACTGTTCCTTATGGCTGTTATATATTTCACTCTCAGAGGAATTAGAGCTTGGGGAATAGGAAATGGGAATCCTTACAACAAAAACATAACTGCACAACAAACTTTATATGTCATTACATTTGTGGATCACTTATCCCCAAAGAAACTTGAAAACAGAATTGAGCTAATAGATATAATGGCCACACCTACAGATGTGTTACAGGTTTACAAGAATCCTACACAAAACCTAGAAATTACTCTCCTGAAAACTAATACCAGTTATAATAAAATACATATGGGCTGAATAACACCCAAAATTCCAGATATTTCACTCTGACAAAACCTTACCAAAACCCTGTTACAGGGCCATGCTAATGCAGGCAGATTGCTTCTGGGCTCATACTTGTGTTTCTGCAAGATTTGTGCTGTGATTTCATACAAACCTGGGGTTCTGCACTGCATTGCATTGCACAATGAACACACACTAAAGCAATTTTACAGGCAAGTCAACCAGGTACCTATGGATTAACAGGCACTTAAGCAATGAGGAACAATTTGTATGCAAATTGGTTTTGATCTGAGACTTAAACTGCAGCTCAGGTGAAACTGAAGTATGTGAATCCCTTTTTTGAATCCAGAACTCTATGACTTATGCTTTTCAGATCTACCTGAAGTGCACTGCAAAGCAACAGCGTAGTGGCATAAAAAGCAGAAGATAAAACTATTTTGCAGTAGAGAAATACTGCAGTGAGCTTGAAAGTGAATCAAGTAAGAAAAAAAAAAAGAAAAAGAAAGAAAAACAAGTGAGAAGCATAAGTCTGGGAAAGTAATAACATTCTGCAAGAAGCTGCAGCAAAGCAAAACATGAGTGAATTACAGTTTGCCAAAGTAACTTAAAGCAGCCTGAAAGAAGCAAAAGTCAGTCGGTGAGAGAGCATTTCCCTTCAACTCTGATCATCAAGTTTAAAGCTCTAGGGCTGTCACCAAAAGGAGCGCAAGTTGTAACACCACAGAGACATTTTTAACTCGAGCTACATAACAGCCTTGCTTTTCAGTTACAAGGTGTTTCATTCTGGTGCACAGAGGCTCACTTTTAACTACCAGAGGAGTACTTTTGTAGAGCTTGCTAGTTCCACTTGTGATCAGACTTCCAGCCATGAGCTACTACTGTCTCAGCTCTCATCTTTGCCTCCTTGCTTTCAATTAACCCCTTAATTGCTGCTGTACTCAAGTCAAAGCACATTGGAGTGTTCAAATGCTCTGTTTGAAAATGCCTCAACTCATCATTGCAAGATGAGAGAGATCTCAGTAACATTCCTGTGCGGTTTTTAACTTTCTGTGCAGAATTATGTGAGTCTCCCTGACTGTCATGGCACAGACCACACCAGGACACAACAGATTTTTGTCCCCTCTCGAGGAGTACTTGGAGGATGTCACTACTGTTAAGTCCTGAGCCTGAAGTGAGGCAGCCCCAGCAGGAAAACAAAAAAAAAAAACCAAAAAAAACCCAACAAAAATTAAAATATAAAATATAAAAATAAAATAAAATAAAAACAAAATAAAATAATTTCAAAATAAAAATAAAAACATTTAAAATTTAAAAATAAAAAAATAAAAATAAAATAAAAAATACAGAAATTAAATTAAAATAAAAATAAATAAAATAAAACAAAAAAACCATTAAATTAAAATTAATTAAAATAAACTAAAATATAAAATATAAATTAAAATAAACTAAAATATAAAATAAAATATAAATTAAAATAAAATGGCTAATAATTTTCACAGTCACATTTTGAACACTTGCTATTCGAAGAATTCCATTCCATCTGATCTTTGGATCAAGCTGTGAAGTTCAGCTTTGCAGCCATTCCCACTTCACCAGTATCATACCACAGGCAGGGAGTTCTCCTTTCACCCCGTGGGAGTTCTCACTTGCACTGGGATAACAGGAGGGCCTGTGATATCCTCAAGGTCACTGAGGTGTCTGAAAGGATGGACAAGAATCTAGAGGGATTTATCAGCAGCCTGGCAATCAGTGATTTTGGTGCAGGTCAGACCACTAGATGGTTCTGAAAATCCCAGTTCAAGCCTGTTTCCAGCTGTAGGCACCTAAATCTCTTTAAAATAGGATTGCATGAGAGTCACCATAAGGTCATTTAAGGAGATCAAGTAAGCTTTAAGTGGCATGTGGCTATAAAAACAACAAAAGCAGCTGTGAAATGATAACAGCTTTGGACATGAGCTACAATAGTTAGGATGCTTTTAAACTGACCTTTTAGATAGGATAGAGATTAATAAAACAGCAATAAACACCATCCAAAAGTTCTCTTCTAAGTAGAAATCTGTGGCCAGAATTTCAAAAGTCACAACAACTAACTTTTTATTCAAAAGAACTAATTGCACACTATTTTTCTTTTATTCAGCTGTTACTAAAGAAATTGTTTGGACTGAATTTTAAAGTAAGCATCAAATCACGAGTTGGACAAAAACTGTGCTGATGAGGTTGTAATCTACGTTCAGGAAAACCAGCTCTGGTTATCCAATAGTTCTTATAGTCAGTGAAATCTTTGGGTTCTACAAATAATGTACAGTGAAGTTTGTACAAAACCTCCCCAGAATACTCCCCAGCACCTCCAGGAGCCAGTACTCAGCTTTTCCTCTAGGGATGATGACTCCTACTACTATTCAAGAATTTCCTTCTCTGCCTTCCCCACCTCAGCAACCTTTCTCTCCACATACTCTGGCCTCCTGGGCAAGCAGGGAGAGAGAATACCTAGAACAGAGCTGGCTCTCATGCAGAGCTGGAGTGGGCAGGACAAACCTGAAGGTGTAAGGGACAAGGGAGACACAAGTGGCGGCACAGGGATCCTCCCCTGCTACCACATATCTTGGCCACCTAGGAGGAATGAGAGCAGAGCAGCTGCCTGAGCTGGGAAGTATTTCAGGCCTATTTTCAAATCAAAGTTGACAGTCTGATGTTCTAGGCAAGAGACTAATTTTCCATTCTTAATATATGACTGAGACAAAGATGTTCTTGAGGAAAATGGAACAGGCAATAACCCTTAAATAAATGAAAGTGAAATACAGCATTTTATTATTAATTACAGTATGGTCAGCAACAACAAATCACACTAGTAAATTACTATAAGAGATAATTCTATATATGCAATGATATTTTCATTGCCTGCTTATTTACAGGAATTTTTCCATGAGATAAGGAGTATTGTAACTGCTACTGAGACTCAGAGCAGGCAAGTGACATCAGATGACAAGGGACTGGTGCAGCTAAGCCAGAAGTGGAAGTCATGGAATCCCACACCATCACAAAACAAGGAATGTGTTCTATGCTTCCCATCACAGGGCTCTCACATTGGCCCCTGCTGACCTTGTATCAGGGCCTGAGCAAAACAAAGCAACTCACTAACAAAAGCCATCTAGTCATTCTTTGCTTTCAGAATTTATAAATAAATAGCCTGTTTGCTAACCTTCACTGAGCTGAGCTCTGCATTCTACCAAGGGCATAAATTTGATCCAAGGAACCCTTCTGTGTCAGCTGGCTTTATTTTAGTCAGAATTGTGATGACCATGTAATGAAGTCACATAAAATGAATGCATTTTAAATGCCAGCAGTGCTATAACAACAACAAATCCTTGCATTTCTGAAGGGTTTCTATTTCACTTACTATCACATTACTCTAGATTTGTGATGTAACTATTTTAGAATGCCTTCCTCCCCTCCCTTCCAACATTCTAGTTCTGCAGATTTAAAAGTCTAGGGTTTTGTCCTAACAATTCAGCAATTTTAAACTCCTCAGATTTGCTCTAACAAACACCACAGTTTTGAAGCTTTCAACTTTCAGGTGAATAAAAATCAATCCCAGTTTGGAAGTAAAATTCAGGAAAATGTCTTTTAATGTCCAAGGGTTACGTAAGCAGCCTTTACAAGCAATTTCACCTAATGTGGGAGTACACAAATTCCATTTCCTTCATTTATGTACCAGAAACTGCTTTCAGCTGCTTCCACTGTCCCTACTGCTACATTTATGTACATTTACCTTTTCCTTGGGTTTACAGGACATTCCTAATTATTTTGCCATCAAGTTTAAATTCCCTTCTTCATCAACATGGAAGGTCACAGATTTTGATAATGCAACAAACTTGGAGGAGAAACCCCCAAAGTTCAGAAAAATGTCCTTCATTAGCTGCAACTAATGAACCCTTCCTCCATTACTGATCACTGCTACTCTGTTCTGACCATACTGGTGTTTGTACAGTTACATTGCAAAGTAGAAATTATTTACTTATTTAAGGTCAGAGCAACTCTTTATTTTTGTAGAGGGTTGAGGTTTCTGCTTAGCTGTTTTTCTAAAACCAGAAACCTTTTAGTTGACTGGTTTGCAGTTTAATCTCAAAAGTTGGTGTAGCAGTGCAATTGAAAAGGCAATGAACTCCTGCACTGAAATGAATGTCTGGGGGCAGAGAGAAGTGGGAATGTCTAATCTGGCTTCCTTCCCAGAAATGACATGACACAAATATGTTGTTTTCAGTGAAGCAAAATGCTGAGCCTCTAGGTAAATATTCCTATTTATTTTGGGTAGAAGGGTAATTTCTAGTCAGGCTAAGTGCCTACTGAAGTGTGTAATAATTAACAGAAGACTTAAAAAGCTAGAAAAGTTAAACTTTTTTCCCCCCCATGAAACACTGCTCATAGCAGTCATCAGCCTGATTTGAAACAAGCTTCAAGGATCTCAGCAATAATAATCCAAGTTTACCAGAGAGGTTACAAATCCCAGTTCTTCACGGGACTTGGAAAACGAGCATTTTTCAGAAATCTAGATCTATAGTAGTTTTAATTTTCAGATAAATATTTTAAGACTGAATTTTTAAACATTTTGACAACTAAAAAACATAGGTTTAGAAGTTGTATTGAAATAAACCTCAATTTTGTTTCGAGATTTTTTCAGCTATCCCACATGCACAATATACATAATCCAAAAATACAGCAACAGATACAGTAAGAATTATTATTATTGTTAAAAAATATGCATAGTGTAGCCTCCAGATACACAACCTGATTTGGATAATCTTATTGAGAGAAGTTACAACTTATTCTTCCTACTTAAAAACCTGAAAACAATCACCGGGCAAACAAACACTCTAAGACTCATTTAGCATTTTTCATCAAACTACCCAAAACAGTGCACAAACAACTATTGAAATCTGAATAAAGATGTCATAATTTTTATCAAATAATCAAATGATTAATAATGATTTGTAATTTTGTTTTTGTAAACATACACACAATTACATTTTCCCCCTAAATACTTCTGGTACTAGTGTAGAACAAAACATCAAATACCACAAAGGCTACAGCTCCAAGTGGAGTCCTTAATGATTCAGTAACATTTTGACACAGCTACCTGAAGTGCAATATTGTCAAAATACATAAATTAAGGGGTTACCCTGCCTTCCTCATACAGTCTACAGGTATCTTGTAATCACTTGATTTGAATGAACCCTCAGTCTGATGACACATTCAACTCATTGAAGCTCAAGTGCTCCAACCCATTTCTCTAAAATGCAAGGCACTTATTAATAATTGTTGTTGTTTCATTGTATAAAAATTCCTTTCATTTGGCTGGTATGTAATGACAATGCATTATGCCACTTTCATTTATATTTCTTTTACCTCACTTACTTGAATCTGTCAGGATCCATAGAATTCAAAACGGACTTTGTTTTTTAAACAGGCCTGCTTCTCTTCCACTTGTGCCTGCTATCAATTTCTAACAAAAATAACAAAAATAAGTTATAAAAAAAAAGAAAAATTTTATCTTCTTTTAATGATGTTTTTGTACCTCTAACACCTACACTATTGGAAAGTTTAAACATCAATTTCTTTTGTTAAAAATCTACTCATGAAGTTCATATGAAACCCAGCTCCATTGGAACAAATGAGAACAGGGCACCATTTACCTCTAAGGATCATTTTCCACACAATCTAACTCCCTTATTTTGTGTTTAGTCCACTTGCTCCTGTGCTCAAATATTTAGATTTGACACATAAAATAAACTTTTTTCAATTTAATTATTTTCAAAAACCTGTTTTATTATATTTTTACCTCTAGGGATGTTTTCTTTATCTGGCTGGTAACAAGCCCAACACTAGATTGGAAAGCTCTTCCCATGGAAACTGACTGTATCATGTTTGCTCTACATTTCTTGATTGTAATGGGAATCAGATCATCAGTAATTATATGATCAAATATATTAGCCAGAAACATGTCCTTTTATCCAGTGTCACATCAAACATTAAAATTATAGTTTAAATTCCAGAAATTTGCAACGTTTCCCTTGAGTGATTGAACTCTCCTGCTCACATTTGCAAACCAATTTTTAAGAGTCCTTTAGTGGCAGATGCATTCAGAAAAATAGTCTCTTAGAAAGCTGATGCAAGGACAGGAATTCCCAAACCCTGCTCATGGAACCACATCAATCACAGAATTGCTGGAAAAGACCTCCAAGATCACCATGGGATCTTGGGCATTTCTGAAAATTTATTTTAATTGCTAGAGGAATGGCTGGTTGAGCATTTAAGCTCATGAAACACTGCAGTGCAGAGAGCCACGTGCTGGTGGATGTGCACACTTGCAGGGGTACGAACTTCAGTCCCATCTACTCCTGCGGCATTTCCTGGCATCACCTGCCTCTCGAGGTTTCCTCAGCCCACCTGGAAGCTTTTACTTTGTTTGGAAAACAGAGTTCTCTGCCTTTTCTGGCCCCCAAATTTCAAAACTTCTAGCAAATGATTTGTCTTAGAGATTGTTATTCCTCTTTCAGATTACATTTGAAAGTAGAAAAGGGCATTAAAAATTAGCAGTAGATCACTGTCAGACACAGGCAGTATGGATACATAAACATTCCCATAGAAAACAAAATTAAAATCTATATAATGTAAGTTTATTGATGGTTTCAGTAAGGATCTCTTATTACACATCTATCTCTGCATCTGATATTGCTCATGACAATTTGGCATCAGTGTCATGCTGGTCTAGCTCCCATTACTTTCATTGAAAATAGCTGCGGACTCTGCTGAGGAAAAAATGGTCTTAGTGTATCAAAGAGAACTTGTCTGGATCAGAAAAAAATAAAGGTCTTATATTCTAAGCTAGCTTATTATGATATATAGCTAAACAAGAAATTCTCTTTAAATGGATTTCATTCATTATCTATTTCTGGCAAAATCATAAAAGTGAAATAAAAAGGT
The DNA here is from genome assembly GCF_028551555.1 of Melozone crissalis. NCBI lineage: Eukaryota > Metazoa > Chordata > Aves > Passeriformes > Passerellidae > Melozone > Melozone crissalis. The sequence continues at coordinate 23,592,513 of NW_026535797.1, read as the reverse complement.
GATGATGCCATGACCAGGAGTGCTTAGGCTCTGCCCTGAGTGAGGAAATACAGAAATCCTGAAAACCAGATCAAGGGAGTCAAGCCAACATGTTTTTGTGCCTGTCAGCCAAGTATTTATGCATTTTCCACCCAAGTTGATGAATCTATAACCTCAGAGTGTAGCACAGTGTAACCATATTCTATTTCCATACAACAAAACCTTTGAACTTAGGCTGAACTCTGTTCAGGAGTTTTCTGCTGAGAAAAGAAACTCCATTTGCATCGATCCTCCTAGCAGCTATTCTCTTCAGAGCAATGGGTTGTGCATTCTTGGTAGGCCTAGAGAGACAACTTTTTTCTGACATGGTGTTTACATAAACAGAATGAGCTGTAAATTGCCAAGACCACAAATTATTTCTTAATGAACTTGCCTTTAAAACACAGTTTTTACAGGGAGCAATGCTTCCAATAATTGCACATTGGCTGTTTATCAGAATATTTCATATTGAAATATGACAAGCTGAAGTGATTTTCCCTACATATTTACTCTAATATCAGATACAAAATGTTGACAATTTTATGTGAAACCAAACTGGCTCCTGACTTACACCTACAGCAATGACTGAAATCACTGGTTTTAACTGTAATTATATTAATCGCAAAACATACAATTTTTATTTAAAAAAAATTTGATTTTTATTTGTACATTTTAATAACTTTTCAAAAGAAAAGCTGACTCTTTTTAGGTATAATTTGATATTTTACTCTGATGCATTTATTTTGTTTATTTCCTCTGCTGGCTATATTTAACTCTGTGGTTTTACCTGATGACTTCATGTTTACTTTATTTCTAATGTTTAGCTGTATTAGAGAAAATAGCTTAGAAAATACATAAGACAATAACTTCTCAAGTTTGTATAAGGATGGGGTTTTTAAAGTTTATATGTATCAATAATATTTTGATAGGAAGTGGAATCTGCTTAAGATAAACAAAACAAGCAATTTGAAATTTTTTTTGTTAAATAAAGCTGTTTTAAATATATCTGGTTCCTTAGATACTTGAAGTATTAATAAACTAATTTTCAGTGTAAATTCAATGTAAGTAACATGAGTATTTTTCTCCATTTAGTGATTTAAACACATTACTTCATTCTTCCAGGACTTTAGGACACAGACTGTAAGATGCAGGGGAATAGCTGTTGCTTTTTCTGTTCTCTCAACTGGATTTTAATTTTGCAATTAATTAATTATAAATTTCCTGAAAAAAACCCTGGAACACTAAAATATTCACGCACATGGGGAAGGCAGTGCTTCTATCAACAGCTGGCTTAATATTTCAACAAACTAATTCCAGAACATAACTGGCAGAATATCTAGGCTGCTCTTGCTATTTTCAAAGGAAAATTGTTTTAATAGCTTGCAACAAATATATTGATGATATAGATTACTTAAAATTCTATGTGTATATAACACTTTTTTAAAACTACTAAATACATGTTTAGAAAGTCAATTAAAATCAAAATAGATGTCTTTTTATCTAGCTTTGAATGAGAAATATAACATAGACTGCTGTACTCTTAAATCTTGGAGGGAAACCCAAAAGTGGTTACATTATGAACTGTGACAAACCCACTGGTCAAAAATTAAATCTGTGAAGTGCAATAATTAATATCTTTTTTACATAGGTAGTCTTTCATCTCAAAGAACCCTGAAGCACTTTGTACATACATCTGAAATATACCTTCACAAACCTTGAGATTCATGCAAGAGCTTAAAGAGATCCTGTAAAAATTAGCCACTTATCCAGCATCTCCTTTTCACCACATAACTATCAGCTACTTCTTCAACAATTTTGAAAAGCAAATTCAAAAACTCTCTTCCTCTAGTAGCACAGGAAATTAAAAGCATCTCACAAATTACTCCAGTCCCTGCTACAACTTAAAATTTCTCTGGGGCCATCTGACATATTCTTCTTTGATCTCCCCTTCCCCTTGTAAACCACATAGCCCTTAGTCCTCAAATTAAAAACACACAGCCTTTTCATCTCCAGTCTCTGCAATGGTAGCTGATGCATTGACTCTGTGCCTTATGGCATTGTCAGCTTTATATTGCTCCTATTACACAATGATTTACAAAATTGTTCAGTGGAAAGACACTGCTTTATCTTTATTTGTGTGTGATGACTCCACTGTGCATGTAGATTGAAAAGTTCTGACTGATTGGTGGGGATCCTTATCATTCACCTGCTTACCCTGGATCTGTTAATGGATTTTATAATTTACCAGTGGACAAATGGGTTATAATAACTGTTCTTGCAAGACACTGTGCCCACACAGCAGTTGTCACTCTGTCCTTTCCTCTGTCCATCAAGTCTAGAAGCTCATTTCCTGCAGTGGCCAAATACCTCATCATACACCAAATACCTCAGATAATTACACAGTAAGCAAAAATTTCTTTCAGACCCCTGCAGCAGCTGCAATCTGCTTACAGTTGTCTCACTAATTGCACATTTGCAGTCCTCATGCACTTCTTAGTGCATGTGATGCTCTAGCTTGTCAGGTACTTTTTCCCTACAGTCTGCAAAAATATGCCTTTGGCACAAAAAAACCCCAAAGACTAAATGACTAATATTTATTTTATTTCTTTTAAAAATTCCACTAAGATACTTAATTACATTAGGCCCTTACAAAGTAAAGATCCAAGTTTTTGAAGGAATTTCATCAGAGCTGTGATAAAAACCAACCAAACACAACAACCAATCATTAGGCTTTCTGTAGTTCTGCCTAATATTTGGCATGATCCCACATTTCCCCAAAACCCTCTAGGCTCAGGGCTAATGGAACAGTTGCAAATATCTTTTTTGAGTCTCACAGTGATGAACCAAATGTTATTTTGCTTTTTAGTATTTGACTTTCTATCTCAGGTCAGTGCTCTAACATCAATCAGACTCAAGAGAGTAATTGGGAGTGACATAATTTGCAAAATACACCCTGCAGCACAATGAAAATGATGTAGCTAAATAAAAACAAACAGTCTGCTGGGTAATTGGGAGCTGAACTTATTTATTACAAATTGAATGACTCCACAGATCTACTAAAACGCAGCTTCTGAGCACAACTAGCAAATGCAAAGGCATCATTGCAATGTACTCACTTCTCAGGGTAAGGGTATGCTGAGATCATCAAAACACTCACAAAGGAGCTCCAAACTTTGTTTCCCACCTTGACTTACCCAGCTGCAAGGACCCCATCAAAAGGGCAGCAGTATCAAGGCTACCTTATTCCTGGCCTTTTAGGGCTGTTCCAGCAGTTGAAGTTTGCTCAATGGTCAGGAAAAATCTGGTCTGCCCCTGCTCTGAGCATGAGAGGGTAAAGAAGTGGTGCTGGGAGGGACTGCTCTGGCATTTAATAACTGGAATATGCTCTTATGCTCAGGACATCCTTTACTGGTCCATTAAACTGACCACAAGGAAACCATTCCCTATGTACAGCTCTAGCAATCAGCTGCATATTCCAACTTGATTATAATTCAGATAGGTTTTATACAACAAACTGTTGACATTGTCATTTCCTTATTTTATTACCCCAGCAAAGTGGTTTTCATTTATATCTCTGTTTGGAATGAATTTTCACTTTGAAAAATATAACCAGTTTCAAACCAGAACAGGTAATTTACAAACATATAGAGACAGCTGACAAAGTGCATTCTGTTCCATAGTAAGAGTCAAATCTTAATGAAATGAAAAGGTAACAGAAAACAAACCAAAAGAACTCAAAAATTTGGTGACATTCTGTTTAATGCCAGGGCAGAAGTTTAACTGCCAAAGAATTTTTTGTCAAATGATAATAATGGAACAAAAAAGAAGATACCAGTCAAATAAAACTACTGGCAAAAATATGACAATTTCTGTGCCATGGAATATTTTAATATAAACACCAAGCTATTTACAAAAATCTAACAATGAACTTATGATGCAGTGGAGAAGGAACGAGATACTAAGCAATCATTCAAGAACAGGCTCCTGTATCATGCCAAAGTTTTCATTTACAAATGTTATTTTTCCTCAGAGGAGCTTGACCTGTCTCTCAACAATGTCACTTTGTCCTCTTGCCATGCTGCTGCTTTCTAATGACTTCTGTTCTGACCACAGCATGTTTTTGCATACTTGTTGAATATTTTCCCAGTAGTGCTGCCATCCTCACCACTTGTAACAAAGACATCCCAGAATATCTTTTGTTGGATCTTTCTAGAAAATATTGCAATAGTTGGCTTTGGATGAGTTGATTTTTCCTCTCCATTAAGAGAATTCAGAGGGTTCTCTGTGAGGCTGTATTTGCATTGGCTGTATTTAAATATAAGTCCTATTTACACTGCCTTATTTCAGCCAAGTAAATTTCATACAACTTTATGCAGGTGTTTAAGACACCTGTTATTTTTCATACAAATGCTACAGGCAGGCAGAAACCCTAACCAAAACACAGATTTACTTTTTCTCAACAGCAGTGCACAAGCTACCTCTGATATTGAAGCTCCCCTTTGAAGCTAGTATAATGATTTAGTAGTCAGTAGTTCTGATTTAATATGCAAATGACATCTAGCCTGAAACCCAGTAACATTCTACTCCTGTTCATTGTGCATTCCCAGGGAAAAGAATCTGTCATAAAGGAATGAGAAAGAGTTCTGGATTAAGATACAAAAAGAATGCTGTACTTCAGTGGTTAAATGGTTCCTAACAGAAATCTGCTATGGTAATTTCTTTAGAACAGTACAAGAGATTTTCTCTAATTTTTTTTCTTGCTGCTGTAGCTACATCAGTAACTGTGGAGACACTTCTGACCTGAATCTTAGTGTGAATAGGCTACAATGCAGAGTATTGCATGTTACCTTTTTTTAATTTTCTATGTAAAAAGAAAATTTATCATCCACCCTTGAATATTTTTTGATCAAATTCAGATCTGGTATATGCAGGTTGAACAGTATCTTTTGAGAAAATATTAGTTTCATTTCCTACTAGTACTGTGTTTAGAAAGATACCAGCTTGAATTGTTGTATTTGGAATAAACCTGTGCATTCAGCAGAAGATGAGGGAGAGAAAATAGAATAGGCACCAGCTGAAATCCAGTGACAGATATAAACAGAAGGACTAAACCTTTTGATCAGCAGTTTTGTTTGCTGCAAAAAAAAAAAAAAAGTGTGAGAACCTCTCAAAATCTTTTTTACTGCTTTCCCATGTTTCTCAGAGTTATGTGATATATCTCAGTGAAGCCGTGCTTTAGTGAAAGACAATGTTTACAGCTAGATGAAAGGTGGCAAGACCATAGAAGCACAACTGTGTGAGTCAGAAAAATATTTTGGATTCACCATTTACTTGCCCTGCATTTATTTATCTCTGTATGAACAGTATCTGATTTCAATGACGACAAAGGCATTTGAGGCTCACACCAGCATTCATTCCATGAGGAACTAAACTTGATTTTGGTGCCAGCACCTGCCTACTTCAAACTCTTAAAACTTACCTAAATCTGTCATATTTCTTCTTTTCAAAGGGAAAAAAACACCCAACATATTCATAAGCTCACCACACTGTGTCAAAAGCATAATAAATCGATCTTATTCTCCCCCCTCTTTGTTAGCCACACTTAACCAGTCATAGTACAAAAATATTGCCATGGCAACATATAGTGATGGCAACAACAAATAGCAAAGACACGGAGAGAACATCATTTATGTACAGTCCAGAGGCTTTTACTCACTTGAAACATTGCTGAGAGATTCTGAATAACAAATTAAAATTAGCAAATTTGCAATAGCTGAAGAGAGAAAAAGAACTCAAGGATCTTCTCAAAGAACACTCTTCTCAGACTTTTTCCATCTTTATGCACTTGTAACCCCATTTTTCTCACTCTCCCCTGCTGTGGAATGCAGGAACTTTCTGTATCTGCCACCTGGTATGTAAATCAAAAGCATTCAGGATGTTGTATACTTTCCAAAAAACTGGAAATGCATTTAGTTGTGAAACTATAACATCTAGGTGAGAAAATCATGCCTGCAGAAAGCAACATAGTAACTGATATTTTTATGTAGAAAACAGATCTGTCCGAGACCTGATATGCTAGAGGGCAAGACAAATTCTAGTGAGATTTATGCATTTTATAACCCAAATTTAAGTCAGACAACCATTTTCTTACGAGCCATGATGGCAGCTCAGAAGATTGCTTTCATTGTTGTTATTCAAGGAGAGAAAACCAGATGTTTGATCTTAATGAAGATCTTCTGAAATCAGACAGGTCTTAATGGATATAAAAATAGCAGTAGAGCAAAAAAAAAAAAAAAAGGAAAAGAAATTGAAAGATTGCTTCATGGCTTTATCAGGAACTATCTCCAGTCAGGGTGCAGATGTACAGAGGTGACACAGGCATTGGTAGCATCAGGTTAGCACGAGATAACAAACCAGTAGATCTGGATGTCTCGGTACAGATTTCAGGACACTAAAACACTGTTTGTGTTAGGAATGTAATACCCTGCACACACCTGATATCTCTCAGCACAGATTGCTGAATGACTGCAGGGCCTGCAAGGGTCAATTTGGCACACAGGCCTTTGTAGGAATATTAATTGCAATGGTGGTTTCTATGTAAGTCAACAATCTCACTGCTGTCAGTGAATAAAAATGAAGTAATGCCCAAAGTATTCCAATAACTAACAGACTGGAAGCTAGTTCTGTTGCCATTCCCATTATTTTTACAACTCTAAAACTGTCAGGATATAAACTACTCTGTTTTAACCAAGGAAGATCACACAAAAATTCTTCTTATTTGTCTTGGATCTGAACATCAATACAGAAGAAAGACCTGACACCTAAGCCAAGCGCACCACTCAGGGATATTCAGAAGTCATGCAGTTCACAAAACCAACAGAAATATTTCTCCCTCTCTCACTCATTTGCTTGCTACGGGGAATAATGATTTCTCAGTGGGTGGAATTATGATGTTTGACTTGGCAATGCAGTGGAAGCATCAGACTGTTTATAATGAAGGCCCAAAGTGCTATTTCTATTATTGGTATCTGGTTATGTCACCAGAATATTCTCACATGTCAAGAGCAGGTGTCCCCACTGCTGATTATAAATAAAATCATTAGCAGTCAGAATTGGGATTTAAAAGGAAAGAAGCAGCAAGTGACTAACTCCTGCACCTTCAAAGAACAGAATGTATCTGGGATCACTTAGCTGTGAAAAGCAAATGAAAGTTCTATCAAAACTAGAAGGAGGAGAAACCAAATTTGCACACAAAAAAACTAGCTGTGGGAATGAGAAAGAAAGGCAGGAATGAGAAAACTGAGAAGGGAGCTTGAATGGAGAACAAAGGACTACTTAAATTCCTTCAGTATAAAGTTAAAAGTAATAGAGAAACTGAGTGAATTCCAGATCCTTGAAAATCAAATTCAGTTCCTAAAATACAAGCCCAGATGGTTGACTGGTGTAAACAAATGCAACTTCATTGGTCCAGAGGGAACAGTATCAATGCATACCAGCTGAGGTTTTGGCAAATCCACCTTCTGAGGTTCAATCAACACTCACAGGTTCTCAGGTCAGTGGACAGAGATTTGTAAGATTCATTCCCAACCTACTGTGATGACAAACAGATTAAATAACCATTTTTGAGGTAATGAGGAGATCATTGTTCACCACAATCATTCTTCACTTCATTTTTCATGCTAGAAAATTTTACATATTAACATCACCAAACCCATATTTTGGCAGACTCCACTGAATCTTGCCTGCCAGCTTCTATGACATACCAAATAAGTTATGTGCATGCTACTGCAGAATGAATTTCAGATAATTATTGGCCTCAAAGAAGTACAGTTGATTTTAATTATTTTAAGAAAGAAAATATGATCTGCACCAACAGGCCTATAAAAAGACATCTTCTCAATGCATTAATACCAGAGATCTCTCTTTTGTGCCTCATCTGTAGGTCTGATGTTGGCTTGGAGTAACAATTACAAGCAGAAAGGGAGAATTTCAGTCTCACACAGTGATTTAGCTCTTGGACTCTGCCCTGAGAATGCAAATTAGACTACTGCTTGAGTGAATGACATCTGAGCAACTAGTAAAAATGCACATGTAACTGAGCAAATACCATTGACTTTGGTCAAGTCAGCAACAGCTCAGTTCAGAATTCAATCTACTTCTTGTCCCTAATAAGACACTGAAAGCATCAAGTCCTGTGGCATTGTTTCCCAGGTCTTACAAGCTCAGAGAAGTCTAACAACTTGATCAAGGGTATGATGGATGGCAAAGTGCTATCAGGGTCAACTCTCTGCTAGCTCCCACCAGCACATCTGATTATTCCCCACAAGGGAAATCACTCTGTGTAATGTATTTCTCTGCATAGCATGGTGTTTATTTCTCTAACTTTAGATTTGTAGACAAAGTGAGCACAGGGAGTAGAACATGGGGAAAGTAAGAACTATTATACATAACAGGTGAAGGGAGATGAGAGAGTAGAAGCACTTGTAGATCCTAAAGGTGGTCGTTTATTGGGATTTTTTCACTTTCTTGTCTCCACCATCATCAATAAAAACATATTTCCTGAAGAGAAGTGAGGAAGATGTAGAGAGCACAGCAAACCAGTGCAAGATTTCTCCATGCCAATGCTTCCAGGTAATGGGATATGACACTAATTCAAGGCATAAGTCACAATAACCAGAACACATACTTGACATCTGAAAAAATTTCAAAGCTGAGCAAAATACTTGCTTTGATATTTATAGTAGGAAGTAGAAACATTTGGTTAAGTGAAAATTTTTCTGGAGACAGCTGCGTATGGATTATTCTAAAATCAAAGTATTTTTTTAAGAAAAAAGTGCAGCTATAATACTTAACCATAAGCAAGCCACAGCCATTTAAAACATCTAGTACAGACAGCAACGTGAATTGAATACTAGCAACATCTGGGTGGAGACATTTGGTTTCCACAGGTTTTCCTAGTCAGTTTAAGTACCTCAAGCAGGTGCTAGCTGTCCCTTTTCAAAATCAATGCCCCATATGTAAGAGGCACAACCTGAACTTCCACTGGAAAACTAAGTTATGCACAACTACTTGTGGTTTTTCTCCTTGCACAACCCTGGGAAGCATGTTTTTCACCACTAGGTAGTGTTAAATTGGGCACATCATTAAGTAACATATGTCTTTGCAACCCTAGTTTAAAGCAGTATCACTGGATAAGTTTATAACCTAAATAAATGCATATAACTATCCAAACAGCAGAGCAAACTTGCTGAGTCCTCTCTTCTGGCTGCCTGAGGGACACTTCAAGTCCTTTGTGCCAAAAGCATAGTTTTATTCCTCCAAGCCTCCAAGGACACCAAGAAGTCAATTGCTTCTGGAGGCTGAGAAGGGGGGAATGCTACCACCCTAGCATTCAATATTTGAATTACTGAAGGCTTTGGAATGAAGGGATACAAGACACCAAGGGAAATACCATCGCAAAGGAGTCCAGAGCTGCTCCATGTACAGCCACACAGAGAGTCTGCAGGGCTCGTGGTCCAGCCTCATGGTGAGCCTCAGGTGTCTTTTGACTTGGAGGAAAATGCCTATCCTTTTATTTGGCTGTACTTAGGTTTTGAGCAGAACTTGCCTAGGAACATCCATGTATCTGAGTTGTGTGTAGGGCCTAAATTCTGGTCTGGGCCACTTCTCTAGTTAAAAAATAATTAAAGGAAACAAAGATTTTGAATGAGTTTTGTCCATAATATTGAAGTTGCTTTGGAAGAACATGCTTTAGTAATCCAGCACAAGCAGTTCAATATATAAAAAGGACACTGATTTTCAGCTAGGAATGTGTAATCTATGGTGCTATTATTTTGATATTGGAAACATATTAAAAGACATTCAAGAATAAGTTAAAAGTCTCTAATTTCCTTAATAAACCTTACTGATGACTTGTAGGAGAATTTGCAACTAGACATTTCAGACATATCAGTCTCTATGCTTTGCTGCACACTTGGGCTTCTTACTGCTTTATACAAAACATTGAGTCTGAAGGTTGTTTGGGTTCTTTTCTTAAATACATAAAGTATTTTTCTTCACTTTCTTGGGGTCTAAGTACATTCTATGTAGCAAGAATTAAGCTAATTTTTGTTTGCAGCCCGACAAAATTCACATTCCAATTGTCTTTCTGGCAATAACAATTGTTCTGTCAAAGCTTCTGAAGCTAATTCTGGGTTTGCTTTTTTATGTCGTTTTATTTGTGAATGACTTGCTACTGCCCATCATTATCAGGCAGATTAATAAACACACAAGTGTATACTTTACATGCACACATTTGTTAAAGGACTTCATATTAGCATCAAGGATACTCCTCTTCTGGACAGACAAGGAAAGATACTCACATTTTAAGATGTTTTAAAACTCACTTTAGAGAGGCAACACTATCCTTCCAAAGATAGCATTAGCACTGAATTGCAGAAACATGACTTCCAAATAACCCCAAAGCTCTAAGATGTCCCACTAACATGAAGTTCACTTTGGGAAGAAAGACAACCCCCAGAATAGCATGGAAAAACCCAAATGTAGGGCATCCTAACAGCATCCTGGGAGTGCTGGAACTCTGTAGGGCCTCCAGACCTCCAAAGATTTGGGCATATACAAACTGTAACAGGCTTTGCAGTAACACTCTCTGGTCAGTTCTCATTTACCTGTTGAAATAATCCACAATTTCTGGAGGCCTACCTGGCCTCCAAAGCAAAACAATTCTTTAGAACTGAGATCAGGACCCTCAGAGGAGGCCTCTTTTAGCCAATGAAAACAAAATGCAGCTGCAAGTTTGGTTTAGCTATGGTGACTGGAATGCAGAGCTATCGCCCCAAGCTCTTCAGGAGAAGAGAAATGGGCAGGCTGAGACTTCTCTGTTGCTTCTTCCAGCATTCTCCTCCCTGTGTGGTACTGCCTACCTACCTCTCAGCAAATGCAATTATTCACTCCCATCTGCAAAGAACAACGACTTAAAGGGTATCAGCTGACAGAAATTCCTGGAACTATAGACCAACATGGTTTATTAAAGAGTATTCACTTTTCTGCTGCTAATGTTGCAAATAAGAAAAAAAAAGTATTAAAATTGCATATGACATCTGAGATATGAAAAGCAGTGGTCTTCCTAGTTCTTCCATGTGGTTTATACCTCTTATCCTAAAGACTTTAGAACTGCACAGCAGTATTTCTGACTCACATTCCTGAGCTCCTGGAGGCAGCCTGCAGCCCAGTGAAGCTGGAATAAATATGTTCTAAAGTAACATCAGCAAACTTTTAAAGTGAGCTCTTTAAATTCAAGAGTCTAAAAGAAAAAAATAGCTTGTCAGGTGTTTGAAACCAAGCTTTCAAAGTTTTAGTGCATGGCAATAATTTCTCACTATTTAAAATAATGCTTATAGTAAAAAAACTAGGATTCCCACACAATTTTTTCTATTTTCATCTGGAATTTGCTCATTATTGGTGTTAGCAAATGAGCAAAGGAGAAATATCCTTGCTGCAGCTCCAATATTCTTGCCAAAACTATGCAAGTAAAACTTAACCTTTTTGAATGAATCACAGTAAACACAGAAGAAATTCACTTGCTCTTGTCTTGTATCCTCCTCCAGAATAAGCTTTTTGACCTTACCATTTTGTACAGGAACACAACAAAATTCTTATATGGCCAGGAAAGTATTCCTAACTTATATTTATAACTTTTGGACAGACTGAAATTGTTCTCAGAAGCAGATCTCAATAGTTGTAAGGTTGGTTTTTCTTTTTCAAATGCTTCTTGTATTTCTCTTTCTTTAATACATCAAAATAAAAGGAACAGATGTTAACATACCTCAGCCAAAACTCAAGTAAGCCCTTATGGTCAGGTCTAGCAAGCCAGGAAAGATATCACTAAAGTGAAAATAATTCCAAAACTGATAAATGAACACAGGAACAGATAACACCACACAAGGTCTGTAGGACAATCCTCTTGGTAGTGGACATATCTGACTCTTGTGCACTTTTGTCAAGTATGTCAAAATAATTTTCATTTCTGTGTTAAGGATAGATACAGCAATAGTGTCCTCTCTCCGTGTAGTCTACAGGCCAAGTGCCACCTTGACTTACAGCAGTCCAAACCTACAGGATGGCCAGCAATATTGGCAGAAAAACTGGCATCACTATTTGGCATGTCATGGTAAAATAATGGCAGGTCTATAAAGGATGAGGCTTGCTCCATAACACCTAATTTTTAATTGTCTCCACAGTCCAATTCTGCTTCTTTGGAAATGACTTTGTAGGACTCACTTGGTCTACTCTTGACCAATATATCCAGTGTACAAACTCTTCCACCACACAGTAACTGTCACCAACACAAGCAGAAATCTGCAACTTAATTTCATGTATGTGCTGTTCATATCACTGCTGGCAAAAAAAGGTTTTGCAATATCAAATCAGGGCCTCAAAACACAGCTATTTCAGCACCTGCTCTTTATTACCATCCTGTTTGTTGGCTAAGGAGAATGTCAGAAAATTTCTGTCTTATTGTAGACTGGGTAAAGCAATCCTGTGCAACATCTTTAAATAATGCTGTCATATGCATAATGCCCTTCCTTTCCAAAGCTCTATTATACCCAGCAGCTATTCATTGGAATTTAGCTGGATGACAAGCTGTTAGTATATAACAGTAGTACATAGACCCCCATGTCTTAAAAGCATAGTTTTGTTATTTAACACACAACAGCAGAACTGAAGACATTCAATATGTGCAACAACCTAAATCTATAGGAAGAGGCTCTGGAATGACTCCACTTAAACAGGGAGGTTGACCAGATGACCCACTGTGGTCCCTTCCTATCTGACCCATCCTGTGACTCTGTGATTTTCATATTAATAAAAAGTGCAGAGAGAAAGGCAGCATCAATATGCAGATTAAAAGGAGGCAAAATAAAAACCTTGGGTTTTTTAGGCTAAACCTGACTGATTCTACATTGGAAGGATCATCATCTGATTGTTTATGCCCTGCTATTTCAACAATATGTAGCTGAATTTAAAAAAAAAAAAAAAAAAAAAAAAAAAAAAAAAAAAAAGGGAAATGTTGGGAGTATTTAAGCTGGAAAGCTCAAAGCTGTGTCTAAAAACAGACCAAAAGGCCTCCTTTTTTTTTTTCTAAATAGTATTTAAAGTTCCATAGAATATGAGTTATGTCTGGCTGTCTGCTACAAGCTGCTTCTCAGCACTGCAATCATGGAAATAGCTTCCCTATACTAACCCTACACTGAAAGGCTGAAAACAACTTTTATTAGAAGCAGTTCAAACCTCCAAATGTTCTTTATGTACAGGATAATTAGAGGTCAGCTATTTACTGGTGTCTTCCTGCTTTATTTAACCTGCTTTATGCAGGAAGAACTCTTAGATCAGCAGTAGTCTAAACTGTACAAAGATGCACATAATTTATATATTTTACCCAGCCCTACCTAGCAGTGCAGGGTGAGTGCTGAGGTACCACTATATTGTTTAGACAAAAAAGTTGTCAAGTCAAGAAAGAGGCCACTACTACAGGGCATTTTCTCAACCTGCATCAATGAATCAAAAATTAGATTAGCGAAAAGATGCACGATCCAGACATAAATATGAGGTCATAAACCCTTTCAACCTAAAGGCAGCAGATCTTTTGAGCTGTGCAAAAACTTGTGCTACCTGTTTTCTTTTTGGCGGCCCACAGGAAGGAAGTCTGCAGTATCACCCAGGAGCAAGTTGCCCCAGGTTACTATAATGTCCAAAATCCAACTACTGGATGAAAATACAGATGGAACTGGGACAATCAGTTCAACAGCATGGCTGTATAATGACGGCTACTACATGAAATACGTGGCAAAAAAATCAGAGGCAGAGACGATTATGAACTGTGCTTTTCTCCCCCTCTGTTACCACATTTTTAGAAGACAGACACAAAAGAAATTAGGGATGAAGCTGTAATTCTGAAAGTGACAGCAAGGGCAAGAGCCTCTGTTCAAGATTTTAACAACAGTTCATAGCTTCACACTGATTTTTACCCTTTATTGGTACCAAGAGATTTACCTTGAATTCACATTGCCTCTGTATTTATCACCTTTCTTTCTCATTCTTTGTTTCAGACTCTCCATTTGACAACATGTGTTTGTAGATGATATTTTTATTGCAGTGGATGTGATTTTGTCTGTTTGAATGGTCTGGCAAAATTCAAAGAGGCTTATGGCACAAAATGAATAGAGTTAATTAACTACTATCTGTAGTATATAACCCTTCTAGATGGAAAGGTCTTACTTCAGCAGTCCTTTAGTATGATTGGCTCTATGTTGTAGCTTCAGTAGAAAATGCCATAAAGGATTACTAATTAAAGCCAATTCTGTAAAGCAGACTTAAGTGTTGATCCAACACATGAGTTAATCCCTTACACAAACTTGTTCTGTTGGTTTCACAGGTTTTCGAGGTTTTGAAGCTTGTATTGTCAGCTCATCCCTCAAGGTAGACAGCATCGAGCCAACATTTTGGTTAATTCAAAAGAAATTCAATCCTTCTGACTTGCCAGGCTGAAGTCAAATTTCTGTGACAAATTCAGCATGTTGTAGGTCCAGCATCAAAGAACATAGAACTAGAGTTTCAAGCTCCAAATGAAAAGGTAAGGGACTGGAGACAATCTTAAAACCCTGTGTTGGCTCTCTGTATTAGAGATCCATGAAGGAAAGCAAGAATTTCAAGGAAGTTCACTGAGTAAAATGCATATCACTATCAAACAGTGTCTTGTATGAGATAATTTGCTTCACATTTTGAAAACAGTAATTATATGAAAAAGACTTTACCTCAACTGTCTTTCATGTGTACATCCACAGTTCTGCTCTCCTGACAGTGCAGAAATTGAATTCCACAGGCAGGGCTGCCAGAACGTCCTTCACTCTGGCACACATACGTTCAGATTCTAACTTCCATAACATGCAAGCTCAGTGCCCTGAATTTTTCAAATTACAAATATGTAAAGAATATAAGGCTGAAGCATTTTGAAAACAAAAACCAGACCCATCAATAAAATAACTACACACACTGCAAATCTGCAGACCTTCTTGGAGCCCCTCTTCTAAATCCAGACCTCCCTCCACAGTTGCAGACCTATCTGATTTATCTCTTTCTGCATCCTGTTGCACTCTATGTCATGTGTATGTATAAAACATACAGATACATAAGAACACAGATAAATCTTTTTTATAGAGAGAAATCTCCCCGAAGGCAGTATGCTGCAGACTCTAAATCAATCTATTTTAATCTGATCTTCATCTGTAATGGTTTTCTTGGCTGCAGCCATCAAGGAAACATTCTGGCAGGTGGGGAAGAATGAAAACATATAACATTTGTTTCTAATGGTTCCTTTGCACCATGTAGTTTTGACTTTCCAGTACAGAAAAGCCTGAAAACTCCATGAAATATGACTGAGCTTAGAACTGACCTCCAAAGCAAACTCAGATCTGCACAGCTGAGAACTCGCTAAAATATGAATATAAAGATGTCAGAAACTTCCTAAAATATCTTTAAAATCATTGAAGCAAAGTTGAAAACTGAACTTTTCTACCTAAGAACAAAGCTGAAGTTGTTTTTTCCATATAACCATTTCATCAAATGGATAGCCTTTTCTATTTCTAAGACTTTTCCTTCCTTTCCCAGTACACAAGTTGCAAGTCACCCAAATTGGTTTTCTATTAGGAACTAAGCCCACAAGCCCCTAGGAATCCATGTTTTGTCAGATTTTCACTCCCTGTTGCCAAACTTAGTGCCTTACTAATTGCCTGGGGCTGCAGTGCTTTGCTTATAGAAACAAATTATTTTCTTGATGGAACAGCAGGATTTGCACCTGCAGAGACTCGGCTTAGGAAGCCTGGCAAGCAATCAAGTGGGCAGCTGGGGAGCCTCTGTGCCCAGCAGTCTGCAGGACAGTCCCTGGAAAGCCAGGACGCCTGTCAGGTCGCCTGTCAGCTGGTGGGCAGCTAGCTGGCAAGGGGGCTGGCAAAAAACCAGCACCCCAGGACAGCTTAGTCTATCTATCTCCTAACCTGGCTTCTGCAAGTAGCCCTGATGAATCAACATACCGATTAAAAAAAAAAAAATCTTCTCTGTGACATCAATATTTAGAACAAATGAAGTAGTACAGAAAAAAACGTTTTAAAATGCTAACCACAATTTTCCTAGATCCCTGAGCCCTCAGAAAGAAAATCAGCTCGAGGTTAAGTCAACGTTTCTTGCACATGTTGCACTGTGGAAAATAACTGAGAGCAGAGCAGTAAGAAATCCCCGGCAGGACCCTGGTTATGTGTAATGTAATGTCTGCACCACATTGGTCAAGGTTGCTCTGGGGCTTGTTCTTTGAAAGGCCACGGCTGTAATTCACCTTCATTCACACACCTCATAAAATTGCAGAGCTGAGTTACTAACAGTGGTAACCACTTATTCTTTTGACCACGAAAATAATAAAAAGTCAGTTTGATTTTAATTTATTAACTGAAAGGAGGTTGGTGGTCACAGATTAGTCCTCTCTGGGAGTCACTGCAGAACCCAAGCAACACTTGATCTGGCACACAATAGGTGTGCTACAAAACCCTGCTAATGAACAGATAAAGTGGAATAGACACCAAAAATCTGCTTGTTGCTTTAAGTCACAGTCTTCAGAGCCACAGGCAGCTTTCTATCAGAGGGTCAGACCGTGCCAAACAGGAATGTGCACATCACCACATGAGAAAAAGGTTTCATCTCATCTATTACTCAATAGGTTTGCCCAGCTTTCTTTTTTTTGTCAAATTGATCTGACTGCTGTAGCTGGCAGGAGAGAGAAACTAATGTTTTCACTGAGCTTTCTGGTTGGCTTCTTCTCCCAAACCAGACCTGTACAACATATTCTGACTTGAAGAAGAGCTACTGAACATGGAATTTTCTACCACATTTCTTACAGAATCATTGTTAGGTCAAATCTCACACAAAATTAAATGTTGAACAAACAAAACATGAACATGAAAAAATATACAAAACAAAGATTAAAAATCCCTATTAGTTCAGTTTAAATTTCTGAAAGTGCTCTTAATAAACATAGGAGAAAGACTACCCAAATAGTGTCCCTAAAACCATGCTCTCTCTCAAAAAAGCAGTAATTTCACACTCAGCTCTAAATGTTGCACTCAGTTGCTGCAAAGACATTTCAATTTAGCCTGTAAAAACAGTGATTTCTAAGTTATCAAAACAAAAAACAAATTAAGAAAAAACAGAAATAAATAGGATGAAAAATAATAGAGCAGGTTTTCCAGTCTCCCTCTCTCCCCTCCCTCAAAACTGGGTCAAAAAGGAATAGATGCCAAGAAAATTTGGTTTATTCACATCAAAAAAATCAAAGTCAGCATCAATCACTTTGATCACAAAGTATTGGTCCAGCTACTCCTCAGACCTCCAAAGCTACCATCTCATGTCTCCTGAAATAAAATGCCTTTTCTCCTAGTACATTAAGAAATCCATATGGGAAAAAACTGACCTCCACATCATAAGAATTAAAAATTAATTCCAAGACACATGGGTTTGGGTTGCATTGACGGGTTATATTCACCGTAACACAAGGCAATATGAGCAGCTCACAACACAAACTGTTTTCTTCCGCAGGCTGTTCTTGAGAAATGCTGATACAAGAAATCAAAGGAATTAACATAATGAGAAATAATCATTACTATTCAGCAGCTATTGGTATAAATCAGAGTTCTGGATGAAGAAAGAGAAGTGCAGTAATTTTAAGGAAAGCTTTTTAAAAGCAAACAAAAATATGTGAAACAAGAACTAAAAGCAGCTATGAGCATTCTAGGATTTGTAAGCCTTCCAGGACACTGATATTTTCATCTTTGCCATCTCTGTTAAGTAACTTGCTTTAGCATAGCTTCTGATTACAAAGCCAGAATGGGACAATTGCAGATATTGCCACTTGCCAATCCTACCACACATGATCACTGTTCAACACAGAACTTTCCTGGTTCATATGGGGTTCTATGATACATTGAATCTCTTTCAAATAATCACACATACACACACACAAAAAATGAAGATTCACTATTAAGAAATCAATAAAAATTTGAATATTTGAATGCAAAGGATTCACGTCAAAGATCTTTTAAAATCTCAACAAACTTTTTCCTCCTGAAAATTTAATCACATATTATCACTGTAAGCAAAATATCTTTTATGAAAGCCAGTTCCTATTTTTGATCCTGACAGAGCTCTGTACAATACAAGGATGAGGAGCAAGGAATGTCTGTTTTCCATACCTCAATCCATTTTTACTTAGAACAAGAAAATTATTGTAAGCTACTTCTTTAGTCACACCTTTTCAATATTATTTAAAAACTCAACCTGCCAAGAAACCAGTTCCTCATCCTCTCTGGACTTTTTGCCCTTTCTCACTACCTCAGGCAATCGACATTATTCTGTTTAGTTTTCCATGTGAAATATATACATGTATATAAAGCTACTAATCTTTATTGGCATCATATTTGGTTTGAACACCTTAACCTATTCTTTTCTTTCTCTTTTGTCTCCCACAATTATCTGCTTATTTGAGATTTATAGTGGACCAACCAATCTAACTTTCAATAAAGGAACCATAATAATCCCAAACTTACTACCACTACCTAACTGCAATCTAGTTTTTTTAATATATTTCCCATTGTGTCTTGTAACAGCTAAAGAACATATAAAGTATTGAAAAAGCTGTAGTTGTAGACATACTACTAACTTGACCTCAGCAGTTTAATTTTAAAGCCATTGCTTTTAAATTTTTCATGCTTAACCATCTTCATTCTTAGGCAATATCATTATAAATTGGGTAGAGTAAGAACCCCATAACTCCATAACAGTAAGAGGTTTTGAAAAACTATGAATTGACAAGGCACCTTTTTTCCCCTGCAAGATGACTATTAGCTCTTAGATAATGCAAAGAACTTAAAAGCATCTGCAGGATCTTCTTATTTCTCACTGTTTCTTATATCTAGGGAGAATAAGAATTATTAAATATTTCAGTCCCCCACTAACCTCCAAATTGCCTGTAGTACACTCATTTCAGACCATAAGCCAGGTGAAAAACAAGATCACTTTTAACTGTATTGCCAAGTCTTTCACTATAAAGCATCAAATGTAGTCTTTGTATAGAAAAGTGCCCTCCTGAGTGGCCTAGATAATGGAAAATAGTAGGTACCCAACATTTCAGTTTCCTTTGAAAGTCTCTTACATTTTTCAAGTAACAGCAAGTTAAAAAATTCCCTTTTTCCTTAAAAATATTTAGTGCAATGTAAAAGGCTGTTTGTCGGCATTCTCAGTGAAGGCTGGAATAGAGTTGTTAAGTCTCCCTGGCTATTAAATACAAAGGCTGGATAATTTCAAACATATCCATATTAAACAAAGGGTTCCTGACTTTTAACTGAGTTCTTAGCACTGTGGCAATGAAGCAATAAATACCTTCTATTCTTTTCACTCCTCTAAGCTACTTTCTCTCTTCTTATATGTCCATAAGATAAATGAGAACAAGTTTTTAGCATTTAAACTTTTCCAGATATGTCAGTGTCACAAAGAATGTGTCACAAGCAATGTGTATTTGGAGCTGAGCCAAATCCTCAACTAAGAAAAGCAGTAGATGGGGTTAGTGGTAGCCCGTTTATTTTGCTGGCAATTCATTCCATAGTAAACCAGCCCTATTCACCAGCCCATGAACATCACATATATTTACACTCCCATTTCACACTGCACTATATCAATCTAACACCATCTCTCAAGGGGAACTGTCTATATGCAGTCCAAATGGCTTTTCAGATGAAAAATAAGGGCAATGGCCTTCTATCTCAGGAGACTTGGTTCAAACCCTTGTTCAGGTCACAAGTTAAAATTAGTTTGGTGCTCTTGTCCTTCCTTACATTTGTGCTCCTGGCACAACTGCTACTCATTCAGGCCCAATGGGGTGTGACTGGCAGTCCTGGCTCCAAGGCAGGCTGCCCGTGGCTACAAAGGAAGAGGATACTGCTTGTGATATGTGTTGGCGTGGAGAAACAAGGGAACCCGAAAGGGGATGAGAAAAAAAGAGGGAAGAACTCAGGGTTCTCATTGGTTTTGGCAATATGAAAAGCTAATTTCTTTCTACTATCCTGGTCTTTTTTTTTTTCAAATGGGCAGCAAGCAGATTGAGGCAGAGCTGTATTTCTGACTTTTGAAAGTGAAGCGCCTTCTTATGTGCCTTGGTTCCCTCCAGACCACACATAACATCTGCAGTTTCTCACTGCCTACTCACACAACAAAGTGAATGGGTAAAATCATACTTTAAATATTCTTGTGACCATGATTAAAGAACCGTTTTTCAGTCCTATATACTGAATCTTTGACATTCAGAACTACCTGACAAGGAATGGCCACCTGTCAGGAATTGTGCAACAGAAACACTGTCTTGGACTATTTACCTCAGGCTCTCCCTGGTTTCCAGCTTTGAAGATACTCAGTCAGCTAGAAGGAAAGACAGTCTAGAATCTTGTTATTCCTGCCCAGAGCTGTCAATCCACTCTAACAATGAAAAACATCCTTTACTTTGTTGAACATAGCAGTAAATCAGTGCCATCTGCATAGGACACAGCAGCACCATCTGCATTATGAATGTCTCACTGAAGTTCATTATTGCATTATGCCAATTCAATAGCAAGAAATTGCCAGAAACTCTGTTGTACACCCAAGTGCATGTTAATTTCTAGCTTCTCCTACTTTCTACTCTACCGAACAGTTTTCCTAGACATATGGATCTACAAAACACCAACATGCATGTATAAACAAAGTGTGTTTTACACCTAAATCCACATAACAAGCTTATCTTAACAACATCTCCAAAGTGAAGAACTTAACCACAACATAAACTCTCATATGTTTATTCACAACCATATTCCTGTGAGATAAAGCTGAGTTATCCCCACATTACAGATGAAAATTGAAGTGCAAGACAGAATAACTTGCCCAAACCTATACAATAGCCGTTCTGTGACAAAGCACAAATTTGAACAAATCAAATTCTAGACTAGCTTCTTTTCCACATTTCTGAAATAAGCTCCCAGTAAAAAACACTAAATACCATTTTCTCAAATAGGATATGATGAACAAGAAAGAAGACATGAATGACTAAATTATTTTAAATGGCAATTCAAAAGCACGTAAAATAAAAAAGAATCTGATAGCTACCGTGAAGGAAAGGACAATGTCCAAATAAATAATTTTTACAAGTATTTGTGCTCCTCTCTATGATGGACATGAGTTTTGGGGAGCAGGGTATGACAGAAATATGGCATAAATATAATTTTTCCCCCAAAACTGCATTTCCTTCAACTGAATTTTATTTCACTTATATTCCCAGTTGACCTGTACATGTCTAGATATAGTCTCCTGAACAGAACTTAGAAAAAGAATGGATGCTTGTCATATTGGCTGCAACTCAACTTTGGTAATGCTCCTGTATCTAGCCAGCTGATGTCTGAATGCTTAACTATTCACTGCAGGTTTGTGCACACCACTATCGAAAACATCGATATTGTAATGTGTAATCTGCAATTAATTACATGAACCACTGGATATGCCACTTACACTAATTAAACTTCAATAGGCACTACTTTGCAATACATGGCTAGTTCACATGCAACACACTTTCTTAAATAAGGCACTTCACTAAAGGATACTGCCAGGATCAGTGAAGGGTTTCAGCATCAGAACTCCTGCAATTTATAGCAAAGGGAATACCCCATGTTAATGGTTGAATATCTGGGATTGCACTCAAACTGTACCATTTGGTTACTATCATTACCTAGCTTGGCCTGCTAGGCATAATCAGACAACATCAAAATTCATTTGGGGCATCTAGGCTAAGATGGCAGGTTTATTCATGGACCGGGGCTTACAAAAGTTTAGGAACCCACAGTCATCCCTCATAAGCTTTTGGAAGACCAGCTTGGACTTCTCTGAAACTCTGTTCTAATCTTACTTTGAAACTAAAGTTGCATATTTTGATGTGTCATTTTTCTTTATTATGAACATTCAGGGACAAATTTTCCAAAAGCGTTTAGGCACCTAGTGATGCAAATAGGCAGCTTGTTATTTTTCAAAATCACTTAGGCAGGTTAGACAGCTAAATCCCTCTGAAATTAGAGAGAGTTAGGCATCTGACTTAGGCACTTCGAAAAATTTAGCCAATGCTTATTTGCATTTTCAGGCTTCTAATCATTTTTGAACATCTGTATGATAGGTTTTGATTTATTTAGGCTGGTTCCCAGTACATTACTTTCTCTCACCTGACTGAAAGAGCATACCTCATTAAGCAAGTTACAGATTTTTCTTGCAGACCATGTTAAGAAGATAAATAAGTGAAAGAGATGACAAGGTTGGAGGTTTTTTTCTATAATTTAATACTTTTATTTTAATTTAAATAGGTAAGGAGACATTGTGGAATAGTGGATAACGTAAAAAGACTTTTATTCTAAAACCTACTCATTCACTCAATGAGCTTTTTAATAGCATTTAATATTGTTTATCACAAAATAGAATGAGGGTTTAAAAGCTAGCAAAATACAAAGCACTAAGTGTATAACTTGATCAGATTATTTTGCTTATCTTAAAACAATAAGAAAATCAACCCCAAAACAATTTCTCCACAGCTAAACGTCAAATTTGTCAAATTTGAGTAAAATTGTAATGAAATTTGGGAAACACATCAAAAGGACCTCATTTTATTGTAAAATATTTATCTCTCCAGATGCTTGGTTTATAGTTTTTCATTGAATGAGAAACTTTAGGTTATGAAATATTTAACCTCTGAAATTGTACAAGACGGAGATGCATATGTTTTAACCATGAAATTATTCATGTTCATATTTCTTACTAGAAAATAACAAAATATTTTATCTTGTTTAGTTTTAAGATGATGTTCTATGGAAAAGGGATTAATCAGGGTATGTCACACTACAATGGGTCCTTTAAACCAGCTTAACAGCTTTTGAATCCGCTACTAAATTTTCACAATATCTGATTTAAAACAGATGAGATGTCAAAGAGAAGTTCTTAAAAGTTCCATGAAAATTTTCATCTGATTTTCTTGGGACACTATTTTTGGTTTCAGATATATGTTTTTTACTCTGTGACAACTCTGATTTTTTAATTTTCATTTTCAATCAAAAATACCCTCAAGCATTTTTAAAATACCCTAAAGAATATCTGAGAATTTTTTTCCCAAACTGTTATTTTGCCTCCTTTATGAGAGGATTTTTTTCCAGTATACAGTTCTTTTCACTAGAGAAAAGGAAATAAAAGATTTGACTACCTCTGATGATTCATAATTGTACATTTTGTGGCTTCAATGACAGGATTTTTTTCTATTTTAACAGGCATTAATTTATCAAAGAAACACAAGTCTAAAGCTGTCTTCCTACATATATATGGTGCAGTTTTACTCAAGGTACAAATTTAATCTTTTCCCATCTTATGTTTACATAAAGGGAACAGTGAGGTCCAAATGTAAGACGTTATATATTGTAAAATAATAATCACTCTAATGTGTGGGTGCAGAAGTTGATTATTGACTTAAAGCTTGTAGAATAGATGTACCAGGAGAGGGGAAGAAGCAAAGAAAGATACATAGAATATATCAAATTTAATCAGGCAAATGCATCCCTCCAGGCTACTTAGCATGACCTAAGCTTTCAATTGGGAAACCAGAGTTCAGAATAGGATTTCTGCAATGTAATTTCAGGTGCAAAAAAGTTACATAATAAAAAAAGGTTAGAAGCTATTTCTCACGCTGTAATTTGCATGGCTAGAAAAGCAAAGGGCAGGAAATGTCCACAACAAATCTATAGTGAAATAACTTATTTCACTCTGCTCAAAAACCTTTAATTCCATTTACCCACATTTGTATAGTGTGGTCCCAAGATCCATCTTTAATTGAGTCATGTCTTTGAAAGGGAAGGAAAAGTTGTCTGAAAAATTACATCATCTAGGTTTCCCCTGAAAGAGTTTAATTTGCTTGAGCCAAAGTATTTGGGTTGAAAACAAGTTTCTATAAGATTTATAAAACTACTCTCTTTCACTGTCTCTTTTCACAGAGACCCCACTTCATTATTACAACGAGTAGAGAGACAACCCCCAATCAACAAATCATTCAGCTATTATTAATTAATGTATACAAGCATATAAAGGTGTATTTTCATAGATATTTATGTACAAACACACAGAGATATGTGCACATGTGAAAAGCTGTCCCAAAACATTTTAGTGTAAAACTCCATACAAACCACTGTAAGCAGTAGGCAGGACAAATAACAGAAGACATCCTGAATTTACAAACCAGGCTTGGGAAAACATGTTCAGTGCAATGAAAGGTTGGAGTTAGAAGTTCATGGGGTTTTCTCTTAAAAACTTTGAACAGCAAAGCATCAAGACAAACTGTCCCTCCAGTTTATATCTGGCAAACACAGATGAGAAACCCTCACCTTACGACACAGGCATTGACAGGACCAATTCACCTCAAAGTATGAGGCACCAAGGTATTACAATGAAAGATATAAAAAGCCCCCATAGTGTCAGAAACTGCAGATGCCTGATGAGAAGATTCTGACAGTTCTTTTCAGTGATGAAGATTTATTTGGAGGTTCAGGTATCCCTAAGTTTGGATGCTTGTCTGGACCTCCGCACTTGTGAATAAATACAGGATTTCCATCATCACACAAAAGATAACACAAAAGGATGGAGGTAAGGAAGCTGTGGTAAAGATGAGAATCTGATGGTATTTTGATATTCTGCTATTTATTTCAGAGAAAACCCAGGAAACAAAGGCTGACAGCTTGTTAAGGAAGCAGAACTTAGCAAAGACAAATTGCATTCCCTGTTGAGATTGATGAAGATTCTAAATTCAATACAAGGTTTTGGTGGAAAAATTAATTTGGCACTTATTTACTACCATCTGTTTCAGATATTCCAAGTGTGAACAAACAACCTATCACTGACATGTGAAGGATTTGAAGCTGTAGAAGTAAACAGTATGGAAGACGATTGCTGCCTTCAGGAAAGACAATTCCTCTCAAACATACCACATTCTAGGCCTCAACCATGAATTAAATATAGGCTAAGTTGGTTAAAAATACCAACTAAAACTGTATCATTTCAAACTTCAGCTACAACTCTAATACTATTTGACTGCATTTGACATGTAATAGTAAAATATTTGAAAATAAGGGGATTGGAAGAATGGGAAACAAGTACAGAGGAAGCATGCTTAACATGCCATAGAAAAAAAAAATCCACATTCTGAGCATGTTTTACAATCATATTTAAAATTGTTATTTTTATTGAGGTTCACAGAAATTGAGAAAATGCAGAATTTATCCTAGTGACAACTTCTTCAAAGATTAGAGAGCAGCACCACATTCTCCCCACTAGTCTGGCTTGGTATCACAAAAAATGATCAGTCCCAGCCCAGCCTTGTGCTACATATCAGGCACAAGAGCTCCACTCCTGCAAAAGTGAACAAGGGGAAAGGGCTGAACACATTCTTGTCCTCCTGAGTGCTAGTGCTCCTCTTTCTCCCCCAGTACTTCACACATATCCCCTTTCTTCCCTCAAAAAAAAAAAAAAAAAAGAAAAAAAGAAAAAAGAAAAAAAGGAGGAAAAGAAAAAGACTTATTTGTTTTGGATTAATTGTGTGTCTAACAGGTAATTTGGGTGCCAACTGCTGCTCTGGGTGCACAGAGAACTGGTTGTCTGGGAACAGGTAAGGCAGTGAGAGAAGACAGAGGAGACCCCAAGAAAGATTTTTCCAAGGGCTTCACTGACCTTCATCTTAAACATTAAGTGATACTACAAATGGCATGTCTGTATCATTAAAGATTTAGCTGGCAAAGCCTTATCACACTCACTATCACCAATTTTCATTTAAATTAGGTATCCAGGTTGATGAAATATATAAAAGTTATCCAAGTGAAAAAGGAGCAGTTTTATAATTTCAGAAGACAAACTAGAGATTGCATTTGAGGCTACCTGGTGGGAGTTTGGGGAAAGGTCATGATTGGCTAAAGGTTTTGCAGATAGCTGAAGTTTTGTGTAGTTCTTGATTTAGTGCCAAAAAAAGGAAAATGAACTCTAACTACCACTTGTGTGGACAGATTTCCTACTCACAGTTGGGCCTGCTTCTCAAGGAAATGCTACTTAGAGTCACAAATTTAAGAGTTGGGGTGGGTTTTGCTTGTTTTGGTTTTTTTTAATAGCTCTCTGTTCTGTGAGAGATAATAGGACCATCAATTGTTGTGTGCTTACTCTATTTCAGTGACCAGTGCCAAAATTACCTGGAGTGTAAATAGGCCACAATCCCATGGATTTATAAATGAGTGTAATGAATCTGCCAACAAAGCTGAAGTTAACTGCCCAGCACATACTTAACAGGCATCTAGAGGTAACCAGATATCATATAAACCTGACAGCAATCATCACAAGTGCCACATCTTGTAAGAGCAGCTTACAGATCACAAAAGTGAGTCAAAAATTGCCTTTGTTAGAATTAGGGGGGGAATTAAAAAGGGGATATTATGATTATGATGACAACAGAAAGGCAATTTAGGCAATTTGATTTATTTAGGCTGGAAAGGCAGCTCAGAAAGTTACGTCAGATTTTATCTTACTGTCCTACAGTAAGGCATCTTCAATTTCATTTATTTTGTTTTTCTTTCTTCACAATGTCTCACCTATTTCTTTTTACAGCACTTGCACAAGGAAAAAGAGTAAATCACCTAATGTGTGACCATCTGACTTTTTTTTTTTTTTTGTAAAAGGCTTCTAAAAGGACATCATTAAAGTCAGGAATTTTAAGACTAATAAAACTTTTTTGCCACCTTTAATAGAATTTGATTCATGCCATACACAGCATGCCTGATTGAAATATCAGATGTTTCTACCCCTTCAGCTGAGGGGTGTCTTGTCTGTTATTGGACTATTTTTGTCCTTCAATTTTACCAGTTCCAGACACAGCTCATAGATCACATTCACTAAGGCATTCAGCCATTTAAGACACTGCCAAATTGCACTGCTTCAATGCAGAAGTTACTTGGCTTAGATATGTCTTAGAAGTTAAGGTTCCATTGTCACATTTTTCTTTTTCACCTACAAGTAGTTCTGTTTATTCCCAACTCAGCAGCCAAGCTATTGATTAAGTTGGCTTAGGTCAGTCCACCCTGCAGTTCCAGCCTCAATCCTTGCATTGTTTTCCAATAGCTTGCTTTATTGATTTAATGTTCTTGGTTCTGACTTTAGAATCTTGCTTTTAGCTTTAACACTGTCCTGTGTTCCTTGCTCAAGTTTTATTTTACTGTTACCTCAAACTGTCCAAAGAAATTGCAGTCAAATGTAAAGATGTGTTGGCTGAGCTAAAAGGGTACAAACCAAATTAGGCAGCAGTAAAAAGGAACACAGGGCCTGTCACAGACTAGTTTCAGAACACATATTTTTCAATCTATGTTCATATTATGCAATATCAAAAGCCCTCTTCATAACAACCATTGTACCATTTCTTCCACTCTCCTAAAACTTTTGGGAATCACTGATCCCCTCTGCATAGCTGACTTGGTGGCCTTGGATATCTGAATTCCTAAAATGTTTTCTATTTATGTGGATCAATTAAAGACAGCAGTCCAATTTTTTACCATGTCATTTCTTGTTGAATTACATTTGTGCTGAGAAAATGGTAAAATCTCATTATTCCTCTGGGGTAGAACTTCTACACTCTTTGTCCTGTGGGGAATCAGGCATGCAAATCAGACTTGAGGTGTTTCTGTGAGACCCCCCACCTGTAAATCTGAGGGCAGAATGGGTCCTTTACAACACACATAGTTCCAATATGTGAATTTGCGTTTTGCAAAAAAATCCAGTGCTAGTCACTTTTGCAGTTCTGTATTATGCTTCTGCAGCTGAAATTAGCATTCTGTCAGTGCATTTAGTTTGTTCTATTTATTTTACTGAAAAAGCATGAAAGATTTGTGTGTGAATAGTTCTAAATATATATTTTTTCATTGAACTAAAATATTGTTTGGGTTGGTCAGTAAAAGCTTTCAAGAAATGTATGCTTATGAAAATGTTTATTTCTGCAGAAAGAAATATTCCATTATTTGCGTAGTCGACAGTCAGCTTTGTTGTAGTTCCAAATGAAAAAGGGAGTATGCTGATTAGAGAAAATACAGCTATGTTCCATCTTCCTCCCCTGCTTCAGTAAGAGAAGAGCATTTGCATATTAATTCTAGGACTGAACAGCTGCATTCCCTAGAAAGCTCCATTCATTGCAGCACTGAGCCCCTGAAACCAGGCAGGAGGAAAAATAAAAAGGAAAAGAGAAAGAAAGAAAAATAAAAGAAAGAAGTGGGCATAAAGCTTAAGGTAGATAGAGACTAATTTTGCAGTTCTTTATTTCCAAAAGGAGTACTTTTCATTTTAAGGACTGCACATAGACATTTCCATAAGGCCTATCACCAGAGTATTCCAACCATCTGACGGGCACAAGGAATACTCTTATTTCCATTTCACAAAAAGGCAAACAGAGGCATAATGGGATTATTTAATAGGCTTCAAAAACTATTTACCTACAAATTTAAGTCTCTATTCTGTGTGAGAGCCAGGTGATTTGCCCAGGATTACACAAGAGCCATGGCACAGTCAGAAATAATTTCCATCTCTAGCTCCCACTTCCATGTCTTATCCCTCACAGTACAGATTCATGCTTGTCTTCTCTACTGTTTTGTTATGTTACATAACTTTAAAATATACTGAACGCAGAGATACAGAGTTGTTTTGACAAGAACTACAACCAAGGCTTTGGTTTGTTCTGCTCATCTGCAAAAATTGTGAAGATGGAAGACAAAGCCTTCTGTGAGGCACTGAGCATTAATAAGTACCATAAGTTGCTATGTTTGAAGCACAGAATAATATTGACAGCAAGAAAAAAAATATAAATTCCTGTCTTAGATGGATGCCATTCATGTTTTCTGTGAACTATGTCTGCAGCTGGTGATTGCCTCTGTGATCAAGAGATGTAAATGAAAACAGGTAGCCTCCCACAATGCTTCAGAGAACAGGATTGGTGGGAAGCAGGAAAAGCTCTCTTCACTCACAAGACAATCTTCCTGACATCACACACTTAATCTACACTGACATCACAAGTGTAAAATCAAACCAGAAACATATTAGAACAGACTGGCAGAACTTTTCTTGAGGAGGGTCTATTAAAAGAGTAACACTTGACATTAGAAAACACAAAATTACTCTGCTGAACGTCCAGTCCTGGAAACATTTCAGTACCAACATCAATATGTCCAAGCAGATAAACAGGGACTTCTTTTATGTGCAATGAAGCTGTAAAATTCCACAGCATATTTATCTAGTTTAAGAAGGTCTCCTGCTTCCAAGTTACTTTGGCCACTGATATCTATTCTTACACATACAGATGCTCCAGAACCACTTGGAAAATTCAATTAATGCAATTACACAGTCTAAAAATAACTCTCCAAAACACTGGTTTTGATTCAGTCTGTTTGAATTCAATCATCAATGCCCTGCTTAATATCTACAAGCAATGCAAGAAATGACAAAATTCCTCATCACAATGTTTCAAAGGATTGCCATTTATCAATGGTTTAGGGAGAAAAAGAAGCATTATTATCTTATTAAATATCATAAATGCCTCCTGACCCTCAAGTTAAGGAATTAGGAGACAGCTGTTGTCCACAAGAAGTAACTAAATGTCTTTAGCAGGTTACATGCCTCCTCCTCAGCAGGGTCACAGCCACCAACCATATTTGCCTAGTCCCCCACCCTTGGAGAGCTCTTTGTGCATCACAGCCTGCAATGTGTGGTAGAATGCCATCTTTTCTACAGCTCACTGAGTCCCATCCACAATATCTGATTATTTGTTTTCTTCAAAAATGTGTGCTATGCACTAGCAATAAAAACTAGGAGCTTGCTCAGCTGCCTTCTGGAACTTCCAACAGTGTTTTTATAGAGAATTTTGCTTAGTCCTCCTCCCCCATGTGTTTTTCTTCTTCTAAATTAGAACTTAATGGAACTTTTGAAAGATGGAACCCTAAGTTAAAGGCAAAGTAACATTTTTAAAGCTTATTCAGCTGCAGCTATGAGATCACACAGTAAACTACCAGGAACTGAAATCATGCAGAGGAGAAATGTCAACTCTTAATAGAAATGTATTTGAAAGAATTGTGGTTAAAAAGAAAGAGAGGGGAAAGTCAATAGAAAAAGAACTCTAGCGTTTCTAGAAATGCTACCATTTTATGTCAGCCATCTAAAGGACTCAGATGAGCTTCTATCTCACAACAGATTACATGATTTGTAAAGAAAACATACTTGGTCTTTGCTTTTTTTCCTTTCCTCCCATTTTCTAAGAAGAGTTCCTGCTCAACTGGCAATTAGCAAGAGCATTACCAGTGTATCATACTGTGTTCAGGAGAGCAAAACCAGCCATAGAAGAGAAAAATCATACCTTCTGCAGAGTTCTTTCACAAATGGTTTTCATATTTGCTGGTTTTCACAATGCAGCATTCCATCTCCTGGAGCATTTCATTGTGAGTAAGAAAGGTTGCTGTGGAACTTCTGCCTTGTTAACCAAAGCAACCAGGAGTCAACGGGCCTCAGCTCAAGGCACCCAACAGCCATGGTGACATTTCCACAGTTCTGTCCTTCTTCAGCAGTACCCCTGTAGATTTAAAAAGAGGTGTAATGATTGTGACAGTCACATTTGAAAATGATTTCTGCAAAATCCTACATTTCTGCAAAGCTCTTCCATGAATTTTCTGCACAAAATAATTTCAACAACTTCAGCCTAAGTATGACAAGTGCACGAACTTCCATCAAAATGCCTCAACTCTGTAGAATAAGCCCAGCATGAAAAACTTCAGCATCAATTACACTCTAAATACATAGAATTTTAACATCTGGAGAAAACTTGAATTTTCATCAAACATAAGGCTCAAGTGATGTCTGACTGAGCAGTTCAAGAGGGCTTCTTTTAACTAAAATACCAAAACATATGTTGCCAGGAATTTGGCTAGATATAAACATTTCCTATGACATTTAAATGAAAGATTTTTCTTGCCCAAAGTACCCTTTTCACAGTCACAATACCAGCCTAGGTGTAATTAACAGCATTATTTCACTATTTATGCATTTATTGTATAACTCTTTGAAGGTAAACTAATACAAAGAGAACCAGATTGATTATTTTACATGAGTTATAAGGATAAAATTTTATGTATAATCAGGTTTCTACAACTATATTGACGATAGAAATTTTAAAAGTACACTAATATTTAAAATCTTGAAGTACATCTTCAAGTATTCTTCATTAGTTTCTAAAAGTATTCATTTTACTTAGGAAGTCAAGAGGTCATGGGCAAGTCCCAGATGTTAATTTTGTTTATTTTTGGGGTTTGCTATGCTTGGTTGGGGTTTTCTTTTTTTTTGTTGTTGTTGTTGGAGGGGAGGACTTGACTTTTCTTATTGCCCTCAGGAAAAAAAAAAAAAACGTGCCACCTATTTCACAGTTTCACATCTTAAGCTTCTTGACACCTTGCAGGTATACCCCACTCCTAAAACACAAGATCAAAATTTTATGCTTTTAATTTTTTTATGTTTTTATACCTTTTCTTTCCCGGGCAATTCATGTTTAATATATGTTCCAGGTGGTTGAAAGAGAAGTACATAGTTTGGCATAGACCTACCACACACTTTTGTCTTGCTCAAGACAAGCATACTATGTTCATGTCCTTAGCTTAGCTGAATGGCAGATTTATACTGATGTCAGAGAATGAGCAATTAAAAGAGTTATCCTTGTCAGCAACCTTGCCTGAATGATATTAGAGAGGACCAATCACATAAACCAGGACTAAATTCCTGCCAGGCTTTTGAACTGAAGCCATTGAGCTGACTTGGCTTTATGCACAGAGAATTAACAACAAACTAAACACCACTTGGCTGTTACAAAGCAATATTTTACTGCTTTCCCCTGACTAATCCAGATGTCCTGTATTTACCTGTTCTGGCAGAGAGGAAGGGAACTGCTTGAAGCACTACCTTTCTCTCCGCTCTGTTGCCCACTTTCATACGCAGGACAGGGTCACACAGTCCTCAAGCTAAGGGATGACTTCTGGTCAAA
The DNA here is from genome assembly GCF_028551555.1 of Melozone crissalis. Taxonomy (NCBI): domain Eukaryota; kingdom Metazoa; phylum Chordata; class Aves; order Passeriformes; family Passerellidae; genus Melozone; species Melozone crissalis. The sequence goes on along the minus strand of NW_026535797.1, from coordinate 23,560,262 downwards.
CAAGTATAATCACACTCTCAGTTTTAATGGCCAGCTATCACATGAAGATAGCTGGCCATTAAACTGGGATCTGGAAACAGCACAACTGCCAGGAGGCAAGAGAGGGTCAGCTCCATCTCCGTGCTGCTCTGCTACAGTTACCTGGTAACCACAGGGTAAACACACGTCTCCCTTTCAAGAAACTGCACACATACACTTGGGGCTTTTTGGTTTATTGTTTTCCAGGCTTTAATATCAGACTTTACAGTCCTAAAACTTTAGAAAAAGGGCTTAAAAGAAACCAAACAAACCTGAAGGTTCAGGAGACTATCATATATACACGTACACACATACTAGATGATGTTAAGCAGAACCATGGCAAAATTTTCAGTGTCAGAGTAATGCCACTCTAGGGAGCTATAAGGTCAGGAGAGATGCACAACCCTCAGCATCCACATGAATGAGCCTGTTCTGTTCAAAACCTGCTTGCCAGGTACCTCACCTGTGTGTTTAACCAAGTTCATGGTATCTGGAGCTGTACTAAGTGCCAGGAAATCACTGCCTGGGTTCACGTGCAGATCAAACACATCCCCAACTCACTTTGCCCACCTCCTTTCTGGGCTATTTGGTTCCAATTAGTGTTCTAAAGGACTCATGTACTTAAACATGAATAAATAGCAAATAATATCTTTCCTATCACAATTTTCATACCAGACAGAAATAACTGTGCTACACACACATTGGACTAAAATAATTCTGTTACAGGAGGTTGAGGGAAGATATGTAAAGCAAAAACTACAGACAATCATATAAAGATAATAATCATATTATGTTATATAAAGATTATGAATCCTGGTACTACTCATGGCATTTGTGCCACTGTCAGCAAGTCAAGGTTATGGTTGTGAAGCAGCCTGAACTCAGCTGAAACAAAAAAAAATAGAAAACTTACAAACGTACTGGAAACACAGACAGATCTTGAGTTTAATCTTGGTATGATAAAGAGATTTGAAGTGCAACAGAGAGTTATAAAGGACTTTAGAGTATAGCCACACAGTTTAAATGCTACCAATGCAAAAAAGATCTTTGAAATCCATAGATAAGAAGAACAGATTTGAATTTATGCCAATAATTAAGCTTGCTTAGTGCTTTAGAAGTAATCAGCCACAGTAGTAGAATTCTGACTTAGTGAATTGTCTTCTGAGTTGCAAAGTGCAAAACAGATTATATGCTGGGGCACTGCAGACAGGTATTTCTCAGTGTTAATTCACTTGTAAACACTGGATATTTCTGTAAAATGGACATATTTTGATCCCTTCCAACTGACTCATTACTGCCCTTAATCGTTAAGGTTTAAGAAAAAAACACTATACCATCTATAGTTACCTCCCCCCAGTTAGTTTTATAAGGGTAGAAATATTTACTTGAAAGCAAATATCCTCACAGGCTATATGCCTATAAAATCAATGTGCTGTGTCTTCCCCAGTCACAAGCTTCAAATACCCCTATGTTCCTATTTTTCATGAATTCTTATTTACTGGAAATAAAAGATTAAACCAAACTTGGAACTGAGCAAATTACCTGGTTTCTGTGTACAAGATATAAAACTGCCAAAGGCATTCTACAGGTGAATGAATATTCTCCCTGTTATTCCACAGAAATGTGTTTAACTTTGTGTGAAACTTGACATCAAACTCAGATTTTTTTACTTAGTGAATAGTAACCCTGCAGCCTTTGCCAAAACATGATCAGATTTTCTCACTAGATTACATATGCTTTACATTACTGGAAGTCATAGAATTCTTTTAAGCATATGAGAGTATTTTCATGCTAAATTACAGTCTCATTAAAGTGAAAGGATTATAACACAAAATATTGTGCAGATGCTATGTAAAATTACTGAGATACATCCCAAAACAAGAATGCTTTTTCTCTATTTCTTTTCTCCTTAAGAAAAGTATAAAATCTCAACCTGTTTTTAGGGATTCCTCAAGAATACATTATCTACCAGAGCACTCAGGTCCAGCTGCTGGGATAAATGAAAGCTGTCTTATGCTATGCTCAATTGTCCTTGTGCTACTACTCATTTTTCCTAACACATTTTTTCCATTTCACATAGAGAAAATCTAAAGTACTGAACTAAGTACTGATGTTTGTGGAAAAACAAAATAAAATTAAAGTCAAACTTTCAGAGCCTAATGAAGCAAGCAGGAATAGAAGTTAGATGTGGGTGTTTCCCAGGCATACCATGTTATTCCTGCCTGCCTAGCTACTCCTGCTTGGAGTGCTGGCTTTGCCAATGTACTCCGTTTAAATTCAGCATCTCTTTTGCAAGAAAGATTTTGCAAATGCAAAACAGTTTATGTTTATTATTTTCATTAAAACACAACATGTGATAAACATTTTTATGATACTTTGACCCAGGATTAGTTGATTTCCAATACAATAGGAGAATAAGGCAACAACATAATAAGGAGCAGAAAAAAAGGTGAAATATAGAAGACCTCAACATATCTGATGTCATTGCAAGTATATGTTTGCATTCCTACACTACATAAGATTTGATTCTAGAATTCTTTATCAGTCACATAGTGTAGAAAGTTTAGTGATACTAAAGGAAGTCTATTACACTGAAGGGATATTAGTACCTTCTGAGAACTCAAATCCAGCCTGAAAGAAGAGACAGATCTTACTCATTTAATTCTTTTTGCCCTTATAAAGCAAGAAACTGTGATATCAAAAGAGGTAAACAGGACTCCCAGCCTCTGAATTAAATCTCAGGAAGCAAAGCTGAGGATATCTTATCACAGTTGTCAGTGACAAGGCAGAGAGAAAGCCTGTAGGCCTGGTTGTACTGCTGCTATCAACTACAAAGTATCAGCAATTTTAAACATCTGAAGTACATGGTGTTTGTACTTTAGTACTGCATATATTACTCCTCTATAACCATTTTAAAATAAGTCTTATCTTTATTTACTTATCTGTAATCTGAAACAAACCGTGTTGCTTGCTGTTGTACAAATAAAAAACCAAAAAATAAAGGACCATAAAAAATATTCTTCCATTCCTAAACTTTGCTTGACATAAGGCTCTGTATTTATATTCCTTCATGGTCCTCTGAACTAACCTGCCACAACATAGCAACACAAATGACACTTTTTACTGAGCTTCTGAACAGAGTAACCTGTGTCACAAATAAAACTTACACTTTTCCTTCTGTCACAAAACACATTTGATTGCACTCATTTGGTGCTTCCCAGGTCCATCTACATCTCTCAGCATATCTAATCTAAATACTAGTGGCTTTGCTGTCACCCTGTAACACTACTGCAAAGCAGAAAAAGAAAAATCCCTCTTGTAAGCCTGTATAAGTTTATAAAAGCATCAGAGGCCTAGGATGCGCGACTCCATCACCACAAGGCAGAACAACTCCCACCACGGTTGCCCTCAGAGAAATTTTCAGAAGGATACCTCATTTCTTATGGCTGTGTGGCAAAAGAGAACATGATGGCAGGTGTCAGGGTGGCTCAGGACCAGGGAGAAGCTTGCACCACAGTTATTTTGTGAAGATCTTGGGCAGGTCCCCGTGCCCCCAGGAGGCCGGGCCATGGCGCACGGCCCACGGTCAGTGCCACAGGTAATGGCGGCTGCCGCGGCCCTCATGCCAGCCCCTCCTGCAGCAGCGTCAGGGGCTCCTCACGGAACCATCTGGGACTACAGGGAGGAGCTATTTCATACAGGACATTCACAATGCACAACTGCACATTACTGCTCTGTGCTGAGGTAATTCTTTGCAGGCTGCACTATTATTTTCTGAAGGAACACATGGGGCTACAGCATTACAGCATCACATTCTTTTACATTTCAGGAAACAATTTCCTCCTTTTTAATTAAATGATGCTCAAGCTTCTTACATTCCTGATTATTTTTTTAATCTTCTGTTGAAGAGCACTGAGCCGGCCTTGCCATCATTTCTAAAGCAGGCTTGCATACCTGCAATGTGGTCTAAATGACCATGCAGGGGAGAGGGTGTTGTGCCCTGGTACAGCCTCTGGGCCAGCACAGCTTCAAAGGCCAGAACCAAGTGCTTCCTTTCTCTGCCCCAGAGAAAAGGGGTGAGAGACAAAAGTCACAAAACTTGTTAAGAAACCTCTCAAACCACACATCTACTAGTCATATAGATCCCTCTACAATACATAAACATTAAAGTCCAGAATGGCTGAGGATGGAAAAGAAAAGCATGTTACCTGTTACCTCTGCCACAAAGAAAAGACAGCAACCGGTCTTTGGTCTTTGGCATGGATTTCAATGCTTTAAAAACTAAAATCATGCTGCTTAGAAAATAGAATGAGGAAAGCATAGCAACTGACCATTCTTTTGCCTCAAAAAGAGCAGAAAAGAAAGAGAGAGGCCCTTTTCAGTCTGTAAACAGAGCATCTGTACAAAAAGTTTTAGTTAGCAACAAGAACAGCCAACACTTATATGGAAGAAGGAAATTCCAGCTTGAAAAGCCAATTAACTTCTCTTCCTACTAATGAATTTGATCTAACCCAAACCAGATTATTTGGTTTGATGCTCAGAATTTTAACATACTGACTTGGAAGTCTGACCTCTAACAGGTTTCTAATATGTCAGCTCATGAAGTCCATCCATATCATTTTCTAATGGTCCAAATCAATAGGATATTTTTTGCTTGTTTTAAGTTGTGCTGTATTTTCATGCTTTAAACTGCCAGACAGCTAGATCAAGTTACAGATGTCATTCAGTGCAAAATACACCTCTTACAGAGGACAGTCACAATAAAAACACCTCCTCACACACACTGAAGAACCAATAGAAGCACAGGTAAAGCACAGTTCAAGGAAATTTAAGTCTTTTAGGCCTCTCTTAACAACAAACATTTGTGTAACATCAAAGAAATAGTTTTTACTCAGCCAGTCTTTTGTATCATTCACAGCACACACATGCATTGAGAGGTAAACTATACATCTCTAAAAAGATTTTACTTTTATTTTACAAATCCTGTGACTTGCTCTGCCTACTGTAGCACTCAAGGCATGTAGTGTCACTGACAGTGTATTTCTTTTTGTACTTCTCCTTACCTCATCCCATCTACCTGAGACCAGAATATCAGGACTTTTATTTGTGCACGTTTATAAACAGCTCCCTGGCTAGTAAACAGAAGTTAACTGCTAGCAGTTCCGACAAAGAAAAGCTACAGAAGAGAAAAAAGGTAGCCATCTCTTCTGTTCTGTTTGGGATAGGCTATGTTTGAAGTCCCTCTAGCAAGTGTAATTTTGGATTAAATAGGATGAAAATTCATAATCATAAATTATCTCCGAGTTCTCAGACACCTCAACATGAACTAAGCTTGACATTGCCATTATAGAATCATAGAATACTTGAGGTTGGGAGGGACCCACACAAGGATCATTGAGTACAAATGAAAATCTGGAATGCTTTTAGTTTGTACCACAGTGCTTCACAGAGGAAAAAAAAAATAAATTTGGGCACAGAGTACTTCCTTAAAATAGAGTAAGAAAACAAATTTTTTGTTGTGTTCATTGTTCTTAGAACCACTTTCTCTGTTCCACCAATATTACTTTTGCGAAAACCATAGTGACATTGTTATTATACCCTTGAAACAGAAAATCTTTCAGCAAGTGGTAAAACCTCACTGTGAAGAGCAAACAAAAACTGTGGTTAATTTCTATCATTTCCCCATCTGTCTTAAAATTTATTGCAGGGTCTCCATTATCAGTGATAAGACCCACACCTCCAATAGCTCACTGCTATACAGCAAGGCTCCTGTTCAAACAACTGCTTAGATAATCCATGTTCAGAAATTAGGTGGGGCTGAAAACACGAGGACTAGAGGGAGGTTGACATGCAAGATAATGGCCTGATAGCACCTTCCTTTCCCCTTTCCACTACTGCTGCCATTTTTCACACTTAGCAGTCTTTAAAACTACCCCTCAAATCTGGGTGTAAACTGAAGGACGGATTCTGCTGCAAAACAGGGACAAGACCAGTGAACAGAAATTAGGAGATGGCAAAACAGAGGCAAAGGACAGATGCACAGAGTTCTGTGGAAGGAAACTTGTTTCAAAAATCCCTTTTCTTACTGAGATGTTTATGGCTTTGACAATCCAAGACAAACTCCCCATCTTACACAAATATCATACATGCATTGTAGTTCTGTAACAACACCTTCAACATAAAAACCAGAAGTTATAGGAATGGAAGTACACCACATCTTAGTTCTGAATTTTAAAAAATTAACAGAAGCTTTTGCCTCTCCTTTGTCATAGAATAAAAATAAATACCCAAACTTCAGGTTCTGACCACCTTTACTATTCTCTTTTTCATGCTAACTAGAAAGTCATAAAATACATTAAATCCTTTGAAGCTGATCTCCTTCATCACATTAAACTTGAAAATCAAATATTATGGACATATTATGAAAGAAAAATCAGAGGTTTGTATTTCCTCATTCAAACCAATACCAAGAAAGCAACATTGCTGATTCTAAACAATAACTCAAGTGAAAACTTAAAAATGCCCACCAATACTTGATAGAAATCAAAAGCAACTACAGTATCTCTGTATTGAGCAATAAGAAACAATAAAAACAGATGTTAGAGCAGACAAAAAATGCTGGCTTTAGGAAATGAGACACAGCAGGGATCACAATATTTTAATTGGTCACTACTTCTTTTCTTTTTTTTTTCCTCATTTAAGTAATGCATTCTCATATTTGCAATCTCCCTCCCTTTGCCTTGGTGAACACACAGACAAATTATATTTTTTTTGTCTTAATTAGTGCCTTCAAATGAATTTACAGAGGTACATTGTAACAGCAATAACCCAGCTGCTAACACCAGAGTCCTCAAAAGCATTTAGAAGGAACAGTATGGACTTGCTAATTTATTTAGTTTTGCCAAAAGAAGTCTAGTTCATCCTATTCAAGCTTTCCTTTTCTCAAATGAACATGTACATGAAAGCAATGAGACTGGAGAGAAATGCAGTCTGAGTGGAGGACATACAAGAAGTGGCTAGAGACCAATCAAATGGTACAACTGCACCTATTTCAGTGATTTTCTGCATCACTGTAGTCCTCTCTTCGCCTCTGATGCAGCATTACAAGAGTTTCCCCTTCTTTGCACATGGCTGGTACCTCCCGTAACAAGTTTTATAAAATAAGATCTCTGAGTTACTGTACCAATTTTATTCCTATTAGAGAGCTATCATCTTCCAGTGGTACATATATGCCTACCATAGGAGTACATAGAATATGAAAGAAAGCAACAGACTCTGATAGGAGTGGGAAAATGCACAGAAAAATATTCCCAGAAGATTCAAATTAGCAACTTTTCTCCCCTTCTGACTAACCTAAGGAGAGCCAATTAAGAATCAGAAGTAAGAAAAATAATTGACCTTACTGGAATACCTATGTACTAAAGAACCATTTACTTCTGTCAGCAGAAGACTACAACCAATTAGATTTGCAGAAATAGGTTTGAATTCCAGCCCTTTCCCCCTTGAATAAGTCCAGTATACTTGTTGGAGCCTCTTGAGACATACAAGTATATGGAGCAAACTTTCCTGATGTGTAATTAAATTAACTGAAATAAATTACAGCTTTAAATTCTTAATAAAATAAAACCCAAACAAAAACCATTTTTTAGGGTTCCATTCTTTCTTTGTATCATCATCTGAGGGGCTTTCTCCTCTGAGCATCTGGGAGCCATCATGTCAAGCTCCGGATATTAAATGTACATGTAGTTCTCTGCAGGCCTAATGAGTTACAACAGAGGTCACATTCTCCACTGCCCAAATGTAATTTGAACAATTCCTCACAACAAGAATTGTGACACACCTGTGTATAAACACTTCTGACAGTAAAAATGACAGTAAATTTTGCAATTCCTCTTCTTTTTTTACAGCAGAAAGATCCAGAATAGCAACCCAGTTTCCCTTATCACTGCTACTATCTGTGACTTTTTCCCATTTACTGCTCCAAGTAAATTTTTCTGAGAAAGTTTCATATGTTTTCATAGTAAAAACATAACACACAAGATGTGAAATATATTTTGAGAGCTTGGAAACAATCCAGCTGCTTCTAAGCAGTGCTCCTAAGTCTTGAGATAACAATGGGTTTCTCTAAACTAAAAACAGTGTGTTGCCTTTCAAGTAACTATCAAGTAACTATTTATTTTTCTTTGTTATAACAGTGAAATTAAGATCCCCCCCCCCCCATATTTCAGGGAAAAGAAGGAAACAAATTCAAATATTGTTAGATTAAATAAAACATTTCACATATGGATAAATGCTAACTTTCTAACATGGCAGGAAGACAAGCTGAACAGGATCATTTCTGCCAAAACCATTAGCAAATTGCCTTACGGTGATTGGCTTGGCTGTGAGTCTTAGGTTTTATGGGTTTGGGATTTTTTTCCCTCCTCTGTTTTGTTTTGATTTTGACTTTCTTTGAGGATGGAGATGTTGGATAGGGGGAGGATCAGGGAGTTACATTAATCCACACATAGCTTGTAAGTTAAGTCATTTCTTCTGGATATTTTGCTACTTAAGTACATCTGGCTTTGTTTAATGTCAGTTTTTTAACTGAACCACATTTCTGCTGCAGTAACCTACCATACAGTAATGAAAAGCTTGCAGTACGCAGAGGCTAAATACAATTCATCCATTTCTGCCCATTTCACACTGCTGCCACAGTCACTGACTGTGTAAAAGGGGTTTTGTCTCTTACTACTTTCCTGGAAACCAGTAAGCCAGAAATGTTACAAACATGCATGCATGTACATACATTTTCACACCACCTATCTTGTTCTGATTTTCAGCAAGTGCCCTGCTTTTTTGCTGTTTAAAGAATTCTTCTGCATTCTCAGCTACGTGACATCATTTGCCATTATGTATATCCCCTGCTGGAAAGCAGCCAGCACAGATTTTTCTGAGCCCCCTTTCTCCATCTCACCACAAACTCAGTTTCAAGCCCTTCCTTGAAATGCTTAATCCTTCTGCTATTGTGAACTGAACATTAGGGAGGAATCTGAAGCCATGACAACAGCTTGCTTCCTGAAGACTCTGCTCTGGGCCACTCTGGAGGCATCCCCACTGCCCAGGCCAAACAGTTCAATGCACTCAATTACACAGCTTCTCCTCTCTATGGAGCACTGCATTTAATGCCCTTCATTTAACGAGGGAATCTCAAAGTGTCTGAAATTTGGGCTCACCTCTGTTAAATGCATGGATGTTCAGCACTTTCTTTGGCATTTCCCAAAGCCTGTAAAAGCTCCAACCATCTTTCCAATTTAAGTAAGAGAAATTGGTATTTCTGACATTGTAATTTCTGGAGAATAAAGATTGTGCACAATTGTCTATTTGCAGCATTTAGAATCTTGTGTTTTGTCAATTTCCAAATGGCTCACACTGTATAAATTTAATAATATTTGAACAGAACAAAAGCAATCCACAAAATTCAGACAAACAGCAGCTTAAGAATAATGATAAATAAAAATAACAACTGCAAAAAAGCATAACAATCAAGCCTGTCACCTCAGGTTCTAACTTCTGTGGCAGTAAGACAATATTCCAGAATACTGTACATTAACAGATGAGAGGAAATTCTTGGATATACAACATGTGATGTAACCTGTAGAAGCTACCAATATATGGCTTCACCAAGGCACTTGGCCTTCCTGGAAGGATCACATACATGTAAACCCCAAGAAACACAGAGGGTAAAAAACTACGAATATGGCAAAACACACACATCACCATGAATAGAGATCCATTTTTTTTCTAGTAAAAGCAGTCTTTATCTAACCCACTGAATATTTAGGATAGTAGGTGTTTGATTTCCCATTCCCCCCTGCCACTGGCTTGAATAAAACACAAAGTGGACAAGAAGTATTTTGTGAGAACTTTCATGGGTTTAGATCAATTAAAGTCAGAATAGAAACTTTCATCTAGATTCATGGGTTCACTAACTTGAAGATTCTGCACCCAAATATGATATTTGAGCTACTGAACTAACAAGACAACATACAGAGTCCTATCAGTCAGCATGAAAATTCCTTTTAAAAATCATGAAAAAACAAACACTCTTTAAGCAGCAGAGATTGGTGGAAAACTAGGTATCCCAGTACTAATGTCTTGGCATTGAAATTCAAACAGAAGTGGAGAGGCAGTTCACTTTTTCAGAGCCTGACTCTGGGCAGCATGAGACTGAGGCATGCACAGGGTGCTCTGCAAACTCCGCTGGCTGCCTGCATTGTTCGTTCTCCCTGTGTAAGCAGCCCTGAAAGAAACACTCAGGAAACACAAGGTACAGGCAGTTGGTCAGGGATAGAGCAAAATCAGGATATGTAAACAAACTAATGAGATCAGTGCAAACAGCAATAGCACACTGTGTTTCAAGATGTGTGTAACTTATTTGGTAATTTCAGGCTGCCCTTACAGCATCTCTGGTCTCCTCCTTCCCACTGGGGCTTCTGGATCCCTAAGCAGCACAAGTAGCTGAAATATTTTGGCTACAAATCCCCTCCTTGATAAATCTTGTTAGTTAAAAACATGTCAGCATTAAAAGTTTTCTATCACACTATATAACTGCAAGTGCACTCTGCAATGTTTTCAGTGCTTAGCTGTTATGGTTTAGGCCTGGCAAAGCCAAGGCCCCCATAAATATACCTTTTACCTGATATCTGCTGTGAGATGTGGCCAGGAAATAAGCAAAGCAGGCTCCAACTTAAACATAAAGAGAAGTTTATTAACTAAACTACACACACAATTACTAAACTACACACACACAGGGGAAAAAAACAAGGAGAATGAAAACTACACAGAAACACTTCCTTATCCTCCTCCCACCAAATTCCCAAACACATTTACATTTCCCAAAAAATTATCCACACTCGGTCTGGCACCACCCTTTGGAAAAAAAATCAAATCTTCAGCTCATAAGGGATAGACGGAGTCCTTCCTTGTGCCACGGACTTCTTGTCACAATCAGCAATCCGCCCGGTATTTTGCTATCTCGTGACATCTCCTTTCCATGCCGAGGTGCTCTCACCACCTGGCATGGGATGGGGCAGGGGCCTGCCTTCAGGGCCTTTTAAGAATGCCTCGTCTCGTTCCAAGCAGAGTACAGTCACAATCCTGGGACCTCTGTCCCCCCCATGTCTTCTATACCCCCTGGGGCCGAGGGGTCTCAAAACCAAACTCTCTTGACGCCGAGCCTCCGCTTCCCCCTGCAATACAGCCTCTGCCTCACCAGGAAACAGTCCATGGAAATACAACAAAAAAGAGTCCAGCAAAAACTGCCACTCCATCTTCCTCCATTCCTTCAACATCTCTCTTCTCCCTTTGCCAGACCCTCCTTACTGGCCTGATTTTCTTCCTTCATCTTCCACTCCTGTCCCTTTCCCAGGAAAGGCAATGTTCTGCGAAGCCTTCATTCCCCGAAGGGTTAAAGCTCTGCCAGGCGGCCGGACTGCCCGCTGCCCCCCCCCTTTCTCCTCCCAGCCGTGCTGCCTGCCGGCACATGATATCAAGTTTCAAGATATAGAGTTCGAGCACGGGCTGCATTCTCTGGGGGGGGAATAAACAGGTCGCTCAAGGGTCTGCCACCCTTCCTCCGAACCCGGGCCTACCGTAAATGGGCCACGTGGCTTTCCCCTCCCCCAGCCCAGCCAGCAACTGGGCCGGGGGAGAGACTTCTTCACGCCGGAAATCCCAAGAGGACTCCGAAGGCCAAGAGCCCTGCTTTTAACCCCTTGAGTTCGTAGTCTCAAGAGGCGGATCCAAATGTCCCACTGGTCAAACTAAGTGCCCATCTTAAATTCCAATTACCCATTGGTAATCACAGCAAAACAAAATATCCCAGATGTCCCATTTCCGGTCAAACCACGACATTAGCAAACAAAAATTTGACAGATTTTATATTTGTGGATGTGAAAAAGATGTTCCTTGACATTCCATCTCTTTTTCCCAAAAGTAGGATGCCAATGATAAGGGGGTTTGTTAACACTGTTTCATTACATACTCTCTTGTCTCCACTGACAAAGACTTCACACAGTATTTTCTGAAGACCGGAGGACTGGAAAAAATTCCTGACTACAGAAGGAAAGCATATCACTGCATTAAATGTCTTTAAGAGAAAAAAAGGACAAAAAAGGAAAAAAAAAAGAAAATATCAAACAAATCAACCAAACCCAACAAAACCTACCAGACCCCTAACATTTGGGTGCTGTAGCTGTTCATACAGGTGTGCCATCTTCCCAGGGGCCCTGTCTGAAAGCAGCAAGACCACACTGTAAAACTAAATTTTTTGCCTGTATATTTTGCCAGTGGATCATATGACACAATGAATAGATAGAGACTGTGGGATCAACAGCAGCCAAAAAAGTGCTTCTGTCATTCTTCCCTGAGTAAGGGACATGAGTAAGCCCATTCCACTCCTCATCTCCAGAGACACAAGGACACAGAAATACAAGGTGCAATGACATCTACTGTTTCCAGGTAAAAGTGATTTTCTTTTCCCGAGAACAGGCACATCACAGGCCTAGAACAGCAACATTTCAGCTTACTATGGGGAAACTGAAGTTTACCTATAACCATGTGCATAATTACTAGAAGAAATTTATTTCCAGATTGTTTTCTTGTGGTATACAATCATGCTACCCGTGGAAAAGCATTTTCATTTACAATATTTTGTTAATTTTGAATTATAGTCTAAGTTCTACCCCACATGCAGGCACACTCACTGTCACTCATACTGAAAAAGGCAAAAAAAAAAAAATTCAGTACTGCATCTGGAATACTTACCAGTCAGAAATTTATTTCAAAATACTAACATACTATTTAAATTATTAGTCTATGGACTCAGTTCTCTCTGAAACTAACATCTTTACAAAAAGGAACTCCCTGCATTTCTCTTTTTTTTTAATTCATAAAAATTGTGTCTAAGTTGTCAATTTTAAGTGACCTGAACTTATTTACATGCACACAGCAGAGAAGAGAGTTTGTAATGGCTCAATACAGGCAGCCCCATGAAGCAAGCCAAGCATTCCTGCTGGTCTTACATATAATCAATGAGCCTGCAGTGCATTCACTGATGAATTGGCCAATGAGTCTGAGGGTCTGAGTCATATTCAATCAACTCCATTTCCAGCAGCCTGTCAGGGATGATGGCAGATCTATTTTGCAATGCTGTACACATCAACCCAGTTGGGAGAATGCGTTTTTATGTGTGTGTGTCTGTGTATATAAATGTGTGTACATACAGAAAATAAGTCTGTTGGTGTACATATAAAGATAAATTGATGGATTTGTTCAAGAGTACATTTCAATGCAGCTCCTTGTTTGCCTTTTCTTAGCAACTGCATGTCCACCCAGAAGCTTTTTTCCAGCAACAAGAAAATTAAAGTACAGAGAAGCATATTCATAAAGCTGTGGCCATTCAGACTGAAGATAAAAACATTACAAGAAGATGGTAGATGCTCAGCTAAAGAGATGTGTCTCAGGGGCAGACCTCTAAATGGTCTATTAGATAGGATGAGATAGTAAATCTAATTTGCCAAAACGCAGGCGTGCTCATCAACGTTTCATGCTGTCAATATTCCATGCTAGCTTGCAGCCTTGATAGAGTTCCCATAGTACTGAGCCCGAGAGCTTGGGAGGATTTGGCTATTCTCTAGCCAGTCACCCTTTGTCTCACCAGTGAATTAGAGCTCCAGAATGTGCTCCACACAGTGGCTGAGCAAACAGCCCTTCAGGTGGCAGAGCTATGGTAACTGACCACTGACGTAAAATGCAGGAACAGCTCCAAGAAACACATGCCTCCTAGATTCTCTGTGCCAGAAGGAAAAAAGGATGAAACTAATATTTTTTTGTTTTTACTTTTAAAAAAGTCCCAAATATGGTTTCATTTGGAAAATGGACTGTGCCTTGGAAGGAAGTAGGCTGCATTCTAAGAAGCAAGCATTAAGAAAAGTTGTGCTGAGGTTTTCATTTTTTTAACTTGGGGATTCTCCTCTCTTCCTTAATGTTTTTAAACTAAAGTTTTCATCTCTTAAGCTTAAACCTTCACCAAATTCAGGTCCCAGATCTTCTGCAGGCTTGTTTATCAGACTTCAGGATTCTGATTTCACACTGCAGCATCTACTGCAACAGAATAATTTCAGAAATACTTAACACAAATTTTAAAAAATGCTTCTAGCAGAACAAAAGTATGAACAAAACAAAAGAATAAAAAACCAGAGAGTACACAGGGTACAGGAGTGCCATCTGGTACACTGACCAAGCTTATTTTTTGTTTCTGAGGGATGTTTTTCCATTTTCTTTTGATGATCTTAAATGTGTGCTTCTGTGGGCCACATTAACAATCCACTGGTACCAAAGTGGGAGAAAAACTCTGGAGCACAATCTCCCTCCTTCAATTCTACCTGCTCCAATGCACATGAAATTCCCTAGCAAACTAACCTAACTCATTAATCCAGCAATTAACTAACCCAATGCCAAAAAAATAGGTACTACAGGCAATGGAGGAGCATGGCCAGAAGCAGACAGATGTAGTCATAAACTCTCATAAACCAGTCACTTCTTTTTTACAGCCTACTGTCTATAATCCTGTCCTAACTCATTTCCTAAGGCAAATCTGGAGAAAGAGCATATCTGGATGATACTATTCTAGTCTTCTGGTCATCAGAATAGGAGTCCTTCCCTTAGTCTCATTTGACCCAGATGCAAATGATGGGCCTGATCCAATGTGAGTGATTTTTCTCCATCCCACACAGGAATAGACAGTCCTGAAAAACAACACTTTGGGGAAGAAGAAGGGGTAAAAAAAAGTCTCTACCTGGACAAATCCAGATATCCTTCCTGGATATCTGGCCATTCTGATGCCAGAGACCCAGGAAGTGGATGCAAACTGAATTCCCTGCACTCAGCCAAGAGAAGTTTGTGCTGTACGAGATACTGAGCTGACAGCATCTGTAGGTGTCAGCTGTAGGATTTTCCTGTGAGGAGCACCACTCATCGAGGTTCAGTGTAGGGCTGTTCTGAGGTTTTTTCACCTTCTACATTAAACCAGATGTTAACTCGCAGGCCTGGTTTAGAAAAGCAACTTCTGAATTTGCTACCACTCAACAGAATCAGGCTTGGAACAAAGGTTGGACTTAAGACAACAAAGGTCCAAGCCCCATCAGTAAAAGGGAAGCAGGTTACAGAGTACTAAGGCAAAACTGAGGTCCATAATAGTACAACATCATCCATTAATTGTCCAAAGTTCTTCCAATAGCTACTGCAAATGGCTCATCTTAGCCTCCTGTTACAGAGAGCTGTAATATCATTAAAAATGCACAGTCCTGGTGAAACCTGTACCAAGAGCCTATTAGCTTTTAGGGACATGTTGAGTACCTGACATTGCTTGACAATTAACTTGAAATAAAAAAAAACACATTCTGCTAGTGACAAACTCATTGAAAATTTGTACTTTTTTGTATCAAGACATCATTTTTTCCAGTAAAGAAAGCAATCAACTTGATAAAAAATCTAAAAGAACGCAGCAGCAATAAGCTTATGGTGTGAAATAAAAATCACCTGTGTTTCACACTTACTGAAGCAATAAAAAACCATTTTCCCTCTACCTCTGACACTTCTGCAAAACTGAGTCTGCACAAAGGCTGTACTAAATGCTGTTAAATGCTCTTTAAGGAAGAACTTTCACCAGCATGCTGTGGTAAAAAGGTGGCTATTTCAGCAATGTCCTGCTCAATGGACTCAGAAAAAGAAGTTCATACATGCGCATTCTCCTGATTACATGTTAACCACACAATATGCTTTCACTTTACATTTTTAAGCTAGTGCAGATTTTTCAGATTCTACTGCAGTAGATCAAGACCTTATTAATGCACCAGAAAAGCCAGATTCTGCATGCTGAAGAATATGCCAGAACAACATGGGATGTTACAAACAAAACAGTATTTCTAAATATGAAATCATAACCTTACGTAGAAGGTGGTTTTACTCTGTTTTATACTAAAATCAACAGGAGTTTTAACAATCTTGAATTTTGCTGGTACTACCAAAGTCAATAGTATTTTATAAAACCAGTAGGATTTAATGCTTCTTATAACCAAAGAGAGCACACAATATCTTCTCTCTGGGAAACCAGCAGAGGAGCCCTTAAATACAAAAACAATTCCTGTACTTTGGTTAGGGACATCTTGGCAAAGAAAGTGGATAGAGATTTTCCTAGGAGAGATCTGAACAGTGAGGAAAGAATGGTTCATACTTAAAATATTTCAAAGCAAGAAATCAAGAAGCATGAGCCACACAAGGAGAATTAAATAAGGAAGTAGCTAACATACATTGCTGGGTGAGCCAGAAAGAGAAAAAAGTTAGGTCAGACAAACTGTGTAAAGGTGGTAACAAGGAACTGTTTAGAAGCTACCTGAGGCAGTAAGTCATGGATTTCAACTTGAAAGGCTTATCTTCAAACAAAACTTTAGGGTATGTGCAATAAACATGAGGTTCTAATGTTGAAATCCATTCAAAGGGCATTTGAAAACATCTGATGTTCATATTTCAGTTTTCAGCAAGGCTCTGAAGTGTTGATCCGGCACTTTTATCTTGACTTGTTCTTCAGTGAGTTTGTAAGAGCCTTCATTTTTCTAGTGTACATTTCTCTGCCTAGTTTCTTTCATTGGGCAGCTGACTCCTGCACTTGGGTTGAACCATTCCTTGTTATTGGCTGAATAGAGTTTGCAGTTTGTCCTTTTCTAGCACAAAGCAGTGGCTCTTGTGTATGCTCATTGGTTTGCAGGCTACCCAAGCCTCACATATCCACCACGCTGCTTTTTTAGCCCCATTTTGGATTCTGTCACAGTTCAGTTACACAGGTACAACAAATTTGTTTCAGAATCATTAAAAAATTTACAAAGCCAAATTACCCCAAAATAAATAACACTGAAACCAATGTATAAAAAAGTGAAATGGTATGTAACTAGCTCTGAAATCCCAGTGTTCCTAAGTACCTGGGTTATTGTTTATTCATTTTGTGATCTAAGTGTCTAATTAGATTTGTTTTCTAATTAGATTCTCTAGCCCTATACCCATAGCTTGTTGGGGAGTTGCTGGTTATGTAGACAAACACAAAAGCCTGCCACCATTCCCATTATATCTAGAATACAATATTCCATGATTCACAATGAATGATGCCTCAAAACTAAAACTTGCCTTACGAGTTTTCATTTCAGGGCATTTCCTTTTCACCTCTTCCCCTCCCTGAATTACAGCTAAAGAAATGGATATATTTGATTTTTTTCAGTAGAACAATAGCTTAAAAAATCAAAACAAACAAACAAACAAAAAACCCCACAAATGGTTAATATAACCAGTAAGTCACAGTTTCCAAATATTAAAATCTCTTGTCTAATTTTTCACACAGTGAAATTTCACAGAATACATCTGTTTTTTTTTTTTAAACTGCAGCTACCACCCTTGTAAAAGGACAATCCTGGGCTAATTTCTGCAATCTTGTAACAGACTTGATGTTTGGACTGTTCTTCTACAGGAGGCGTTCTGTCCCTGTCACAACTGTGGACATGGTAACCAACAGCTGTAGCACCATGAACATCATCTGTAGAATTAGAAAACCTGGATGCTGCAAACGTTACAGCCTCAGAGCTGACATCCAAGGAAGTCTAAGATGAAGGAAATACAATGCCTTTCACAGTTGTGTAGTATCACACACATTAATACTTTCAACACTTTCATTAATACTGCAGTAAATGCAAACTTGCTGCCTATATCCACCAAAGCATTGTGGTTTGGTTTGCAAACAACTCCCTTATTTCACATGATACCATGAAAGAACAAAGATTCATCACATGGCTCCTAAGGATAGGGCAGAATTCTCCACAAAACGTAAACATTTCCTTCCCTTGATAAATGAGTTCTCTGGATTAGCAGTCTACAGATAGCATTGTCAATAGTCTATTTCTACACTTTTCAAGTATCCTTATTCTTATGACAGGAAGTGAGAGGAAGGCAAAGTCCTAAAGAGAGATGCAGAAGATATTATTAACATCTCTGGCAGGTGAGCCTGATGCCCAATGGAAAAAGAAATGTAAAATATTCTGTTGAAAGATGTGTAACTAATCATATTTGTCACAGCAAAAGCAGAGAGTCTTCACCAAGAACAGAAATACTCCCCAGTCATCAGAGTAGAAAGCAGAAGGGTTTAATGGTGTCAAGAAGCTATGGAGACTGTCACACAAACTGATCCGAGAGTAAATGATAGACATTTGATTTAACTACTCCATCTACTGGCAAATAATTATGGCTAGTGTAGAGATACAGGAGTTGCTTATATAAAGCTTTGTCCACAGAAAAGGCTCAGAGGTATTTTTCCCTTCTTTGAGCAAGTAGCAAATGCATTATCAGCATTGTAGTTCCTTTGCAGTTTCCAGATTCTGGCCTTTATATTAACACCATATCCCAAATGACGCAGTTTCAAGCTGAGTTTTACTTGAAGGGTGTGAAGATTTTTTTTTTTCACTATAGCTCATAAACACACAAGATTTATATGACCTGCATCATGATATACTTAAGTTTTATTTGTAGTCCATCCAGTTGATTCTTACTTTGATTGCTTAGGAACACAGTAAATCTTATGGCAGATTATTCAAAGCTCCTCCTAAGCAGTCTTCATCACAGCCAGTGTGTTCAGATACAGTGACGTCACCAAATCCAGATTTTAATTTCTTTTCTCTTAGAGAGAGTACAGAGTAGCAGAGGTCTGCAGGAAAACACACCAAATACCAAATATCTACAAGATACAATCTGAACACAGGAACTGGAGACTTTCTTTCCTTCAAATAAAAGTCTCCTAAATAGTTTATTTTCTCCAAGACGTGATGTCATCTCTGAAACCTCATCTTTCCTACCCTGAACATCAGGGCATTCATAATTTTATGTGTTCTATTTTTACAGCATTACTATTATAGAACGCCAATAAGTCTGCATTGTCACATGCAATTAGTTAAATTACCTATTTAGTCTTTTCCGCCTTTATTTTCCGAGTCCTTCATGTTCCTAATTTTTGAGTTGTCTAATGTAAATTCAACACAACAAGAAAACAGCCAATTTTCTTCACCCCAGTGGAGGAATGAAATTTGTGAACCAGACCAAACCCTCTTCTACACTCCTGTCTAGACTCCCAGGAGAATGTTACCTGGGTATAGACACCACAAACACACTGTCATGCTCCTCTCAAAGGGCCAGAAAAGGTTTGCCAGAGTTATGGGAGCAGGTTTTGGAAGGAGAGGAGGTGACAGCTGAAGCACTCTATTGGTTGTGAAGTTAAAACCAACAGCCAACCCTGAGACAACTGCTGGAAATGTGGAACAGCAGGTAACAACGGGCTTCTACCACTTCTGGGAAATCTCAGCCCTTGTAGAAGCATGGGAATAGAGTATGAACAAGAAAAACAGAATTAGCTTTTACCTCCTATCATCTCTGGAGACACGTCTGCAAGTCCTGGAGCTGCAGCTGAGATAACAGAATTAGACCTTCTAAACACAAAATACAGTTCTATATCCACACACCATCATCTGCGCCCTTTCTTTTAGATTTGGTCCATGAAATCAAAGTTTCTAGTCACAAGATTTTTTTTCTCTTATTCACTGTCCAACAATTTTCCCTGAAGCTGCTTACTACAGATAAGTACATCCTTGATAAGACAATTGCAATTTGGAACATACTCACTGTTACCTCCAAGGGGACAAAGCTGATAGATTTAGACCAAGAAGTACCAACTCAGTCATGTATTTTATTTCACAGCTATGCTCAACACAAATGAAAAACATGGGTGTAATAAGATTCAAATAGTACTAAGGGCAGGAACTGCAGTCTGATTCCCAAAATCCTTTCAATTTACGCAAATGTGATGGCTTTTAAGAACACTGTTCAACAAAGAATAAATAACAATGATCAACCGATATACTTCCTATAGCTTTGTCAGTTATTGTTTCATCAGGGTTTACAAGTTTGCAGTTTAACACCTTCTGTCTGATGATTCTGGAGGGTTTGGTCTGTGTGTCAAATCTGTAGTTTTACTTTACACCTCTCAGGGTCAAAACAAACTCTGGGATATGTTTGGTTGCAATAGTAACTATTGGTGTGTTTTGCATAATGAAAGGTTTCAGAATATAAATTGGGATTACTGATTACAGTCAGAAAAAGTGCTGTTGGTTTTTTTATAAAAGTTTAAAAAAGCTCTTGAAAACTTTGCTGGGTATTGCCACAGGAGGGGAAAAAATGTTGTACAGTAAAACAAAAAACTTTCCCCTTTTCCATAGCTTTGAGATCCAGACAGGCAATGTGGTGAAGCTCCCTCCTTCTCCTCACAGTGCACCCAGCAGGGAGCTGCGCATGTACGTGCAAGCTTCAGCCCTGCTCCTGGGTCTCTGTTTAAAGCATTACACTCATGTGCCAAGGTCAGTGTTTAAACAAAACACTGGTTTGTTCCTTTAGAAAAAGCTATTCAACAGGCTAAGAAAAAAGTTGATTTTCAGTGATGATTTAAATAGCCATATATGTTTTCAATGTCTGTTCTTCTGGGGAAAATTTTTGCACTGGAATATTGGCAGCTCAGGCTCTGACCTCAGGAACATGTCTCATGGTTTCAGAGGGGATCTCTGCACCTCTTGTGTTGAAACAAGATAGAAATCTTGTCCACATTTCAGATGTTTCTCACTACTTTAGGGTGAGTGAAAGTCTCTTCAACTGAAATCAACAGTAAATGTTTTAACAGGGATGGGACGGGTATTGCTGAATTTCACTAAATTGTTCCTACCATCTGCAGGCTCAGTGGTTATGAACATAACTTCAAAAGGAGTACATTCAGATCCTATAAGTTCAATAAAAAGGAGATGGACACCTAAGTGACTTCAGCATTAAAAAAAAAAATCACCTGTTCTCATTCAAGTGTAAATTATAGACAACCTTTTCCTCTAACTTCTGCAAAAAACTAATCAACCACATTCTTCATGTCTCTGTTAATACATCAGATTTTAAGTGCAATTACAAAAACTGCTTGACCAAAGCATTAGCATTGTTAAATGAATCAGGTGAGAGTTCATGGATCTGCATTTTTTCCTAAATATATTCAGGCAAAATCTTTAGGCATCCTGAATCTGGATTTGAAAATGGATTCATTTGAATGGAGAATGCAGATAGTATGGACTGGTTTCTGTGTCAGGAGCCAGAGGATATCCCTGATGTCTGAGTGCGAACACAATCAGTTCTTTGTGCACTCTCCCATGGAGATTTCAGGCTGATTCTTTGTTCAGATTCAACAATTTTTCAGTAGTCTGAAAAAGAAGAAACTTCTCTTTCTATGGTGGTCTCTGAAAATAACACTATTTAAAATCACAGCATTTTACCTCACCATATGCCTGCAAGTAGCAGAAGCAATTGTCAACAAATATCATTGTTAATTAATTGGTGGAGGTGGAGAAAGATGAACACAGGCCGTGTTAAGATTCCTATCAGACCCAGGAGTACATCTCCTCTTCAACCTTTATTTGTTTTGTCAATATGTGTCTAAAATGTGCAAGCCTATAGCTCCCAGCGAGGGAAAAAAAACTGCACAGAATAATATATCAACACAGCACCTTTAGGAATTTTTAAAAATTTTATCAGGAAATCCTAACGGATTCCTGGCAGTCCCCCGCACTTGTGCATTATCTGATACAAATTAGCCTCCTGAACAGCACACAGAACTTGAGCTCGAAAAAGGAGCTTTATAGAAGTCAAGAGCAACAGTTAAATACAAACTGTGCCATCCACACTGTGCATAATTATATTATGAATTACTATTAACTGCTACCACACAATTGTCAGCTATTAGCCTAACTGTATTGCAAGAAAATTACCACATATGGGAGAAATTAACCCTCTCGAATCCTTCCAGTGAATACTGGAGTAGCTGTACTGTCTCTTTACTCTTCTGCCATAGTTGGACCAGCACTATAACTTTTGTACTTTTGGCCAATGTGCCTTTGGGTCAGGCCCCTGTTTCTAACGGTGTCAGTGTAAATGGGGTAAATGTCAGAACAAAGAGTGCAAGAAATAAGCACAATTGAAATAATGCACTCATAGACCACTGAATGCCATTACATAAATTTTTATGCATCCTGTTATTAACAGAATATTTAATTTTGTAAAACACATTTGAAAAAGGTATTTTCCCCTATTTTATTGCCATACACATGTTAAAGAAATGTGAGAGGTATACCTCAATTTGGTACACATTGATCTGGCTATTACTTGCAGACTCAGACCCTTGGACTTTTCTATTTCAAGTTAAGACAAAAAGCAGAATTTTAAAAGAAATAAAATTATTTCACAATGAAGAAAGCACTCAGTTATGTTTTATGCCTTATTTTTTGAAATTTTTTGCGAGAGCTTAGGCATGCACAGAACACTGTATTTCAGCTAGTGCAAAACTACTATTGGAGGCCAGAAAGAGCTGTTTCAATTAGCTATTCTTCTCTCTCACAACACACAAAATACATGTCTCCACCAGTAGTTTCTATATCAAGATCAAACTTCAAATTGAACAGCATTTATTTCAAAAAGGCAGTCAAGCCTTAAAGAATTCAGTAACACGTGGTAAAGGAAAAAACCCAAACCACAACCAGAGGTACAAAATTAAAGGAGAGCTGCTATTACAGACCTCAGAACACGCAGTTCATTCCTATACCCTCAAGGCAGCATTTACTTTTACCTGAGTAGCTTGGGGTTTATGCTTATCTAATTGGTTCCTCAATTCTCTGAGGGATGTTACTTCCACAATCTCCACTCCTTAGTTGAGGAGACACCTAGATAGCTGCTTTTTTCTAAACAAACAGCTGAACATGACCTATATCAATGGCATTAAACACATTCCTTTGGTGTGGATATAAAAAGAACATGTCCTTAACTTAAAATGTTAAGGGATTTGGAGCCAAGTCTTTCAGTTTTAATTATTAAGATATCCTTAAAATATTTAAATTGATGACATTTCTTATGAAAGACTGAAGGTAGACTGGATAGAATGGTGCATTTTTTCCCCTCATTTTGCACAAGACTCTGTGAAGTTATTTAGTGTTGCAACTTAAAAGTAACTCCCATTTAAAAATTAGAAAGTGCCTGAACAAACAGTTCTGGATTTCTCATATGGCAGTTCAAAGCCATCAGGATCCAAATTATCATTCCACACCAAATTTCTGAAATAGTTCTATGCTACTAGAAACATACTCTGCCATAAAAACCTATTTCCAAACCAAGTTGTCACCTTACATTGTGAATTATTCAAATTTGGTTTTATATGCTTCATGATATTTTGCACATATTTTAATTGCAGACAGTAGGGAACACTTGGAGGCAAAGCCAAGGTGGGGTTCAGAAGGCCTTGAGCCCCTGTTGGCCCCTGGAAGGATCAAATAGGCCTCATTACCATACCTCATTTCCCCACTGGTGATAGTACTGCTTCATAAAGCAGAGCTTTCCAAGCAGAGAGGAAAAGAAAAAACAGCAGCTGTTTTACCTTAAATATGGAAATTTCTCCTCCTGCCACTCAAGTAGACTCCAAATACACCTCCTCCTTTTCCCAGATAAAGGTTTTATCTATGAATTGCATCACTCAAACACTGAGATTCGTCTTTTTGGGTTTTTTCTTCCGAGCAGCCCCAGACAAGAAGAAACATTACAACTTTCAAAGGGAATGTTTGTATTTTCAGCTCAGCTGTATGCTACAATCTTTTTAGGTCAGGTCAGTTCGAACAGGGGCTGTGTATGGAGGGGGGAACAGCAAACATATTTTAACTGTCAGCTGGAACTGAAAGAAACAGCATGAAAAGAGGCAGCTCAGCTATTGGTTTTGAAGCAGTGGCATTTGTCTGTGAGCGCATAGCCTACGAAGGCGACAGGTTCTAAAATAATGGTACTGGAGCAGGCACTGAAATGTAAAACATATGTCACACTTCTCACCGCTCGCAGAGAGCTTTAAAATATTTATAATGCTGCACCTTTCCCTGAAAGGTTTCTGCAGCGTTCTTGTGTTCATGGGTAGGTGAATCATCTCCCTAGAACTGCAAAGCTGATGCAGATTTGTTCCTCTGCATAAAGAGAAAGGCACAAAATTTAAGGTGCAAAGGCACGGCTAAGCAGCAGCCCTCAAAGAGCTATTTTGGCAATATGCATTCATCCTGGTGCAATGTTTGCTTTCTCAACTGGATTTTTTGTTTTAAACTACTGCTTCATGCACAACACAAGCTGAAGCAATGATAATATTACTTCCTTACCTGAGAATACGACAAATTTGTCAGGAAAGTGAGATCTAGGGCTTTAAATTAGGTAAAAAGGAACACAGAGCATTGGTGTGTCTCTGTGCATCCATAGACAAGACACAAAGTAGGTGATATGCTTTGTTTCTTTATCAATATTCTGTAATGTGCATTTGATTAGCATTGGAGAGGAAATTTTTTAAGAGTAAAACTAAAAGGGACATAATCTACTTTTTCATCTAAGGAATTAGAGGGTCTTGAGAACCATCTGCCTACAAGAGATTTGAACTGTGGACAAACACATCTCTATCCCCAAGCTGCAAGAAACTAATGGGTTGGCCTCTATTCTCCAGGCATGTAGAAAGGCTTAGATTTCCAAACTAAAAAGCTTTTTAGCAGCTGATGTAACAATCTTTCAGCATCCAAAAAACCTGGAAGTCAGTTAAACAGAGGCAGATGGGATGTATGCACAGAGTCTCATAGGAATACATGAAAAAGTTCCTTTGGAGTCAAAATGAACCACACCCAGTCAAACACATATATCCTCCTAAAGACCTGTCTGAAACCAACATATTGTGGACACATTAGTCAAAAATGTGGGAAAAAAATGGTTGAAGGCATGTCCTGGTTCCTAATTCACACAGTGATTTGGAGGATGTATGGATCTCACTAAGAATAAAGGACAAAACATTTCTGTGATTCCTTGTTCTGCTTGCCTCCTGTTACTAGCAAGGGCACTAGCAAAATTTCTAGAGATTCCTTTAGAGTGGCACTAAAGCACCTCTAGAAGTTACTGCATTTAGTTAGAACTGCAGTATTAGAAGTATGATCAGATTTATGACTGAGATGAAACTCAAAATCAGTTCAAAAGAAATTGTAGCTGAGTATATCACATCACATTTTATACAACCTTGCAGCTCTCAAGATGGCATGATACCTCCCAGACTGGCCAGAGAATGCAGCTGAAGCAGAACTTTTGCTGCCACGGGATATGTATGTCACCCATTCTCCCAACCTGAGGTGATACCACTTCAGTTCCCAGACAGTCTCAGCAGGTTTCCCTTCACTTTGTTCTTTCCTGCAATTAAATACTATTTCCATGGTCTGAGACACCAAACAAATAGTCAAAATAAGAATACAAGAACGAAACACAAGTGTGACCCAGAACCTGGAATAGAGAGTATTTTACCAACAGGAATGGGGGGAAAACTACAGCAAACTCTGTATGAAGATTGGTTTCGATTGTGCACATTAGACTCAGAGATAAATGAGTAATATTAGCACAGATATTAAAAATACATTGTACATTCCTGTCTGAAATCCTTGGAGTGGGGTCCTGAGCAATTCCTCTTTAATTTTTGCTGCTGCCCAAGGGGGTTGACTCCCTAGGTTTTATGAGCAAAAGTAGGATTACATACATGTAAGGAAAATGGCATATAAAATGCAACATTTCCAAAATAACATGCACAGCGAGGGAGTAAATTATGAACTGTCCTGGCGCAGGTTTCTAGATAGAATCAACAAGAACAATTTAGGTCACTCCCTTGGTACAGCAAATTATGCTCACCAGGCAACTTATTAGAGACAGTTTTGTTCCTCACAGATTTACAGGTCTCAGCCTGTAAAAAAGGGTAATGGCTTCCTCATAAAATGTTCTCAATTTGAAAAAGGGGAAAAAACAGCATCATTGCTGTGCTCTCCCACACAAGATGAAATGAGTGGAAAAGGAAGTTGCACAAATTTAAGAAGCACTTCAAGCTTATTCACTGTATGAGCACAACTCACTACTGTTCTGGTCTGTGAACTTCTAGTGTACACAAATTTGAGAGCATGAACTTACAATTTCAACATTGCGTATACTTCTGTGCAAAATTCTGACTGTTGAGACAGGTATGGAAACTCGAGTATCAAGGATACATGAAAACACCTGATAGGCATTTAAACATGTAAAAATATTCACTGAATTTTCTTCATCTGCTCATATCTTACTTCTGCCTAAATTCTACCAGACTGGAAGTTAGAAAATCGATTCCAATAAAATTTATATCTCCTACTGAATCCAATGTTATGACTCTTCACAATTTCCAGGGAAAAAACAGTCCCTCATAATAATTCTGATCTTTTAATTAGAAAATATTTTTTATGCACCACTTTTTCTTGGGCCCCAACAGTACCAAAGTTACTGAAATATCACCCATAAAAGCATATTCAGAGATAAGCTGGGACACATTCAGTGAAGTATTTATCACAGTCAAGATTCCAAATTATTTTTAGCCTTGTGCAACTCATTTAAGTTTGTATTAAACTTAGCCAAGCATCTAAAATGTTATGTATCAGAACCAAGCCTATGCAAATCTGCTCTTATGTGATGCTAATCATCATTTGAGAGCAATAGGCACTCCATACTCAGACACAGGCTATTAGCAGCCTCTAGCTTTCTAATTGAAGGGGGGGGAAAAACCACCAAAAAAAAACCCACCTCAACATTTTCCCCTGTTTCTTCATCTCAATATGTTCCCCAGTTTTTTAATGTTCTTCAAACAGTGCTTGTGTGAGCACCCACTTCCTTTTTTAAATACTTTGCTTCATCTAAGAATCAAGTACCTGAAGATCTTTTTAAGTATCTGGTTCTGTAATAACATTTACCAAACCATTTCCTTCTCTCCACAGTGAATTACTTCTGGTGCATGGTAGCAATTTGGACAGCAGGCTATGCAGACGAATTTTTGTAGATAATTAGCTGAGAGGATATTCAGCAGAAGTGGGTCATATTGTACTTGTTCACAGATGGTTCAATAGAATGGATTTCAGCACATCCACTTCTCTAAATGCATAACATTTTGAAAGAGGAAAAATAAATAATTTTGTATGGTTTAGGAAATGCTAAAGAATGAATCCTTTTAGTGCAACAGATAATAGGTAGACAAAGGATTTGACATGTGCAGTGAATACACTGCATTGTGAATTAGTAGACAAAGAAAGGCACTTTTAGAAGAAACTTGCCAAGAAAGAGAGGGAGCAATCTCTGCACCAACAGACTCTGCTGTGTTACACGTGTCAGTCAAGTCTGACCAGAACTGTCATTTCTCTCCACACCCATCCTCAGCTACAGGTACTGCTGACTGACTGGATAGCACCCTGCTTAGGCAGCACACAGGCTACACTCTGGCTTGAGCAGAAGCTGGTGCTTCCAGTGCCATTTCCTACTGCAGCAGGATGCATCACCAACCAATCCTCCTCTAAAGTCCGGCAAAAAGAGTCATTACAGAATCATTATAAACTCAAAAGCACAACTCTTCATTCTCCTAGGATAACTCCACATGTGGACAAAACATCCTATAGAGCCCAGTGACAAACAGCACAAAGACACCAGGAGAGAAGATACAATTAGGCGAGCTACTAAATCCTTCAAGAGTTATTGCCAGTCTTTAAAACCACCAGTGGAAAACCAAGGACTTCACAACACTGATGTTGTGAGTCCAGGAGTCCAATCTCTTTAGTAACTTATTACATTTCTCCACAAATGTGATTATAGCAGTGGCATTAAAAGATGGAGAAATCTTTCTGTGGCATTTGTTGTAGAAATGTAGTAAACTTATTTTCTCCTAGCAACAAGCAGCTGACATAGAATTATCACGCACTGAAAAAGATTTACCTCCAGATGATGAGACACCCCCATAAAATGCAGCCTAAATGTGCCCTCAGAGTTTACAGTGGCCACTGATGCTCATTCTGCAATTTTCTGTTTCAGAGCTCAGACTGTGTTGAAGACTGTTTGCAGAGCAGATACTGTAGAGAGAAATTCATGATATTTTCATGTTTTCCAAAACATGCAACTGACCAGATACTCTGTCATAAAGGCAGCGTGAGAACTCAAATGTTAGTGTCAGGTGTTAAATCGCTTTTTGCTTTAAAAGATATACCTCTAACAAAAGTTTGTTACAAAGAAACAAATGTTGGAACATTTTACTTGGTTCATATTTATGTACACAAACACAACAGGAATCTCTTGCTTGCTGGTGGCTCTGAAGATTTTGATGTACTTATCAAAAAGTACCCCCCAAAAATGGGTATATACGCAAAATGCTGAATATTATTTGTCTGTAGCATCACTTCCAGAGTATCACACAAGTAGTGAACACATTCACAGACATTAGATTTTGCTCTACATGAATCAAAAAGGTGGTCCAAATCCAAATAAATAATCAACAAATAATTTAGCTGTCTGTATTAACTGCCATGAAGTCCTTGATCATTATGTTTATTTTTTCACTATACCTTTCCTGATTAAAGAACACTGTTACATAGTAGCTACTTTACATCCCAGAGCTTTACCCCAGACAACATCCTGTCAGACAAACTTGTTGTTAGTAGAACAACATGTTCTTCTCAGGTACCTGCAGTGTCAAAAATTAGTGTGTAAGGTGGGACTGAGCACTTTCATAATGTCTGCATTCAGAAGTTGCAACTTCACTGTTTGACAATTCACTGTTCTTACAGTTAAATATTGAAAAACTTACCCTTTCCAATATATCTGCTAAAAGACAAAAGATTGAAAGGCATGGGGAGGGAAGAGAGAGTATGTGGGCCTTCCAGATCAGCAATTTCAATTCCAGGAAAATAAGACTGAGCTTTAGAGCTTCACACAGAGTGAAGCACTTAAAAATCTATAAACCAGTGATTTAACAAACCACTAACTAAAAGGAGGCATCTGATTATATAAAATTACTAAGCAGATGCCAAGAATGCTGTTATGGTTTCCAATCACTTACTGCCTAAACTTCACTCCAAAAGTGCTCCTAAGCAGCCCCAAATCTAGCCAGCATGGTGGTTGGGAAAAAATCTGGGGAAGCAGAGGGATATGACATGACACCAAAGAGAATCAGAAAAAGCCAGCACACACAAATTATTGTCTCTTTCCAGTATTTTCCACTTTTACCTTTCTACAAACAAGATATTTTAGCAACTCAAGGAACCAGCACCTAAATCAGAAAGAACTGGTTCAAGGAGGTAGGAATAAATTAAACCTTATTTGTCACTCAAGTTTAAAAAGGGAAGGCAGCAAATTAACAAAAACGCCTAACAGAATTAACAAAAAAAATACTAACAGGCTTAGAATCCCTTGAAGAGTTTCACTTAATAATGCTTAAAACTCACCAGTCACTCATTTATACAAATGTTAGCAGAACATGGATAAGGAGCTAACATTTAAATAAAATCAGCTTTCAGTGCAACATCAATCCATAACCACATATAATTGTTTCAAATATTACACTCTAAATTGTTTTAGAGATGGCTAAGATGCAATAAGGCTGACAGGTTGCAAAACAAATGATCAGTGTATGCATTAGGCCTGGAAGTTGTGACTTGCAGTATAAAATATGAATGAAAGCAGGAAGAATTTAATCATTCACCATTGCATAATTCACAGCATTTTTCTGCCTTTTTTTGTCATGGTGTGCATCCTGTATAAGACCTTGTATAGGTAGTACAACATGATGAAGTTGCTATTCTGAATTATAGGTTGGTCCATTTTGTATGTGTACTTGATACATAGAAATAGGCAAAGTAAGCCACAATCAGTAAAAAGAATATCTGAGGGTGAATGCAGTATGTTACACCTCATGGAGGAGTAAGTATCTGCAGTGACATTCTCATTCCCTTGGGAAAAATAGGACCTTCATGGACTGCTCATTCCCAAGGAGTCATTTGAGCTTAATTTTCAAAAGGCATTAAACAAAACTTTGCTGAACTGAGCTATTCCACTTGGGTGCACATAAAAAATATGACAGAATGTTGTGCATTTTCTTCCAGAAAACAGCTAACTGACTCATTCCAACCATGTCCCTGCATGGTCATTCAGGCTTTAGCAAATGTATTCCATCTTATATTAAACCACTAGCAATAAAGGCACTTGCTATTTGCAGTCTAATTCTGACTCATCTCACTTCTACTTTTTTCAACCCTTCACACTTGATCCTGAAAACTAAAAAACAGGAAACATATACAACTAGATGTAAAGTGCCAACTGGTATATTTTGAACACTGTCCCTCACTGTCACAAAGATAGGGCAAGAGAATTGTCCTTTTTTCAGTTCTATTCCTTTATGCAAGCAGAATGGAACATATTATGAAGGTAAAGAGAACAAACTGAGGACCTGATAAAATGATTTGAGGCTTGCATGATACACAGAATCAACTCACCATGGTTTAAAAGTAATCAAGTCAAGCAGTAGGAACAAATTTTACTTAAAAGCATTTGAGAGTCTTGCAAGTGGCAACATCTGATAGACAGTGAAGAGATTGAATCCAAGCTGGCCAGGATTATTTAGAGCTCAGACGCCTCAGCTCTCTCATGGGTCAGAAAGAAAATGCCTCTATATTATGAGATACTTTAAAGTAGTGCAAGAATTATGCCAAGGGAATGGAAAGGAGGGAGGAAGATTATCTCAGCTTGTGTTCACAGACAAATCAGAATGGACTGCAGTTATTCCAAAGGGGCTCTGTAAAAGTATGTGGAAGCATTCTATTTTTTCACAGCTAGTCCTCACTCCCCTGTGTCCATTATAGGTGGAGTGCACAGGTTCCAAACCCCAACAGTGCTCAGAGAGCACAGAGTGCTCACTGCTGCTGCTGCTCCATGAAGATGCCATTCAGTGTGCACAGCTGCACACCTGCTTCCTTATTTAATGCTCCCCTGTTCTTTCAGCTCTGCTGCTGCAGTCTGCTGCTGAGTGATGTCAGCTACCTGGAGTGAATTCCATCACAAATAACCTATTCTCCTGTTGCTTAATGCAAAGCCAACAAAAATGCAAACACTTGATTTCCCACTGTTCTCAGCTGCTGTTCTGGGGAGCAGTATGACTAAGCCAGCTCACTTCCCAAAGGATAAGAACTTCATTCAGATTTTTCTAAGGCTTTAGGGATCCACTGAAGTCAAGGGAGGTGGAAAAGGAGAAGGAATATGAGAAGAGATTAATGGAATGATAGTATTTCCTTATAGCTTTATGCCTTTCAAGAACAGTAGAAAGTATCATGTCTTGAACCGACCCACTATATGAAATGCCATTATATTTCACCCAGTCATCCCCTGCTACTCATGCTTTGTCAGCTTATCTTCCAATTTTGATATAAGAACCCATCAATTCTCATGGCTTTCTATTCAAAGGGATAACCATGTTATCTGAATGATAGATAAGCATGGATCTCCACGGTCAATGTATACAAGCCAGCACCAACACAGACCTCTCTATATTAGCCATTATTTCTACAGTGCCTTGAATATATTTCACAACCCCCTGCAGGCTGCCCCCGCATTCTGTAAACTTCCCATTACAACACAGATGTAGCCAGGCACCTATCCAGAGGCACAGAGGAGGAATTGTTACCTGCTGAACTATAGAAGACACCAAAAAATAAATGCCACCTGCCACCACCATGCCCACTGAAATGCTGAGCAGTGATAGCAGTGTACTTTGGGAATTCCTTGTTCTAATTTCTCTCCCTGATGTTTACATACATAGTAGCTACTTCAGGAATGATCTGCTACACTCAGCACAGATTTGCTGTACAAAGACAGTGAATGTACCTTTATTTAGAATTAACTCATCGATGCCTGTAATGCAATTTCAAGGCTGCAAGTTAAATATATGCAATCATATGCAAAACTCTTATAAATGGATAACTTGGAATAAAGCCCAACACTTCAAAATTAATGTCAGCAAAGTTGGCCTTCGCACATAGGGAGGATTCACACAGAAGACAAGTGTCAATGGATACATGTAACATGTACAGTTACAGAACAAATCCATTCCTCTTGTTTCCCTAGGTTTGCAATAAGCTGCTTTTCTAGATCAGAGTCATGGGGTTTCCACAGCATTTCTAGGATATGCTATTTCCAATTTCTTCAGTGGAACCACCCACTGCCAGGTGCACAGCTGACACACTACCCAGCATCTTCAGGCAGTATCAAAGATGCTACTTCTCTTACTCTGCAGGTTTCTCCCACATTTCTTGGTGCGAGGTAGAATCATTTACATGGAAACCAGAACAGTAGTAAAAACCAGCAAGCTAAAATTTAGGTCAGTTTTTTTACACACACTCAATAGTACTAACAATTTGAGAAGAACTGTTGACAAAATTATTTTGCAAAATACAAATAGGTTCACTGTTTAATCCACCATATCTTTAATTAATAATTACTTTGTTGTTTCATGGTACAAAAATATAACACTTTATTTGAATAAGGCCCTGGAAAGAAAAAAGCTGCTGAGAATTGTTCATTAATGGTTAAAACCCTTGAATCATTGCACATCCATTTCAGTCATACTCAGAGTCCCTAACTGACTACTGCACTGAATTTACTGCTATGTAATATCTGATCTGGAAATTGCTTTGTAACAACGTAAATGCATTTATGTCTCAAAAGGAAAACATAGTAAATTTTTTTGGTTTTTTGCAGTAAAAAAAACCCAAAGGAAAACAGGAAGTCCACGAGACAGATTTGATGATAGTCAGGAAGAAGGAATACACAGTCTGTGATTATCACAAAAACAATGCCACAGGCCTGTGATGACTTGGACTTAAAAGTAATAGTTTAAGCCAGCAGCAACCAAAAGACACTGGTACATTAAAATGCATTGACTGTAATCTGATTTTAGCTAAGTAAACAAGGTAGCAAGGGTTGGGTTGTTTTTTGGGGAGTTTTGTTTGTTTGTTTTATTTTTGTTTCAAGAAAATATTTACTGTGTGCAAAGAATTACTTTAATCCTAATTAACATGTACAAAATTGAAGTTGTCATTGGATCTTTTCTCAAACATTTTATACCAATAATGAAAAAGGCAAATACACATCTTTCATAAGCAGTGCCCTTATGGAATAGAGTTCAAACAGAAGAGAGAAATGAATTGGAGGAAAGACATTTCAACTCTTTTCAAAAGCACAGGAAATTAAAGAGAAAAACCTGGATGCTCATGTATTCCCACAATTAAAAGACACAGTGATTAGGAGTTATTTCTCTAACTCACAGTTGTGGAGGAGCTTGGCAGAACTATTCTGAAATAATAAAAAATACCTTAGATTGAAAAGAAGTCTAAGCCCAAGAAGGGTTTGCAAAAAGGTTGCTAACTGTTGCAGCATATGCCACAGCCCATGCTGCAGTTGAGAGGGCCACAATACACAGAGAGTCACCATAAAATATCAGAAAGTTCCAACCCATACACAGTAACACACCATACCTCATTAGAAGGCTTCAGGCATCTGCCCATACAGAGTAACACCATCCCACCTCAGAAAGCTGCAAGCAACTGCCCCTCTTGTTCTTCAGCCCAGGCTTTTATCCCCTCCTGTTGATGCACTGCCCCTGTGTGCCCTCTGCTCCCTTTGGTGGTTGGTCAGTGCCCCTGGGCACTCCATGGCTCATCAGCTCCAATGGGATTCACCTGCTGCTCACACCTGTGCCCATTGGGGATGAGGCTCAGCCCAGCCCCACCCCAATTACCACAAACTGTGTGCCTACACATAACATCACTAAGGTTTATTCCAAGTGTTTGGTGAAGACTTCCCCCATCTTTCCCTGTTAATCTTCCCACATCCCCACAATTAAAAACACTCAAAGAAAAATACAGCATCACATAAGTAGAAGTATCAGAGGGGACAGAACTCAGAACTTTTAGATTCACCCATCAAGTAGCAGATATGTAAAAAACCTAGCAAAGTCTCTCTTGCTTTCAGAGCAGCTCCGTGGTCTGGGATTGATAATGCCAGTTTAGTTTTGCAGGTCCTAAAATGAAAACATTGCAAACAGTGTGATGTGGCAGCCTTCTAACTCGTCCCATGCTACTGTGTCTCTTGGTCAGTCTCAAAGCCCAGCAAAACTGAGTGGGAATCTGCTGCTATTCTTATCCCACGTTTTCTGCCCCTCTAATTGTATGTGGCTTAAATTCTGAATTTGTTGTGCCACAACAACAACTGGAAATTTTAAAATTACTAAGAAGAATTTCAAATATTCTGTCCATTGTAAAGATAAGCTTATAAAAATCCAAAGCAGTGCTTGAACTTAAATGGGAAACTTATGATCATCCTTCTCCCTATACACACTTCTGCCCTGCAACTTACAGCACATGGAAAAAAAATAGGAATATTTGATCCCCACTTGAGGTGTTTTCCTTAGCACTAGTAAAGGTAGAATTGCTGCAACAAGCACTGAGGAGAACCCCACAAATTAATACAAACATGTTTTAATCCATAAAATCATCTAGCTAATTTCTGTGATTTTTCTTCCTTCTTTCATCTCTAACCTTTCCTGGTTTTTAACATCTTATGCTTCAATTCAATTATTCCCCCAGGAACCACAGTAGAACCTTGGATAACTACAAAGCAAAGAACAAGTCTCCACACTCCTCAGGGACAGCTCAGGGCAGAAAGTACATGGAAGGCCTGTTGGCATGTCAGCTAACAGGCTAAACCCTCAGTTTCACCAGTGAGAAAACAGTGCCTCCAGAAAGCAGCTTAGAATGACAGCTGCATGCACACTCACACAAAACACCACTCAGAAGCCCAGAGTGGAGCTGCAAAGGCAAAAACTTCAGCATCATATTTCATGCTATTACCTCTGCTTGCTCCAGAACAGTCTGCAAAAGCTTTGCCATCACTTTTCTGAATAAAAAAAAACATGCTGATAAATCTAGAGGACAGAAACAGCTACAGGAGAACAGTGATTTGTTTCAATCACTTATTTTTTCACTCACTTATAGAAAGCATGGATGCAGTCATGCACAAGAATCAAAAACAATACCAACTGTTACTGAACCAAATAAGCAACTGCTCAAAGGCACCAACAAAGTTACCTTGGGCAAACTGCCTTATGTCTTGCACCTCCTTGGGCTACAGCTAGAGCCAACCAAAGCTCACACAGAGAAATTAGTGGGAGTTACTGTTGGATACACCCAGATGGCAGAAGACAGAAGGCCAAGATAATTTGGCTAGAAATGAAACCTCTAACATTCATTCTGCAAGTATCATTCAGCATTTTCTGCTTCCCTTAAACTGAACAACCACCCTGCAGCAGAGAGTGAGGCACTGACTGCCACTGGCTTCATGGGCAGGGCCAGCACACATGCAGCTGAAAACACAGGATCTGAGGATCTACAACCAAAACATATATGGCAAAAAAGAAACCACTGCTACTTCAAAGGATTATCATACCAGAGTCAAGGAGTGAGCAATAGTGCTTCCTTCAGGAGATTGACAGATTTTCTCAGAATCCATGCAATTTCCAGTATGCTGCAAAACTCCAAGCATGCAAAAAACCTCTAAATTAAATGGCTATATAAAAGTTTGGCAACACCGAACATTTGGAGAATTATATGAGCCTGTACACCAAGAGGTCAGTTTTAAATTTGTGAAAAGAACTCAAATGTTAGAAAACAAAATCTATTTTGATCTGCTACATACATGCAGTAAGACCTCCTTGAAATATTTTACACAGTGCAATACATATTAAATTTACATTGCATGGCCCAAGTTGCTTTTCTCTAATATTTTAAGTTTTAACTGAATGGTCATATTCCTGATGTGGAAATTTATGCTAAGAAACCAGTGTACATCCAGACACACTGTTTTTAGTACTGCCTTAGCACACATTAAGAATTTCCAAAGCTCAGGAGAATTGGTCTAATGAGGGATTCATTCAAACTGCAGTGGCCACAACCAGTTTTCCATGTACAAAGCAATAAAATTAAATGTCTTTCAATATTGAGCAGGACCTGTCCAGAATTCACCCAGATCTGCACTGGCTGTCACAAGCTTTGGCTGTGGATCTGACTGCAGGATGGACAGACATGGGCCTAAGGTGCCAGCCTAAGACACAAACTGGTCTTACTCCTTGTAACTTCACTACCCAGCTGGTCAGAAATATCTAATTTATTTACATATGATCCAAAACATACTGTCAAATCACAACAGTGTAAATTATTCTTTTCACCAAATCCTTCTTTTAAAGGCATATAGGCAACTATAAATCTATTCTGCTGATGTTACTAATTAAATCATGTCCATATTACTATGAAGGCTTAGATTTGCTTTCTTATTTTATGAGATTGGTTTTCTCTTTGGCCTAGAACTTATGGAAATACATTTATCTGGGTGTTCTCTCAAGCAGCTCTAAATGACACAGTTAGTTAAAAACATAATAAAACAGTAAATAAAGGCAAGTGGTTATACCAATTTAAGTTCATCTATGCTGATGTAGACAAGTTACAACTCTGCATATGTATACATACACATCAAGCATACAATTTTTCTTAATCTACAATTTAATTCTTATTTTGTTTCTACTTGTTTATGATTCTTTTGTTAGAAGAGTAATATTGGCCAACACTTAGAATAGTTAAGCTACAGTGATTTTAGTACCTGGAATGAAAACTGGCATTACTGTAAATCTATTTTGTAATTTAAACTTAACAAGAAAAGTTACAAGACCACACACTCCTTTTCTCTGCCTTTTGGGAAATCACTGGTTTATGTTAGCATACTGGGCACTTAATTCATACTTGTGATCTCAGTTAAACAAGAGGCAGACACCACAGAGTGTTAAATACAATGGTGTGCACATTTCATTTTAATTGTCTTCATAGGGATAACAGTTCAATCTCTCTGGACTGTTATTGTGCTTACTGAGCCAAGCAGCATTCCTGAGCTTAGGAAGACTTTCCTGATTAAAGAAAACAAAAATCTCTTGCATGTCTGGGAGAATATATTGCCCAGGGAGAAGGAAGGGAAAGGGAAATCATCTACAATTTAGAACCAATTTATTTACCAAAGCGAAAATAGACAGAAGATGTGAGGCTTTCAGTTCTAATCTAGTTTTTATTTCCAAAATCTATTTGAAACACAGCCTGATGTGCTATCAGTGAGTCCATTTTCCCCCTCTGCCTTGCTCCTCTCTGCATAAAGCCACCACTGCCATGCTGTGCACTCTGTGGGTCTCCTCATCCTCTGGCCCTGCTTGGAAATGCTGCTTCTGCTTAAAAACATTCAAAGCCACCCTTCTGCACTCATTCATCTCAGAAAATACACCTCACTACTGAGCTGGGTAGGCAGAACCAAGACACTTTCAGCAGGAGCTTTCTTTACTGGGAGAAAGCAACCTCAAACAGGCAAATCACAGCCCTGCAATCACAGCCCTGTTTTGCAATGAAATAGCAACTTTTGCTTCCAGTTTGGGGTATGAGGGTGGAGTCAGGACACCCAGGAAAAGGTAAAAAAGAAACAAACTCTATGTATATTCCAAGTATGTGCACACACATTGGGAAACAAAAAAAAAAAATCCTTTGGTTAGTTGCAACAACAGCTCTGCATGACTTGGCCCTGCGTTGTTAACGCTGAGCCTCGGAGAAGGTTCATGCTGGACTTCATTTCCATCATTTGCTCACCTTTCTGGAGATCGCCAGCATCTAAAAGGATTAGAATTATGATGCAAAATATCATGCACTTTACCTAAACACTGTACATATGCAGCTTTATTTACCTTCACCCTCCTGTTATACATGGCCAATTAGTTACAGCAGGCACACCAGTACAACAGGAATGTTTCCTACGCAGTTTTGTTTGCTAAATAACCTTTGTGACAGTTTCTTGGCAAGAACTGCTGCAGAGAGGTTAACATATGTTAAGAATACATACAGCAGGCATTCCTAGTTAGAATGCAAGTAAATAGGAAACATCACAGCAGTAGCATTTCCCATGCCCACCATCCAAGTGAGTTTGCTTCAGAAGTTCAAGGCAGATTTCAACAGCAGAATTTGCCACTACAAAAGCAATCTTTATCCACAGATTTATAGTCAAGAAGTTTGCTCAATAGTGATGCTAATCCATAACCAGCCTCCTACTTCAGAGACGGTGGTCTGAAAAGCAAAATTACTGGTTGGGAGAGGTAAAAATGAAATCTACTTAGAGCACAGGAATAAAAGAAAAAACCCTTTTTAACATAAAGTCTAGAACTGCAAAAAAAAAAATTAAGATCTTCAGTTCTTAAAGGCATATGAAAGATACCATTTGCTTAGAAATTGCTTCCCTGTTAGCACCAGGAATATCAATGTTCAAGATTTTCTCCTGTTCTTGTCACAACCATGTCCTTTCTTTATCCACACAGGAAAATGCCCAAGTTGTCCTCCCACACTGCAGGGCAGTATACAAGCATCGCTGGGTACTGATGTCAAAAAGGGCGAAAGGCTTAACAATGGGACCTTCTTAGAGGTTGGAAAGGTTTCTCTGAGAGCTGCCTGGAAGAAAGCCAGGTGAAAGGTGTGAGGAAGGGAGCCCTTGGTGTCACATGCAGTGCTCAGAATCATCTCTTTATTTTTGCCATCATAAAACTGTTGGAACTACCATAACCTTCCCCACAGTCTTATACAGAGAAACTCCGACAGTGACTTCCTTACCAGCATCATGCAAACTACCTTAACTCCTCCAAAATCCCCTTTCTCTTGGCCACTGCAGCAACAGACAGCCTCCTTCCAACTCCTTACCTCTATCCCAAATCCCTATGGATTCATTCCTGATCAGTGACTCCAGGCATTGCTTGTTCTTTCCATCCATTCCACTCATACCACAAACGTGTATTTTGTAGCCCTAAGGGCAGTAAGCCTTGAGCTAATTGAGGTCTCAGGTTCAGTCCTTAAAAACAGGACTCCAGAGGTGAGACCCAACACATCTCTGCAGAAACTGTCAGCTGTTAGTGATCCTACTAAAGCCAGAACAAAAATAAAAATTAGAAACCATACATATTTCAAGTCTGCTTCTCTGCATTTTTGGAATACTTACATGTCATAATTGGTCATCCAACTGTGCTACATACTGTGTCACAGGAAACAAAACTAAATTATTTCTGCCAGCATAGCAGAGTGAAATATACATAAGCATCACAGAAAAAAAGAAAGCTAACTTCAGGAAGAATTTGAAGGAGACAAGAAGTTACTGGAAGAAAAGCAGGAAACACTTACCAGAAAATATAACAAGTGGGTGATAAAGGAGGCCATAAGAGGCCAGACTTAAAAAATCTCAACAGAATGAGAGAATGGTAGTTAAAGCAGGGATTGAATGTGAAGGGTCTTTGAAACCAAGTGTCCTTTTTTTGATACAAGCATTTTTCCCATGCTGTTATTCTTGAATGTTTCATAAAACCTGGAATTTTCACTTTAGCAATAAAGTCAACCTAAAAGAATCCTAGGACTGTTTTCTGGCCTTAAGCAAGACTTGTACATGTATTGTGCCTGAGCAGGACTTTCCTGGACCAAACCAACAACCCGTGCACAGGGCACTCAACTTTTTCTAAGCAACTTGTTATTTGAGAGTTACATCTAGTTAACATGTAATAATTTGTTATGAAAATGACCTCTGAAAACTTCTAAGGATGAAAAAGAGAGATAGAATTTGAATGTAGCCACATAAGCATGTTACAGAATAGTATTTGTGGGGAACATGTGTAAAAACACAGACAGAATGCTTCACAGGGAAAATTCCCAATGTTAACTAGAAGATCATATAAAGGAGTGTTTCTTAATCATTACAGATTTGTGCTGTATTCTGTATTTCATATTGGAAGTGTAGTCTAGACAAATTGATTTCTTGTCATTACCCACGCAAGCACAGGAAAAAAAAATGGATCTCTTGAGAAAGTTCTGGGCCAAGTTTGGATTTTCCTGAGCTACTCTGAGAAATATAGTGTCTTTTGCAAAAACATCAGGAAATGAGCAGAAAATGAATCGTGATAGAGATCTTCTCCTAATGTTTTCCAGAGTTTTCAGTTTTATGATGGCATAACACTGGCATTTGGAATGAAAATTGGCTGTTTCCACAGCTTTTCTCCATGATTCAGCTGGTAACTTCCTCAAGGGAAAAAAAACCCCCAAATCCTGACCCGAATATTCTAAAAATCCCACCAAGAGACTCCTTCCTTCTCAATCATTATTTGAGGCTAAAGACACATGCACATTTTATGCGGGCATAAAGTAGCTCCCATGACTATTAAGAATGCTGCTGCTCACCCCATTATCCATTCATTGCTATTGCATCACCCAAACCTATTCATTGCTGCAAGTCTTTGAGCAGTCAGCCTGTGAACTGGATTGGAGCTAAAGCTGCACACACTTTTAGAAAAGGGAAGGAGTGGAGATGATTTTTGTATTTCTGTCCTTCTCTGTGTGGCCTCACACCCAAAGCCTACTCACTCAGCCTGTTTAAACATCACAGAGACGGGAGGAATGACAGGAGTTAAGTTTTCTTCTCACAATACATTTGCTCAGATTTTTGGAGCTTTGGGGGATTTGCATTAAACTCAACATCACCCAAAATCACCAGGCTAAGCACAGATGCAGCTATTTCCTAAGAGACATCTGACCTTGCTACGTAAGAGCTAGACGAGTTATGACTACAGATACCTTGATTTTTTTTATGATCTGGCTGTAAGTGTTCCACAGCAGGTCACACAATAATAGCCCCCACAGAGCTGTTTCCTTATTTGCCCTGCTCCAGGGAACCTGTCACCCCCTTGCCCAGCCTCCTTCCTTTATTCTTGTTATTCCTTTTCAATCATTCCCTCCGCTTCCCTTACAGAGTTAATAATTTAGCTTTTCCCTCTTTCTGAAGACTAAACTTGTTAATTTTTGTTTGTTCTTTCCCCAGTATATGTTCATTTGCTTCACCATCCATACAAGTTCCTTCTAGTGCTTCTTTCACTCTCTTCTAAACTCTCACATGCACTTGTGTTTGCTGCACCCTATTCCCCTAATCTTCTGCTCCAGCTTTCCTTTACAAACATGTCCCTTGCTGCTTTTTTTCCACTAACTACCACATAAACAAGTAGTCTGCAAACAGAATGTTCTGTGGTATTTTCCTGGAAGTATTGTATCATCTATTCTCAGTCTGGAGGGCTGATGCCAAAAAATGAAATAGCTCTACCAGAAGGGACAAAAAACACTTTGCTGATAAACAGACACAGTAGAAGTGATAAACTCCCAAGTGACTACAACCTCCTATCAGGTATTTCTGGGGAGACATGAGGACCCCACCCCCCTTCTCCAAACTAAATCACCACAATTCCCTCAGCTGATTTGTGGTTTTTTAAACCTGATTTGTCTCATTCTCATTTTAGGAGATGAAGGGAGAACCCTGAACATTCAAGCCAGGCTTTTTAGAGAATACAGGAGGGTTCACTATCAGAATATTTGGTGGAGAGAATTCTGAACTAGTCAGATAACTTTGTATTTAAATCCTACAGTGACCTAATAAAAATAATTACTAGGAATTATAAATTTATAAGAGAAGTAGTATTTTATGTGTATTAACATCTACTAAGTCAAAGTTCATAGAACACATGTTTTTATAATAAAATGTGAAGCTAAATAATCCCTTAGGGGATGCCCATAGAAGTGCTTTTGGCTTCAAGAATCAGATCCTTTCAATCTACCTGTGTAAAACCATTTTAAGTTACACAGGGAACTGTACTAACACACAGTAGTATGTGTAAATTTGTCCTAAATTGTGATATGAGCTCCAGATATGAGCCCATTTCCATAAATTTCAGGAAAAACAATCTCCTGAGGAGTACCAAAGGTTTCCTCTTCCTGGAGTCTAAATGAAGGAAAAGAGCTGAACCTGGGTATTAATTCATTTAGACAGGACAGCTGGCCTCATTACTTTAAACAAACTAAGGAAGAAGGGAGAGAGACAGAATGGCCTCTCTCTGGAGCCTCCTACTGTCTACAAGCCAGCACATGGAGCTCAGGGAGGCTACAACTTGCACTTCACGGGGACAAATTTTGCTGTGACAAATTTTTAACTCTGTTCCCTTGATCAGCAGATATATAATACACACACATACATATATATATATATATGCACAGTGGATCTGAACTCCAATAATATATATATTTTTTAATATAGCCTGTAAATACAACTAGAAGCCAGCAGTTCTTTCAATTGGATTCCTGGTGAATACTTCTCTCAAGCTGCACTGACCTCAAGGTCTTTTGTGGGCCTTTCTTGAAAAAGAAAATAAATTAAATTATTCTCCCAGATGGTGAGCCCAGCAACTCAGACGCTAATCCCCCAAGCTCACATCAGCCCATTCACAACACATCAAAGCACAGATCTTTTTTCACTCCCTAGAAAACATTCAAACAAGTGGAAGAGCTAATACATGCCTTAAGAAAAAAAAAATGTCAATCAAAATGTAAAACATTAAAAGAGATATTTGAAGAGTGGCAGAAAACAGCCTGTTTCTTTCATAGCTAACAACAGGAAACAGAAAACACCCCAAATTCTGAAACTGCTGCAAACCACTTCTGTTGTTAAAATAATACTGTAATACATAGTACAAGCAGTGTGAATCATATTGAATTTCTGTATAAAATTGTAAAATTCTGTATAAAAAACCCCACTGCTATAAAATTCCAAATCACAAATATTTTGCAAGCTGCTTTTCTAGTAACTTTCCTGAAGTGCCTGCTGCACAGCAACTAGAGGTTAACCAGGCCTGCAAGGAGGCTCAGGGCAGAAAGTGCATTCTGCAGATGACATCAGGACTAATAGTGAACCCATCAACAAGACTGTTACAGCTAACCGGTTTTCATTCACCAGCGTGGTTTTGCTTCCTTTCCTCTCAGCACCCTTTAGCAAGTGGGAAGTCAGGCTGCTCATTTTATTGCTATGTCCTACAAAGAACACTTATGGTTAAGGTGAACACACAAAGCGTGGCTCCTTACTGAATATTTATTGTTATTGAGAAGGGAGATTTTATCACACTAGAGATCTTTAAAAAGCCTTGCTAGAAAAAAGAGATATGAAGAGTTTTTTAGGTAAGCAAACACAGCTCCTCTGAACTTACACCACTGCAAAACAGTAATGGATTTGACAAATACCAGTTCTCAGCAGTTTCAACCCAATACTTACATTTCACTGCTGTTCTAATACAGAACAAGACTCAGTCAAAGAATTCAACACCAGCTTACAAAATATCTTAATAGGCTACAGGAAGATGCCTTCATTTCCTAATAAATGTATTGAGCACTAAAACAGAGTCATGAGGGAGGTATCCATTTTGTTTTCTAAATACAGCTAAGAAATAATGGCAATGAGACTTAAAACCTATTTGATTCTTTTTATCTACACAGAAAAATTATAACTATCAGATGTTACTAATG
This sequence comes from Melozone crissalis, assembly GCF_028551555.1. Taxonomy (NCBI): domain Eukaryota; kingdom Metazoa; phylum Chordata; class Aves; order Passeriformes; family Passerellidae; genus Melozone; species Melozone crissalis. Next base: position 23,516,724 of record NW_026535797.1, on the reverse strand, counting down.
CAGGAACAAAGCAATTTAAGTAGCTACAATCATCAAGGGCTGTGAGTTTTTTAAACTTACTAAGTTCCATCTTATTAATGGAGATAAGGCCTACCTGGAAGGACAACTTGTCATTTTGGGTACCAGTTAGCGTGTAGTGGGGCAGAGCAAGCCATAGGAACTGTTACCAGTGATGCTGGGTTTTACAATCTGCTGCAGACCTCTTGATGTGAAGGGAGACATTAAGGACAAAAAGCGTTGAGAGGAAAATTTTTTCTCATCCTTTGAAGAGAATTCTTGCTGGGTCCTTCAGCAAGAGCAGTGGGTTAGCACTGGTGGGATACTTGGAGGAAGATTACTAGTGGGAGAAGAGGAGCTGTAAGAAAAGGGAACAATGATATTAAAGGGCCTAAAATGACAGGTGAGAGCTGAAGGTGCAAGAGCACCTGCACAGGAAATGTTCTGTCTGTTCACTAAAAAGGCATCACAGTACTGAGATCATTCTGCAGTTGCTCTCCCAGAAAAGAAGTATTTTTTCACTATCCATATTTTTTGATTCAATATTGATTGTTTTAGTGTTGCCAAAGTCTGAGGTGAAAATAACAAGTGCCACAGAGGCCAAGCTCCTCAAATGGAAGAGCTCAGTTATTTAATAATCTCTTCATTGATCTGTCTCAAATTAGGCTAGGACTCCAAAAGCACAGGATTCTGGCAAGCCAGACTTAGGGGATGAGCACCGTGGCTTGAAGATACAACTTCCACTTGTTCTTTTACATAGTGTGATAAAAAGAGAAGGAAAAAAAAGATCATCCAGGGCACCCCAGATTGCAGAAGTAAAATAGAGAGCCAGGGCTGCTGGGGATTCCAGCTCCACGGGATCATCCAGACAAGGAATCAAAAGCACATGGGTTAGAAACAAAAACAAATCCATATGCTGCCTAAGGGAGGAGTGCTAAGCAAACACACAGCAATACATTAACTTGTTTTTCTCTCCTCACAGCCAAGATGCACTTCACTAGAAAATGTCACTATGTTAGACAATGATATGATTATTTTTAAAAGCCTTTAAAATTTAATTCTTTAAAAATTAAAAACTATTGCTTCAAAATTATTTTCTAAGTCTTTTGATGATTTTACTGTTGGCAAAAGAGGATAACACTTCTGCATCTCAGGACTCCTCACTGAGCATACAGTCTCAAGAGTGGCAGGAAGAGCAGCACCTTTCCTCTCAGTTTCTGGAGTTTGGATTCTCATACAGCTTCCAACGCCTGTACAAACACTGCTGCCCAAGCAGGGTGCACATCAGCATTAGTTCATAGCAAAGCAAAGTGACAGACTCTGACCTTCACTGACAGCAACAGGGAACAAGGAACCTGCCCTCCAACATTCAGGGAAAACAAATATCCCTGGCTTCCATACTAGTTCTCACCTTGAATTCTTTGGGTCAGTACCTCCTGATGCCATTTCACTGCTGAGTTCTCTAATCTGCTTTAAACCCTCACTGACCTTTCATCCCACCTCAGTAAAACCATTCCAAAGGAAATCCCTTAAGGGCGTGCCTACCATCAGCACAACATGCCAGCTCTATCACCTGTAAAATGCTTTGTTCCACCACACTTGATTTATATTGAAATTTGAATGGCTTTGATGTGCAACTGTGAATCCACTACTAGGATCAAGCAAAAGAGTATTCGCAGAGGTGAGGATTTGCAACCTTTTTGCCTTTCTTTGTTCCACAGAGTACCAACAAACAGAAACACATCCCTATATAACTAGGTAGAGTAGCCGGTAGCCTACCGTGTAACACCACAACAGGTGTTAAATCGAACGACTATCAACTGTTTGAGCTTTCATTTAGGAACAGGCAACTTAAATTCATATTAGGCAGTATTAAAGGACTAAATCTCCTGTGAGAGACAAGACCATGCCACAACAAGACTGAAGCAACTGAACGAGGTCTCTTCACTCAGGCAGCACAGCTCCCTGGCTCTGCACTGATGGAATTACAGTTCCATCTCAAGACTCAACAAACCCTCCTCCAAGGCATTATATTATATATACATTGAAATTTGATGCTTATTAAAGCATAATTCAAGAAGTTCACTGCTATTACTTGAGACCCACACCTATCACCCCCAAATCAGTCAAGCATGTTAACTGCCCTCAGGTGTCATAAGAAATCAAATAAATGTCTTGGTGAGACAATTTCTGTACAGATTCACATTTAATGGATGTTCTTGCTGAGTGCAACTGGAACCTCTTCCACTAGGTCAGGGGCAGAAATTGATGTGGGGAGCCACACATCTGAGCATGATGTGCAAGCACACTTTCCAACAACATAACATTACCTTGGTACTAACCAAAAACCCTAAAAAGCACAAAGGGAGTTTCACCTTGAGTGGCAAGTCTACTATGCTGTCGTTCATTCATTGATTCTGCTCACTGCCAAGTAGCTGACTGAAATGCCAGTTTGATTTTTTTTTCTTTTTGGCTATTTGGATTTGAAGAAAATTACCTTTCTTCAGGTTGCAGTAACCAGGAAACATGCAGCTGACCCTTCAGGGCAGAACTGACCAGTACAAGCAGTTTCTATGCTACACATATTTTACAGAGATTTTTATCCCAGCTCCCTTACTGGTGGTGACACTGAGAGGACTCAGAGGGACTCAGCATAATTTTCAGATTTACATTAGCATCAGGTATTTCAAAAATGTATTTGTTAAGCTGTTAGGGAATAGAAGTGGAAAAAGTCATCATATTGTGCCCCTTCAACTATGTTAAGACTTGCAATTGGCTTCAGTAAGTTAGTATGTGAAAGCAAAAACTACAGAAAGAAACACATGATCTCCCACAAGAGGAGCTACTGTTCCAGGCCTTCAAATGTTTCTTTAAAAGAAGAGGGGAAGAAAGTACCTAAAACAGCAGGAACAGATATGGATCAGTTCTTAACCTTTCATTATTTTGCAAGTCTGGCCTTTATATATTTTTCTAATTTTTTTTTTTTTGCATTACCCAGCAACTGTTGCCATTTCTCAAGATCCAAAAAATCCTTCATGTTAGACAAATACTCATTCACCTGCCCTATAACACTTTCAAAATAAAAAATAGTAAAAGTGCCCAAAATATCACCAAAACTGGAACAATACAAGCCAGCTTCAAGTGTCATGGCTTAGTACAAACACATAGTATCATATTTGGACAAGGATTTCAGAATAATCCCATGCCAAGTGTAAAAGGAGAGATCTTAATTTGCCCTTACTGCAGAGGAATTACCCCCTATGATATTTTCTGTTTGCCTTACTAGAAGCATCAAATACACACCACACATGAATAGACATGCACAGGCATTCCTACAGATGGATGGCCCACAAGCAAAGGGGCAGAACCAGAATACCTCAAACTCCTTCAGCACAATGCACAGAACTCAGCCCTGCAACACTGTGACTTGGTCCAGGATTTAGGCCAACCAGTCTTGAAATCCTTGACATATATTTTCCCCCTTCCAAATAAAACTCCCAGATTAAAAATAAGACCTATTTTATAAAACCCTACATAGCACTGCTATGCTTGATACATTAGTTATAACAGTTTTTACCAAGTTGTATGTGAAAAATAAACAAAACCACTAAAGGAGGCAAGGAAGCAGCAAGTTGTATATGCTTCTTGACCGAAAGTGAATTGTCCAACCCAAGGTTTCTTATCTGTCTTAATTCACACACAAAACAATAAATCCTTCACAGCATCACTAGCAAAGTGACTCTACAAAATAACTGCTCAAGAATTCTACGAATCAAAACTATGATGATTTTCCTGCAGTGGAAACTACGTATTTGTTAGGGGAAAAAAATTTACATGTATATATAAAACAGAAGAGAATATCTGCAGAACAATCCTAAATTTAGTAGAAATAACTGAGTGGGTGAGGGGGTATTAACTCTAGCAACTAATTTAACAAAAACTTTAAGATTGACTTGACTATTTTGGATAGTAAATACTCAAGACCTGGATCACCCATAAAAAATTACACCTAATATCCTGTTTCTCCTCCTATGACATAAACTTTACAAGATGATTCATGAATATACAGTATGTATTTAAATTACATGCACTGAGCTTGAAGCAATACAACCCTGCTGCACAAGAGTAAAGGCTGGGCTATTTGAGAACAAAAATATATTGAACAAAAGCTCTGTTAAAGCAGCTCTACTTTGTAAACATAGTGAGTGCTGCACTGCATAAGGGCCTAGGAGTGAGCCTATACATACTAAACTAATTTCTGCATAAGTTTTGCTTTAGTAGCTTTTGACTGGAAACAGGTAGACAAGTAAAAGTCAAACCCTTACCTTCCAGTTCCACTCCTAGCTGATTGATGATCTATTAATTTTACATGCACTGCTCCTGAGTTTTTATATTAGGGTACAGCTGAGTGATTCTGTAGAGGTTTAATCATTTGTATGGCAACATAAAATTGCAATAACAATTCACAATGAGTTCTAATTAGTACTAATGAACTCAAAAACTGAACAGGTTGAGGTTTTTTCATAGTTAATTCAAACTTAAAATATCCGTACTCTCATAAATTAAAAAAATCCAGGGAAGGCAAAAAACAGCCCATGGGGTCAGTTCTGCAAAGCAGTTACTCCAAGGAGAAATGCCTCTGTAGAAGTCACTTTTCCCAACAGTTCAGAACATGGTTAATTATAGCAAAGTGTTCATTAAAAGATGTTGGAAAAATTTCTCAGTACATTTATAAAGCAGAAATTCCTAAGCATCAGAATACGGCAAATCACAAATAACCACACTACAGGAACAATGAAGAAAACATCATGCAATTTTTCCATCTCTGCACAGATGCCAACTTCAAGGAAAATTCTCTTCATCTCTGAAAGAAGCAGAGAAAATGTGGGGCTTTTTCTGGTGCTAATAAGTGAATCAGTTGGCAGCTCCATGCAACAGGATTAGGGATAGAAAAGGAAGCTGGTGCTTGTCTTAAATGGAGAAAAAGCAGGTATTTTGTGAGAAGACACACCTGCCTCCAAGCTGGTTTAGCTTCTAAGCCCAAGCCATGTCTCCAGTCTCCATTTATACAGTGCACCAGAAGTACAAAAGCCAGAGGTGACCAAGAACCTCTAGAAGAGGTTAAAGCTGATGCGCACAATTTCCCTTTTTCAAGAGGGGAGAGGATGACAGAAGGTGGGGACACCAAGGAAAACCCTTCCATGTGCCCTGAATACACAGTATGATTTGAGACTTAGAATTTCTCAAACAGTTGCTTAGTCTGCTGAAAATTGGTATTCATGCTGATGGCTTTCACTGACAGACTGGATGTCTGAGTTGACAGAGGAAGCTTTATTTTCTGATGGTGTCTTGGTCCCTTTGCCTATTGGTCCTCAGACACTGGACACAGGACATGAGGTCGTGTCACACAAGAATATTTCATGACCCTCCTGCAGCATCACTGCTCCCTGTTCTTATACAGTCCTACAGTTCAGGGGGCCAGTGTGTCCTCTGCACTGGGGAAACCCCAACCACAATAAAGGACTCAGTGTTACTGTCTGCAGGTAGCACATCTGCCACTTGCAAATGAAATCAGGAGGTCCTGAGAAGTTAAAAATATTTGCTTCTACTTTGGAGTTTCTCCTCTCAGTTCAGAGCTCTTAGCATCTGATTAGCCATTTAGACATTTTCACCAGCTCAGGGTGTGTTCAGGGCAGAACACCCCTGCACAGCTCACCAGAATTTCTCTGTCTTCTCTAGGACACTCTTCATAAGTGAGAACCTTTTAACTATCATCATTTAGCTGTCATATTTTCTCAGTGTTGGTTTTGAAATTTACATAAGGACAACACAGCACAGAAAACACAAATAGAAAATAATTGTCAATAACTTGTCAAAAGCATACACTTCTAAAAGCCAGAAAGATCATTAGGATTCATTCCCAAATAGAAAAAACCAGGAGTCTGGGTGACAGGCAAGTAGGCAGGAGAGTACTAGTTATGAAATGCAATCTCTGAGCTGACTTGATAACATTTCTTATGTTCAGTATGTACAATATTAATTGGTCCTAAAAAAGTTAACCCAGAGGCAAGAAAAAATCCTGTGTTCGCTCATAATTTCTGCTGTCTTTTTTTCATTTCCCATTGCTGCTGTCACACTTGCCTCTTCCTTACTTGTCATCTTACAATTGACTTATAAGAATTCTTTTTCTATTCTCTGATTAAACATTCACTCCCTCTTCCTCCCCGTACGTATTTAACAGAAATATTTATTTTCCTCATTGTGCTTTTTCTTGTTATTTTTCTTTTTCAATAGTCCATCTTAATCGCAATTGTAGTGAATTCTCCAAAGTGTAGTCTCTGAGATCACAACAGGAATCTCTGTATGAAGAACATGACATAACAATGTCCATTATCACCACTTACCTTTCAGTCAAAGCACCTCTAGCTTGTCCAGAGTCACCCCAGCAGTCATCTTTTCCTGGCTGATTCAGTTGAGTAACAGTCCCACAGAATCTCAGACAAAGCAGAAGCCTGCATGACTAATATCCTCAACCACTTTTATCTCCTTGTCTTTGCTGTTCCACCTCTGTTGGAGCCTGCTAGCATTATAGTTTCTTTACAGAGCAATCTGTAATGTTTCTTCACTGATACTTGTAAGAGTAAGCTGGAATATATCTCAGCTATACCAGATTTCTTCCTTAAAGGTTACAGCCCTCCTTTGCACAGAAAATGGCAGCACAAAACCAAGTCATCAAAGCCATATTTGTCTGAGACTAGATATACATATATAACCAGCATTTATGGGAAACCACTTCTCTGTTTGACTATACATTCTTTCTTTTTAACTAATAGTCATACTATTTACAGGGAATATGGCAGCTTCTATCTCACCATGGCTGAGTTTATTATGTCTACTGACTACACACAAGTCCAATATTTTCCCCTTTTCAGTATGCTTCCCTAAGCAGATTCTACAAATATTTCCTGGAAAGAAGAAAAAAAAGCTGGAGGAGGAAGGAGGGGTGGAACAGGACCAGACCAGCAAGCCAAAGCTATTTTCCAGCAGATGGTGCAACAGGAAACTGAAAACACTTGGCAGTGACAAATGGTTTTCTGAAAGTTAGTTCAGCTAGTTCATCTAAGTTCTTCAGAATCACCCTGCAGCAGCCTAAGAGTTCAGATGTTTTGGTGAAGTCACTTAAGTTATGAAAAAAGCCTTGAGTTACTGCAAGAAGTTCAGGCCATCTGCCCCTCATATGTTTACACATAATCATTCAGGTGCAAACAAGAGCCATTAGCACAGGAAGAATTACATCCCTTGCAAACACATTCAAACTGCCAAAGAGTCAAAAAAACGCAAAGAGAGCTATAAAAGCTAATGTGAAAGGTCAAAGGCAAAAAAGCAATTTCCTTTTTCAGAAGTTTAGGACTACAATCATACAGTCAAACCTCAGCCAAACATCTTGACTGGTTGGTTTTTTTTCAGATAGGATCATTAATCTTTTTTTAAGATCTGAAAGCAGTGAATAGCCCAAGGATCAGCCAACAAACAAGTGAGCAATTAACAACAATTTGAACAAAGTCAGGGGGTGTGATGAGCTTCAAGACTGTGACCATTTCTAGCTCAAGCAGTTTTAAATCAAGAGGTGCAAGGAAACCTCCAGAAAGAGCAATAGGATAGTTTCAGTCTCTTACTGTTACACTGTTGAACAGTATTTTTTCCAAGTGGCTGGAAAATTGTTGTTGCACAGAGAGGCTGCATCTCACACAGAAAAAGATTCCACCTTCTTCTTAGCTGGCTTTGCAGATATCCCAACAAACTAATCTCTTCATTGAAAAGCCAGCACAATTTTATAGTTAGCTGAAGATAAGGAGAAGTAGTCTCAAAATCGCTAATAGAAGCAGAGCTGTCAATTGGCAGCTATAGCACCAGGAAACAGCACTGACAAAAGCACTGCAGAGAAAGCAGCAGCAATGTGTTTAGGGAGCCAACACAGCATGTGAAAGGCTAAATGAAAGAGCAGATAGAAGGTATAAGTGGATGAGAACAAATCTTTTTGAAAAAGCATTTTTCCAATAAATTGTTTGCAACCTGCAAACTGGGAATAGTGAGAGTTTCTCTCTGTGTCTTTCCCCTTTAGCACAATTTCTGCTCTCAGGACTGGGAGATTTCTTTCTGTAAAGGACTGTGCCACTTCACTTCTTTGGGTCATTTCTAACTGGGACAGGTCTCTGCAAGGCCCTCTTTATTACAGCATGTATGTTGATGCCACACAAGTGAAAATATTTAAAAGACAGACTTTCTTCTCTCTCTGCTTTGAGCATCAATCTTAGGGCTGATTAACAAGAGCTGCATTCCTTGATTTGCATTCTGAAGGCACTCAGGAGAAATTGAACACTTAGATGATATTCAGGCAAATGAAGTTATATTTGCAAGAGCTGCCATTTTTGTTGTCATGGAAGGTTTCATGAAAGAAAAGTTGTTATTTTGCAGGCTGCTTTTAAGCCACCAATGACAATAATTTTCAATATTTAGTTCCCAGAAGTAAGATGATATTTGCACTAAAGGATAGACAAGAAGACAGGAAGACACAATTCTAACCAATCCCAGACAAGGGCCCTGCTGTCTGTGGTAACCTCATTTGCCAGTTTCTCTGACTGTACAACTTGAACAGTGGTACTGATGTTGGTAAATCACAGCCTACTGAACAAGAGGGTACTAGAATTAGATGCTACTACATTATAGCATCTAAAATTAAGCATACAATTGATCATTTAAGTTCCAAGTCTTGATTTCAGTGATATCAAAAGACATCTTTTTTATAATTTAATAAGTGGCTTTGGATTTAGATGTAGATCTACTGAATTATCCCTGCATGAGAAGTGAGAATAAATAACAGCTGTTTCTAGTACTGTTAGAGTTCACTAAGGTACAAAAATAAACTACCTTCAAAATAAGTAAGATATCATTGAAAATTATGGAAGGCACAAATATTTTTAAGCTACTGTCAGTTTAGACAATTTGCCACCCTATAATTCAAAATATCATATCCCATATATTAATCATTATATGAACCATGTTATTTATGGATATACTAACTGCCCAGACAACCAAGAGGATATTTTCCTGTTCTCCAAGTAACTGAACTATGTAATATTTGTTTGGCAAGCAGTTTAACCTGAAAGATAGCTAAAAGTAGAGACACTCATTAATTGAGAATACTATTTATATTATATTATTTATAGTAGTAAAAGCTGGGGGTATCTGGGGGTATCTTTGATTTGCATTTGGATATGGGCCAAAGCAATCAGAGCCAATAGCTGCTATGTGAGGCTAAGACCACTCAGCTTGCCTTCTGTTCCCAGAAAGGTGCAAATAAACAAATAATGAAACACTATAAGTTATGCGAACAAAAATCTCAAATATGAGTAAGAGTTAAAACAAACCAATCTAAAAGAGACCTAAAAATTAGGAACAACATGGTTAATTACTGCATCTCATCTTTACAATACTTCCAGCACTGCTTCTTGAAAAAGATTTTGGGAAACAAGGACTTAAAAGGAAATTATGAGAAGACATGTGCAAAGCTGACTGGGTTCTGCATCAATTGAGAGTAGTTTATAACAAAATCTTTTAGCTGGGGTTGTTCATACATCTGTCCTGGATCTGGTACAACTTCATTATCACAAGATATAAAAGTAATAGAGAATAATATATATGTTCCTTCTTGCCTGCCTGCCTGCACAGAAAGGAGGAAAAGCAAAGACAGACCTCTTTGGCTATCAGTTTGTTGCACTGGAGAGAGTGAAAAACGAGGTGAATCAGTGCTCCAGGCTTTCATCTGGGCACATATTCCTACTTCAGGCCACAGGGTTGAAAAGCTTACCACAAATTGAACTACCTTGCAGGAAGGTTTGAGGGTTCCTTTTCCTTCTTCAGGCTTTATAATCATAACAGTTACGACAAAACTGCAGCACAGTGACCTCAGAGACAAACACTTAAGCAGCCCTGCCCAGCCAAAGGACAGATCTATTGAACAATGCTGTGTACACTTAAAAGCCTGCAGTCTTCAGTCATCTCTTATTGTAAGACTAACATGACTTTTTGACCAAATAATACCTTGTTCTCCAAACCCAAAATACACTGCAAAATCTGTATCCAGTTTATTAATTAGTAAAATATTTGCGCTATTTTGTATATTTCATATGTTATTTTTAGAAAAGCGTTTTCAAACAAAGAGGTAAGGATCAGCTCCTTCATCATTCAATTCGAGTCTCATTGTCATTTATCTCTACACTACTTAAAACTTTTCATTCTGTAGGGAAATGTCACTTCAAAACTTCTGTCCTGGAAATAATGGCAGTCTGTACCTCCTTACAACATTTTACTTATAATACTTAAAAATATAAGCCAAACATGTTTTAGAAACACAAAACCTTTAGAATTACTGTATGCAAAAATAATAAAGTATCACTAAAGGAATGCCACTCTTCTCTTGCAATGTAATTTAGAACCTATTTCCATTTCATTAAAGAAATGCTATATTGTTTTCATGAAAAGAAAATAAACATTAGTATTTGCCTTATATTTCATTCAAAACATCTGCATTGCAAAGTTTTCAGAGTTTTACATTTGGAATCACACAACTTAGGGCACTATTTTTGATGAGCAAATCTACAGTAGGGACTTACACGGATCTAAAAGAAATCAGGGAAGCAATCATTCTAAGCATTTTGAAATGCACCAAAATTTTGCAGATTCAAGATAGGGCACAAATTAGTTATTTCATTTTTTCTGTTTTCTTGGCCTCTTATTCTATCATCTGGCCTTTTCTGACTTCCCTTGAGACAAGCATGATTATGTGCTACCACTGCAACAATACTGCTGAACATTAAAAAGACTGTAAGTATGATAATGCAGGTGATTGGAGACTATAAATGGAAGAATTTTCTTATACAGTTAGAAAAAAAAAATTATCAAAGAGGTATTTACCCATGAAATTTGTTCCTCCTATTTTCCTTTTCTCCATTCAAGCCCATAGGGTTGATTGGCACAGGGATTCATTATTACTCCCTTTCTGATAAAAGGCATCATACTACTTGAAGGCAACACAGTATAGTTGGTTTATATCAGGCATAAAGCTGATCTTTTAATTTGACATTTGCAGTGCTGTCCTTATTATCATGTGTGAACAGCCTAAAGAAATCAAATACACCATGTGGGTAATTTTGTGCTTTTCCTTGAAACTCTTTGAAAAGCTTATATGGAAACTGAAGATGGAAATACATGACAGACCTTACTTTGGAGACAGAATCAACTGAGTAATTAAAAACATACATTAAGCACAAACTTCACAGTCAAATCATTAAGGGAAAAGGATTACTTTACTAAGTAACAACAAAATTTGCCTTAAAAATGCAAATATTGTGTTGGATAGATCTCCTTTTGGTATAAATCAAGCAAAATTTTTTGATTGCAATGCAGGTAAAATAAGCTCCCTGGTTAAAAGGAAAAGCCCAATCATACTGTGAGCCAAAGATCCCTGAAGTCCAGGACTTGGCAGTGGATGCTCATGCAGAGTCCCAAAACCTGAACTTGATCTCTTCTGTGGATCTTACTGTCCTCTGAAAGGTCAATAACACAGGAGTTCTGTAATCTAGATAAAGCATCCAGATTTTTATATTGAACAGCTCACTATGAACCTTTCTGTACAATTCTTTAGGTGTTGACAGCATCACATGAGTTGGGTTACACAACACAACATTTACACACAGCATGGGAAAAAACTCCAACTTATTTCAGTCATATAATCATTCTCTAATCACTTCCCCCAGGCTGGACTAAGCTCTCATGCAGTCTCTATTCTGCCACTTCTTTTCAAGCTCAAGGGCCTGACTGTCACATTGAAAGAAAACAGTTTTTCTACCTCACCCTTTTTAAACCTTCTCTGTCAAGTGTACTGTTTCTTCAGATGCTTTATTCTTTCATCCTGGGGAAAATTAAAACCAAAAGAAAATTCAGAAAATGCATTCACCTTCTAATGATATAATGTGGGATTGGGTTTTTTTCTGTATTTAATGCAATAAAATTAACTTTGTAATAATTTTATTGGGCATTTGACAGCTTCAGAGTGATGAGCTGATGTTGTCAGAAAACTGTTCTTAAGAGGCTTGTCTAAGCTGCGGGACCAAAAGAAGGATTCTCTTCGGGGTTGGTGAGAATCCTCACCAGCTATGCACAAAACCAAGATGTAGGTTCCCACCTTTGCCTGTCAAAACAGACATGTGTAAGCAGGTGAAGTAGAGAAATGTGCTCCAGTAAGTCCTCCAGTTTATATTCCTAAAGAAACACAGTCTTTGGCACAACATGGAGAGCTATATGGATAATAATTTTCTAAAATAAATTTCCATAATTTATATGGAAAAAAATCTCTACCATCACTTCGCTCAGTATGAACTGATTTATATGCATGTACACAGAGAAGATTATATTTTTACCTGAATATGATTATTTTCCCTCATCACTCATTTTTTGACTCAGTCACAGTACCAGGATCTTTCAGATCTGGCCCCATACACATTTTTACCCTAATGAGAAATATTATTTGAGGGGTGAATTCCATCACTTTGAACACAGGTTATAATCCTCTCCGAAACATGGAGGAAAACCAAGACAATCACCCAGCTAACAGATCTGTAGAATCAAAGGCAACGAATTCTGTATGTACGCAGAAATATGCCTAAACTGATCTAACTGCAGGATCTAGTGTTAAAAACTAGTGCTTCAATAACCCAGTTCTTTAATATGAGATATTGTTCATTTGATACAATTATCTACTTTTATCCAGATAAAATAATCAATCTACACTTTCAGATAATTTTACTTGAGAGCATTGACATTAGGCAAAATTAAAATAACTGTCAATTAGGGAAGCTGAAACAATCAGCCAAGGAAATAGGAGTTAGGAAATCTTTTCCCAAAAGGCTCATCTCATGGGATGACAGTATCCACAGGCCACAGTTTCTACTCCAGTCAACTCTGTATCAAGCTCTCTGTTAAGCATATCCACTGGAAACACATCCAGGGTTGATTGGAAGATTGCAAGAGGCAGACACCCACTACAGCATCAGGTACACTGTTCTACTGATTAATTGCTCTTGCTTTTAAAAGTTCACATCTATTCTTCAGCTTGTTTATCTTGCCTCAGCCTCTGGCCTTCTTCTAATGGATTTAATACCAAGTTAGGGGAATACACAGATAGACTATAGCAGAGCAGACAGGAAAAAGCAAATAACCAGGAACACTATTTACTTCACTTTGGAGCTTATAGTTCCAGGCTTTCCTCCAAATTATCATCATTAAAAAGAGCCCTACACACAGAGCTACCTTCCACAGTCCCCAAGCCGGCTTACAAAACTTCTACGTTTATTTTCCTGCTGTATTTCTGCTGATGTTTAGTACACTTCTTCCCAGCTCTTGAAAGAAGAATTGCCAATGGAATGACCTAACACAGATCAGTACCTGGTGCTGCTGTCTTTTGCTCATTTCCCAGAGTAGTCTCCCCCTTGAGGAAAAGGTCTCCCTCTCATATTGAGTATGCTCAGGGGCCCAGCTGTGTCTGCACTGCTGTGCTCTGAAAACCTCCCACATCCAACTTGCTGCTCCCAAGCTACTGCAACCCAATCAATAATGCCAGAGTTACAGTCCAAGAGAGATCGAAACTCTGAGGAAGAAAACAACCACAAATTTGCTAGCTTGTCAAAATAAAGTGTCACTGTGACAGTGTAACACAGCCTGTGCCCATCTACAAAGATGTCTTTTGCTATCTTTGATGCTTCAGAGGTTCATGAATTACTGAGATCTTGCTTGCATTACTGAGTTTGATTTGTTTGCTGCCTGACAGGTTAGGAATGGCAGTTCACTGTTATGAAGTGAGCCCTTTAGATCTGCAGAAGGAAGTGAAGTGTCACAGCACTAGCTGTAGTCATGCAAGGAGGTGACTGGAGGAGACTACCCCAGTGACAAATCAAAGCAGCAGTTGTGAAAGAAGCATGGGGAGGCTGCAGGAGGGAACAGTTCATTTGCCACTTCTGTACTAAATAACATGACCTTTACAACCCCATGTGTGTTCTCTTGAGAAAACAGAAAAAGGAGAAACAGCAGAGGGACTCTGCCAGTAGATTTATGCCAGTTTTGGATGCCAGAATAAATGTGCAACCAGAAGGAATTTGGTAAATGATGCATAACTTAAATCTATATGATATGATGGGATATTCCAAGGTGTCAATAAATGAGAGAATTCAGGTGTCAAGATTGTGCATGCTGTGGCTCAGCCAAATCAACTACACTTAACAGTGATGGAGTACTGCACTAAAAAAGCCATACTAGTACTCCAGAGCCAATTCGTGTACATTGACACTACATTATTTTGTAGCTTAGCAATATAATCATAAAGCTTGTAATAAAAAAAAGTAAAACTAAACAAATAAAAGCTACAAAACAAAACAAAAACACAAAAGGAACTATGATACTGAAATATTAAGATATAAGAAAATACCTTAGTGTGTTAAACCAAGGACCAGAAAAATAATTTTGCACGCACTGAACAGCCCTGAATGCATAAATAGAGCTTCCGTATGTTTTGTGACAAAAATGAATCAAAATACAGCATTCCAGCATGCAGAAACCAAGTGCACATTGTTTTTAAAATTCATTAAGAGGCATCTGAGGTATTAACAGTCTCCATGGCAGCTTCTGAACAGGCTGCAAATTAACACTCCCTGACAACTGAGCCCCTTACCTATTTGAATTCTTCATTGACTGGTTGAATTATTAAGAGCTAGAGTTCTATCCTGTCTTCATTTTCCAATTATTCTAATATCTCTTTCTGATCTGTTACTCCTTGACACAAATGGATTAGCACTGCTCTACCTGTCATTCTCCAGACAAGCAGTGGAATCTATTTAAGTGCATAAACACATGCATTATGTCCGTGTGTACACACACACACATAATAAATACATGTATGTTTTAGTAGCACGTTACCAAGATCTACCAGAAGCACTCAAAAGTCAGGAATTGACTCGGATAATAAGAGATTGCAGATCCTCAAAAATGAGTGAAATTTCAGGAACAGGGGTGGGGAATGAGGCTATGAAAAGGACCCACAGCAAAAGGCACACGCTACACTAGGTTTTCCCCCAGAAGGAATATACAATCCCTCAAAACAGAACCAACAAGCAATTAAACTAAGAAGAAAAGGAAAACACACACACAATAATTCTCAGAAATATCTGCACAGCTATGAGATATTCCAAAAGGACTCTGCACAAAGCAGGGACTTGGAACAGAAAATATGAGTCTAAACAGTTAATATTTGGTAAAGCTGTAAGCAGGTGAAGACAAAAGCCTACAATGGGAAGTGTCAGGCATCTTAATAGCCAGCAAAATAAGCACCACCTACAATAAATGAGGGAGGGACAGAACAATAGTACAAATAAATTAACTAGAGCCAAGAAACCTCAAACAAGTGTCTCACTTTGCTGAAAATAACATTCTTTTTACTAACAAGTACAGGATTTTTATATGACATATTGAGAAGTATATTTCTTTGTGATGCTGGTCTATCTCAGAGGTATCATAAGTACAGAACCATGTAATGTGGCTGTTACTATGGAAACAACTCCTTTTCTAAGGAAAATCAGAAGGAATAAGTCAAGTAAAATCTCAAATAATTTCTTGTGACACCGGTCAGACACCTTGTTAAACTGCACCCTTAACTTATTGCATTCCCATTTCTGTCAATTCTTCCCTATCGCTACATGTTTCATACAGAAACAAGCAATACTCATTTTTCCCCCACATTAATTGAAGTAATATATCCTGAGTATGCAGCACAGATTTCTGCACCTCAGCAGTGAATGCAGAACAGTCCAAGATAGGCTCTGAGGATACCATTGCTAAAACATGAGCCTTGTTCACACAAGAATCTATCTCATCAGGGCATAACTTTCCACCTTCCATTCTAACCAAAGAAAAAAAGAGACAAAATAAAACATGATGTAAATTATACAGCAATTTCTTTATTTTTCTTACATAAATAAAAATAATTATATAAAGTTAGACAAGTCACTATAATAAGTGCAACACTCAGGAAAACAGAAAACAAATATGTAGAGAATGAATTGCTGAGGGTCACCACTACAAATTAACTTCTCTCCTAAATGTTTAAGGATGCTATTTGCTCATAACCCCATGACTCTTACTTGTCCCCTCCAAGTACTGTCTCAAATGTCCACAAAGTCTCTCCCTGATAATTAACTGTGAATAAAAGCTATAATGGGTAACTTCTGTTTCTGCAACATTATCTGAGCCTGGTCTACAGACTACCCAATATTCTTCCCTTATTCAATCTACCAACTGATTTTATCAACTCTCCATTTCCAAATCCATTTTTTGTTCAGTAAGGTCAATGCCAGTGTAGATCTGCTCCTTATTGCCTGTATTCAAGTAAGAACAGGCTCATCACACTTCCTGGAAAAAAAAAATGGGGCTACAAATCATTATATGTTTTTTCTTTCTCACTATCACTTAAACACATAAAGGCTTTGTGCTACAAAAGGTGACAATTCGGGGTCATGACAATGCTTGACACAGAAAAGCAAAACAAAATTCAGGGAAATAAAAATAAACTACACGTTTTATGTGGTTCCAGCAATAAAGATATTAAAATCAGTAGACAGGGGCCTGACTGTCCCCTGCCCTACTACATCTGTAAACACCCAGCCCTTACTTTGCATGAATGTAACAGGAGAAATTTAAGCCTGAACTCTACCCACAGCCAATATATTTTACGTTAGCCTTTCATCTCAATGAATGACACCTCACTCAATGCCTCTGTGATGCAGAAAGGGAAAAGATTAAGCAATTACAGGGAATTTCAAATTCACTGCTGTCCCTTTGTTTTGGAAAACAAAGCATGAGCACTGTCTCTTGTCTGAATACTTTTCTTCAGTATAAAGATTATGCTCAGCCAAATGGGAGACACAGACTCACCCCACATGGTTTTGGGGACCAGCTGCAGCACTCAGAGTCTGTTACTGCTCGGTACCTGGAAAATTATTACCTTATATGAGCATCCTATAAAAGAAAAAAAAAAGAACATGGTTGAGAAAATTTGAATAATACATAAGTTGAAAGACATTGTCATCTGCTGGAAACTGCACAAACAGAAAAAGGGGTTTCAGCAATTCATCAAATAAGCTGCTTGCCATGAATTATTCACTTAGTTTTACTACTAAGGCTTCCACGTGCTTCAAGTCGCACAAGTGTGATAGGGAGATAGCAACCTGGGAATCAGGGTTGTGAAGGTCTTGCCTGCTCTAATATTTTCCAAGAGAGGAAATGAAGTTAGAATAATTATATTTTTCTATTTTTATCTTTGCTATTAATCTCTTGGCTGGATTACTGAGGAATGCAGTATCTCTGCTTTGCCCTTTCAATGCCCATTTCCTTTATAAGTCACTAAGGGGAATTCTTCCTTTCAGCTGTACTTTTCCCCTTTGTGAATAGTCTCTAATGATCAGAGAAGTCTAGAAGTGAGCTAAAGAGCCTGTGGATCAGAAGACTTGTCTTCAGGATGGTACCCATATTCATGAAAGCAAGCAATCCAAAGAGAAAAAACTTCAAGAGAAGTTTGATGATAATATTATAAAGAAGGGAGAAAAGAAGAGAGGAAATGAGAGCCACCTAAGGAACAGCATGAAATAACCATTAAGATGCAAACAGCTTAAATGTAGAATCCCTTCTCCTCGAGTTCTTTTTAAATGGAGCTGAAGTTCCAAAACATATCAAGATCATAGAGAAAAAAATCATGTTCTTCTAATAAAAGACACTACTGTGTTTTCTAGATCTCCAGACAGTCAAAAAACCCCCATGTCTGAGAAAATAAAGGTCCTTCCTTAGTCCCTATAGGGCTGCAGAGGGCAGCCTGCATTCTTGAAGAGATCTGCAGGTAAATATGGTCCCCTTAATGCCTGACAACAGCCCAGGAACAAACAGAATGTTCCATTTAGTAAAACATTAATTCCATTTGCTGGAGCTCTAGAAAACAAGCTCAGGGACACACATAGTGAACATCAATCCACCCTCACAGTTTGAGGACAAATGCACTAATATCCAATTGGATTATTCCAACTTGTTTCTTATAGTTGTACACTCTTGAGTCTTCAAAGAAGTCCAAAAACTGAATGGAAATGGATTCTGCCCTCAACAGTTCACCAGATGTGAAGAATTCTGATATATAGTTTAGGGAAGTTGTTTGATATATTTCTCCAAATGGTATTTTACTTCCCTATTTTCCATCTTTCAATCCTACCTGTTGCAGTATAACTTAAAACTAGCAAATGTGTGCAGGATTTTTATTACTTAATAGTTGTAGGATTAATAGTAATGGGTGATGCTTATATTTAATATATGAATGAGGCTGTGATATCCAAGTTAAATAGTTTTAATTCATATTTATTCTATTTGTGAACCTACAAAAACACTTGAACCAGAAAATATTCAAACCAAGATCAGTATTGATTCTGATCCCTGAAAAATGCAGGCATTGTGATAATTAAAAATGAGACATGTCTAAAGAATACTTGCCAATACTGACAGGAAGACAGCTGTCTAGAATCATATGAAAACAAACTATGATGAACAAATATGACATTTTTCTTACATTACTTATAGGATTCAGAGTAAAAACATACCATTGAGAAAAACCTAAAGTACTACTTGCCTGCTACAGCTACTTGGTCTTGAGGGCAGCACTGTGCGAAGGAATTCCATTTGTTTTATATCATAAAAGGATTTATAATAATGTCCTTTTCATTTCTCCTGACAGTTCACTATAAATATATCTCATTCACTTTCAAATGCCACAGCCCACCTGTTGAGAAATGCTACTCTGCTTCTAGAAACTTGCTGGCCACGAGATGGTAAGGACAGCCAGGTTCTCTTGCTTCCACTCTGGGGTGCTCAGGTCTGCTGCTCTGTCCTGTCCTGACAGAGGTACTGCCCATGGCAGAGGATGCTGTCACTGCTGCAGCAATCAGATTCTGGGCCACAGTTTGCATCATCAATCAATAATATCAGTAAGGTGGCAGGTTATCTCTATGGCATAAGTACAAGGTTAATGTTACTATTAACCTTCTCATAAGGACTATATAAGTTTATTTACACAAACATATACAAAAATGTAAGTTTCTATACCCACCTATTTTTAAAAAACAAATGCTAAGAAGCAGTTAGCAAGCTGCCAGTCACTCAAATTGTCCTGCCATGCAGCCACGTCTGGTGTGTGGGGTTTAGGGATGTTTGGAAGTCACTGTGCTTATGGTCCATCTGCTCAAGCAATATCAACAATGTGCCAGGTTTCTAACTGTATTCTTCAGCTACATTGTTTATTGTTCAAGTAGATTGTTTTCCTACCACTCAATACTGATTTGTAAACTGTGTCTCTTTTTAGCATTGTTTTCATGAAAATGAAAGGAAACACAAATGAGTAACAACCTTTTCTTCCTGGTACTGCAGTTTAGGGGAGTGCAGGGGGGAGCCCATTATTGTTGGTTACAGCTAATTTACTGAATAAGAGAAGGCTCTCCATCTAAATTTGAATATGTAAATAATCCAGTCAGAAACACATCTCTCTGCTGTGTATTTAATTTCTACTTGCTATGCTATTCCCCATGCTGCTTTATTCCCCATGCTGCTTTGCATCTCTGTAAGTCTTCAGTTATTATCATTGAATCAGTCACAGAGCGTACATCCTGACTGTCACATGAATCTGCATCAAAGTCACACAAATATTCTCATGCCTATAGTTCAACTTGATTGTTTCTATGGTTATGACAGATATATTAATGCTTTTCCTTAATTATACACCTTGCTATTGACCACTCTGTGAGCCAGCCCCTACATTACACTCTTTACAACAGGGCCTGCTGACATGAAGAACTAATATAGCAATCTATTTTTTCCCCTGAGCTGAGAAAAACTGAAGGCTTGAAGAAACTGTACAATAAAAGTCAATGCAGCCACAGATAGCTATGGACACTGATTTAAAGGAGGCAGTAACATGAGACCTATACTACTGTATGCAACATTTTGTGAGATAAGTGTTTTGATAAGCATGCTTCTGGTTTTAAGCCATTTAATCACCATATCAAACTTCCTGTGGATTTTGCTACATGTCACATGACGCTGTACCCTATTCCTATAGTTGGCACAACAGTAGCTGTTTTCTCTCAGACCTGTTGCATTTTATGCAAACTGCAGCTCTTCAGCAAAAAACATGTGTCTGTTTGGAGAGTTAATAACAATATCCTGCTAATGTCACAGAGGTTTATGCTGCTCCAAACCTAGCTAGCACCATTATCTCATTGTTTACCTAGCATGACTCACAGAGGTTACATCAAGTAATCAGCATAACTCTTACACAATGGCCAAGCTCTTAAGATTCCTTGCTATGATCATCACAGTGCACAACATCAGCATCCGATTCATTCAGCATGTCAATTCAACACAATTATTTTACACCAGGTGCCATCAGCATCTATTCATTGTGACACAGTACATTTTAGAAGAAAACCTTTCTTTAAGAAAAAGAATGGAAGCTCAGAGAAAGAGGGATTTCCACACTATTTCATCTGCCACAGCTCACTAGGCAGTGTGGCACCATCACCCTCCTTACTGAGGCCAATGCACTAACAAAACAGAGGACTGTGCTTCTGATCTTCATCCATGCACTTCTACCCCCAGTCTCCAGAATCTTTTGGGAGCAGGTGGTTAGTACCAACTGCTGGTTCTTACAGCTCATTACAGCACCCATTTCTGCACCAAGACACGTCATTCAGAACAGCATTGCAAAGAACAGGACCGTAAGTGAAATACCATCCCCTCCTCTTTATTGTACAAACTGAATGCTGTGGAGACCCAAGACATTTCCATCTCTTCATCCCTCTGCAGTAATACCACCGTAGATTATACAGACAAACCAAAAAACCAGATGGATCTAACTTTACACCTACTGAAGTCTGCACAGAGCCCTGAGACAGCTTGGTCTGCCTGTGGAGGCACAGGCAGCAGGGAAAGGTATTAAGAATGTAGAATTGTGACGTGAACAGGATGCACATGCACACCATTTACTTGTGAGCAGACCGAGTCCAGAACAGAAAACCTCACTACAAAAAGAGTATTTTAAAGCACAAAGACTGGGGATAACATTGGGGGTGGGGGAGAGGAGATCAATTTCCATGATGGGACACATGTGAGAAAAGGAGAGAAATATGTTGGACAAATACTCCAAGTATTGCAGTAGAGTCCTGCAGAGCAAATAAGACGCTACACCCATTGGAATGGCAGAGAGAAGCACTAAATAAGAACAACCTCTAATTCAGTAAAAGCAAAACATAAAGGAGGGATAGCCTACAAGTTAAAATAATGATAAATAGCATCTTAGACTTCCCCTTTTCCCCAAAGCACATCAGACAGGACAATCTAGCAGGGAAGGTGTGGGCTGAAGCACAGGGACTGCTTAGCAAAGCACACAGTAGTGAGGGGCAGGAACACAGGGATCATCATGTTCAATTCAAAAGGATAAGAAGAACTCAGAAAAACAGAACTAATTACTTAAACTGGAGTCTTGCCTGCTATAAAACCTTCAAGAGGTAGAACATCAGGTACAAAAGAAGACTGGGAAGATCACATATTGGAGTTCTGAGAGCACAAAAAGGAAATGCACCACAGAGAAAGAAAGTAAAGCCACACAAGGGGCTAAGCTAAATAACAAGAAGTTGCAAGTGAATTAAGAACATGAGGTCAGCAAAGGAGACAGTATAACAGTCCTCTAAGAGGTAGGAACTATAATTTATTCACAAGAAGGGGAGGAAAGGCAGTAATTCAAAGTGTGCTAGAGCCAAGAATCTAAGTGTGAGGATCAAAAACCATTCTGTCAAAGGAACTTGAAAGAGAAATAGCACACCAGGTCAAAACATTAGAATGGGGCAAATTACTTGGAAAAGACCAACTAGAACATCACTGGGTTTAACCAAAACCTCAGCTGTAACACAAAGATGCAAAGCAAGTCATGATGGGGATGAGATTTAAATCAAAGTTGTAAATAAAATTTTACGTTCCTAATGGGAAAAAAAGAGAAAAATAAAAAATAAACTATACATAAGTAGCGCAATGAAGGTCGGTGGTCAACAGGAAGCATTTTGCATTATTAAAAGAATTAACTAAAAAAAAAAAAGATGACAGCAAAATGCCAAATCTCTGGGGTAAAGAATATATGGTAAAGCTAAAGTTTCCACCAACTACTGCAGTGTTATATGAGTAGTGAAGAGAAACATGCAATGGCATGACATTTTAAATCATGACCAAAGTCAGGACAGTAAAATGGCCTGAAAATCCAGTCATGGCATCTCTCTGGTATGCAGAAATCTAACACAGTTGGATCCCTCCAGTAATCCTAAACTGTGACCAGATATTCTATAGGAATTCTGGTTCCGGTATGGAATTACAGACTCAGGTCCCTGTGGCTTGATCCATACTTCAATAACGTATTTATTAATGTCCCATCTGCCAAAAGAATCCTTCTACCAGCTTTCCTTTATTTTTAACAAATAAAGCATATAACATCCCCCATGCTTTCATGCCTACCAATAGGAAAAAAATCTGGAAAGGGTTCTTATAGACAAACTAAGTGGCATAATGATTCTATGAGCACTTGCTCATTAAACACTCCTTAGCTCCTCAGGAAAACTCAAGTGTCTTTCAAGCAACAGAAATCCAAATAATAATAATAAATACTTTTTTTCCTCACAAATCTACATTCATAACTAAAATAAGATAATATTATTGAATATTTTGGTATATATTCACAGAGTCACACCCACAAAGAAACCTATCACCTTCCTGATTTAGAAGCCAACTGATTTTGCATAGGATAAAATAAATAAAGACTTAGAAATAAAATGGTGAATCGTTCAATTAGTTTTAGCTTTCCAATGCAGCAGCTAAGGGAAATTCTGATCAATACAGCAAGCATGCAGCTTCCTAAACAAAAAGCACATTTCATACAAAGCTGAACATTTTTCTCCTTGTCACACAGAATTATCTTAATTATTGTTTCAAGGAACAGCTTTACATAGAATCATCTAGGAGTCCAAAATGCTGCTCAGAAACTCATCACTGGAATATTTATGATTTTTTTCTTCCTAACATCTTGGGCTTGTTTGATATGCTTGCCATTTCTCTCTGACAGGGAGGTCGATTAAATCACATTTATATTGTAAACGTATGCATTGCTTTTTACCCTAGGCGGTGGATGAAGAGATACAGAGCCCCATGGGAAACGTGAGCCAATCCACTTTCATATTGCAAACTTCTGCTGCTCCGAAGAAATGAATGGTTGCCAGGGAGAGCTGGGAATTACTCGAGGATGCAAAATGTTATTTTAGAATCCTTTTGAGAGAGATTTTTTTTCTCCCCCACCTCACCATTTTCACATCTCCTGCTAATGCAGCTCACATCAGTTTCTATGAAAACACTGAAGGAATGCACTTCACCAGCATTCTTCAGAGGATCTGTATAAATCAGGCTTTAACTCTGCCTCCATAAAGCAGGCCATTTCTTTACTTTCAAAGGGAGAAGGGAGAAAGGATTTGTAACATTTTCCAAAGCATTATGTCTGCCAAAGATCATTTGAGATGAGGAAGGTCACCACACGTTTTTGAACTAAAAGAAAGTGCTAAAAACAGGGAGGGTAAAGGTCATTGCTTCGGGCCATGAAAAAATGAGGCTGCAGTATCATTAACCTAACAGAACTAATTAGGAAACATTCAGCTTTTATAAATTATGCAAAGCACTCCATTTACACTTTTTCAGATTTTAACCATAACAGAGATAATTAGGAAACATTTACAGCAACAGTGTAACCTAATAAAGCAACCCTTTCATATCAGGATACCTTCCTACTAATACCTGCATATCTACAACAGTCAGAAATAGGTATTATTATCTGAAAAACCTTTATAGAAATCATTTCATTTGTGACCACAGACCAACATAATCATGTTGGTATTTCCCCTTCACTTGAGGCAATAGCAGAAGTCAATCAACCTAGCTAAGTAAATAACTGACTCTTTGTAGTTCTGAGGGCTTCTTGCTAGTTTAATTATAAGAGAAAATTAGTTTGTGTGATTTAACCTTAAGAATATAAACCTTGCCATTCAGGAATTATGTAAACTCAGGGTCAAATCCTACAGTGGAGTCCACTCCCACTTAGAACCCCTGAAAAACTGGAGAGATTTGACATTTTAGTATTAAATTTAACAGCATGAAGTACTCTGAAATATCAGCTTGGTTCTCTGATTAATTTTTACAGGACTTACATTGGCTAAGTGTTTTTAAAATTATGCTCTAATGAAAAATCCTGAAATTAGGAATGCTCAGCAAATAATGACTTCTTTTGCAGATACAAAAATATTCAAGTTTTTTATCTCCATGCATCCTGTGTTTGTTTTCAAAACATAGTTTGTAAAGCTAATCAGATCATTTTCCTCCTCCCAGGGAGAAAGAGACCAAGAACAAAATATAAAACATGGTGAAAAAGAATGGGGGCTGAAATCAAACTGGGGAGGGATGGGTTAGGGGTGGAATTGGATAAGAGGAAAGGGGAGGTAAGGAAAGAAGTCTCATGAAAGTCTAAATTATAAGAATTCAACCACCTCTAGTATTTCAAGAGGTTAAGGAGATAAACAAATACATTCCTCCCTTCAGACCTTCTACTTGTAATGCTCTAAAGGGTGACTTAGAGTGAGACTTAAAGGAGTCAGTGGAAAGATTCCCTGCACTCATCTTTAGATGTTCTGTATGAAATACAGCCTGATTTGGCTATAAGGTTTTGATGACAACACAAAAGACTTAACATATAATCATAGAAATTCAGCTTGTGAGCTGGGGGAGATAAAGTCCAAGGATGAATTTTGGCATACTACAGCTTTCAGAAAAAGTGCAGAACATAACTCAGTGAGTTTTCTTGTCTATCATCCATCATGCTTCCTCCCATGAACTGCACAATGAAAACATATACCATATGACTAGAACATCCACATACATTTCTGATATTTTCCCTCTTCACTAAAAATTAAGTTTTCACAAAAATATTTGGAAAACTTCGATGCTTCTACTACTGACATAACTCTAATACTGACCAGCTCTACAGAAAAATAACTCTGGAAACCTCTTTACAATATCACTGTATAAATCTGCTGCCATGAATCAGATTTAAACCAACATAGCTTTTCTCCATCACCCATGTTTATCTAGTTGTAGCAAAGTCCTCACATTCCAGTGCTCCGGTCTCAAAGCAGTGGATCAGCCCCTCAGCCAGGTACACTGCACTCCTTGATGCATGGGGGAGTTTGCTCAAGTGGTGTGTATAAAAACCAGCCAACATTGAACAATATCTAAGGAGTTTTAAGCCAAACATGAACATTTTCCTTACTAGAACTGTCAACTCTCTAATATTTATATTGGTTTGTATTTATTGTTGTAATTCTATTTATACAAAGTACTGCCGGTGTATGAATCTCTTGCTGTTCATACATTAGAGTTTTGTTCATGATTTTACATAGTTTAGCACTACTTGTACCATAAATGACAGGACAGCAAGAATTTACACTAGCTCATGAAAAACTGTTAAAAGTACACCACAATCAAAATCTACAACAGTATAATTCAGTGTAGTCTGATACTTTTAGTGACATTAGCCCTAAGCAGAAAACAAGAAAACACGAGATTATATCTTTGGTTCTGCCACTCATCTGCTATGTAACCATGGTAAAATAATGATGGCTGCCTACTTCCATTTCTCCTCCTCTTCGCTTCTTAGGTGCATTAGGCAATAATTATTAGGCAATAAGTTTGCTCGAGGGTAATAGGTACAAGCATAATCCTATAATATTACCAAAAGACAACATGGGCCTTGAAAGATTAATTACGTTTCATATTTCTATGCTTTTGATTACATGACTGGAAATTTTCAGCTGAAGACTCACTTACCTGGTGAGTCATGACAGCATTGCACAGACTGACAGCTATACTGGACATCAGGATGTGCAGTAATAGATCTCTGGTACAATTTAGCCAAACTTACTGCAACTATGGTTTAAAAGACAGCCAAGATATTGAAACAAAACACAGAATAAAAAAGAAGCTGTGACAAGTGTTTCATTTTTACTTCCATTTACACTTAACAAAAGACACCTTCCACAGTTGGTATTGAATGCCAGAAAGAAGCATTGCTCCATTTCATAAACAGAGAATTCCAGCAGAGCTGCCGGAGTTGCTGAGTGAACTTTGAGAGCTTCATTATCTTGGGGCTACCATTAAGGCTGAAAGCACAAATTTTTCCATATTATATCCAAATTTACCTTTCTGTAAACTGCAAAGAGATGGAAAAACAAAATAATATTGCAGCTTTGCAAATGGCACACCTTGAAAGCTCAGCTCCAACAGCCACATCTGTGGCTTCAGCCACTCAGCAGAGCCCTACCTACAGATTTTTCAGCTGTTCTCAGATCACCCAAGGGCACTGCTGTGGCTACAGCAGAAATGCTCTGTGTCAATTAATGTGATCTCTCATTGCATCCAAATCCCATCCATGTTTCAGTCCTGATATGATGTGTCATTTGTTTGTTCTTCTCTTGTCTCGTATTCCTTTAAGAGCAGGTGGCTGAGCAAGTTCTCCCTGAACAGCTAACTTTTTCAACTTTAACAACCTACTGCTGTCCCAGGCTTACAGAGACACATAATCCAACCTTACCATCCCATGGCTATTCAGTAATAGAGAGAAATTCCCTCAGCAACTTCTTCATAATATTTAGAAGAACTCTGAAGTTGAAATTTTCTCAAATCTTCCAACACCATCAGTGGTCTTGAAATAATCTTCTCTAAATTCTACAAGAACTCTGTAGCCAGGACCCAAGTTTCATGAATCTAAGCCCATTACCCTAGCTGTTATCATCTTGAGAAAATGTCTTTTTTTAATAATGCAAATTGATAAATTTTTTTTTCAGCCTCAAAAAGCTGAAGACTCAAAACAGTCTTTAAGTAACCCTCCCTTCATTCAAGAGTTCACCTAATAATTCTTTTTCTCTTGAATTCCATATAAGCATAACTATATGAATGAGAAACATTTGCCCACATAAATAAAAGCTGCCTTGCCTGGTCCCTCATTAGTACAACCTGTCCTTTGTTTTCAGCTTCTGGGTGAGAGGAACAGATACACACTGTATTCATTAGAGTCCTCATTATGACTCTCACTACAAGAACAAGACACCCTAATTGTAAGACAGATGAGAAAGACAGCGGCATCCTGTAGTACTGTGACCTTTCCAACACTTCGTATTTTGACTTGCTGACCATTCCATCTGCTTGTTGCACACTGCAGGGAAGAACAGGATAGTCATGCATGACCGCAGCTGGGAGGGAAGTTAACCCTTTACTGTAAACCAATGTAATCTCACTACAAGCTTTAGTTCAGTCCTGTCTCGAGTCCTGCTAAACTGCCAGGGCTTACCCTGCATTTCTGTTAACAGAGGCAATACACATTTCTATTGCATCTCTGAGATCACACTCACAGAGCAAGCTTCTTTTGTGAAAAAGCAATGATGGATTACTATTCCGGGCAACCCTTTACAAAAAGTGACAAATCACTTTTAATTCCTTGGATATTCATTATCATAACACTAATCCATCTGGCATTAAGGAAGGGATAATATTCAGGCCTGTATTCTTTCCTTTGCAATTTAGTACAAGTCTTGAATAGCTTTTGAGATCTTATTATCAGAGATTCCCCAGGTACTTTCATATCACACAAAATACTCCAAAATATTACTGGGACTAATGTCTCAGAATTTTTGTAACTTGACTTGAATATTACAGCGTGAAGTTCTTCAGATAAGACTTGGCCTTTCCAACAGCAGTGGCACTTGGTAACATCATTACTCCCCATTGACTCTAAAAACTGTCAAAATTCCTTGCTGAGCATAAATGTTTGCAAAACTAAAGAAAATAAAAGCCTGAAGCAATAGTCCATACCAGGGGAAATGGGACAGACTGAATCTCTCCAAGTAGACCTGCAGACCCCAATAGCACCTTCCAGCACCTAAAGGTGGTCTAGAAAAATGCCAGAGAGGGATTTCAGAAAAGGGCACATTAAATAAGAGAGAAGGACCTTAAAGCATAAGAGGGCAAGTTTAGATCAAGTGCTAGAAAGAAATGCTTCACCATGTGGATTGTGGGGCACTGGGAGAGGTTGCCCCAAAAAGCTGTGAATGTCCTACTCCTGCAAGTATTCAAGGGCAACTTGGATGAACATCCTCCTGGTCTAGTGGAAGGTGCCTCTAAGGTCCCTTCCAATTGAAATCATTCTCTGTAGGAAGTCATAATATTAAGGCACAAGCTGTGACAAACACTACTCCAAAAATGACCAGAAATATATATATAGATAAAAACATACATATCTTTAAATAAAACTTCAATTTCTTTTAAGATGATGAAGGAAGAACTATGGTAAAATATTACAGATCCAAGATCTACATCCATGTCTTCTTCCCCTGAAGACTGACTGAGCCATGGAAGCAATCTGAAAAGGGTAAACCTCCCCGAGATGTGGCCAAGGGCCAAGGAAGGAGGTGGGTTACAGAATTGTAGGAACAGTTTCAAGGCAACAGTCCAGACTAGAAACAGGAAAAAAAAATACAGCAGAGAAGAAGGTGTCAGATATTTAAAAGAGCAACAAAATGAATAAAAGAGCAATGAATGGAATCAAATTTTCCACAAAATCAAACAGGCAGTCAGCAGAGGGCTGAAAGAATGAGCAGGAGTTGGTTACAGCAGCACAGAAGTTATGCTAAGAAACAGAAAGGGTAGCAGAGCTACAGGAAAGCAATTGAATTTGAGATACTGAATTTAAGACAGCAGTGGTTCAACAGAATATATAAAATACATAGTCAAAACACAAAACTGCTAAAGTGTTACAAGGAGGTCCAGAGGAATATATAAAGCAGGGAATATCAAAGTTAAAATGCTACCTGTTCAAGTGCACATCTAAGAGTACACATATCCACATGGGAAATCTGATGGAAATTTGATTGCCAAAATCACCCAACAAAAACCCAAAGCAAAATCCAACAATAGCAAAAATACAGCATCAAAAAATGGGCAACAGCCTGGTATTCTGGCTTCTTAAAGTTTGATAAAGCTACACCTTTCTAATTGCTCTTTCCCCAAATACTATTCAGTATGTAAATAATCCTAGTCATGAGGAATTAATAATTCATAAATCATGAAGTTAAAATTAATTCTCCCATGTCTGATTTTCTTTAAAAAACACATTATACACAGTGGAAATGAAAATGGCTCAAGCTGTTTCACACTGACTAAATGTATTCATGTTTTCTATAGAGGACTCTTTGTATGAGAACTGTTAAGTCTTATTAATATTATTATTTAATAAGATTAGTAAAAATTAAACTCCATCATTTAAAAACCCAAGAAACATGCTTCCCTTTGTTTACAGGTAATTAGGTAATTTTAAACCCGCAGACAGAGAAAGAAATTAATTAATGGGGGAGGAGGGGATACAATGACTAGAGAGAAGCTGATTGGTACTGTATGAGAACTAAGGCACACTGCTGTTTCATATATTCCAGTTACATAGCAGTATCTAAAGTACAGAGAATTTGAAATGCACAGAAATTTGCAATGCATTAATCACCTTTCCTGTGAAATAAACCATTTAAATCCTTATTACAAATGAGGAAATGGACAGATTGTAAGATTTTCACAGAGATTTTTCATGTGCATTTATAAAACAATACCGTGAGTCAGTGATGTATCCAGTGCTGGAGTGCAGAAACTCCTGGCATTGAAATAAGATGCAGAGTAGTATTTGCAACTATCTAAGGGATAAGTCCTCATGTTGGACATTTTGTTTCTCAAAAAAGTCTTTGATATGCAACCAGTGTTGGAGTATGTGACTTACTGATGCTCAACATGCAGGAAGTTAAATGTATATGTAACTGCTGAGGGCCTCATGCTGCTTACCCCTAAATCACAGAATGGATTCAACATAAGATTTTGTACTTAACCACAATCTGCAAAAGGAGCCTCCAAATTACCCAAATCAGCTACTCCAACACATGCTAAGAAATAGACACACTGAGGGCTGCAGGACAAATGGACAGAACCAATCACAAGCAGAACACACTTCTGTAGTAAGGGTTTGGCAAATACATTAAACACGTGGAAAAGTCACTGAGCTGAAAAAACTGAGTGCCCAAGAAACAATTTTATACCATTCTGAGATAAAGGACTGCAATCATTCATTAGTAACAGCACAGCCATTTATGTACTCATGACTCAGACTGTGTGAAGACCAGATTCCTTCAACACAAACTCCAATTCAGAGAGGCATTTAACCATGTACTTAACACTAAGTGCACACACATGCCAATTCTTATTCATCAAAAGGTCACATGTACACTTCAAGGCGACAGAGGATGGAATACTTTGGCATTTGACCAGGGTGACCAGCCTGGTCCAGCTCTCTCTATTCCAGTTTGTTGCAGCTTGGCAGCCAAGCAGGGCAGGGCCTGCCCTGCACGGGGAGCCGGGGCAGTTGTGCCCAGACCCCTCCCATTTCTCACCTATAATTTTGCTATACTGTACTGAAAGAGTCCTCTCATTAATATGCTTTGTGGGTCAAAGTACAAACAAATATTTTCAACTTGTCCATCACCTGAGTCTTGTAAAGGGAAATCCCTTTCATTCCCTGCAAGAGGCTCTGAGGCAGAGATAGACATTCTTCACCTCTCAGTAATGTGGGGCACACTTGATTTACTCACTGAGTAATGGCCTTGATTCTCGTGTATATGAGCAGCAACTCCTGATCACTGAAAGGTGACTCCTGAGCCTTCAATCTTCACACTGGTTTGTGGGTTGCAGGTTTTGGCTTGGGATTTTTGGTTTCGATTCTTGGTTTGGTTTTTACTGGGTTTTGGGGTTTTGTTTTGGTTTGCATTTTGCTTCCTTTTTCAATACATTTGGTTTGGTGTGGGGGAGGTAACCAAAAGGAAACAGAAAAATATCCCAGGACTTCAGCCCTCAGACATTATTCTCTCATTTTATAAACACAAACAAGCATTGATTAAGTTGTTCCTGAAACTGAACTTCTGAAGTTAACCAACATTAAAGTCTGTTACTAACATATTTGAACAAGATACCAATAGTTCACTGAAAATTCCATTTCAAGTACAGTGTGAAAGGGTGATAAGTTATGTGAAAGTACACCCCTACAGAACATCCAGATGTGGTCAAATTGAACATAAAACCAATGATTATAACTCGTTAGGTTGACATTGAAAGTCTGTGATAGCAATAGATTAGAGTACAAAGCCATGTGACTGCCCAAATTATGTGACAGACACCAGGGTGCAGAGCATAAGCCGCATAACTTGATAACAGTCAAAAATACATCCTTCTTCCATTCTTAGCTTAGTGAAGCAAAAAAAAATCTTAAGAAATAAAATGGATGTGCATCATATCTTGATACTGTGTGTCATACAGTGCCTTTCATGTAATACTTCCCTATTTACCACCATTAACGTGCCATTTGTGCTAGATCATCTTCAGTCAAGAAAATAAATGTCAGGCTATTCTTGAAAGACCTCTACGTTCTTGTTTTGAAATACCAATCGATCACACTGATTTAAAGAAATACCAGTATAGTCATATTATCTTGAAAATTCATTTTTAGTCTTTCTACCTCTACTATCTTAATTCAACTCTATTACCGTGTTTGTCTCAGTAAGAGAAAACTTACTGGTACAAAATCAGAAATGTAATATTCAAACACAGTCAAATAGTACAGGATTACAAATCCAATCTCAGCTATGGTAGAAACACAAACACAGCAGATTTGCAGCATTTTTTAAAAAGATTCTGCTGTATCAGTACTATAAACATAACAGTGTCTGTAAAAAAAACAAACAAATCAGAAGCATCTAGAACATGGTGTATAATTTTTAAGAGAGTGTTTGCTAGCTCCCTAATCCAGAAGGCATTTTTGGAATTTTCATTAGACATTACAGTTTAGGCATGGCCACCTTCTTTTCTAAGGCAACCAAGAGATGCTCTCTCTACTTAACACCTCCAGTGCTGATAGACTGCTCACTGATCTCCTGGCACCATAGTTCCCAAGAGGGACTACGTTCAAATGAAGCGGTATCTGAGGATTCTCACCACAGCTATTATTTCCTAGGTGTACCTGGTGGAAGTCTATCAGCATTAGAAAAGTTAATTAGTCAAGTGAGAGCTGGAATCTCACCAGGCTAATTTTTGCTGTCAGGGATAATGATAGATTTTTCAAGCCTTAAACCAACAATTGGTGCAAAAGATCAACTCACTAATGATTGTCAATTAGTCGTGTGACTGTTGACTTCATTTTTCTGCCTTTGAAAAACATGTCATCCTCATTCAACAACAGCCCACGCCACCTGTATTTTGCAGCTGTGAAAATACAGATATTCCAAATGAATCCCCAGAGACACCAGAGCCAAATGTTTTTCAGTAAACAGTAAAAGCCTTATCATTGTAGTGTTATTAACTATGTTAATTTGTCTAGCAAAGCACAGTGCAGCATTCAAAACTGCAGAATAACACAAACATTTCTGACAATAAACTAAGTCATTCATTGTATTTGCTTATCACTATCTTCACACAGGAACAAAAAACAAGATTCCAGTTAGAAAACTGAAGGTTCCCTCTCAAAGCACTGTCATCTTCAACAGACATGACTGTATCAAGATAGAGAGTTTGCATGTTCAGGTACATAATCTATAATTGTTGCAGCAGCAGAAGGGGTGGAGAGGTTCTATAAAAGAGAGTAACACTTTCCAGAAAGCAATTCAGGTAAGAGACATTTATCTTCAACCCAACTGAACACAGCCTGTACTTTAGCAAGTATTTCCTTTCACATGAAAGAGCACACTTCAGTGAAAGATCTCAAAGCATCACCTCACTGTATAATCTCAGCAACCACAGCCCAGGAAGTAATGGGAACTTCTTGAAGTCTTCCTAATAAATAAGCACGTGCTTATCCAAAGTAAATAGAAGGCTCTACTCCCACAGCAAATTCTCAAATTGGTGTGAAGTTTTCCCCTCATACTAATTCAAGGTGGGCCTCAGACTGAGTTGTTTGATAGAATAGCTCTGCCTCCACTCCACCCCTGCCACTCCCACATGATTAGCAGAAGCCTCAAGTAGTCCTAACAAGCGCAATACTTTTAGCAAAATCTCTGCTATTAGAAATCCAGTCAGAATCAAACTGGACTTTCACCCTTCTTTCACATTTATTAGTGTAGGTTATTAGCAATATAGACACAGAAATAACACCCCAGCATTTAACTGACAATGTTGAACACTGAAAACTTGGTTTTATGTGCAAAAAAACACACTATGGAGCCAGGTTCATGCAGAGAACTGTACAAACCCTCCTTGATTCCTGATCCTTTTAGCCTTTCATCATCCCACCAGGCCCCCAATAAAAAATCTCAACTACAAGTAGTTTAGCACCCTTTACCAAGTTTTTTAGCCTTGCATGGCAAGATCATTCATTTCACATAAAAAAGAACGTGTTCTCTTCCATCTCTCTCCAGCTGTTACTGATGGATAGAGAAGGTCTGGCTGTGTCCTAAAAGCCTTCTACACTGGCTTTCATGGTCACAACCACTCTGCCTCAGCCCTTGTTACTTGAAAAAGGAACAAAAAATGCAAGGATCAGCCCCTGAAGACACAGTATGAGGCTGACACATCTATTTCCCAGATCTTACAGATAGGGGAAGGGACTGCAGGAGGACCAGTGAGACAAAGCCTTAGTGAACAGACACACACACCACACTTAGAAGATGAAGCTCTGAAGGTTATTATAATATATTGCAACATGCCTCTCAGAAGATTTACAGAGACTGCTATCCAGGCTCTACAGAAAGGCAAATATCAATACATGCACAGATCTAACAGGTCTTCCTGAGCTATCTGGAGGAAATTACTTTCCATTATTTTGGAAAGAAGATAGTTCTAAGAAATCTGTTAAAATAAGATCCCTGTGATCTCATTCAAAGACTAAAAATTGATAAATGCTTTCACTGTATTCTAGATATAAAAAAAAGGCCTTGGGAAGCTCAGCAACCAGTTAAGTTCCCCTCATATATCAGTGGTGCTGAGAGGAACTAAGTTGTAACACTAATTTATTTACCATTAAAAACTAACTAATTTATATACATAGAAAAGTGGTTTAGGGCTTATTTTAATAGTTCAATCAGAAGTTCAATTACCACTCAAGTGTTAGGAACTCATTGAAAAAAGATTTTTAAAACTATCCCAGACAATAATAATAATAAAATGTTACTCAGATGCTGGAAAAGGGTGTACTTTTAGCAAATTTAATAATTTTAAATATGCCAGATTTCTCATAAAACTCCATCTGAGTTTTAAGGTCACAACCTAAGCATATCACACACTAAAAAGCCTTCCTTGTAGAGCCACACCAGTCTCAGTGTGTGCTCCTTCTGCTAAAGGGTTTCTTTAATGGCTGCTACTTCCCACTGTCCTTCCTACATATCACAATTGTCTTTCATCCACATTTGTCTCTTCTCCTCTCCTTATGTGTTCATCTGTTCCTTCTATCAGTGGTCTTCAGCTTTTTCCATCTATCTTAAGCCCCTGCTCCAAAGAAAGCAAATGCTAAAGTTTCAGCAATTCAGAATTATGGAGTACCTGATACTCTGAGTAAAAGCTAAAATTTATAAAAGGAAAAAAAGGTGTTCATCTCAATACATAAAACCTGGCATGAGATAACTCCCTCTGAGAAGCTGTGGGCACTCTATGCCATGCATAAGAACATCTAGGAAAAAGAAGAGGTCATCTTAAAGTATAATGCTTGATTCTACCTTTATTGATAACTACTAAGATTCATTCAGAATCAAAGCCTAGATATACAAAATTCATCAAGATATATCATCTCCAAATTATAAGATTTGGAGCTTGGTATTTGATGAGCAGTTTTTGAGCCTCTCCAAATTGCAAGTTTCCCATCAGAAAGGGTTAGGCCTATTTACTTATTTAGTAACAGCAGCTGAATGGATGGTGCAATTTCCTGATTCTGACAGCTGGCACACATAAAAAAACAACAAAACCCATGACAGATCTAATAAAAATCTCAAGAAGTGATACTGCCCCCTCTTACAAAAAGGCTATGAAGGCCAACTCTCCAAAGATGTTGAAAAGACACTGCTCAGTCAGACTGGGAGCTGTGAGTATTTACCAATTCCAAAAGAAAAAAAACCCCAAAACACAAAGTACCCAGGTCCCATCACATATCATGGTCTAGTAATTAATGTACTCTATTTCTGTATGAATCATCACAAGGAAAGCTGATGCTAAAGCAACTTTTTAATTATAATTTTCCTAATTTCCCACATGGAAAAACAACTTTCAGTGATCTTAAAATTAGTATTCAGAATTCGCAGACTGGAGTCTAACTTCTTCTAATTCAGGTCCTAACTTGAGAGCAAAACAGGGAGAACCTTCTACCTGGTACTGCATTCTGTTCACCAGAATTCCCATGTTGATTATTTCCACCAATTTTCATTTTATTATTTATTTTTTAGAAAGCACACTCCTGGGAGTGGAGACTGCATTCTGATTTATGTCCACATGAAAAAACATGATTCCATCTTAGCTAGGGATTTCCGTCCTGCTTGAGGACTGAAACGAAGTAACCTCATTTGTATTTTTAAAAGCAGGCAAACACAGCAAGCTGACCAGTAAATGTAGCAATGCCAGTTCAGTTTTTAACTTCCATAGCTATATTTCAGGAACAGGGAATGCTGTAATGAAGCTTTGTTGGTTTTTTTTGTTGTTTGTTTGTTTTTTGGGGTTTTTTTGGTTTTTTTTTGTTTTTGTTTTTTTTATTGTAGATTAAATCTGGAGCTAGGGTAGACAACACATCATATGGGAAGAGGGAGAAAAAAACTTCATGCCACTGGATTCTGTCTCAGCGGGGGCCGAGAGCTTGACTGTTCTTTGGTTATTGCTATGCTGAGTGCTAAGATGGCTGTTAAATATTTTATCAGCCAAGACTAAAAGCAAGAAATGTGCTGAAAACAAGAGTTGAATGATCTCTGTTTTGAGTCTCACATTGTGTAGATACACAAGCAGGTTTTCTTTCCTTTTTTTTTTCCTCCCCGGCTTCTTCTATTTTCATTTCTCTCAAATGCCTGCCCCCAAAGCAGCTACTCTGAGGGTTTTCTTTTCCACAGCAGCAGCTGTGGTACAGCACACGTTATCAGGGCTGACAGTTAACCGAAGTAAACATAAGGACACAGCAGCATTAGAGTTGTCAGTCTGAAAAGAGAATTTCGTTGTAATTCTCTGCGTGAGGTCTCGGAACAGCCGATGGCTGAATTAAGAACAGTGCTTTTGCAGATTTTATGGGACTGATGCATGTGACTATCCTCCCTCCCTCTGTCACACTCGAGGCTTGGATGATAGAAAATAATGCAATTATCTATGTGTGTATGTATGCATCCACAGCAAAACATTTCTGTTCTCAGGTTCTAGTTTTTCCTTTCTTATGCCAGCTCTTTCCATGACTCCCAAACACCAAATACTCTGTTTTAGTTGTAGTGAACAGGCACAACAACTAAAAAAATGCTCCTTTACCACCTTAGCCCACTTCCCCTTCCCCTCTCCTGCACACACCAAAAAGACCCTCTTAAAATCCGTTCTGCAGCAAACACTAACTTCCAGCTCTGAATTTGTCTTTGCTTTCCATTGTCACCTGCTAATAAGTGTTTTTATCACCATCTGCAACATTGAGCTCTTCCTCTGGTTTCTCTCTGCCATTTCTAAGAATTTGACAAATAAATCACATTTCTTCGGCAGATCAAATGAGAAAAATACGGCCCCCGCATTCCGGCTTTGTTTCAGGGAGTTTAAATGACAGATGTGCGTCTCCTAACACACATGAGCGGAACCAGCGACAGCCCCGGTCAGGCTGAGCACAGTCCAGAGGGGGGAAGGCAGCTGGGACTGGGCTGGAAGCAGAGCGGTGTGACTCGGACAGAGCCCGCCGAACGCGAGAATCCTGCCGAGCCCGAGCTGTGCCTGGAAAGCGTCCATCTTTGTTTCATAAGGTGGAGCCATTTCCTTAAAAGTAGCTGGGTGTCGATAAGCGCAAGAGGAGCTGGCAGTGAGCGCCGCGCTCGGCTGGGTGGTCTGTGCATTTGTCGAGAGCCCTGGGCTGGGAGCGTGTGTGCGGTGGGGCCGCGGTGCGGTTCCCGGGCGATCAGAGGGAATCGATCGTCCCCGGGCAGCCGCTCCCCGCGCGGCGCTGCCGCAGCTGCCGCCGCCGCCGGAGCGCTGGGAACGGCCCCCGCATCTGAGCCCATTAGTCACCAGATGTCACCTTCTGCTGCCAGCGCCTCCAACAACCCGGCACACAATGTCCCCAGCATGCTGAACATGCGAGCGGCGGCTCCGGCAGCCGGGCGGACAGCGGCGAGCGCGGCCCCGAGCCATGTTTACAGTGACACCTACAGCCCGAGGGCACCGCCGCCGCTGCGGCCAGCGCGGGGGGGGCTGTTCGCCTCTCTCCGCCCCGCTTGTTTGGGGGCTTTAATTTATTTTAAAGATACACCTCTTCTGAAGATGTAATTGATTTTATTCACCGGAGGAAATACCAGCTTCTCTATCGATTTCTACATTTGCTGAATTTATTTTGTTTTCTCCTCTGTGTGATACCATAAAATGTTATTAAAAAGGTGGTGTACATCAAACAGAAAATTATTTGTTTTCCCCTGGAAAAACTAATTTTTAAAAACCACCATATTTTAAACATGTCCGCTCGATGGCAGGGAAAGAGATTATTTATCATCCCCAGCCATTACCCGATGCTCGTTAGCAAGTTGTTTATGGGGCTGCAGAGCGCAGGGCAGAGGCTTCTCTGCACCTTCCCTGCATTCACCATTTCTTTTACAGCCTCACCAGCCTCCCAGCATTTCATTGGGAAGGAGCAAAGCATGTATGAGAATAAGATTTTCAGATGTATTTTAAACAGTAAACAAAATCCCATAGAGCAACATCTATGAAAACTACCAGTGCAATAAAAAATAGCATTAATAAGACTGCTGAATTAACTAGGGGAGTGCGTACCTGGGATTGTGTTAAGAGTGTTATACTCCACAATCAAAAACTGATTAGAAATTTGCTCACAGTACAACAGTAGTGTCAGGATACTTGAGTCATTGTTCAAGTATTTCTGAGATGAATCCAACAACATAAAAGCCCAAACAAAATCTATGTCAATTGAAATCTTTAGGTGCTTCTGATTAGACCAAGTAGAAACAAATCGTGCTATCAACTAACATGCATACTGAATATGAAATTTAGAGGACATTTATGGTAAAATCTACCATGGAAGTGTGAGACCTCAGAATTTCCAAGGCAATGAAAAATTTAAGTTAAGCACATGTTTTAACATGATATAACACTGCATAAAGCTTAATTATTTTCAAAT
Organism: Melozone crissalis; assembly: GCF_028551555.1. Taxonomy (NCBI): domain Eukaryota; kingdom Metazoa; phylum Chordata; class Aves; order Passeriformes; family Passerellidae; genus Melozone; species Melozone crissalis. The sequence goes on along the minus strand of NW_026535797.1, from coordinate 23,478,047 downwards.
GTATAAGAAAAACATTTTCAATTTCTTAGATGGTATACCTTGATGCTGAAATAGACAAGTACACTTTCTACAGATCTTCTGTAAGGTAATTTCCTCTCCTTTCTTTCCACTTTGGGTTTGTGGTGGTCCTGTTTTTTAATCTGATAAAAAATTTTCACATATAATTGTGTTCACACAGCAAATAAAGGATGTTTGGCTACCGTATTGAATGGGCTAATAATCCACTCCTACACTTTGAACAAAATATAGGGAATTAAGCAAAAATGCATTCTGCAGTAAAATAAAGTAGCATTTTGCATCAAACACAAAAATAGCTTTTTTGATACCTTGTACTAATGCTGTTTTTGCAAAACATTAATTTTTGAAAATGCCTTCTTATATTTCAACTATATGTATACATAAAAACAAATACACTTTATCTGTGGGATATTTCACAATGAGGTCTAGATAGTAGGTTTTAGATTTGGATATCCTATGAGATTCCTGCAGCTTCTGCATCTATTGCTGCAGCTAAGGTCAGATACCTTGGGGTACTGAGACACAGAACCCTGTTTCCCATGTTTCACTTTAAAAAAGGGACTGTTCTTATTAATTTCATTTAACTCTCCTACTTCATTTTCTGATATGCATGTAGCAGGGGGTTTAGTTATAGAATATTTGTTTTCTTTTTGGGGGGGAAGGCTTAGTATCCACACCATAACAGAAATGAACTGGTACATTTAAATTTATGCATGACATATTCTAACACAGGTGCAAGAGTATGCAGGTTACACAGTTCAGGAGGTTGTTGATATTTGTTTCCCGTGCATGTTTATCCCATACCAGAGCAATACTGGGGCATCCTTTTTGTGTGCTCAGCCTGAGGTTGGATGCTATTAAATGTAGTCTGCAGTGAAACACCTGAAGTTAATGGAATCTGTCTGAAATAGACCTTAGTATTTTCAAAATTCCCAGAAGATCAAGATTTGTTTCTAAAAACAGCTATTAGCACAAGTGTCTATGAACACAGATCCTTAACCACCACCTACTGGTGCAGGGCACGCACACAGCCAACATATTTGATTCTATGTTGAACTCCAAAGTTATTAATTCAAACAGTCTAAAGTGTTTAGAGAATACTTTCAAACCATTAAGAGCTGCCATTTGTAAGACTTTGGAATCTGCAAATGCTTCATGTAAAAAGCTGTAATGCTTCTATTATCAACACGCCTCAGGACTTAATAAAGCAGGCATTTCAAAACACAGCATGCTGAAATTTGGCATTTTCATTTTAGTGCTTACATGTTATTGAACAGAGGGCAATGTAAGGAAGAAAAAGAGAAAAATCTAGCAGGAAGGTCATTTTCAAAATTACGAATCTGTATTGTTGATGTTGCTGGTCAAAAGGTGCCCCAAACCATGTAAAATTGATTTTCTATTTTAGCACTAATGATCAAAATCTAGGGCACAGGCTCTGAATTAATGATCAGTTGGGTGGAGCTGATTGTATTAACCTCAGGTGCTCATTAATCCCTACAACTACTTCTATCAAGGTCATTAATGCTATTAAAAGCTAAATATTTACCATACAATTATGGGGTTTTGCCTTATGAAAAGGCTTTCAACATAAACTCATTGATTTTTGTTGTGTAGGTGCACTTTCTGGGGTCCCAGTAATATATCTACAACTTGAAAGAACTCACAAAAATTGTTGCCACATTTTCTTACCTTGTTGTGATACAAATGAATTTTAGGGACTGGATCCTGGTATACCTAAATATAGACAAAATGTGCACTTATAGTCAGTACTTGTTATTTACGCTGACATGCAAAGGTAGCAGAGCTGGCAAGGACTCACTCAAAGCCATTCTCAGCTGGGAGGCAGGACTTAAATCCCTTTCCAGCTGAGACAGCCCAGTGCACAATTTTTCTTTTTTTTTTACTTTTATCTCAAGGAGATGGCAGGCTGTGGTTTCCGCTTGTAATGAGCACCTTTTGCTACCACCTCCTAAGAACAGAGGTGAGCACTCCTGCAGTGGGAGCAGCAGTCTGATGTGAAAAGCAGTAACTAGGTGGTGGTCAGGAGGGGTTTTTGGAGTCCCTCAGCTGTGCTTTGTGACACTCGGCCTGTCATGCTCTGTGCTGACAGAACAGCCTGGTGGCAGAGTGTCTGCAGCCTCACTGGGTCACCCCAGGTCAAAGCTTGAGCTCACACCAGGCCAGGCTGACAGTGAGGCCTGGGGAACACAGGAAATGTTTATTAATTTACAAACCCACCCTTCCCTGAACTCTTATGCACTTATTACTAGACTGAGTGGCATAGTCTTTTTATCTGAAAACATAATGGATTCAATATTTATGTAAAAAACATGAGCTAGTTTTGATTTGTGCCATAATATAAATACACCTAATATTTCTTTTTTGCAGCTTTCTTGGTCATTGTCATAAAGTGAGATATAACTAAGTTATCCATTTGGGATAGCACAGCATTGTTTTAGCAGCAAAAGGCCACAGGCTGGTAATGATTTAATAAACTGTTACTCTCATCCCTAAGACCAGTCTACTCTCTGTGGTAGGTCTCAAACCCATAAGATTTTCCTACATCATAGTTTTCACTTTTGTCTTTTGAAAGAGAAACAAGCTTATATTTACCTTCCCAGGAAAGAAAACAAAGCCTGTAGGAAGTGAGCCTGAAATCGACCTCCTTATTATCAATTCCAGTTCTCTATCAGCAGCACCATATAATGTAAACTCCTTGGTAATTTCTTGCCCTTGCTTCTTTAATTAAAAGGCTACTTCAAAGCCTGACTCCTTCCATGACAAGGGTCCTTCTTCTATTTCCAACCTAAAATTTATTCATGACTGACTACTTTATATCCATTTGTTCCTCTGCCTGTCCTTTACATTAGGTAGCTCATCTCTTTTCCCTGTTTAAACTACCTCCACTTTGTTTGATGTCCAGTCAGCTCCATTGTCCAAAGTTAAATGAGCAATTTCTTTTCAGCCTCTTCTCACAAAGGTTTTTCATTAAACTCAGAGTAATTCTGTGTACCTGTTACAGTTTGAGTTCATCTTTCTGGAACATGGATGAACAAACTTGTAGCCTGTAAAGTCTGCCATTATGTTGCACTACTGAGCTAACATTATTCAGTTTCACATGGATATACTTTATTTCCCAAACTCTAGGACCATGTTCCTGCCCTCCTCCAGCTGTCTCTCTCATGGACTGACTGACCAACGTGCAAGTCTTACTCTAACCCTGTAATTTCCAGCTCACGGTCTCAGCAATAGTAAAATCTCTATAAACAGAAAATAAAGAGGAGATACTTACTACAAAATCTCTTTGTGATTAGTCCCCCACTGCGTTGAAACCAGTAACTGGCAAGACACCTCAAATCCCAATAAAAAACTCAAAGCACATCCAATGTTAATAGTCAAATTCTTGATGCATTCATTACCCAATGTTCCACACAATAGCAAATTAATCTATATTTCTGTATTTCTAGTAATAGAATACCAATAGTCTAAGGCTTAGGAGGGTTTATTTTCCAACCAACATGGATGCTTCAGTGCCTCAGGACAAAAAAAAAACCTAACAAAACAACCCACTACAAACAACAAAACACCAAACCAATCTCTTGATTCTGTAAGACACAATATTTTCTTTTATATTGAAGTAATGAAAAAATTTGTCACTGCATACAATGACATTAAGAGTCCTTAATTAGGAGAACCTAATTTTCTCAAAGTTTGTTCCTGGCAAAATTACAGCTCTGAAAGAGTTTTTTGTGTGTCTATTTGCATCATTTTGGTTACCTACTTGCTTAAGTCCAGCTTAGCCGCACTGTCACAGACATTTTACCCAGCAAATTAGCCTGCTAGGGTCAGTGCTTTCCCCAAGCAGGTTTAGAGCTTTATTTACAGTTTTGAGTTTGGCTACATCAAACCTTCAATCAATTCAAGTTTCTTTTCTGTACACAAAATATTTGTATCACTAAAATGAACAATGGGAAAAGAAACCACCACTAAATTGTCACATGCCACCCTTTGTAGACATGTGGGGCATGTGAAGATTTTTGAGGGAAAAGCAAGGGGGTTTTTTTGATCCTTTGTAAGCTAAATGAAGCTTCAGAAGTGGCACACAGAAGCAATTTTATACTAGCAGAAAAACTGCCACAAATTTCTTTCATCTTAGAGGAATGAATAAGAAAAGCAGCAATTTGTACCCACAACTAACATCTGTCAGTCACCATTGATTTCCTGTGCTCCTCAGGTTGCACCACTGTAGCCAGCATGAGACTGCATGGTAAAAACTGACCCCTTTATGTCAAATACAAAATTTAGCTGGTGGGCTGCTCTCAAGTTTTCAGCCCAATCAAACTTCTCAGTATCTCTTTGTACTCATCCTGTTCACTTCTGGCTAACTCAAACATGAGAAAATGCAGCTGATATTTTCAAAAGATAAAGCAATTGTTTAAAACTATAGTTAAGAGTATTAAACCTGTCTGCATGTACAGGCATTTCATTAAAAATAAAATCTCTGAGAAAAAATAACACTACTTTTCCTTTCTTCAAAGATTCACAAAGATCTCAGCAATAAAACCAGAGTTCTATTTAGCAGTGATGTAATTGGGAAATAATTGTTAATATTTCACACATGCTGCAGAACATTCAGTCCTTCTTCATAAACAAATTAAGGATAAGCAAAGTGACTAAACAGAAAAATACAAACATTCATTCTCATTAGGAACTGTAAACAAGGTTTGAACATGAATCTGATGTCTGCTATGAGAACTCCTCCTGTCTCTAGAGACAAGATTGCAAAAGAATTTCTCTCTGACAACTATTCAAAAATATAATGTGCAGAGTACTGTCTTGTTAGAAAAACCTTCCAATATCAAGTTGGTGTTGCTGTAATATCAAAACAATTCTGTCATTTTTCCACAACTAAACACTTGAAAATGAGGGGAAAAGCAAACTGAATAATAACAACAAATTTTTCTGACCAAACACACTCAGCAATGCACGTATTTATAATGATCACCCTTACAGGTATAAAAAAAGAACATAACCTTCTGCAAAATTCTAGTGAAAAAAAATTCAGTCTCACTGATTTTTACATCCCTGAAAAAGCCTTCCTCCACTCCCAGTACACTTTTTGTCTGAGATAGCAGAAACTATTTAGTGCATGAGGTGAGATATAGGCCAGGGTGAAGAAGCACACAGCAATCAGCTTATGGAAGGGCAGTTTGAATAACAGAGTAATTGTCTGCAGTACTGTAGACTGATGGGCTGCTATTCCCCAGCACTTCACCCAATCACATATTGTGGAAGCATCATATGCTAACAGGTATTATTTAACTCTTCATGCTCTTTCTATATTCTTACATCAGGATGTAGCCACCACCACTGGATTGTGGGAGCCCTCATAAATAAAGAAGAAAGCAAATGCCTTCAGTACCTTATCATTGAACTGAGCTAGACAAGCAGGAGGTCAGAAAGAAACACTGAACACAATAAGGCTGTACAGATTCCTTGAATATCTGTACCAGAACAAGTGAAATTGCAAAGAAAACATCTATTTAGATATAGTGAACACAGAACAACATGAGGAGAATATCTGGCAGATAATACGAGGTATCCCTATGTAATTGAGTCACTCACTGCAAAAAAAAAAAAAAAAATGTAGGAACTTGAATCATTCTCTGTCATGACAGCGTCTCTTATCTGTGGGCATTCCACTGCAATTTCAGCAGCTGCCCCCGAAGGAGCAGCAAAGTCTAGCAGCTTTCAGGAGGAGCTACAACACAGAGAGCAAGCAGGAAACAGATTTTCACTTTAAATACCCTGTTCCCCGAGGCACTCCTGAGAGGACAACTACAATTCTGATATTGTAGCCCTCCCTACGCTCCCAGTTACATCCTATTCCCAGTGGAAATTTAATCACTATTTTATGAAGTACAGGATAAGCTACAGAGCATCTCATATCTATGTCATCTAAGAAGGTGCCCTCTAGACAAGTTTTCAAACAAAATGCTTTATGTCCTTGTCAGCAAGAGCCTTATCATTCCAGTAACACCTTACTTCATACATTCCTCCAACAGTGAGACTTCAGGTACTGGTGTGGTACAAACAGTTTCATTCACCTTCAGTAAAGGCTCAATATAATCAAATCATAGATTGGCTGAGGCTGGAGAGAAACCTTTAAGTGTTATGTAGTCCAAGCACACCATGACCTCAGTCAAGAACTGTTTCACAATGACAGCAGCCAGCTCCTCACCCACTGGGGCTGTATCTCAGCAAGTGCCATGGATTTATGAACATCCAGTTAATTTACAAGTCCGTAGCCTGCTCCTCTTCCATTCAAGGGAAGTACCTTCCTCCAGACTTTCTGACTGGTTTGAAAGACCTGTGTCCTGAACATTAGCCTCACCAGTACAGACTGAAGCAGAGAAAACATTGAGTACCACTTCTTTCTCACACCCGTTGAGGTAACAGACATGCTCTGATCCAAGCCCTTTCTCTTGAAACATTTTCTTCACAAGGACAGCTCAATCTCTGAAAAGCAGTCAAGCCATTCAGTAAGGAGGAATTTGTGTAGGACAGCACAAGCTTGTGTCTGTACTTTTAAATGAAGCTCACTAGAGAGTACTTTTCTGTTACATCACTTTCCATTGCAGCATCTTTTCACACTCCTTGCTCAGGTCTTTTCAGCTGCTTTATCCTGACTTCTCAGTGGAGTATCTGCTGCTCACATCCTTGACCTGGCCTCCAGTGATTCCGCAAACCTGCGGGATATTTTCAGTGAGTAATGACTATAGCAGTGCAAGAGGAAAGCTGTAGGGAGAGTAGACATGCTCAAATCACCAGCCAGTCCTGACCAGACAAAAAGAGCCTGTGCTTCAAAGGAAGCAGTTTCTCTGATCCTTCTCCCTGCCAAAATGCTACACCTCTTCAACATAAGGGCCCTAAAATTTCTATTGCTCTGAATATTACCAGCCACTTGCCTGTCACACTTCAGACATGTGGATTTTCTTTTGTGAATCCAGGGGTAGTGATCTGGGCCTGCCAGGTTGCCTAAGAGACTATAATCCCTTCCATTTCAGCTTCTGATTTTTATGTATCTATGACAAAAATGTACAGATACACATGTATAAAAATGTACAGACACACAGAGATATTCTAAACATCAGAATCACATTCCCTGCATCCCAGGGAATCGGTTTACTCATCAGGAGTACTTGGGATGGCATGGGGGGGCCATCTAAGTGTTGCAGTTTTGCATAGAATGCACTACGGCAGTTTATACACTGTTTCCTATCTTAATGCAATCTCTTATCCTTTTCTGTCATAATCTATGGGCTGAATGTGCTCTACAGGAAAGAATTTTTTTTCACTATATATTTTTGTAGAACCTTTACTAAGTCCAACTCTCAAAGTTGGTATTCCCTAGAGCACCTTTCCCAGAAATAATAAAATGCAATGCTTCTCACAAAACAGGATGTCAAAGACAGAGGGAAAATAATCAGTCTTATGGCCCAAAAATTTAATTTTTTCTTCAAATTATGCTGGAGTTCTCTACCTATTCTTCATATGAAGTCTTTCAACATCCTGATACTTCAGCCTCCAATGTCTTTGCTTTTGTTTTTTATCTTTCACGAGATTTTTTCATAGATAAGCTCAGACAATGGAAACCTAACTATTTTAGCCTATTTTATTACCAGAATTAGTCTTAAAAAGGCCTCCCCTTGGCATATAATTCTCCTTGATTACAGTATCACAGATGCAGAGAGAGAGCTGCATATTACAGGTCACAGAACCCACCAGTACTTTCAGCAGTTCATCTTTGCATATATATCCATGTTGCTTTATTACAACACAGTTTTAAATCACAGTTTTCAAACTAAGTCCTCATTTTCACTCCAGGTAATGACCACTAAACCCATAAATCATTTTACAGAACACAGTCCCTTTACAGAACAGTCCCTTTTCCTTAAAATTTTAAACTAATTTCCCATATGAAATTTCACATGTGAAGAATTTCAGTAGTTTAAAAAAATGTTTCTCACATGACTTTACTCATTATCTGAGGTCACGCAAGTCAGTCTCAATACATAACTCTCCCTTTTAGCTTTGAAATTTACCTAATTTTATACATTTCACAAATCAGATTGTTACACTGAATTGATTGTTTTCATTTATTTTACATGTCATCCTCCCATACTTTTCTTCTGTCCTTTCTTGTCATCTCATCCTAAATCAAGCCAGAAATATATTTCCTTGACACAAAATAGGTTCTATTTTATCTCTACATTTAAAATTATTTCTAAGGAAAGGTAAAGCAAATGTAGAATAAGGCACATATTGATGGCGCAGTGCTGCTAAGTCATGTATTGCATGCTGCTAGTTTTCTATAAAGCATCAGACATTAAAGGTGAACTTTTGCTTGGATTCTGTCATTTGATATAATCTATTTCTGCAGGGAGACACATTGGCAGTGTCAGGTAAGGGTCTTTATGGTCTATCTGAACTAACAATCAAGCAAGGCTTTACAGGAAAGCCAAGTATTGACCACAAGGAAAAGGAGAGAAGTAGCAGCTTGTAAGGGCTGACAGGAAGCCTAGCTTCCCTTACCACTTAGTTGTGTGTATGAAAAGGTCAGAACTGCACTGCAGAATTGTTCCAAGCCTTTCAGACTAAATAAATAAATAAATGAAATAAACTAGTCTGGTTTTCTCTCTTCAAGCATTTCAGCTCATTGTTGCGGGTAGATGAAAAATTTACTTGCATTTCTGCAAAGAGAATGTTACACCTAAATGGTCCCTGACAGGGCCACCCATTATGGCATCGCCTTCTGTGGTTGACAACGAAATGGGGCACAGACAAAGTAACTGGACCAAATCCTAATGTAACTTTTTTCCAAACACATTCTTTGTTCTGACCCATTTAAGCACCATCCAGGACCACAACATGGCATGAGGCTCTTCATTTTCCTCTGTGGTGGGGAGTGCCCTACCTATTTTAAGTGACTCTCAGGCTAGGTCATGTTTGTCTATGGGTAAAAAACTGCATCTTGTCATTCCTTCATAACTATTAATAAAACCCCATCTATTAATCAGGGATTATTCTCTGCAGAAAAACGAATTTCCTCTTTTCCCTCCAAGTTATTTTATCCAGCTCAAATATAGTCAATTAAAACAAGTCTATTCATATGAATAGGGCAGATATTGCTCAACAGTGTGCAGGCTCTGTAAGCAAGGGAACCATACACTTGTCTGTAAGAGTTATGGAAAAGAGTAAAGAACTAATACAAAAATGTCTTATACAAGTCAGAAAAAATTCCTTTAATAGAGGTCTTCCTTCTTTTTGGTTTGTTTGAGGCAAGGGTTGTACTTGAAATGCAGTCCATCTCCCTTCAGATTTTTTCCAATTAGCTCTTGTTTAAATGTGTCCCAATCTACTAAGAAATAAATTAGATATGTATGCATAAATTAGTTACAGCAGACATCTATTATGCAATTTGCTTTTTTGTGTGGCAAAATTGCAGCTATTCCATTTGATGCGTGATTTCTTTGTTTCACAACCCAGAGGCAGCAAACATTAGCCAGATTCAGAATACACATCTCAATGCAAGTCCATTAGCCATCATTCCCTTACAGAGAGGGACTGTGTTTACCAGTGGCCTTGTAATCCTCCCAACATTTCCCCAGGTTTTTTATAACTTGGCTTATTTAAAATGTTGCCTACTAGAAAAGTCAGCTTTTATAGTTCACTGTTGCAGATCTTTCAGAGATAAACAGTTCTCTGACACACCTGGTTACTAATTCCCCTAGTAACAAATACCTGTGCAAAAGAGAGTCAGTCAAAACTGGCTGTCTTTGGAGAAACCAACCATCTAATTACACAGGTGCAGAAAGGAATCATTATCATTAGGAAGAACTTCAGTTCACCATAAAACGCACACTACATTTTTTTAGCTGATTTCTTTCTATGCCTTTCACAAGTTTACACATACAATGTCTCGGTTTTTTAAAGGTCAGATAGCACATAACATATTGAGGAAAAAATTGTCCCCTATAAGCACTGTTAAGTGGAGGATCTCTTGTGGAGAGAAAGGCATTTACCTTAACGTTGGGCTGCTGTCCTTAGTCATGCTCTTCTATGTTCTAAAGAATGAAATAAAGCCTAATGATCTTTACCTCTCTCAAAGATCTCAAATTTATTTAAAAAAAAAAAAGACCAAAACAAACTTATTTTGTACACGATCAAATTTTTTTCAGGTTTTGTTTTCATATTTGAATTAAATTCAAATAATTTCAAGAAAGATGTCAAGAAATTACATTCTACTTAAAAGTACATTTAGATGCCTTTATCTGTAAGAAGATACTATAACTTCTCAGCTGCTTGAAATTCATAGAACTTGACTAATTGAATCAAAGTGCTAAAACTGGTGGAGTAAGATCAAAATTTCAATATCAATTTCTACTTCTCATCTGTTAAATTTCACGCATGAGGCAGGTTTTCCACTTTGGGCATTGGGAATATAATTCAAATAATTTACATCATTCATATGCAACAAGAGATGTTACCAACATGCAGTGAAAGAATTAAGTTTAAGGTCAGAGATATAAGATTTTTACATTTGGATCTTTCAAACAGCAGAGGTTTTTATTTTCCTAGGCACATGAAACCAGAAAGTATAGACAGTGTAATTACTACCCCACCCAGAGATTCTCTGCTACACAGTACTGCTCAAGGTACTCAAATACACAGCACAACAAGCACAACACATACTTGGATCAGTTTTATATAGCTTCTTTTCAAAACTCTCCCTGCAGAATTCCTTATCACAGCAGCTGGTTTCCAGCTAATCAAAGGCGCACGGGTGAGAACACCACGTGCAAGCTCACCCTCCAGTGCCGTCCTCGGCCTGGAATTCAGCCACAGCTAAGGGACAGGACTCTGCTCCCATCATAATGCAAAGGCTTCCAGCATGTAGAGAAGGAAATTCTGCTAAACAGCCATTTTTGCTTTTGTCAACCCTCCAAAAAAGGATTTGTCAATATATAAATTACGTACCTTGCTGACTAAAGTGTTTCCTTCAAAACCCTTCCCATACCAGCTTGCTCCAAAACCAACTCGGATCACGCTACCCATTTATACAGTTTTTGCTTCATCCACTCTCTTTTTTTGACCTACTTAGATCTAAAATAACCAACTAGAAGTTTCTTTACTCATTTTAGTGTTTATGCTGTACATTGCCCAAAACTGAGTAAGCAAACATGAATTCATCTTTTCCTTGCTGTTTGTAGAGAATGAAAATGAGATTTCCACTGGAATCTCTCAATCACAAGCTACTTGGGAACCCTACCTCTTTTCACCCAATTTTGCAGAAGTGTGTATGCCATTATAAAGCTAGTGAAAAATAAATATTTGCCTATTGAAAGTAGTGCCCATTTTGCAGGCTTCCTGCACGCACTGACATGGAGTGTTTGAAACTGCATCCCAGGGCTGCATTAATTATGCATTACAACAGCTGCCATGGATCCAGCAGTGCCAGCTCCTTAGGATAGGTAGGCTTTGCTATTTGAGTCATGAATACAGGAGTGACACACTGACAGCACTGTGCCTCCCATCCAAGCTGAGTACAGTCATTAGCTGTGATTCTAGTGCTGCTGCAGAATGCTCTTAAATCTGGATTTAGTCATGTTGGCCCTTCCTCAATGTCAAGAGCTTTGCATTATATTTCATCTTAAATTTTATCAGAAAATTATAATGCTCCTACTTCCACACCTGGGAATTTTCAGGGATGCTACACAGAAAAACAATATCAGAGACGACAAAATCCCTGTCCTTGAAGCACCTTGGATACTGTGAAATGTAGCAGTAGTAGCTGTACAGAAGAGCTTGGTGATAAAGCTGCTTGTACAGAACACAAAGATGCAAGAAAAGGCAGGAAAATACCTGGCAGACCAATAGAATTCTGTAGCAGAATCTTATGAAAGTGGAAAATGCTTCTGGTTTTGACCAAAGAGATAAAAATATTTTGAGTAAGATAGAGGGAACAGGACATGAATGCTAAATACATTTGTTCTGCAGGCAATGCAGCTACTTTTAATGAACTAAATGCAAAATGCTTGAGGTAAAATACATCTTGGAGACCATCAACTACATTTATTATATTTGTCTTTCCTTATGCTTTAATATTTCTGCAAGGTCCTGAGATCTACAGTGACAACAGTCTAGTTAGAGGCCTTTGTACATACCAGCTAGAATATAAAGGTCTAAAAGTAAATTTCTTGAGTTCCAAAGCGCTTCATTTTTGTAATTCACATTAAATTTGTATGTCATACACATAAAAAAAAGGAGAGGTTTAGGAGGAGAAAGAAAAATATCAAGAATAAGCCTGTAAAAACATAAAAGACAACTAATTTGTCCACTGTCTAATCCCTGTAATTCACACAAAATTCTATTCTCAGCTACCACTCTTAGCAGTGCTTTCCTTATTCAGAAATCCCTTTCCAGAGCAGGACACTCACACCTAGCTGTGATAGCATCACACCCACAGCATTGCTTTCAAGAGAGGAAGGGAGTGTTTAATTCTCTATTTTTCATTTCCATTTCATTTTCTAGAATAGCTGCTCATATCCAAGTTGGAAGCATTTTCCTGCAGGAAATGTAAGCACTTAAAGATTTGCTGACTCTTAACTGCAACAAGGTATCAGTCAAAAAAGGAAGGTAAAATAGAAGTTATTCTAAAATTACATGAATTTACCTAAAACTTGTGTTCACACAGTTGATCTGTACTTCTCTTTCTGTCAATGAAAGCAGCCTGTTCTCCCACCAGCACCTGTCTCATGGAGTCATCTTCTCCCCAGACTCTCAGCTCCATCATCCTGTGCTGCTTGACCTAAGACATATGGGTTTAGGCAAGTCCCAGCTCCACAAAGAGCTGGGAGTGGTGACCTCCTCATTTTTATCCACTTACTTAGTTTACAACTTTGATTTTTATGAGCAAGAATATCTAAGAACCAGGAGCTGGACAGCATTTTCTTTCATAATAAAAAATATTTAGGCCCTAATCCAAAAAAAGCTCTTAAGGATGGATGTAACCTCAATTACACTGACTTCAGTGGGATTACATGGAAGTGTTGTGCTGGATTTGAGTATCTGTGGACTAAATTTACATATAGCCAGCACTGTTGAACTGATCTAATTACTATGTGTTAATTACTACAGTAAACATTTCAGCATTTAAATATTCAGGCTAGGATCTGCCAGTACAATAGTTTTTGTTGAGCTATTCAAGAGAAACAGTAAGCCTGCAACAGATTTTCTGATAGCAGATGAGCAGAACTGAGTTGACAACTGTTTTCCGGCATTTGGAGTCTGAAATACACAGAGCTCTCTATACAGATCTTCTCCTGAGATGCTTAAAAAGAAAGTGAGACTGATTTTGAAAGAAAATACTTCTCTGTACCAAGCATACCCCTCCCCCAATATTTTAGAAACAGTCTCTTTTGGTTATTTTACATTTAGAAATTCTCAATGAGCTAACAACATTTCTAGAGGAAAGGAAACATATATAAAAAGAAAATTTTAGAAACCAAAGGATGTACCTAGCAAAAAAGGATCTTGTAAATATTTATACGTTTTGTTTTTCAAAAGAGTATTTTGGGTGAAAAAAGGCAGGTTAATTAAAACTATGAATCAATTCATACAGACAAAGGAATGGAAGAGAAAAAAAAAAACAGTCTTGCTTTTTGGATTTATGAGGTGCCTAGATATTTAGAGCAGATATAATTTTACACAGGACCACACAACAAGCAAATTTCTCCCTAAAATCCTCGGCTGAAACCACTCCAGACCTGGAGGCACTGTTGAGTGAAAATGCAGTGCTGTTACCATCCTCCTGTGTCAGATACCCAAAACTACAGCAACTGAAAACCCGCAGATTTTCCTCAAAATGCAGTATTATGCATTATTAACGCATACTCTGGGAATTGCTTCCATTCATATTATTTGATTGTTTTTCATGCTTCACTCACTATCCCTCCCAGACTTATGTTCAGAAATAAGTTTATATTCTGCTCATTAATTTAAGATCTGAATGAAATTTCAGAAAAGATAATAGAGTATTTTTTCTTCTCCCTAGAATGAGATAAATTAGTTTGAAAAGTCCCAGAAAAGGTGGCAGTAGAGAAATCTGTTCAAGTCACTACTGTAATTTTTGCACCACTGTGATTTTCAGGAGTGACTAGACTGTTTTGGCTCAGGAAAGTGCCAGATATCAAGCATTTTAAATGTTGAACTAGTTGAAGACATATTAACAATACTTTTTAGAGTTGTTACTGATATATTATGACAATTCTTGTAACAACAGAAATTTTAAAATGCTTCCAAAGGTAAATGTTCTTGGAAATACTGCAGGCACTGTTTTTGCTGCAGATTAGCACAGATATGCTTCATTCAGGTTAGTCTCAGGACTAGCTTTACAAGATTCTTGACATTATGACACCACTGTGGATATGTCAAGTGATATAAGTTTCCACATCTTCTTTCAGAAAGAACACTTGCACTACAAAGCTGATGTTCTCCAGGTACAAACTTTCACATTTGAAAGCTTTTTAGGTACTAGAATTGCCTTAAAACCCCCTGGGCTTTAGCACCTCATTGAAACTTTCTCAGTATTTTTAAAAGAGAAGCTGATAATAGCAAAGTAAACAGTAACTTCATCACAACATCAAGCAATCACCAGGAGTCTCAGTTTTAGATATTACTGAAACATACCCCACAGATCACATTGTATTTAACATGAACTCCTACTTGATGTATTACAACATCCACACTAATGGTCACCTTTAATTTTCTGAAATGTGCGACCACTGCCCTGTCCCTGTTACCACATTTGCCTCATTTTAACCACACAGATTTCTTGATGGCACCACGGTAATTTGTTAAAACCTCAGGGCCACTCATTTAGCCACAATTATCCAGTTACAAAATTGCACTTCAGAGGTCTGTCTCCCACAAACGTAAAAGGAATGGGGAAATCTATATACAGGGACAAAGCCGCACTCACTGCATTCCCTTCTGTTACATGGGGAGACATCCAGGCTGAAACCCTGGATTAGGGATTTTATAACTGCAGTTTTTTATGGATGACACCATTGGAAACTTAGGCTAACAAAAGGAACATCACATTTGTTTGCTTTGCATTGCCAAGGAATATGATCTCATTTGAATAGTACAGATTTCCCTTATTTGTCATTATTTTTTATTTTAATAATATGACATTGAACCAATATAGCACAACAGCTAAATACCCATGGCAAACAGCACTGCCGAAATCAAATGTTAGTAGGAATGACCACCTAATACATAGAGGAGTCGTATATTGCATTATAGCTCCTTCAGGATGTGAACTGTGATGACCAAAGAGGGGGGTCCAACCCCCTTATCCAGCCAAAGCCTCTAGAATTACTTAAGCCTTCACACTACTGGTAAGCTTTTCCTTCCTTAGAAACATCATCTAGTGGCTACCAGTAATGCAAGGACATTGGATTGACAACCAGCCATTATTGATGTAGTATTAAATCAACAATGCTACAATTCCTCAAGTAGTTAATTAAACAAGCACTGTTCTAGCACCATGAGCTCAGTCAACTTTGTTATCCACAGTGGTTTATATTATGCATTTTGTGATATAAATTACTTCATACTAAACCACAGTAAAAAAAATAGAAAACACTACAAATTTCCTAAAAACCTGAGCCTAATGTTATTTCTCATTAGTCCATATTATGTACTTACTTACAACTTGGTACTAACAAGGGATTACTTGGTTTCTTGTTTGCATGAACCTCCCTCAGATTTTTAGAGACAACTAGTATAATCACCTTGAAAAGTAAATGACTGATCCACAACTTTTCCTGCCTGGCCTACAGGTTTGATATGAGGACTTATTTCCTATGGAGCAAATATCCCTCCACTGACTCACCCACACAGCCTCATCTCCAGAAGGAGGCCATAGACAAACTGACACAATGCACAACACCTCAAACCCCACTCCTGAAAACACACATAGTTAGTTCACTATTAGCATTCTCTGCTGATAACACAGTGCTTGCTACAGGTCATAATATTTACACTATCTGGCTTTATATAATAAAGTCATGTAAGGCCAGCAGCAGTGAAAACAGGGTAAATCTGGGATATGAAATGGAACAAGTTTATTTCTACTTGGAAGAGACAACAATACAAGCCCTTCTGCCAGCTGTAAAGCAACACCATTACAAAATCATCTCAATCAATTTAAATAAGAAATTAGAGGCAAAATATTTAATTCCCAGTTAAGAAATTTCTAAACCATCAGTGACACACACATCTCCTGTAATGTATCTTGTAGACTTCAACCTGAACCATGATCAGAATGGTCTTGATCTCAGTAAACGCATTTTTAAAGTACTTATAATGTACTGCTTCATCACTGATATTTTTACAAGGTTGTCAAAGAGAAATATAATTTTCATCCTCCTTTATTTCACTTTACTTCAAGATGTAGTAATTAACAAGAGGCTTTAGATGCTGGCAAAACTGTCCCTTTTGAAGTTTCTACATAGCTGTCACCCTGGAGATAAAGGCAGATTATTCAATCTTGACATTATAATGGTGAATTCAAGATAAAAGACTGGATTAGCAACTTCATAACTTCATGCCTAGAAAAAAAATGAGATCACCATGAGGTAATTTTACTTCTAGTTTTGAGGGTTTATGAAGTCTCTTAAGGATGAAGAGAGGAAGAATATAATGTCTTGAAAGGATAAGAAATGAATTATATATCCTTTTAAGCATTCCAGTAAAAATATTAAAGTAGCCTTTTATTTATAAAATCATACAAGAATACTAGGGTAACCACCTGGCAGGCAACTTATTCCTACTTAAATGAGGAGTACTTTTGTATGTTGCAGCTGCATGTCTTGTTATATATTTTTTTTCCTTCCTTTGTACAGGAATAACAGGAAATATGGAACTGAGCACATCAGGAGACTGTCCCAAACCTTTGCACCTAAGACACTGCAAAAAGAAATAGCCTGAACACCAAAGAACTCTGTTCCTATAGGCTATTCTACAACTCTTAGGAGGTGTGTACAGTGGAGTTCATCTCCAACTGAATTCATCATATCTTTGTCATAAAACTGGAAACTCTGAGGCTGAGAATCTGAGTTCTAAATCACGAGGGAAAATTCATTGCTAACTGCCTCTTACGTATCTTTGCAGTATTTTGGTGCATTCTAAAGGAACTGTATAGAATCAAATTCCTTTGCCCTTGGAATACTACTGATCCATTCTGAGGTAAACAGGAAAACACCACAGGAAAATGACCCATCAGGATAGAATTCAGAGATGAAATTTAAGCCTTAAAAAGAAATATTTCATGAGGTCTCCCAAAAAATCAGAGATGCAAACCTCATGTTGTAGCAAACTCAAAAGGCTTAGTGTGGTTCAGAAGCTTATCAATGAAGAGTCTCACTATCAGCAAATCAAAATGACAGAATGAAACCAGCACAGCTCACCAGAAGAGTAAGGAAGCCTCTTTGGAGCAAGATATCATTCAGAAAGCTGGGGCTGTCATCAATTTAAAAACCCTTTCAGAATTAAAAGAAGAAGTTAAACAAAACTCCCCAAGGTACACCAAAAACAAATTCAAATAAAGATTATCAGGACTCATGACTGCAAATAAGTTATTCTCCACATACACCAAGAACATAAATATTATAAGAGAAACTGTAGGAACACAAATAATAACAGATAATCTGAAGGCCAGGTGATGATCACAATACACATGAAGGTTTCAAAGGTGCAGCAAAAAAAACAAAGTGATTTGAATCAGTGCTGATCATGGAAAAGACAAGAGAGATTCCCATGCTGTGGTCCTTCATTTTGGAGGAATTCTAAGGGTCTCTCTAAAATTAAAATGCTCTAAAGAAAATAAGGAAAAACTAGACAAAGTGTCCAATTTCCAGGACTAGGTTATACTCAGCTAAGGATTCAAAAGGAACTCAGAGTGGAGGTTTAATCACTAGCAGTAACAGTTTTGCTATGAACAGTTATAACATTTGAACACCAATCAGTAGCAAATGTGACTCCCAGGCAAAGAGGAACCAGGGAGATCCAACTCAGGGGTAAAACTACACAACTTCAGAGAGGAAAAAAGTACCAAAGTACCAATACAAAATGAACATCCAAACATCTGAACAGGCTGTAAGATCAGAAGTCCCTATAACACAGGACATCCATTTGCCACATTCTTACTCATCCCAGGGCATGCACTTCTGGACACGGTCGGAGATGAGACAGACTGGCTACATAAGCACCCCACTAGTCAGAAACAGTACAAGGTTGTAAGGTCATGTTAATGCACCTAATTAAAAGTCCATCCCCTTATTCATGAATTTTACAAAGTGAAACACAAAGACCAGACCCCACAGACTAGCAGCAATCCTGACATGTAATTGACTGGATTGAGTGAAAAAAACTTAATAATATGCTAGGCATATGTTTAATAAGCTCCTCAACCCTATACAATATTTATGCTGAAGGAGTGAGACAGGGAGCAAAAGTGATCATCCCTATCTCTGTACAAAACACACAGCTTCAGCATCTGATAAAATCCCACAAATTTATCATCTGGTAACAACAGGTGCTATTTCATTCTTAGCTCATTTCGGTAAATGCCTCAGATGTGAAAACCCAGCTAAGTGAATATGTGTGGAACCTTCTCTTAGAACTCTTGAACTATTTGTGTCAGAGGAAGAATTACACAGCTCTTCTTCCTCATGCTCTGCTGGGATACCACAGAGTTTTCCCAGGGGATGAGTGAGAATCCTAGCACACTGCTACCACTTGCATTTGAAGAATTTTGATGGGACTAAAAGTCAAGGTAGAAAGAGCAGGACCTGAATGATATCACTTGGTAAACTGATGTAATAACTCATTACAAATTTCTAAAAGATGTTCATTTGTAACCTTATAGAATAATTCAAAAACCTTCCTGTTCAAAGAAGCTTTGTTTCTATGATGATTACCTATTTTACAGTATTTCTCAAATATGACTGTTTAGCCCAAAAGTAAGGACTTTTCCCTCAAGAAGTCATTTACATCTCTGTTAAACACCATCTTCCAGGTTATGTGCAATCAAAACACTGGTCTGAAATCAGAACTCATTCCTTTTAAATGGATTAATTACATGTGATCGCTGTTCAGCTAAGTGCAGAAGCCTTTTTTTTTTTCAACTGGAAAATATACCAGTAATCTTCAAAGCTATGGAAACCTGGGGAGCAGTGCGCCACTTAAAGAAAAACCTTTTAGATAAAGTGTTTCAAGAGCAAAGCCAGAAAAATCTGCAGTTCTGCTGGAATAGATGGGTATTTGCTAAGCTATGATTGTTAGGAATATTTTTATCGCAGTAAAACAGAATAAACACATTATAAAACTCATTTTGAAGACAATAATTTGCCATGAAATTCACCTGCACTTGTGTTTTCTTCTTTTCCTCCCTACACAGTTCTACAGTTCATTTACATTTGGTAAATAAGATCTTGCAATACTGCACACTTTGACCTCCATTTCCTATAAAAAGGTACTTTTAAACCAAGCCTTTCTCCAATTAATTAATGGAGCAACTGCATTACACTAAACTCTGCTTTTTTCTTTTTGGCTGTTCCCACATGCTAATTGCAGTGACACATCAATAAAGCAGATGCATTTTTCTGTCACGATTGTGTTTAGTGCATATTTAAGGTGACTTTTTTCCCTTAAACATCCCAAAGTAATTTGTAACCCTGAAATATAAAGTCTGAGAAAAACAGGTGTAGAATGCACATTTTTCTTTTTCAAGTTCTTACTCAAAAAAAAAAAAATAAGGGTAAAGACAGCATGAAATGCAGGGTCTAGGAAAAGGAATGCTCAAAATCTGAATTTGATGAACTTAGCTCATTTTAAAGTTAAAAAAACTAACTTGAACCAGCTCTCAGCTGATTCACACCAGATTCATACATTTTGAATTCTCATATCTATATCACTGTGTGAGAATTCACAGAGCACTGAAGTTGCCAGCAGGTCTCAGCTGATTCCAGAACAGAATTGTGAGGGGCAGGTACTTGGGCATACCCACCCAGTCTGTTTAAAGAAATTTTGACTGTTCAACTTTTTTTCCAAATTCAGTATCACATATCTGTTAATTCTTAAGCTCAAGGAACTGATGTCTGTTCAGTGTGATGCAGTATTACTCTACCAGTGCTTAGCTGCAAAGAAACAGCTCTAAGATTTATGATTACTTCAGATTACAAAGATGGAACACCTCTGGAGGCTGCTGGTGTAGGACTTGGAGTGAACTGAGCACAAGTCACACTGCACACAAAACACTGTCAAATTTGCTGCGAGAATTTCTGTACTATCAGCTTCAGCAAAGAGTCTCAACTGAGGGGAGGCTCAGCTACCTCCTTTTCCCCATCAGATCAGGTCAAGGCAAATTTGCCAGGGTTAAAAGAGAATTCTGTACTTCTGATACCTCTGTTTTGCCTGTTCTCACATCCAATGCCATTATTTTGTTGAATTTCTGTGAATCTTGCACATTTCATCAGGAGCCATTTCCTTCCTGAAGTCCTGAAGAGGAAGTTCACCCCCATAACAGGAAGATTAGCAACATGATAAATCACAAATTACTTTTAGAGTACCCTAAAAAGGGAAAGGAAGAAAAGAATACCAGGAAAAAAAGTCCTGTTTAAAGTGTGGGTCCTTATATTCTTTAATTTGAAATGTTAATGAAATTACTGGCAGGCAGTAATCTGTTACTGTCACACGATAGCAGAAATGAAAGAGATGGCTCAGTACTGTCTTTAAATGTTGGAAATAAATTCATAAGAAGCAGGTGTCAAATTATAAAATCAATCAGAAAAAAATTATGTGGTTTTCTGAAGATTTATTAATATAAAAGCAAACACTTAAGAGAACCCTAATATTATTTCAGTGGCATTTAAAAAAATTAAGATATTGTAGAAAATAAAAGATAAGTACTTCCAAATATGGAGGTACTTAGCATTTTAAAGTGCTATACAGCATGTGAAGAACCTCTCATCTCTAAGTGAATCATTCTTACCACTAGGTTAACTTGAGCTGCTGCTATGTCGTCAGTGACTCTACAAGGACAAGGGCAAGTACTTCAGTTAAGGATTCATGCATGAGTTGTTGATAGTTCTGATGAAAGGGTTTGGGTTTCCTTCAGGTTTTTTGTTTGTGCTTGTATTTAATATGTGGGAAGGATACTTTGCAACCTTGGACAATCCTCCAGAGATAACTGAGCGCCAAACACATTATTTACAAAGAAACTCCTTCTGGGAAAGTCTGCCCATGAAGACAAAGTTCCCAATAATTTCCATAAGATCAGGTTTTCATTCTTGCTATTAACTTTAGACTTGAAATAATTCTTAACAAAATAGAAAAAGAAAAAAAAAGGGTGATATCCTAGAAAGCACCAATGTTTCTCTGACTTTCCCTCTAAGATATAAAACGTGAGAACCGGGCAGTAGTCCAAGAGACTCAGCAATATAAAATGGCAAGGAGAAATACAGTTCCTTTCTATAATACATTTCCAAAACAATCTGACAGTCAGGTTTAACTACCAATGAAACCAACTCTGTCCTTGAAATTTTATGCTTGAAGAAAATGCTTCTGTCAAGGCATCCTTATCAAAATGACCAGCATGCAGTTTGCAGCAAATCTGAAACTCCAGACAGCTGAAGTCCTCTACAAGACATATGAGGCAACTCTTACGGAGATGAAATAGAGGATAATGACAGAAGGTAAGTCCACAGGCTCTACTCCCAGCAAAGAAATCACCTGGCACTCCTGTACCTGACCTGAGCAGCAGCTGTGTGGCTGGAGACAAGGGGCTGGGGGTTCATGTGGCACAAATGAGAACAGACACCTATTTCTTCTCACCACTGGTAAATCCTATTATCCTTTAGCTCCTCTGTCCCAACTTACTTCCCATAAGAGCCCGTTTCAGAAATTTAAATAGCCTCTGTGGTTTCCCATAAAAGCAGAAATAATTGGCAAAATCAATTTCCTTCAGTCAGAAGGGGTTTTTTTGGAACACATTGCAAAGAGGGGAGAAGGGAGTTTTCCCATGCTGTCAAAATATTTTGACATATTCCAGATTGAAATAGGCCAAATTTTTAGTTAGCAGTAACCTTTTATTTTTGGTTTGCTTTGAAGCGCTTCTTTCAACAGAAATGCTCTCTGCTGTCCAGCTTTGCCCTCCTGCAGCTTATGGGATGGCACTGGACTCATCTTCTTGTTGTGACCTCCAGCAGCCCTTTATGCGAGCCAAGAAACAGCAGCAAGCTGTCACTTCTACATGGCCATACACTGCAGAGGCTTAGCTAGGAAGAGATTAGTCTGATTGCAATTTGGGGCAGAGGAGAAAACTGGAATCTGCTGTTAGTATTAGAGGCACAGCCACAAAAATGTCAATTCCTTTTTTTCAATTACTTTTTTGTTAATGGGTGTGTTCAATCCCAAGCTCAGCTCTGGTTATTTTGATTTTTTTTAATTGGTAATTTAAAGTATAACTAGGTAGCTGGGTATATGAATACTGCCTCTACCCAGAGAGAATGCCAGTATTCATCTAGGAGCTGTACCTAGCTGCAGTACATTTATATTATATGGAGCTGAAATACTTCAATAGAACTATAGGCAGCTTCTAATTAAACAAAACTGTACAAAGGAAAACTCAACCAACTGTGTCCAGTTCTGGGCCCCTCAGTTTAGGAAGGATGTTGAGATGCTTGAGTGTCCAGAGAAGGGCACTGGTGAGGGGCTTGGAACACAAGCCCTGTGAGGAAGGACTGAGGGAGCTGCGGGTGCTTAGCCTGGAGAAAAGGAGACTCAGAGGTGACCTTATCAGTCTTTACAAGTCCCTGAAAGGTGGCTGTAGCCAGGTAGGGTTGGTCTCCTCCAGGCAGCAGCTGACAGACCCAGAGGACACAGTCTTAAGCTGTGCCAAGGGAAATATGTGTTGGATATTAGGAAAAATTTTTTTACAGAAAGGGTGATAAAGTACTGGAATGGTCTGCTTGGGGAGATGGTGGAGTCACCATCTTTGGATGTGGTTAGGAAAAGATTGGATGTGGCACTTGGTGCCATGGTCTAGTTGAGGTGTTAGGGCTGGGTTGAACTCGATGATCTCTTCCAACCCAGTGATTCTGTGATTACACGCATTCCACCAGTGAAGACATGCAACAGCATAAGTTAGGAGTGTGTTTAAAGTTTAAATCCAATGTAGCCAGATAGATTTGGAAGTCCGTCAGCAAAAACTTGAAAACTAACCCAGTAATGTCATCTAGTACATTAAACGGTCCCATTAGAGAGACCTTATAAGAGCAAAACATGAAACTTGACATCAGCCCAGTAGGGGACAACTTATCCTACACAGCTCAAGGAGAGGAAAGAGCAGGAAGGCTTCCTCTTTGATCTGTCCCCAGCAGAGAAACTAATCAAAACTATTGTCCTCACACTTCACAGGGTAACTTGCACCAGAACTTGTGCAGAAAAGTGTGACAGCAACACACACCAAAAAATCTCCAAGCTCCTGGAATTAATACTGGGATTTATTAATAAAGGCTCTGGAAACAGACACAAAACATACCACTACCTATGGGAAGCAAGGACTAGATTAAGGAAGGGGAGAAAATGGTTCTGCTTCACATAACAAAAATAATTAATAAGGGAAATCAGCCTACACCTTTCTAATGGATTACAGCATGTGTGCCCAGCCTGCCATGACCTGAACAACCCATGAAGAGGCAATTCTGTTCCCCCATACCCTTATGAGACATCATGTTGTCCTCATACTGAAGCTTAACAAAAACTGTTTTTCAGAGACTGCTTGAGGCTAAAGCTTGCAATGATGCAGCCTCACCATGCACAAACAGCACAGGCCCCATGTCTCGTCCTGCTGCAGGCGCAGCTACAGCCCAAAAGGCTGCTCTGAACCCCTCCTGGAGCACCTACTCAAGCACTGGGGCTCTCCCGTGCCCCCTGCCCTGGGGATATTAGCTCAAGTCTAGCCCACCATAGATATGCTAATGCCGCTAAAACTGAGTGCTCCCAAATGAAACTTTTCCACTCACAAGCATATTGTGTGCTTAAATGCCATGAAAAAACATAAATTGTTCTCCTCAAACCCCAGCAGGTTCTTTAATGACTAAGCTCCACTAATTAGTAACAGCTGGTAATGAAGTGAGCAGGTACAAACCTAACCTCTTCAATTAATGCATGAGATTCTTAGACTAAACTAAAATTCAAAGGAAAGCTGTTAAGTTAGAAAAAATAACATTCAATGGTCAATATTTTTTTTGTTGCTGAGACCGTATTATTTCTTCCAAAGCCACAAAAATCAGTGTTTATCAAATGTAGAACCTATTTGTACTAAAACCTTACAATTTCTATACAGCTTAGGCAAACACAGCCTGCCATTACTTTGAAAAAACTAATGCATCCTTTTTGAACAAATAAGTCAAGACACAAATACAACAATCCAAATATGGAACACTGTTAATGGCCAGTTAACTCTATAATTACATCTTACCAAAAGTTATGTTTTCTGAAAGCTTGATTTGTCAGAGAAAGAGTCCTTAAAGAACCTGAGATATTGAAGAGCTCTCCATTTTCCCAAATATTATATGACAGTATTCCAAATACTAGTCCTCTCAATACACCTGTTTTCATTTTAGATAGCATTGGTGAAAACCTCATTTCATGATTATTTACAGAGAATCACTGCACAAAGAGATTTATAGCTATCTTGAAATGTCCTTCTCAAGGATGAAATTAAATTATTTTTCCTGTTATTCCACTAGTGAGGAACCACTACAAGTCTCCTGTTTATCGAGTCCCCAGTGCTAAGAGAAAATTAGATCAGGGACTTCCACTGTCCTCCAATGTAGTAGATTTTCCATCCAAAACATTTAATTGCCAATTAAAATAAAAATATTCAAATGAACACTCAATAGAAAGTTTGCCTTTAACTGCATTCTAAACCTGCTCCACAGAAATACTAAGTGAAAATTCCTTAAATATAAAATGCTACAGAAATCTCCTGTTATCAAAGATGCCATAAAAGAGGGAGGAAAGCAAGTGAGGGAAGGGAAATGCTTTCACTAAGTTACTTGCAAACTGTTTGCCTAACCTTGATTACCACCCTTTGTACTGTAGGCAGATGTGTGCAGATGCCTGATTAGAGCTCTTTAGAGATCCTTTGGGGGCTTCTCCGTGATGAAGTGGCAAGTAGGGAGATATGACTGGGGACTAAGGGTTATGTATTTACATATTGGCCTTAAGGATCCCCACTTTCAAATTCTTTATCCCAAGTGGTATTAGTTCTAAACTAATAATCACTTATTATCTTAGGTAATTAAAACTATAGAAACATCATGAGTTATTTAGCTAACTGTATTAGAACATAAATCTGGGATTACCCAGTAGAGGGATTTTTGCTCAAATGGAATATACCCTAGAAATCCTGAAATGTAAAAGAAGAAAAGAAAAGAAAAGAATCATCTACATGTAATGATTTACAATAATGGGGCAGCTTGGGAGAAAATGTGCAACTCCAAAGAGCAGCATCATAAAAAAAGAAAACAAACCCTCAAACAGATGGTCATCATCTTCTAAAAATAAACATTTGCTTGGTCTTTGCAATTTTTTGGTGTGTGCTTGTATGCCCAGAGCTTCACACAAGTTCTCAAGACCAAATCTGTACAAGCCAGTGGAACACCCCCATTCACATGGCTGCACTTAGATCGCTGCATTGAGATCTGGGTCCAGAACTGTTGTCTGGACACAGTTCCTGTATCAAAGTCTCTGAATTATTTCACTCTTCAGCCCTTGTCCCCTGTGTAGCTGAAGACATATCAGTGCAATCTTGCTTTATACCAGCATATCTTATTCCCATTTCCATTAGAGAATACTTTGCCACCCCCCTGAGTATTCTCTTTACTAAACGATCTGTGGGTTGAACAGGGATCTCATATGCTTTCATGTGCAGATAAACCTCAGACCAAGTACGGAACCTTGCAGTACAAGCCCACATGGTCATGTAAGATTGAAAAAACTCTTGTAACTTCAGAGGGCACGGTGAGCATGAGTTGGGTGCTGAGACTTCTGAATGCCAGCCATGCAATTCAAGTTGTCAAGTACCTGCTGAATAGGCAAAGTGAGGGGAAGCTGGTCTGGAATTGACTGTGAGAGCCAAACAGTGAACTACCAAGCAGCAGTTGTTACAAAAAGTGGTGGCTTATTTCTACATTGGTATGAATATAATTGTGAACTCAATTTGTTTTGTTTCAAACAAAAGATAGCAACAAGATCGTTCTGAAATAAAAGCTTTCATGGTTTTTCCTTTATATTTAGTCTTTCCTTAGGCCATACAAATTTCCTTCCAGTTGATATCTTCAGAGTTAAAAGACAGTTCTGATGGCACACATTCCACACACAAAAATATTGTTAAAATACATTTAGAAACACTATTTACAAGAATAAAAACCAACTTAGTTCCCTTCATTGTCTTGTTCAGCAAGATCTGTCCAGAATAGGCTTTTTTTTCCCTCCAAATCTCAAAACAACAGCAGGAAAAAACCAACCAACCTACTTTGCACAATTTACCAATAGCTGAGTTTGTGCTCAACAGAAGCATTTCAGAATGTTTTGCCAACATTCTGAGGCTCTAGCAAGGGCCTAAAGTCTTCCTCTGGCCTTTAAGATAAGTCACAAAAGTTTGAGGCTCTGCCAGACATCGTCCAGCAAATCTACCTCAAGATGGGTTAACACTGTCACCCTCTATTGTCTACCCTGTCCTTCTGCAAAATGTTACTGATCATAGAGAGTTTCCCCATATAATAAACCCAACCATTAGCCAAATAGCCACCTTGACCACTTGCAAATATGGTACAACATGATTGTCTTTACTAAAAAAATAAAGACTATTTTAAGTTAAGGACAGGAAATTGAGTCAAAAGCTAAACATAAGGCAAAGCTTCCAGATGTTTTTAGTAATGCAAAAATTGACACAACTTCAGTATTGGACAGCAGTACAAACCACGGGCAGTATCATACAGCAAATTTTCCCAGTATAATACACAGTACCAAAAGGACATTATTACATGTCTAGGAACTGGTGTTACTAAACTTGACTAAAACTGACACTGTTGATCTTTCAAATGAGGCATCCAATACACCTGTCTAGGCCATAATTTTTAGTCTGTCTGCTCCCCCTATCCTTGTTTGGTTTTTTTAACCGCCACATTAACTCTGTTGCTGAGCACTTTGGAATTTACCAGCAAATAGTGAAATTTGCAAAAGCACTTGTTCTTTGCTGGTCAGGTTGCAATCTACACAAAACAAATCTTAGTTTCCCTAAAATCATAAAAAA
Source organism: Melozone crissalis (assembly GCF_028551555.1). Classification (NCBI taxonomy): domain Eukaryota; kingdom Metazoa; phylum Chordata; class Aves; order Passeriformes; family Passerellidae; genus Melozone; species Melozone crissalis. Next base: position 23,450,575 of record NW_026535797.1, on the reverse strand, counting down.
ATTAGCTCCAACATATATCAACCATAATAAAGATTAAGATGGTGAGATTTCTTCCAGTTCCTTTTTTTGTCACAGTCCTTCCCAAACACAAATATAAACACAATCCATTTTTTAATATATATATATATGTATGTCTGTGCGTAGATATAATCCATAAATCATTGAATATATGCATTTGAAATTAAATATTGAAACCTTGTTTATTTTGCATGTTTCATCTGTGTGGAGTTTCAAGCTATAACAAGACTCAGTCACATACAGAACTTTAGCATAAAAGAAGCCCAAAAGAGTAATTTAAGTCTGCCTTGAGTGAGTACATTTAATGAGTCTTCTAGATGTTAAGAGGTTTTATACACTTAAAAAAAAAAAAAAATCATTTCCCAAATGCAGCGCCATGCTATTGCCTCTGAGAGCTGAGATAAAGTGATACACATATGCTCAACACATGGATGGGAACGAAGTCGTTACCTTGGCAACAACAACCTTGTAAAAGCTTCCTTCTACTAAATTATAGTAGTGACTATTGGAGAAAATATGTTTTTTCCTCAGTCAGATTTTGAAAATAAGTTATTATATTTCATTTATAGATTTTTCAGAGCCTCGAACTTTTTGCAGTTAAACTACACCTGCTTTATCCCATGTACCTTCAAAGTTCTAATACATAGAACTTTCATAGTATTTGGCTTATATTGATTTCCAAATTCAATAAATTTCTTATTCAAATAAAGCTGCAGATATTTAAATGGACTGAATTTGCCACCATTGTCTGCATCTGCAGATATTCTACATGCAGCAACATATATAAAATAAATACTTTTGCAGGGTTTAACAAATAACTTTGAAAAATAAAGCCACACATAAGAACCTGTTAATAAGAAAAATATATTTCCATTACACAGAACATTTCCAAAGAATTGCCATTTCAAAAACACAGCTTCAACTAAAGGATTCCCATAATTCCAAATTACTTTTCTGCTTATGAAAGTCCTGTGTCACATACAGCTAAAGAATGTATGCCTGGGAGCATTTGCCCAGGCCATCCTTGGCCAAAAGCAAATATGTTCCCTTTTCAGCTAGAAGAGTCTATAGAACATTATTATCACATGTGCTACAATGTGAGACACAAAATAGTTCCAAAAAGTTAGCAAATTTTTGATTTGCTAACAAAAGACAAAAAGTCACAGTTCAGCGTGCCAGAGGAGGAAAGCAAGAAACCTCAAGGATACAGTAAATATATGATCAGGCATCACTGACAAATCCAGCATTCCCAAATTTTGCACAATGCATATAGGCAAAGCCTATAAAGTCTTGTTCATAAGTCATATCTTTCTAGGATCCCACAGGTTTCCCAGTGCCTTCAAGAGATTGGAAGTTTACAATTAATCTCTCAGATACAAAGTACACCTACCAATTTGTATAATATTCAGCCTTATAATGGTGTAAATTACTCATTTTGTTCTTCCTTTCATTCAGTGTAGCCAGCCACTAGGATAATCTTACATTACTTAGTTACCACTTACCCAGAAATACATTAAAACTATATTAGAATGAACATCCAGCCCAGCCCAACTACTTCTTGGACAAAGGGATAGGGGGGTTACCTGTTTATTATATTGAAATTTGTGTTCAACACATTATTAAGCTTTTTATGTGCCTCAGGAAAGACATACTTTCTGAATACTAGTCTAATATGATAATTGCTACCAACTAATAATCACTTGGCTCAAATTATGTTAACAAGTCATGAACCAGACAAGTCTTGGGTACATGAATTTGCCAGTATCCTACCAAAACTAGACAAAGAAAAGGCTGTCATGTCCAGCAGGTCCAGTTACAACTTGATCCCAGTCACATCAGACAAAGTAATGAGCTAGTGAAGACAACAGGAAATTACAATTCTCTACCTCTTCCACCTTCAGTTTCATACACATTGTAACCTAGGAGCAGCAGTACACAGAAGTAGAAATCTTTCTTTAGTTTACAGAAGAACATGGAAATTGCTTGGATGAAAAACTACAGCATCCATTGACATCCACACAAGAAGAAATTTTCCAGTTGTGCCCCATGCCTTTCCATGGGACAGAATCCCACCATGGACTGCACCAATGGGTATAAAGCATGTACATGGGCCATGAGACACATAAGCCAACACAGTCTATAATATACCTTGTTATACCAATAATAAGAGGCACTGGGGACCTGGATGAGGAATGTACCTGCTGGATAAAGCCATCAGAGGAACAGTTTAACATCAGTGTAATCAGGGACACCCTTTGTTGCCTATAATCTACTTAAAGGACACTACACGACCAGAAGACCTCCCTTCTGTATATGCTTTCAGCCTACACGTTTAGAGAAGCCCCTAAATTCAAGTTTCAAGCTTGAAACTTGCATCCCTCCTAAATCCAGCCATCCCCTTTGCTCACTGCTGAAGCCCCACTGGCAGCACATGACACAGCTTTTTCATTTTTTTTTTGTTGCTAAGAGAATGTACGTTTTAGCTCATGACTTGCTTACTCACATTTCCTGGTCATTTGGAAACTACTTCTAAACCTTTCTATGCTGGCATCATTTATTTGAGCAGAAATGCCATTATAGCATCATATAGCATTAACATCTCTCCCACAGAGTTAACTGTTTGTGACCCCACAAGTCAATTACTGTAACTCCTTTCCAGCAGTGATCTGCTGCTTCTGCTTAGAGCCTGGCACACACAGGCCCAAGGAAAGATACACTAAGCAGGATACAAGGACCATATGCTAATAAATGAAAGATGTACTGGGTATCCAAACTGGGGAGAGACAGCTCAAATTAAAACTGCAAGTGCTTCAATAGTTCCTAAAAATTCTTTCTAGTGTTACAGAGGTTTCTTAAAATAATCAATGCAACCAGATTAGAACAGTTTCACATCACAGTGCCATAATTAGCTTCAGCATCCTGGTACAATTACATAAGCAACAGCTGCTGAACTAACCCCTCAACCTTCCAAGGAGCTTCTTGCTTTCTAACTGCCTAGAAAGTGGATGGCCTAAGGCTTCTCAGCCTCTAAGACACTACACAACTTATGTTTTGCACAGTATAAATATTCCAGTCTCATGGCAAAACAGTCATATGGCTGATGGCTTGTATCCATCTTACTCTGTTAGGAAAATAGTCACAAAAGAATGGAGTTAAGTAAAGAGACACTATGTACTTATATTTTTATCCAGAGTTAGCTAAAAAGAGCACAGGATCACCAGATTCCAGACTCTAAATGCTATTTTAAATGCTAATTACTGGACTAGAATCTACTCCCTTCTGTATGACATAAAAGTAAATGGAAGAGAAAGATACATCCATGAGCATTGTTCAAATGCAGTATTAATCAAAGTTGTGCAGTTCAGCAATTAGCATTTATTCCATGTATTTGTGTGTTGCACTCCCCAGCTAGTTCACTTCAACACAATCTTACAGGAAGATACTTGTGATGGATTTTACTGAATCTGGGTGGACATGACAATATGTAAACTTTTGACTAAATTTCTGGTGTAAATCAGTTGCAATAAACTTTGGTGGAAGAGCTTTCTTCTCGAAAATCCAATTAATCTAAGTTACAGTTTCTCTACTATATGTTCAATCTAGTAAGACTTTGATTCCTAACACATCCAGTTCTCTGCTATATGTTGGTTCAACATTTGTGTGCATGTCAGTTCAACATATCAGAACATATGGGATGTGTTGTTTTACACATCTAGTAAGCATACACCAAATTATTTTACATTCTCTTATTTCAGCTATCTGAAGAAGTACAGCGTTTCCAGCTACTGGCGTCCATTAAAAAAAACTTGATGGTATGGATTTCTGGAGCATGATTTTTAAGCAGAAAGGTCATGCCCATGAGCCAGCAAGTAGAAGGACCTATAGCTGTTAATTTAAGATTATGAAAACTGCCATACAAGACTGAAATAAAGCTCTGTCCACTGCAGACACAGGAGCATGCATTGTAAAATTTAAATAATAATAATAGTTTTTAAAACATAATGGCATGTTCCACTTTTAGGTTCAAATGTAACTTATTGATTCATAAATAAACCATTTGAGTAGAAAACTGAATTCTCAATTACTACAGTTAATGCCCAACAAGAGCCAGAGGCCCATCTAGTGAACATACAAGTGGAGCTATTCTTCCTTTCTTACTCTTACCCGGCTCTAAAGAGTCTAAACTGACCAGCTAGGCCACAGTGAGACAGGAAACCAACTATGGTTTCCTGTCTCAAACCTTCCTGAGGTGAACTGATTTGCTCCCTGTCACTTCCCAAATGCATGTCAGAAGTTGTGGGCAGAATCAATGCTCTTGGAAATCCAAATCAGATCGCTTGAGTTTTGTACCACAACTCTGTGAAACTATATAGGGCATTTGAAGATTATCAGGTCTACAGCATTGTTATTTTTACACAGAGGACCTATAAAACAAAGAAACACGTGAAGCAACTTAATTCAGGAAAAATCTGGATGTTGCATTTCATACCAAACAGTTGTTGAAATTAATATGCTGCAGGAAGCAGAAATGGAAGGAAAGAAGAGGTATGAGATAAAGTGATTTATATCACACTTCAGCAACTGTATGTAGCTCCTTGCCACCACAGATCTGCTTTCCAACCGCAAATAATAAAATTATACTTTCTGTGCTGTTAATTATATGCAAATTAAAATTGGGTTCACATCAATGCAAAGAGTTGAATATCCATTTAATCAGATCCTCCCTGCAGGGTCCAATGATAAAAATGACAGAAGACTTGCATTACTAATTCTGAACTTCTCACATTTTGTACCTACTTACCTTGCAAACGAACAGCTACTGTGACACCTGCCTGCTGGGCTGAAGGTTTATGCTGATTAGGTCCTATAGACCTAATGGTAATCCTCCTGAAGGGAAAGTTCAGCTCCCTGAGCTAGGAAATCTAAAGAGCAAATCCCTGCAGTAGCTGCAATCATTTAGCTGCTGAAATCAACAAGTTCCTAATATTCAAGATAATTTGATAAGGATTTAGGCTGTAGCCTATTCTAACATGCTCCATGGTGAGGCCACTGATCTATTGTTTACATTTCACTTCCCTCTCTTAAATCAGCAGGAAAGAGAAGTATCTCTAAACTATCTGATGACATATATCATGTCCATTGAGTTTTCTTTCCTGAAAAAGAGCTGCTGAGTAACTATCCTTTTCTCAAAGTCTATTTTTTTTCTGCTTTCATCTTCACTTCTAACTCTAGCATTGAGAGAATCTTTCCAAGGAATAGAAGGGCAAAAAATCTCCTTGATGTAGATTCTCCACGTTAATAAAAGTGACAAGAGGACCCTTAACCCTGTTTAATAGCTAAAAAGACAAGTGGCAGGGGAAGAAAACAGACATTTTTACGAATGAGACCATATTCTATTATGCTGCCTCACACTGTGACAGAACAGCCTCATGAATTTTCATCTGGCATGACAGTTGAGATCATTCCCTGGGTCCTAGTGCAGGGAATGCAGATTTGCCTTCCTCCCCACCTCACAAGACTGTTCAAATCAGCACCAGGTGGTCTGGCTTCTCATGAAGTCAATTACAGGGAAGAAGGATAAAAATATTCCCACACCACACCCTTCAAATACACTGCTCCATGGAAAAGGTGCAATTCCTTTGGGATAGTAAATACCACCAGCCTCAGGAAAGGCTCCCTTACTGTGCAGATGCACAGCTTTGCCTAAAACCCCCAGGTAGTCCTGTTTAGCAGATAGTAGTGATAAAATTGAGCTGGGGAGAGGGCATTGAGTAGCAGGAGCGATATGTGAAGGGTTAGATAAGTGTCATGGATCAGCTTGCATTCCACCCAAGGCTGCAGAGCTGACAAGGTCAAAGATGCAGACATGATGGGTGACAGCAGGGGGCCCTGATGAAAACCCTTCCTCCTGGGTACAAGTAGGAAGGACTTCTCTTGGAGCCAATTGCTGCAGAAAAAGTACACACGTACTGGAAAACCAGTGCCATCTCAGTGCAACCCTCTCTAGGATCTAGAGCACCTGTGTGTCTAGAAGGAACTCAGTTACTGTTCTCTCATCAAGACCAAAGCAGTAAGAAATTGTTTCTTTTGATGTCATCTAACAAGATCAAAAAAGCATTTCATCACACCATTCAGCCTACCTCATACAGCACCTCTCAGATTCTGCCACTACTTTTCTTCAAAGCTGTGATCTACAGCAAAACTGGGGTTTAAAATCTGTTTCATTTCCTTACTTTAGCGGTTGCTAATCTAACATTGGCTATTAAATAAGCACAGAATATTTTGTTTAAAAGTTTCTACAGTATATTATACATATCTTGAAATTTCCTTAATTAGACATGCAATAAATGCACAAACGTAGACTTCAGAGAGAGTATTCTTTCCTCATTAAAGTACAATCACTGTATATAACTGCCAAGTACATAATTAAACCATGACAATGTTTTAGGTGCCACTGTCTCCCTTGCAAACAGGAATCTTTATGAAACAAATTCTTGATCTAACCTGGTATAGCTCCCCTTAGAAGCTTGTTTACTATATCCATTTGGCTACTGCCATAAGACACACAGCTGTAGAAGAGCTGTTTTCTTGAATGAATGTTTGGGGGTTTTGGTTTTTTTCCAAACACATGCTGTTTTCTTGGTTTTCCTGATTTTATTTTTTTCATAAGCAGGGGTAAATAATTTCAACCTTTTTAATCAGTCATATTAAAGCCAGATTTTTACTTAAAGTCATATTTATTCTCAATGTCTACTAAAAATGGCAATAATGTTTTCTTCACTGGGGTAAACTTATTGAGTAAGTAAAGTTCTCATCCATCTGTAAATTAAGAAAAAGATACAAAAGACTACAAGATTGAAAGCTCTAAAATTCTGAACTATGTGGGGAATGACACTGAAAGTTATTTAGACAACTAAAGATAGGTTGATGGATTTTTCAGTATCTACACCTTTGAAAATACCACGTGTGAGCACAGACATTCACTAGAGCTAATGTACTTTCAGTAGTTACTGAAAAGAGAAACTAAGTTACTGAAAGAGAACTAAGTTACGCTTCTTTAGTGTGTGATTTTTTCAATCATGTACCATCTCCTTATATGTTTTTTCCTTAAGTAACCTAACCAATCACTTAATTTACATTCCATGAACCAAGGTATGCCTCTTGAAAAACCCTACATGAGAAAGTATCCTCATAGCAGACAACAAACAATTCACATTCTCTAATGCCAGAAAATGCAAAAATTAACAATATAAATAAATGCATATTGAGTGATGTAATTACTCACACATGTATTTTAATCTTTCTCTATTAACAAAATATATTATTAATTAATACCATAAGATTGCATCTGTTTGCAAATCAGTGTGTTTTAGTTGTTTATACCTACCAACAGGACTGAAATTTCTTTAAGAAAATAATTAAGTACAGATTAAAATTAATTATCTAAATACAGGGCTCCTGCCTGCTGACTTACATCATGATTAAAATTGGTGATTTAAATCAAGCCACCCTACTGGGACCTACCAAAAAAAGTTTTCTGAATTGTAATGAAATAATATGCAGTATTCAGTATTAATTGGAGTGTTTTATGTTAGTCCTGGTTTCTGGAATAACACATGCAAGGGCTTTTCTAGGACTGAATTCTTAATTTCTCATTTCCCCTTTCATTATAGATGTCAGTTACAAGGTTGTATTGCATAACATGTACAGTTTCCTTCGTACAGAAAGCCACAAAAGATGGAGGGCATGGAACTGCACTGCAGGAGACAGCCTTTCCAAAATCACTGAAATATATCAAATGAGTAACAGGCTGACAGAAAGGCAGGCATGGTCTAGCTGTATCATCAAAATACCTTAAGTACCCTATAGAAACTCATTGGTCAAATTTGTTCGTATCCTTAGATCGTTTGTGACCTTTTATTCTAATTCGGATTTCTAATTACCAACAAAATAAACCCTTCTGAGAGTACCTATGCATGGCTCTTGTCCAACATACATAGAACTTCTAAAGGCTTCTGCATTTACTATCCCAGCAAGCATGCCACATATTCAGTTGCATGGAACTCTAAATATATGTTTTCCCTTATTGTCTTTATATATTGTCTTCCACATTACAAAGAATAATTAAACCTAATGCTGGTCACTAGCAAGTCTGCTTTGGATCTCAGAAAAACCAGCCTTTCTCACAGTTTGTGCATTTTGACTTTCAATCTAGTCATGCTTGCATTTGGCTGTCTTTCATTTGCATAGAGAAATTAATGACAGAAAAGGGGGTTTCTTAGGCAAAATAAGATGCAGCCATATAATCTCAGAACAGGATACAGAGATAGTCTCTACCAAGAAAATTTCCCCATTCCCTAAAAACTCACTCCCTAAAAGTTATATTTGTCAACATCTCAGGAAAATTTTTCACCTCCCACAGGTTACCACAACTATTTAATCATTAGGACATCACTATTACCAGGGCCAGATGATATCTTGAGATCTGTAATTACAACAATAAGGCAGGGAAACTAGTTCAGGAAAAAATGCAATTGCATCATAGAGCTGACATTAGGAGGATGTAGTTTATTAAAATTTTATGCAACTGAAAATTTACTGTTTTGTCATAATGACATACATGGCATTGACCTTTGGAGCTGTAGTACTGCACAGAAAACAGGGACATAGTTGTTTATTAGATGTCCATCAAAATTTAGTTTACCAAGAAAATTAAAAACTGTAAAAATATATCTGCATCTCATGCTATTTCAAACTCCAAAGTCCTGGGAAAGGGACTTGATTACAATTCTGCCAAATCTCCACATTTCCTCTGGTTTCTTCTTGGGGAGCAAAAGAGTAAACATGAGAAAAAAATATTTTGGCATTATATACATCTCTACATTTAAAGTTGCAGCAGACACTATTAGCTAACATATGAACGTACACTTGAGTGACATTGCTGAATCTTCATATTTAATTATTTTCCCATTGCTATGGAAGAAAAAAAATATATATAGCTCCAGTAAAGCTACTCAATTCCATTCACAACTGCAGTGTCTGCTGGAGGCCAAGTGACAAGCTAATATGATAGTCAGCGGTGTGTCGCTTTGAAGTTAATCAAGCCAATACCTACACTTCAGAAATCCTGGGCTGGACTTCAAAAGATTGCAGGAAAAAAAAAAAAATAATCAAGAAATCCTGAGGGGGAAAGTATGATGAAGGACAAAGAGTTGCCCATTTAGATAATTATGCAAATGGTCACAAAACTATGTCTGTGAAACTCCAAGACACTAAAGGGAGAAACATTCATAGCAATGAATTACCTTGATTTGAAATGCAACAAATCATAAAATTTGCACAGAGATCATGTCTTTCATAATTTAATCAAAAGCATCCTTGCTCAACATAATAGTTTTTAAAACTTAGCAGGAACATCCAAGTTAGAGTTACTATTACTTCCTATTATTTCACCTCTGCTTGTGTGCTATCTTAATACAATTACTTTTATCAGCCAAAAATTCACTGCTCAAGATGGTTCTGGGCATCCACCAAAAAGCTCACAAGATAAAAATCCTAACAAGTCCTGAATGAAAAACAAACCAAAACAAAATATGAGTGACAAAGGAGGAAGAAAGCTGTAGTGTGTGCAATTTCCTCCCTTAGTTCTTCCAAGTAAGAACTATCCCAAAATCCTCCAGGGAGGTTTTGAAGGTCGCAGAGGAACCTGAATATCTTAGGACATAGACCCATATGTGTTTGATCTGGCTGTTTGCCAAGAAAGACTTGATGTCAAAAGATACATGATGTTCCTCTGCACCAGTCCTCATCTGTACTTTCCACGAGAGATGGCAACACAGCTGTTGCTTCAGATTTCATTTAGCAATTTTCAGGGAGGGTCTTGAGGCTCTATTTTGGTTCCCACTGCTTGCTACTTTCAGGCGACAAGATGCACTCTTCCTTGCTGTTACTGTCGTTTTTATCACCTCTGGTTTATGTGGCATTTCTCTTCTAGCACTCTGCACTCACCTACTATGGCCTCAATGTATCATCAGATGCTGGAGTTACTCTCAGATACGTGTAGTTCACAAAAGGGCTCCTGTACTTGAAAAACAATTCTAAGTTGTTACAATGCAAATAAAAATAAGTGTTTAATATTAATCTTCTCAGGACTGAATGCTTCCAATGCAGAACTTGCCCTGCAGTGTGAAACCATGTGAGAGGACTACGTGATTTACCAGAATGTCGTGCTGCACCTTGCTAGCATCCTTCCCAAAAAGCTTCACATGCAAAATAAAAGCCTTCAAATAAAGGTAAGTTGCCAGAGCAGGGTCAGGCAGAGGAACAAACACAACTCAGCAACTTATCTGTCCTTATCCTGTGAGCTATAAATCAGGAGGAAAGATGAGAAGGTTCTCAGGTTGGTCATGACAGAAATGGCAAATCCCACAGTTTTCTCACCAGCTAATGGAAAAGAAAATTCTAAAACACAAATATGTCGTATTAATAAAATATTAATTTAGGTGCACAACCATCTCAATAATGACTATTAATAAAATTTTCCTGAAAGTTTATATTAGTCTATAAGCTTTCTTTTTGCAAATAAAGAAACTCACTGAGAATAAAAACAGTTGAGGCTTCAGACACTTGGCCTCTGTTCACTGCTGTAGAGCTGGGAAAATTTTAGTGATTGCGAAGCTAAGAAAATTAGACAGAGAAGGTGCAAGACAGTAGCCTGTCATCAGCCCAGCCCAACACTGCTCTTGCAGGTTTCTTCCTGTTCTCCAACCTCTTCCCTTGCTTGGTTTTACCAGCATGCTCAAAGAACAGGGACACAGATTGTGTTTCACGCTGATCTTATGAGGGGATCTTCCTTCCCTGACTTTGTTGCGCTGTAACTTCAGTGCTTGGGAAGAGACAGCTGCTGAGCACAAAAATCACGGGAAGCAGCTACTCAGGCCCATGTAGTCTTCTACCATTTTTCTTTCCAACTCAGTCAAGACTAATATGTAGGTTTTGGTAGTTGGGTAATCTTTTGAATCTTATTCAATGGTTTAGAAAGCAAGCAGAGGGCAAACTGTTGTATTTCAGACAGATAAAAAGAACTCTGTAAGAAGGATATTTTTCACTGTTTTGCCTAGTTTGCTGATAAACACAAACCGTTGCACTCAGAGGGACCAGGAATTTATAAGGCTTGGCACGTTTGTTGTACTACTAAGGCATTCACATGCACACACACACACAAAAAAAAAAAAAAAAAAAAAAAAAAAAAAAAAAAAAAAAAAAAAAATCAAAGTTTTAATCAGGCCATGAGCAGTAACACAGCCTTCTTCCACTGCACATTTGTCAGATCCACAGAAATTAGGATTGGATTCTACCATTACATGTGTACTGCACACAAAATGTGCTTGACATTGTCCTGGCTCACAAAATTAAAACTGATTGTCACCACTGCCAATCAAGTCAGGACATAAGATAGACATCCCTAAGCAGCTTTCTCAGACATCAAACACTAAATACCAGGAAAAAATATGCCTTTGGAAAAATACCAGGAAAAAATATGCCCTTGGAAAGCTATGTCAGCATGCAAATTTACCTTAAGAAGATGTTCAGAGACTTGTTACAGGAAAATCTGAATTAAAAACCAGCATCAATAAGACTTCCAAAGGACTAGAAAGTCTCACAGAAACTCAATGGCAAACTAATACCAAAATTCCATAGGCTTCCTATATAAATTTGAGCCAAATTATGCAAATCTGCTTTGGATGTTTGGATCAGCATGACACCAAAATGCTTCCAAGTGAAACATCTATTCTATAAACATCCTTCAAGTATCACTGTTTGTTCTCTGACTTACTCGTCTTACTGTCTCTGTGGGCATTTGGAGCTTGAACTCATTTGGATTTTCTGGCTTCATTTTATTATTTTGATGGGGCAATAAATTAAAACTCAGTATAGCAATACAATTGATAATAAACTTAAGTTTCTCCTAATCATTTTGTTAGGAAAGAAAAGTTACATATTTCAAAGTTTCTCTTGTTCCTAAATATTTTCACTTCTGCATTATCCTTTCAATACTTAAGGATCATTTTCTTTGATAGTTCACCTTTAATAGAAATAAGAATATTGTCCCTCTGAATTCATAGTCAAGATAATTTTGACTTGAACGCAGATTCAAACTGCAAAGACATTAATAAGCATTAAAACATAGATGGATGGTTATTGAGTTTCAAAAGCACCTGAAGACACTCAATTCTGAAGATCCCTTGTGGCATCTACTTGTACTTGTGTTGTCAAATACCTTGAAGTCTGACTAGAATTGATTTTCCTGAAAATATAACAATATTTATGGGTAGCTAGAATTTTGATCTTATTTTTAAAACTACTAAACACCCCATTGTTCTCAGATAATTTGGGCTGCAGATTTATTCAGATGATGAAATAGAGCTTTATCAGTCATGAGGAAGATTCTTTTTTTTAAGTACTTAACTGTATTTTGAAAGTAGAGGGGAAACAAACAGTTTCATTGTCCTTTATAATGCTGGACCAGTCACCTTGTTGTTCATGCCAAAACAACTCCCATTTTGAGTATCTAGTCTGGCTAAAATGACATTTCTATTGCCAGGTAGGTTAAAGATGCTGGATGACTCAAGAAAATGAGAGGGACCCTCACTGGCCTCTGAATAGAAAACAGTCAGAACAAACCAGCATGGCCTTGTCTTTAGTCCCCCAAGCTACCACTTAAAACTGTGTTTACCCACAAGGACACAAAAGTTAGCAAGGAAAGGTTCAGTTCAGTGAACATTTTATATCATCACCCTGGTGATTTTTTTCAGCACACTTAATTCCTTCCTCAGATATTTTGCTTACATTTGGAATGCAAAACAACACAGAGTTACAGTTAACAGAGCAGTGAGAGCCTCTTTGAAGACTTGAGTAAATGCTCTGACACACAGAACCATGGTGATTTCCAGACAACACTATGATATCTGCTCCATCATGTAAAAATGAGACTTTACAAAGCCCAACTTCAATTCATGAAAGCCTCATTTGAAGATCCCATTTTAGACCCTCTTGCTGTAGATTTCACTTCCCCAGCTACTTAACATGCACATTGGACCCTCCAACACTGAGCCATATAGATTTGTCTTTGTCTTTTGTGTTAATTATTAGCTGCTGCAGAGCTGTCTCTGTGGGTGAATGCACACAGAAACAAAGGCGGTAAGGTTGTAAAACCTTTTATCTCTATCAGGGCACATTATTTGATAAGGTGCTAAGCTAATAGCAATGCATGTCAAATTGTGTTTAGACAGATCAGTGTGCTGGGAATTGGAGGTTATATTTGTCTCTGCAAACCAGCACCTGCAGAAGCCAAGAGAAATTCATACTAATATTCACAACCCTAGGTAAACCATAAAGCATCTCAAAGTGGTTATTTTACAAATGGCTCTAAGATAACAAAGCTCTGTCAGTTTATTCTTTTGAGCTTTAATCATTCATATTCTCATAAAAGCTGTGAAAATAGGAAACTGAAAAATGGGCAATAAGCAACATTATATGGCCCATGCATTTGGAAGCATACTTGAGCACCCAACTGGAGGCACTAATTTTGCAGTAAGATCTAAAAACCTGTCCTTGAGAAACTGACAAGGATGGGTATTAAGGCATGTAAAGCTGACAAAACAAACCACTTAAATACCCAAAACCTTCTGCATGTTAAAAGCAGTTACACGGTGTCAATTTAAATCCAAAAAATCATTTTCATCTTCTGAGGTTTGAAACTTTTTTTTTTTTTACCTGTATTTACCCACTTCCCTCAAAGGTACTTCTATCCTGATTTTAGTTAACTACACTAAATGTTACGCAGCATCTGGACAAAACCACTAAATAGAAAGGCATCACTTGCCCCAAATGTGAACAAATGATAACGGGACCTAGTCAGCCTGGAAAACACACTGTGGCTCTTGCTCCAGAGACCTGCACCTTTTCAGATGGCTTTGTCAACTTGCACATTTGAAATCTGAGTCTTGTTAATCAAGGCTGTGTAAGTTCATTGCCAGAGTGTCTTTCAAAACCCTTAAGAATTTTTTATGTGAAGATCTTGAGATATCACAAGGAATTACCCCAAATGCTAGGTGTCTAACTTACATAAAGGTTACAACCTTGATTATCTCAGTCACTGGAACCAACAGACACATTTAGAGACTAGATTTCAGATACCCAAGGATGGCTTCAGCACAGTTAATAATTGGACAAAGTTTGAAATAATTAAGGTTCAGATAATCTGAATTATTCTACACACAAAGTCGAGATTAATTCTCTTTCTGTACATACCCTGTGATCCTCTTGAAATTAAAATCTTTCAACAGTTCAGTACTAAAAATTGCACTTGCAGAGCTATGTTAGATTGAGCTTATATGATTTTGTGAGAGTTTCTAAAGGGATACTTAGGCATTTTTGTTCTTGCACTGGTTAATGGGCAAATTTGGGTGCAAAATGCCACACAGACTAAAAAGCACATAAAGCAGATGATTTTTTTGTTCTTCAATCCGTTTTTAAGGAGAACTGTTGATGAAACATCTTTAATGTGAGTAGTGGTAATTAAACTTCAGTCTTCCTCTTAGTTCTGAAGATTAGGCTTCCAGGGGAAAAAAAAAAGAAAAAAATTACTCTTAATGTTGCCTTCAATTACTATTAAAGTTTTCCCTGCTGGAAAACCTTCTGCATCAGTTTTCTAATACTGCATATTGTCTACATCAGCACTGATACCAGCCTGCTTTGCTTATGGTACAAGCCAAGAAGAAAAATACTGACAATATTCAGTATTCAAACCAGGAGTCCATTTTCTACCTCGTAAGAATAACCATAAGAATAGGCTGGAAGACATGTAAATTAATTGAGTGTGAATCAGTAAATGAGGCAAGGAGCTCTATCTGCAACTATGAGGCAACTTCTTCCTTTTTGACCAGAAGACCATAGGAGCTGCAGATGCCACAGACACAGAACTATTCCCTCTCAACTTGCTCTTTACTGTGTGTCTGGAGTAGAGACCTTCTATGTACTCCCTAGTCTTCTGACCACTGCTAATAATACATAATCCTCAGAGAAACTGCTTTCTTCCACCCAAGTTACCCAGTCACAAGTTCATCAACATCATCCAAGCTCTTGATTTTGGACACAGCAAAGAGAAGAAAAAAATTCAGGGTGCAGCCCAGGTCTTTCCATTTGAATAAGCAGGCCAGCAAATAGGCAGATGGCAGGAGCAAAACATATGAGAGTTAATAAACCATTACACAATGTTTTTCATCCAAACACGTGCAAGTGGGTAAACAGAAAGTTCATAATCACTACTCCGATCTTAAAGGTTAAGGCATGCAACTCATACAGAAATGAAAACACTTATCCCAGGAGGCCAGCAGTAGAAATGAGAATAGAGGCAGCAAGGAAATGCACATCTCCAGTCCTCCTTTTCCTGTTCTCTTCCAAATGATTCTGTTCATCCTTAGAAATAAACATGAAGCACCTGCTTTTTTCCCACTCCTACTATAAAGTTATTTTAATACCTTGTAAAATCCATCCTTCTCAGTCTAACTCTGCTATTAGTGTAAGGCTGATAAAATATAACTATTGAGACAAAACGTGAGGAATTACTTCTTACAATATTGATTTTAACAACATCACTGCTTGTATGTTATACCATTTAAATATATTTTCCAGTCATATCAATATGCTTGCATAGGGCTTCTGAGCCACAAATATATGTAATTCATAAGAGCGTGACACTTCAGCGAGAGGATGCAAATGAGAGCAAACAGCACAACCCAGAGAAACCTCATCCACCCACAAAGACGGGTTGTGCAATGTCACATTTTCCAGCCTATTTCTCTTAAACACGTTTTGCACTTTCTAGAGCTAAAAATAACTGTTACATTAGAAAAAAAGCAGTGTCAGAAACCAGTGCTTTGCTGGCTTTCTCTCCCCCAGACACACCATTCTTTATTTTTGATAGAAACGATTTATCTGTAGCTTTTCAGACACATTTAACACAGCTGTTAAATGGCCATATTTAATATGAAATAAGCAGAAAACTGTATTTATTTTGTCTTGTGTAGATCTCATCACATCAATTCTGCTTTTACTGACATCCCTGTTTATCAAGGCGCTGAAAGAAATCTCCCAGCTGCAAAACTAATGAGGGTAGAGTGACTTTAAAAGTGAATACATATGTGCACACACCTAGACACATTTTTTTCATCTGTGAATTTAATAAGAATATCCATTTATTGTATAAGTTACCACACTGGAAAAGCAATGCAACAATGAATCTCCCCTCCCCATAAACAGAGATATCATCTTCACAAGACCATGTTTTGTTTTACCTCTTATGACATGATGAAAAAATTAAAGATTAAAGTGAATGTGAACACAAAGCTATATTTTAAAAACTGATTTTTTTTTTGTAGAGACCTCTAAGCCCTTTAAAAATAATTAATCCTTGATACATACAATTTAAACATGATTACTTCTCCAGAATTTTTCACATGAGTCCAGCACACCTAGTCCAAGCATCAGTTGAAAAATTAGTTCCATAGGTCTTTTTCTTTATTATCGATATAACACAGAACAGCCTTAGACACATTTCATATATATTGAAGTACACAGGAGTTGTTACTATTCCTTAGGAGAAAGGACATATATACCTGCTTCTTCAGACTGGGTACCTTATTTAGTGTTTCCATAAAAACCCAATTGAAAAAATCATCATATATCAACATATACCTGTGCACTGAAATAATTAATGATGTTAAGCATAAGTCACCAAACAGTGCCACCTGCTGTAACCTGCCCAACAGTGCCAGCCAGCAGGCCTGTTCTCTACCTCCTGAAATCAAGTACTGCACAGCCAGACACCTTCATTCAGAGGAGAGACTAAACAGCTATAGAGAGAAAGAAACAAACAAACATCACTTAACAGGGCTCTGCTGGATTCAGAGTGATATAAATAGTCTGTTGTTCCAGTGTCTGTTTTTTAGAGCCACCCAGATCAGTGAATAGGCAGCAATCTGCTTTAAAAAATCCTCATACAAACCCTGATCCTCATAGGGTGATACTGATAGGCTCAAGTGAATGGCTTTAGGGGCTTAATTTATGAACATCTCATTATTAAGTGTGATATGTTACTACTGAGATTCTAACAAGAACCTCCTACAGGTTCCAGATGAATGATTTTGCAGTTGGAGAGACAGAACAAATTGCACTGCCACAACCTGTGTGTCACAGAAATCAACAGCAAAATTCCCAAGATGTTTCTACAGTACTTAAAAACAACTAAGATAAAATTTCACTGTAAACTGTAAGATAGGGCGGTAGGAAACCTTAACCTGGGTATATACATTTTGTGGTGATGAGAATGAGACAAATAATTAGTCAAAACATTACAATACTCAGGAGATACCTGAACCTGAGTGTGTCCAAAAGACAACATGATTAATTCCTAAAATAGCCACAGCTCATGAGAGAGACTTTATTTTTAAGGTGGTCTTCCTACAATTTTCGCAGGATCCTGAGAAACAAGTATAGCAGTTCACACAGCAGAAGATGAACTGATGTAGTTGAATTCACACACAGAGTCAAAACAAAACTAGGTTTCTTCATGCCCACGATGATAAAATCCACCCTAACACAAGTAAAGTGAGCTAAATGTATTGAAACAACATTTTCACCCCACATCTGGATAGAACAAGCTTTCCACACTTTCATAAATGTCTCAGACTTGAAGCTGGCCAAACTGATCAGGCTGGCATCCCATCTTAGAGCAGAGTAGTACTCAGCATTTTCTTTCACCATTTAGATCCTTTACCTGGGGCCAAGAGCTCCACCTCTGCCAAGCTTTACAATTGCTACAAGCCATTTGATCACCACCACCTCAGAAGTGAATCAAGTTGCTCAGTAGAAGCATTTCAACCCAGCAGTTAACCAAACACAATGTGAATGAAATTAGTCAAAATGAATAGAAAATGCTGCATTAATGTAAATTTTTATTAACAGAACCAAGGATATTTCAGTGCTACTTCTATCACTAATGTTTGAAGCACATCTCTACGTGACTTTTAATTTTGAAAAAATATATTAAGTGCGGATTGATTTTTATTTTCTAAATCATGATGAAATTTCAGTTCAAAGTGTCATGTCACAGGTAAAATTGAAAAGCCACAGGAGTAATGACAGTAATGAAAAAGTATCCATTATTTCCTTGTACGCTTATCATGCAATTTATTTTTTTTTAAGGCACTGCTTTTCAGTCTTGTGAACTGGCTTCACTCAATAAAGATAGATCAGGTGAAAATACTGGAGAGACAGATTTTTCATATATCCCTAAGGAGCCCTTCTCCTTGGCTCACTGCAAAGGAACTCTAAATCAAGAAGATACTGAACTGAAGACTGCTACAATATCCCCTGCACAGTTATTCATATTCTGAATAACTAAGCTCTAAGCTCTCATATCTTTTCACTAGGTGAGATCTAAGCCTTCAGGCTTTCCATGTCTCTGCACTCTTTCAAGCCCTATTGCTGTGACAAAGTATAAAACTTCATGCTGCTATGATACAAAAGTGTTTGCACAGAAATTAGCCTTTCCACCAACATCAAAAAATACCAACATACAGCAATTGCAAGTAAACTATTTCCTTGGAAACTCATGTGATAAAAAGTTCATATTGTTCATATTTGGAGTTTAGTACTAGACAGGTTCAGAGCACTTGGGCTTGTTAACACTTGGCACTGATTAGCCCCTTCACATAATGAAGTGGAAGTATTTTTTAGACATTAAAGGAATTAAAACTGAAAATATCCTCGCAAAATAAGAAAGTTCTAATGTCTTAATACAGATGGATGAACTGATGAGGCATTGAAACATTAAGGACAATATCCTTAACTTCAGGTAAGGTAAAGCATACAACTCCTAAATCATGCATTTGAGGAGAGAGGAACTGAACACATGACCTTACAGATCAAAATGTGGCAAAAAAGTTTCTAAATCCAGTGCTAAATCCAAACCCCCAATTAAATAAACAACATTTGAACATTCTGTCTGAAGCATCAATTATATGAAAGAAATAATTAAAAATAATCCAAAAATACAGTTCCATAATTATAGCTTTCAGGTTATCTTGAAAAGACAAATGTCAAGTTTTGGTTTTGTTTTTGATGGCACTAGTGACCCAGAAACCACACAATGCTGTAGTGAAAGACGACTCACTTGGCAATGGCCACAGCCTCCCGTATTCAGGAGTGCTGAAGTGTAATCTAATGCAATTAGTAAAACTGTCCAAGGTAGACACTAGTTTCATATCAGCATATATTATTACATATACCTATATAAGTATGTGTGTCCAAATCCAGCAGAGAAACTTTCAGCATTTTTCTCCTGCTTAGTGTGTGCCAACAGGACTGAAACTGATACAGGTACTTAAACCCTTCCTTATCCCAACTTTATAGAACAAATACAAAATGGTGCTTCAAACATTTGATTGGGGTCTCACCCCCTATATAAAAGTTTATTGGTACCTTCATTGTCACACTCAAGTCACTTCCAGCCAAACACCTAGAAAAAAAGCAAAAAACTTGAAGAGTATTTAGTGAAAAGGCTGCTTTCTATGGCTTGTACAAGGGAATGAAATTTTGTGTGCGTTGAAAACAGTGTTACTTAGAAAACTTAAGTAGACAAA
Source organism: Melozone crissalis (assembly GCF_028551555.1). NCBI lineage: Eukaryota > Metazoa > Chordata > Aves > Passeriformes > Passerellidae > Melozone > Melozone crissalis. Next base: position 23,430,851 of record NW_026535797.1, on the reverse strand, counting down.
CCCTGCAAGTTGAAATGAAAGTTTATTAATTCTTACTATACAAGGTAACTGGATTTCAAGGGAAAAGTTCCAAACTACAATAAATTTTGCAACATCCATTCAAACAAAATTACTGCTGGCATAAGTAGCAGACATTTTTCCTGACTGTTACATGCCTCCAAATTTGAAAAAAAATTGAAAGACCCCTTTGTATAAGCATATGTCAGATACACCCAAGATGAAGAACATGAAAAAATTTCAGCTAAAATTTCTGAATATTTCACTAAGCCATTACCCAGTATCATAAACCACATACTTAACTCCTTTATCAAGACTGTGTCAAGAAAGCAGAGACATAAAAGCTATACAGCTGCATATAATCCACATGGCCACCATCTCTGCACCACTTCTAAAAATATCCATTTGTATTCAACAATTAAATACAAGAGATTCTTGGATGCAACCTAGGATCAATCTTAAAGTATATGTATTCATCTGCAGCCTAGGAATATAAAGATGGCTCAGAGATGTGCAGGTTGATACTCTGGACTTTAGAACCTATTCAATGAGCACTATTTTAAGCATCTTCAGTAAGATGTCACTTAAAACAGTAAATAGCTTTTGTCACATTTATGCACGAAAAACAATTTCAATTGGAACAAATTCAAAGAGGACCTATTACAGTGATTAGGAAAATGGGAGTGTCAGCAAAGTGTAGATAAGAGTGAACAGCTTTATTCTGCTAGAAAAATAAATGCTGAGAAAGAATATCTGACTTCATAGTATAATTATCAAGGAGGGATAAAAACCACTTAGGACAGATTGCAGATCAAATGGCTTTACATTACAAATAGTCACACATATTATCCCAACTAGTCCTACAAGAGTACTCTTTCAGAGTAGCTAGTACAAGAAATATAACACTGTTTTTAAGTTGAAGACAGAAATTATCTCCATATTCGAAGCTGCGTGTATCTGATGTGGTCTCTCAAAGAGAGCACTTAAAATGCAACTAGATTATTATTTCTTTTTCATTATTTTACCTATGAATTCCCTACCTCAGGACAGTAATGGCTACCTACAGAAACCTGGAGAGGAGATACTTTTCCTACAGTCAGCACAGCCTCAATTCTGCATGAAAGAATAAGAGAGGAAGAAAAACACTTCCTCTGAACAAGTGGAAACCGCATGTAGCTCATTAAACAATTTGGGTACTGATGCTTCTAAAGACAGTAACATATTTCTAATACACCTAAAATTTAATTTTTCTAGACTATTCTATCTATAATATTCTTTGTCAAGTTTATATTTCAAGAGATCGTTTGCACTTTGTTTTGGTGTTGAGGATTTTTGAGGTTTGTTTGTTGTTGTTCGGTGCTTTTTATTTTAGTCTTAGTTTTGTAGTGCTGCAAACCAAAGAATCAGCTAGGAACTAAATTAATAAATCCATTGAACCCCATTGTCACTACAGGATCACTGATGTATGCTACTGCCCTTGTATGTCTTACATACACAGACATATTTTAAGTCTTGATAACATATTTCTTACTGTCATATCATAGGGAAACTATGTACTATATACACACATTTATGTGTATGCAGCTACCTATGCATGCAAAAGATACTCTGTGGATTCCTCTAAAGTAGATGCCCACTTCAACATTACTTAAAATTACTAGGCAGCTGCTTGGTGAACCAGTCTGAAAGTCCTTCCCAAAACTTGCTTTATTATTCAATAGTCAGCTTGCAAGAGGAGAGTTGTTATGGAGCATGGTACTTTTAGTGCACTCCTACAAGATATCCATGGTCTAGTAGGGAAACTACCTGGCAGGTAACTTCAAAGGCAACTAGCAAGCTGAAATAATTCCTGCCTCCAGTTGGCAAACTATCTCCAGATTTTTCACAGAAAAAAAAATGTACAGTGTTTGTCCAAGATTGGCCCATTCAATTTGTTTGTGGCTAAGCTTCTTTCTCTCACTGCTGAGGCACTACATGGAAAATAAATTTAAAATCCTATGAGTTTGCAGTTGGGTAATTGGCAGCAAAGGGGCATCACCAACTGCAGTAAACCACTATTTAAGCCATGATTGACATTTATGATTTGTACTACAATTGTTTAAAATGTTAATCTTGACTGTAAATAGCAGTTCAAAGAAAAGAATTTATTAACAAATACAAATATGTTTCCAGATATAAAAATATAGTGTTAGAGTAGTTGATTTTAATTGCAAACTCATATTGTGTTGCTACAAATCAATATTTCTGATTATGGTCTTAAAACCACAAACAAACTGTTAATTTTTATTTCTCTGTTACAACAGTGACAATTACTACACTCGTGAAAACTTTTATGCCTGTTAAAAGGAGCTACTTCAATTCCTGACTCTTTACAAAGCAGCTTGGGAACACATAATCCAACAACTGCTTTCTTCAAAGGACAAGTAAAAAGAAAAAGAATTAAGCAGAAATCATGCTTTAAGAAAAAAATTAAGACCATGAGGGTTTGTGTACCCTTTGCAAGGCTCTATGCTTCTTCAAACTACTTGGAAAACAACTTGCAAGATAACAAACAGAAACAACATCACTCCATAGTGAGTTCTAAAAGCATATTCTGAACACTTACTGTGTTTTAAGACTATGGATATGAAAACTTTAAGAAACAGCATATGGGGCAGTCAGTGTCTGTACCAGAGAAATATAAGACTTAATTTACATCACCACACTGCTGCCTTACTCTCTGCCTGGGGCAGAGACTGGTAGTACTGGGCACAAACATCTTTTTCTTGTCAACCCTCCCTGTCCCTTTGGTACTCTTATCTCAATTCTTCTCTTCCTCTTCCCATTTCAATTTTTTCTCACCTTTAGCAAACTTTCTCACTTAACACCTCTATCTCAATTCATTCACCCATTCTCTCCCTTCCAACCATTCCAAGTTCTTTTTCTTCATGTTTTCCATGCAATGAGCTTTGCGTATCCTCTGAAGGTAGCAATTCACATCAAGATCACGTTCCTCTGTTCAGCTAAGTGATCCAGAAAATAAACGGGGACATCATGTCTCAAGTCTAAATCATTAGCAAACCATTTTACTATCTATGGACCCAGACCAAAAAAAAAACCAAAAAAAACCACACCCATTCCTTGGAAAAAACGTCAGCGTATCTTCAAGCGAGAAGTGCACAGAGACTCAAAGTACAAGTTGTGACTGTAATACATCTGCATTAGCTATGAATGCCTAACCACATGTCTGGTATTCTCCCTCTTGCTCAATAGACAGCAAGAAGGAAAATTATGTTAACCTTATGTGCACTATAAAATAGGATGCAAAAATTAGCATTACATTTCCCATGTTTGTATAAGAGGTTTACACCAACAGGTCAATAAATCTAGGGGCTCACTGGTTTTGCATTAGTAAGTAGCTAGAGTAAATTACCACAAGTGGAAATCCAGTTATCAGCAGCTAGTGGAAATTCAGTTATCAGCCAAGAGCAATGGTAAGCTGAAATTTGCTTCCAATAGTAATATAAGTGACAATTTTTACAGTTTTGCCTTCCTGCTCCTGAAAATACTGAAACTAGCAACTGATGCCAAATGAATATGCCTAAAATAGCAAAGAAAAAAACCAACTGGGGGGTTGGGAGATGGGGGAGGGTGTTTTTCCAGTTGTTTTTTGTTTTGGGGAGGGGGAGTGTGTTTGTGGGTTTGTTTTCAAAGTGCAATAGTATCGAGTCGGGCCCAAGGACCTTTTATAACCACATGCCTTCCAATAAGCTCCAGGAGGTTTTTAATCTTTTTTTTTTTTTCTTTGAAAAGGGCATATTTTTCCCAAAAGCACACATACAACTTTTGATGCCATGAAAGTTCAAGGCAGATGTAAAAGATGCAGGCAGTGGATTCAGGATATTGCCAATTTGGCTCCCATTTCCTGGCTTTATTCTCTCTGCCTATTTTTTGACTAAGCCAGCCAAGTGGAAAATGCTGATAGCAAATAAAATCTACATAGGAATGAGTAGCTTCAGCCTTTAGTTGCACTTTAGAAGAAAATTCAGTACCTGGTAAAAAATTATATCTGGTCTATGTTGTACTTAAAAAACATAATTGTCACAGGACTGATGCTAGAAACAAAACAACGTGGATGCATTATCCTTTTTCAGCCAGACAGAGCAGGTACTCCAAGCCCTTGGCAAGAGCATTGCACCTGCTCCGTCTCCTCTAGTGCATTAAGCAGTCTCTGGCACCGGTGGCAATGTGCCACCTTTGGAAGAAAAGCCATCCATCAGCTAGACTGTTTCAGACCCACTTACAGCTTATGTTAACATGCACATGAAATGAAATCCAATTAGACTACAGCCTCCAAATTCAGAGCCAAACTTCCTATGAAGTTTAACCCCTTGTTTGCAAGGGAAAAACATCTGCAAGCTTGAGATGAATAATAATTCTGTGATAAAGCCACATCTTGTTTTGAAATCGTTACTTCCAATTGCATGAATTCTGGGAAAACATTCTCACCAAACTCCAAGTGTCATGGGCAGGGGGCTGTGATGTGTGGACACAACAGACAAAAAAGCAAAGTCAATTTTTTATCAAATAGTACAGTGTTATCTCCCAGAGCAGCACTTCAGATTCCATATTTGCCCATAGCATTTTGCCTTACAGAAATTCAAATCAAAACCAAAACATCCAAGCTTATTCTCTCCCCAGAGGGCAATTTTTAAGCTGATTCTTTATATATTACAGAACTCTTCTCATTCCAAAAGGATATTCAAAGTGCTAGCTAGGTCTGATCTATAAAGCTTAGGCATATTTTAGCACAAGCTTAATTTTAATATTCTTCAGCATTCCCTTTATTACAGTAATCCTAATTACTGTCAGTTTGAGGCATAGAAAGTTGACTAGAGAAGCAGCACCTTTTGGCAAGAGCGTTGTACACAATAAATATAAAAAATATATTTTCATTCATCTTGGGTTTTCTTTGGTTTATAACATCTCCTAAGACTAAATGGAATGTATCATCCTTTAGCAAAAAATTGCATCCTCCCTCTAACTACTAATGTTTGGGGTATTTTTGTTTCATAAAAAGTTGTTGTGGTTTAACCCCAGTGTCCCCCACAACACTAAACACCACCCAGTCACTCATCTACTCCCTTACACAGTGGAACAGAGAGAAAAATCAAAAGAGTAAAAGTGAGCAAACTTGTGGGTAGAGATAAAGCAAGTCCAATAAAAAGTAAAGCAACAGCCACATGTGTGAGCAAAACAGAACAAGGAAGTGATTCACCACTTCCCATGGGCAGGCAGGTGTTCAGCCATCCCTGTGAAAGCAAGTCTCCATCATACACAAAGAGGACTTGGGAAAACAAACTCCATCACTTTGAATGTCTCTCCTTCCTCCTCTCCTCTCAGCTTCATATGATGAGCATGATGCTATATGATATAGAATATTCCTTTGATCAAGTAGGGTCAGCTGTTGTGGCCTCACAACGTCCTGTGCACCTCCAGCCTTCTTTCTGGTGGGGTAGGGTGAGAAGCTGGAAAGGACTCAGAGGAATTGCTTTTCAGCAGCAGCCAAAAGCCCTCTTATACTATCAACACAATTTCCAGCATAAACCCAAAACACAGTCATACTAATTGCTATGAAGAAAATTAATTCTACCCCAGACAAAACCAGCCCAAATATTAATACAGCCGAAAACTAGTCTAGAAAAATTAAATTTCTTTTCAGAACTGCATGTTCATATAAACCAGCACTTAATCAACTTGTGGACACACCACATAGTTCAAGTGTATCAGACACTAGATGGTGGCAACTGGGAGACACATGACCCTTTTTCCATGAGTGTTCGGCATCATGTCCCCATTTCCTTTGCCATTTATATGGTTTTCATAAGCACATCCAAAACATGTCCTGCAAGGACATCCTTCACATTTTAGTGTTCTCTGCCAAGTTCTACCTTAGCTGGCCTCTAGCATTCCTGTACTTCTCCCAGCTAGCATTCACATCATGCTACAAGTACAGAAAGTATTGGTGCCACCCATCAAGGAGAAAGGGGCCACCTGAGTCTTCTACTTGAAAAATGAGGTTGATGGGCCTAGTTGTGGATTTTTTCAGCTGTGGCCCCAATTCTCTTCTAATATAGGCTTGTCCAGAGCCTAGCAAAGAGAGGCTCCAGCTACGTATCTACTAGCATGCAAATAATAATACAAATTTTCCTGGGATAAACCAAATCTGTACATGTATGGGTAAAGAAGCCTTAAAACAAAGGCAGCCCAAACAGAAATATACTTTTATCCCCTCTAACTGGAGTTATTTGAGGAAAATTCTAACTACATAAACATGTTAAGAAGGTGATGGAGTAGTCTCCTTTGTCTCTGGCATTCTTTATCTAGGGTAGGGTTCACATAAACACGTTCTGTAGAAAGCAGTACTGACAAGGACAGGATTTTTTAAATTATCCTGTATTAAAATAGCTGTGAACAAAATGGTCTCACAAATTATACTCCAACACACTATGGGACTGCTTTCCGTTCATATTTAGATAAGGACAAATTAGTGAGCACTTACATAGAAGACTATTTACTACAGCCCTGGTACATCAGTTGGCAACCTGCATACATAGCTACCCCAAAGTCACTCTGAAATTCAAATGTACAAGCTCAGGCAGGTGTAAATCATGTTAACTTTCTGATGAAAGCATAGAACACCCGTAGCAACAGCGAGACGACTAGATAAGGATGTCTGCATATTAAAATTACACTACAGATCTAAAATCCCTTGAAGCTGGAGCAAAATACCCTGTAACTTTATAGGCTGGGCATTTTCCAAGAAATAATTTCCCAATTCTGCCTCAGTTCTGCTAAAGGAACCCAAACAAACCCAAGTGTGTTACTCAGTTGTATAGTTTTAAAAGATTAGAAAGAGAAGACTGATTCTGTCTGTAGACTGACTTTTTCCTTCCCCATGAAAGAACTGATCCATTTTTTTCTAGTTCTCTGGCTTGGAGCAGGAGAGTCAAAGTATTTATCCAAGTAATAGGAAAGGATTACACATGTAGATGGATTTACGAAACATCAATCCCAGCAGGTTTCTGAAATTAAAAGAGCCTAATGTGTGAGGAGTGATATATTTTACAATAAGGGAAATGTCAAGCTGTGGAAAAACTATTCCAGAAGGTAGCTGTGAGTTAAGTACAGAGTTCACTTCTGTTGTCACTTGATCCTCTCCTTAGAATTAAGAACTGAACTTGCCATTTTGAAACATGTCGAGTAGCAGCTACAAAAATCCACCACGAGAACATTTGTATTTGGAATTTTTTTCTTCTTTTACACAAGTTTAAGGGATTGTCAGAGGTCAAAGAATTGAACATCCCTGCTGAGTCACTTCCATGAAAGGCATGCTGTGGAACGGTGTAGGTGTACTTACTCTTCACAGCTATACAGACAGGACCAAAAGAAAAAAAAAAAGGAGGGGAAAAAAAAAAGACAGACTTCCCCATTATGGAGTCCTTAGGCCTCAGGAGGGACTGATATTTTAAACAGAGAAGCAAGGATTTTCTACTCAAGAAAAAACACATTTTTGAAGATATTTCCAGTAACCACTAACACAATTAATTATGGCTTTTAGGACAAAGTAAGTGGGGTCATTGGGTCACTGTTAGGTTAAATTTGTATCACAAAAGATTTTTTGTCTTTTTGCAAAACAGCAACACAAGACACTTGCAGGTCTCAAAATAGCTTTTAATGAAAAACAGAACCACTTCCTGGCACAGAATGACACATACACCAACTGCCCCTCACCAGCTATCTGTGGTGGCTCCTCTCTCTCCATAGGTGGCAGGGGCCTTTCCCAGGCAGCCAATACCCTGTGTTTGTCTGGCAGGGGGCAGGCTAATGAAGTAGAGCAGGAGCATAACTCCCATTGAAATGCAAGATTGGACTGAATGCTTGTCCAAGCTCTTAGAGATGCAGTGGTTTTATTTAAGAGACTAACAGAACTACTTCTTAACAGCTTTTAAAATCTAAGTGCTGATGAATGAAAGTTTTTCTTGCATTCGGAACACATTAAAGGAAAGATCTACCAGTGTATAACATCATCAAAATCCCTACATAAAACAGTATTTTAATAAATGCTTTCTTAAAAAAACTAACCTTCTACATTCCAGCAGTGCACTTATAGCAGAGGTTGGTGCTAGAAGTAGAACAACTATTGAATTACATTCAGATACACTTCCTTACTGCAGCATCTCCTGCATTTAAAGGAAAGCTGCCCCCTGGTCCTTCCTGAACAAATAACTTTATATACCACCATTAAAAATACACTCCTTGTGACAGATCTGTCCCTTTGGATGTTTAGCAGAAGTGCATCAATAAGTTGATCTCTGTTCAGGAAACATGTTAAACACCTAAGTGCTTAATCTGTGAGTTATCTCATCATCACTACTCCTCTCCATGGTAGGTACAGTGAGCTGTCATTTGCATGTGAATTTTGTCCTGATTTTAACTTTCCGCATTTATCAGCCATAAAACTTCGGCCTGTATAGCTCACTCTTTTAAACAGAGTTCGGATTTAACTGTAATCAGAGCTGTACATCAGATTGAATGCAAACTGTCTGTGTGAAAACCCACACAATGTTTTTTGTTCTAAGAATACCTGTAGAAAAACACCTTAAAAGTGCTAACTAAAGGCCTAATCAGGGGTAAATCAGAAAGAATTAGTACTTTCCCAAGACATTTTCCTATTACTTACAAGAAAATTACTCAGTGTTGCTTCACAACACAGTTATGTATAGACCACAGAAGCTCAGCAGACATTTGCATTTCCCTGAGTGCAAAGAAAGGACGCTCACAAACAGTAAGGTCAAAAGGAAGGCAGAGCCATCCCAAATCTCTGTCCCCTTAAACCTGAGGATTCCATGCTGTCTCGTGGCAACCACCCAACTGAACTGCCAAGAATTAATAACAGCAGATTCATAGCCTCTCCAGCATTATGGCTTACACAGAGAAGGTCCTAAGAAACCTGTCCCTGGTGGAAGGTGGACAGGTGTCTCCCCCTTTTGATTGAGGCTATCCAAATTTCTCTATATTGCTGAGGCCACTGCTGGTGGCAAATATGCCTAGTTGCACATCTGATCCTGTAAGAATATCCAAAGAGTTATTTACTGCTACATCTTAACTCCTTCACACCTTAGGAACTGCAGAGAATACAAAGGCTTGATTACTGGATGGGGAAAACAAATTTTGGCACTAGTCAAAGCTATTGACCACTGGAGTCTGGTACAGAAACATGATGCACAAAAGTCTACCCAAAACCAAGGCATAGTTAATGACAAAGATTTTATAGTATCTGCATCAAAATGGCATAGAGGGACATACATAAGACTGGAGTATAGCACAAATAGGATGGGTGAGTTCTCATAGTGGAAATGCAGCATTAGCAGCAATATCTAATGTGCTGGTAGGCTCCAAGAAAGACTGTTCTCAGACAGCAGCTGTCATAATTGCCTTTAATAGCAAATTATGCTTCAGTGTTTTTTTAAAAACAGCATAATAATAACCTTTAAAGCCTTGAGGCACCCATTGCGAAAATTAATCTGTAGTAAACTGCATTTCCAATATAAGCTAAGAACCAGTGTCCATGCCTTCAGGAGGAAATCAGCCTATGAGAGCACATTCTGATGTTGTGTTTCATCTAAGTGATTGCTGGAGCATGGCATTTCTCTACTCTTACTGTAGAGGTCCAGGGCTAGAGTTCACTCTGAGGTTACAGATTTTTTTCAGCCTGGCTAGAGAGAGGTAATTACATAGGCTGCAAACTCATGCCTGCTATGACAATGGGTTATATTTCATTTTTCTACTACTGCCCTGCACATCCATTGCATGGGTAGAATTTAGACTCCATAGTAAAGAGATATAAGTGCACACGACTATATATTTTTTTAATTAGGGGTTTTTTAACGCAAAATTCTGACAGAATAAAATTACAAACCACTGAAATAACTCACGTGCTTTCTGCTCTAGGTGATTCCACATTAGTAACACAATCTGTGTTCAGGTCATTATACATTTAAAGCCAGAGCTCTAATTGAATAACTGGTGCCTGGTGAGTCTGTAGGTTAAAAAAAAAATCCAGCCCAAGATCCACACTAGACCTGAAGTGCTTCTAGTAATTCTACCTTTGAGCAAGCTTTAAAATTAAAATTAAATGAATTTACAACATGTCATTATTCCTAGACCTTATGGAGAATATACTTTACTGCCAACAGAGACAGCTTCAATCATACCCAGCATTAAGTTGAATTAGTGTCCCAAAGTGCTTACTCCCCTCCTCCTTGTAGCTGGTCTTTGTTTAAGGCACAAGGTCAAAAATGGAGATGGGCTACATGCTGCTTCTGAGTCCCTCATCTGCCTGTTAAGGGGGAATCTTGAGTTTTATGGGTTTATGTCAGCCAACTATTATTAACTTAATTTATTAGGGGAAGTAGGGAATTATATGTTTGAAATAATGTATAATCAAGCTATTCTGGCAATGCCCTATTGACTTATAGGCGAACCTGTTCTACTCAGTACCTCTATACTACAAGTCCAGCTTTCCCTCCAGGCTTACTTAAAATGTTACCTTTCGTATTTATCATCCTTGTGATCAAAACTTGCCATTCTTTTCCCCTAACAAAACTCCCTCGGCATTCTACTCCAAGGTGGCTCTCCTCAACCATTCCTTTTTTTTTTTTCCTCTCTGCATCCTTTGGCAATGTTGTCTTTCCTCCATCTTTAGAAGCATGAGTCATTTGCCTGCATGAGGTCCAGAAGACAATAAGAACTTGAAACAGAGAACAAAGGTAATCCTAATGGAAGATGTGGAGGTAGACTTTGTATTATTTCCAACACTGGGAGCAGCTGTTTTTCCATGTAGAACACACATGTGCTTCTAGGACTTGTTACCAGTTAAGTCAAATGTAAAAATACTATTTCAAGGGATCCCCTAATGGTTCATGAAGCTGGATGAAACCCTGACATTTGTAGAAAAACTTCCTGAAGCTGTACTAGCCTTATTGGTACAACTGCACAGTCCATAAAGAAATGTTAACATGAGTTAAGATAATTTCAGTGCCCCACTGAAGCTTGGAGATGGATCTGAAATGCATAATAGTTCATGTGCCAACAGCTAATACATTCACTTCTCACACTCATCCCAGCATCAGCAGAGCTACTGCAACAGTGACAGATTATCTAAAAGTTTTCTACATGATCCAGACAGCAGGATATGAATGGTACTAATATATAAAGGGTATTAAAGAAAGCACATATTCAAAGCATATTCATTAGGCACTACCAAAAAAAAGTTATATTCCTTCAAATGTTCTCTCATTTTGGTAAAGCACTCAAACTCTGTCTTGTGTTATTCAAATCAGACAATACTTAACAGAACATACAGAGCAATCTGCTATTGTTATCTTCTGCTAATGGTTTCTCAGTGACTTGGTTCCCCCTCTGCCCAGCCATCACCAGAATGCTAATGTTTAGGTAGATTAACAGCTGATTGCCTAAAGAGAACCTAGGAGCACTGAAGATTTATAGCTAAATACTGCATAGGTTTCTTTTAGTTACAAGATGATCTTGGTGTCATTTCTACCCATTTGTCATTAAAGATTACTTTACTCTATCCTAAAGTTATTTTTAGAAAGAAATTGCAGGAGAAAAATCCTTCCATAATAATTTAATTTTAAACTGCATTCTGCTTTTCAAATCTAGACAGCCTTACTATAAACTAAAATAAGAGGTAAAAGGAAAAGGACCTTTTTTTTGTCCCATTATTAGTTTGTCAATTCTGTCATCAAGAGGTTTGATTTAATCACCTCCACAAAACATGTGCCATGTTCACCCTCTTGTCAGTATCTCCCAAGGGCTATGGAACTAGGATGTCAAAGAGTACAGATGTGGTTAAGATCAGCCCCACTTAAACCCTGGCCTCATATCTCCCAGGTATCCTTTCCTCGCTTGGCTCTGGGGATTCATTTTGAAGCAGTAACAGTACTGTTACTGAATTTGAGTGAATGGGATATTCATATTCAAATAGAACTTGCTGAATAAGTTTTTATGTCAAGATTGACATGCTAGTAAGTTTCTTGAGGGTTCAATAGGAATTGGATTGAGTAAACACAGGAAAATGAACAAACAATATTAGCTATATCCTTTGCATTATTAAGACATTAGAACATTGGGAAACAGCCATAATACTGTAATTATTAACCCAAAATTTTAGGTACTGAATTTCTTCATTAACAATTTTCAACATCCAATTATCAAAATTGAGCCTTCAGTGAGAAATGAACAGTCATGGATATTTAACAGTGATTTACAGCTTTGAAATAGCACAATATCATACTTCTGCTGCTTAAAATAGCAGAGACAATTTTCTTTCATACACCCTAGCTCTGGGCTTCACTCTCTCTACCACTAACAGACATAAGAATTCCTTACGGCGTCAAAGTGCAGTGTCCTGGTATTCTCATAAAACACTCAAGAAATGAGCAGCTGGAACATTAAGGTATGGAGAAGACAAACTTTTCCAGAAATTTTTTCAAATAAGCATCCATTCCAAAGACTTGGGTTAACAGAAAGGCTGCGGCTCATGCAAGCATGTTTACAAAGATACTTCATGAGCAGAAGTTGGTCAATCTCTGTTCAAATACCTCACCTGTGTGGGGATTGGTCTCTCGTGCACTGGGTGAAAGAACCCATTCTGGGACAAGTCTTCCAGATGGAAGCTTATGGACAGAAGCAGGGAAGCTCCTATCCAGTATAAAGCAGGGAAGTAGGCATACAATGCTGAGGGTACCCACAAAACCAACTCTGCAGCTAAGTGAGCAGCAGAACCCTAGGCAGTTGCAGCCACAGACCAGCTGACCACACCACAGAAAGCAATGCTGTGCACATCCTGACCGTGCACACCTTGCATTCCCTTCACATATTTGAACAGCTTGAAAGGCTAATATCACATTCACAGTGCCCTTTGTTGTGTATACTCCAGTGAGCTAGGATCAAATTCAAGGGCAAGAAACAGCAGGGTAAATAAATTCCTCTCTAACATGTTCTCATTTTTCTCCAAGTCAGGTTCCACAGCTCAATCCAGCTTCAGTTTTGAAGAGGCTCTCCAAAATGCAGTGGAATATCATGGTGAACAAAATCTTCTGAAAAGCATCTCCAGGTCAGGAACAGAATAGTCTATCAGGCGTAAAGTGCAGATCATGTTAACCAGCACACATGGAGTAAAAAAAAAGTTCCAAGACAAGACTATTTTGCCCAGGACAGTCTTGTAGGGAAAGTTACAAAAAAGCTGAGGAAGGGAAGCTAAAAAACTCACCACGAAGAGTGAGGCATATGAATAAAATGGTCTGCTTTTACTTCACTTCAATCAGCACAAGCCAGGAATTATTTAACTACATTAAGCACAAATATAACGCAATGAAATTAGGTCTAAGGGAAGAAACTCATGTAAATAATGCCAAAGTCAGCTTGTGCATTACCAAGTGGGTACTAGAAAGCAAGAGTAAATTTCAGCAGTCTGTTTATACATGCACATCTCTGTCTGCCATTCTTTAAATAGATATTTTCCCACTCTACCTGTCACATCTAGAAAAACATTTCCCAAAGAAAAAAAGAAGAGCCTCTGCAATCATACTGCCATCTATCTTCTAAATGCTGTCTGGAAACCGATTGTCCTCTCTTTCCTTAAAAAGTCTTAATTTCTGTCTCCTTAACTTGATATCTGGATTATCTAACCACACACAGACTTTGAGATATCATTTTCAACAAAGATGCTATAAAATAAAGTGTTACTACACTATATCATACTACATCACTGTCAGGGCTCTTATCTGAAGTTCACTCTCCTCTGCAGTGAATTATTTGTTCCCCAAGATAAACGATAAAACAACTCCGAAGAATTCTTTATTTCCAGTTCAGTCTGGTGTGCATGTGTCCAAAAAAGCCCAGCTTATTGCTTCAGTGTTTTATCTACAGCATGCAAGAAGGATTTTTGTGTTCTTGTGGTGAAGGACTGACACTCAACAATTTAATGCTTTATATCCTCTATTTAGGGTTATTTACTTCTGCTTCAAGGCAAGCCTACTATCTACCGTAAGGTGCCATAGCCTCAGAAAAAATTCCACCACAAAGACATTTCTCTATGAAAATAAAAGCACTAAAAATCATCTCTATTCAACTCAGGAAAACCTCAGCAAGATATTTGTTGGAAAGATTTGGTGGCCTTTTCTTCAAATGTGCTCACGTATTTTAAGCAATACTTCTTAATGCAACTATAAGCTATTCCTTTAAGTTAGTGTATCTTATGATATCTTTAATACTTTCTAAGACTTTCTCCAACTATGTTGGCTATTTATTTTCATGCATTCACAACCACAAGTAAACAAGTATCTACCACACTTGTTAAGCTCCTATCTCCTGGAGACATCACCTCTATTTACCATGAAATGCTCCTGTCCAAGCAAACAATCTGCTGTTGGCAATTTGAAGAACATTAAAAGAACCAAATGTAGCAGCCTAGAATTAGACAGACACAGCTGATGACATCAAGTCTGAAACCATTAAGTGTCAGAGTTTTCACACCATATTAGCTCACTCTTCAACACTAATTTCAGCAATGAAAGGCTTTTCAAAGGAGGGTACTACAACCATTTTTCTTAACTGACCAGTTACAAGACAGAATCTAGACATCCTGCTGTAAGGTGACACAGAAAGTGTTTCTTGAGTATCTACTTGCAGCCCAAGAAACCTCAGTTACAATATAAGGCATGGGGTTTAACAGCTTGGTCAACAAGCCATGTAGCAATACTGTGAAGAGAAGTTTGGGCCTAGAGCACAGTAATGGAAGTAGTTTATAGAAAAATGAAATCATATTTTGGGTAGTAATTAATATCATAGAATATCCTAGTTTAATACTCCAGTATCTTGAAATAAACATTTTTAATTCATTATCTGATTGTTCTTACTGACCTCAAATATTCTGTAGAAAAAAACCTTACTCTCTGGGATTCCTACTAAATTTTCATCTACAAAGTTAAACTCCCAGTTCACAGACAGCTGCAGAAAGCTTTAATATTTTTATTCAATGCATCTGAGCTCAGCAGTCAGAAACTAATGCTCTGAGACACAGGAACCAGCTGCTGTTTTCTGAGCAAAACCATTTGGAAAATTAATCACTTAGAAATCTAGGAAATATCAGAAACAACCCAACTTTAGCCCTCATTTAGGATGGCAGACATTGCCCAATAGGATAGGTTTTAGAACAAAAAAAAGTCCAAAACTAAACAAAAACAAACCTCTCATCAGAAAAATACAGCACACTGAAGCACAAGTGCTAAACAAGAAACAGAAAAGGCAATAACACACTTTGTTTCTGGTAAGTATAAGAGACAAATTTTGCAAAGGATCTGTTCATTCTTGCAACTGGTCTAAAGAACCTGGTGCTGGCTGCATTCGAGGTCATTACATGACAAAAGGGAATTAAAATGCACAACTTAAGGAAAGGCCAGCAGCTGCAGCATCCAAAAGCACAGCACACCAAAAAGGAAACAGTATTCAAACCAGACAGTGCAGACCAATCCAGATACACCTCACAAATAGCCATGTTATTACTATGTGGAGATAAAAAGAGCAATTTCAAGAAGGTAGAGTTGTGTCAAAATAAGAGCACTGAGTTTCATCAGTACTCCTAGAATTTTTATGCAAGGAAACTGGGTCACAAAAGACCTGAAACCACTAAAACAGATTATGTAGATACTGCTTGACTGAATTACTGTGGTTGCTTCACAAATCTCACCTTGTGTTAATAAAAGACTTTGCACTTGAAAAAAACACACATCTAAGCCACATTTCAGTTGACCCAATTACTTTTTTTGTCCAAAAGAAATAAGGAGCTTTTAAAATCTGGTACAGCCAAATTTAACAAGTTTATTTCTTCATAAACCAGGATGTGTATCTGCCACGATAATTTGCTGTCAAGGTGAGCATCATTTAAAAGCCCAAATCAAGCATGAATGCCACATATGCACACAAAGACAGAATGCTTTCCCAAAAACTAGCTAAGCGCTGCAGAAGGTACTGCTCAATTCAAGGCAAAACACAAGACCACAGTTGGGAGTAGTCTCTCTCTAGTACACTGCCTAAAAGCAAGTGATACAAACCAAGAACTTACACAGTCTCTTTTTGCAGAAATTTGAAACTGTTTTTTCAAACAAAACACAGACAGCTTCATCTCTGTCTCACAGCCAAAAAACAGGCAAAGTAGCAAACAGTCCTTGTTCACTGCAATAGGGAAGATGCATGAGGATGTCTTTACAAACAATTCTATGGGTAAAGGTATGGGTGTTAACATTTTTTAAATGGGGCTTAATGTCTCTACTAAGTTCAAGCAGCAGGTTGTCCCCTGAAACAAGTGGGTCTGCACAAGCCTGAATTTCAGAACTTTGGGGTAAAATGACAGGCTGAAGGGAGACTATATGGTAGGCAGTTTGGGAAGGCTGTATCTTCCTGGTACATCAGCCAAAGGGGAAAGGAAGAGGGCAACATGCAGCCAGGAGTTAAGGAGAAATGGAGGCTGGGCCCTCTGAAATCTCAGGTGAGAAAATCCTAGTGCAATGTGCCCTAGTGGACTCTTTCCCTTTATTCAAATATAATTCCCTTAATGGACACTGGCTTTTCTTAGCCTGTTTTTCCATATACTGCTGTGCTAGGAGCAATGCAGTATAGCACCAAGACACAGGACAACTACCCATGACTTAGCAAAGCTACAGCTGCTTAAAGTATATCTGTAGTGTGATAGCAGACAAATCTGTTCTAATCCCTGTGAGGAGCCAGTACTACTGGTCTTGTTCTGCTGCAACTTGGCTTGCTCTCCCAAACACCCCAACTAACACCCAGATTTGAAATACTACTACTGAGGAGACTGCTTTTCCTACTCTTGGCTTTCCCAATGCAAACAGACCACATCAGTTTAGTTGTAATTCTTGAGGCGTACAACTTGTTACTAACTCTCAAGTAAAAGGATTCATTTTTAGCAGGTACAAACAAAACTACATGACCGACTTGATTTGCTTTCCATTTCACCCTTGGTCTCTTCTTTGTACACGCACTTCATTACCATTGCAAAAGAATTGGTTTTGTTTGGCAAGCTTCTTGTGTCAGCCAGTATTAGGAACACAAAGATCCTTTTGTATATTGTACTTGCTATTTTTCCTTTCTCACTCCTCTTCCTAGCAGACAAAATATACCTCATTAAAAATTACTTTGCAACTGAAAAATGTTTCAGTTACTTAGTGAGTTCTTGCTTTCTGCCTGTCAGTTAACATAGTGAGTTACAGAAAGGTACTTATTATCATGCTAACTAAATAAATAGGAATTTATCTAACTGTACCAATTAAAACATAGGAATGGTAATGTACATTGCAGCAAAGGTAATGTACTCTCAAAAATCTCTGCAAATAACACTGACATTGTAACGTTAGGAATACCATGTGCAAAAGTATCTAACACTGATCAAGAATAGTATTGAATTTCTGAAATATCAGAGCTTTACTCTTACTACAGATAGAAGTTCCCTTTGCATATAAGTTAAGAACAGAGGACGCTAAGTCTACGTTGACAATGCAAAACAATCAATTGCACCTGGTTTCTCATCAGCTATCAGCATGATATACCTACTGATTACCAGATTAATTTAGATCTAAGGTTAAGTCTGTGCCCATGCTTGGGACCACCTTTTGAAAACTTCACTAGACCTGGGTCTATCTTCATCCCGTTTGAAGACATTTCTAAGCTTATTTTTCAACGTTGCCTCATCAGCATAGACAGAAGCATTGAGAACCAGCACAAATAATTTACTAAGTAAAAACTGAGAAAGAGCAAACACCAGGAACAATGTCTGAATGCCCCATCCTACTTTTGAATAAGACTTTCTACTGAAGCATTATCTCTGCAAACTAGATGGTTTTTACAAATAAAATAGGGCTCTTTACAACACAGAGAAATTTAAAATTTCTTCCATTGAATGTGATTTTCTTCATATCCCTAAAACATTGCCATTTCTCTTTTACTAGAATGCAAACTCACATTTTACTACAAAAGCTTCACTTGGTTTTATCCTGCACTTTGTTACTATGAACCTGACAACAGAAGTCCTGGACTTTACAATGCCTCATCCAAGGGGCATGCTGAAATCAAAACATAAATAATTCAGCAAAGAATCAGAGAGTGGCTCACAAAGGACAGTTCAGATAATGGATGATCCAGGGAGCTCGCTATGATAGAGTATCCTCCTACAAGCAGAAAAGGTGTGCTAGTTCTGCACCTGTTCAAAGGAATATAGCTTTGTGTTTTCTACAAACTACTCAAAATGCAGTACAATCAATCATCAGAGGAGTTCAAAAATCTAGCCACTGTAGTCTTACAGAAGTTGCACCTGAAAACAGACCTGAAATTAACTCCTCCAAAATTAAGTGAAGTTTTGTTCAGACTCAAATCTATAGCCCATGGAATTCTAGGGAGAAAAAAAACAAAAACACTAAACAAAAAAAAAAAAAAAAAAAAAACCAAAAAAAAAAAAACCAAAAAAAAAAACCAACAAAACTAAGTCTTTGAGAAAAACCTCTTTCCTAATGCCTATGGATATGGTCTTCTCTGCTCCACCTGTAGAAGTGAAAATTCCAGTTTTATCAGAGAACCAAACTAATGTTAAATACACACTATCAATCGGACCTGCAAACTTTATACCACAGACCAAACCAGTCATTTAGTTTTCATGACAGAAACACCTTGACATGACTGCTTTCTGCTTTTCCTGCTGTAACGCAGGCCAAATACTGTCATATTCATCAAGTGGCAACTACAAAGTCTTCATGAAAATAACAGAATTGGAAACACCAGAGAGCAAACAAGTCTGAGGGAAAAAAAGTCTTGCTTAAAATAATGGTAATAAATTGATTATAAGCCCAACAAGGACCACTTGTAGTGTGACTGCTATAACTTCATAGTCCCGTTTTCATCTCAGTAGAAGGGCTCTGACCAAGTCTTGCTCATTAGCACACATCATCTCCAACACTTACTCTCTTGGACAATGTCTTAACTCATGATCCATGCCATTTGTTGCATATTCTCCTTATGAGCAATTCTGTTTCTCCTTGACATTGCCAGGCTAGCAGGTAAGACACTGCTTTTGGGTCCACAGGCCCAGCACTTTAACATAATGTAAGAAAAAGTTTTAACCAGGCAAAATGGATGAAAACTTGTCACCTATTCTGCTGTACTCAAACAGCAATAAAACTGTGTTAGAGCATATTACTACAAAAGATGCACTTGAATAATTTACAGAAGTCTCAGACAGTAGAAAAAACATTAAAAAGTTTATTTTCTCCCACCAGATGACTCTTCCACATTCTGAATATTTAACATTATTTCTTGTATCAGCTCATACAAGAGATACCAGGGGATTTGCAATGCAAATTTAGCAGCTCAGAGAAATTTTTCAAGTGGTTTGCCACTACAGTGGGGGTTTTTTTGCCCTCCCTCTGCTCAGTGAATGATTTCTGATTTCAATAGGTGTTTGAGGGACCAATTTAGAAGCCAGCAATATCCTTCACTGACTGGCTCCCCCAGGCCAATAGAGCACAGGCAGCACTCCACTATAGTGAGGACTTCTATACGTCTGAGTTTGAGGCATTGCTCTGTTGCAGTACATTTCTGAAGAGCTTCTTCTGCTCTGAATATAAAGGCTATGACATATTTTCTTCTCTTTTTTTTTCTCTACTTATCCAGTTTCTTCATTTCCAAAAGGAAAATGAAGGCAAAGACTTTATGTCAGAATTTTTCTTCTACTAACCCCTAAGTGCTAAAAAAATATGTTTTGGCAATTACATTCAGTTTAGAAAAGTATTTCTCTGAATACCATACTGCTCAGTCTGCAACCACCATGGGCCAGGAATTGCTCCACTGAAAAGACCACAGCGATTTGCCATCAATAAATAGATCAAGATCCTATGTCTGAACAATTTACCACAGCATGTGAAAAATCAGAAGTGTTGTCATAAAATTTTATTGACACAGTTATGCAAGAAATTTTAAAATTTTTGAAAGGAAAAATCATGAAATACCACATTGGAATCCAAAACTGGGACTAATTTAGCCTTGGAATCTCCAAATTTGTCCCAAACTATATAGTAAGTCTCTGTCAGAAGAAAACTTCAATTTCAGAACTACAGCCCTCTACATCCTTCTTCTGCACAGGCTAAACATCTTTGTTAAAACACCTTCTGGGCAAGCTGGTAGTCATCAGAGCTCAAAATCCCAGTAACAACCAAAATCTCACCAAGCAGTTTCATCATGTCCTTACAAAACTTTTCTGCAGTGCTGAGGAGCCTCTGTCCTCATCACAGATTACTATCACACAGCAGCAGCAGCACACACACATTGTTATGCTGCTCACGTCCCAGCCTCCCTCCATCCAGAGACTGCAATCAGGTACCTGATAATAATGCAAGTCACATCAGCCGGACTGCTGCCGCAGTGAGCTGATCCATGCTGCTGCCTTGATGCCAACACAAGGACACCAGGGCCACAAGACACAGGAGCCTGTCTTTGTATTATTACAAATACTGCTCTCCAGATGCAGCATTCCAGGCCTCTTGCTTCTCTTGCAGGTAGGCAGTCTACCTACATTCCCTCTTAGCCTCCAGCTGAGCAATGGCATTGTGCGACACATCAAATAAATAAATCAAAGAGTGCTGCAAAGAGGGAGTTGTGAGAACAAACACCATTGAATCACTAAGTTGCTGCTGCTGTGTTTTCAGTACTGTGGCTCTACTGCTTACTGCAGGTGATATGTTTTCTCATCATCTTTGCCACCATGTGAAAACTTGCCCAATAGCCTTGAAGCACTGAACGTCTAAAAAAAAGATCTGTCAAACACCCTTAAACTGGTTACTGATCAAAAAATACCTTCTTGACCTTGAGGTTGGCACAAATCCCCATCTCCACATGGCCTATGCAATTTCTGTTTGGAGCTTTTCTGTACACAAAGAGGAATAGCAGGTACATAATGAGAACATAAATCTGAGTCTCATTGTTCCAAGTCTGTACCACTAGTACAAGTCTTTTCAAGGTCCCAGAAACAATGTTTTCCATACTCCAATGGTCAAAATTGCATCATGCAGTTTTCTACTCTGTCAGTAGAGCGTGGTAAAGTGGTTCATAGCTGCAAGGAAGCATCAGGGCCTGGCTAAGCCAGCAAACCTGGGGCTGATGCACTGCTTCCTTCCAAGTGAACCTTTGTAAAATTACATACCTCCCTTCAGTATTTGCAGAATTGAAAAAAAACCCTGAAAGCCATGCTCAACAGTACATTTGGATACACCACCTTAACACAGTCCTGAAATTCCTTAGTTGCACAAAATCAAGGTCCTGGGTGAATAAATTAGAAAGAACTGAGATGCAGGGAAGCCTAAGGCCACTGATAGTGTTCCTGCACCCAACATTTCTTGCGAAAGGTGTCTGATAAACTTTTTAATGACTCTGCAGTCACATCTCATTCTGTCCTAAAAGACACTGAATGCTTAATAGTCTACTTTTTGTTTTGTTATGGGATAAAGATAATAACATATTACTGTGATTTTGCCCCAGAGTTTCTGCAGAACTTGAGAGTTTAGTCATTTCATTTGAGTTGCTGCTAATGTGTTATCACAAAAGAAATGGAGCTAAAAACTCTGATACCAATGCACTAAATAGCCACTTCACGAAGTGCAACACCTTAGTAAGGGCTGGTACTGTTCATTGTCCAGTAAATACCTAGCTGGGACTCATGGCACTAAATACAACATACGTTCACATGGACAACTGCAGGATGAAGCTTCACACAACAGTTGCCACGAGACATAGAATCCTGCCAAGCCTTTGCAAAAAACGCTCACATAAACATTCAGAATTTAATTTAAAGTGCTACACTCTCTACAACATGGTTAATACCTATGTGCCTTGTTTTTCTGACAAAAACTACCTTTACATCTGCAGTGGTTGAAACCTGATTCATGAACCATATCTGTGTTAACAACGTCAGGCAAACAATGGCCCATTTTCAATACACATATACGAAGGACTTGAGAACGCTGCCCTCATGCTCATCCTTTCCCAGATGATGGAAAACTCTAGTGAGACAGAGGACATCCTAACAGAGGATTATTCATTAACAAACAGCATAAAAGAAGCATGATCAAACTCACTTGCACAGCTGAAGATAAGTCTGCTTGATGCTCCTCTTTACAGCACAGGAGTCAGTGGAAACCCAAGGACTGCTCCAGCCTCGGTCAGCCGGGCATAGGTGAGGCCGGGCAGGGCTCTGCCACAGTACCAAGCAGCATCAGGCAGCCCAGCCCACCCAGCTCATGGGCACATCACAGTTTGGCCCCCATCTCAATTTTTCAGAACGGCTCAGCCAACTTTTAGCAGCACATCCCCCCGTACACAGCAGACCCTGGCACAGCCCTGAGACTACCAGTGCGCTGTGGGCACACACAGGCCCAGTCGGCCCCCATCAGCCCCACATCTGCTCCAGGCCTCAGCCACCCAAACACTGTATGGAGGAGGGACCCTCAACCTCCCTGCACTGCTCCTGCTGGGGATGGACTCTCACCTGTCCTCCATTGCTCATCTCTGCACCTTTTCATCCTGCCATGGCCCAGACTTGTAGCCCAGTGCGCCCTGCCCAGGCCGGGCGTAGGGTCTGCTGGACACCCGACTGCAGTGACCACTGCTGAGGTGGGAGTGGGACACCGGAGTGCCCATTGCAGCTCAGGGACCCGAGGAGGACACGGGAGTGCCCAGTGCAGCTGAGGGACCCGAGGCCAGGGCAGGACACGAGAGTGCCCAGTGCAGCTGAGGGACCCGAGGAGGACACGGGAGTGCTCAGTGCAGCTGAGGAACCCGAGGAGGACACGAGAGTGCACAGTGCAGCTCAGGGACCCAAGGAGGACACAGGAGTGCCCAGTGCAGCTCAGGAACCCGAGGCCAGAGCAAGACACGGGAGTGCCCAGTGCAGCTCAGGGACCCGAGGCCAGGGCAGGACATGGGAGTGCCCAGTGCAGCTCAGGGACCTGAGGAGGACACGGGAGTGCCCAGTGCAGCTCACAGACCCAAGGCCAGGGCAGGACATGGGAGTGCCCAGCCCACCTCATGGACCAAAGATGATCAGAGTGGAGTGACACACAGTGCCTGACAGACACCTGTGTGAGCCAGCTGGTGGTTCTGTGGTGCTGGGGATTTTTTTTTCTTTGCTTTGAGGGTTCTTTCACATCATTTGCTTGTTCGGTTGAGACATTTTGGTTTTTTTAAAAAACATAGCCCTGTACTGACTTAAGATATCAAAAAGCTAAAACTCCACTCTTCTGGGTTTGTATCTTCCACTCCACACAACACTTCGGTAAGTTTCAGTGTTTCTACTCCAGATCAAGGTTTCCACAATTTTTGCTCATTTGTTTGGGGGTTTGTTGCAGGTTTGTTTGTTTGATTCTTGTGGCTTTTTTTGCCTTTTTTATACCCTTGATGCAGAAAATACTCAGCAAGTTACAAAACAGCACTGATAAACAAGATGGATAAATTGAATTTATCATTTGCCTAAGAGAACACTACAGGAAAATTATTGCACCTACATCCATTTTATTTAGAACGAAGGAAGCAGATCCTTTGTTGCCATCTTTCAGTAATAAAGGCTATAGTAAATAAGATGATCCATGTCTAAAACTGAAGTAATTCAGAAGTTCAGAGACAAATGTTTTTTGAGTAATTTATAATTTTCAAACAGAAATTTACTAAAAAAATGAAATTCAAATTAAATGCAATATATAGCCTCTATGTAACTAAGTCCAGAGTTGAAAAGTGATCTCCAGACTTATTTTTAAACTCAAATGCCCATAATTAACGCTATTTCAATTAGGCAGGAGGTGCCATTAAAGCTGGCACCACACAAGCTATCAGATGATTGTTTGATATTATATTTTCTTTTTAAGAAACAGCTTTTTAATTTCCAATGAGGAACTCCACTGTTGATCTTTAAAACAGGGACTTTTTCTGAAGCAGGAACAGAAAAGCTCCTGAAAGCAGAACTAGCAAGGAAGGAATCACATGTAAGCAGAAGCAGTTTACTCATTGTGTGCTTCAATAAAGACAGAGTCAATAAAAACCTCTAAGGCTAGCAAGATGAAACATGTTACAAATAAAACCTCTGCACAAAGCTGAGGACTTAAGGAAGGACTCTCCAGCAATAAGCAGATGTTATCTAGGAGTTGCATGGGAAAGCATTCCAAGAGGCTCCCAGCACTCTAGTAGCAAGACAGCAGAGTTTCTCAGCATAAGAAGATTTTCTCCAAGCCCAGTTTTCTTCCTAAAAGAATACTTGGGCTGCGAGGTTCTCAGCTGTCTGAATTGCTGTGGATTTCAGATTTTTTTTTATGTTACAAGAGGGAAAGGAAAACACAGAGGAAATTTAACATATTCACCACAACACAGAGAAAAGGCTGACAAGCTCTTGGCTTATTTTGTAAACATCCCTTGAGAATATTCTGCTCACAGATGTGTTTCAAAAGAACAGCAGTAGGTGGTAAACAAACAGCATACACCTTTCACCAAGGAGCTCTCAGTCATCTCTTCCTGATCTTAAGCTATCAGATATGCAACAATCCACTGTACCATATCATTTCTTTAAATGCATTTTCAAAATATAGAGGATGCATGCATGCACAAGATATTTATACTTGGACATTAGCTTTTGATGATATAGGACTGTCTTTGAAGAAATGCAAAAAATCTGTTTTTCTTCAGCAACAAAATGCTACAAGAAAAGCTACAATAATTATTTTATTCTCTAGATCAAATTCTAATGAATTTTAATTTTTCAGTGACAGAGAAAAATGCTCTGTTCTTTTTTCCACCAGCTGATCAGACATATTAAAACCAAAGAATGCCATTACAGAGTAATATAATTTTCTGCTTGAGATAGCACTTAAAATGTTAACCAATTGCCTGTGTGTTTAAGCCAGAAACTTGTTTGATCAAATTATACTTTCTAGTCTCTACCTGAGGGAATTAAGGCAAACAGGTCTCTTGACACTTCGATTCAACAGTTAATCAACTTCACCTAGCAAAAATTTCCCATTTAATTTGAATTTTTCTGGGTTCAGCTTTCAGACATCTACGCTTATTTAGATGAAATAAGTATTTTTCTATAATAATTTCCTTCAACTGGAGGTACCATAGCATCGCCACCAAGGTACTGCTTAACCCTTCTGCCCACCCCAACATATCCTTAAATCAATCACTAAAGAACAGACTTCAAATAAATCTTGGTTTCTTTTTCCTCCTTCCTCCCCTCAGTATATTGCAAATTTGGATTGAGTGCAAAGCATTCCAGTACTGGCAAACTGTGCTTAAAGACACAGGGTCATCCCTTATTTATGTTCTCCCCTATTTGAGGGAAGATTGAACATAAAGGTTCAGATTGGACATCTTCCACTGCAGCACACTTGGAGCTCATACCAAGTCACTAATCCATTACCAAGATCACAGAACCACTGCTGCACAGGACATAGCTCCCAATTCAGTGTCCACAGAACCACTGCTCTACGTGAGACAGCTCCTTATTCACTAACCATGGGTTAGCTCACCCTCAATAACTGACTTTGCCAGCAGCATAAAAAAACAGTTATTTGAACAGACATGGGTCACCACGTGGTGTCAACTACTCTAGAATGCTTTCCTTTCTTCTTGACTGTTCATTATGCTGCTTGTCTCATATGTAAATATACAATTAAGCAGGTGTCTGAGTATTAGTCTAAACAACAAAATGTGCTTGAATGGGGAAACACAAACTTACATTTAAGAAGCCATATTTCAGTTTAGTACCAGAAACAAGGTTGTTCTCCACAGGTCTGATGCTCTGTGCTTCTGTGCCTCAATTGTTTCCAATGCCTGCGCTCACTCATTCAAAACTGTCAGGTTAGCTCTGCTGTCCCCAGCAGCCAGAAGCAATTGAACACAGTAAGATTTAAAGCTCTTTCCCACATAAAAGACACTACTTTGACCTTGGCTGTAGGGAGTCTGGCTGAGGGTTATAGCTGAGCAGTATAACCCTCCTCCCCAGTCCTCAGCCATTTCCCATCTAGCTCTGAGGAAACCCTGTTCCCTTTTCCACATGCTACTGTACTTCATAAGTTCTTAGAGCCATTTCATGTGTTGCCTTGACTCCCTTATACTTACTGCCATACACTTCCCTCCAAGTTTTGTAATATAAGGACAAACACAAGACTGTCTACTGCAAAATGCTCCCTATTATCAAAAAAATTCATCTGAAAAACAAACCACCCGTGTAATCAAAGAGCAACTCTGCAAGCCAGGGATCCTGTTGAACAGATGGCTGAATGCCACCCAGGATAACTCAGATTAATCTCCTCACTTGTTTACTAAACAAAGTCAGAGATAGAGCCTGGAAGTTGGATATGTGGAGCCAGGAAAAGACAGGAACAGGAAAAAAAGTGAGGGAAATTTGAGCAGTTTTGGTGTTAATCCATCATCAAAGTAATTGTGGAAACCTATACACTTACAGATAAAACCATTGCCATTAGCAGTGCAAAAGGCAGGTAACAGCCTATCACTATTGACAAAGAAAACAAAAAGAGCACTCCTCCCCCTCTTCTCAAGTGCTGAAGCATCAAAACATTTCAATAATTTTTTAATTTTTGGTAAAGCTTAAGAATTGCTGCAAGATAATATTATCTCAGTACTATGGTCACAAGCACCTTGAGCTACTTCCCTGGACCTCCTTCCATGAATTTTAACTATCATTTGAGCTTACTGTGCAAAACAGCAATGCACCAAAACAGCAATGCACCAATACCTTCTAAAGCAGCAGCCTGTACTTTTGTAATACAGTTAAATGAACATGGAGCCTTGTCAAGTGCAAGAGAGTACAAATAAGATCCCATGATCTGCTGCATTTAAGTCTGTGGCCAATAAAGGATAAGAATTAAAGCCATGACCTTTTACACAAGCACTGCTCTCCTCCATGACACAAAAGGATCTCAGTAAGGCGCACTGAAGAGAAAAACAACAGTGTATTTCCAATAGGTGTTCAGCACTTGGAAGAAGCACCTGATAGGTCTTCAAAGGTCTTGCATGACATTTTCAACTGTGGAATCTACTGTGCTTTTTTCCAAGCTGGAACCCAGTAAGTTTCAACTGTCAACTGTGCTTCAAAACAACTGTGAGATTGTTCTGCATTCAGACACCTGGGTTCCCATATTAATTGACCCAAATTTACTGCAAAACTTGAAGACTACAGAAAGAGTTAGGTAGGTGGAAACCTGAGCTCATATTCAATACCAAGAAAAACACCTGGAGAAAGCATTTTTCACACTCAAAAGAACTTCTCCTTACAAGAGTTCATAATCTGAGTAATATGCATTAAGAAGTACTGCTCTGTGAGGTGCTGATTTAAATAGGAATTCTCACTTTTTCCATTCTCAACTATAAACTAGACTAGCTCCAAGGATGTATCATAGAGCCTACAACAGATGAGAACAGAGTAGCTATAATCTCCTATAAATCTCTTTCCTGCTTCCATGCACACCCTATTGCATTCCTATGGCCAAACTGTGACAAGGACAGCAGTAGAATTATTGTGCCAAAAAATAAATCCCTTTATAAGAGAAATCAAGTGAAATGTACAGTACAAGGAACTGAATTATTCAGTAATGCACTTGGCACTAGAGATGTAGAACTGCCACTTTTCATTAACATCATCAACCTTATATGTCTACATAGTTTCTATATTCAGGCCATGCAGCACAGAGGTTCCAGTCACTTGAACCAGATGGGTCACATAAGTCATCTTTATTTCCTCCACATTGCTAACTCTCATCCTTTTGGGTCATGTCAGCAATCTGAACCACTCAACAAACTCCGGCCCAGAAGCAGGTAGCTGTATTAAATCCTAGCCTGGATAACTCTGCCCATTCCAGAACACCATAAAAATCCAACAAGTCTTCACACTAACCCAAGGACCTGATGTATCTCAACAATAACCATAAAGTTCTATAAAACCTCACATCCCTAGACCTGGGTCTGAGGAACCATAGCTCCATTTGAACAAGATATGATTTTTCCTGGAAGATGTCTCTGCTGGTTTCAGCTGGGTTACAGTTAATTTTCATCAGCGTCCGGTGTGGGGCTGTGTTTTGGCTTTAACCCTTGTGCAGAGCACAGGGTTAAAAACACAGAGATGCTTCTGTTATTGCTGACCAGGGCTTGAACAGATGCAAGGCCTTTCCACTTTTCATACCGACACACCAGTGATGAAGTTGAGGGTGCATGGGAGCCTGGGAGGAGACACAGCCGGGACAGGTGACCCAGAGTGACATTCCGGACCATGTGACATCTTGCTCTGTAAATAAAGTGGATGGAAGAGGTATGAAGGAGGGGGGACATTTGTGATGATGGTGTTTGTGCAACTTCAATGTGATGTGGCTTTACTCTCCCAGAGATGGCTGAACATTTGCTGGCCCATGGGAAGTAAGAACTGATTATTTTGCTCATGGTTTTGCTTTCCCTGTTAAACTGTCCTTATCTCAACCTATGAGTTCTCTTTTACCCTTCCAATTCTCTCCCAGTCCCACTGGTGGGGAGTGGCAGATTTCCAGTCAGAGGGAATATATCTTCACACACAGTAGATAATTACACCACAAGTGTTTTTCCTGCATGAACCACCTGCTAATCTATCCATCCTTGTTAGCACATTGGAAATCATCTGGTGGTCTAGAGAGAGGAACTTAAAGCCTTTAGCTACTTCTGCCAGACCCTTTCACCACCATGCATTCAAGTTATCAACATTATAAATAAGTTATAAATTGGACTTCTCAAAATATACTGTGTCAAATAACATCCCCAAATAACAGATCAATGAATGCTGTTTGCTGGTACTTGAATCCAGAGCAGTCTGTCACCAGTACACAAACACACCTCCTCAAGGCTCTCAAAAGAGAAATTGTAGAGCTGGCACATGAAAAGACATGAAGAACCAAGAGTTTTCCTACCACCAAACACTTTTGGCCTGATTTGAGTTCTGTGAACTGATCAATTTGTTGGTTGGGGATTTTGTTATGTTTGGGGTTGGTTTTTTTCCTACATAGGTTAAGAAAAAAATTAAATAATAAACCAGTGATGGCTGTAGACTCTTGAAGCATTCATCTCCAACCACAGCATAAGTGGCCAAGTTACTCCAAACTACACTTAGAATCCTCTCATCTCAGGGTCTCTAAATACTCTACAAGCACTTAAATACTAAGACAGCCAACACTGCTTTGATAAGGACAAGGAAATGCATGAACAATCATCACCTGTGTGCAGACAGTTTTAGTCTATTTTCCAATTGGAGACCAATAAAAAAAAAGCATAGGCATTTTTATAGGAAAAAAAATACTAAACCCCAGACGCTTCCTTGAAATGTTTCTACACACATGCACAAAAAAGAAAATTTGCCTTTTTTGAAGGGAGACATGAAATCCAGGTGTCTGAATTCTAAACTGTACCCATGTTCTTGTCTGCTGTGGAGTATTTTGTCTTCATGTTCGGATCAAACGAGTATTGACACTAAGGTTATTTGAATTTTTCTGGGATTCAGGATGTTAGTAATTTTTTTTTTTCATCAGCATAACAGTTGGGAAAGCTTCTCAGTAGTCTAAAAATCAAAGCTAGTATTTTGCCAGAAAATATTTGTTGAAATGTTCAACTGCTTAAATGCTACAAAACATCAGTTTGATTATTAATCAAATTTTTCTGTTTGACCATCACTGTGCAAGCCAGAAGCAGGATTTTGAGAAGGATTACTGAGAAAATTCTGTATATCAGCATTGTTATGAAGAGTATTTAATTTCATCACTGGGCAAACAAGGCTTCAACTCTGCTATTTTGTGTTGTCTTCTAATTTGTCTGTTCGCAGATTTCAAAAAGCTTGACTAACAAAACAAACATTTCACCAGTTGGCCATGTTTCTGCAAATCTAAAACGAAAACCCAAAGACCTTTGTTAGATTATCTTGGCCATCATCACAACAATCACCACAGAACCAGCTTCTTTCTCCTTCTGACATTAAAAGGTCTACAGAGATCAAAAGTACAGTAATAACTAATTTACCAAACATCTATACACAGAGTACACATCTCATAGTGTAGTACAACTTGATTACACAGTTCATCTAGCAAAATTCACTTGAGAATCAGCCAACCATCCTAAAGAATCTAAGCCAAATTATCTGCATTTTCAGTCATGCTTGAATAGCCACTACATTAACATAAAATTCACTTCTAAAATCAAGCAATCTGACCACCACCTATTTATCTATGCATCTATCTCCTCTTCTGGCTTGAAGAAAACAAGTGTGGTGGCCAGTTGAGAGAAGAAAACACCATCCCAAAACCCTGCAGTATGCTGTATCCTGGGCTTGCTCATCCAGCTCTTTGTCCATGTTTCCCAGACCCAGGTGACTGCAAAAGCAGGTAAATGGAGGCAGGACTCACAGAACCCAAACAGGCTACTGAGCCTTATTGCTGGTGTTTGCCAACAACAAACTCAGGTTTTTACTAAAGGGTTTTAGCCAAGCCCCACAGAGTTCAAGGAGTGTTTGAACAACACTCCAGGCATGTGATGAGACTCTTGGACGTGGTCCTGTGCAGGGCCAGGAGCTGAACTCAATCCTTGTAGGTCCCTTCCAAGGCAGCATATTCTGTGATTACCAACCACTGCTCAGAGTTCCTTAGGCATTAAATTAAGTGAGAACCACTGCCTTGGCACACAGCACCTCAGTGTGAGACGTGTCCCTCACATGACCATCACACCCAGCTGTGCAGGGGCACCAAACATGAACTGCCAGCATGGTGCACACAAGTTGGCCAAGCACACATAGATGGTACTTGAGTCTCAGACAGAATCTTTCTGGAACCAAGCAATAGACTGGGTCTAGATCTGGGGTTGACTTCTTATCGGCATTCCTGCAACTCATGAACTTTGCACTTGATCAATATAAGCACGCTGTAAATTCACATATGCACTCTGATTGGTTTTTAAACCTCAGTATGAATACCAAATAAGTCACTTAATTGGAAGCAATAATGTTGAAAAGACTTTGGGCAAAAAGGCTAAAGGTCACCCACCTTGGCCATACACAGTATTTGAGGTACCTTTTTGAGGAGTTTAATGTTAAATTTTACATAACAGAATTTCTCTGTAAAGATAAAGCAGTAAGTTTCAAGAAAAAAAAATTATCCAAATTTAAAGAGATAAAAGTAAGATCTCTCAAAACTTAATTATCCTACTCTGTTCTACTTACCTCATACAGAAACAGACATTTATTTTGCCTGTACAGTATTTAGTTTGCTGGAGACAAAAACATGATCAGTAGTTTTCCAAAATGAACCATGTTTATTTGGGTTGGCAGCAGGGAGAGCTTTTTTTCTGAGTCACATCCATGCCCTGCCACCTGTGGCAAGAAGCTTGTTTTGCAACAGAACAGTGCTAAATTGTGGATGAGTGCTGGAAAATTTAATTAAAACTCACTTCAAAACCAACACATCGTGTAAGCATCTCAGGAAATCTATAGGTTCATCATTAAATTCATTAGCAAGTTTATAAAATCCAAAAACAAAAAATCTGTTCAAATATGCATGAACACACACAGAGAAAGCAGCCACCCCCAGTAATTCAAATTCTCTTGGACCTCGTGTATTGTGGCGAGGCCCCCGGAGTAAGGCAAACACGAACGACCATCTGTTATTTTTGTCTGCAAAGCAGCAACTTCCCCCCGATGAATCTTTGATAGCAGCCAAGCAATGGCAGCAACTGCTGTGGCAGGAACTGACAGCCAGCAGCCCCAGCCTCCATTTCTTTTTTCACTCAACCTGCATGTTAAATGGCTGCTTCAAACCCAGGAGTAGCTCTTTACATATTAAAACCAAATATGCCTTTTCTGCACTTCCATTTAAATTACAGCAAATGAAGGGAAGTGTCAGGGAGCAAGCGAAGGGAAAAAAGAAAGGGGAAAGAATTGGAGAATGAAGAACCCCTCAGGGAGCATTCATGGTGCCAAAGAGATACTCATTTTCAAGCACCATCTGTCAAGAGCTACTTGGAAGCTTTTTCTCTCTTTATCTTAATACCCTCCCCCAGGTTTTACCATCTCACTTACTATATACCAAGTGGCAAAAACCTCTACATCTCACAGAAAAACTGACTGGCCTTCCACTATTTGAGGGGCAAAATCGTTCTCAGACAGATTGAACTATTATGAAACTCAACATGAAGCTCCACTTAGGTGCATCTTGGATGCAGGAGACACGGACTGCAACTGACTTGTAGGGTTTTAGCACTGCTAAAGTACCATGTCAAGACAGCAAAAGAGTCTGAGATCTGCCCTGAAAGCATAGATTATTCTGGCAGCTCAACTACAGCCCCCATCCTACACAGCTTCTGGGCAGCTGCACTCAACCAACCTCTCTGGCAGAGCAGAGGAAATCAAGGTAACTTGTTTGCACCACTGTAATATACTGACAACTTCCCCCATTTTATTTAAATCCATCCATCATCTGAGTTCTCTCTCACAGCAGTTGAGCAGCAGAGACAAGAGAATGATTCTTAACTCATAGGTAAACAAGCACCTTCACAAGTAGATGTTTGTGTAGAAAATGTGCATTGGAAATCAAGCACATAGATTAATGACTTATTAGAATTGGTATGCATATCTAAATCTCTGAAAACACAATGGGGAATGTAATAATCATGAGAGATTGTAAGCTGTTGGCACTCAGGAGCGGTGCATTTATCAGCAGTGATGGGAGCATCAAGTCCAGCATGGTTTTAAACCAGGAAACCCAGTACTGCCAGAAGGGCTGTGATAACAGAGTGCATTTTGCCAAAAATTCTGGACCTCTTTCACCTGATTTCTTCAGTCTTTGATCAGCTCCAGGACCTTCTGAAGTGTTTTTACAGACAGAAACAGGGACAGGCAGAATCATCTGTGGATAACAAACAGATCAGCAACTAGTTTTCTATGGATATAGTATATATACCAGTTCTGGAGTTGAATTCATGTTTTTCCTATATGCCAGGCAAGGTCTTAACCACTAGAACACAGTTTTCCAGCTTTTCTTTGACTAAGATTATAGAATTATTTAACACAATTGGGGTTGGAAAAAAGGTACCTTCCTCAGGCTTCGAATAATTTGACTCAAGCACAGAGCAGAGCTTGAACCTCCAACCCAGAGCAGTGGCCTAAAAAGGTATGGATATGGCAAGGGGGACAAGAGGGCCATGCTCAGTTACATTCTCATCCCAATTCTATTGAGAATATGCATCACAAATAGCATATTTCACTGAAAATGCTTCTATATGCTAAGTGAGCCACCAGTGCATAAAAATATTTCCCTGTCAGGTTTGATTGGAAGATTCCACATTTGAAAACCATCAATCCAGATCAACATCCAAGATTGCCAAGACTGATTTTGACAACATTGTGTTTCAATTTGTCAGCTTACATTTCAGCTTTCAAGATGGACAGTTTTTCGTACTTTGATT
The DNA here is from genome assembly GCF_028551555.1 of Melozone crissalis. NCBI lineage: Eukaryota > Metazoa > Chordata > Aves > Passeriformes > Passerellidae > Melozone > Melozone crissalis. The sequence continues at coordinate 23,397,206 of NW_026535797.1, read as the reverse complement.
ACAAAATGTTAGAATCATAAAGCTCATGTTTACCTAAAAAATTCAGTCTCCCAGCTTTTATTTAATTACAAAATAAAGCCAGAACAGTTGGTAGCTGTAAGCATCTAACCTGACATTTCAGAGGCAAGAGTGAACTTCAACTAACAACTATTTTGTCGTTTCCTTTTTAACCAATTCATTTTCTGAGGTATTACAGACTTCTGGCCCTTTAGAATTACCAACATCTTTTTCATAAGGGATTTATTCCTCCTGCAGCTTTGTTGCATACATGGACAACATCAAGACGTGAGACAACTATTTACTATTCACCTTCTAATAACTCTACTATTCACCTTCTAATTTTCTTTGCTTAGTGAATCAGAACCACCTGTGGGAATGAACCAGAATGCCAGGTCAGCAAGACGCTGAACAAGATACTCAAATACACAGAGTTTTAAGCATCTATATTCTCTTGCTGTCTTGCAGAATTCTGCCTGTGAGATCATGAAGTCCATGGTGATGTGTACGCACTCTTCTGGGGCCCACACAATTTCCAAAGCACTGTTAAATCCATAAACAACTTTCCTCCAGAGCCAGTCCTGAGAAGTGGAGACTTGTTTCCAAAGCAAGAGCTCCTAAGCAATTCTGAAGGTAAAAAGGTTCTCTTAGACCTAATGGGAAACAGAAGAAATCTTCAACTATTTTATCAGCAATGTAATGGCCTAGTCAAGAGCTTGATCAATGTGGGAAGTAGTCAAAACAGGTAATACCAACTGGAAATCAGACAAGACTTGTTATTTCTATTTTTCTGCCATCCTACACACACCACACCAAGTAATTCCTTTACTTTGAATTTAATAACTGAAAATAAAACAATTATTAGGCTTTTGTTATTCTAATACCCCAACCATCCTAAATCCTTATTTATAACTAATTTTCTTTAATTTTTTTCTGCCTCAGCAGCTTTCTTATCCTTTTATTGATAAATTTTTCTTGCAGTTCCTATATTCTTCATTGGTGTTTGTTGTTGATGATGGCTCACACCCCATTCTGTTTCCCAGTTCTAACATGCTAACTCTACCTCACTCTACGAAACATGACCCAACCTTCATCTCCACTTGCTTTAACTTAGTAGTGGATTATTTTCCTACAGGGATTTTGACTGAAGATACAGGATTGTCAGTCTCCCAACTACTTCTTGAAATATAAACACCTACTTACTGCTATTTGGCAGAGGAGGAAAAGAGAAAAAAACAAAACACAAATCAGTGGAATTATCATTCAAGTAGAAAGAGATGAGCAAACACACACTAACAATCTTGCTGTTCTGCCACCCAACCACTGCTTTCACTAAAGGGTGCTGCATTTCAAAGTCTTCAGAGTTGTTCCTGATGCACTCTAGTTTAAAAAGTACCATTAATCTAACATATTGCTTTCTCCAAAAGGCACAACCAAGGAATCCAATTACAGTTCATGTTGGAGAGAATGTCTAGAGAGGATATATGATATGGGAATTCAAAGAAAAATTTACATCTTTATGCGTGTTTCACCCCAAATATTTTTCAATCCTGACATCATCTTGTGTAAAGTCCTAGCAAAATCTATTAATTACACTGACAGGGTTTAATTTAATGAAAAATATAGTCACTATCACTAACAGCTCAAATGAGTGCAGATAAACATCTATTCAGACACGTGTCTATGTATATTTGAGTACATAACACACATTATACACAGAAACATTTCTCCACAGAACAGCAAGCTAGATGATAAAAACACCATTCAGTCACATAGCATCTCCAAAGCACTTGGAGTGCTTTAACTTTCCAGAGGATGTTAGTGATTTTTTCCTTGCATTCTGTTTTTCCCAGGTACATAACTAAGTTTGTCTTTCCTCCTACAAGAACATGGATAAAGCACAGATTTCATCAATACAGCAATGAGATATGGGACCCCCAGCTTCTGGGACTTAATAAAGATTGTACACAATCAGTCCCTGCTTTTGAACCTGTACAAGAAAAAGAAAGTCTGAAAGAGGATTTGCAAGAAATAACAAAGAACTGAGTTGCAGATCAGAATCAGACTGATATACTACCTCCAATTGCTCTAACAGGGGTTTTTATTCCTCCCCAGCGTATTTATTTTGCCTCAAAGCACAAAGAGTCCTCATTTCTAGAAGATTTTAATTTTGTTTTCATTGTGCCATAATAAAATGTATCTTACACAAGTGCTATTTACAGTAAGCATTCAAATTAGGTTGAACTCCCTGGACATTTCACCTCTCTTCTAGGATCTGAAATTAGAGGCAAGATATGCTCTGTGTCCACAGCATCCACTGTCTTGGCTGTTGCACCTTTTTCCAACTTGTCTTGTTTCACCTTAATAAATACACCATTTTTATGTAGCTTGAGCATCCTACATCTGGTAGGAAAATCAAGTACTCATGTTTCCCATAAGTGGAAAAACATTTACCAGTTGGTTGCAAGTTTCTCAGGTACTAAAAACAACAGCCACAAATAAAGTGATTCTAAATAATCCTAATACAATTACCTAAACTGATAACTGGCCAAATCCTTGCAAGAGCTTCCACAATCACTTATAAAATCATCATACTTGTAGGATTGCTTTATGTCATTCATTCAACTAGTGACAGAACAAGAGGAAATGTTCCTCTTGTTCTGGAGGAAAAGCTTCATCAAGGGAGGGTTAGATGGAATATGAGGGAACATTTCTTCACCAGATTCATTAAGCAATAGAAGGGAAATGGGAGAATCACCATCCCTGGAGGAGAAAAGGCATAGCTGTGGCACTTAGAAACACGGGTTTGTGCTGAGTTAACAGTTGGGGTCAATACTAAAGACCTTCTCAAATCTAAATTACTCTGTAATTTACAAGACATTATTTAAAAAGACAAATAGTTCATAGGGGTTGTGGGCACATTTTTATACATATATCAGATTTCACAAGCATTTTCAGGTTAAAAAGATCTCAAGAAGTAGGTATTGCTTTTTCTCACGATATATCACAAGGACCAGCAAGCATCACATCTTGTGAGCTTTTGCAAATACAAACGTTTGTATTGCAAACTCCACAAGTGACAGAATGTGTCAAAAACAGGAGCACAGTGTGCTGTGCTTTACCTCCACTAGTCCATCAGTTTTCCAGAGGTACACAATATGAGGCATAAAGAGAAAACTGCTGAAAGTAGGCATTAAAACAACACAGTCTCATCATTCAGGCTTCATACATCCCCACCAGTTTGACATTCAGTTGCCAGTAAAACAAGACCATGATATTGCCACATGCAATACCATCATGTTTTCCTGAAGTGACACTAGCAAGTTTCTATTCTTCCAAAGAAAAAACACAGGACTATAAGTCCATGTACAGTAGCTCGATTTTAACCAAGAGCATAACTCTCATCTCTGAAGTTCCCTCAGAACTACTGCCACTGCCAGTAGGAAAATCCCCAAGACTTGTCTATTTTGTTGAAGCACTTAGATGCTTTAGCCATCTCTTACTGAAATGCAGAATGATACAATGTTTTTACAAAAGAACGAAAAGTGAACCCATAGTAAAACATGTTAGCTCTGCTACAGTATTTCTGCTTGCTGTCCACAAGTTCAGGTGACATCAATGGCCATGGCATCTACTTCTGAGTTATCAAACAGCACAATGACAAACTGCAGTGGAAGAAATGGGATGCTTGTTCTTATCTATCTATGGCTACTTGTAATTGGATATACACATATGTGAAAGGGACAAGGCCTTGTTTCAGTGATAATGGAGACAGTAGCCAATTGTGGCACTTATTACCACTGGCTGCATTAACTTCGCTTGTTCAGCACAGTCATCCCCCAAAAGCATGGAGCATTTCCTCAAAACTCACAGACATACTGCAGGCCTTGATTTAAAAAAAACTTTGTTTTTTACTACTTTGAGTTTATACTCACATCAATGTCACAGATAAACTGAAGCATTATTAAGTGCTTATAGGACTAAGTTTCACATCAGTGTGTCCAGTTTTATGTATGTTTATATTTATTACCTAAATGTGTGTGCATGCAGTCTGTCATTCAGACATACAAATTTAATGCTAATGTTCAGTATGTATTCATAAAACACTTTTTCCACCCACTGCTCAGAAGTAGTCACCTCACAGCTGGCTGCAGTAGCTATTTTAAGGCAGACAGAGAATACCATGACTTAAGCTATTTGGGTCAGAGAACGGAACAAACAACAACACAGTTGCTGGAGAAATACTACAGGCTGAGTACAAGAGACTGAGCAACCATGGATAGCTTTGCTATGAATTCACATATATTTTGGCTTGTTTTTCTGTTCAGAGGTCTGCTAATAACAAGAATTTGCTGAATAGTTTAGGCCTGCACCAATAAGGTTGATCATCACAGCTTTCCTGGAGTGCATCAACTATGATGGCCTGAAGAGTAATTACTTTGGGCTCTCAAGTTCATTGCATGAAAATGTATGAACATTTCATTAGGTTTCAGTTGAGCACTGAAAGATGTGTACAAATAGGTCTGATCTAGGTGTAAACCATAAAACCAGTTCCAATTTCACATATTTTATAATATTAAAACAAGAACAAACACATGGACAAACACAGAACTAGATAAGCCATAAATACATCTGCCTAAGTAGACAAGTTCCCATCACATCCCCAAGTGATGGCACTATCTCACAGCCTGAAACTTCGACTTTTGAAAAGGCAGATTCCCTCACCTCTCATCCCCTGGGCTTGTAATTTGACCCAGTCATGGCAGTAGCTTGCCCTCCACAGCCCCCATGCCAGGGCCAAAGCTGGCACGTGGCTGAGCTCTCGGATCCAAAGGGAGCAGAGCACATTCCTGGGGAAGCTGCACAGGCGGTGACTGAGCGGCAGAGCAAACCGAGCTAACAGCCCTCTGAGGCTATGACACACAAAACCGGGCTCCTGCTTCTTCAGCTGAGGCCAGTCCTGACAATGGCAATTAGAGCAGCTACAGAAGAGAGAGAAACAAAATTCCAAGATGACCAAAGACCTTGTACTTGAATGATACTGAAGGCACTGAGAGAAATGCCTTGAAAAATTGACATATTCACTCAGAAGACATATTGCTGGATTCAGTTATTTCCCAAAGGGAAGGTCAGAGAGAAATTACAGGAAAGACTAATGCCAGTGTGAAGGAGGGAGGAAGCTTCAGGATGTCAAATAGAAGGCCAACTGACAGTGGCATCAAAGACTGGGAGACACGAAGCTTTAGTCAAGTCCAGAAAAACTGAAGAACAGAACACCGGAATACTGTCAGTATCTGAAATTCTTCTGCTCCCTTTTGATGCCTGGGAAATGTGTATATGGGAAGCATTTGACGTTTTGTTGAGGTTTTTTTCAACTGCATTTCATTTGATCCTATCTCCTTTCCAGAGTGTTTGTAAGCCTTGCTTTTCGGATTCGCAAGATTTCTTTTCCCTTCCCAAAAGGAAATGAAATTTCCTTTAGGGAAGAGAAAAGGAATCTTGCGATTTCAATGGGGACCAATAGAAGAATCTTTGGTGCATGTCCCTGCCCTTGAGGGCATGCCATGCCTTTTGATGGCTTTCACTTAGGGAAAGATATTTTTCTCTTTTATTTTTTTTTTCAGTATCCATGCCATGTCCCTCATATCTTCCCCTCCAAGTTTTGTCTTCCTCCTTGACTTTTTCCCCTGCTTTTGCAACATCTGTGAGCTTAATTTTGGCATGTTTTGGTCCTTTGCAACGCAGCTCATTTCCTCACAGACTATTTCTTGAAGACACTAAAACTCCCGATTTTCTGCATACAATTTGATGAAGAAGGTGGCATTGGTAACACAGGGGAGGAAAAGGAAAAAAATTCAAGAAATCGAAGTTTAATTCTTGGAAATGGAAGATGACACTCTTCTGCTCAAGACAGCATTTCCACATCCCTCCCATATCAAAACCATACATTTCAGCTGTGTTTAATACACACTGCTATAGAATATCATGTTCAGGTTCCATGCAATAGAGAGCCATGACCTTCATAGTAGGTTCTTCTCATTCACCATTTTGCCAGAGCTGCCAAATCTTATTAACTTCATGGAGCTAACAAGATAGTAAAATTGTCTCTGACAAGCCAAGTACTTCAGAGTGAGAGGAGTCTGGTACCCCATCTAAGACTTGTGTTTGCTAACAATACTGGACAATTCAAAGATTAATCACCAGACAAGATATTTCTAAATGACCCGTAATGGGTGGAGTTTCAATTTTGAGCACTTTACATAGAACAACTTAGCCAAATGACCCGTCCCAAATCTTATTTGGGATTAAAATCACAGTTTCTCCTACTCATGTGGAAAAAGAAAGGAACCTCACCCTTCTATATTCACAGTCAATAAATTTTTTTTAAGTTTTAGTCCATATAAGTAGATATAGTACACATACATATACACAGAGAGCATAGTTAATTACGCAGTTTAGCATAGTTATTTTTCCAGCATGGGAACTGATTTTACCAGCACACCACAAAAAAAAAAAAAATTAGCAACAAGATAGGAGCACCTCATATCACATTATTTCTGTAGACAGCACTTCAGCTGGGAAAAAAAGAATGGCAGATATTTTAAGTGTACAAATGTACTAAGTGCACAAATGATGTGGTCCTTATCACCTATCAACTCCAATCATCATAGAAGGGGCTTTGACCAATTGTTACATTAAAGCACTTGAATAAACAGAGTTATTAGAGATTTCCTGAGAAAACAACTTCCATGCAGCTTCTTACTGCAAGGATACCAGCAAACATGAACTGATATTTCTGGCAAAAGCTAAGAGCTACAAATGTCTTCAAGTATGTGGATCACCCATAGCCTAGAATCAAAACAATCCAGCACTAAATTGCTGACTTGCCTAAACGTTAGACAGAGTCTTTGGGTAAAGCTAGACAATATTGTGTAATAACTGGCTTGACTACTGCTGATCTTCAAGCTCTTTTACAAGTGCACCTGGCTGCATTTCTGCCATCTTGACATAAAGGAGTCTGAAGGAATAATTTCTCATTAAAATCTTATAGCTTCTCTGTGACAGGATGCTGCTTTCCTTAGCAGCATTCTCACCAGCATATTCCAAACTCATGGATTAACTGAAACACTATCTTGAACAGGTACCTCATTGCACAGTTCAATTATTTCATCCAAACACATTCACAGAACAGAAGATCCCTTTAAGCAATGCACATGTAAAACTGAAAGTGAATACCCACAGCTCTGTCCTACAGGCTAGCAAATTACCTCAAATAACAAAGACAGGCTAAATAACTCTGTTCTGTTTTCTCATTCACTGAAAGGAAGATTTGAAGCTCCTATCAAGTCCTCTGGCATATTTTTTTGCCATATAGAGAACTTGCTAGATGCAAGCAGTAGCTTGATACACCAGAGTTCAGGTGAATCCAATTCTACCCCTATTTCTCCTTGTGAAGCCAGTGGCAAAATTGCTACTGCCTTCAGCAAGCAGAAGTGTCATCACTTCTAAACTGACATGCAATGGAGCTGATCCCGAAAGAAGCATCAATAAACCTCTACATAATCTAGTGCATCCTGCACTTGACTTCAGAGTTTGAGTTCCATGCTCCCAATGCAGTTTGGATATCACCACCAGAAGTGTCTGGACATTGGTATAAGCACTCCTGCATAAGTGGGGAAAATTAGAATTCCACTGTAAAGTGGGTTAATTCTTTGTTTACAAGTGCATTCTTGTTAGGGGAACAGGTGCAACAGCAGCCAGAACACTACCAGTGGGCATCACTGAAGACTGTGGCAGCAAGAAATTAATGCAGATAAAGAGAGAAGAGCAAAAATGGAGGAAATAAGGTAGTCCTGCAACCACCACATGAGCTCCTACAGCTCGCTGTATTAATTGTCATTCAATTCCCCATAGTATTCTAAAACCTAGATGATCAGATAATAAGAGGTTGAGTGGTATGCATAACATCAGGCTGATTAAATTTGTTTACTGATAATTCTTTCAGGTTCCTATGAATATCATGTAATTTTCAAGGTTTATTTCAAACAAATTTTATGTAATGCATTATTGACAACATCTTCATGGACCATTTCTACAATGTCATTCAGGATAATTATTTCACAACAGATTTTCAGAGTCTCTGATTCCTGTTGGGATTCACTTTTGCATAAATTAAAGAGCAGCATATTTAATCAGTGTCTCTATTAGAGCCCTATGGCTTATTTTTAGGAATAAGGAAAGAGAGAATAGAAAGGTTTCAGGAGAGGCAAGGGAAAGAAATATTTGTAAGCATGAATATTTTCTGAAGTAGCAAAGTCAAAGGCTGTCCTGCAGCATCTCTGCCTTTTGCAAAATAAACACTGGCATTAAACTTTTGACTCCATTAAATATTAATTTTACCAAATCATGTAATAGAGAGTTTAAAAAAATTAACATTCACATCACAGTCTCCTTAGGGTTGTTCTAAATAGTGAATTAGCCCCTCCATAATAACACCAAAACAACAATGAATCCAAGAAGTATGACTATGAGAATTCTCTACATTTCTTAACATATACCCAGAGAGATAAATACTGGACAATCATTTGACACCTAAACATGCTGAATCCTTATGATTACAACACATTTATATTTATTTTCTTATGTACCACGCTGTAAAGGTTGAGCATCAGAGCAGCATATCATGTTACTGATTTTTTTTTTAAAGTTAATCAAAAAGACAGACAAATATGGCCCCATAATTTGCCACTATATCAAAAATGAAAACATATTAATTAATTTTTCTAGTAGATTGAAAGTTGTCCACTTCTGTCTGCTCACAACAGAGGATTTTAAAAAGTTAAAAACCTAAGTCTCTCTGACTGGTATCAATCTGGCTTTCCCTGAATAAGGACAAAACAAAGTATTTACCATGATCTACATGTGATACATGCAATAATTTTGTCTGAGCAAGGTAGTGTTTCAGGCCACCAGAATATAGAGACCACAGCCACGGGAAAAAGCAGTGCCACCATTGCCTGGTGTGAGCCAGTAGTGTCATTCTCATGTTTTATGTCTCTGTCACAGAGCCAGAGTGTGCTCCTGCTGCAGGGGAAGGGGCCCAAGTGCAGCATGAGTCCAAAAATAAACAAACAGCTTGAGGAGCAGATGGGGTAGTGATTCTCTCCATAGAGGATTGAGCTAAGAAATCGTGGCTAGCACTGGGACAGGAGGCACAGGAAAGGACACATCTCACTTCTCAAGCTCAAATTGCACCCAAGATACACCAGAAATTCATTGCACAGTGAACTCCAATTTTGGTGGGTAGAGCTTCAACTTGCAGTGTTTAAAGAGTCACTGAAAGCTGGATGCCAGAATATCTCTGGGACCTTTGCTCAGCACAGAGTTCATCTGCAAGGACTCAGAGAGGTACAGTTCTCCTGTGTTGCATGTGAGACTGACTCCTTGAAAGCCCATGGCGCAATCAATGAACATGACACTCTCACACCTTACCAAATGCATTTCTATTTGTGAAGGATGTGTCAAGAGCTTGAGCCTGAACTGTGTGAAGCTCTGCATCCTTCATGGCTTCCCCAGCCACTATCACTCATGCATATTCATAATACCTGATCAAATGCAATGATGTCAACTTATACACATAAATAGTTACTCAAATATAGAAGCTACTTGATGATAACACTTCAATCCCACTAAAAACCACCAGCTTAAACTGCTCCTAAGACTTGACCGTGTTGTAGGGTTTCTACAGAACTCACAGACACATTTTTCTTCCTCAAGACATGACTTCTCCAGAGCCACCTGGATCACAGAGCTAAGCCTTGCTGGAGCATGCAACATAGAGCACCCATGTGCCAGCATCCCACTGACCAGTTAGAGCTCCTAGTTGGTGGCCATCAGGGTCATCATGGCTTGGCCTTTACAAGGAGCCTGGAAAGGCCTACACCCATGCCTTGCTTTTCATGGGAAAAGGCTTTCACTATTTTGGCATTGCGCCTTTCCAGCATCTTATTTAAAAAGTCAAAAGTAAATGAATTCTCTTTTACCGTTACACATGCCTGTACCAAAATAAATAAATCTATAAACTGTTACAATTGCAAGATGTTTGAGCCTGAGGCTACTAGCAGCCTGAGGCTGAAATGTAGTGAATTCTGCACTTACCCAGGTGCCAGACCTTTATTGTATCACTTTCTGATATAAGCTGATATAAGTTGACAGTAGCTAAATACACAAGTCCCTACAGAAGACAATGTGGCCTACCATTCTACAGTGGTCATATTGGTACTTCCACTTTACATACAGGGCAGGAATGGAACTAAAAGGCCAGCATCTAACTCAAGTTAGCAATGGTTTTGAAAGGTATGGCCTTGTGGTAGAAGTCATCATACACTCATTGGTACAAACAAGTTGGGTTTTCTTAAAGCAAAACTTTTCAAGTAATCCCACTGCAATATAGTCATTTCATCCCTTCATGCAAACTCAAAGAAGCAAATCCAAGTAATTTGTTCACATTAAATATGCAATTCAATTATCATTCATCAAGAACAAAAGCTTTAGGAGTTCATTGTTTCTTTTTCCCAAAGCAGCTTTAGGTTGGGACTTGTTTTGTTAGGTCTTTTTGGGTTTTGGTTTGGAGGTTTTTGTTGTTGTTGGATTTTCTTCTTCCTAGAAGTCACCTAGACAATTATAAAAAGTGTAAAGATGGGTAGATCTCTATGATACAAGAAATTAGGACCTGGTAAATATCACCAATAGCAGCAGCTCATGACCCAGCCTGTAAAAGAAGCCCTTTAAACTCTGTGGTGGCTATAAACAGAAGCAGCTCTAGCTTGAAATACAAGTACTAAAAGCAAAGCTGGCCTTCCCCCTCTTCAGTACAAGTCTGGTACCAGAGTATATTGTTGTATGAACTCAGTTTGCAAAAGATGAAGACCACTGCGCTTGAATACCTTGAAAATATTACAGAAATCTCATTTAAAAGCCTTTAAAAAGATACCTTTATTAAGATAATTCTACAGATACTGCCTGGAAAACTCCAATAAAATACATTTTCCCATGTGCATACACATAAATGTCCTTGGTAGATGTTAAATACCAGAAGATGTTTGTTATCACAGTACAGAGTACTGTATGATCTTCACCTGTGTCCTACAGTAGATGGCAGAAGAGCCAAACTGCAGGAACACAGATCCACACAGTCTGACAGTGCTCTGAGGTTTTCTCTCCTGCCTCACAGCAAACCTGTGAGCAGCAGCTGAGCGAGGCAGAGCCCAGGGACAGCAGAGGAGCCCCAAACAGCTGGTTAATGCACCATCTTCTCTGCCCAGGAGAGCAAAGGACACAGCAGCAAAAACACCACGATGATAATTGACTGCCAAAGCTTCAGGCATTGGTGTGTCCTGCTCCCACTACTTAACACCAGCCTGCAGCTGAGAGGCAGGAGCCAGCTGCAATGGGGCCTGGGGCAAGATGAGGGGCCCCACATCATCTACAGCATCTCCATCATCAACAAGACAGGATATACGAAATTGCCAAGTGCGGACCTTTGCTCTTCAACCCAGGCAGGATCGTGGAAGGAAGCTTGGGATGTCAGCTTCCACTGACCAATGGGTACAGGCAAACCCCACTGCCTCAGAGCCTCTCACTATGGGCACCAGCTGTGCCAAGTTCTCCAACACACACAGACCAACACCTGCAGCAAATGCCTCCTTACACAAATCAAAGCACAGGCTTGGTGCTGGGGAACAAACAGGAATTACAAGCTAAAAAGAAGGAGGAAATACTGCCTGACAACCCAGTCCTCTGACATGGAAAACGCCACCAGATGTTAGAGGTCTGCTAACATCTAACGAAGCTCACCAGGAACGAAGGTCAAGACAAAATGAATGGGAAACAAACTTAAGTGGACATAACGCAGTAATCAGTCTTCAACACTTGCTTCCTAAAAGGTAAGGCTTGATTAATCAGGCTCTTCTAACAAGCCAGGCTGGCTGACCTGCATCTTTCAGTTGTATTTTTAACAAGGATTAAAGCTCATTATTCCATGTGTTCCCCATCCTGGTAACTACAGCAATGTTTGCCAAGAGTGATATCAGCCAGCTCGTCCTGCATCTTAATCCACAGCAAATACCTTTAAGGCCAGCAAAGGCTTTCACAGTCATGGTCGCTTACCCTGCTACATCTGAGTGAAAATCTAAACCAAATAAAAAAGAAGTTATTCACCAATGAAGAATCCAACCAACCACTCAGGCTCAATGTTAGAAGTGCAACCATCTTCATTTCATAGTTTACTTCATAGTAAAAGTCTTGGAAAGTCCTTCGTAAGAGAATATTTCAGTTCAGGTCATCAAGAAAAAAAATATGATTCATTCAAATACAAAGCGACCGTAGTAAATAATTGCAAGGGTAAATTATAATTGTATTCACAATTGCATTTTCATACTTGCAATTTCCTTCCATTTTTATTTCCAGCAAGTGAGGATCCTTTTTTGATACTCGAGATAAAAATCTATATAAGTGACTTAATTTGAGTAACAAAAAAAGAAAACCAACAACAATTACAAAGAAATTACCAAGAAATGCGAGAACAAGCAGCATTAGTGTTTATAATGAGGATCTTTGGAGAGGACAACTCTTACCAGACTCTCTCCCATGAAAGTAATGCCATGGAACAGAACTACCCTAATCAAATCCCCTCCTCCTGAACGCTACTATTTGATTGAGGTAGACATCTAAAAGCAAAAAGAAGAAATTCACTGTTCTCCCCACATTCATTAGAGGGTTTTTAAATGCATTTTATGAATCTCTACCAACTTCTATTATTCTCTGTAGGAATATAATAGTAATACCTCATAGCAGATAATTATAAAGCCATGCACACAAAAAATATGATATGTGCAAGCTTCAGTAACTGGAGACAAAGAAGGTGGGACAAAGAATTACTATTAACAATTTAGAAATAGCATGGTATGAAACAAGGTACCTTTCTCCTCCAAATTACTTGAAAATGTTCTACAATATTGTGTTTGTGGCAAGGCTTTGGTCACACAGGGACTCCAGAGGTGGTTTCTGTGAGAAGATGCCTGTGTCTGACAGAGCCAAGGCCAAGAAGCACCTGGTAGCACCTCTGAGTTAGCACATCCAAAAATGGGGACAGGAGAGGGGAAATGGACAGTGCAGCTGAAAAGAGGAGTGAGTATGTGAGAAAAACAATTCATTTCAGAGGCAGAGAAAACCAGCAGTAATGCTGGGCCCAGGAAGATGTCACCAGTGAGGGAAGGCATTTGAATATTTAGGTTTTATTTCCTCATTAACCTACTCTGATTTTACTGGCAATAAATCAGTTTTCCCCAAGCTGGATCTGTTTTTCCACAACAGTAATCAGTGAATTATTATCTCAACCCATGAACTTTTGTTATATTTTCTCTCCTGTCCAGCTGAGAGGGGGAGAGAGAGCAGCTTTGGAGGGCACTTGGCATTCAGCCAAGGTCAATCCACTACAGCATGAAAAAAAACCCCAGAAGCACAGAAGTTACCAATTCTACCATATATATGAAACCCAAGAGATAATTTCCATTCCTAGCAGCAGATTCTGTGGTACACTTTTCCAAGGTGCTGTTTTTCCCCCAAAAGCACCTCTGTTATATCTGATCCTATTTTCATCATTTTTAAACTTTTTAGAGTTGGACAGCATTATCAAGGGTCTTCCAGTGAGAGTGCAGTGTCATAATTTTCAGTAAAGAAACCCCTTTAAATCCTACACCATTATTTTGGGCTCTGTGTCAGTGTGCATCCTGAAAAGATATCAAACCAATAAGTTCTTGCCCACTTTCTTGATATGCATCATTAATAAGGATTTTTCATCTGACCATGAGGGACTGGTAAGCCCAGACTGTGATTTTTGCCTCCTTGGAGATTCAAGTTGTTGAGAGGTTCCCCAAGGATCTGATATCTGGGGCCTGGGAAGGAGGGTTTGCTAGGAAGCGCATCTTAGGAAACAGGGCAGGGCTCACCAAGAACTTGTGTCCCAGTTGACATGGGACACAAGCTGCTGCAGTTATCTGCAGACAGCCATTTTCTTTTTACACCTGGTAAAAAGAATGAGCTGTATTTCTGCTCCACATGAAATGACACACATCAGAATTTGAACTATGGGATTGGACAGGGATAATTGACATTTCTTCCAGATAAAGGCAATTCAGCAGATTTTGGTCTTTCAGCATCATCCCTCTGAGAGGGAATATGGCAGGTAAACCCAATAAAGTGAGAAAACAGGGATGCTGCCTTTCCAAATCACAACCAGCAACAGCAATGAAAACAGGACTGAACACCAGGCTCACCCTCTTTTATGAGGGGAACCTCTACTGCAAGTCAATCCTGAAACCTCAGTGCTTCCAAAATACAAGTTCCTACAGCACACTTATTTATTTGCTTTCCCTGGATGGGTCTTTACAGAAAAAAAAAAAAAATCTTCCCCAACTCCCTTGTCACATTTTTTTCCCCAGCTTATATTTTTTTTAAACACATGAGGTCCAGTGGGTTTACCACTGGAAGTTCACAGCTAATAACTCAGGAAGAAGGCAGAAGTTGATGAAAGGAAGCACATCTTGAAGCAGAAAGGACAGGATCCAAATTAAAGCATTGGATCAGGCACTAGCTTGTCCTGTGGGCCTTCACAAGCCACAGTCTCTTTCTGCCCCTGCTCCCTATCAGCAAGATCATTAGCTGAATAAATGATAGTTAAAAACCCATTAACAAAAGTCAGATTTGCTAGGCTTGATCAATTAGATTTTCCAAGTGTAAGAGGATCCTAATTCACAAGCCTTATGGAGGAACTTGCTTCTGCCAAATGTATTATGCAGTTTTTGATCACTACTGCCCTTTTCCAAACCTTTCTCCATTGCTTCTTTAAAAGCAGAGATTTGGAGCAGGTAAAGATGATAGGTTGTACTTCCTGATACTCACATCCAAGATTTTCTTTCTCTAAAGTTTAATTAATTTTATTCATTTGATTTTTTATTCTTTGCCGATCTCCAACTCTGAGTAGGGAATAGAAAGCAAGATGGATGCTGCTAGATAGATATAACTGGGTTCTTGTTACCAGGATTCACACCAAGGCTGCAGTGGTACTGCTGGCTGTAACCATTCAAGCTCAACAGCCCAGTGGGACCAATTACTGCATTTACAATAAAACATGCAAGGAAATCTATCTCCCCATCTCCATATAACCAGGTTTACTGAAGGATAACCTACTACATTACACAGATTAATACTTCACTGAGTAAATTAATCCTCAGAATTTCACTCACTATTTGTGCCTTATAAATTTTAATTGGCTCTAAACTGCAACATGAATTTATGTGAGCGTATATTGATGAAGTAGAAGGAATCAGAAATTATTCTATTAACACACAGAGACAACATGAAATGTTGGGGCAAACTCATAAACATTTATAAATGTTTACAAAGCAGGATTCAAACTTGGTTTAGAGGTGTATCATTACAGCTGACACAGAACTCCAGGAGGAAAGCACAAGCAGCATTAGCTGAGAATGAAATGCACTGAAAGTGAAAGTTTCAGAAAGAGAAATGCTCCCAACTTTGCCAAAGCCAGATGCAAAGCTGAAGGGTAAGCAGTGCTTGTAGTATATTTGATTGTACCATTATTGATCCCAGTCAGTCAATACTACCAGTGCAGCAATCAGAACAGCTTTCCAACACATTGACATGCTGGCACACCATAAAAATGAGTGCTTATACAAGAATGAAACACAGCACCAGATGTTCAAGTACCTGAGAAGTACCTAACAATACAGACTGTCCACTTAAGGACATCATACAACTTCACAAAGTTTTATCACCAGGATAAAACTTTCCCTTCTATCCATTCACAAATGTTCAGTTCACTGATTGAATTTCCAACTGTGTATCATGACAGAATTAGTTCCCTGAAATATTGCAAGAAAACTTTAAACAGTGGCTTGTTGGTTTTTTTTACCACTTACTATGATATGCTAATTCTGAAACACAGCACTGATATTTGAACACCAGTACCATATCCCTATCCAGAACAGCAGAGCCATTCACTACATATTATCCATTTCTGTGAAATACAGCAGCAGCTAACAGTTTAGGGAATCAGAGACCTGACTTATAATTAATGTCAAGACTTCTCAGACTTGGTCATATGAAAGGCCAGCTCCCTCTCTGGTCTCCTGCCCAAATATAAACATCTTCCCAAAAACAAGGAAGCAACACTGTTCCCTAAGGACTAATTCCCATCTTTACATTTCAGTTATGCATTTTCTCATTTAATGTAGCACAAACAAGTAATTATGACACCATATTAATCAATTTGAAATACTATGAATTTAAATAATATATGAAATAATAAGAGGCTGCTTTTTCTCTCATCTCAATTTACACATCTTCCCGAGGTTTCCACAAACATTTCTGAGAAGCTTCACAAATTGCTTTGACTTCCAGTAGCTAGTTATTGGGATGGCCCATTCAGCATCATTAGCAGGGATGCTGCTGTAGAGCAGAAAAAGGCCCCAAGGACATTGTGTCCATTTCCTCTTGTGGGTGGGTCACTGAACCGCTCCAGCAAATGATTTAACAGGAAAATAGGCAGTGCATCCCATGCTCAGAGCACCTTTCAGACTACCCTTCCAAGCTCTGTGAACAGATCCCTGTACTTATTATAGGGCCTACTCACAGCTTTAGCCCCTATGACCACAATAACTCACTAACAGCAATGTCCTGTGCCCATCTTCAGAAACCTTGATAGCATTTATTGTTTGAGTAAACCAGGAGCAGAAGGCAACAGAAGTTTTCTTCAAGGCAAACTCCTTAAACTAAAAACACTGATATCATATAGCAAACCCTGAGATTGCCCTGGAATTCACAACACCCCTTGTAACACTGACGAAAAATACAGAAATAAAAAGGAAGGAACCAGTACTTTTACAATCATATATGCACTAAGCTATCAATTCTTGCATGCCTTCAGTTTGCACCCTACAGCTGTGGAGGGCATCACCAAGTAAAAGAACTTGAAAGAAGCAAAGCTACACAGCCTCCAAATTGTGAGCTATGTCATACTTGTTCTTACTAAAGAGATTTTACCAGCTCAAATTTTTGTTTTCAATATTGATTGAACCAAATAAGACCTTTATATAAAGTCACCTTTAAGGTTAAAAACTAAGGAGTGAATAATTAGATATAATGACAAAAAGCAGCCTTACTTATAAATAGTTTTTTCCTAATGTAGTCACTTCATCCACTTAACATCATGTCTTTTTTTACTTTACTACCTGCTGATTTACTCACTTTTGATATTGTAAAGAACAACTTCAAGTTTAGAGGCAAGGCAAGCTGCCTCTTGTAGCTTAAAAGGAGAGACACTGCTGTACTCACACATGTAACTTTCTGCTCTTTGTTTTAAGCATTTCCAACATCTGAATAAAAGCAATTAAGCTTCTGCAGTCTTAAACAGAAATCCCAGAGTTCTCCTACCTTTATCTGCACTCAGGACTTCTTAGGGCTGCTCTCCTTGAATTTCAGGATAAGCGATGAATCCCCAGA
This sequence comes from Melozone crissalis, assembly GCF_028551555.1. NCBI lineage: Eukaryota > Metazoa > Chordata > Aves > Passeriformes > Passerellidae > Melozone > Melozone crissalis. Next base: position 23,379,626 of record NW_026535797.1, on the reverse strand, counting down.
GCACTCAGAAATATCTTAGTTAAGCAGTCACTCTTGCGCCTTTATGTCCAGAAGAAGTGAACCGCAGATGTTCAGCCTCCCACTCCTGCTCCTGCTTGCTCTGGGCTGCAGGGTCTGAGCAGCCATGGGGGTAGGAAGGCCAGGCCCTCCCCCAGGCAGCAAGAAAAGCTCCCTGGCTCACCTGGCCCTGATGGGCAGCAGCTGTGCTGCATCAGCACCCTGCCAACCCTGGGGCACAGGGAATGGGCATCAGCTGGGCCTGGCACAGCCCCAGCACCTGCAGCTGCCTGGAGTCACCACCCTTCTCCTTAGGGCTGGCACTGGCCAGCCTGTGAGGCTCTTCAGCCTGCTGGCAGGAGGAGGCCTTTATTGATAAAATACTTATGTTTTTTTTTTCATAGAGCAAATAGGGAGGGGAAAAAAAAGGTGTGGTTGAATTTGTTGTTCTACTCGTTAAGACACAGTAGAGGTACTCTAGATTCATATCACTCTTTTTATAATTGTTTCCAACCACACTGCATGTGTCTTGATATGAGCTCCTCTTGGTAAGATCTTGACACTTTCAAGTAAATAATAAGCAATACAACTAACATCCATCAAACATTAATTCTTTTATTCCATTTGGAGAAAGAGGAGCATATAGTAAAGCATTTTATGATACTTGATACATATTTGATGGCGTTGTCCTCCACTTCTGTTGCTGCATGCTGTGTGGAAATCAAAAGATGGCTGTTTATTTTAGTTTCTCTCTCAGGTTGCCCTGAGAAAGGATTCAGAGTTGTCTGGTTGGCAGTTTACAAGGGTAAGAGTATCATCTTTTGTAAGGGAATTTATTGCTTTGACATCCTTTAGGAAAAAAGATGCACAATGTAGCCCATTCTTTATTTTCCAAAAAGTGCTGAGCCAAAATAGAAAAGTCCATCAGAAGAGACTTGGCTAGAGACATTGCACACACAGACCTAGCATGTTACATCTAGGCCAATAAACTAATTAGATAGTAAATATCAGAAGACCTACTTGTTCATTAAACTAATTGAGCTAATACTGTCCAGACATTAAAATATGAAGAGTGAAAGCTATGTGCAAACAAAACAGCTGTAATGACTTTCTGATAAATACTGCCTGGCTGCATAAGGCTGGGGGATATTACTCAAGGGGAGTAAAAAGATTTCCTTTGCACAGCAGCAATAATCTGTATATTCTGAGAGAATTTAAACACATGATTGAGATCTACAGCACACCATGTTCACTGCAGAGGTGAAGATGTTGCAGTTAAGCTTGTATTAGAAACCAGCATCGCTGAATTGACATCTCATCTTCAGGAATATATTTTATATTAAATTTTTGGAGAAATAGACAAGGGATGTTTGAACTAAAAGGTTGGCAAGAATAAGAGAAAGAACTTCTTTTTAAAGAAGAATCATCACAGAATAGTTTGGGTTGGAAGCAACCTGAAACATCATCTTGTTCCAACACCCCTGCCATGGGGAGGGACACCTTCCACTACACCAAGTTGCTTAAATCCCCACCCAACCTGGCCTTGAGCACTTCCAGTGACGGGGCATCCACAGCTTCTCTAAGAAAGTTGTGTTGTTCCAATAAGATTGTGTGACTGACAGAAAAGTTCAGTTCAGCTGTCTCAAGTTAATATTAAGAATCCACATTCTGCCTGGAGTAACTCAAATGGAATGCATAAATCACAGTGCTTCTTCCTTTTGAACAGTTAGAGGAATCAACATTCATATCAATGCCTTCAAACCTCTCAATGGCAGTTGACTGCTTTGGGCTGAAAGGAAACAGGAAACTATTCCAAAGATCATTTTCAAATGGATTGTCCTGAAGTTGACGGTTTCTTATGGTCCTGGCTGTTTATACTCCTCCACCTGTATCCAAGTGGTAGAAATTCAATCACCCATTTATGAGATATCTTCTAATTTGATATGAAACTGTAAAAATGTTTTGAGAAATAGATCTCAGCAGAACTTACTGCAGATGCCCTACAAGTCTCTTACTGTGAAATTATTTATCAAATATGTGAGAACCTGTCAGGAGTGAGGATTTCTGAACCTTGTCCTAGATTGCTTTTTATATATGGATTAATGAATGACATAATAGATCAAGAAAGACTGCTGTGCTCTGATTATTCTCAGTTCCTTGTGTACAGCTTCTTTTAATTTCCTACCTGCAAGGCAATGGGGAGAAATAGCACAGAAGAAGACAGGACTGGAGAGAATCAGCTCTTCTTTTTGTAGTGATTCTACCTAGTGCTGCTTACCCTTTTTTGATTCTATTTGCTCTGTGATGCCTAAAAACTGTGTGGGAAACAGAATTCTTCCTTCCCTCAGAACACCCATGTGATCTGAGGGAATGAGTTTCTTCAGACATAGCAGAATTACTAACAGTATTTCAGAAAACAGTAAAGATTGTACAGCATATTTGTTCTTGTCTACAGTGAAGCATGGAAACACATGTAACAAATTTAGGCATTATTCTCTTTTAGTCTTCAAAAACAGTCAGCTGTAGCCTTACTACTACTGTCAGTTACAGTCCTAAAGGTCACAGTTATTACAGAAAACAGTGTTGATTTAGGTGTCTAATCTAGCTAAGATAACTTGTTAGAAGTTGATGTGAAAGCAAGTGAGAGCACCAACATGAAGGTGTTACACCTCTTTACCAATTTATTTAATTTTTAATAATGTGAATTTGGCATACATAGAAACCCAAATGTCTTGGAAATTAATAAACTTTCACAGTCTACACCAGAGAGTACCTGGCAGGTAGTACACAACAGGGTCCAAGAGTCTTTTCTCAGAAGCAAATTTTCCTTCTGTAGCTTTGTTATGGTTTAAGGCCTGGCAAAGCCAAGGCCCCCATAAATATACCTTTTACCTGATATCTGCTGTGAGATGTGGCCAGGAAATAAGCAAAGCAGGCTCCAACTTAAACATAAAGAGAAGTTTATTAACTAAACTACACACACAATTACTAAACTACACACACAATTACTAACCTACACACACACAGGGAAAAAAACAAGGAGAATGAGAACTACACAGAAACACTTCCTTATCCTCCTCCCACCAAATTCCCAAACACATTTACATTTCCCAAAAAATTATCCACACTCGGTCTGGCACCACCCTTTGGAAAAAAAAATCAAATCTTCAGCTCATAAGGGATAGACGGAGTCCTTCCTTGTGCCACGGACTTCTTGTCACAATCAGCAATCCGCCCGGTATCTTGCTACCTCGTGACATCTCCTTTCCATGCCGAGGTGCTCTCACCACCTGGCATGGGATGGGGCAGGGGCCTGCCTTCAGGGCCTTTTAAGAATGCCTCGTCTCGTTCCAAGCAGAGTACAGTCACAATCCTGGGACCTCTGTCCCCCCCATGTCTTCTATACCCCCTGGGGCCGAGGGGTCTCAAAACCAAACTCTCTTGACGCCGAGCCTCCGCTTCCCCCTGCAATACAGCCTCTGCCTCACCAGGAAACAGTCCATGGAAATACAACAAAAAAGAGTCCAGCAAAAACTGCCACTCCATCTTCCTCCATTCCTTCAACATCTCTCTTCTCCCTTTGCCAGACCCTCCTTACTGGCCTAATTTTCTTCCTTCATCTTCCACTCCTGTCCCTTTCCCAGGAAAGGCAATGTTCTGCGAAGCCTTCATTCCCCAAAGGGTTAAAAGTTCTCCCAGGCGGCCGGACTGCCCGCTGCCCCCCCCCCCTTTCTCCTCCCAGCCGTGCTGCCTGCCGGCACATGATATCAAGTTTCAAGATACACAGTTCGAGCACGGGCTGCATTCTCTGGGGGGGGAATAAACAGGTCGCTCAAGGGTCTGCCACCCTTCCTCCGAACCCGGGCCTACCGTAGATGGCCCACGTGGCTCTCCCCTCCCCCAGCCCAGCCAGAAACTGGGCCGGGGGAGAGACTTCTTCACGCCGGAAATCCCAAGAGGGCTCCGAAGGCCAAGAGCCCTGCTTTTAACCCCTTGAGTTCGTAGTCTCAAGAGGCGGATCCAAATGTCCCACTGGTCAAACTAAGTGCCCATCTTAAATTCCAATTACCCATTGGTAATCACAGCAAAACAAAATATCCCAGATGTCCCATTTCCGGTCAAACCACGACAAGCTTGTAGAATCTGTCTAGATTTATTTTATTTCAGGCATTACATAGTCTTTGGGAAGAAGTGTAAATGAGGAGGAGACATTTCAGGCTCCCAACTGTGGAGGCTATATGACTTGTAATCACAAGTGCTCTGACAGTGTTTGCTATTCTGTTGCTGGAAAATCCCCCTTGCCTATCCTGAAGCTTTTATTTTCTCTTTATCCCTCATTTGCATTCTCTCTTTCATCCAAACAACACCATAAGTTCAGCATTTTGACAGGTTGTCATCAGTACCATCCCTATCCTGAGAGCTAGATCCATGATGTACAATTGTTCTCCACGGCCTCTTTCATCTTTCCTATGGAGCACAGGAGGATGCAGAGAAATTTCAATGTTTTAACATGCAGACTACTATAGAAAGGGGGGATAATGCATTTTAGCATTCAAAGGGGTGGGTGCCAGATTAATGTGACAAACCTGCAAGAAGCTGGATAGATAGCCAGGAAGAGATGACATAAGGTGCAGTAGAAAGAGTTTTAAATTGGTGCTGAAACAAGCCATGTTAGCACTGATGTCATGAAGTCATGGAGTGTTTGCATACCACAGCAAGTGTTTGTTTTCTCCTTAGGGACAGTTTGTGTTTACTATAGCTGACAAGAAGAAAGGTGAGGAAGAAAGAGACAGTCTGTTTTAAAGCAGGATAGGAGAAGAAGAAAAATGAAAGGCAAGTCTTTCATATTTTCCTGGTGTTGGGAGAATATTTTGCTCTGCAATTTTAACAGATTGTAGCTGGTGAAGGGTGGGAGTCCTTCAAAAGAAGGAACATGAAAAAACAAAATGGAAATTGTCAGTTAAATCCTGAATCTGAATTCACCAGGATGGTGTAGGGTAGAGGGGTCCAGAAACTTGAAGTCAAACAGACACTGACAACTTGGCAAGCTATTTGCTAGTGATTTCAGGCCATGTGTACTTCCTGATCCTATCAGTCTAATATAAGATGGCCCAGACTGTATTTATCCTACATACACCTAGACTGTATTTATCTTACAGCTAAAATGAGCAGATCATCTGAAATTTCAGCATGCACACATATACTCACCTGCAGTGCAGTTTGGGTCAGAAAATATCCCAGCATTCTAGGGATTTTTGGTTAGCCCTATGCACATAGAGGGTTTAGAAGATAATAGCTGATGGGAACCACTGAACAGTCCCACTGATAATAAACCTGGGACACTTCATTTCCCTTTGTGGTCCTGGGTTGGCTCCAAAGACAACAACTGCCAAAATCAAAAAGAACTCTTTCAATACAGTGACTCAATATACTCACTGAATATACATAGAAAGACTGTATTAAACATATTTAACATATAGATACATTTTAAAAGTAAGTACTTAGCCTACTTAGCCTAGTACCATATCAAGTTTTTAAATGAAAGAGATATTCTTCTATGTACTTCAGGAGTTCAGAATCGAGATGCTAAATAAAATCAGTTTTTCAAGGTAGAACTGTGTCTCACTGCTTATTGTGTAGTAGCCAGAACAGAGTAATTTCCTGTTGAAATTAGAAATTAAATAGAAATTAAAGTATGGCTCATCTCAGAAACTCTCATTGCAGACAAGTGATGGTATTGTTAACTCCAGTTTTTTGTAATCTGTGTAGAGATTTCTTTTTCTAATTGGAAATCCCCAACAAACACACTAAAAGAGACATGTATATGGTGAATTTTTGTGTACAGACTTGCCCAGAACAGGTTAAATATCTTCAGGTGCCACCTCCTTGGACAGGCAATTTCTTGTTTTCTTTTGCACTAAAGATTAACAGCCCAGCTCAGAGGAGACCTTGGAATTCCTTAGGCTGGGGAAGATGTAGGAAATAACATAATTTTAAAGAATTTGAGAGTTTGTGTATTTATTTTTCTCAGCCTTCATTTAGATTTACAGCATTAAGGAATGTTTTTAAGTATTTTATCCATGTATCAATTATTCTCTGAAGAGGGCTTCACTGTATATCTACAATATTGCACTTGTGCAGTAAAAACAAGCATCTGAAGAACCCTCATGAAAATACATAAAAGCCAATTATTGTGATTTGTGTTTACATTCCAGCTGTCTTCTAATGAGATTTTTTCCATGCCATTATAAAAAGAGGATAGCGCTGTCAATTTCTGGACTCAGAGATAAAGTTCATGAAAACATTTAAGTATCTATTTCACATTTTGTCTTATTGAGAAATTTTCCTGAAAAGATATTAATTTAAACATATCCAGGAGTGCCATCATGAATTAAAAAATCGATTAAATAGAAGCAAATAACTGCACAATGAGAGTGAACTCAGCCACCCCTTTATAGCCATTGTCCCTTCCCAACTCACAGGAACTGCTCACCTTTGATGATAAATGCCCGGTGTATTTTGGGGCAGTCAAAAGGACAGGTCTGGCTTCCAGAGGAATTCTTCCAGACTACTAATATTTCTCCTTGACTTTGGGCAGGGGATAGATGATCCAAGGTGAGAGCTTGTTACTGCCAGCATGGGAACTCCAGGCTTATGGAATGCCTCTATCTAACCTGCCCACCCCAGGCATGGAGACCTGGAGCCCCAAAGCCCCCACACATCAATGTCCCTGCCCAAAATCACTGTGCATCCCAGCACAGCTCAGGCACCTGCCCACACATACAGGAGAAGTTGAATGAAGCCCTGTGGGAAGTGGGAGGGAGTGAATATGCCACAATAACACACCCAAACTGCAGCTGCTGTAATAGCACAGTCAGTGTTCCCGTTTCTTAGAGGGTGCCATGTATACCAAACCATTCTCAGTCTTAATTACAAAACAAAAAAATAATATGATCCTCTTACTGTATGTCTTTCTTCACTCTCTCATCTGCTCTGGTGTTTTAAATACCCAAGTTTTAGTTAGAAACAGATGCCTCAGCTTTAGCATCCTCTTGTAATGGCTTAGTACTCTAGGTAAGACCAAAGACAGAGGAAAAATACGCTACACTGTGCACAACTTCTGAGCAAATGGACTTGAATATTCATTAAACGACATTTAATTTAAACACCCAAACCCTAAAAGCAGCAACATATGGGCCTGTTTTATTTTACATAAGCTGAATAGGAGGTTGTGCCATTAGTTTCTGCAGACATAATGTTCATTACAAATGAAGTATGTTTTCCTTTAGGGAATGCACCACCATTTCTGTAGTGTTGTCATTCCCCCAAAAGGTTCAGTATACTTACCATATGAAGTACTATTCTTGGCAATGTGCTTCCAAAATGTAAACAAAACTCCCATAGATTTTCATCGACAAGGGGAACCTGAGGCAAATTAAATTCCTTAATAAGAAACAAACAATGAAAAGAGCCTTCCCTTTTCAGTATTTTACCATATTTAAAAGACTATCTTGACTTCATAGTTTGGTACATGGGTTTTTCTCCTACTCTTTGTGATGGAACATTTTTGCATAACTGTGTGATACGTGGTTCTACAGTCCTCTGCTGGCTAAAGGATTACTTGCACAATCCCTTTCTGAATCTAGTTGTCTTCTTGTATGTGCCTTTACTAAAAAGCAAGATATTTGCTCTTGAAGTTTGCATAGATTAAAAATGGCTGGATAAAAACATTTTGATTACTCAGCAAGGTCCATGAAAAAATTTTGTACATGCTCCTGCACTTCATATCCTAAGATAGCTACTTAGGTGGTAAAACAATTGAAAAAAAAAAAGAAAAGAAAAAAAAAAGTCTGGGAGAACTAAGCTGAACTAAGCAAGAGAAGATTCACTACAAAAGAAATTATTTTGTATCTTTGCTAAATAATACAGTTATAATGTAGGACTGAAGAAGTGTAGAATCTTGATACACCTGGGAAGTCTATCCCCTTTCATCCACATAACAGCAATATAAAATGCTTTGCAAACTTCCCTTCACCCTGCAGACAGCACCCTCAGGTTTCTGCCAGGTTTTTTTGGCACTTGTACCCACAGGGGTGCCAGTGGAGCACTGATGAACCATTGGGAAAGAGAGTGATAAATAAATTGCTTTGTATGAACTTTGTGATTATTATCATTCTTACAGGGTCTATGGGAACATAATGATAGAAAAAGCACCTGCAGGCAGAACAAATAAAAGAAACAAAAAGCCACTGGGTCCATATGCAACAGGCAGCTTGAACACAGACAAGATATTCTCTTGGCTAAGCAGGCTTGTGGGTTAAAGAAACCTCAGGAGTCTTTAAGGGGACAGTAAAAGATCAAAGAACTAACTAGCTTCCCCACTTCTAAAACATCAAAATCAGTAGTAATCACACCAAGTATTTGAAGGACAAGGTGTTTATGCTATGGGCCAATGAACTTTGCTACTGAACATGGGGATTCTCTAAACCTTAGAGAAAAATGCCCCTAGTTAGGCAGCCAGATATGGCAACAGCTCAGTTGTGAGACTAAAAGGGTACAAAATTATGTTTATCTATCATCACTGACAAGAGTTAATCCCCACACAGTAAGTCTGGAATGTTCCAGTGTTCCCACTTCACACACAGCACAGAGGAATAAAGTAGCAGGATATTTTAAGTACCTCGCTGTTTTAAAGGCATAAGTGCAAATATACTTCTGTACAAATACATAGAATAGACTATTTCAGTTGGAAGGGAACTACAATTATCATTCTGTCCAATGATCTGACTGAGTCAGGGCTGCCCTTAAAGCAGATATGAGGGGCATTGTCCAGGGAATTGTAAGGTCATCCAGTGACATCCTGCCAGGTCTGCAGGAGCGCCTCACTTGTCTTCAGCAGGACAGGATTTTCTCAGGAGGCTCCCCCAGCTCTGTCTGTGCAGCACACCACATTAAAGCTCCTGTAAAAGCATTTTTTACTCCTACACTGAGGCTTTCACCCAGGTCATCAGACACTTCATACCAACAAAATATTGCCAGGAGCCAAAACATGGTCACACCAAATAAAGCATTCACCATGCTGAGGGGACATTTATTTTATTTTTTTCAAAAGCACAAATCAGAGTGACAAAAGGCAATTAACAGGCATTAACACAAATGAAGATTTTCACGTTTAATAAAAATGAAAAATAAAAGGATGCATATTGCATTTAGTGTTTAATGACAGATGTTTATTTTTCAGCATTTCTTTGACTCTGGACAATTCAATTTCACTCTGTTTTCTGTGGTTTATGCATGAGTACAGTCCTTTAGTGCTTTTTTTTACAAGCACCATGCAGTTCAAGGCTAGGAATAATCCTCAGTTTAATTAACTCCTCAAAAACATACAAGTTTAGTATTAGTGTGTGAATAGGAAGCAGCCTCTCCCAGTCCTAGGTCCTTAGATGATTTTTTCCTTTTGTAACGCCCTCAAGTAGGGCCTAAATCAACCTCTCTACAATAACCAGAATTGATCAATTAAAATAAATACTTCAAATATAAAATCTCTCAGTTCTCATATTTTCTGATACCTTTCTACTTGCCTAAAAAAACCAACACAAAACAAAAACTTAATTTCACCTCTTCTCTGTGGCAGAATCCATCACAGTATGAAGAGAACAGGGAAACAAGCTGTGCAAGAACTATTGACCAACATTTAAGGACTTCAACTGTTTCTACTCTTTTAATTTAAAAATATTAAGACGTTTTGATTGTTATTTTTACATTGGCTGTTAAACCAATGTAAACAGAAAACCTTGAAAAAGCAAAATGTCAGTCCCAATTTTCTACTTGCAGCCAACACTGTGCAGGAGATATGGATCTGAGGTCATCTGTCACAGAAAAGTTTTATTATCAGTGATTGAAACCTGTTATCAAATCAACACAAATGATGCCTGGCTTAACAAACAGGCTAGCAAAAATTGACAGAAAATGATAACAGGGCAGCAGCTCCAGTACAATCAAATCAGATCATCATGAAAGGCAGCGAAGCATGTTTCTCCTAATGGGGGTCAGTGTGCAGCCTGGCCAGCTTCATTAAATAACAGCTGTATTTTAACCCAGTGAACACAAGTACAAACTGTTATCACCCACCCCAGTGAAGCACTCCACTCATCATTTTTGCTGGTTGTGCAACAACTACTATGTTAGGAGAAGGCACAGGGGCTCTGAATCCTCTGCCCCAGCACATTGCTGGACTTTACCTAAGATCTGTGCATGAACAGCAGCCACAGAAAGAAGATGGAGCTTTATCAGAAGCACTGGCTGCCAATGGCCAGCTGTAGGAATCATGGTTACCACACAGGATGTCTTTTAGTCACTTCTGCAGCTGCTTCATTAGCCACAGTCCTTACAGAGAGCAATAAATTAAGAGGAAATTTACGGAATTCGAGATGTGGATGAAATTTCCCAGCGCATATTTTTAAGACATAACAAGAATTCAAAAATGTTAGCAGCAAACTCAAGTTTCCATTTAATCCCTTCATAATAAAAGTGTCCAAAGACATGAATATACTTAGATGTGCCTACTCCTGACACCGATTTGTAAAAGTTTACTTATTGGAAAACTTACCTGCTCAGATGAAATTTTGCCAGCATTCATAGAAAAAAATAATTAACTACTTTTATCTCATCTCTTATCAGTACGAAAAAACCCATCCAAAAAAAGGTTCACTAGATCTTGTTTTGCTCAAACAGAAGCACATGAGCAGCAAGCACTAAGAACAGGTATTTCAAAGTTATTATATGAATCTAGTATCATCAACAGCTGTTACTGGACAACATTCTATTTCCTCTGTGTAAGAAACCAATGACATTAAAACTAATTTTTTATAGAAACCGACCAAAATAATATTAACAGGTTAATTTCTTCTGACTGCTGCAAACAGATTTGATAGTGACCTATATACTTCAGTCCCTAAATGACACATTTTCTATCAATAGAAAGAACTCACATTGCCCATTCAGCTGACTGTTGGGACTGTAGTCTTCTCAAAGCATACTATGCCTCATTTATTTCAAGCCACTGTTGGTCAGCTTCATTTCTTCCCTTCAATATTTCTTGTCAAACTTGTTACAAGCTGGTCCCTAGACAAAACCACCTCATTGCACCCAGGTGGTGCCAAATTTTGCCCTTACCAAAGCTCTCTTTTTTTGTGCAGCCAGGACCATAATCTCTGCTGCTATACAGTTTTGATTCCTACCTACAGGAAAACACCAACATTTTTTGTGTGTGCAACTCCAACAAGCCCTGGCCATTGTAAACAGTCATTATTACAAGTCTTTCCACATATATAAATCTGAGATTGCTTGCCACCTGATTAATTTAGAAGTTGTTCTCCAAAATTCCTTCACCTTCTAATCCAGATTCCAGACTGTTGTTAAATAGACAAAATTACTGAAATCCTGAAATATGAGGGCCAGGCCAAGCAGGCAACAGTGACAAAGCTACTATCTCTAAATGATGGGATGTGCCAAGTTCAGCAGGAAATAAAAGGGTTCCTTCAGCACACAGTAGGGAAAAAAGCGAAGATTCCAGTTCCACTTAATTGTTTTACCTCCCACAGGAAAGGGGATTAGCCTAGTGTTCACAGCATGACATGTGCATTAAACCTGTGAGTTACAGAAAACCTGCTACACCTTGCTTAGACTGGAGTGCAGACGCAAACACTGGCAGAGCAAACCCACAACTGCTGAAGCACGATGATTGCAATAATATGGCACCAAGTTGTAACCATTTCAATCCATCTGCTTTGAAGTGTTACTGTACCACCCACATAAACAAATCTGTATTAAATAAAATGTAAGACATTACAAAGCTGAGGAAGAAAACCTTCAGTACTCAAATTCCAGAAACAATTTCTTGTGGAGGCAGACATTCCCCCCAGAACAGTACTGTTAACTACGTAAACTCTAAAACATCAATCCCACACAAGGCACTGTGCCACATACCTTTTGTGCACTTATTTACAGATCCTTTCTTGATTGCATAGCATTAAGGTAAGGAGGCTTCTGAAAAGAGCAACTAGAATTTGTGCCAGCAGACTAGAGCTTTCAAGTAGTAAACATTTGGAAAACACTAACTCTACAGTCTTCACTGAAACAGATGGTTTCCATTGAATTCAAACCAAGAGTGAAACAAGCATATCACTTGACTTCCCAGCTCCTTCACACAACTATTTTTAATGCATGTCTTCAAAGAAATTGACCTCTTTGGCAGGGGACAATTTGGCCTCCTTTCAGCCTATTCTATGAAAAATTGCTGTGTGTCTTCCTCGTATTTGTATTGCTGTGTTCACACCACCCCCTAGTGATTGTTCAATCACACTAAACAGTGTCACTCCTCTCTCCTTTCATGCTGAGCATTATATATGGGAAGTGTTTACTGCATACAGCACCACAGCTGTATGAGCTGTACAGCTAACAGTGTGACACTGCTGAACACAGACAGCAGCAACCCCACCAGCTCAAGACTCGAACTGAAGGTACTACAAGAGGCATTAAGTGCTTCATCTATACTTAGCAGATCCTGTACAACATCCCCTTTCAAACCCTTTAACAACTCTTAGCTGTGGTAGCACTGGTTTTCTCCCTCAAACACTGAAAGCACTTTACCTGTTTTACAATATGCTGCCCAGTAAAAAGGTAGTGCAACTCAAAACCAATGCATTTAGGTAAAAGGTCAGAGCCTTATTCAACACAGTTGCTAGAGCTGCCCAGTCTGTTTCAGTCCTACTTGAAGTACAGAATTTCTGCTTTCCATACTCCTCAAAACACCTGCACACCAGACTGCCCACACTTCCATCTTAAATGGCTCTTATAACACTATCAGATGAAAAGTTAGGCATTATTAGGAGAATTAAGCTGACACACAGCTTGCAGGCCAGAGACAGACACCAGAGCCTGTCCTGATAACTCAGGAACACAAGACAAATCCTTCCTAATGCCTTCATTAGCCAAAATCTTAACTGTGGAAGTAGGCAGCTCTGAGGGTCTCTGTGTGCATGTTTGGTTCTCCCTTGCTCTATGTTCTAGAGGCCTATATACAACAGGCAGCCAAACAAAAGGACTTTGCAAACACAGTTTGAACAATACCATGCCTACCTCCAACACTGCCTGCTTGGAATTAGCTCCTACTACTACCTGTAGGATGCTGTGGTTCACTTTAAATTGACACTCAAAACAAGACTTGATTAATTATGAACAGATTTTAATCCAGTGCAAACCATACACCTATAATGAATTTCTCAAACATTACAAAATGGTAGCATTTGAATCAAAATTAAAGGGCAAACCAGTGTTTTATTGACAGAATTTATTGATGTTAAATTCAGATGAGCATCCTCTGCTTTCCAGAGTTATTCATTCTCTATTTCTTCATAGAATGATGCTGCCTGTAAAGGAAAAAACAGATCACTAACACACAATAAAAACAATTTTTACACTTGTGCTTTTATAAAGCCTGAAAGACTTTCCCAAATAAGTAAGGTGAACCACACTGCTGTTCTTGCAAGAGCATAAAGCTTAAAATTTCCCAGCACTGCCATGGCAATAAATGAGCCTAAATTATAGCAATTTTGCAGAAGAGATCAACAAGCTACAACTGCTTTAACAGATTTCCGTTTAAGACATTACACTCACTATATCAGCTCCCAGACAGACTGTTTAATGTTTAAGTTCCTTCCAACTGAGTCACACAGACCATTTGTAATAAAACCAGTTTTTTCTGGAGCAGTTATTGACCATAGCACTTAGGTTCCTGCAGCAAAGATATAAAAAATGCAGTCTGACTTGTCTGTAAGAGCATCCTGTTTGTAAGTATTTACCTCAAAATGAGTACCTGTAAGAAAACAACATACATCTCTTCCAAACATAAGTATCATGCTACTTCAATCTCTTTTAGACAATAAAACCCAAACATCTATCCTCTTTAGCATATCTAGAAATGAAAAACAATAACACTAAAGAATGAGCAACTGTGGTAACAGTAAATCTGAAGTACCTAATGAACTATTTCAGTCTTTATACTGATCAGGTATTTCATGCAAGTCACATAAGATACCAACTCAGTAGTAAGTGCAAAAGTGGTTTGTAAACATTCTTAGCCTTAAACTCTTGCACTGGGTTCTATGTCTGCACAGGTACCACAGTCTTTGCAAAAAGAAACCTCAGAGTTGTTATCATAATGACTGCACTGCTGAATGGCTACCCTTACAAAGCATTCTGAAGGCATACCTGTTATCTGTTTTCCACCTGAAGAATGATCATTTACTGAAAAAGAGAAAGCATCAATTAGTAAGAATTTTATCTAAATTCTACTACTGTAGAAAACTGAGCTTTGAGGATTTTTACTGACACTCATTTACTTTTTTCAATTAATCACATTAAAATGTGATAGGAAACCCTCGAAGTTGTGACTACTGCAGAGACAGAAGACTTAGATTTCACTCACTGCCTTAAACTCAACAGCTATTTAGAGTTTAACTAATGCTCAGAATGCAACTGCCTGTTCAATTACACCTACAGGCTACAATGGCTTCCAAGTGCTTACCCATCCACAGTTCTGTCTGACAGCCCCACCTGACAAAGGCTGTCACAGCTACAGCTGTGACATTAAAGGGAGGGAGGGGATTATTTTGCATTTCAGTACCACTATTTTGAATGCAAAGACCAGGTGAGGCACATCCACATATTCTTGTTCCCAATTTTAGCAAGCTCAGCCAGCTCTAGAGCCACAGAATGTATTAAGTAACACAAAATATTTGAAAATACTTCTCTTGAAACTGCAGGGAAAATAGAATGGGAATGCTAAAGGAATGAGAAGTGAAAAGAAGCATCAAAGAAAACTTAACAAGACATCAGCATAGTTATGTCTGATTTTTTCATGACTACATCATATGTAACTTTTAGAATATACACTTGCCTAAATATTTCTCAGAATCAAGTACTGACACATTTACAAGGTAAAATAGTTCTCACAGATTCTGTAGGTGGACTCAAAAATGTGTTCCAGGGCTCCTATTAAAAATTGTTCCACGCAGCTGTGATAAGGATGATGAACCATACCACATCATGATCTCTGAACATGCATTTCTGAGGACAAAGCTTAGTGTATTTCACAAATGGTTTTCTATAATGCAGCACAGAATTCTGTTCAAGTACGTTGTTCGGGAAGTGCACAAAATAATTTATCTTAAGTGACAACACAAAGATTAGCAAATCTGGTAAACAAGTCACATCTAACCCATGCATACTCATCAACTGAAAGATCATTTTAAAAGACATCAAAATATCTCTAATCAAAAGCACAGTTTGCCTACTACTAAGACTACACGTTAGTTTGACAAGCACTTGATACAGAAGTCACATCTCCCATGTAACTACTACAAGGCATGATCCTTGCCTTCACTTTCTGAACTGCTGATATGCTTCAGGAGCTTCTATGAACTGGACACCATTAATAATTCAAGTGAGTCATTTGTTCACTTTTCATTAACACTCAAAACTACCTACCTTCAGGTGCAAACATCTTAAAATAAAAAGTTCCTCCATACTACTGGGATTGGTGCAACAAGAAATGGCTCCTTTGGCACTGATAGAAGTGTGTAACATTAGGTTTTACTACTAGTAGTGACATTAGGTGTTACTACTATATCAAATGCTAATCTTGTGCCATAAAACATTGTAGAACTTCATGATTAAAACACCATTAAAGCAAAAAGGAAAAAGGCTCCTAATATTTTCCAGCAGAGTAGTTCCCTGATCTACAAACTGTCAGTAACACTTGTTCCTTTCCACCCAGGGGTAACAAGAACTTCACATCCACTAACTACAAAATGTAATTTCACTGAGATTTCCAATTCCACTGTAATTTGTACGTTAACTTGGAACACTGCTGGGCAATAGTAAATAAAGTTTAATGCTGACAACTGTGCCATTTCCAAGCACCATCTCAAACGTACCAGGTGTGATGTGACTTAGCTTTCACGTACACCACTACTTTCACACAACGGTCAAGTTACACATGCAAGTGCACTGTACTACTTTGAATCAGATCCTGTGGTGACTGATCCAATGTCTCAAGTCAACAACACTGAGTTACTTGGATTTATTCTCACTGGGAATAATTATAAAGGTGATTCACTAATTTCAAAAGGTCTGGTTTGCTAGTAGCCAAATTTTAGTTCCATGTCACACAAATAAAATTCATTATATCATTAAGTGAACCCTCACATGACAGATGTAAGTTCAAATCAAACATGCATATAAGGCAGTACAGTGCTTCCATTAAAAGAATAGACATTTCAGGGATGTGTAATTCAGGCATCAAATCCATGCTCATTTCCAGTACCTGCAGATACTTCATTTCTG
Organism: Melozone crissalis; assembly: GCF_028551555.1. NCBI lineage: Eukaryota > Metazoa > Chordata > Aves > Passeriformes > Passerellidae > Melozone > Melozone crissalis. The sequence goes on along the minus strand of NW_026535797.1, from coordinate 23,363,222 downwards.
ATGGAGAGTTCCAAGAAAGTAGGAAAAAAGCAAAAGTGAAGATTACTACAGTTCAAGATATCAAGGTATTTTCACAGCTACAGAACTAAGCATCACAACCCATTACCCTCTCTCCCCTTGCTAAAACACCTGAAAAAACCTCACTTGCCTGCATAGCATATTCAATTTTTATTAGAAGATGGAACACTGTGAGGGAAAGTGACTGGCTTCCCACCCAACCTATTCCTCAGCTTTGGTTTTGTTTCATGATAGAAGAAGCCTGCCCCCCCCTAACCTGCCTTTATCAGATCACAGCCACAGCCCAGGGGGCTCTAGCAGTCTAGCCTCAGCAGAGGAAGACTCCACCACCTTGGGCATCAGTCCCTCCAACCCCAAGGCATTCCACCTTATCTTTCTTTACACACTGTCCTCACTGCCTACACCACACATCCTTAACAAACTTACCTGGGTAAGGAACACCATACCAACAGTAACTTGGTGGAGTAAGCATTAGGGGTTTAGGCAGCCTGATTAACAAGTGTTAAGATTATCTCAAGTGTGTATTGCGAGACTGAGTTATGTGATTAGAGCAACACTGTTAGATTGATGAAGTTTAACAGTGACACAGAGGAAACAGTAATTTAGGAAGCATTGTTTCATGTCATATCAGCTAGGCTGGCAGCAGTGAGGAGCAAAACTAAGCTACTGAGCTGATGACAAGCTATACAACACAGAGTTTACCTTCTGTTATCCAGTAGAACAGGTGAAAAAATGTAAGAAAAACAACGTTATTCTGTTGTAGAACTCATAATCAACATTTCAATGGCATATGTTCACTCTAGTTTAAAAGATATTCTCATCCTACCTTCTTGCCAGCACCAACATTTGCCTTGGCTGTGCCCCTGACTTTCTTCATTCTGTTCTTACGCTCTTTTCGCTGCTTCCTGGAAGTCTTCTTCTTTTCATACAAGCCGTGCTATTAAAAACAGTTGAAAGTTGCTTTTAACATTGTTTCTCTACTAACAACTCTTGGAAAGTTCTACAGTTTCTGAAATGTTCAAATAAAGTTTACATTTGAAATATTAACTAAGTAGTGAGATCATTAACTAACGAATGATTCAACATAGAACATAAACATTGAAGAGGCACATGGATCAGCCCCATTTCTTATGCTTATTTTATACTTCAAATATAGCTTTGTTAAAAGTTACTGCTAAACACCTCTGGTATTACCAGTTCTTGCCTTCCCAATTCCCTAGCAATAGAGAATAAAAACACACTTCGCCTATTTTGCAAAGGCAGAACTTAACATGTGCTATTTTAGGAGCTCTCATACAACTGTACTTCACAAAACCTGAGTTTTTACACATGCAAATCCTGCTTTCAACACATGAGAAAACAACATACCCTGGCAAGCCTGTGCTTGGGTTCGTTTTTCTTTGCATAGTCCAGGGAATCATAGATCATGCCAAAACCAGTTGTCTTGCCGCCACCAAAGTGAGTTCTGAAGCCGAAGACGAAAATTACATCAGGGGTTGTCTTGTACATTTTTGCCAGCTTTTCCCTGATTTCTGTTTTGGGGACTGTGGCCTTTCCAGGATGAAGAACATCAATGACCTAAGAAAGAATTTAAACAACTTGATAAACGGTCAATGTCCAAGACACTTGAGGAGCACAAACTATAATTCATTTGACACAAAAGCATTCTGAAGAATGCTTCACTGAATTATTTCAAATGAAAAATACCTTTAAAATCATTAAATCCAGCAATAGATCCAAACCAGTCTCAATGTCACTAAGCCATGTTCTCAAGTGCTACATCTACATGTCATTTAAATACCTCCAGACAGGATGTTTTAACCACTTCCCAGAGCAGCCTACTCCAATGCTTAATAATCCTTTTGGTGCAGAAATTTTCCTCAACATCCAGTCACAAGCTGGTACAACTCCACCATCACAATTTACCTTGAGCATACATCAACACATTTAAACCCATACGCTCTTACAATTCCTTATTTAAGAACCCCAGAGATTTTAAGGGCCCCATATTTATAGCAGCCAAACCTTCTTCCAGCCCAGAACCACCAAAAAAATAAATGCAATTTTCTGTAGTCTTTTACCATCTGCTTGCGCTGCAGAAGTCTGTTGGTCATGAATTTCCTGGTTCGGATGGTCACTGTGTCATTCTGCAAGAGAAAACATGCAATAAAACAAAACAATAGCTACAAATGCAACAGAAGCTGAATATGAGCACAAATAATGCACAGTACCACAATGTTTAGGAGCCTCAGATATTGACAGTGACCTCACAATGTAAGTGGGCTTGTCCTGAGCCACAGAAAACACCGTTAAGTAATACAGGGAGAAACTGACAAACTCATCCCCAGGGTCCAAACAGCACAGCAACAGACACACCTTCACTACCATGAAAAGCTGACGCAGCTTTTAGTAGAAGACATGGATTTCAATCCCAAGTACTCCAACAATGCAACAGAGGCTTCCTCCTAAGCCCAAACGTTACTGCCTCTATGGCTTCCCACCTCTAAGCACAAGGGAGCACCCAAGATTCCTGGATGTTCTTGGTCAGTAGGTCCAGAAAAGCTTAGCCAGTTTTTTCAGTAAATGACATGCTCAGCATGGCACTTGGTGTGTTAGCACCGGACCTCAAAGTAAGGACATGAAGTGGGTGGGGGTAAAGCACAGGGTGAAAGGGGAGTAAGGATATAGAACAGAATGATTGACCATGCACTGCAACAGTAAAGAAGCTCCTCCTAATCCTCACGTCAAATTACCTGGGCTCGAGTACTACTGCCTGGCACCAATAAGCAGAACCTGGCTGCACCCTCTGATACACCCCTCCAAACACTGATAAGGCGGCCTTTCCATCACCTCTTCCGGAGCTTAAGACGTTCAGGTCTCTCAGCCTTTCCTCGCAAGAGAAATGCTCCAGTCCCCTTCCACTGGAACCACACCAGGAGCTTCATGTCTGTCCTGGGCTGAGGAGCCCAAAACTGGACATTCCTCTCTAGGTACAGCCGCACCACGGCTGAGAAAAGAAATCAGCTCCCTCGAGCTGCCTGCTATGTTCTTCCTGACACAATGTACAAGTCTCTCTAAAAACCCTGCATACCACTGCTTCCACAAGGCTTCCAGAGAAAAGCAAGCTGGATAATCGCGGGTGTGACCCACGGCAGCCCCCAGAGAGTGGCAGCGCACGGGCGCCTCGCTATCAGAGTACGGACACAGAGCGGCCCAACCCGCAGCACCGCCCTCACCCCCCAGCTCGCTGCTGCCGGCAGGCACAGAGGCGCGGCGGCTCAGCCACAGGAGCCGGGGCTCGGTGTCCGCCATACCCCCGCGGGCGGGTGCGGGCGGGCCGGGCCGGCACAGCGCGGCGGTGCGGGGGCGCGGCGAGGCACGGATGGCGCCGGTACAGGGCGGATGGCGCGGCTCAAACCAGGCACTCACCATGGCTGCCACTACCGTTCCTGCGACCGGAAGAGAAAGAGATCGACAACCCCTCCCAGGCCAATTATAAGGAGGCACAGACGTGCTTCCACCAGTAGTGGAACTGAGCGTGGCGCCGCCCTTTTTAGCGTCCGTCCTGGCCCGAAATGGCGATGGGCGTGGCTTTCGTGTGCCCTATAAAAGCGGTCGCAGAAAGCGCGTAATGTCGTGATGGGGAAAGGGTAAACTTCCTGTCTGCCGGCCAGCGCTTTTGGCCGGGCTCAGCCCCGCTGTGTGCTGTCGCTGTTGTTGGGCCGTGCGCGCTGGGGGTCCCGCCGCTGGTGACCTAGGGCTGCTGTGGGGACACGCAGAACCACGGACTGAATGTGGTGGCGCAGCCTGCCTGGGGAGTTGCTTGGGGCTCTGGGAGTTGGGCCTTTTTAGCCTCGGGAAGAGATGGCTGAGAGAAAGCCTCATTCGTGTGTGTAGAAAAGGAGGGATGTCAGAGAGCGGGACTGGGCTTGGCTCCGTGGTGCCGGCTAATAGGCCGAGGGGCGGTGTGCCGGCGATGCTCGGGAAGTTCCTCCTGAACACGGGGAGCAGTTTCTTCGCTGCGCACTGAGCGCCGGAGCGCCTGTGGAGGTTCCCTCCGGGGAGGTGTCCCCCGGTGCCGGCAGGGGGCGCTGCGGGCGGAGGCCGCGCTGACCGCCCCGGCCCAGGCCCCGCGTGCAGCCGCCCGGGCCCCGCTGCAGCCGCCGCGATGGTGAAGGAGCAGTTCAGGGAGACCGATGTGGCCAAGAAAATGTGAGTGGAGTCGTGCGGTGCCCGCGGGCTGAGGCGGGGAGCGGCAGAGTTGTGGGCGACAGAACCGCTGTAGTTGGAGCCGGCAGAGTGTTGGTGTGGAGGGCCGCGGTGAACAGCTCGTGACACGGCTGCTCCGCTCATCGGAGCGCTGCCACAGGCTGGGCTCTCCCACACGGGTGGCTGTGTCTGTGTCCAGCTAGGGGGATGCCCAGGAAAGTCGATAAGTCCCTCAGATAAAAACCACCAACTCACCGTAAAACAGTTTTATTTTTTATAGTTATTTGAAAAGATCCTGATTCAGCAATGTTTTGACTCAACCTAGCTACCTTTGTATTGTTTTAGAATGTTTTGGGGTCCTAAAAAGGGCAGCGAGGCTGCTGAAAGAACACCAGCCCTAGGGGAGAGCGTCTGAGTGAGCTGTGGTATTCAGCTTGGAGAAGAGGAGGCTTAGGGCAGAGTCTATCTCTTTTCTAAAACCACCTGAAAGGAGGCTGTCGCCAGCTAGGAATTGCTTTCTTCTTCCAGGCAACCAGTGACTGGATGAGAGTGCCCTAAGTTGCACTAGGGAAGGTTTAGATTGGGAATGAGGGACAACTTTGTCACAGAAGGGATGTTGGAGCATTGAATGGTCTGCCCAGGGAGGGGTGGAGTCACTGTCCCTGGAAGTGTTTAAGGAAAGCTCAGATGTGGCACTCAGCGCTGTGGTCTAATTGACAAGGTGGTGTTTGGTTATAGGTTGGGTTCAGTGATCTCTGAGGTCTTTTTCAACCCAGTTGTTTCTGTGATCACTTGCATGTAGGTGTGCTTGTCATTATAAGTAGTTTTGCATGTGTGTGTATATATATCTATATGCCTATATGTATGTTCCCATACATATATTTGACATTTCTTATCTTAGAAGCCACATCTGTTTTGGCATGAAGTCTCCGGAAGAGATGCGTCAGCAAGCTCACATTCAAGTGGTCAGCAAGAATTTGTATAGTCAGGACAACCATCACTCTCCGCTGCAGTATGGAGTGCTGGACCATCGCATGGTGAGGACCTTTCTCTTGTTTTCCAATCTCTTTCTGGGGAGTTGCTCAAGTGGTTAAAAAAAGGTTGGGGTCACTGAAACATACTGTTTGTCCAAAGTGAGTTCAAATGAGTCTTTACTTGAATTTCATAGACTATTAGTTGCAATGCCAGTTACTATTTTTACAGTTTTGGTGGGCAGGAATGCACTCTCTTGAGGCAGGAAGTAAGTTACTTTTCTGCCAAACTGCTGGGATACACAGAGGCATGTGTCATCAAAATGCCACAGTGTAGATTTTAGTAATCTGTAAACAATTTCTAAGTAACAGTTTGTGAACAACTTGTAAGAGCTGCCTGAGTCCAGGTCATTGTTGTCAGCAGGGGCTGTGTGTAAAACCCATTTTTCTTAAGCGTCAGAGTGACTGTAGTGCTATTGCTGTGCTTCTGATGCTGGGGAAAAGGAGTGGCTTTGCTACTAGGATTCCTGACCAGTTTTTTAACTGCTGTGTTTTGTATCTATCCTATCAGTTACAGCTAACTTTTTTCTGTGCGTGTGTGTTCTCTTTCTCCCAAAGGGAACCAGTGAAAAAGACCGTCCGTGTGAAACCTGTGGCAAAAGTCTGGCTGACTGCTTAGGGCATTATGGGTACATTGACTTAGAACTACCATGCTTTCACGTTGGGTACTTCAAAGCTGTGATAGGCATCTTACAGGTAAACATGATCATGATTTCCTGTCAGTTTCTGGTCTAAAAAAGGAAATTTTCAGTAAAGACAATGCTTGAAAGTAGTTGAGAAGGCCAAAATAAGGTTCCTTTGTGAACCTATCTGTGTACATTTTCTTTTGTAAAATACATGTATTTAAAGACCAGTCTTAGTGATGTTCTATGTAATCTCAGATTGAAACATTCTGTTGTTTTTCTGCAGTTTGAGTTAAATATATGCAGGATAATTTTCCTTTCAGAACATCCAAGTAAATCAAAGCTCTGTTTGCTTTATATAAATTCAAGGCCCTACAGAGCTTAGCTAATTGTTGGATTTTGGGGCTGTTTAGATGGTCTGGGAAAAGCCCAAGATGGCCTTGGGCCCCCGGGTTCGAAAGGACGAGAGGAAACTTCAGATTTTTTCTCGGTCTCGGTGTTTATTAATTGCTTATCTAAAAGATTTTCTCTTGGCCTGACAGAGTTCTGCTCAGCAGTCAGCCATGGGCACACACTGAGAGCCCCTGGGGCGGCCACCTATCTTTATACCCGGAGTTACGTATACAATATTTATCATTTTTCTCCAATACCCTCTACCCTTATTAACCAGTGCACTTTTAGTAAAGACCAATCCCAAAGTGCCAACATCACCACAGAAAATGGAGGCCTAGAGGAAGAAGAAGAAGGAGAAGGGCACACCCCAATTCCTCCATCTTACCTCTCTAGACCCCCCTGTACAGAAATTTTAAACCCTGTATCTCACACTCCAATTAACTTATCCCTTCACCATTCACCCCGGTGAAATCCTCCTGTCCTCATACTGATGTCATCTCCCCTGTGGGATCAAAGTCCAGCCACCAGACATTTCTGGCAACATTCCAGGACTCCCGAGCCCCCCAGGGGTGGTCTCGTTCACCCTGCACCCCAGTTCTGAGAGACTGAGATCCCACAGCTAATGATTTGCCTTATTGACTGTATTTTTCTCATGTGCTTGTTAGTGTATATTCCAGTATGTGATTTGGTCTTCTAATCAAGACAGTGGTATCTCATTCAAAGAAACGCACTGTGTTGAAGAACTTAAGCTGTAGTTCTGGATGTTACATCTCTGAATGTGTCTCTTAAACAACTTACCTTTAAGATGATCTGCAAAACCTGTTGCCGCATCATGCTGTCAGTGGAAGAAAAAAAGCAGTTTTTAGATTACCTTAAACGACCTGGCCTTACGTATCTTCAGAAGAGAGGGCTGAAAAAGAAAGTGTCTGAGAAGTGCCGAAAGAAAAACACTTGTCCCTACTGTGGGGCCTTTAATGGTGAGTATCAACATGAGCAGTTTGTGATGTTATCTGCTCTGGTGGTTTTCACCTTGTGATAGGATCCAAATCTTGAATATGTTTGTTCATTGTGCAGCTAGTGGGTGTTCTCTCTGGCCTTCATTAAGAAACAGGTAATTGCATTTTTAGAGCCAGGCACATCCTTGTTAAACCTCATTTGTGTGGATACTGACATTTTCCTAGTTGCTTGTAGTATTTCATGTTTCATGTTGTAACCAATATTTGATACTTCAGTCATGACAAAAACACCCCTTTTAATGTGTTTTTAAAAATATTGGGAGCTATTGGCAATGATGAATATGTTCATAGAGAAGTATTGATAGTATTTGTAATTTTCAGTGAGCATCATTTTTCATCACTGAAGTCAATTGTCTTAAGATTATTCCTTCTTCAGGGCAGAGTATTTTTGTAAGAGTTTGTATGTGGTTTTCAAAATAGGTCTTGGTTTTTTTCATTTACACTGATCACATGCTACTGCTGTTTAAGGACTTGGTTTATTGCAGGTTTATAGTAGATGGTTAATCCATAACTTAAGTTCTAACTCTTGAAAATTGTGGGTTCTTTGCTGAAATCTTAAGCAACTCAATAAAAGTAGAGCTGTTTTATCCTAGGTGCCCTGTCTACACATAGGGGCATAAACAGTAGGCATTTAGAAAAGTTACATAATGGGTCAGAATACTTCAGTGAAACAAACTGAGCATTTGGACTTGTCTGTGCAAATTTCATGAATCATGTTAGCTGCATGACATGAAAATATTTCAGATTTTTCTTATAATTCACTTCCAAAATACTTCAGAAGATACTGGTAAGATACATAAATTGCACTTCTTAGTCCTGTTTTTAGTGTGGAAACTTCTACTTTAAAAATATCTGCTGTGAATGAGATGAAGCTGAATTAAAGGTGTGGTCTAAACCACCTACTTTCAGCCTCAGAGGCTGCACCATCATGTAGGTACACCAAGCCATCCATATAAAAAGGTATAACTTGATTGTCCTTTTGTTGTTCTGAGTTTAGGAAGCTGGTTAATAAAGCTGATAAGGTTTTATTTTTTCTTATGTTCACTGAAGGTTTAGCTTGTTTTAGAACTGTAACTTAAGTTTTGGTGGTGTTTTGTGTTTTTGTGTTTTGAAATAAAATCCCAAGGCAATCTATATTTAATTCCTTGCAGGAACGGTGAAGAAGTGTGGTTTGTTGAAGATAATACATGAAAAGTACAAGACAAATAAGAAAGTTGTAGATCCAGTAGTATCTACTTTTCTCCAGTCCTTTGAAACTGCCATTGAATATAACAAAGAAGTGGAGCCCTTACTGGGAAGAGCTCAGGTGAATTTTATTATTTACCTACATTTTTTGCTCTTTTTTTGTGCATGAAATAAAACTCCTTAAAGCCTTGCAATGTATCAGCTCAAGTCTTGTGATGACCCAAGAATTTTGTATCTCAAAAGATGGATGAAGAATGTTTGTATCCAGTGCAATAATGTTAATTTGCTAAAATGAGAAATTTAGTATATTAGCATGTTCTGGTACACGATCATCTGCCTGTAAATAAAGTAATGTTCTCACTGTGCTGTGCTTCTATAAACTAGAACAGGAAGAAGAAACACAGGTCCATATGAAGTTTGCATGTGTATATAGGTTTACTGTAAGACAGGTATTAATTCCAATGCATGCATTTTTTTCTTCAGAAGTTCTTAATGTTGAGAAAGAGCAGACTTAATTTGCTATTTGTTTCATTAGCTGTTCACTGTATTCAGTTTTGTTTCCTTCTGCTCTTAGCAAGCTGGAAAGATCTCCAGGTACATACTTGGATGGAAAAAGTAATGAACACAGCAGTAGATGTACTAACATGAGAGAAATATCTAGGTAGTACTGTAATCATGTGATTTTTTTACTAATGAAATGAATACAATATGCTGTAAGTTTGTTGTAGGATATTAATTGAGTTGCTTTCTCTATTGACAGTGAGATACTCTCCATTAACTCTTGAGACAACAGAGGAACGCACTAGGAAGTAAACATGCAGATATAGGGGAAAAATGGAAGGAAAGGATATATAGCAAGCTAACATTTGAGATGCTAGAAACATTGGTTCAGAATAAATAAACCAAAACATAGTTTTGTTTGCATAAATAGTTCTGTATTTGCCTTTGAAAATGGTTATTTCTGAACATCAATAAAATAAGGGGAGGAGGGAGGCATTGGAACTTGATACGATGGCTTCATGTCCTCATTTTCCCAATGGGTTTTGTAGGAAAACTTGAATCCTTTGGTAGTATTGAACCTCTTTAAAAGAATCCCAGTGGAAGACATCCCTCTACTTCTAATGAACCCACAAGCAGGTAAACCTTCAGATCTGATCCTCACACGGCTCCTGGTGCCTCCACTGTGTATCAGACCCTCTGTGGTGAGCGATTTGAAGTCTGGCACCAATGAGGACGATTTGACAATGAAGCTGACAGAGATCATTTTCCTCAATGATGTGATAAAAAAGGTGAGTCAGCCTTCACCCTCTGAGACTGCTGCCTTCAGAAAGATTTGTGTGGGATTGAATATAGCTAGTGGGTTTAGTGCTTACAATCTGGTGCTGTATTTCTATGTCGTTGGGCATTTTGCTGAGAGACAGGAGCAGCTTACTTCAGATGGGACTGGCTGAGTGGCTGCTTGCAGTGTAGGACCTGCTGAAGGTCTGCTGGGTTCTTATGAGAAATGTTTTTTCATTTCAGCTCCGGTCCGTTTACTCTTTTTTTAATGTTTTCTTTCTTTTCCCTCTCCCATGACTGTCATGCTTTTTGCATAGTTGCTTACAATGAAAATATTACACCTATTGATTTGTGTTGTGTTTTTTTTTTTCTTGTAGATCTTCCTCCTTTCTTACATCTTTGTGCTTTATTTATTCCACTATCTGATCTTGAGAAATCAGGTTTCATTTAGCGTAGCCATCAAATTGAGACTAAAAGATGATTTGATGTTGTGTCTTTTGCTTAGAAGAGCACTTCTACCAGAATAATACTTTTCACACTTTTCAAAACTGTTCCTTTGTCAGGCAGACAAAATGAATTGAATACTAACTCTTCCATGATTGAAAAACTATTAACTGCTCATTTTCCTGTCAGTTAAGTTATATTAGCTTAAGTGGATTGGGAAAAATGTAATTAAAAGAAATACCTAATTTTATGAGCATTTGCTCAAAGCCCATATTAGTCAAAAGATTTTTTTTTGCTGGGTTCCCTTGTGGTGTGCCTTATGCTATAGTAATTTGCATCATCTTACAAAGTTATTTTCCCTTTTTCATTCCAATTGATGGAAGCTTCATGATATTTGCAAAGGAAGAGTTGTAGTCATAGCAGAAAATTTCTTGTCTAGTTAAATATATGTTGTTATATTTATTTTCTGAATTGGATTACTATTTTGTTTAGCATAGGATATCAGGAGCCAAAACACAGATGATTATGGAAGACTGGGATTTTCTTCAGCTGCAGTGTGCCCTGTACATTAATAGTGAGCTCTCTGGCATACCCCTCAACATGGCACCTAAAAAATGGACCAGAGGTTTTGTTCAGAGACTTAAGGGAAAGCAAGGTTTGTCTAAAAAATTGCTTTTAATAATTTTTTTAATAATTGAACCACAAATCTTTGCTATTGCCAAGTCTCCTTCTGCTACTGCTGTGTTCCACCTCAGTGCTGTACCTTAAATGATGCTCTGATGTCCTGTCTTAATATATAACATTTTGAAAGCTATTTATATTTAAAGAGTTTCAACTGTTTTGTTAGGTCGGTTTAGAGGCAATCTGTCTGGAAAGAGAGTGGATTTTTCTGGCAGAACAGTCATTTCACCTGATCCTAACTTGAGAATAGATGAAGTAGCAGTGCCTATTCATGTTGCTAAAATATTGACCTTTCCTGAAAAGGTAAGTAGTATGACTCAAAAACTTCTTCTATTCCATTTTTTTTCCCTAAGTCAGACCTTGATGTTGTTTCTTTACTCACTCTAAAAGGGTATGAATGTACTGCATTATGTTGGAAATGCCATTTATTGATGCTTTGCCAGTTCTCTTGCTGCTGGCAAATAAAGATCTGTGGTATTGGATATAGGCAAGTGCTGGCAAGATGTGGTGAAAGGAGTGACATCTCTACAACTAAGACTTTTGCTTCGTGTTTTTTCAATTCATTCACAGATTTGTATCAAGGAGTGGATGGGTACTTTTATTTCTAAGTTTCCCTCCCAGATTTTTAATTTAATTCCTTCTGATATCCTGCTCTAAGATAGGCTGGTGTTTTTCTCCTCTATTCCTTCCTGTGAGTTCCCCTCAGCAGCTGGAGGCTGTGTAAGAGGATTGTCAGTTGAGCCTAAAATTTGAGAATACAAAAGCCATCAGTAAAAACAAGATGCTGAAATATGTTCTGCTTGTTTCTGATTGAAGTCTTTATGCAACAGGTGAACAAAGCAAATATTAATTTTATGAGGAAACTTGTCTGCAATGGTCCTGATGTTCATCCTGGAGCAAACTTCATACAGCAAAGGCACACCCAAATGAAAAGGTATTTTGCTTATCTGTAATGATTCACTTTTTATTTCTCCCCATCAGTTTGTTCTTGTTGGTATACAAAGGCAGTTATATCTGCAGAGATTAAAATTTATTTTTAGAACCTTTCATACAGGGCAGTAGAAAAAGAATTGTCTTTATGTTCTCAGGTTTATTGTACCAGTTTTTAAAATAGTCTCTTGCATTTAAACTAAAGTGCACGTGTACTAATGATGTTGAACTGCAGTTATATTATTTTATGTTTGAGTTGATCTTAGCTGAAATGGAGGGTATAGTACAGACACAAGTGAAAACAGGTGGTTTTGGGCAAGTTGTACTGGCTGTTTTCATGTGAGAGCTAATCTAAAGTCAGTTTATATGTAGGAAGGAGGGGTAATACATGAATGAAACTTCCTATACTCTGATAGAATTGAAATAAATTCTGTGCACTTAAAAATGGACTTTTTTCTTTCTTAATGCTTAATCACTGTAGCTTTGTTGACTAATGCCAAAATAGGTTCATTGCTTAAAATAGCAGTGATTGATGTTCAGTCCATACCAGTTTTGTTTTCTAGTTATTGTAATACAAATACTCCAGCGTTTAATGGAAAAGTTGGCATTATAAACACAGAATTTATTTTTAGTTGTCTTTGTTTAGTGTCTGTGTATCTTCTGACTGCATGGTTCTCTCTTCCTATGAAGGTTTTTGAAGTACGGGAACCGAGAGAAGATGGCGCAGGAGCTGAAGTTCGGTGACATTGTGGAGCGCCATCTGATCGATGGTGACATCGTCCTGTTCAACAGGCAGCCCTCTCTGCACAAGCTGAGCATCATGGCCCACATTGTGAGTGCCCACAGGCTGGCACAGACAGTGCAGCCTGCAATGCCAGGCACTTGGCCTTTATGGTGTTCCTGTCTTACACAAGCAAAAATCAACAGCTCTTGCTGAAACTGTGTGGAGCGAGGATGAATGCAGTGCAGTTGTGCCTGTGCCTGGGACCTGATGTGTACCCAGGCAGGGTGCTGTATGCACACTTCTTCCAAGAGCCATAGTTGACCTTGCTATGTCTTCTGTGAACATTTCATTTTTGTGGAGTTGAGGTGATCTCTACAAAGCATGTTGTCTTCTGTGCTTTTATAAATATTTCATAATGAAAATTATTAGCTACATTTCTATAATATAATCTGAATACAATTTCTGTCAGTTCCTGCTGAATCAAATCCTATAATCAGGAATTTTGATTCATTTTTGTAATATAAAAAGGAAGCACTTGAGCATGGCTTTTTTTAGCCATGATTGACTGTGTATACCTAATTTTTTTTTTCCTTTTCCAGGCTAGAGTAAAACCTCATAGGACATTCAGGTTCAATGAGTGTGTCTGTACACCATACAATGCAGACTTTGATGGAGATGAGATGAACCTTCACCTTCCTCAGACAGAAGAAGCAAAAGCAGAAGCACTTGTTTTAATGGGGGTGGGTAGATAAAATGCTCATGTTGGAATTTGGCTGGGGACAGATGGGCTGAGTCCTTTAGTTCTTAACTTGCATGTGAAATCTGAAATACTATCAAGATTAGTGGGTGTGGATAATTTCCAGCTTTGAAGCTGAAAACTCTGCAAAAACCACTTTAGAATAAATTAGGACTGTTACACCCTGGTAATCAAATAGCCTTAGGTTAAACATTTGGGGAAATTGCAGTATAGGTAGATGTCATGAGTATGCTTCTGCCTGACTGTCCTTAGAGATGGCTACCAGGGTGGCTCTGTTACCAGCAGATCCATCATTTGCTTCTGGTCTGACAGCCTAATTGCAGGTAGATGGACCAGCTGGAGATGAGGTGGTGATACTGGGCTTGTACTGGAGAGTGCAGCTTCCCAGAGAAGGCAGGAGGGAGTGGGCTCATAGAGCAGGTCAGAAAGGCAGAAGGGAGGGGAGATAATGATCTGATGGTTGCAAGCTTTGATCTGTGGTGTGAGTAAGTAGCAGCTAGCTAAGGGTTTACCTTACCAATCCATTGCTCCTTTAGCATTACCAAATGCTACTCTCAATTCAGGTGTACCCATACAATTGTTGGCTGTGGCCTGTTGGAGCTCACTGAACTGACTTGTGAGCTTAAGAACACCCCCAAGTGATTCAGGTCTATGTGGGAATGGGTTCAGGCAAAACTGCTCCATGGGTGGGGGTGATGAACTGGAACAGTAGTTTGAGTAAAACAGAAGATCATGGGGCTAGAGGTGGCTTTGTTGTTACCCATAGGAGGGATTACATCACTTGCAGTATTGCAGTTGATCCCTGTAGTGAATGTAACACCCCTTGTCCTTTCCCCTGTTCTCATAGCTAGTTTGTCTCCCCTTCCCTGTCCTACCAAAACACATCAAGTTGTTTGCCACTTCTGTTTGGAAACAGAATATGCAATTTCCAGTAACTTTTCTCAGACTATTCCTTAGCTGTCAGTAGAAGTGCATGGATGGAGGTGAACTGAAACCTCTGACTTCTTTTTTCCATCTTTTTGAGGAAAGCTGTAGTTCAATTTAGAATAAGCTTTGACCATTTCACCATAAAATAAATGTCTTAAATGGTAGATTCCATTTTAAATAGCCAATGGAATATCAGTGTCTTCAAATGCATAACATCATTTTGTGTCATGCAGACTAAAGCAAACTTGGTAACACCTAGAAATGGAGAGCCTCTTATTGCTGCTATTCAAGATTTTCTCACAGGTGTGTATGAGCTGGTTTCAGAGCTGTGTTATCTAACAGTCGTTCCTTCAGAATTACTTCCCTTTTTCAGAGATTTTCTATATTAATTAAAAACTTCCATCTTTCACAAGTCAAAGTAACATTATTAAATAGGGCTGTTGCTTTCCTGGAAGATAATGATGCCCTCAGAGTAATTTCTGATGTTGTCTACCTTTGTAGCTGCTGTTATTACTACCTTTGAGTGTGTTTTTCTGCAAATGAATGTTTGACATCTTTGTGTGCATTCAGTAGACAATGTAAACTGCTTATGATTATGGTAGAGGAGTTGATTTCACTCCATAACTATTCGCTTTAACCTCCAGTATGTACCTTAATGTCTTTAATTCTTTAGGAGATGTTCAATGAACATAAGGAAGAAAGTGTACAAAAACAAATGCTGAGGCCTTGTTTAACTTAGGAAATAGTCTGAGATCAAGAGAGTAAGTTATAGAAATAGTTCCTAAATGTTCCTAATTTTTAGATATTTAGTGTGGAGCAATTAAACAAAATTCTGGAAAGGATTTACAACTAAAGCTGCCTAAACTATTGTTGTTTTCCATAGTAAGTAGCTGATTCATATAAGAATGAAATAATTAACACTGAGTATGCAATGGCTTTTAAATTGAATCTAATTTCAGTCTGTCATAATACTTTTTTCATTCCAGGTGCTTACCTTCTTACATTAAAAGATACCTTTTTCGATCGAGCCAAAGCCTGTCAAATTATTGCATCTATCCTGGTTGGCAAGGATGAAAAGGTCAAAGTTCGCCTTCCACCCCCAGCAATTCTGAAGGTGTGTCAAACTATTTTTTTCATGTTACTAAGGTTTTCTTTATTGTGTGTTCTTGACCCACAGTGATGCTACATGAGTCTTTCAACTCCTAAAGTTTGAAATCAAAGGTACTTTATAAAGAAGAATTATGAATGTTGCACCCTCTTTCAGAAATAAAATGACAGCAGCATCTTTGAGATTTTTTGCCTTTTCTAGTTAGGAAGGGGAACATGACAGTTAGAGGGAGCAGTAGGGCATGTTTGTCTGAGTGCATGCTCATACCCTGTTGTAAAGGATAACCATTCAGCACCCAGGAGGTTCAAATATATTAAAGGGGATGTGTTTAAAAGGAATGCTACCATGCATTTCT
The DNA here is from genome assembly GCF_028551555.1 of Melozone crissalis. Lineage (NCBI taxonomy): Eukaryota > Metazoa > Chordata > Aves > Passeriformes > Passerellidae > Melozone > Melozone crissalis. The sequence goes on along the minus strand of NW_026535797.1, from coordinate 23,347,543 downwards.
ACAAGTATGATTCTCTGTAGACTTGTTCTGTATGTCAGGCAATTTTACAATTAAATTCTTGCTTGCTCTTTTTCTGTAGTCTTAGCATAAACTTGTAATCTTTATTCTTCTCCTTCTGTTTCTCTCAGCCTGTAACACTCTGGACAGGAAAACAGGTTTTCAGCCTCATCCTCAAACCCAGTGATGATTGTCCTGTGAAAGCCAACCTACGAACCAAGGGCAAACAGTATTGTGGCAAAGGGGAGGACCTGTGCTACAATGATTCTTGTGAGTGACACTTCTAAAGCAGTGTTTTGCAAGTTCTTTGCAAGTCAAAGAAATCTTAGAAATTATTGAGCTTCCTGTAGGCATTGAAGCTGTACTTGACATAAGTGTTCTTGAAATGAAAATAAGATCTTGCAGTTTTTCTCAAGACTTGAAGTGTATTTTCTTAAACTGAAAGAAGAGTTTTGTATGATGCTCAGTTTGTCATGGTGCTAAATACCTTTTGAAGGTGAGAGAGAGGAAAGCGAAGCTTAGGAAGTGCTTCAGAGGGCAAGTGAAATTTAGTCTCTTGATGGGGGGTACTAATGCAGGGATTAGAAGTCAAACACTGTAAGGAGATAGAACATGCAGGGAAGATAAATCCCTGGGATATCAAACCATCCATGTCCTTCCACTTACGGATGTCAGTGGCAGATGGAATGCAAAAAGCACCATGGTTGAAAAGGCTGTAGAGGAAGACTTTTCTTAGAATTAATTTAGTATTCATGTGGTGACTGTTGGAAAGGAACTTGAGCAGGCAGGCTTAGGCTGGTTCCTTGCTGCTCACAAGTGTAAGTTGAGGAAGCATTGATTTACACTAATTCTGTCATGCAGTGTTGCCTCAAGAAAGAATTTCCCAGTTAGCACTGAAGTCCTCTCTACAGATGACGGAGTGGTTTCTGCAGATGAAAGGAACACTGTGCTATGAAGTTGGTTGTAAACATGGTGGAACAAATTTTTTAAGGCTCTAAATATTGTAGGACAGAAGGCCACAAAGCAATCCTGCTCACACTCCTGTGAACAAAAGACATTGACTTTCACAGTCTATTAATTTCATAAAATACGGGAAGAGTCCATTTTCTGAGTTTAACAGGAGCACATGATGTTGAAAACTTGCAGGTTTTTTTGTTGGCTGCTTTCAGTTCTCTGAAAAAAACACATTTCTGCAGACAGAGTAATTCTGAAAGTCCTCTGCAATTTCTCAAAAGTCTCAAGAAAACCTGAATTGTATTTTGATTTGATATTGTAAGTGATAGAGCAGTGACTTGTGCTTCAAGAAGATGATACCTAAATTCACGTTGAAAATTCTGAGCATGGACAGAGCTTCTATTTCAAAATTCTCTCCATAAGTGATTACTAATGGGTGGTGAGTGTTTTAGAAAACTGGTGAATTCTTTTTGCCTTTTCATTTCTAGATGTCACAATTCAAAACAGTGAGTTAATGAGTGGCAGTATGGACAAAGGAACCTTGGGGTCAGGATCCAAGAACAACATCTTCTACATCTTGCTGAGAGACTGGGGCCAGGTGGAAGCTGCAGATGCCATGTCACGTCTGGCCAGACTTGCTCCAGTCTATCTTTGTAAGTACATTTCCCTGTAAAATAATACTTCAATACAGAAATAGAGAGCAAGCAAGATTTTTGCTTCAAATGTGACATCCTGTGCTTTTAAAAAAGTATGCTTGTTTTGAAGGTGGGAGACATTAAAACAATTATTATTGTGTTTATGAAGTGCTTGTGATGGTCACATGATGGGAAGCAAAATTGAAAGTTGCCAATAATATTTCCTGGGTTTAATTTGTTTTCTCTATATGAGATTGAACTATGATTTTTTTTTTCTTTTTAATAATAGCTAATCGTGGCTTTTCAATTGGAATTGGTGATGTAACCCCTGGGCAGGGACTGCTAAAAGCTAAGTATGAGCTTCTGAATGCTGGCTATAAGAAATGTGATGAGTATATTGAAGCTCTGAACACTGGCAAGCTACAGCAGCAGCCTGGTTGTACTGCAGAAGAGACACTAGAGGTAAAATTTTTAATTAAATTCACTCTCCATTTGGAGTAGAGGCTTCACAAATACATTCTTGTACATTGAAAGTCTATGGTTGTCTTCTCAAACCTTGAAATACAAGCAAATACAGTCCCTAGGCATGTAACTTGAGCTGAGTCTGTACAGGCTTTAGATGTTTGTATGCATCTTAAAAAGCTAGCTTAACACAGAACAACAGAAATCCTCCAGGGTGTATTGGGGTGATACTGTAGAATAAAATTACACAGGTAATTGGAATGAGTTAATTACATTGATCAAGATTTTCGTGGTTATCTTCTGTGCAGCACTGTGTGACTTAGAGCTTAGTGCAATGCTCAATTTAGCTGATGTTTCTGATGTTGATAAGAGATTGTCATGTTCTTGGATACCCCTGTCTTATCCAAACCAAGACATTTTCTTCAGCAAACTGTAAGTTAGGCAAGCTGAAATTTAAAATTGTTTTACCTGAAGCAACAAATGGGTTTCTTTGTCTTCACTGTGTTTTGCATTCCCTTTTACTATTGAAGGTGTTGCTGGGAGTGATAGAGTTCTGTTAGTGTAAGTGTTTTTTAGCAAATTCTGAACCTCTGAAATACTGTATTTCAGGCTTTAATCCTTAAAGAACTGTCTGTTATCAGAGATCATGCTGGCAGTGCCTGTCTCAGAGAACTGGACAAGAGCAACAGTCCCCTGATCATGGCTCTCTGTGGTTCTAAAGGTAGGGACAGCTGAACTTGGCGAGTAGGTTGCTCACTCCTTCACTTATGTGGAACTTTGTTCTTCCATCTTTATAGTTGGTTTTATACTGTCAGTTTGCAAGTTCATGTCATAGCTGTTTCAAGTGGTTAAGTACAGTTGGATATAGTTAAAGTCAAGGAGATGTTCTGCTATTCTTGTGTCTTGATTTTTAGTGCAAGTTGCAAAATATCTTGTTCTTAAGACTTACTAATTAATCAGTTAAAAGTTTTCAGTTGTGTTTCTACTTCAAGTATTTATATCACATAGAAAAATCAACAGTAAATGGTACATTCAGAATGGGAACTAACGTTTTGTAGAATCATGGAATTATTTGGAGGGGACTTGAAAGATCATGTAGTTCCAACCCCCCTGCTGCGGGTTAGGATGCCTTCTACCAGACCAGGATGGGGCATCCACAGCTTCTCTCAGTGCCTCACCACCCTTGTAGAAAAGAGTTTCTTCCTCAGGTCTAATCTAAACCTGCCCTCTGACAGTTTGAAGTCATTCCTGACAGTTTGAAGTCATTCCTCCTGTTCTATCCCTACATGCCCTTGTGTAAAATCCCTCTCTGTCTTTCTTGTAGCCCCTCTTAAGGTACTGGAAGGTGCTATAAGGTCTCGAATTCTTGTGTGAGTTTTCATTTGTTTCCTTTAAGAACTTGAAGAAGTCACTTTTGCCTTTTTTAGCTGTCTAATAATTTTTTTTATTTTATCTCTAACAATATGTCACTGTGAGGCTTTTTGTGGGAAGCCTCACAGTGACGTGTTGTACAGAAATACTGAAATCTAATACAAAGAATATATTAAGTGTATAATTTTAGTGGGGATGATGGGAAGGCATTGTTTGCAAACATACTCAGCAAATAAAACTTCTGAGTTAGTGACTTAATTCTCTGGGACTTAATTTGTTCTAGAAGTCCTCAGACACTGAACCCTTTATGAAAAATATTGGTGAAGTATGTTTATTAAAGAAATTGTGAGGCAGAATATGTAGATTAGGATCTTGGGCTGTGTACAACACTGTCTGTGGTACAACCCAGGATAATATAAGGATGGGAGCTGAAGCAAGGCATCAATGTCTATGACTGAAAGGAAAATAAAATGAAAATTGTTGGCTGTATCATAGACTTAAGTGCAGAGATGCTGAAAATTAACAGGACAAGTAACAGAAAAGCTTTTCTAACTCTTGCAGTTTTCTTTTGGTGAGCAGTTATGAGGCTAAATAATTCATATTCATGCAAGTGAAGACAGCCTTCACTCACAAATGAGGAATATACTGCTTCCCTGATGAGCTTTCTTTTCCTTGTGTTTTCAGGCTCCTTCATTAACATATCCCAGATGATAGCTTGTGTAGGGCAGCAGGCTATCAGTGGGTCCCGTGTTCCTGATGGGTTTGAGAACAGATCCTTGCCTCACTTTGAGAAGCATTCTAAGGTAATGCTGGGGGTTTACAACAGACTGTGAAGGAAAGTGGAACAAGTTTCTTGAAACATTTTTGAGGAGACTATGTGATGAAACATGTTGCCATGATATGCTGAAGGAAAAGGATCATATATGGTCAATGTGAAATGTTTTGTGTGATTTGGGAGTTAAAAACAGTGTTTTGAATTGCCGTAGGGTGTCTAGTTAGCTTGACTTTTTACAGCTAATCCTTGCTTTGACCTTTCTAATTTAGTAAAATTAAAGTGAGGTGATGATACAATTTTGGTTCTCTTGATAATCCTAAAAATAATTAGCTAAAGTTTCTCACTGGTGTTACATTTGACTGCACAAATACTTCCCAGGAAAACTGCTGAATGTGTGTTGGTGTCTTTATAAACAGGTGAGAACATGCCAGATCAATCATTCTGGTTTTTCTCTTTTTCCACCAGGATGGCTACCATGGGTTACTCTGTGTTTCATGTTTTGGTCCTACATGAAGCAAGTGACTCTCATGCACTTGTTAATACAAAATTCATCCAGTGGGATGAAATTCTTTTAAGTGCTGTTGGAAAACTAATGAACACTAGTGCAGGTTCTAGGTATGAGCCCATAATCTAGTTTGAGTGTTGGCTAAGTGTCTGATGGTAGCTATGACTCATATGTGACTAATGTCCAAATTGCAACTTCCGAGTTCTGTAACATACTGAATAAGTAGAAAAGGAAACAATATTTAATGCTTTCGATGAGAAGATAAAATGTAGCTCTAGCTATTTTTCTGATTTATAAAGCATTACCTGTTGTTAAATAACAACAAACAGTGATTTTTGACTTGAAGGGATGCCTGTGTAAATTTCATTGGCAAGAGCTTTCCTCAGGGGTCAGGGCAAACCTTTCCAAAAAATTAATTATGTACATATCTCCAGTTGTATTTTTCCTAGCTTCCTTAGTCTTCAGCAAATACCTTTGCACTACTATAGCAAAATGAATATTCTTAATTGCAGTTTCTATTTTTGCAAGTTGAATGGAAGTGTTGGTGTAGTTTTGGGAAGGAATAGCTGGACATGTGGCAAGGAGGAAGGAGCAACTGTGATCAATTAGTTTGGGAGAAGAACAGGCAGGGGTTTCTGAAATCTTTATTCAGGTCTAAAATGCGAATATGGAACTTAAGAGCTAAGCAGAGCTGAGGTCGTTGTTCTGGGTTGGTGGGAATATTGACTAACTTCCAGAAAGCATTTCAAAAATACATGGACCATGTCTTTGTGTAACATACAGAACATGCATTGCATTTTAACTGTGTTTTTCCCACTCTTCCCTGCAGCTCCCTGCAGCAAAAGGCTTTGTTGCCAACAGCTTCTATTCTGGCTTGACTCCCACAGAATTCTTTTTCCACACAATGGCTGGTCGAGAAGGTCTGGTTGATACAGCTGTAAAAACAGCTGAAACTGGGTATATGCAGGTAACTGTCAGCAGATTGAGGGTTTTATCAGTCTGCAAACGTGGATATTTCTCTTGTGCATGTTGAGGTGATGGATCAGGGAGAACTGCAAACCTTGTGTGTTTTCAATGTAAATAGAGTAATTTATACTGTGAAATACATGGCTAGGTCTTCTCCAGGAGGTGTGGAGTTTGTAAACGAGACCTCAGCTAGTGGTACAAGAATATGCTTGTATTAAGCTGTTTCTTCCTGAGTATGGGTAAAAGTCCCTGTTCTGTGCAATTGTTGAGGACTACTTTCTGTGTAGTGTGTTCCTGAACCTGATGTGAGTGATGACAGAAATGCAGCTAAAGCTCCCTTTCAGTGTCTGCCCTCTTGGTAAGAGGGACCTTGGCCATATAGGCTTAGACTGGTTCTGTAACATTTTAGTGTCTTTGGCTGGAAATAAATGTCCTTCCAACAAGGCTTCTTGCTTTTATGTGCAGTCTGAAGATTGCTGTTCCAGCATTTAAGTAGTATGTGAATTATAGCCCTCTTCCCAGTGTAACAGAGAGCAGAAAAGCCAAGATAAATTTGGGCTGGGAACACATTCCAAGATACACAATTAACTGTACAAAGACAGAAAAAAAACACCTTTTGCGGTGGGTGACTGATTAGACCACTTGTCCCCAAAACTAAGGGAATAATCTTGGCATGTCTGCAGGTATTTGCATATATAAAAACATATAAATATAATAAGCAATCTGCAAAATATTTTTACTCTACAACACTCTTCCTATATCAATGAATTGTGACACTTTGACTTTGAAATGTAAAAAAAAAATCTTAACATTTTATCTTACCTTTTTTCCCCACCAGTGAGAAAAAAAGTACCAATTCATTGTCTAGTTTAGGTGATGTAATGTGCTTTCATGGAACATTGAAATCTGTCTTTCAAGTAGAAATGTTTTAACCTAAAATGTTTGATAGCACGCTTTCTTTTGGGGAATGCCAAGGAATATGATAGTTAAGGGATTTCCCAATATAAGGAGTTAATGTAGGAGAAGCAGATAACCCATATAGAAAAATGGCTTTAGCATGTGACCTCTTTGGTTTTTTTCTCAGTGAAAAGAATCATTGAGAGGCTCTGCTTTCATATACAAAAAGTATTGTATCCCTTCAGAAATAAATCTGCTTGGAAGAATATGAGTGTTATGTCAGAAAACCCACCCAAATAAATCCCTCAAACTAGAATAGGTTTTTGCAGCTTAGCCTTAAATCATTAGCTTTTTTATATAATGGAATTGTAAATGTGGAGTATTGTGTTGTTGCATGAAATTTTCTTGACTTGAATGTTCTGTAGAATGTACAGTAAGGCCTGAGGGGTAATACGTGATTTTAAGTAGGTTTTCATGCCTGCTCATCACTGTGTCAGATTTATTTCCCAAGTCTGTTTCTGTGCTTCTTGTATTGCAAATCAACAGCTATTTTTAAAAAGATCCATTTTGCTTTCCTTGTACTTTTTTTTTTCCCTTCAGAGACGTCTGGTAAAATCCCTTGAAGATCTTTGCTCACAATATGATTTAACAGTCAGAAGTTCTACTGGTGACATTATACAGTTTATTTATGGAGGGGATGGCTTGGATCCTGCAGCTATGGAAGGGAAGGATGAACCACTGGAATTCAAGAGAGTTCTAGACAATATCAGGGTAAGGATTGTTGAAATCCTTATTCAAAGTGTGAAAATACTTTTAAGCATGGAGAAGAAAGTAGTAAATAATAGGAAATTTTTTTTTCACTGGAAGTATTTACTTTCAAACTGCCTTTTTTGAATGCTCCTGGTCAGTCTAAGGGTAATAGAGATTTTTTCCAGTGGAAAAGCAGTTTGTGTGCAGAGTCCAAACAGTGTATAAGCTGTGACAAGTAAAATCTTTCTGTGCTTGAAAATAATTTTGTGGCCTAATATCCAGCTCAGTAGATAATTACTACAGGCTTATGTGGGCACTAGTTTGGTACATTGCACAGATTAATTCTCTATTAAATCAAGATATGGATGTTCCTTGAGTTCAGCTGGCAGGCGGTTGGTCAATAATATTGTCATGTTTGAAGACTTGTATTGTTCAGTTTTGCTTTTGTGCTTGGTTGGTGTGTCGTGACCCCTTCCCCCAGAAAAACGCCTTTTGTTGAAGTAACTGTTTAGATTTCTGTAATAGGGGTGTAAAAAATGGGTAGAACTAGAAGTGTCTGGGTGTATACCTTCTGATTTGCCAAAGTAAGGGGGAGTGGATGTGGTCCTTCTTCCCACAGTAATCTGATATATAGTGTAGAAAACCAAAACCAACCAAAAAAACCCGTTAAACTAGCAACAAAAAGACACAACCAGAAATAAAGAATGCTGTTATTCAGTTCTGTCTGTGTTCTGTGTCTTTGCAATGGTGTTTTTGTGCATGTGCTGTCTGTGGATAACTCATGTTTTTTCCTGTGAAGGCTGTCTATCCATGCCGAAGTGAGCCAGCCCTTAGCAAAAATGAATTGGTGTTAACATCTGAGTCCATCATGAAGAAGAATGAATTTCTTTGCTGCCAGGACAGTTTTCTGCAGGTAATTATCTCACTTCCTTATCACACTGTAATTAACTTTTCTTTAGGATTTAAGCACAGGACTTTAGCCTGTCTGGAGACTACTTACATGGCTTTTAAGGGTGAGTGAAGGTTCACCTGGCTGCTTATACTTTGAATTCAAAAATTTAATCTGTTTGAAAGAGCACTGGGCAATTTAAATATTTATGAGAGCAACCACTCTCAAGACTTCCTTGAGAATCACTGATCAAAGCTGTGGAATTAACCTGCCTGTAGAATTAACCTTACATCTATATAAAGCTGTTACCTTGATCAACCTTCTGATTACTGGCAGTGATGAGAAAAAATTCATTTCATGACCTGTGTTTGAAGAGTTTCTTTTTAATAGATCAGAGTGTTTCAGAGCACAAGGTAAACCTGAATTGCGCTTCCATTGATAGAGTCAAATTATATCTGTATTCGAAATATGCTGTAAATCTTAACTGCAAGTCTGAAGGAAAAGAAATCAAATAATTCAATATTAGAGTTTGTGGATAAAGCTGGTTTTTAAGTATACGTATTTTAAATAATATAATGAAAATTTAAATAATTGTTATTAATTTCAGAAGCACAGATATGGCTACATCACCTTAGTGATAATTAGCTTAAGATTTTTTAAGTTTTAGATAGTTACATTTTCTTCTTTGCTTTTTTTTTTTCTTCATCCTTGAAGACATTAACTGAGACAGGTTATGAAAAATATAATGAGGTAATCATAGCATGTGTGTGCCCTGTGTGAGCATTAATGTTAGTGCTTTCTAGCTAGAGATGTGTGTATAGTGCTAAAGTAATTGATTAGCATATATACATTATTGCTTGCTAAATTATGACATAGGTGTTCATCACAATTATTTAACTTAATGTGAATACTGTGACATGTTAATACCCATTGATAAATTCAAGGGTTTTGAGGAAGCTTTCTTTCAGTACTTGACACTTTTTCCTGGAAGCCATTCATTTACTCCCTAGAGATATGAGCATGTTTTTCTGATGTTTTTCTTTCCCTTCCTCCACTTTTCCATTCCAGAACAGAGATGCTTCTTAGTGCTGTTATTTTAGCCAGAGGTTCCTGTAATGGGCTTATCCAATCCAGTCTAGAACACAGTGTGTCTAAAGAGCCAAAAAAGTACTTTTTCTGTGCTTTTTTTGAGATGATGGAATAAAAGTGCTGTGAATGTGGTGCAAACACACCAAAAGCTCAGCACACAGCCAGTCAGTGCTGCCCCATGCAGAGTTGGCCTCCTGGGTGTGCCTGAAGTGGAGCAGATTTTGCTGAGTCTCGTGGCATTGTCTGTGCCACTGTGCATTCCAGTGGCTTCTTCACTGCATGGATTGCCATGCAAGCAATGCTTCTGGTGTGTGAGTGACCCCACTAACCTGGCTGCTGGACACCTGATGCAAACCCTGAACTGCCCTTTGGCCTGGACAGCCAGGAGGAGCTGGCAAGGCCTGTGTTGAGCCACATCTTACTGAGCCCGTTTGGTGCCTCTTCGTTAATCTGGTCCGGACTAAGACTTCATGGATTTAGAAGCTGTGAAAAAAAATCAGGGGTTTTTTGAGTCCACTCTGGAAGTTACATAGCTGTGCTCACAGTGTACAGTGTTGCACTAAAGATAATAAATCCAGAGAGAGACAGAGCTAGGCTCAGCAAAGAGTGAGCTACAGTTTCATTCCATTTGTAGCAAAAATTAATCCATTAACCCACCCAAATACCCAGTTGGGTAAACTGCCAACATATACTTGAAAGCTGAGAAGAATAAGTAATTTCCTCTTTTAGGTCTTCTGCATGAATAAAAATTTGTCAATAAAAAATAAGTTTTCAGATATTTATCTTCTACCTTTTTCTACCTTTTTTGACTCTGGTCTATGGAAATAACATATAATTTGATTACCTTATTCAAAATTATATGTAATAACTGATTTATTGTGTTGGAGTTGTTTGGATTTTTTAAAGCACTTGGGAACTCAGGCACTGTCAAAGAGGACAAGTCTTCTGCAAGTCCTGCAACATTGCTTTTTTTATGCATGTGTAATGAAAAGGTTAACCTGTCTAATTCTGTGTTATTGCCTAAACATTTATTTTAGGAAAAAAAATCACATTATTAATTTTTTGCAAATATGTTGGGGTCAAAAGCCTTTAAAATGTCCAAGTATATTTGTGAATAATGCTACTTACTGCAGGGCAGAAAAAAGGGGCAGAAACATAAGAATACATCCTGTCATCCAAGTGGGGAAGCAACTTTGGAGCATCTGTTCCAGCAGCACTTCTGTTGTCTGTTCTTCCTTGTGAACTTGGTTCTGGTATTCACAGAAAAAAATGTTCTTTCTGGAAGTACCTTGAGTGTCAGTAAGAATGTTATTTTTGAGAGAGAATTCTGGTAGAATGTAATAGAAATGTTTTCATAATGTTTCTATGAACTCAGCTGTGGAAAAAACAAATAGCAGTCCCTCAGATACTTACTCATTTTTGCAAGTATTTGCCAGTGCTTAGCTGACTGTGCTGGTTGCAAGGAGTCCAGTACCTAGTGCAGAAGAGGCAATACTGTGTGACCATCACTCTGTTAGGTAGGACTAATGGGGTAGAAAAGGTTTAAAAGGTCTCCAAAAAATCAAAGTATTTGTTTCTCTATGGAGGCTTTCCTAAATCATGGTTTAAATAGATGGGAAGGATTTCCTCTTGCTTTTTGTTTATATTTTGGTTTTGATAATCTGTGTTAGTGATCATGACTTGCACCAAGTCCACATTTGTGGAAGAGTTTAATCATGGATCTCATATTTCATGACTTCCACTGTACATGTATATGTCCAATGTGTAATGACCAAATAATCTTGTACAGAATAAATGTTGGATATTTTTCTAACAGTATTGTTTCAGTTTGTGCTCCAGTAAAGACTATTAGAACTTGTTTTGGGTAAGCCTGGTAAGAGACTGAAAGGTCTATGTAGTATGACCTGTTAAATGCAATTATCTTCAAGACCTCTCCGCAGCTTGGAGGAGTTATTTGAATCATATTAGGGAATCATATTATATACGTGTGTATATATAATAGTTCTGAGGTTTGAGGTTTCTTCTATCAAAGAAAGTGCACCTCAGATCTCTGATATATATCCAGCGGATATACTTCATATACTTCTTCTCTTGCCACAGTCGTTCCATTTTGACTATTTTGAATAGTGAGGGTTGAGTGAGAATGTATTTGTGTCAGTATTGCCAAGAAATAAGAATTTTGAGGTGGTGTTTGAGTTTTTAAATCACTTTCAGTAAGTGGGGGGTAGGAAGGGTCAGCCCAAGTCAGCTATCTTCCCCTGTCAGTGTGTGCTCAGGAAGGATGCTTTTGTTCAGCATGGACCACAGTCTTCATGTCCTGCTACTGATTTGTGGCTACACCAAAGTGGATCTGGATTGCTAAACTCTAATGTATGTGTTTGTCTGATTTTTGATGCTCTTCTCTTCATACTGTGCATTATAAACTTATTGTAAATATTTGGAGCTTAAAGTAAATAACTTACTATTCAAGACTTCAATATGGACACCACGTCTTTGCTTACTGTGGTTTTCTATGATTTCAGGAAATTAAAAAATTCATCAAAGGTGTTTCTGAGAAGATAAAAAAAACTAGGGACAAGTATGGAATTAATGACAATGGCACAACAGAGGTAAATAATTTCAGTGTGGTAATGATGTCATTCTTTTCCATCTTCATAAGTTGCTGCTTTTCCAACTATTCCATTCTTTTTTCAGCCAAGAGTTTTATATCAGTTGGATAGGATTACTCCAACACAACTAGAGAAGTTTCTAGAGACTTGTAGAGACAAATACATGAGGTGAGTGTTTACCCTGCTGTGTTCTCAGTGCTGCTGTTTTGTTGGTAACATCTGGGTGTATTTTGCTGTCTTACTGTATGAATGTTGGTTCTGTTGTGAATGCAGTACAAAGAATTAGAAACAATTGGCTCCAATGACATAAACATTGCAAGACAAAGGTAGGATGCAAAAAAAAAAAAGCATCACTGTCTGTGGGTGGGCTTGTTGAGACAGTGTCTTGCACAGGAGTTCTAGAGATCTAACAGGTGGGACTTCTACGTTTGTCTTGAGTCAAAATCAGATCTTTCATTAACAAACTTTGGTGTCCTTTTACATTGTAAAAAATGCTTTATGTTTCATTTTATGTTTCTTGAGCATGCAAAGCTACCTGCTTGTGTTTAAGCAGCACCTTCCTTCTGAAGTAATAGTAATCATACCAACAAGCAGTTTTAGCATTTAGCTACTCATTACTTATACCCACAGACTGTGTTTTGACAGCAAATTCTGGTAAAAGCCAAAAGTGATAGGATTCAGAGTAAGGGAGGATATTGTTTAAACACTTCACATTCTTACACCCACTGCCAGACATGCTTCTTTCCTCCCCCTCTTGCAGGAGGTTTTTGAAAACCTTCAATGAGTCCATGCAGAACAAAGTCTAAATAGATGAGTTTCAAATTCAAATGAATCTTGATAGCTATTCTTGATCTACACAGTCTGAGGAGTTATATCACACTTTATTCTTAAAATGTTATTTGTCTTATGCACTCATTGGATCCTTTTGTTTGTTATTCTTGGCTTGTACCAAGATAATGCTGGGGTTGATGTTCTAATCACTTTATCCATTGAGATTAATTTCATTTCCTTAGACTTTTGGATTTGGTGATCTCTCCTTTGTGGCCTACCTGCATCAATTGTTTCCTAATGTTTTATTCTTGTAGAAAATTCATGTATATATTAAGTTCTTAACTATTTTAAAGCAATTACCAGTTTTTTGCTTTCCCTCATTAGGAGTACTGGTTTACATTTGTCTTAAGTGTTTTTATATGCGAATTATCACTTTTACTATAATAAGTAAATGTTAGCATATGGTATTTCCCTGAAGGGAAAATGCTGGATCTAGTGCTTGATGCTTAGGAGGAAGAAGACAAGCATTTTGTAATCTGTAATTGAAGTTATACTGAATCTTAGTATAAGATTCAGTAAGAAGATGTCCTGTCATATATATAAGGAGATCTTCTTGCTTTTTATGAGATCAGTCTTAAAGTATTGGTGGCCTTTTAACTGCTCTTGTTTTTTTTTTTTTTGACTAAACTATGTTAGCAAACTTCTCATATATCTACCAGAATAGTTCCTGTTGCTGTTTGCTTAGGATCTCATACCTTATTCAGTTCCATATCTCTCTTTCTATGTTTTTTTTTTTTTAATCAGGGCACAGATGGAGCCTGGTTCTGCAGTAGGAGCTCTTTGTGCACAGAGCATTGGTGAGCCTGGCACACAGATGACTCTGAAGACTTTCCATTTTGCTGGTGTTGCTTCAATGAACATTACTTTGGGTGTGCCAAGAATCAAAGAAATTATTAATGCTTCAAAGGCTATTAGGTACAAATATTGTCTTGATCTGTTGGGGCTTTTTTTTCCCCTTTGCCCAAGTGAAACCTAATGGGCAAATTTGCAATACATGATAGCATTTCCCTGTCCTGAGCAATATACTAGACACCATTCAATGCAAATACCTAAACAAAAATCTGATGTCTGCCCAACTGTGATATTTAAGCCCACAGAGAAAAATCAAATAAAGGAAAAAGATTATTTGTTAAGTATAATATTTCCTTAGACTTCTTAGCTATTGTGAAGTGCTCTGGTGCTTAGCAGTACTTGAGGCATACCTATTTCTAGGTGTGCATGAAGCCATGCTTAAATAATACTAGAATAACATATGCCATGAAAGCAGTCACTAGTATTTGTGTGTTTGCTTGTTTTTACCAGCCTGAAGTACCTGAACAGTAATTTTTCTTAAATACACCTGAGGAAGCTGTAGATCTCTTTATTTTACTAAATACTACTCTAGATAAGAGAGGAATTCCTTAAGGCAGGCTGTAATTCAAGTTGCCATCTCTACTCTAGCTGAGCAATTTCCTACCTGGGTTTTCATGTGTGTGTTTATTCTTGTAGCACCCCTATTATAACAGCACAGTTGGACAAAGATGATGATCCTGATTTTGCCCGTCTGGTTAAAGGAAGAATTGAGAAAACTTTGTTAGGGGAGGTAAGAAAATTGTATTATTGCTAATGCTTTAAATGTATGCATTAGCCAATTGCAATGCAACTGCCAATGGCAATTTTAGCCATTTATGCATGCTAATTGTTTTGTCCTTGTCTCTTAAAGATTTCTGAATATATTGAGGAAGTGTTTCTTCCAGATGACTGTTTCATCCTAGTGAAGCTGTCTTTAGAGCGCATCAGACTGCTGAGATTAGAGGTGAGTTGTTCAGTTCTTACAGATTATACCTTGGATACATTACAAAGGGTGTCATAATCCTGTGTCAGTAATCACAGCAGGGGAAGCTAAAAAAAAAGAAAGTGAATGTAGATGTTGTGTGGCTACATTACATCTGGAAGGGTCTCTTGTATTTTTTCCTTGCAAAGTGGATCATTTCCCCTTTATTTGGAAGTGAGAGAACATACTCTGGTATGGTGTTTTGCTAAACACAGGGATGCCATTTCTGTCCATTGGTTCATGTACAGGCTGGTACCCTCAGCCTAGGATACTATTTCATGCAATTTATAAGTCTAATTTAGAAGAGAATATTTGGGGATTTTCCCCCTACATTTTTCCTTTTTATAACCTGTTGAAAGATGGCTCCATTTATCTGAGCACGTTGATAGCTGCTGTGATAACCCTGATGTTTGCTGGCTGCCTTTTGGCGCAGGTGAATGCCGAGACCGTGCGCTACTCGATTTGCGTCTCCAAGCTCAGAGTGAAGCCTGGGGATGTTGCTGTGCATGGAGAAGCAGTTGTGTGTGTGACCCCTCGTGAAAATAGCAAGAGTTCCATGTATTATGTATTGCAGTCCCTCAAGGAAGAGCTACCAAAGGTAAAAGCCAAGGCTGTCTCATGCTTTTATAGGAGGTAATCAGTAGTAATAATTAGGTCCATGGTGGCAAGATGAAATAATTCTTGTCAGTATTGACAGTGATGATAGGCCGGGTCAGTAACTCAGATTGTGATGGTACTGCCTTGCTGTTGAAACTAAGCCATCCTTTACTAATATTTGTAAATAAAATGGAAGCTTTGATATTTTCCTTACAACATTTATTGAAGCATTCCAAGTGCAGCAGTTTTATGAAATAGTTACATCTGCTTTCAGCTGTATCTAAAATTGAGCCACATGACACTATCTGGCATTTTTTCAGCTTACTGTGAGGAGACTCTCTACTCTGGGTTTTAAAAACAGAGGTAAGGGAACCTTTATTGTTAGCAGTTTGCCCTTTGGTTTGTATGGGTCTGCCACCATTCAGACATGCAAACCAGGGTGTGGGAATGTCAGACATAAAATATAAAATGTAGCTAGTGAGTAAGGTTTGTACTACAGTGTCAGTTTTGCACTAGAGTATTTAAGAGCAAGAAGTCTTACTCATATGTGTTTTGAGTGAGCCTTTACTCCATGTACTAGATCTTCTCAATAGATTTGAATGCTGCTAAGTGTTACCCTTTTTACTGTGTTACTGCATATATCAGTTACTAGGGCTTTTTTGTTTTGTGAAGGTTGTAGTGCAAGGCATACCAGAGGTTTCCCGAGCTGTCATTCATGTTGATGAACAAAGTGGAAAGGAAAAATACAAGCTTCTGGTTGAAGGTGATAATCTACGAGCTGTTATGGCTACTCATGGAGTGAAAGGAACAAAAACATCCTCTAACAACACTTATGAGGTAATGTCTGAATGAGGTGCTGTGGGGTTTCCCCTGTAGCATCTTTATTACAAGTGCTTGGTTGTGCTCAGATGCAGCAGTTGATATGGAATGAAGCCTGATTCCACTAATACATGTCAGAATGCATTAACACAAGAGACTAATTCACTGGCAGCACTGTTCACCACAAAGAAGCTGTTTCTATAAATATTTTTTAAATGGAGAAGTTTAAAAGAGTAGCCATAGAAATGGAATATCAGCATGCTGTCAGATGGTATTTATTCCAGGAATGTACTTGCTCCAAACAATTGATTCTTCATTCATGTAACATGCAACAATCATGTAACAATCTCTTGTGTAGGTAGAGAAAACTCTGGGGATTGAAGCTGCTCGGACAACGATTATCAATGAGATTCAGTACACAATGGTGAACCATGGCATGAGCATTGACAGGAGACATGTCATGTTGTTGTCTGATCTAATGACTTACAAGGTTGGTACTATGGTTTTTCTAAATCTTACATTGGCCTGTTCAAACAAATTAATTTTGTCATGTTTGAGAATGTTGGGTGAGCTCAGGAGATGGAAATTCATTCTGGGCTTAAGGAATTCCAAGTTGTACTGACTTAATATTATTTGTGTTTTACACAAAATGCTTAATTACTCTAGTTCTTTGGGCAAGGGTGGAACTCTTTTGACTGAAAATTAATTGATATAATGAGTAGGGAATGATAATTTCATAATGGAAAATAAGAATGCTAAACATGATAGTGTGAAAAACAACTGTTTGGGTAGCCATGCATGCAGTTTAAGACTTGCTGTGCAAAAAACCCCACAGGGAGTGGTTTGTAACAGCTGCACCATGTGAGAGGCAAAGGATACAGACATTACACATAGAATCAGATGACATGAACAGTCTTACACAACATGTTAGTACAAAATCATCTGCTCTTTACTGATTGATTTTCTTTCTTTCACATCCAATATGGTTTTTAGGGTTGAGCACAGTTAGTGAAGTGAGATTTTGCAATTTGCCTGCCAGAGTGCAAGGGTTTAATTTGGGTGAAATGGATGGAGTTCTGATTTGTTCCCAAACTGCAGAGCTTTGTACTGAGCAGCAGCAGTCCCCAGGGCTGTGACCCTGTGAAGCTGCAGCACAGCAGTAGAAAAGGGCATCAAAGTGCCATGTTTTAAACTTGGTGGGCTCCTACCATGCATTCTTTTGCCTGTACTTAGGCTTCTATGTGCTATCTGATATAATTAGGATGTTTCTAAGAAATAAGAAACAAACAAGTCAAGTTAGTTTAAAAAGCTGATTACCTTTTTTTCTGGAGAGTGAAAAAAATGAAGATTTAGCATCTTCTGTAGTCTCCTGGCAGCTGAGGTCAGATTTATCTGTAGATAATAGGCAGTAGATTCAGCATAGTGCTCTCAGACCCCACTGCATTTTGTAGTTCAGCAGCCATTTTATAATTGTGGAGTTTTTTCTCATGGCCATTTTTCTTTCAATTTGTTCAATACTCAAGATCTATTCAAGAGCTATTAGCCATTTATACCAGCTTCTATTGTATAGAAAGTGTGGTTTTTGTTTTATGTAAGTATTCATTACAACCAAATGACTAACCTTCAGGATGTTCAACTGTGAATCAGTGTATTATGACAGTACTGTATTGTAGATAGCATATTTATTTATTTACTCAGGCTTACTCTTTGGGTTTTTCCATCAATCAAGGGTGAAGTTCTGGGCATTACCAGGTTTGGACTGGCAAAAATGAAGGAAAGTGTGTTGATGCTGGCTTCTTTTGAAAAGACTGCAGACCATCTCTTTGATGCTGCCTACTTTGGACAGAAGGATTCTGTTTGTGGTAGGTATTGCCAAGTGTGTTACAGTTTTTGGTCCTTACCCAGCATCTGTAAAACCTCTTCAAAGCATCTGTCTTTGTTAAGCTTCCTGTTCAGCTGCTATGTCAAAAACTTCAGGCTAAGTTCAGGCTTGAGGCTAATTCATTCTAGAAGTCCTGGAAGTTTGTTGTGTTCCTCTACTTATCATCTCAGACTGAGATCTTGAAGTCAGTTGGATATTTGTTGGATGTTTCTTGAAGTAGACTTTGAGTAATTCGGTTTTATTTCTCACCCTAGATCTCAGTGAAATACCAGGAAATTTGTCTCACTATCAATAATTCTGGTTTTCCAATTGTGAAAGTTTTTTTATCTTCAACACCTAGAGCTGTTGAATAAATCTAGTACCTCACTCAGTATTTAGGTTTCATTTTCATTCCTGCTAAGTAGGGGGACAGGTACATCTCAGCCTAGCTGAAGATGATACTCTTACCTAGTAGCTTAGGTCATTTAGCACTTGTACCTAGAAATAACCAGAAGGGCCAAGTTCTTCACATCTTCATTTAGTTCTAATCTAATATTGTGGGTCTTTGTTTTTTTCATCAGAAGTCTTGTTTATCAGTATTCACATCATTAACAGCAGACAGGATACTTGTTGTCAGAAATTTCTTTTTAAATATATCTGTTCCTGAGTTTTAAATTTAAGTACATTAGCAGCCACTGAATCATCTTACTGAGTTCATGAAAGAATCTGCTAAATTTTGAAAATATATGGCTGCATATGCTCAAGTGTATGCATGCCCACATACATACAGCAAACAGAAAACCCAGTCAATGGCATTCTGTTTGTCTCTTTCTTTTGTATTTTTGTCATGTGCTCAGATATTTGGAATTGAAATAATTTTGGGGTTTTGTAATGCCTTTGCCCCCATTCTTTTCAGATACTCTTCTCCTTTAAGCTACATGTATTTTGGGACTGAATTATTAAAAAGTTTGTCTAATAGGTTAAATGGAGAAAAGAAGTAAAGCAGGTTTCACTCTTTCCAAGATCTGTTTATGCAATACCTACCCTCCTGGAGCTGAATTGGGAGTTTCTGGGTACTAATGAAATAAAGAAATATGCATGTGTTATGCAAAAGTTAACTAGTTAACTAGATATATCTTGATGGTCTTAGTGTAGCCAGTTGCAAGCAGTGCTCTGTGCACAGTATTTTCTGAATCTTCATTTGTGTACATTCAAGCTGTGAATCAAGTCAGAATTTTAATCCAGTTTATTTCATCCTTTCTGCATTCAAATGTACAGCTATTTATTGTTACCTTCTTAAACATTTATGTGAATAACAGTTGAGTTATACTCCTGAGAATGTGCAAAAATGTCATTTAGATCATAACAGCATGCTTAGAGAGAAACACTGATATCTGAGAGCTTGCTTTGAGTGTGGAACGTTCGTTCTTTGGAAAAGTCGTGCACATTGGTAGATCTGGAATATAAATGTGTCAGCACATTGCACTGGAAATGTTATAACCATCAAAAATCATTGGGACAGACTCAGTCTTTCACTTCAAAACAAGCACTTTTTGAGTGGTGAAAATGCCAGGAGCGTTACAGCTCAAGTAGTTCTGTGCCTTTCTCACTGGGAACTTGGGGAGGTTTCAAGGGAGCCCTGCCAGGTTTGACTGAAGCCTTAGCACTGAGTCAGAGAATGAACATGAAGTAAGTTTGCCTTGCATCTTCTGCTATGAGCACTGCATGGGACATTTCTTCTCTAAAAACAAACCTTCTGAAGGGCTTCATTACTGGGGAAGATGTTTAGGTTAGGTTGAGTTTGTCCTGTAGAATTTAACGCTGTTAAGTAACCTACTGGTCTGATGACCATGACATTTAACTTTGTCTAGTGAAGAGGCCTTGGTCCTCACCTGTGGAGTTCAAGCACTTGCCCATTCTGTTTTGTAGGTATCACAACACAGAATGGGCAAATGAAAGTAGTTTTGTAAATCCTTACTGTTCTAATGTTCACTGTGTTTGTTTTGTTTTTTCCTAGGTGTTTCTGAGTGCATCATCATGGGAATTCCAATGAATATTGGGACAGGTCTCTTTAAACTGTTACACAAAGCAGACAAAGAATCAACCCCTCCCAGGAGGCCTCTGATATTTGATCATAATGAATTTCATATTCCCATTGTTACATAGCACTTGGACAGAAAACAAGATAGCAAACATTATTTAAATTAAGCAAAGTGTATTATTGGTTCTATGTGTCTCATAGGGAACTGGTAAGTGAAATTATATCAAAAGAATTGCCCAAATGTTCACCACCTGTGGTTAGTACTGACCCTGAAAGAGAGAGTGCCCCAGAGAGTGGAAACAAATTTAAAGTGGTTTTCACCTGATAACATTTTCATGTGACAATGTTAGCTTTTGTGGTTACCCACAGTGGGTACAAGCTGTTATTAACTCAATATTTATTTAATGTATGTTCAGATTTTATTAAAAAACAAATGAGATTTGCAAGAGAGTTCTGTGAGCTTGCCCAGAATGCTTTTGGAAGTGTTCTTTCAGCAGGAGCTGCAGAGGTCAGTCTACAGCTTTTAAGAACAGAAACTTCAGAAAGCTGGAACTGAGTCGGTGATTAATTCATCATGAGTTCAGGAGCACTGTTCAAAGTGTTTGAAATCCTTCTCTTTGCTTTTCATAGCTTCAATGAGTTTTTCTTTATCCCAGGTTATTAGCCAGTAAATTATTTTCCTCCCCAGGATTCTGTTTGGGGACCGTATCTACAAGAAGCTGTACTTTATGGATGCTACTAAATTCTGAGAAGACTGTTGTAAGAATATTGCAAGTTATAGATAGTTTTCCATATGACAGCAACTGTATTAACTGCTGGAATCAGTAACTTAGAGCAGTCCTAGTTTTGGGAAGGTTTCCTAATTGAGCAGGATCATTGAGCAACCTACTTGGATTTTATTATATAGAGTACAAACTGAATGGATGCTGTTTTTATGCATTGCCATGAAATAATTTGGAAGTATTTTTAGCTGTAGTTCACTGAAGCAGTTATCAGAATGAATATAGAGCTCAAATCATTTCAGTGTAGTATGTTTAAATTTATTGTGGTGCTATGGAGGGAAAGTACAGTAGTGTTTTCTCAGCAGTGTTTGGATACTCAGTGTGCTCATGACATGGGTCAAGGTTGAAGAGAATAAGTAAAGGAAAAAGCTGAAGTTGTCCCCTCATGAAGAAAAAGCAGGCTGCTGAGTATTCTAGCATTTGAAAATGAACAAGATTTGCTGCAGTTTGTCTTTATGTCCACCAAAAGTGTAAGGCTACATTCAGAGACTGTAAATCTATTGGTCTAAGTCTTCAGGTGCCACTGTGTCTCTTTTTTAATTCATCCTCCATGCAGACAAGATCTCATATGAAGTTCAACACAGCTATTCTCAAATTATTTTGTGTTTTCGGTGTGATGCTAAGATCTACATTTGCCTAGATTTTGGCAGGATGAAAATGGAGAATGCAGTGCATTTACTATCTGCTCTAAAAGTTACATATATTTTGCTATCTCTGTTTTAGCAATAGAAATTTCAGATTAAATTCAAGTTTTCTTTGTGATCTCAGTGAGATTGCCACTTACTCATTTGTCTATTTCTTTGTCAAGATGTAAATTTAACATGGGTAAAGGCTTCATGGAAAGAAAGCCCATAAACCTTTCCTGGGGTTAAGTACTTGGTTTTATCAGGGGAAATTCTACTGATAGTGCTTGACGTTTTTGTGAATAAAGATTCTTTTCAAGGTCTAAATGGGTGGAGTTTGTACTGGAAGAAATAACCACATCTTTTCCTTTTTCCATTTTTTAATTGGTTGGGTTTTTCATTTGGTTGGTTTTGATATTTGGGTTTGGCTGGTTTGGGGGTATTTTTGGTTTGATCTTTTGTAAATATAGAAAAATTAGCTACTTAAAAGCTGGGTTTACTTTCTGGTGTATTTTAAAATTAAGACTAAGATTACATCTTTTATCGTTGTCTTAAATATGACAATAAAAAGAGGCAGAGGTAAAGAATGTGTATCCCTTGTGTTTATTTATGGGTATATTCTATTTGCATAATGTATTTATGAATGAGCTAACCTCTATTTCTTTGTGTAGTTAGTTAGACAGTAGAGAATTATTAAGCTTAAATCTCAGGTGTTTATAACATAAATGAATAAGTAATATGAAACCTATCTTGCATAAAGCCACTATGTCTTGTCCTCAGAGCATGCTCTGAGCCTCATGAGTGTTTCAACCAAAAATAGATTGTTTACAAGAGCACTCTGAATTAGTAATTATTGTTTGAGCTCTCTGTACAGTCAGTAAACAAATTAGCTGTTGGATTTTACTCATAAGCAGCTTTTTTAAGCATCAGTTTTAACAGTCAAGAAATGGAACTTTGGAGTATTAAAATTTGCGTTTTGAATAAAATTTTTAGCCTTAGTTTGGGTTTAATTTTTTTTTAAAAATACTATTTTTACACTTTCCTCTCTTTTCCAATTAATGTGCTAATTAAAATTAGCTAAGTGTAAATTTTCAAGAAATAATTTTGATTTTGAATATCTGTATCCTGCTTTCATTTTTTCCATCTGTTTTAAAACAAATTTAGCCTTTTTAATAAATGAAGCACTTTGTTGGTGTGTTTATCAGGAAACTACTTCAAACACATCTCCTATCTGCAGAGAGAGAAGAAAACAGCTGTGTGTGCTAAATAGGTTTTCTGTTATGACTATTGAAAGTTGGAAGTAAATCCAGAACTGTGCTGCTGTGGTCCATAACTTGAAGAAATTCAGTATAGAGGGCTATTCCCTTTTTTGCTTATCTATGCTTAAAGAAGAAAAGCGAAGGAAAGCAGATGAATGCTGTGTTTTATAAATTAACTGCGAGTAGATAAAATTGGTTGTTTCAGGACAAAGATTCCTTGATGTCTGAGCTTTTGTCACTGTTTCAGTAGAAGTTGAAGGAATCACTGCAGTAGGAATGCCTCAGTTTTGTATCACTGTGCCTGTAGACAGCAATGTCTTTAGAAGCCCATAGCAAACAGGATACAGTTTTTCATAGTTTTTGCATATTTGCCTAAATTATTCTGTGCCAGTAACTAACCTATCTTCAAAGTGGTTGGCTAAGCTTTGAATTCAGACCTAGGAAAGTCTATTGGTAATTCAGTATGTTCAAAAAATCAAAAGCAATTGGCTTATTGTTACATTGTCTAAGAACAGACAGTCTGAAAGGGACCAAATTAAAAGATATGTTAATATTTTAATGCACCACTTCTTGGCAGGTTATTTAGATGTGATTATGGTTCTGATATAAATGCATAGCAAATTTATCTTTAAGAATGAGTACCAAAATCTCACAGGCCAATCCAAAAGAGTCATAGAAAGCAAACAAGCCCTGCTACTTTTGTGTTTCAGTGCTTGTGAAAATGAATCCAAATTTCGTGTGACTGTTAAAATGAGAATTGTGTAACATTCCTTCTAATGGAATTAGGTCACACTATCATCTTCCACTAGAGAGCAGCGTTTTCTTTTGAGGAAAGAGGTATTGGGTAGCTTATTTTTTTCTATTGAAAATGGGGTTTTTGCTATATCAGGACATAACTTTCCCTATCACAGTTACATTTATCTGTTAAGGTGATGTACCTAAGGAAGGAGATGAAGGGACTGTATTTTCATAAGAGGGAGAGAGTGGAGTCCACATATGCTTTTTCATTAATTAGTAGAATTTTCACTTTCATATCACTTGTCTATCTGGCTTAAAAAACAAACACCCAAAAAGCAGTACTTCAGTAAAGGCTATAATCATTCCCAAAAGTGTGTCATGAGCTACTCCTGCAAAGTGACAGCGCAGGAATCTGCAGTGGGTGGGGACATGCCTTTTGCAGCAGCATTTTCCATGCAGCTGAGCTTGTTCCAGTCTGCATTCAGCCTCTCCAGCAGGCACTGAAATGCAGCTGCCAGAGCTGCTCTGAAGTGTGAAGTTCTGGCAGCTGCCTCCAGAGTGTCTCACATCCTTCAGCTGCTGCACAACTCCAAGGCAAGGCTGCATTAAAAACATTTGAAGGTGATGCTATTGATGCAAGAGACCAATGGTTAGGACTGGAAATAACATTAAACAGGTGATCTTTGTGTATAGACAGCTGCAACCAGCAAGATTTCTGGAAGATGACTTCCACATGAATATCTGAAAGCCATAAGGATGCCTGTAGTTTGCTAGTTCCTGTTGGATTTGTGAGAACCTGGCATTGGCTGGCTATGCATAGGAGTTGTGTGGGCCTTGAGCTGCTCTGATACTGCATTGCTTTAACCACCACCTTTACTTCTGTGTGCATCAGATGGTAAAAGGTGTCTCTTCATCCAAGGGGTCTGTCCTGGAGTCCAAGCCTTCAGGATCAGGAATAATTGCATGCTCCTTTCAGAACCTAAGACAGTAGATAGGACTGATGATGTACAAAAAATGGTGGTTTCTGCAGGTGCTGAGGATAGAGGGAAGAAAACTGAAAAGACAGGAGATGCAGAAATAAGCAAGTGTGTGTGGAAATGGAGTAGGAATTCAGGTCTGCTTGGGGAAGAAACAGAGATGGCAGCTGGGTCAAGTGACACACAGATACTCATAATCTCTTTATGGAGTCCTAGTGAAGTATTGGAAATAGCTGGGAAAAGGGCAGGTATTTATTCATTCCTGAGAACTACAATTTTGTCATTTGTCCTGGGGATTGCTTTTAGTGGCTGTGACAAATGGTAGTTAAATCATCACTAATTTTGTAGATGACTGTTAATAATGAGCAGTAACCCTGAATTAAATCCTTCAGGTATTGTATCTGTTTAGTTATAAAGCTCTTTCAACCAACTGTGCATAATTACAGCTGCTGAACTACAGTGATTGCTACTGTTAAGTGTAAAAACTGCTGTTCCTGATGGGTTCTGGTACAGCTCATGTGGAAAATTGTAACTATAATTAGCAGGCAAATAGCAATCTTTTAAAATGTGTTAATACCTGCAGTTAGATCAGAAATATTCCTAGAAAATCCTTAGCTGAGGTGTTTTTAATAAGATGTAAGTTGTGCTACTGGGACAAGAGACAGAAATTACATCAATTACTTTCAATTACAAATTACATCAGTTCCTTTTGTGTGTCTCTTCCTAGAAGAGAGGTGACAATATATATGAAGAACAGACAGGTAATTCAAGGAAATCTGTGAAGGAAAGCTGTTCTATGTATTCTGTGTTGCTGTTGATCATGGCCCTGTGGTGGCAGACACTCACTGCAAGCTGTCTTAATTTTAATGTTGGTTTTAGAACCAGATAGGCACCCACATGTCCTTTTTTACCCATTCCTCTGCACTTCCTCACTGTGGCTTTTAGGATCCACAGAAAGCTGGGGTACCCCTCCAGATTTTATACCAATTTCTTCTCCATGACAGAGGTGTTTTGACTGGTGGAGACAGTGTCTGAAATGAAGCTGTTGCAAAAGCAGCAGGTACCTGGATTATTCACCACAGACATATTTTTCTCCATTTTGTGAAAGTGTAGGTTGGTTGCTTAATCTTTTGATACATATGACAGTTTTCTCAGTGGGCATCTCTTTTATATGTTAAATTATATAGATTTTTAGAAGCAAAATAAAGAAAATTAACTGCCAAGAAATGCAAAAGAAATAATGAAATTGTGCTGGTAAACTTCATGAGTTCCAGAAAATGCCAGAATTAGTTGTGAGACTTTGAAGTTACTTTTCTTGATTTATGATTCCAGGTTCACTGGTTTCTGGGAGTTAATTAGTGTGGTGTGATTCATCCTGATGTGTCACAGGGAGGGGATTCTTTGGCTCAGGCTGACTGACAGCACCCCCATGGTAAACTGCTGATGGTGTTTGGAGTGATGAGGATGGCTCTGGCCATGCCATGGTGCAGGCTTGAGGCAGGGACAGTGTGTGACTCCTTTCTCTAGGGCACAGTGGGTAGGGGATCTCCTTCATGGGTAGGAAGGACACACCTCACCCCTTACTCTGCCCTGATCCCTGCACTTTTCCAATTCAGTGATGCTGAAATATCTGCTGTATTTCTAGGTACCTTGACAAGCCCACACAGTAACTTGCTCCCTTTCCCATATGCCATTCTTCCGGATTTTCCACTGATGCAAATATTTTTCAGTTACATCAGAGACTTTCTTTAAACTTTTATTTTTCAGAAGATACATAGTTCTTCTGACTAATGCTACTGCTGTGCATTTTCTAGTTCCCTTTGCATTTATTTCTGTCTCCTTGTCCTTGTTTCTCCCACAGATTCCTCCCTTCTGGACCCGTAGTGAGTGTCACTGCTGGTGACACTGCTTCCCTGCAGCAGTGCTATGTCAACCATACTGTGCCACTGGCTGGATTCAGCTCAGCCATGCAAGGTTACTGTGAACACTTGCCTGGAGGATAATTAAACCACTCAAGGAAGAAACATCTCCTCAGCACATCTGGATGTGAAATCTACTGCCATCAAAATTACAGCTATGGTCAAATAACTTTTGAAAAAAAAAAAGACCTTATTTTATAAGGTAATATATTTGTACTTTGAAATGAAAGGCATCCCTGCTTCATGTGGCTCTTTATAAGCACTAAAAACTGTATTCAGGCCTTTAGATCTCCATTTACTTTTGTCTTTAGCCTGTTTCTGCTTTCTTCTTCAGCCTTCCTACTTAGCTGGCACAAATATCTTCTGCCTTGCGTGTTTGTATGTGTTCTGTTGAAAATAAATGGGGGGAAGGATGAGCAGCACAGCAGCTTGGGAAGTAGCTGGCAAATGCAGAATCAGTGAACTCTTGCTGCTACAGACTTATGAAGATGTGGGGAAATCTTTAGACTCTGTACTTTAGATTCAGTCTGTGAAAGACTGTTAAATTAGAAGAGTCTTGCCTGAGCATTATGGTTGTGAGAGGAGATGAGAGAATCATCAAGGTGAGTGAAGGGACTATGCTTGTGAAAACATACATGTTATAAGGAGTACTTACTTGACAGGATGTGGGGATTAAAGAATGTGATTAGCATCTGCTGTGTGTAGTTCTTTTCATTCTTTCATCTTCCAAAGAAAGTCAAAAAGGTTAATAGTTGGTGCTGTTGCAGTCAGCTGCAAGGCAGACACTGACTTCAGCTGAAAAGGAGAGGGCAAAGCAGTGAAGCTCTAGGCTGCCATTAATGGTCTTGGAAGGGGAGGGTGGCAGCTCTGAAGGTGAGTTAAGGGGGAAAAAATTCTAGGAGTACAAATAGCCCATGGTAAAAAGGATGATATTTGGCTTGCCTTGCTGATGAAGTGTATTTGTGCTTTATGAAATATCCCTAGCAGATCTGGAGACTTCTTATTTTGGTTATTCTTTTGCATAGTCTTTTTATTACCAAACTGGGGCTTAATCCAAGTCCCCTGGAAACCAATTAGAGAGCTCAGCAGAACTGGATGAGCTTTGATATATGCATTATATTAAATATTTCTATCCATCAAACTCCCACCAGTTAATCCATCTTTGTAAGTTTCAAACAGTTGAACAACATTTCTCTAAATTGCTGCAGACTTGATTCAAAAAGAATAATTTTAACCTAAATTCTTTTTAAGGCTTCTATGCCACTCAGGCCTTTGTCTCAGATGTTTCTCCTTATTCTGGGCTGTGCTGAATATGCTCTTTTCCATTTTGTATGGAGGTGTGCATTTTCTGTTTGTTTGGGGAGTTGTTTTTGTTGTTCAATTTTGACAAATCTTGGTATTTATAAAATTTTAAGTTCTAAATTATTTTTGTGCTATTTTTCTTTTTAAAAAACTAATTTGAATTGCTGAATGCTTAATTTTTACATTTGTCTTATGTGTGGGAAAAATACAAGACAGGTTGAAGATCTGTAGTTTGTTTTAAGCCGGATGATCAAACCTAGTGGAAGCTGGTAATGCAGCTGCCGCTGTGCCAAGCTGAGACATTATTTCATTCTGGAACTCTCTGATGGTTTTCCCATCCCTCCAAGGCATGTAGGCTGAAGCAGAGACTGGAGTACTTTTGCCTTTCAAATGAGAGTGTAATTTAGGCGTTACTTCATTTCACATTTGTTACTGTTTGCAGAACTGATTTCAGTTAAGTCCAGTACTTTTGTCATTTTAACCACCCTTCAGTCTTTAATTTTCATCTTGGTCCATGGTCTGCTTTGACTGAGCAAATTGACTACAGCAAGTTGTACAAGGGTTTCTCTTTGACTTTATTCTCACTGTCATCCCAATGTTTTGTTTTCCTCCTACAAAAATCTTTTCCCTCTCCTGCCCAAGGAATATCCTGCAATATTAAAAGTAAAAATTTCTTCTCCAATCAGAAGCATATCAAATTTATGTGGTATTTCTGTAAACAGAAATCCATGTGTCACTGTCAAGTAGCAGTTCAAGTCTTAGCATGAGTATGACACACAATTTGATGCAAATTTTTCAATGTTCTGACCATCTACCTTTGTCTGGCTTTCACAAGCATTTGTAAAACTCTACAAAATCCATTAAAGTACACTAGAAATGCTTCTCCTGTATCATAAACCAAGTGAATTCACAATGCTAGAGCATTTATTATGAAGCAATAATAATAAATCCCCTCCAGCTCCCTACAATCCTGTTTCTCTTTTTCCACACATGAGGAGCTTTTGCAGTTCAACCCCATCTGAGTATTGGTCTGTTCCCAAATGTGGATATGCTGGGTTCTGGGGTTTTTTAAGAAATGGGCTGCCACCTCTGTTATTCCCTTGGCCTAAGCATTGCAAAATAGATGAGCTGTGGGATGGGCTCTTCAGGCATGTGTGGATAGACAGGTGTTGCACAGCATCTAGAGAGAATCACACTTGCATGCACACCTGTCTCCATTGTCTCAGGGAGCTCTTTGGGCTTGGACTAGAGATACTTGGACTACCCTGGAATTTTGGAGGCATATTGACTTTTCTGGAGCCATTTTGTTTGAGTTCAGTTATGCCATGATCAAAGCCCTGCCCCTGGAGTCCCTGGAAAACTTACCTTGTATTTGACATGGATTCAACTCTTAAACCCTTGTACGTCAGTGAGCAGGGCAGCTATTGCTGTGAAAAATACAAATGTCATTATTAGAGCTAAGAGATGGAACATAAGCAAATGCTTTTGCTTCTTCAAGAGTCTTTAGATTGAAATTGCATTTGAAAATACTCATTGCTGACAAAACCAATGCAGATGGTGAAAATGCACTGAGGCATTCTCTGGAATCTTTACTATTATATTTGACTATCTTCTTCAACTGCAGTTTGGGTTTTCTTCCTACAAGCTCCCAGTTTTTGCATGGCTTGTTTATAGAAGTTGCCCATGGATGTTCAGGGCACCCATTTGCTTTTATCTCCCTCTTAGTGCTAAAAGAAGTAAAAGCAAATGATTGGTATAAATAATCTTTTGCCTTGACTTCAAAAGTGACCTAGAAACTGAACCAATAACAAGCTGCAAGCAACAGCTTTCAAAGGAGCTGTTTAACATCTGCTTGCTTATAGAAGTTAACCACATCACAAGCCAGCCCAGTCTCCCAAAGAAAATTAAATCATGCCCCTGGTCTGTTCTAAGCAGATGGGTACTGGGGATTTGCTTGCAGAGTGTCTTCCCTATAAAAGCTGAAATCCTTTCACCCCTGCAGGACTGCCACCACAGGGTTTCTGGTTTTCTTTTGCTGCCTGTTTTTGGAAGCAGTTGTCTGAGAAACAGAAGTGATTGCATGTGTTCACAGCTCCAGGAGGAGACGATTTACCTACCATTTTCTTCTCCCCCTCCTCACCCCAAACAAACAAATACCCTTCCTGCCAGCTATTCTGCCCTTGAGGAAGGCCTTTTCTTTCTCTTTTAACAAGTTGATTAAGTAAAACAAGTTTATTTGCTTTTTGAGCAGCCCAGGGGGGAATCTAAAACCTTCAGCAAACAGAGTTTGCTTTCTGTTGAAGCTTGTTGAAGCTGACTCAAATAACTGTCTCATCTTCATTTTCATTTGCCCAGAGTGGGAAAAGACCATAATAATTTCTATCTGAAAATTGCCTAGTGCAGTACAAGATGAAGTGACTAGTAGGTTTTATGGCTACAAAAAAACAAAAAACAAAAAAAAAAACCAAACCAAAACCAAAAAAAAGGCAAAAAGTGACAACATAATCCTCTGGTCTGCTTTCCTTCATATGGTATGTCACGGATGTTCAGTGAAGAAAGAGCTAAACCATTTCCTGAAGTTCACAGTTACACATTTTTGGGAAGATAAATGATCCTTGTGCTTCTGTGAGTGTCCAACACAGCTCCCTCAGTCTGCAGCTGCAGCAGGAGCTCTGAGGAGCTCAGAATTTATGGGCATAGCCCATTCCTGGATATGATACTGCCAGGTGAAATATTTTCCCTGGGCACTGCTCAGACTGCTCACATTATGGTTTGGGGTTTTTTTCATGGCTAAATGAGATCCTTTGATCTGCTGGCACATTCAACCAGCACCTTACTATCCTGCAAGTGCTAATTAATTGTCTATCAGTTACATTAATATGAAAAAACAAGCTGCTGTTGAGAGCTGCTTAGCTGCTAGTGTTTTGTGTTACACCCATGACCAAGTCTCTGTGGTGTTCACGTTGTACCTAAAGAGCTCTAATCTTGGTGGTTTCTTGAATTTTTCATATGCCTGTCTTGGAGATTGCATAACCTTCCTTCCATTAACTTATGGTAAATTTCTCAATATTTTTCTCTAAACCTTCATCTGATGGTTTGAATCACATGATGACATGTGTGACTTTTGTAACAAAGCCATTTCTGAGATGCACAACTGCCACTGGAGCCTGAAGACCTGTATCCTAAGGGCTCCAATACCAAAAAGCAACTGAAATGTCTGCCATGTATTTAAACTAAATTTTAAAATCCTCTAATCTTGAAGAAAATCCTCTGGTTTTGGCCATTAGAATGTGTGATTGGTTCAAACTAAGGATTTTGAGGAGGGGATTTACCAGGAAACCTACAGCAGCAGAACTGGGCAGCAGTAAGCAGGCAGAGGAGGGAATGTTTGAGGAGTGACAACTAATTTTGCACAGAAGACTATTGTCCAATGAAAAGTTCCATTAGAATGAGTATAATAAGCCTGTTTTAAAGCCTACATAAATCTAAAGGGTGTCCTATCAGAAAATATCAGCATTCTGGGATACTGTAGTGATCTGAATTTGGGTCACTGTATAACTTTTGGCATAATAAATTTGCCTCCATTTCATAACTTGAGTCTTCAAAATATACCCATGTTTTATGAAAACTTTGCCTGCACTTGCTAGAGAAGGTCTACACTGAGTTAGGTAACCGAGGTAACAGCAAGGTCCCTCTCTTAGGCAAGGCTCTGACAGCTGGACCCATGGAAGAGATATTTATGCAATGAGAAATTTATCTGCATTTTTCTGAGAGCAGACTTACCATTTGCAAGACAAATAGAATGTTAGAGACTCAGATATGACAAAAAGGTAGAAACTGCATTTCCAAAAAGAAAGAAAGAAACCTGGTACAACAGAGATCTACCTGCTACCTGGCACTGCCTGAGAAGGGCAACAGGCCATATGCATCTGCAGGCAATAGCTGGGGCAGGCAAGCCTTGAGGAAAAGATGAATGTTTTATTTTGAAGAGAAGGCAAAGGAATAAGACACTTCTGGGAGAGGCAGGAGCAGCAGTACCTAGAGCCACCACTTCCCTCTAGGTTTTGAAATGAGACTCAAATAGCCAAGTCATGCCCTGCCTGAACACTGCCATTCCTGTGTTACTGCAAGCCCTGGTGAAAGGTGCTCTTCAGCGCCCAGTCAGGAAGAGGAGGGAACTCAAGATTGTCTTCATTACTTCAAGTAGCAGAGAACAGCTGCATCGACCTAGAGCAGGGCTCTTAACATAATGCCTCTTAATGAAATTTGAAGGCATGTTTCCTTTCCTTTACAGGAAACTGTTTAAGCACATACACAGTACAATAATATTGTTAAAGGAGATTAGCTGAGATTAGAAAGTCTTTTAAAAAGGACATATTTGAATGACTTGTGCAATCTTTCTTCAGTCTCCCTGTGCATGTGCCTTCCCAAAGCTTTGCATTGCACAGTGTCCTGAGGCAAGCACAGAGGGCCCTGCCGTGGCACTGGCCAAGGGAGGTGTGCTCGAGTGGGTGACACCAGGCAGCTTTCACTTCTCACCCGTGCTGTGAGGCCAGCAATTAATGCACTCTGGTTACCTAGCACTTGTGGATTCTGCAATTACTTGACCTGCAAAACTGCCCAACTTTAACTAGAGAGAAATAGGCAGATTTTCTTATAAATTCAAATAGACTAGAACTAACATAGTTTGCAGGAATTTGTAGCATTAGTCATTAGACAACAAAGGTAATCTCTGTGTATTTTGTATAGCAAAGAAAGCTGTTGAAAAAAAACATGGATGCAAAATTATAAAAAATTAATTTACAAGAGCATTAAATAAAAATAAATGGACCAAAAAATAAAAATGAATAGGCCAAAAGTGAAGATACTTATTTCAAAATCACTCCATAGTTTCAAGTATTGTTGTAAATAATGACTTAAGGTTGAAAACAATCCCTAACTCCTCTTATTCTCTGTCTGCCTTTGCCAGAAGTAGAATGCCTAGCACAATTGCATTTCTCTCACGTTTTCACATGAGAGAAATCATCATCTACTGAGCTATATAAAGTGGCTTGAAACTCAGTTCAGGACCTGAATTCTCCTACCAGGTGTGTTAACAGGAAATTTTAGGCAACAAAGGCTGTCCCTTGTACTTCACTGAGTCCAGGTCTCTGGACATTAAATAAACCATGGGGTTGGCTGGACTGGAGACTGTCAGATAATTGCAGTTCTTTCTTGATATAATTGGGTTACCACCACAACCAGTAAAGCCCTTTCAGTTTAACTGAAATGTATGAAATGTGAATTTAAGATGAGGACTGCTTGTGGTCATTTCTGCAGTCTGTTTGCAAATTAAGCTAACATATGGTGCAAGTGATGTTGGCAGCCCGTTTACTCTCAGACAGAAAAGTTGTTACTCTCCTATTTCTTTGACAAACAATTGCGTCCTCCTGCTACGGCTGACTACGGACACATCTGTACACTATTCGTCAATTACCTGGTCTCTGGTCATTCATAAAACGCTGAGGAAATTTACAAGGGAGATGAGCCAGCAGCTATTAATAGTGTTTAGATCTCCTTTGCAAACTTTTGTTTTTGCCAATTCTGATGGACAAAGCCCGTAAGCAGTCTGTTACTATGTTGACGTTTAGCTTTTCCCGGTTTAGGACGAAATAAACCTTGCCGCCCGGAGCTGCCGCCCGGTGCCGACTCCGGCAGCCTCAACAGGCGGCCGCTCCCGCCTTGGGAGAGGGCAGCGGCACGGCCCGCCCGGCCCCGGCCCGGCCCGTCAGCAGCGCCGCCTTTGTCTCGCCGCCGAGACACCCGGCCCGGGCACCCCGTCCTGGCCCGGCGGAGCTCCGGAGGGAGGAGCGGCGGAACCTCGGGCAGGCCGCGCCGCGGGTCCCTCCCCGGCCCGCCCCGCTCGGCGCCGCACGGGGGCCGGGGGCGCCCCTGACTGACGGCCGGGGGCGGGCGGGCCGGGCTGGAGCGGGCCGGGGGAGCGGCGGCCGCTGCGGCGGGCGGGCGGCGCGATGCCGCAGCCCCGTCTCGGCGCAGGCGGCAGCTTTGTGTAGCCAATATGGCTGCGTGCGCCCGCCGATGAAAGGAGGTGCCTGGAGCTGAGCCCGTCTCCCCGCACCCCCTCCCGGCCGTGTGGCTGCGGCGAGCGGCGGAGAGAAGTTATCCCGACTGCCCCGCGGGGGTGCGGGGTGCCGGGAAGCGGCGGCGCTCCCCGCGGCTCCTGCTCCCGGCGGTCCCCTCCCGCGGACAGGCGACAGGAGGAGGAGGAGAAGTTGTTTCGCCGCCCGGGGGGGCGGAAAGGAGGCGAGCGGGGCGCCAGACGGAGGAGGAAGAGGAGCAGCAGCCCCTGACGGCGGCTCGCCCCTCGCCTGCTGGAAGAGGAGGAGGAAGAAGAAGAGGAAGCAAAGCCGCCCTCGGCCCAGGTCCTGTCCCGGCTCCGCTCCTCCTCTCCGGACGAAGTTTCGCCGGGGGCCGCTGCGGGGGCGCCGGGTGCCGGAGGAGGGCGGCCGGCGGCGCCCGCCCCGCCTCGGCCCGCGCCTCCCCGGGGGCGGCGGTGGCGGAGCGGCGGGGCCGGGGGCGGGCGAAGTTTGGCCGGCGGCGGCGGCGGCCCTGCAGCGGCCATGGAGCCCAAGCACAAGGAGCTGCTCGCCCAGTGCCGGCAGAGCCTGGCGCAGGCCATGACCGAGGTGGACAAGGTGGTGGAGCTGCTGGAGGCCGCCGGCGCCCTCGGCCCCCGCGACCTGCGCGACCTGGAGGCGGCGGGCGGCGGGAAGGCCGAGCTGCTCATCGCCCTGCTGCTGGGCAAGGAACGGGACCACTTCCAGGACCTGCGGGTGGCCCTGGAGAAGACGCAGCCCCACCTGCTCTCCATCCTCTACCTGAACGGCGTGGCGGGGACGCCGGCCGCGGCCGAGACGGGCGGTGAGTGGGGCCGGGGGCGCGGGGCGGGAGCGGGAGGAGGCGGCGGCTGCCCCCGCCCACCCCCGCCGGGGCAGCGCGGGCCCCTCGGGCCCCCCGCCCGAAGGTGGGAAGGGAGCGGGCGGGGGTCCTCCTTTTCCGGTGGAGAATAAAACTCTCCCGTGTTTGCTCTTGGGCTCTCGATGCTTGTTTTCTGCTTCCGACCCTTTCGCTTTCTGTCCTGGCGGGAGCGCTGGTACTGGTCCCCGAGAGGTGCCGCGGATGCTGCTCCTTGCCCTTTGGAGAGGCCAGGCTAGCCCGGTTCTTGCGGCTGGTGCCGTTCCCCTAAGTCGGCTGTCGGCTGGGGACTCGGGAAACCCGAACCCCGAGGGGCTTTTCTCCCCTAGCACCGACGCCGGTGCTGTTCCACAGCCGCTTCTCGGCCGGGCAGAGCCGAAACTCCCCCGTGCAGCCACTCTGCCGGAGCTGGCCGGCGGGCAGGGCTCCAGCAGATGTGCCTTGGAGTAAACCTTGTAACTCTTTCTCTGGACAGCCATGTGTTTGTTTGAGGCTATATTGTTGTAATTCTTCTTGGCGGTTATAACAAGGAAGAACATTGGTTATAACAGGTTAGAACATTGATTTAACTGCAAATCCAGACGAGAAGATTTTGGGTGTAAAACATCTCCTTAAGTAAGTTGGGCTTTGATCCCCAGGTCTTTCCCTGTTCTCCTCCCTCCAAAACAAGTCACAGCCTACTTTCATGTGTACAAACCAAAGCTTTAAAATTACAATAGTTGACAGTATATAAGGTCTTGCAAGTGCAGCTCTGTTTCTAAATGAAAAATTGGAGTAGATGGTAATTCTGTATTAAAGTGATGTGTAGGTATCTTTATCCAGCGTGACCGAGTTGACTGATTCAGAAATGTGGGGTCTTTCCACTGTTGTTACTGGGTTCAGGATTTACAGTGTCACTACCTATTTTACATAAAGAAATGCTTTCAAAGGGCTTCCTGGCTCTTACAAATTATACAATTTCTTCAAGAAAACAAAGCCCTTTAAGAGCTGCATGTGTCTGGAAAGTAGTCCTTGCATGTGTGGCTGCCCTGTGTACTCTGCCCTTGCTTGAATGATGCTGTGGATGGTAAGAGTTCTGTAAATGCCAATGCTTGGGGGTCTTAAGTTTTGCTTTATTTCAGTGTAGTGTAGTGTATGGCCTTTTCTAATGAATATATGGCAGGACCTCACAAGATGGGGGAGAAATGGACTGAACAATAGACCTCAATACTTGAAACATTATGTGGTCTGACATCAATGGGAGATGAGGGCACTCTCTGCCTTCCAGAATGGCACCCATGATGGCTTTGTATGGTTAGAGTAAAGCTCATTCTTGTCTTGTTGAGAAGATGAATTGATGGTACTGTGCTACCAGCACTCCCCAGGCTTAAAATCAAAGGTGTAAAATATGAAAAGCAGAAAAAAAATAAAGTGTATGTTGGACTCAGTAATAGTCTTAATTTTTAAAATGCAAGTTGGAATCGAAGAATGCCTCACAACACAGAGTTCTCCAGGGAAAAGTAGTTTGATTGTCAAAGTGAGCTATACCCTGTTTGACTGACTGTGTTCAGGAGGCTTAATCTCAGTTAAACTAACGTGTGTGGGGAAGAGTGTTTCCTAATGTGATGAGTTTTAAAATGTTATTGCTTTCATTTATCAGTGGTAATAAAAGCTAACTTTGAGAGTTTTCTTGTGATAAACATGTTTAAAAATTAGTTCACAGGAGATTGATGACAGCGAGCTTAATTACTAGTAGACCATAGAAAGGTAGTGGACCTGAGCCTTCAAATATTGGTGTATATATTCCAGCACCCCCCTGAAGAGGTGTTATGGCAATTAGTCATGAGACTGCTTCTGTGTCCACTGAAAATCTCTGGTAATTCCTGGTCTTTTTGTGAGTTTGTCCTGGACGTGTTTTACAAAGAGTTCATGTTTGAGGGTAACTGTGATAGAAAGGTTCTTGTTGAACATGTAATCAGTTTTATTCCAATATTTCCCTCTAGGAAGTTTGACCACCCCTCTGCTCTTCTTGTGACATATGGGAGTTCTACTCCTTTTCACTGGAGAGATTGTAGGTGGATGAGTCAAGTCACTTTTTGTTTTTTGGCAAGAAGTAAGATGTACATGTGGCAGTGAGAAGTGCTGGATTATGTATTTAAAATACCAAAGTGAAACAGTCCATGTCACGTAAAATGCCTTTATTCTTAAAAGTAAAAATATATATATCTCAAACATCCCTTCGATTAAACCTGTAGAGTTGAATAAGTTTGAGTTGAATAAGTTTTTTACATACATTAGTGTATGTAGAAATGATAGATTACAGTGGTAGATGTAATTTTATTATTGTTTAGAAGAGGAGGCTAATAAAATGCATATCACCTGAATGCTTGTTGGAGATGAAAACTATTTGTAATCAATAATGTCTTGTGGTGGTGCTTGCTAATTTCTTTTTTCCAGTATGCTGCTATTGTGAGAGAAGTGAGAAAGTAATTTAGCAACATAATTTTGTTCAAAGTTTCAGAAATCAGCTTACACACCACTCACTACAGTAGGATGAGTGTTTCTTCATCCATTTTGATGTAGGTAACATGTACCATTACTTTGTGTTTTCTTTCTTCTCAGTTTAAATATTGCCTCCTTTTGTTCTTTAAAGGTGATATGTGAACTCTGATGGGAACTCTGGTTGTTATTTATACCAGCAGTTCTTGTGACTGGCTGGACAATGTAGAGCTGACACTTTTATAAGTATTTATCTGTGCCACACAGAGGGAGGTAAACAGCTGGGCAGACTGCTCAAGGGAAATAACTGGGGTCCTGGTAGCTGCTGAAAGATTTTTTCACTCTTTCTCTACTTTACAAAGAGCTTTTTTATCTTTATAGAGTTTCCCCCTGTTCAGTCACCATTTAAAGAGATTTGTCTTCTATGGGGACTTCTAATTGCTGATTTTAAACCTTAAACTGTATAGTTTCTTCAATAAAATGCATGTTTTTAAAGTTTTCTCAATTTTGAAATAAAACATAGTATGCGAAACTAATGTTAGTTAAGAGTGCAAGATCAAACAGGAAATTACCTTCTGTAAAGCAGAAGCTAAAACCAAGTGGGATTTTCTGTTTCATTTAATCATGTTTGGAGACTTTAGTTCTTCCTTAAGTAAAACCTTTGATTACTACATTGTACTTCTTTGTAAACATTTGAGAGAAATTGACTCTACACACGTGAGAATGGTTGCTTGGCTGTTTTGAAATCTCCTAGTGTTTTGCACGTGGATGAATTCTTTAAGTAGTGTGCTATGTTTTTTGTTTATTTACTTGGGGGTTAACTTATAGATTACCATTAAATACTTCATTTGGCAAATGGCCTCCATCATGCATCTGGGAAATCCTCATCCTGATAGAAGTACACATCCTTTATAATATGAAAATATTTCTGAGCATTCAGTTGTCTCTTAGATATCTTGGTTACCAGAAAATGTTTCTTTCTTACTGTTGCTTTATGTGAATTTTATGTCATATAAAGAGTCCATGACAATAATGCAATGGGAGATACTTTATTGTGACAAGTGCTATGAAAATATATTTTCATGTGTAATTGAAAGACCAGAATGGAAATCTGAGGAACCTATGTAAGTCTTCAAATTGCTTCAGATAACATAGAGCTTTCCACTTACATTTTTGTGGTACCACAAAGATGGGAAAAGGCAGGTTTGGTTGTTGAGCTTGGCATTTGTTTCCAAGATGAACACGTGGGGCTACAGAGATGCACTTTATCTTGAAGCAGAGTCAATTGCTGAACTCAAAAGCTTCATTATGGCTTGCACAGTTAATAAAATTCTAGGTTCAGAGTTTTCTTTCCTATTAGCAGTTGGTCTTCTGTATTCCTCCAGCTGCAGACTGACTGTGTTAGGCTTTAAAGGTGTTTTCTTAAACAGTTTCAAGATGAGAATTTAAGTTTTAGAACTCAAAATTGATTGCATATTTAAAAATATCTTTAAAGGGGCAGAAAAGAAAGAAGATGGTTGTAGATTGACTTTGAAAATTTTTCTTCTCTTGTTTATTAACTTATTTTTTTCTAATTGTGTTTGGTCAGACATAAAATGTTAATTCCCAGTCAGAAAGTAAATGTGGACATGTTTAAGAGTAGGGAAAAAAGGAGGGATTATCTCAACTTCCTCTGTCTGCTTTGTATATGAAAAAATAAACCAAGTTGTTTTGGACAATATGGGATTTGAAAACACAAAGTTTTAGATATTTCAAAGCCTTTCAGCATATTTAAAACCAAACACAAAAGGCAAGCTCTGTAAGTATAAATTTAGGAGATAGGCAGCTGGGACCCACTTCTCTGACAGCATTGCAGGAGACCCACAGGAAATGCAGTAATTCCAGGGTTGATCTTGAAGAGCTGGAATCATGGCTGCTTGGACCTGGTGCTGGGACATCCACATTTTGTTTCTTCTTTCCCATCTCTCACAAAGTCTTGTCTGATCCCCTCAAAGCATTGGCTGGTGACTGGCTAAAGGAGCAGGATTGAGAATTTGTGCTAGCGAGGAGCTGAGAGACTCTGGAGGAAGGGTGTGAGATGGGGAGGCAGGATGTGTTCTCCATGCAGGCACACAGTTTGTGGTGATTGGGGTGGGGCTGGGCTGAGCCTCATCCCCAGTGGGCACAGCTGTGAGAGGCAGGTGAGCAGCATTGACAGCAGTGAGCCACGGGGGCTGACCAACCACCAGAGGGAACAGAGGGCACACAGGTGTAGAGATGCAGGGTGAGGAATATAAAAGGTTGGGCTGAAAAACAAGAAGGGTAGAAGCTTAAAGCCTTCTGAAGTGGTATGGTCTTGTTCTGTATGGGGATGCTTAAAGCTTTCTGGTACTGTGTGGTGACACTGTGTATTGAGGCTGACTCAACTGTTGACACTCCTGTAGGAGCAAGGTGGAAGAAAGGGGAGCAGACACCCTTCTCCAGGAGATGAGAATTAGTGCTGTAAGTGTGCGTTCCCGGAGAGAGGGGAGAATGAGGAGAAATTGTAAAAACATGATTTACTGACTCAAGGACTGAACTGACAATTTTTTAATTAAGTACAATTTATACTCCCTTCTGTCACTGAAAATTGAAGAGTGGGAGAAGTAGAGCAGTGTGTTTGGGTTTTTCCAGACCTGTTATTAGTTCCCAGGGTAGCTACGCAAGTCGTGTTGCAGGATTTCTTAAATCGTGTTGATGAAAAAGCAGGCAGCGTTCAGAAGTCACCTTTGGAGCAGTGCAGCTCCTCAGCAGCACTGAGCAGCAATTAACCTTGATAAAACACCTGGCAGTAGTTTAGCAGTACCTGTGTCTTTTGGTGATCTCAGATTTTTGGTATCTCATGGAATTGCCAGGCTGAAGAAATGCAGGGAGATTCTGGCAAGTGTCCGGATGGGTATTCCCAATGAAATGTCTAATAGTGGTAAGTTCATGGAAGTAGGCTCTCAATTCCAAAGAAGGAAATGCATCTTGTAGTAGTTCATAAATCCCAAGGGTGGTAGTTCTCAATTACATTTTTGCTGTGCTCAGGGAGGGAGTGGAAAGAAAGCTGCCCACAGTAAACTCCCAGGGACATTGTTTTCGTCAGAGTAAAGGGAATAATAACCATTTTTGTGGTGCTGGTGCGTCCAGCTATCAAGTTGCTTTGGACACACACAGGACTTGGTGTCTTAAAAAATTAGGCATGATCATTAAGGAAAGCCAACAGCTTTCTGTAACTTGCTTCTTACTTTTTAAAGCTTAAAGATTGCCTGTTTCAGAGGTTTCACATCTTTAGCTTGTTTTAACTACCGCTCTCAGTCTCATTGTTCTCTTGCAGCTGTAACCAATCCTAGTTTGTCAGATTTTTTTGGACCCCTTGTCTAGCTAGTGAAAATCAATCCACCACACAGATACTGACTTTGGGCTTTCCAGTTCTCTCAGCAGTCTCTAATATGAGCTAAGTATTTTTTTTTCTCCCATTTGCTGCTTGCTGTTGCCACTTTCTGGTTTTTTACTTTCATTTCTTTATTTTTGCTTCTTATTTTTCCTTGCTCCTATCAATTGTTACTTTAATTATTATTTTATAGCATTAAAATTCCTTATTCAGAATTCCAGTCATTAGAAAGATATGTTGATAAACTGCTTGTAAGGATTCCTTACTCTGTAAAACCCCAAGGACAGAGCTGGTCAGTCCTATCATGGTTTTGGCTGGGGTTAAACCATGATAAGCCACCAGCACATATTGGTTGTTAGTGTGAAGCAGTTAGTTCCTGTTGTGTGTTCTTTTCATAAGAAGAATTGAGAAATGCTGTATGTATAGTAATGCTAAAACGTTTCTTTATGTAAGCTGTTCATAGTGTTGATGGAGACAGAAAAACATGTTCTTAGTGGATGTAACTTTTTGTGAAAAGAGCGGTAGTCACGTAGGTGAGACATCTAGGTTATGGAGCTATATTGAGTAGTTCATGGTAAAACATTGTTTGTGACCTTCAAGATGAAAGTTGTTGGTTGCTTTTTTGGGAACAGTGGCAATTTAGAACTGAATCATTCTGATGGAGGAGCTGGCAAGTTTGCAGTGGCTGAGCTTTGGCTTGAGGCCAGTAATGCTTTTCTAGTAGAAGCAGACAAGAAGAAGGTGCTGTCCTCTGAAGAGACCGGTGTTGTTAGTCTGTCTCAAATGTTGGAGCCTGGCTCTTCCAAAAGAGCCATTTTTTTTGAGTTCTCAGTGATACTCTGGTATATCAATTCTTGTCAATGAGAGACAGAATTACTAAAATATTGAACGAGGTCCATAGTGGTGTTACTTAGAAACTAATTCAAAAAAGCCAGTGCACAGTGTGACGTGCAATATATGCCCGTCACAGGTTGTGGTGTACTAGCAGGTATGTTGATGCTGATGGGGTAGTACCAGCATCCACTCCTCTTGTAGCTAACAATAAGGTTAACTCTGGGAACTCCTGCTGCCAGCTGTTGTGCAAGAGTGTGATCTCCATGGGACACCCTTTCCAGGCTTCAGGAGCTGGTGATAGCAAGAACTGATGGCCCTGGAAGTTGATGGAAGTACTTGGCCACTTGGGGTGAACACTGAATGACATTTTTCTAGACAGTTACTGGGTGTACAGAATAACATCCTACAACTGGAAAGCCCTTCTTACCCAAACTGGTGTCAGAGGAAGTTAAAGGCAGCCTGTTTCAAATATATAACACCACTTTCTTCCTCACAGCTTTCAAAACCTCTAATTTCACAGTTCATGGGTTGAGCTGCTCAGCAGTTTGCTTGTTCACAGCATTAATATGTTTGTTCTGGTGAGCTGGTCTTTGTATTTTTGAAAATCATAAATTTTTTTCTAGCTGGCTGATGAAGGCATTGTATTTTAAATAGCCTGTATCATCCTGATTAAGATTTGCTGACCTGCAGCTGGAGAGAAGAAGCGAGAATGTAAAACCATTAAGTGTTTCAACTGGAGAGTTGAGGGGTTGGATTTTTGGAGACTTTTTATGTAGTTGACAATTTATTATGTATCAGATATGAACCAAAAAATTTCTTCCCCACCTTCAAACCCTCAAAGCCCATGTTCTTTAAACTAATTTCAAAATCAGTTTTCCTAAAAAAATGTCCTTTTGCTCTAGCTTTTTATTCTACCTGCACATAATTGCTGTTTCACAAACATGTTTATTATTCATGTACTTACCTTCCAGCATGTGAGTAATCCCCATTTATATGTATCAGGTTGGCCATGTGCAAATGTTGGCGGAATCCAGGCCTTGCATGCTGAGCTTTCTGGGTTGAACAATGTCATCAGTAAAGTACCTCTTGTACCTTAGAAAGTGAGGCTGATGGTTGTTTGCTGCTCCGTAGTGCTCAAAATGGAGTTTGTGTGGGAAGAGATAGCTGGGGTGTAGGTAGGAAGGTATTTTCCTTGAGGATGGATGTAAAATCTAGTGGGAATTGTGAACTCACTTTTGGTGTAAGTGAACTGTGTTCTTATGATGTTGGTGCACCAAAATCCCCTTTCAACTCTGTTCTCTTTTTCTGAGACTGACCAACTGACAAGTATAAGTATGGTTTTCTGTAGAAGAATCAGAAATTGTGGGTTGGGGAAATAAAGCTGGTGTAGACAATTACCAATCTGTCTGAATTGTTACATAGGTGTTCATGGGGGTTTTTAATAAGCACAAAACTATATTTATTATCTTTATTGTTTGTTTTTCTTGTTTGTATTTGGTTTTCTTGTGGCTAGCTTTCCTCTGTTGCATGCTTTTGTGGAAAAATCATTGTAGGGGGAATTTTAAGACTTGGGTAACCATGTGATCTAGCTCTTTTTGGAGCACTTATATAATGTGAGTTTGCCTTCCAGAGTTATGATCCTCTTGCAGAAAGAGGGGTTGATTGAGTTGTTGGGAGTTCTTCAACTAGAAAGTGACACAAGATTGACAGATGTTGTTTTAATAACTTCTTTCAGGGAATCTTGATACTTAATTTTAAAGTTCTCTTAAACACTTCATGCATAATCTTGTGATTGCAGTGATTTTTAAGAAGGTCTCATTCGCATTTAGGTCACGATGATGTGTTCTCCAGGTGGTGAGCAAGTGTGTGTGTTTAATGGTGGTGAAATCAGGTTATCTAAAGGTTTTATTTGGGGCTAAATACATCAGCACAACAAAAATACCCAGTTATTAACTTCACTTCTCAATATTTAAAGTAGTCATGAATTTCCAGTCTGGTTTTTCTTTTCTGAACACTTTGATGAGAAAGAGCAATGTTATTTGAGAGCTTGCTTAAGCTTTAATTGAATGTAGGATGTGTTTTTACTCTTTCAGTTTAAAGGCCATTTGACTTAAGTAGGTGTGGTTAAAAAGAATATAAAATGCTAAAGCCTTAAAGAAAAACAAAACAAACAAAAAACTCCCCACCAAACAACAAGTCATAACAGTAGGCTTCCCTTTGTAATTGATTAACTGGTTTGTTATTGTCATCAGCT
Organism: Melozone crissalis; assembly: GCF_028551555.1. Lineage (NCBI taxonomy): Eukaryota > Metazoa > Chordata > Aves > Passeriformes > Passerellidae > Melozone > Melozone crissalis. The sequence continues at coordinate 23,304,147 of NW_026535797.1, read as the reverse complement.
GTTCCATCATGTGCTTCTGATGTAAGACTGGACTCTGAACAAACTCTGTAGGTGTACCTGAATTTTAGTAATACTGAAAGCACAAAAAGCACTACTAAACTCTCTCAAGATCACAAAAGAGGTAGTCTCAAGAGGGCATTCACTTTCAGTTCTATTATTTTCACCCTGAGGTATTGGTATTTTTCTCTTCTTTTAATAAAGGGTATTCTGAAAATCTGACTTGTTCAATCTTTTTTCTGCTTTCTGTGGCAATCAACCATAGGCTGCTCAGGCTGCCTGTTTTCCTCTCTCTATTTAGGTATTCTCCCACAGCTTTCCTTTGCTGTGCACAAGCAATCTTTGCTTTTCTGATGGGGAAATTTAAAGTTTTGAGGCTTCTAGTTACCTTTAGGGCATATTGGGAAAGGACACTTTCTGTAAGATGCATTGACTACTTTTGGTTAAGGGTCTGATTAGTTTGCCTCAAGGCTTTAACCCTGCTTCCCTCCCTGTTGAATAACCCAAGGCTGACTTAATATAGACTGAAGACATGAACTTTGAGAGACATGTAGTGAGATATTTTTCTGAACTGCTGCCCTTGAACATGTGTAGGCCAGCACTTTAAAGTATGCTGTATTTCAGATATATTCATTTGTTATCCTGGTTCATGAACCTTTCCTATTTTCCTGGCACCTTTGAGGTAATCAGGAGTATTTCGGGGCTGCATGCTGCAAGTGTCAGAGCAGTGTTTTGGCTGAAAAGAACGATCCTTGATAACACAGAGTCCTAGTTTCAGATCCTAGGGTCAGAGGTATTTTCTGCCTCAGAATTTTAGGACTTGGTAGGGTATCAGGAGCATGGGTATTAATATGAAAATCAGTAAAAACATACAAGAAAAACTTGTCTGTCAAGGCTGGTGGCAATCCTGCTCTGTACAACAATGTTTGGCTGAAACCTGTGTGTGGTGTGTGCTGGACTGGAAGGAAACACAGTGTAAATGCTGAGCTGTTTTTCTGTCCCTGGCTGAGCTGATCTTCAGTGATATGCTGTGCATACATGACTTGCATAAAATTACATTTGTCAGGGAGTACCTCATTATATTGTCTAGAATATCAAATCTCAATTTAATTTTAGAGCCAACTATAGCAAATTTCTCCAGTGCTGCAAGATGCCAAGTTGTTAGTGTGGTTTTGATTCTGAGCTTGTCTTTTGGGGCCCATGATTTCTTCCATACCAGTGATAAGCAGAAGGTAAAGGCAGACTGGAGCTGGAAGGATTGTAGTGACTATTGCTTGGCTGCAGTAATGAGCATTTTGTTGCACTGTGTTCTCTTGTTAGGAATTTCAGGGTGCTACTCTGAAAAGTTCTTTTTCTTCTGCAGCTCTGCATTGCAACAATACAGTGTGGAGTTGATTTGTTTTGCCCTGTATCTGTTTAGCTTTCTCGTGGGCACATGAGCCAGATCCTTTCTGAGGGTTGTAGGTGCTGATGGAGGAAATCCACATTATAAGTTCTAAGCATTCATCTCATCAATTGCATTATATGGGTACATTTGTGTATGGAAATTTTTAGTACATGCTTTTTTAGTGAGAAATACTTTAAAAAAACATATGTATTGAAAGTAGATAATATTTTTAAAGACTAATTTTCCCCTATCAAAATATTTTGACTTGTTCCTACAATGCACCCCTAAATTAAGCTTTGCTGAAGTGTGGTTGCATGCATTTTTGTTACCGTGCAAGACACAAATGCACAAAAATAGCTAAAGCCATTTTATTGCACATTGTAGTGAAATAATAGCTTTTGAGAGATAATAAATATTCAGAATAATTCCCATGTCTTCTGACAGGAAGAGGAGGTGAATTTGGATCACTGAGGCTGTAGGATTTCTGACCTTATGGAATAGATCATGAAGCCTTGGCCTTGATTTAATTCTAAGTAGTGCCTAATGTAGATAGTGTCTGCATTTTGTATGACCTGTTTCAGAAAATAACCAAAAGCGTGCTTCATTTGCTTGATTTCAACAGAACATTGTTAGCTTATGGAGTGGAATCTCATTTGGCTGGCTAATCTCTGTTCTCGATTTTCTGCTGTCCTCATGTGTTTTTCAGTTCACATGTGGTGTGTTGTGAAGACAGGCTTCTCAGCTTTCCCACTGAGTACTCAGTGTCTGTTCATGGTGGTTGTGGTAGAGGACCTGTTCTCTCCGTTACCCATGTGCTTTGTGGAAGATAAACATGAGAAAGAGCCTAATAGGAGAAATAACTCTTAAGAGAGATCCTTATGATAAGCACAGCTTCTTCAGTGAGACTCAAAAGTTATAATTACCTAAAACACGAATTTCTGATGTTCATGTTACAAACTTATTTTGGTTAATGCAGTTTTTCTGAACATTTATAAATAAAGCTAATACATGAGGTGACATGTTGGAAAGGGGAAACAAATTGTCTGTGTCTGATGATTGGATTGCAGGGTACACCAGGGGCTAGGCATTTCCTGAAAGGTTTTTGAAAGTCCTTGAAGAAACAAAATTTCTCTTGAGTTCTCTTATTCAAGTACAGAAGTGAATTATGGAAGGTAGCCTTTCTCTGCTCCAACAGTTTTTTCTTGTTGTGTGGGTGTTTTAATAAGTGCATCTTAAATATGTATATCTGCAGCATTCTGAATGTAAAATCTGGATTTGCCAAAGTGTTTATTCCTATCAGAGATCTTGCTGAACTTTCAGGGGTTTTTTCCTTCTTTTTTAAACGCATCAAAGAAAATGCTTTGTGGTGCTTTTCTTGTCTTAATTTTATATCAGCCTCAAGAAATTTAGAGACTTCTGTCTAAACAGGAATTACCCAAAGGCTAGTTTGCAGTAAGCATAGGCTAGTTATCATAATGAAAACAATGAAATGTATATAGTTCCCCCTGTAATTTTTTTTCAGATCAAGATTAGGATTTAAATAAAGTAACATGGGGTCTTAGACAGTTTCATTCTGTACACACTACAAAATATAGTGTGTATCTTCATTTTTGTCTGGAAGTGGCATCATGGGGAAATGATGCCATTCTCAGTATTCCAAGCAGGTCTAGGACTGTGTTCATTAAGAGCTTCATTAAGAGTGAACCTGCTGATGCTTAAGTTAAAAATGCTCATTTCATCTCATCATAAAAAACAATTTCAACTTCAAATAATGCTCTTTAAAAATGGCACTTCAGAGAGAAGCTTTTTTTGCCAGCTGCCCTCTGATGGTTTTTTTCAGCCATTTTCTGGATGTCTGAGCTGAACATTCAGCATTACTGGTGGTAATTGCTCTGCATTAATTTCCTAGTGCAAAAGTAAAGAAGGAACATCATGTAGGTAAGTGTGAGAATGTTGGTCATGGAAGGATCATCTCTGAAGGACTTCTCTGCTGTGGAGAAGAGGGAAAGGATGTGTATTCAGAGCATGATGAGAATAATGTGTTGTAAATGAAGCATGAGGCAACTGATCACAAGGACTGCTTTAATGATAAAAATCAGGTGGAGTTCTCTAAGAGCAAAAAAATATATAGTGGGAAATTATGTGTGCTTGCTTAAGCTCTGAATTTGTTGGCAGACCTAAGTGACCTTTGATGGGCTCAGGCTGGGGTGGCATTTAAGTGTTTTCAACTTGCCTTGCAAATCAGGTGTTTTGTGAGCTTGGGGTCAGAGGAGAGCACACCAGCCAGCCTGGGCTCAGGGTCTCTCAGCTTTGTGGCAGGAGTGGAGTGATCATGATCTTTCTCGGGATTCAGGGCTGACATGTGTAGAAGGTGGCTGAGAGAAGTGAGAGCACCTCAGCCACCTCTGCTGTGGTGGCTGTGAGCTTTTCCTGGGTGCTTTGTTATGAAGTCAGTTAAAATAGCTGAGATTGTCCTCACTTAAGGTTAGAGTTTGCACAAAGAATTCCTTGCCACACATAATAAATGTTTAAAAGCTTTTTGCTCACTGCTGCTGTTATAGTTGCCACTCTAGTGAAGTACATCTGGTTTTGACGTATCATTTTGAACATAAAGGTCAGGATATTTGTTGCCCAGGTCCTTGGCATGGTCAGATACTCAGTGATCCATAATTAGAAATGTGCATGAATACCCTTAATTCTTCTGTTCTTAAATGTGTCACTTCATGACCCTAGAGTTAAGAGTTGGAGTCTGAACGTTTTACCATTACATCCGTCTATTTTGTAATTCCGTTCTCAATTCCTGTGTAAAACTCCTCAAGAAAGCCCTTTGCAGTGCATGGGAGGTGTAGCTGATTTCCCCAGCTTGGATGGGATAACTGGTAAAATGGTTAATGCAAATTTAATCTTTGCTGCTGCCTTCAGATAAACAAATGGTTCATGTATTAAGGTGGGATGTGAATTTTCTGCATTATGCGAGGATGAAGTATTCTTTTTTTTGCTATGCTTAAGCGCTACTTGCATATCTTAAATGGAAACTTAGTAACATTGTGCAATATCACTACTGTTTTCAGACTTTAAGCAGAAACTGTTTGTAGGTTTGTGATTAGTGGAAAATGCCCAACTGTATGTTTTAGGCCTTGCTATTGGATATTCCTCTTCAATACTCTTGGTATAAGAAACTATAGAATGATAGTTGAGTTCTAGTTGCTATACCATGTTTAGATGTAGGATTACAAAATTCATGTGAAAAGTTGATTCTTAGATGATTGTTAAATGGATCATGATATTGCTGGCTCTTATCTCAAAAGTGACAAGAATTGTGAATTTCCATGAATGCATGGCTTTAGTGACAATGATGGAAACCTCTCCACAAGCCTTCAACTCATTATTTGGAGGAAATCAAGATGTGCATCCAGGCACCATGGTGGAGCAGAGCATGCATCACAAAACCAGAAATGATGTGCCAAGGTCCAACTTCAACCTTTTTTTTTTTTTTTTTTTTTTAGAATTTAGGTTCAAAATCATGTATTTTATGCAGTTAATCTCACTTTAGAGATTCAGAATGGTGGTAAAAAAGAGTTTTACAATTGGAGAGGTTTGAAGCAGAGAAGGGAGGAATTGATCCTGAAAGGTAGAAATGAAGCTGGGAGTGCAATACCTTCTCCAGTGCTCTGTGAGACGTGCAGCCTGCAGAAATGAGAGTGCAGCTGTAATTTTTTTCAAAGTTAGTGCCTTAAAGTATATGATGCAAGCCTAAGCTAATATAAAAGTGCTGTGAGTATATCACAGTAGCTGTGTCTTCCTGGCATATTTTGATAAAAGTAGCCTACCAAATACAAAGTAGAAATACAGGAAAGCCTGTAACCTCTCCCAGTGGCTTACTGCTGATGGACTTTGTAATTACATCTGTCTATCTCCATCTGCACCCTGCTTGTCTAGAGGCTGGATTTAAGGTTAATTGTATGATGGAGGATCCTGGCTTAAAGCTATATCTTAATTAGAATTCACAATCCTCTTTACATAAAAATATCTGAAAACTCTTTTAAAAAAACACTGATTATAGGGCAAATGAAAAGATTTTGATATTTCTTTTTTCCTAATTTGTGAATAGCTTAAGTATATATAAATATATTCCTATGCCATCTGGTTTATTTCTCTCTTCATCTTACTCTTGGCTTCTGTCATCTTGCTTATTGCTCTTTGGCTTTTTAATTAAAGGAAATTTAATTTAATTTTTAATTAAAAAAGCAGTAGAAATAACTTTTGTGATCACAGTAACATTTCAAAGGTTATTGAATGCTATGAAAAACAGTGCTGTTCTATGTTTTGAGGTTTACTGCTATTGAACATAGCTCTGACATGAACATACCAAATCCCTTTGACTTGGGTGTATAATATTCTAATTAGTGTAATTAATCAAATTTTATTCTGTAAAATAGAGTGTTTTTCAGAAATATATGGTTCAGTTCTTGAACTACCATACAGGGATTGCACTATCCTTGGTAAGATTGTTACATTTAACTCTTATGTTCCGATGGTGTCCTGACTGAAATAGATCTGTTCCTAAAAGTTGTGGTTTGGAAGTATTTAATTAATTGTATAGGAATTAACGATTACAACATTCTGAGAGCTCTCGGGATGCAATTTGGTGAAAACAGAGAAAATTCTGTCTGTTCAATGAGTTGTGTAAGAGAAAAAGCAGGAAAATACATGCTTATGTTTCATTTTGATTAATTTCATGTCAAGTGCTACAATGTAACTTTGGTGTTGGATATTTTTGTTTGTTCTGTTTGCTTCATTTTTTTCAACTTGTAAAATCAGTTGTTTGGTCCTTAGAGATTTTTCTTCAGCTGAAGTGAGTTTCTATAAATTAATCTTTTAGGTCTTAAAAAAAAAAAAAAAAGGAGGGGGAAGAAAAAAAAGGAGGGAGTTCTAAAGATGTTCCTTAAACAGCATCACTTGAAAAATTCAGTTTAACGAGGTGCATAAGCATATGCTCCTCTTTAGCAAGAGAACGCTTTGTCTCTTGGGTTGTATTCAGATATTGCTGCTTGCATGAGTTAAGATGATTAAGTATGACCCTAATGTTGTTAAACCAGTGCCTGAGTTCCTGATATGATAATTTGCAAACAAAATTTGCTTTCTCATAGTGTCAGTTGCATTCCAGTTTGGCAGCATTTGGAAGTTAAATGCCCTGGCTTGGTGATTCCTTGCTGCTGTTGGATATCATCTTAAATGGGAAAGGAGATGCTGGACTGAAGCAAAAGCATAAAGATATTTTTTCAAACCTCAGGATTTCACTGCTTTTATTTAACACTTTTTGTTAAGCACCTGAATCATGGGATAATAATTTTTAAGATCGTTTAAAAATTGAGAAAATGAAGTCGATTTTTAACCCAAACATAATGTATTTTGAAAATACAAAAATATGCAGATTTGTGTACTGATTGTTGTCACTGTGAATCCCAAGTACAGGATTGCATGAAGGTTTGCCACAAGGCTGTGTAACTGTTCAGAGTACCTGACTCAAACTCATCTCTGATTAGCAAGTGATCTTTTTTAGCCATACTGCTGGAGCCATACTAAGAGTGAAGAAGGAAAGCATCTGTTCTTATATTTTTATTACTGCATCATCTAGGAACTTTTCGACTTTATGTGACGTTTCATGATTAAATTACTGGCATGGTATAGATATGTTGTGATTTTTGCCACAATTTTTTCTTGTTTCAAGTCTGTCTTTATTAGTTTGGCATGCATGTTTGGAACTGGTGGTTAAATGAGGAGAGTTGTGTTTGGGGGAGCAGCAGAACTGAGAGGAGAAATAGTCCTGTGACAGCACCTTGGGATGGAGGTGGTGAGAAGGGCAGCGCAGTGTGGTGGGATAGATGGTGTTAATGCTGGTGGTGTCCTCTGCAGAGAACAAACCATGCCTGCGTTTCTTTGTGAGGAAGTATCTCTTGAGTTTATGTTTGTGCCATGTGTACAGAACTGACAAGCCTCTGTTTGTGCTGGAGTGTTGTGCCTTATTGCTGTGCCTGAGTGTGTGGCGATGGGGTGTGATTGTTGTCCTTGCTAATTGCTCTGCAGCTGTTCCCTCCTTCCCTCATCAGTGCCTTGGCTAACTTGGTTACATGGTTCTTTAAGAGGAGGTAACGCAGTATCTTTGCAAACCAAAATTGTTATACATATGTTTAAGGTACTTAGCTCATCTCAGGATTTGCACTTTAATTTTGCAGTAAACTTTATGCAGAAAGAAAAATCAAGCGGCGTTGCAGTCCCTTGCCTAGATCTGGGGTCAGCCCGAAGGCTGGTTGCGCAAAGCCAGTAATACTGCTTTATAAAGGGGTTGTACCGCGGCGCTAAAATTCATCCGTGAGTGACCTCTTGGAACTCTGTAACTCTACACCCACACATCCTAATTGTCTGCTTAGGTCGCAGCCAGCCTTTGATGTGCCACAGAGCGCGGTAGGGTACTGGGCCAACTGGTTCAGCCGCCGCCTGCCGCTGCCGCGGAACAAGAGCCCTTTGTTGTGCGCGGGGACCGAGCCGCGGCGGCCCTGCCACGGCCGGCACCGGGGCCGGGCCGTGTTTGCGGGGTGCTCTGCTGGGCTGTGGCCGGGAAGGTGTCTGCTCCGTGCCCTGTGCGCGGCTGTAGCGCCTGAAATGTGGCTGTAGGTTCTGGGGGACTTAGCCGACTTCCCAGTTCGTGCTATTGCAGGAAATCTGCTTATGTTTCAGTTTATACCAGTGGGGTTTCTTGTAAAAGCTTACTAGAAAGTGGTTTGGGTTTCTTTGGTTAGTTACTTGGGGTGGGGTTTTTGTTGTTTTTGTTGTTGTTGTTGGTTTGGTTTTTTTTTCCTGCTGCTTCTCTTCAGCCGCTCTTGGGCAAAGGCTTCTACTCATTTACAGTTAAAACTAATGCTGGAATGTCTTCTCCAGACCTATGCTGACAAATGTTCTGTTATCAAGAATAAAATTTTAAACAGAAAAATGGTGATACATGCACACTGTCTCATGATTCCAAGTGTTTGGAAAACCAAAAATCTGAGTGATTACAGAGACGTTGCTTTAAAAGAATCTTGCCATGCCAGGATGCCCATGAAGTATTTTGAACCTGTATCTAAACTGATTGGCATGCAGACATGAATTCGTGTTTTATCTATCCAGATACTGCTCTTAGGATTGTTAGTGCTGATTTTATAGCTTCTTGCCACTTTAATATAAATTCATTCTGAAGCTTGACTTGCAGTGTTCCAGTAATTCTTGGTTGTTGGGCATACAGAACTGTAATTTCTTTAGGCCCCCACACCACAGCATTAACTTATATTTTTAAATCACAGAGACTGAGCTCAATTGTTTGATCATAGTTATAGTATATATGTTGGTACATATGCAGTGCTTGGCAAAAGTAACATGCTTGCTTGTAGTAATGCTTCCTGTGTGCTTTTTACCTAGTTTCTTATTCCAACTTTTTGTTTTCCAGCTTGCATTAACTTAAGCTTAAGGCTTATTTCATGTTATGGGCTTGCTTGCTGATCTCATTCATCCCGAAAGCAATGTTGAAGAGGGCAACAAATACAATTATAGCTATAACATAGTAGAAATAAGGAAAATGAAATGTTATGCAGGCAGCACCTGAAACCAGGTGATAATGACTATGGTTATTAAGCAGACTTGACTGTCTTTAATCAGAGACCTGTTTGTGGAACACGGACTTGATGAGGAAGACAATAACAACGTGATAATGACAAAGCTTAGCCGGGTTGGGAGGATTTAGGAGCAGCATATATGAGATACTGTCTGTACAATCAACCTGTAATCTTTGGAGTTGAGAAGGAAGATGAGTTGGAAGAGAGCAGAAGCAGAAATGCATTACTGTAAAGCTTCACTGAAAGGTATGGGAAAGTTGAGTGGTTGCATTGGTGTTGAGAATCTTTATGGGCTCTTTGTTAGTATTCCTCTGGCTTTCTGCTTGGTTTTGGAAAGGAAATGGTTGAAGGTTGTGAAAAATTTAGAGTAATGTTTCTTTTTTCCTTTTATAATTCCTTTATGTTACTCTTCTCCTTTTCTGAAGGATTTGATTTTTCATAGCATTTATCTGTGGTTAGATGAACAGTGAATACATTTATTTCAGCCATTCTTTTGAGTAAGTTGGCTGTAAAATACAGCTAATTGCTGTTTACAAGCAGAAACTAATGGAAATAAATTGCCAAAATTCCTTTAAAGAAGGAAAAATATTTTGACTGAGAAATCCAAATCGAATATTCAATACATCTTTTGCTTTATAAGGTTCATATTAAGAATTGTGCAGCATGAAGAAGTGAAACATTCTGTGGCCAAAATCAGAGTTTTTTAGTGGTTTGGTTGTGGTAGTCTCAAAACCTACTTCCCTCTTTCAGTGTTCAGCAGCATGGGAGGTTCTTCAGCTCAAGTCCCCACAACCTCGACTTCCTGTGTTTGTGGGGAGACTGATTAAAAGCAAAATGTGGGAGAAAACAATTATTTTTTTTCCTTCCAAGACAAGTGTGTGTCTTTGTTGTGTCCCTCCCGACCCAGGATGGATGTTCCATAGCCATGTATGTGCTGTGAAGTAATTTCTCCTTGAACCACATTGCCTTCTTAGTTTTGTATAGAACCTGGAGCAGTTGGGTAGCTTTTCAGGTCCTATGTGGCTTCCCAGGCAGTCAGCTTTTCTAGAGACAAACTAAGGGATTTCTGGTAACAGGTTGCCAGGAGCTAAAATGGCGTGTCAAAAAAATTTGAAGCAAGTTATTGGTCCACATGTGTCATGTAGAATTTGGTAGAAGGGAAGGGTCCTTGTAAGTGTGATGTTGAAGTAATGAGCGTGCAAGTGTGATGTGTCCATTTATAACTTCCTCCATTTATCATCATGTACAGAGGATATAGTCTTACTACCAGGTGAGGCTGGAAAATGGAAGCATTGCGAACCTGGCTTTGCCATCAGGGTTTTCTGCAAGTGACTTGTATGTGAACAGAGGTTTTGGGAGTCACGGTACTCAGACATGGTTTTTTCATTTCTGTATCATCCTTCCCACACCCTCCATTATTTTATTCCTTGTCCTAAAATCTTGTGGAACTTCTCCTGGAAATCCCATGGCAGAGTTTGTATTGGCTGTGTATGTAAGTCTTGAGCTGGCAGCTGCAGAATCAGGGGGAAGTTGCTGTGTTTTGGACATTCTGCAGCCTGTATTTTAGATGAAGTGACTGCCATAGCTTCTGCTGTAGAAGTTTATTGGCACAATGTTGGTTCTGCACAGTTTGTGTCAAATGGGGCATGGCTGAAATCATCAATTCTGAAGCTTTCCTGGCTCTTCCAGAAGACCTGGTGTACTGAAGGCATAAGTGGGGCTGCAGTTCAGAGCTGTTGTTTTTTTATGAAACTGTCATTCATAGTTAAACTTATTTTTTAAACAATACATTTAATTAGAAGAGTGAGATGTGTAGTTGATGTTGAAATATTTTCCAGAGTTTTTTGTACTTATATATACACACACAGGTTCCTAGACATCTGTAATGTACACCACTGCAAGACATTCTGACATTATGGGCATTATGCTTTTAGTGGCTGTATGAAGCTGAAATATTACCCATCCTCAGTTCTTTAACTGGTGCAATAATTACTGTAGTATTTCAGTTGTGAGAACAGATTTCAAAATGAGCAAATTGCAATAAAGTAACAAGGTTCAAAGTTTTGGAAACATGAGTGGCATTTCATCCTGCATATTACCTTCTCATTCCACACCACAAAAAATACCACTAAGGACAAAAATAAGCATTAGATGGTGCACAGCAGTTGTCTTCTCCTGGTGCTGTGCTGAGGCTCAGCTTCTGAGGAGCCTATGTCTCCTGCAAGTTATAAAGAGATTTTCTGTCTGTTTTGATGAAAAGTAAACAGAATGGGGATCTCTGTCAGCTTGCTGTGAAGACTAAGATTTGAGGTCAGCAGCTTTTTCAGTCTGCAGGGAAATACAGGGATAGAGATAATGTGCCTTTACTGTTTGCTTCACTGACATAGAACTTAATTTATGTGAGACATAGAATTTATGTGGGAAGTAATTTTTTTCTTTTGCTGTGTTTCACAATAGAGCATTCGTTGTTTGAGCAGAAACAGGAGTATTGAGACAAATGAGCATTGGCTCCAGCTGTAGATCAGGTTTCTCCAGGTTTTCAATTTCATCCCTTTGTCCAGCAATTTAAAAGTGCTCTTCAGCATCCCTCTCAGAAAATTTTTGCGACATTGCTCTTTAGTATTTCCATTCAGACAATAAGCAGAATCTTATTGGCCTGCCTTTTTAACAACCACAATACTGCCATACTGGAGCTTCTGTCTTGGTAATAAGGGTGGGTTGTGTCATTCTAGTTTTCTTTGTGTGTACAAGCCATGCTGACAGATATTCTGCTGTTGACAGCTAAACACAGGACAGAAGGAACAGGACTTCTTAAAACAAAAGTTGTGATTTGTTGTTTAGGGCTTCTGGGTCATCAATCTTATTCCTCTTAAAACGCACTTTTAGAGCTTTAGTGTTGCTTGACTAGTCCCATAGAGAACATATACACACTACATTGTAACTGTAGGCAGTTCTAGCCAGGATATTCTTTTGGTTTGAGTTTGCTGGAAGTTTTTAGTAGAAAAAAGTCAATGTGCTAGCATTAATTTTTGGTTTTGAAATTGGTTTTTTTTTGTCTAGGTGTTAACATAATTTGGCTTAATACCAAACTTCGTGAAAAAGGTGTCAACTTTTTAAAGATTTATCATATTTTACATGACTGTGATTTGGTTTCTGGATTTTTCTTATACTATACCTGCTTCTTGTTGTAGGTGTATGAAGCTGGGAGCTGTGTTTCAGGCTGAGCTGTCACAATGAGATCACAGAGGCAGGAGAGCTTGGGTGCCACAGCACAGTTCAAAGTGCAATCGAGAAAACTTCCCTACTTATCCCTCCTGCCCTTGTTCTTGGCATTATTTTCCCTTCATGCCATCTGTGCTTAGACCTTCTATTCACAGGGACACAGGAGGTGTCAAGTGCCCTGGAAGTTTGGAATAGGAAGCAAAACACTAAAGCATGTGTTAACATGGGTGTTACTCCTTGATAGGTGAACATTTCCTTTCACACCACAGCATTTTGTCCAAACCTATTCCTGCTGTTAATTAGCATGGTAGTATTGTGTATGCCCTATTCCCCATTCTTTATCCTCTTTTTTCTATGCCTGTGCCACTCACTAAAATGCAGTGCTTTATGGATGGCCACTAGAGAACAGACTGAGCTACTATGAGTCTTCTGTTTCTCAGAAAGCTTTCTGCTTCCTATTAATGATGGGGAAAATAAACAGTAATTTAACAGTTGTTAAGGTTGATTTCTGGTTTTTTTCATGTTGAATATTGCTGGCTAAAATGTCTGGCTGTTGAAACCCCATCTGTTATCTTTCTTCTTTATTTTCATTTTTTGTGGGAAGAACAATACATGTACAGTTTATGGACATGGTGTGTTTTAACGAATTTTAATCGGAAATTAAAATTGAATTAATTTCCGATTATTAATTTTAATTAAATTAATTAAAATTATTTAATTAAATATTAATTAATAATGCTTTCAGTCATCACTAGATCTGTATTCATGCTCTTATAAATGTAGGCCAGAGCACTTAGCATAAGATACTGTTGATCTTGACCTCAGGTATAGACATTGGATTTTTTTTTTTTTAATAGATCATAGTTTTGGGAAGGTAAGCCTAAATATAATCTTGCTTCTGTGTATTAACAGTGACATTGTTAATTTTTAAAAAAATCTAGTTTTAAAGAAATTAATCAAGCCACCTTACTGTTCTGTGCCAAGGCTTGCAACAGAAAATTGTTGTCATTTGTTCCAAGTGACAGCTGTTTGTTTAACTCATAACACAGAAAGCCCACCTTGGTAAATTGACTTAAATATGCAATCCACCTGTCTTTGTGCACCTCTTGTTGCCAATTAAGACTTCAGTTTTTTCTGCTTAATGAACATACATCCTTCAGGTACAGTATTCTATATTTAAAAAAAAAAAACAAACAAAGCCAAACCAAAAGTATGCAAGTGTTTTCCTTACCTCATTTCTTGAAAAGTATAAGAGATAGACATGATTTCTGGTTTTGAAAATTGAATACTAGATTTCCAGTAGGAGACAGGGATGTTGATGAGGTGATGTGTGTTTTGAAAGATTATCATCTGTGTGTTTGGAGCCAAGGTCGTGGTAAGGTGTTTCTGGCCCTGTAAATGTTGGTCTGTTTGCTTTCAGAATACAGCTTTTCATTCTCTTCCCCAAAAATACAAATCATAAGAGCTCCCTCTCCCCACAATAATGAAATTTTTAATCTTTTTCATGCTAAGACAAAAAATTAGAAGTAGGAAAATTATAGAGGTTGGTTTCAGTAAGAAGATCAAGAGTGTCTCAGAAAGCTGTGAAAGATGATAAAAAGATAGGAGACCTCTGTTTAGTACAGGAGTCAGCAGATTGCTTAGGGCCCTGACTTCTACTACTTGGGGGAGCATCTTGTGTGTTTGTTGCTTTCCATTGCCCTAATGGACCAAGAATAACTTCACTGGTGCAGTGTGGATTTCCTTATCCTGTTTCTACTGATTTTAGTAGTGGTTTTTTTTGTTTTGTTTTCCCCATCCGGTGGAAGGGGAATACTTGCTGAGATCCACTCTATTTTGAAAACACAAAGCAAATTCTAGTGCCTCAAGAGGTGTGCCAGTAAAACATAATGGTTGTTTTGTGTATAGTCTTTCAATTTGAATGTTTATCTCCGCAATTTCTTTGAATCATTTTGTGTCTTGTGATCTCTTTAGCTGTCCATTATCACTGCTATTTATTTGCTGTATATTGCTTTTATTTGTATCTGCTCTTACTTTGTGTAGGTGATAAATGTGCAGTTGTGTTTCTGCGTGTGACAAAGCATCCCAATTCCCAATCTGCCAGCACTTTGTTTCTGATGAGTTCTGCCCAGGGAGCACGACTTGCCAGGCGGGCATGAATCAGTGAATGATCATTTAATCTGTGCAAATACTTGTCCTTTTTTGCTCGAGCTGAGGAACCGGGGAGGTGACATTTTAAAAACACTTAAGTTGTGACTAGAATCATCCTGCCTTGAAAACCAGGTGATGCTGGTCTGCTGTGCCTAAATGTCAAGTGATTAATAGTCATGGTTAGTATTTGCACTTCTAGGGATGATTACAGGGGTTCAGCCTGACAGTAGCAGGAAGGAGGTAAGTTCTGTAACCAGGCAGGGCTTGTTCTGACTTGTTCAGAACAACATACTTCCCTGATGCAGATTTTTAGTGAAGGGGTGTTGCTCATCTCTTCAAAGGGCCATGGTAGCTCAGATATTCTGGGATTAGTTTTTCAAAACTTTCCTGATGGCTTCTCTTTATGTGTGATAGTTGCTGTCTGATGGTGTCACCAATGAGCACTTCAAGTTGTGCTTTTTGATGGGCCAACTTCTTAATGTAGAAAGAACAGGTTCTAGGTGATCTTATATACAAACCGAGCTCAATTTTAAATTGTAAAGTTCTTTGTATTCCTGGGAGGGTGTTTCTGCATGGTGCATCTTGGGTAGTTGCAAATATTGATCAGCTCCTTGGTTTTGTGTTTTGTTGTGGTTTTTTTTCCCTATTAGCCTACCTGAAGGTAACAACTTTGTTGTATTGCCTATTATATTATAGAACTCTGATGCTTGGACTTGTTAATTGTGCAGGGGGCTGAGACAGGAGCTCTGTTTGGGTGGATGAATAGGACTTGTTGGGTTTTATTTGTTTTCTCAAACAATATACATTTATGCATTGAGATTCTTCCCTCTGATAATCTGTCCAGGGAATGGAGAGAAGCATGCTTTATGAAGCTGAAGGATAAATAAATATGACCAACCTCAAAGTCTCACCTGTCAGGAGATGTAACTGGATACATACAGAGAACATGCCAAAAAATTAAGAGTGCTCATGGGATTAAATCTTTCTGGTTCATCCCATTGTCCTCATATTGAAGATAGTAGCAGCATGTAGGTAATCTGACTTTGCTCTTGATCAAAAAAAGTCTGAGCCTCTGTGAAAGTCTGTGAAGTCATAAATGTTTCCTCTAGTTGGGAACAAGTTGCTGGGTGTTTGGCTTTTTTGTTTGGTTGATTTTTTTTTTTTTTTTTTTTTTTTTACCTTCAGGATCTCTTCAGTGGCTTGGATTTCTTTCCTCTCACTTATTTCAATTATCTTAATTCTGTACTTTTTTTAAAGTAATGATTTATTAAGTATTTTGGAGGATCTCTGCATTTTAAATAAAACAGAATCAGCACAAGCATCTTTAATTAAAAAGCAAATTTAGCCCTTATGTGAAAAGTTGCAGGATTTATTTTCCCATCAGGGTAAAGGGTAGCAGGGAAGGGAAAGCAATGATTTAAAGAGCTACATGCTTTCAATCCTCTTTTTAGTTGAAGAATTTAAATTTTCTTTGAAGTTTTCCTGTGATGTTATTTGTGAAAGAAAGAGATAGTTATATGCTTTTGTACAAATTAAAACCCTTTTGAGATTTGTTGCAGTGTGGATTTTGAAATGTGAACTGCTTTCTAATGGATCCAAACTAATATTCACAGTTGTTTTTTACATATCTTCTAATGTACTCAAAATGTTGATTTTTGGAAGATATTATCCAAGCAGAGAGAAGATGTAGGGCTGAATATTCCCATGAGGAATTTGTGGTTTATAGCACTCCTAGGAAAGATGAAACTGTTGAGCTGAGCTCCAGTCGCCTGTTTGCTTTTACATACTTCTGTTTACACAATTAGACTTCCTTTTTTTTTTTTTTTTTTTACTACTTTGTATTCTTAACAGTAAAATCATGCAGCAACATAAGGTGGATTTGGGAAAATTGTGATTGAATGTAATCCACTTGTTTGTAATTTGAATGTCTTGAATATTCTTGTTTTATCTAATGGCAATGTAGAATAAGAATATCTCTAACAGCAGCAGTACTATGAGAGGATCAAGAAAAAAGTGGTGAAAATGTCTTGTAGAGAAGAGTCGCTCTAACAAAGATGGCTGTAGTTCATGATGGAAGATTTAATACTGTGATAAATGGTGATGGTTCTGAACCTGTGTCTTCTTTGTTATTTCCTAAGCAGTTTCTCATGTTACAGAGTAGTTGAATTTGGTCTTCGTTGTAATGTCTTTCAAATATTTGGTGTTTGTGGGTGCAGTAGCACTGTAATTCATCCCACTTCAGGCTTTAGGAGGGGTTTTTTAGAGGGAAACCTTTTCTTAGTTTATAGGACTTGGTTTTGATTATAGTTTAGTTAGTGCTTAACTGTATGTCAGTGTTTCATGCTGGAAGCTGTATGTGAGGAAAACACTCGATGCAATGAATGTTTACCTTTTTTTCCTTAAACCCACTAACATTCTCATGTTTTTTTTCTGTCCTCTGCACCCTTAACATCACTATTCTCATAACTATTGTTGAAATGGGAAGCACAGTGGAACACTTGATCCTGGTGGCAGCTAGTTTTATTGATGCCATCTCCTTTAGAAAAACCTCCAATATCTGCAGAACCTGTTCAAGGAAAAAAGATCTAACGAAAGCCAGTAGAAGACAAGTGTCTGAGCCAGCCATGAAGCCTGCACAGGAAAGCCTGTTCAAGGCTACCTTTGGAGACAGAACATTTACTGGCTCTTCTGTTACTGATGTGGAATCAATGAAATGTGGGTGTATATTTGGTTAAATGAAGAGGTTGCACAGTGTTGCAGTTTGCTATGCCCAACCACGTGGCATGTGTGAGGGCATGTTTGTGCTGTCATCAGTAGGTGAACCTGAATGTTAAAACTGTCCCCCCTCCATCTTCATGCCTGACAAGTGGTGCTGATGGGGAGGTAGCCTCTTTATTTGCTCCTCTGCTCCAAAATGAAGATGCGAGATGGTTAAGGAGAAACCAGACCTTTCTTTCAGGCAGGTGACTTCCCAGTCATGACAAGCCTTGACTTGTTTATTGTCTGAGTCACCTCTCTTGGGGGAGAGGCCACTCTTTCTCCCCTCAACAGCTCTGACTTCTGCTGTCCAATATGCCATGTTCTACTTCTTCTGTGTTGTAGTCTTGTTTTCTTTCTTTCTTCTTTTCTTCTGTCACTTCTGTCTTAGTGGACTAGGGTATTATACTTGCATTTGGAGTAGCATGCTGGACATCAAGTGCATGTGCTGACTTTTTAGCCTGTGTCTCTTCCACAGACCCCAGGGAAGTCAGCTGCACTCCTTACAGCTTAGTGTGTGGTGTCAAGTAATGCTAATGCTATTGCTTCCTGTCAGAGTGTGATTTCAGGCTTTTATCAGTACACTGTTAAGCTTTAAAACTTTTTCTAGAATTGATAGAGCCAATAGCATTTGGCTGCCTGTATTGCAGGCATTGCCACCCCTTTCCCCCCTGTGCCCTTAAAGTTGCTCTTACAGTGAAAATTTGGGTTCTAGAAATCCTCCCCTTAGTAAGATCTGCCTGCCTCTCACTAGGGCCTCAAGTTCCCACCTATTGCTGTGTACACACACAGTAACTGATCGCTTGGTAACCCAGACCTGTTGGTTTAAAAGGTCCTAACTAAGTCATTAGGCACTAGGTGACTTGCTACACTTGCAGCAGTTGCATTTCTCCCAAAATAATAACTACAAAAAAGCTCGAAGGCCAATTTAGTATGTTGATACCTTTGCTATGTAGGAAACATCCTCTCTAGACACTCAAATGGTTTTAGTCTCCATACAGGGTGTTGTTGTTAAGAAGCCACTAGGAACATCTGTGTATAAGCAAGGAAACTCCTTTGATGGTGAAAAGCACTGTGTGGCTGCCTCCCCACTCTATCAAGCCATAGCAGAGGCTGGGAGCATTGTCTCCTCCTTGTCCTGCCATGACTGAGAGATAAGGAAAAGTAGCAGCACTGGTGTCCTCCAGAGAAGAGGCAATGCAGGAGTTGGAGCTATAATTGCTTCCAGATGAGTTCCTATTTTTCCAGCAGTCTCAGCTCCTAGGTAGAGTGAGCATGTGTATGCATGAGCACTCTGTTACTTGGAGGAAGATGGCTTTTAGTTCTGTTTAGTTACATGTGTTACTTTTGCCTTTAGGAAGCTTAAGCACTGTTTTTCTGTGTATTCCCTGTGTGTGTCAGGGAGAGATGTGCTCACAGAGGACCAGTGGCTGAGGTTATCGGGCTGTCACTGCCCCATCACAGCCGAAGGTTACCTCCGGTGAGGGATGGGCAGTTCTGGTGGGTGGTGCAGTTTTACCCGAAGAGGCATGAAGTTCATGCCTGGGGATTTTTGCAACAAGCTATTTTTGTAAATAGCTCATAGGTAATAGACTCCTGTAATAATCACTCAGTACAGCAGAGCAATTAAGGACATGCTTCGTTGTGTTGTTTGAATGAGAGTGTAGGTGTGGTTTCTTTTTTATATCTGTGTGTTTGTCTTTGGAAAAAATACTGTCTGTGGATCAAATATATTCTTAATTGATATTGTTACTTTCTCTGCCCCTTCTGAGGTCACAGCCGTGCTTGGAACTTGCAAGAGTTGTCTGGTGAAGCTATTAGCTTTGTGAAAACTGATAGATTTCTGGAAAGATCCTGTATAGATGCACACAGAATGATTGCTCCAATCTGTCTGGGTTTTGAGAAGGGTCTTGGTCACTTAGCCATGGATTTGACTTTTCCTTTGTCTGTGGTACTTGGTGTGTGCAAGTAGCTTCACACAGTTCTGATGACCTTCCTGTAACTGCAGATGTCCTGAAAAGGACTTGGGCCTGAAGTCTCTAGGTGACAAGGACTGACCTCTCTTTTACTGAGCAGAGTTTTGTACTCTATGCCTACAGAATAAATATGTATGTGTTTAATATGGAATTACTGCTGGCAGTAGGATTTCCTTATCTACAGCACTGGGAGGGGAAAAAGCTGTGGTTTTTGTTCTTCTTTACTTTTGCTATCTTAAATGAAATTGAGTGTCAAGGAATAAAATTAACTTGCCAAGGCGACAAGAAGATTCAAATCAAATTGTTTAGCTTAGATATATCTTTTCTCTTAGCATTTTAAGTAAAAACTGCTATAAACAGAAACAGACGAAGCTTGGATCTAAGTGCTCTTCTGTATGAAAGTGTGTATAGTTTTTTCCATTGTAACAACACAAAAAAATTGAGTTTAAAACCCTTCTGTAACATAGCTTAAAGGAACCATCTGGGGCCTGTTTTTTCCCCTGTGTTTTTCTGAGTAAGGGCTGAAGCATGCTATGAAGAGCTATATAGAGAGAATTCGTTTTTTTAGGGCTTAGCTGGGGAGTATGCATCTCCTTTCAAGGTTGCAAGGAAGCTTCTTGAGAATTATGCCAGATGTCACACAAGTAACATGAACCACTCTTTTGAGAGATGCATGGCTTGGAAAAGTCAAATCTCCCAACATGACTCTTAATTTCAGAGGAGGCACATTTAGTAGTGACTCCCACATAGTCCAGGTTTGGTTGTGTTGATAGTCTCTTGCAGTCCTAAGAGCAGTAGATGTGAACTGGTTTGTAACTTGTAGCAAAATGAGGATTCCAGACTAGATACATGAGGCTCATATGAGGAGGTATTGTGTAAGTAACTTCTTCAGTCAGTTGCTGGTTTGGTTCTTCAGTAGTAGTGGGCTGCTTTCTAAGAGCATTCCATCTACTTTGTTCTGGCTCTTGTTAGAAAAAGAAGTTTGGCCCATGTCAGTGTGCTAGGGTTATAAAAATCAGGATATTCAGAGAAAATAGGTAGTGTTGTAAGATTGTATTGTACTTAATGGGTTTAAAAAGGTAGATAGTATCAGGAGATGCTATCATAGATAATCCAGCATATCGTACATAATCCAGCAAGGTTTATCATACATGATCCAGCAGACAACTGAAATGTTCCTGATAGCTAGAAGGAAGAAAAAATGGATACCTTTGCCTTTTTGCCATTGAAGTGGAATGGATTCCACAGAATATATTAATAGGAATTGTTAAAGCATCTATGTTAAAAACAAAAATTAAAATAATTAATAAGAAATTTGTAGTTGTTTGATAAGATAGTTGTAGTGCCACATCATGCTTTAGAACAGAAGACAGCACTGCTGCATTGATAATAATCAGCTCATGTGCAATCCACAAGCTGAAATATAAGATAATTTGCTTCACCTACCTGCACTGCATTTTTACTAAAACTTGATTTTAAATTCAAATTTTTTGCCATCTGCACTAAATACTGAGGTTGAAGAATTCATAATCAGTTACTCTTTTCTCTGCCTTTTGTGCATAAGCCTATGGAAGTAAATATTTCTCTTGTTCAGATGTTGCTAAGAAAATTACAATTTTACAGATATTTGTCTAGCATTGTTTTTGATAGCTGAAGATCTGGTGCTGTACTGACTGACAGCTAGGAACTGAATTCAGGGCATCTTCATTGATGTTTCTGGCTTCTGGCAACTTTTTGAATCTAGGCCTTAACATAAATTGTCATATTAAATCATGATTATTACTTAAATCTGACTTTAGGTTCATCTTGATTAAATGTTTCAGAGAAAGGTGCCTCAGTCCTTTTTCATGTGTGAAGTGTTCTGTCCTTAACAAGAGAGTATTTGTAATCACTTAGAATTCCAGATTGACTTAAACAGTAAAGCAGCTATGTTTTCCCAAACAGCTCTTTTAATATTAACATCTAAATATCTCATTAATACCTTGTTATAAAAAGTTTTTTCTATTGAAAAGAAAAATAAACTTTTTGAACCTCACCACTTCTGTAAAACTATTACAGACCAAGCTTTTTGGGAAATAAAAAAAATGTGGAGTTTTAGCTGCTTAATTATTTAAAAAGCCATTTCATGTTCATTTAGTTTTCATGGTGTCCTAAAAATAGATATACAGAATAAACAACAAAGCTGTGCCTGAAAGCAGACAAGGAAGAAATAGCAAACTTTTGGTGAAATAGCATCTACTTCTGTTTGACCTTTACTGCTAAGTTTGTACCTTTTGTTCTTGGAGTTGCTCATATCCTTCTGGGTAAATGGCTGTGAAACATCTGAAATAAGTGTGACACAAGTGGAAGCAAATATTTCATTGAAGGTTTTGTATGAGATCAGAATTTAGTGTCTGAATTTCACACAGCTTGCAAGCAGTGACCATGTCCTGTGGTTTGTGACAAACCTGGGTGCACAGGCTGCCATGGAAAGAATAGCTTCAGACACAGAGCAGGGCAGATCCATGTAGTCTTGAGCTCCTTGGGCAGTTTTGTTTTTGTAAAGGCAAAGGGAACATTGAATTTTGTGTTGTTTCCAGTTGTAATCAAACAACTGCTCCCCCAGCATGTGGGAGTCCTGCCAATGTCTGTTTGGTTTGGTGCATGGAGATGTGCATAAGGCAATGTTTGTTGTGCTGCCCTCTCATCCGGTGCATTGGATTTCCGTCAGAAAAATCATTTGCTGACAATAAGTTGAATCAGCTGGCAGTCACTGCACTGCAAAGGGAGGTGGGAGGAGGAGCAGAATTCAATTAACAATGGAAATTTGTAGCTGAGGAGCATGGAGGGTTGTTTAACATTATCCTTAAACACAGAGAAGTAGCAAAAGAAATTTGTATGGGCAAAGGCTCCTTCCAGTCTCAGTCCTACATTAACTTAAGTGTTCCTGGTTAGAAATTGTGCCTAATTTAGGAGTCAGCCATACTGCAGGTGTAAATGCCATCCCTAAAGATGGATGACCTACCCAGAGCTGTGCAGCCAAGATCTGAGCACTCCCCATCATGTGGGATAAAACACCTCATGCTCCTTGAATAAACCCCCTTGTTCTTCACACACTGAAGCAGGTTCAGTATACTTGTCTCTTTGGCCCTGTGCTGAGGGTGTTTGTCGGAGAGAGGAACTGTTGTGACACAGTTTAGTTCATATAATGAAGCTTGGAAGATGAAATAGCCTTCTTTGAGTCGAGTTTGTAAGATAAGGGTGGGAGGGAATAATTAAAGGATTGAAGGTATATGTGCAATGAATTTTGCAAAGGTGAATCCCTGTCCCTTCTTTGGCCACTGCAGTCCCCTGGGATACGCTGTGCTTTAGAGCTGTGAGCAGAGCCTGTGTATTTGTGTGGAGGAGGATGAGAAGTTTCTGTGTAGTGCTGCCAGTTGACAGCTTAGTTCTCTTAATCTGAACACTGTATTTTTTCTCACAAGTCATTCAGATATCATACTTGATCCTTTGTACTACTTTCTTAAAGAAAGTACCAAGTTCAAGCTTGTTTTGGAGACATTATTTGGAGACAGCTGACTTGGCTTTTTGTAGTTTCTCCTTTAAGAACAGGTGATGTCCAGTGTTACATGGTGTTTCACAATTCAGAAGTTAGAAAGAAGAGAGAAAAGTTCTGTTTTCATTTTGTATGACTGGTTTAATTCCACCAGTCTTGATTTGATACTCCTGATGAGGATATTGCTGGCTTAGACAATTGCAGTCTTCTCAGGGTGTGTAACTCTTCTCTAGGTTTTTTCTTTCTGTTTTTTTTTTTTCCTGTTTCCACCATCATTTTCTTTCTTGTCAAATAAAATACATATCACTCTTTCTGTGTGGCTGTTGTGTGAAAGATGAAGGCAAACTGGAACACAGTTCTTTGTTGTCCCTGGAGGTGGCTTCCACACTTAAGCAACAAGTTCCTTTCCTGAATCTGTGCGTTCTTAAGTGGCCTTCCTGTAATCTGATTAATAAAGACAGTAATAACTTAAAGAAATTTGACTTGCTCTAGTTGTTGAAAATAGAAGGAAATGAGATTCTTAAGGTTCTCAAGTATATAGTGTAGCAGTTTCTAAATCCCTGTGCTCTGCCAAAGCTGTTTAATACAGCCAGGAGTTGATCCAAAGCTTATGTCTGGATAAGTAAAAGAGAAAGCAAGTCTGCCATGTCAGGACAGGATGGTCATGTATTTTCCCTCACCATGTGAATGTAAATCTGTAGAAGATGTGCTTGGGTTTTGGTTTGCTTGTGCTTCTTGGGGTTTTCTTTTTGATGTAGTGTTTGGTTTAGAGTTTTTTCTTATTTCTATTTTTAAGTAGGTATAGGTTCTACTGTGTTTCTCAGAATCCTGTCATTGCAAGTGTAGTCTTAAACTTTAGAAACATGTCAGCAAATCAGTGAATTGAAATCAAATGTAGCAAGTTTTACCACTGGGGGATTTCAGTATGCAAAGTGAATACTAACAGAAAAATATTAAAGTGAGCTATTTGGAAAAGTGTGGTGAAATGCCTGTGAACTAGGTGTGAAGCACTTTCAGCCTTTATCTAAAAAAGTGTTTGACTTCTTACTGGGTTTAATGTTCAGATCTTCTTTTCTTTTGGTGCAATTTGACAAGATGGACAGTCAGAAAACAGTAAGAACAGGAAATAAAGTGGAAGATTCTTTTGGGGGAAGGTGAATTTTCAACAAGTTAATTAGAATACCATGGCTGTGCAGCTTACAAATAATCAGGGTGTTCTAGTGCCTTTGGTTGTAGAAACTGATGTGTGCCTTTTTCTTTTATTTTTTTTTTTTAAACCTGTATCTAAATTGTTGTTGGGATGATTTTGAGTGTTTTCATTTATGT
The DNA here is from genome assembly GCF_028551555.1 of Melozone crissalis. Taxonomy (NCBI): domain Eukaryota; kingdom Metazoa; phylum Chordata; class Aves; order Passeriformes; family Passerellidae; genus Melozone; species Melozone crissalis. The sequence continues at coordinate 23,280,147 of NW_026535797.1, read as the reverse complement.
GAGGAGGCATTCTAATGAGTGGGGAAATATTGCTTGAAGCATTTGCAGGTACCAATGATATATTGCTAGCTTGATCAAGCAAAATATGCCAAGCACAATGCCACTTTAGCCTGGATTTAATACAAAGATGTATGTCAGTACAGTACCTCAAGATGAATTTTAATATTGTGACAGCTGTGTAGGGACCTGGTTGTTGTTTCTGATACTTACTAATACTAATGCTTCTGATGACAAAGGTGGCACTTGTTACAGATAATGAACTTGTACCCTGTGTAATTTAAAAACAAAATGAAACCAGACAATGTGACTAGATTGTTGTTGTTGTTATTGTAAGTGAGGAATTATGAACGGGTCAGATAATTCCTCCCCTCTTCACAATTGTAGGTTTTCTTGATAGCATGCCATGCATACCGGATCTTGTGTCTACAAATATGAGCTAATGTTTTAAGAACATGGCTTTGGAGAGTCATATTTCTCCATTGATGAAGTCAGCTTCACAAAACCTTTCTGTCCATTCCAGAGAGCAGAACTTAACTCATCTTCAGTCCTGTCTCTGGCTTGTAATGCAGGACAAGAAGACAGAGAGGATTAGTTTCTTGAAGATAAGTAAAATGAAGATCAGTTAAGATGATGAGATTTTTGAGTGTTTTAATTCTTCACTCTTAAAAGCAAAAGCAGCTAATAATTGCTACAAGTTTCTTTAGGTGTGGAACTCCTGTGTAATCTTTTAGAGGAACTGGGCGATTTTGCCTTCAATTGCTGAGCATAATTAAATATCACTTCCTGGTACAAGATTTTGTTGTGCTTGAGTCCCACATGGTTTTGATACAATCTCAGTACGTGTGGTCTATCATAAAGATGTCCTACTCTGTTTAATATATTGATTTGTTTTTTTAACTTGTGATTCTAGTCAGTCTAAGTCCAGACTGCAAGAAATACTGCAAGGCATATGAGTTTAGAATATGCAAGGAGGTTAAGTATAACTAATGTGGAAATTATTTAGCTTTTAATAAGCTTTAAATAAATAGGAATGCAGCTTAAATTTCTATTATTTGAAAATGTCTGAAATAGAAGCAAAAAGGTGCAGCAGATTTTTTCTGAAGCCAGTGTGTCAGTGATGTACTTATTGTATTTTGTTTAAGAATTTGAACAAAACAAAAAAATTAGGTCCTGTACAATTGAATAGAATTATTGTACCAAATATATTTAAAATCATTTTTCATAGAGATTTTTCAGTTTAAACAGTCTACTTCAAGATGCAATTTCTTGCTTATTTTCAATTTTTTTCTTTTTTGAATTGATTTTTTCCATTATTACTTGTGTTACTAAAATTATTTTATCAAATCTTGCCTTTCATTCATCTAACATCATAGTTAGTTACATGTAGTTACAGATGTCATGCTTTTCTCTAGTAAGAAGCAGAGGAGATGAACAAAAACTAATTTCTTTTTTATTTTCTAGCCTATCCTTCCTTCAGTCTATTCCGTGCAGTTATTCCTGCTGCTTCTCAGTTTTTATTTCTTCATTTCAAAGAAACTGGAAGAGAGAAATATTGAAATATAAGGAGGGACTCTAGCAAAGGGAGCTCCTGAATTTTTTGAAGCAGCCTTAGGGCTTGGATGTTGTGAGCACAGCTCTCTCATCCTGGCAAGTGCTGAAAATAGCCTAGATTTAATGGCTTTTGTACATAATCATTGCCTGTCTTTCTACCATGGTGTGTTTATCCTGTCTGTGAGGGATGGTGGAGCTGTTTGGTTAATGTTTTGAAGTAGGACCTGTCCTTCTAGTTCTTCTGGTAAATAAAATCTGGCATACTTCTAAAATAGCTAAAATAAAGGGCTTCTCTGTCTGTTGATTTATTAATACATGAGTAAACTTGCTGCTTTGTGGGTCCTTGCTCTTAAGACCAGATACTGAAAGTTGCAAATGGATGCAAGCAAATTTTATTTACAAATTAAATGAAATTTTTAACTCTGAATGAAGTTTGAGAAGAAGAATACCAAGTAATTACACAATGAATTAGGAGCTGGTACATGTAGACAGGAGAAACCAAAATAGATTGCCACTGTTGTCACAAGTATCACTCCTAATCTTCTATTATAGACTTGAAACTCTGTGTTTTCAGTCTGTCTGAAATAACTGAAATACTTCATATTTTGCTGAACTCATTTTTACCATGTTATCCAAAATGGTGTTCTACCACAAAAAGTGCACAGTGAAGTGTTCATTTACAAGTTATGCTTTGCCTGTTAGATTTTTGTTTCAGTGATGTGTCTTCTCTCTGATTTAGTAATTTGAATAATTTTAGTAATTTTAGTTAATTTATTTGGCATCTACAGTATCAAGGAAATGAATCATAGCTTTGTTTGTAGAGAGGAAAAGGGGAGAAAAAGTTAATACTATTTTTATTTTCCTGATTCTAGGGTCCACTTACAGTGTGCTGTCCATAATGCCTTCTGACTCGGAAAGCAGCAGTTCTCTGAGCAGCATTGGTGAGTAAAGCACTAATATTAGAACTTGATGAGTGTGTCTTTTGGGAACTGGGAGAACAACTTTTTAAGGTTGCCTCTGGGAAGAGTAGAGAGATATCCTGGTCATAAAATCAAACAAGTTGGCCTATAAGATGTAACCATCCATCTTCACCAGGAGCAAGTGTACTTTCCTGCAGTGCAAGCTCAGCCTTGTCATGGCTGGCTGCAGTTGTTGCATGTAAAATCTGTTGCATTTGGATATATTAAATGGTGTAACTATGCTTTGTGTTACTTAGTAAAAGGGTGTAAAAGTGGCAACATTGTGTTTACACAAATCTGGATTTATGAGAATATATTTAAGCGTGTGTGTGTATGAATTTCTGTAGATCTGAAAATTATGATCAGAGTCAAAAGCATCATGGAAGTTATAAATAATGTTAGCCAAGGCCATAGCCTTCTAAACCTTTGACAGTGGCTGCAAGCTTTAGCATTTTTTCCCCTGTGTTCAATGAATTGCTTCATTTTCTCTGTTTTTAAAATCATTGGGGAAGATAAAATTGGAGGTATAAAATAGGAAAAAAATTGGAGGTATGAGAAACATTATTAGAGGTGTTTTGTCCACAAGATGCTCTTTGAGCAGCTCTATTATTTTCCTCTATTATTATTGTAAAATAAAAATATTTTACAAATATTTTCTATTGTGAAGTCTGTGTAGAAGTCATTTGCCCTGGATAGGGAATGCAGGCTCTTGCATATTTAAAGTTCCAATGTTGTGTCAGGCATCTGTTGACTTCCCTGACAGCACCAGGCAAGTCAGTTGTCTTTTTAAGGATGTGGGTAGACATCTGTTGCAGTCATTGAGTTGAACTTTTAACTCCAGCAAGCAGGAACAAGATTTTAGGCCTGAATGAACTATTTACTGAAAATACTGGAAGCTGTGACATGTTAGTTTGATTTTAATCAAGACCACACTTGTGTGCTACTGCCTGAAGGAAGGGTAGATTTCATTTGCTGCAAGTAAATTGGGGACTGGAAATAGAAAGAAAAAAGTTCCTAAATTTTTAGGACTATCAGAAAGGCACCTTCCAAAGAAGGTAGTTATTCTAAAACAAAATCCAGTAAGTTTGTGGGATAATTGTATGAAGTGATGGCTGAGACAGGAGAAATGTGGGCGGTACTGTCTACTTCCATGCTCTTCATTTTAAAAAGGAGTGGCACATTTAAATCTTAATTTTGTTTAATTTTTTTTATGTTACTTCCCACAAACTATGTGTTGTTCATATTTTAGGATCCTGAAGTTCACACTGAATTTGGATCTATGGATTTGACATAAGAGAGTGTCCTCAGAATTAGTTTGTCTTTGAAGTTTGCAGTGATTGAAGTTGTTTTATGACCTGAAAATTAAATGCTACTATTGTCCATTATTTTGTTTTATTCAAATTATTAATGAATGGTGGGTATTTAATATTTAAGAGGTTAACAGCCAGATGTGTTCTTTGTTTGAAACTGTTTATTTTATGGTGTGATTATAGACTTGTTAATGAGTCTGATTTTTGCTCCAACTGTTTGGTCATCCTCATGTCTTGTTCTACAAGAGACAGTATTTTTTATGATCCAATATCAATAGAAAAATTGCTTAATAACTGACATACACTAATAGCCATCTTTGCAAGTCACTTCAAAGATTAGTTTAATACTGATGGATTTATAGAATGACAAACCATCATAACTAAATCTGCCTGCATGCCAGCTCCCCTAAGGCTTCATATGACTAGTTTGAATGGAATCCTAACAGATACTGAGGTGCTGTAGCATTTGAGGAATTTCCTATACATCTTGCCCCCACTGTGTCCCAGTAATTTTCACAAGGGTAGTTCTGTGCAGTAGAAATAGTAAGTTTAAACTGAAATGAATGCATCAGTGAAAAGAGGTAAATATGTCATAGTTTGGAGATAGTGCAAGGTTTTGAATCTGTTCAGTTTGACATTGGTAGTTATATGTGCACACACATGTATATAAAGGAGTATTTTTAGTTCCCCGCTCACACAGACCTTCCTCACGGGAAAGATAAGGGATCTATTCTATTATAGCTGTGTTCAAAATGCTGGTTTAAAATTTATACCTTGATTCTGTTTGTTGAGTAGCTCAGAAACAGATGGGCACGTTTGACTTTTTAGGGGAGATGCTAAAGGTTTTGGGGCCACTAAGTACACCCAGATAAATCTTCAGATAATTAAGCTTAGCATCATATAATTAGGAGAGATAATTCCATCTTTCATACGTAGTCGTTAGACTCCATAGTTCATAAGTGTAACTGGAGACTCATACGTCCATGTGCTTCTTCTTTTCTTCCCAAGTCTTAATTACCCTAGCTATTGTTAGAGATGGTTCTGCTGCCAGCATTTTTAATTGCATGATCTTTTTCTGAAATACTTCCAAGTAAGTCAGGAAGTTGTGAAATGGAGATGCTGCTATACATTTTACAGCTATCCTGGGTTTGAGTTAATTTATGAAGCTATAGTATATAACAATGGGCTTATTTTCCAGAAAAAGACTCTGATCTATGAACTAATCTTAAATAGAACTAAGATTGTTGTTAGTTCTGAGAACTTGAGCTCAGTCTCAGTCCAATAAATAAAGCCTAGTGTTAGTATTTTGAAAGGAGAGAAAGATAAGACTACATCATTTGATCACTATGTAAAACCATGGTGTACTGAAGTCTTGGGTGTATTTGCAGTTCTGATTCTCTCATTGAAAGCCAAGAGTGCAATCAGCATGGAGAGCAGCAACATAGATGAATGAACAGTTATCCAGCAGCTTCTTTACGGGGAGCAAATGGCTATTTTTGAGTTTTCTCAGTCTTCAGTTATGTCAATATAAAAGTAGAGCAGGGAGTGATGCAATTTGCACAATGTGACTCAGGGATAAGCTTAGGGCTAGTCTATTCTGAGTACTGTGTTGTCATCCAAGCTTTTTTTCTCTTCTCCTGCCTCTGTGGGGCTTGCAGAGCATGAGGGAAGCAAGAATGAACTTCCATCCTCATGTACATGTGGTAGCATAAGCAGTTGAGTGGAAGCCAGTTTCCCTCCCTGTGTAATGGCAGGTTAGCAGTCTTGAACAAGAAACTCTGCCTATTTATTCATTTGTATCTGTATGTAAATAAAAATGCTGAGTGATAGCAGTTTTTTCTTGTCTATTTTCTTCATTGTTCAAAATTATTTAAATGGCAATATTTTTTTTTTCCTCTTTTGCTTTCCTCCGTTTCTTCCTGATGTTTTAATAAAATTCATTCTGTGCCTGTGAAACAGGTGGTTTTGGTGGTGTGGTGAGCAAATACTCCCAGTTTATTTCCAAAAGAGGTACCATATAAACTGCTCTAATGGTGTAATACCGGCACTGGCTGTCAGCCCCAGCTTTGTCCCCTCGAAGGAACAAATCCTCGTTAAATTGTCGTGGTCTTTCTCTGTATATCTTTTCCCTTTGTTCTAGGTCAATGACAAAGATTTTTGTGTGTAAATAAAAGCATCCTTCATTTGCCCACTCGCTGTGACCAGCAAACTCTCTGAACAGAACTGTAGTCCTGTGTCTCTGATATCAGAACAATTATTTATGGAGATTCAGTGCCTGTCGTGCCAAGCACGGAACAACAGTGTCACTTGGGAACTGGATAGAGCTCTGTGTGACAGTCCCTGGCAAGCCTCCACTTGACCAGTCATGATAACAGAGAGGAATAGAACAAAAAAATCAAGACCCCTTTTAAAAAACAAAGATTTTAAAAAGTGTCAGTTTGTATAGTGCACTTAATAATTTGGCATTTGATGCCATGACAGGATCATGGTTTCTAGAATCAAGCCATTTTTCACCTATCCTAGTACCATAATGAAGCTTCAGAGTTTTTCTTTAGTGCTATAAAAATGGTTTTTTTCGTCCTGTCCTCAATGCTCAGATGTTTGAGGTTTGTTCTGCTTTGGTTTTAGGAAATGTTTTTTAATGGAACACAGCAGTTTGCATGCAGGTGACAGGCTGTGACTGGGAAGATCCTCCATACTAGTTTTTATTATTAAAATAGTTTTTACCAGAGAGGCATTGCATACTCTTCCATTCTTTTAAAGTATACTGAGTTCCTAATTAGATGAATTTTGGAATGGAAAAGACCTTCTGTCTTTTCACATGTATAAATTTCTTCTTTCCACAGCCGGACCTCTTTGCATTGTTTTGATTACAGCTGTCAATCTTGTAGCCTCTTCATTCCACATTGCATATTAGCACCTTTCTCTTTTAACAGGCTATTACTTTTCTAGCTGTTCAGTTCTTTGCAAATGGTATCTCATCTTTTTCATCACAAGTGTTTCTTCTTATTCTCAGTTCATATCACTGTGCTGCATTTTGCTGTGAGAGCTTACATAGATATAGGGCTTTGTGATATAGGGGTCTGAGGCTATATATAATGTTGCAAATTGTAGGATAGATCATGATACGAACAGTGCAATGGGGAAGAAGGTAAGGAAGTAGAAATCTATTTTTAGACTGATGGGGATTTTGGAGTTTATAATGAATTTTTATTCTCAGAAGGAGGTGAGGCTCTCTGTTCCAGAGTAGATGTAGATTGTTATGGGGATTAACATTGGTGGTGGCTCTACATTAAACTGTAGAGCCACCACCACTGGCTCTACAGTTTTATGCCTTTCCTTGCAGCCATCAGGTGGTCATATGTCTGTCTGCACCAACTTGTCCAACTTTGACTTCAACTGACAGTATTTCTTTGCTTAACACTTGTTTAGCTTATCAGCCTGACAGGCTATTTACAAATTGGGTTTTTTCACTAATTGCGCTTCAAGTTGCTTAATCTGAGAGCCTTAATTCTTACTCCAAAACAAACATTCCTACCCTCCCATCAGATTCCTTCCCAACAATTTTAGTCTTTCACTCCTCATTTTCATGTTGGCCATTTTGGCAAGTGTCCTTTCATGTTGTTGTGATTTCAGTTTATTGCTTCATACTTTCTACAGCTGGATGTAACAAAGTAATTGTTTTCACTATTCACAGGAATGGTTCAGTTGCAGGTGTGGCTTATGATGCACTTTTAGTCTAAAATAAACACTCTATCCTTGTCTGAAAGAGTTATTTCTTTTCCCTGACAGCCTATAGTAGTCTCTCCTTGAATTTCTTGCTTTTTTTTTTTTTTACCGACACAAAGTTCATATTTGTTAAAGACTCCTCAACAGCTAACACCAAGGAAAAAGTGACGACATTGCACTTGCTGAAAGGCCATGAATGAGTAAGGAGGGGTACTAGGGACACTACCAGGATGTCACATCATACTGCTTTTCTGTACAGCAGTAATTACCTTTGATGTTCTGCCTCCTCACCCATCCCTTTTTCTGTTCAGAAGTCATTTTCCTGTAATATTTCATCTCAATGACTGAATTAAAACTCTTTATCTAGGTTTATTTCCTTTGTAGTAAACTACCCATTTAGTTTGCTGGAAACAAGACTTTCAACTTGGAAATTAACACTTCCACACACTTAAAGTAAACTTCACTCTTTGGTTTTACTGTTTGCAAATCATGTAACTGTCTCTAGGATTGATGCTTAATTTCTAGGTGATTTTTAGTGTGCTTATTAATAAATATCTCCTGTAAATAATAAGCATTATGAGTAGCTTTAGTGTGTTATTGCTATGTTCTTTGGTGTCTGTTTGGTGACTGCAGCTGCAGTCTGATATTAGTAATGAACAAGGTTCTCTCAACTTCTTTCTCTCCAAAGGTACTTGAGTGTGCTTCATGGACATCATGCCCTGTTTTTAAAAATGCAACATAACAATACAAAGGTTGACTTTACTCATTTACTGATACAGTATAAATCCCTTCAAAAAGGGACAGTGGGGTTTTTGTGGTGAGAGAGCAACTAATAATAGAGCTGTCCACTTGCTGGTGTTTGGCTTATTATAGCATCTTAACATTTGGCAGCTCCATGTAGGAATTTTTGAAGATTTGGTTGGTCTGCAATGATTTCAATGGAAGTAGTGTATGTGAATACCCATCTCCTGCACTCCAGACAGCAGCTCTGGAGCATGGTGTCTTTCACTGCTCCTTGAGACCATTTATCAGTCTGTGCATTCAGGAAATCCTTTTGGTGACTGTGGTTTTCTTTTGGAGCTGAGAAGTTGATGTGGTGAGGCAGTGATCACAACTCCTACAGGAGAAGATGTGGAGGATGGAGTGCTGGAGGAGCCTCATCCCCTGGGTTGGTGTGCAGCTGGTGTCCATTGTCACTGTCCCCTTTGGGTTCAGTGTGCAAACTTCAATGTAGGCTGTATTTTCAGTACACAGTTTTAAGCCTGACAAAGGTGGGAATTGAGCCAGGGAGTTCCTGTAAATTCAAACTCAGAAACTCCCAGCTGTACATGCCTTGGTCATGGTAACAGATTTTACTCTCAGTTGTATTTCAGCTCAGCAAAATTCTGCAAGGGCTTCTCAAACTGATGTGTCTGCCTTTCCCCCACTGTCCCCATCACTGCTGTTTTTTAGTATTAAGTTGTAGATTTTTTTTCATGTTGACTTTCCTAGAACCACTGCTCAGTTCTTTCTATAGTCTTAAACGTATTGAGGCTGAAAGTTTATTTTAGATGCTGCTGGCTTTGTTTAGGTTTTTATATTCTGAATTAAAACTATATACTGAAATGCTACCCATCCTTTTTCCTTGCATGTTACATGATTGTCACTGCTTTCATAATCTGTTAGGTTTTCTGTCTGTCAGATGAAACTGTTTCTGCAGTTCATTATTCTACCTTTCATTTTTCTTTCCTCAATGTACTGCTGCTTGTGTTTTCTCAAGTTTTATTTACGTGCATGCAATTCTGTTCTGTGCTCTCTGCTGTTCCGTGTTCACTTCAAAAGGTACATCTGAATAAATATATCTAAATGATAAGTAGAATGTAGTTTAGATTTTAACCCTTTTCTAGTGCTCAGAGATTATTGAAAGAAAGTAAATATTTTAGAATGCAATTTTCCTACACAAGTCTTTACTCTCAGTACCTTCCCTAGCTTGGAGAGAAACCCCATTGATCATGCTTTGCAATGCCTCTTGCAAGTAATTTTTAGCACTTTCTATCATGATTTAGAAGACCATGAAGAAATAATATCCTGAATATCTCTGTTCATTTTCTTTTTTTATGAAAGAAAACAATGCAAAAGGCTTGACTGTACAATGAGTAGTCTCCTGTTTGTTTTCAAGCGGGAAGGAGCACAAATTTATGAGTTTAAGAAAAATCATTGTAAAAATAAGCCATTCTGTTAGCTTGTGATAGATTGCCTTCTGAATTAGTTGAATCTGTTGTACAAGTTTATTTCTCAAAGACCAAAGATTTTATTATAACTCAAAATATGTTAATGTTATTTCTTAAAATTGGCTGTTTATGCATTGGTACCCATTTTCTTATCACAACTTACTCATTTGGCATTATGGTACACTCTGGTCAGGGTAAGTTTTTCAGCCCTGTTTCTGTTAAAATGTTCTCTTATTCTTCAAAAAATATGCTACCCTTTCCTCATGTATGAAGTTAACTTCTTAAGCTGTAGTTTCTGTGTGGATATATCATCTCTTCAGTCATTGTTGATTAATCATCAAGAGTTATATTCAGTATGTCCTACAGTAAGGGATCTCTGTGGTTTCTGTGGAGTCCAGCATTTGGGCTGTAACAGGGAAGATAGGATTGCTCCAGCTTCTGTTTTTAAGGCTTTTCTTTTATGCAACCTGTGATGGAAATCCTGCAAAATCTCACTTTGGATGAAGTCAGTGCATAGTCAGGACTTACGGTACTGCATTGTGGGTGAAGTGTGTTCTCTCCACACCACACATCCCTGCTGCCAGCTGCTCCAGGACTTGGTGAGTGCTGCTCACTGGAGACTGGCCAGGGTGTGACTTCCAGGGAGCTGAGTCCTCAGAACCCAAGTGCAGCTCCTGTCAGGAATGAGTGGTGAGGCTCATCGAAGCAGATGAATGAGTTACACTTGGCAGGACATGCAGTAAATGCCTTTTCAGAAATCCAGGTTGTCTGAGAAAGGAGGCGAGTTGCTGAAAGGTGGCATAATTTGGATAATGGAGGTTTAGCCTTCAGGCTTGTGCATTTTAAGATCTGTGTGACGGGTTGAAGTACAAAAAGGAAGTACTTTTGTGTAAAATATGCAGTCAGATGGAAAAATAATATGAAGCTGGAAGCACAGGTTACTTTTCTTCTGCTGCATCAAGACGTCTGATGCAATAAAAGGATTTTAGCATTCAGCTCTAAAAGCTCGTTTAAAAGAAACCAAGACTGGTGAAAAAGGATTTTACTGAATGTGTGTGCTTATTTTTTAAGCATTCAGAAATCTGATTTAAGTTTTATAAGACCTTTTGTACAACTATTGAAAATGTCAGGAAATAAAGCAGAGGTAAGTTTTGAGTCTCCTTCTAAGGATAGGATTGGGAAGAACTGCATTATATTGATCCATGTTTTTACAGCACTTAAGAGGTATACATCTTGTGGCTGATATTTTGTGTCAAAAATATCATTGCATTAGAGATGAAAGTATCTGTTGATGTACTTGTAAAAATTGACAAGTTAATGAAAAATAACCCCTTTTGGTACTAAGACAAATGGTTTCACAATTGTGAAAAAAAGCTTCTTTCCTAAGGCTAATTAGCCCATCTTTATTTAAAGCAGACTTTTCTTTCTTGGCACAGTTTTGGGTCTGTGCACAAATGTTCTTGCCTGAAGAAGATTGTCACTTGGATGCTGTTAAAGCTGTCAGGGGAGGCTGAGGAGCAGAGGTAGATCTCTGGCTTGCTTTATTGTGCTGAAAGGTCCCCAGGGCAGCCCTTGGGTGCCTGTCTAGGCCCTGTGTAGCAGACATTGTCCATGGGACTGCTATGGGGTAGCAGTGATAGTAGTGATGGACATTGTTCCTCCAGTGCCCTTTCCTCCCTGGATAGCACAGCAACCTTCCTGATTCATTTCCTCCTTTCTCTTGACCTCCTGCATCCTGTTCATCTGTTTTGCTTGCAAACAGCCCCAGGATGACATAAGCTTTTGAACCTCTCTGTAAGGATGAGAAGGGGATTTTTTCCATGTTACACATCCTCTGATGTGTCAGCTCAATTGAGATGATGTGCAGGTTGCTGCTGAATTTATCAAAGACCATGCAGCTTCTCAGTACCTGAATTTGATTTGTCTGCCTTCACCTTTTAGTTTGTTTATGAAATTCCTTTTTCATTGATGCGTCCCAACTTTTTCAAATGAATACATCTTCTGCCTTTTTGTATCTACTTAGTTATTTCCTTCTTTTATTCTCTATATCCCCTGTATCATGTGTATTATTACTGGTTTCTTGCCATAAAAATATGTAGAATATTTCTCATCTAAAAGAAAGGCTAACTTCATTTTGGAAGTCAAAATCCTTAGTCCTTATGGACGAAGGGGCTTTGTCTGGATGCAGGAATGAAACAAAATAGTAAGAAAAGCAGCCTGCATTGAGAGTTCTTCAGAGTGATGTGAGTTTGTCTTTTTCCAGAATGTACCTTCTTTCTGCTCTTTTTTTTATTTCTTCAGTTTGCTATTAGTGTGTTTGCATGTATTATTAGGAAATAGATTAAAAGAACAGCCTGTGCTCATAAATTGTCATTACAGTAGCTGCTGGAAGGTATAAAACCAGAGATCTTGTTATTGCAGATGCTGTACATATGATAGTCCTGACACTGCAGTTATTTTGGTGTGGGAACTTCAAAGCACAGGTAGTTTTGCTGAAAAGAGCGAGGGGGTTTTTTACATTCTGCAGTACCTTCATGAACTGGATTTAGGGATAAAAAACCAGTCCTTGCAATTCATTAGCATTTGATCCAGTGAAATAATTTTGAGTTTCTTTCTTTGAAAGGACAATGAGTGGAGAGCATTGTTTTTCTATTCTGTTGTTGCTTAATTAACTAAAAAAAGGCCTAATAAAGGTACATCTTGACAAGTTAATACATATGTCAGCAACTTGTTTGAATTGTATAATTTTGCAAACTATTTCTAAAATTTCTCTTTTGGGTAGAAAATAATTACCTGTATCTGTTTAAGCCTTTAACTTTCAGATCTGTGACCTGTATCTTTGAGTCTGCTCTCATGTGTCTGAGAGATACATGAGCAAAACTACATTTACAACTTAATTTTAAATGAGCAGAACTAAAATTAGAGTCGAATTACTTGTCAGCAGTTGTTAGGACGTGATATACCAGACTCTCTTCTCTTGGGAAGGAGACAACCTTGTGCTCTCACAGTTGTCTGAGAGGACAGTAGCCATCATTGTTCAACTCTGATATTAGGAAAGCTGAGAATTAAAAAGTCCGACAAAACACTTAAAGTATGACTGCCCCTTAGAGGAAATTTAATGTGTAGTCCAGCTGCAGTGATTGTAATATGCTTGTGTTAGCCAGTGTTGTTAAAAATGAAGCCCAGTTTTCATGAATTGTTAAGTGAAATCCTTAACTTCACATACTAGACTGAGAAATTGTGAACTATGAAGACATAGAATTGCATTAAAAGTAAATGTTTTCTGTAGCCCATGGCAGAATGGTATTTCTGTGCTACTAGAAAAAGAAAGGGGAGAAGAGCCCCTGTGTTGTAGCAGTTTCTTTGCTATCTCTGGAATAAGTTGATATGGGTCAATTTTACTGTTTTGTGGGTTTTTTAAAGCTTGGGGATTGTTCTTTATTTCAAAGAACTTGACTTCTGTCAGTATGTCAGTTTCTGAGGTCTTTGCAATTGTTACTGCTGACTTGTCTTGCCTTTTAAGCTGCGTGTAAGTTCCTGAGTAAGCAAGGAACCTACCCATGCAAACTGAACTCACAACACAGGGCCTTTCTGCTAGCAAAGAATCTGACTGGAGTTATTCTTCTTTCAACTCACTGATAGGAGCTTATATCAATTGCTTCATTTTTGACCAGGATTCTGCAGACAGAAATACAGGATTTTTTAACATTAGTGTTTACTTCTTTAGTGAAGTTTTATTGTTCTTTTGAGGTGTTTGCTCACTGCCAAGTATTTCTCTCATCATCAGGTACGACTGGTAAAGCATCATCTCCACCACCCGTGATAGACACGAGACAGATGAGTGAGAAGCTGGAGACGATTTTGTATCAGCTCCGCCAGGTGACTCGGGAGAGGGACGAGCTGCGCAAGCAACTTGCGCTTTCATCTCCTGGCTCAACCTTCGATGACTGCAGGTAAACGGGGAGGAAATGCAGCATTTGCATTTAGGCTTTAGTGGTGCTTTCAAGTGCCTTGGCACCTGGTTGTCTGGAAAGCATTAAGGAGCTTGCAATGTGTACATGTTGCTTATAACCTCCTTGCATCCTGGTGAAGTGGCTACGTCCATGTTTCACAGCTTCCTGTTGAGTGCCTATCCCACTTTGTGCAGCAATTTTTCTGTGGGACTGAGGGGAGAAGGTTTCATCTCTATTTGAGAAAAGAAAGAAAAAAAGTTGCTTAGACTTCATGGGCTTTGTTGTAGGAAGAGAAAAAGGACAGTGGATGAAGTATTTGGTGTTTTGAAAACAAGAGTGAAGAAAGGGAAATAGCTCAGAATACTTGGCTGGAGAACAGAAATGAGGAGAGGAAAAAAATCTCAGCTATTCCTATGCTTCTGCAAAGAGAGAGGTTTGGATTTCTGCTGAGTGGAGTAAGTATTTTTTAGAAGATCAGCTTTCTGGTATACATATGTTGGGGAACTTGTAGCAGAAATATGTTGAGAATAAGGAATTCTCCTCCATTGAACATGCTTTTTAAGTCATTTAACAGCCAGCAGGCTTGTCAAGCTCATTCTAATTTGGGGCCTGACGTTATGAGGAAGACAGTAGTCCGAGTAGGAATTAATTATAAAGAAAGGTTTTATTGGATAGGCAATATAATTAGTTTATTTTGAATGGTTAAGGATCTGCTAATGTTTAAATGTGTCTGGGTACACTGAGAACTTTTTGCCTGTACATGTATAGAACCTTGGAAAAAAATTGTGTATCACTGAATCTGAAATAAGAGCAAAGAACAAATTTTCTGGGAGTTGTTGCCATCCTGTGTAACTTTTCTGTACCTTAATGTTGTTGTTGCTTGTTACTTAATCAGCTGGGTCTGTATGCAGTCAGGTGGTTAATTAGATTTTTTGTCTGTATGAGAAGGTTACGATTTGAACCAGTGAACTGGCATAGAGAGAATATGGAGGTTTTATAAACTCGATAGCTTCTTATCTTAATGCCCCCTTCCTCCCTCCTTGAGTTCTGAGGGCTCCTTTAAGAGCATCATCTTCTTTGTAACCATCTCAAAGCATTGTGGGGATGGGAAGGGAAAAGATTGTCAAATGTCAACATCTTCTGCTCAGCTTCCAGTTAGTTAAATAGAAGGATTTCTTCTTTGAAGTTACTGGAGCTTAGGCATAGAGGATTTTATAGCTCACAATAATCTTCTGCATAATCCAGGATGCTATTAATAAAGTTCTGATGAGCTGTCCTCTAGCCTGCCCTAGTTTTCCTTTCTCAAATCAATCCTTTACTTTCAGTATAGGATTTGTATATTGTATAAAACATGAACGTTTACAGTTTCCAGAACAGCCCATCAAAGTAAACCTTGTATTTGGGCAGTCCCTGGACAGAGTACGTATTAGATGGAGAATGTTGGCTTCCAAATAATCAAACATTTCAAGAGTGGGAAATGAATGAAGATTTTTATTGACATACTTTTTCTTCAGTGTAAAAGCAGCTACTGCTCCCACCTGCGTACACATTTCTGTTTTTTGAAATCTTACTGGTATTTGTTTTGCTTTTTGAATTCCTTCCTCTTATAAAATTAATCTTCATCCCTCCAGGAGTCCAAGCTCAGACTTGGTAAAATGTTAATACTGAAGTGTGAAAGCTGAGAGATGATGATGTGGGTGGTGACTTTTACTACCCTGGCTTTATTTTCCTGGCTGTGTGTGCTGCTGTAACTATGGCTGTACCAAACACAGGTGGTGCAGAGGCAGACCTTGGCACGTCACCTTGGATGCCTCACAATAGCTCACAGCACATTTGAGTCTGGACTGTGCTGGCTGAGGAGGTTGCAAAACAGAGAGCTGTTTTCCAAAGCAAATGTTGACTAAGTCTAGAGCAGTGGCAGAGGTGCCACAGCAGTGGATTGTGATGTGCTGAATCAGAACAGCATGTGCCATCCTGCTGGCCAGGAGTAGGATTGCTCATACTGTGCCTGTGGATTGACAGTGACTGTATGTGCGCATGTGTGCTGGAGATTAGGTGAAGGTTTGACCAAGTAATTTAGCATGCTTAAGTTGCACTTTATAGACTTTAACCTGCTGTTATTACTCACATAATAGTAACAGTAGAAGAGAACCACAACACGAATAAATGCCCTGAAAATTGTGTTTCATAAGAGACTGTTTTGTGTGTTATCTGTAATAATTGTTGCAGTTACATTAGTAAATGATAACTCCTTAGAAGGTGTTAGGTAGGAGTGCCCACAAAATTGGACCTGTGGTTGGCATTAGCTTTTATGTGAGCATCAGTTATATGTAAATGTCAGTCTGGCTGTGGCCTTGTTTTACAGCCAGGGTAATTCCACTATAGCATGAAGGATTTTGGGCCTTTGACACTAGCATTTTAAGTTTTGTTAATGTTTGAACAAGTACTTCCAAAGTAGTAACTGATACTTCTCCTTTATTGAAATTGTAACTTTTAGTATTTTCTGGGGCATTTTAGCATAAAACTCTGGTGGTCTTGCTTAAACAAGAGTCAGCCACTACATGCAGTTGAATTGACTGCTGTCTTGGAACAGTTTTGATTTTTAACTTCTCACCAATATTCCTTCTTCTCTTATTCCTGTTTTTCTTGCTGAGACATAAAGCCTTGGAACAGCAGTGTGGAACATATGGCCTAGGATATCCATGTGGTTTTTATTTCTTGTATGTGAGGTAGAATGCAGAATGTTGTTGGTGGCGTTGTTGGTCTTTCCTCACTGTGTGGGTTGGCTAACTTGTGTAGTTACCTTCATGGTCTGCATATGTTCATAGGTGGTTTGTTGGGTTTTTAATGTTGGTTTGGGGGTTGGTTGGTTGGTTTTGGTTGTGGATTTTTGTTTGGTTGGTTTTTTTTAAAAATAATGTTAGTGTTACTTCAACAACATATAAAACACACATGATGGATGTTAGACTTGTAGAACAAGTTTCACCGTAGCTTTCAGACTGGCCTAATAGTTTAATATGAACATCAACAGTTAATAGGTTGCAGTAAGCTTGATGTCACAGCTGAGAGTAAAACTGTCCTCCAATTAATGCTGTCATTTAAGACTGTGGTGGACAGATGGTATCTACTTTCAATAATTTCACCCTGAGGTCTAATTTAAATCAATAACTTGGGTTTTAATGATTCTGTCAAGGGTGTAAACTTGATTTGAAATGTTTAACTTATGCTAACTACATCTGTATTTTAAAAGAATAACCCTTCACTAGTTGCAGTGATATCTGTAATACTGTATGAGTAAGATACAGTTTTTGATACCCATCAAGAATGAATTTAAAAATACCATAAAAGACACCCCTGTGGGCAAGACTTGAACATTTGATTTATGTGATTTTGGATTTTAATTGTTGGTCAAGATTTTAATCAAGGAGGGAGTTTTTGTTTTGTTTCTCCCCAGAAGCACTTCTCTAGAGAAAGGAGAAAAGGAGGAATTACATTCGAAGGCCTCAGTATTCAACAACCCATATGCAGCTGAGTTGCCAAGAAGTACCTTATATCATACACACACTCTCAGAAAATCTGTGAACCAGATGTGGCTGGCATTTCTTTTTTTAGGTTTTAGTTTTTTATTATTATTATTTTTCTAACAACTGTTACCACTTCAGTAGTGCAAAACCATTTTCATTTTGATTCAATTGCCAGCTGCATTTCAGTTCCAGAATCCATGTTGCTGGTTTTTGTATGAGGCAAAGAAAATTCTGATTGCTTTTCAGGCTATGCTTACAGAGAAGCCATTTGGAGGAGTTTGAGGTTTGAGGGAGGAAGAGTGATCTGTGCAGCAATGGAGCAAATCTGATATGCGAACAAGCAGAGTTGAATTAGAAAGCAATTGTTTTCTTTTGGAGTTTCCTCTTTTGATGGTTTGCTTGGTTTTTTTTCTCATTGCCTGTGGGCTTATAAGAGACTCAGGAGATGATACAGGGACAGATGTCAGAAGCTTCATTTTGAAACTAGGAAATTCAATGGTGTGAAAAATCCTGTGACTGTACAGAGGAGGAACAATTCAATTCAGTCTCTTAGAAGCTTAGTGCTACAAAGCAAGAAGATATAATCCTGCTAATTTAGTTTCTAGCATATATACAAATCTAATTAATTCTAATCTACAAAAAAGGTATCATGTACAAGTACTGTACATTCTAGACATAATCTATGCTGTCAATTGCTTGACCATGTAGATTGTTTTAGAAAATTGCTCTCCCAATCATCCAAAAGAAATTTGAGTAAAAAAATTTATTTTGATAGATTTTGGCATTTATTTTGAAAAATGCTTGTTGGAGATTATATTGAGTAGGAGATTACTAATAACCCAAATTTTGTTCAAATAATTATCTTATAGAAATGTGTGGTAGACACTGACATGTTTTCCCATTATTTATCGTAGCTTAAAATAATATGGTAGCACACAAACAGGTGTGTAATTCAGCACAATGACTTGGTCAAACTCTGCCAGCACAGATGTCTGTGTTTGATACTCCATTGGAAGTCTTTGTCTCAAGTCTAACTGTCCTTCCTAGGGAGTTAAAGACAAGGTCCTCTAGATGCTGCCTTTGAGAAGCTTTGTTTAGCCCAGGTCTCCATTCATGCCCAGCTGACCTTGGCAGCCTCTTCCATCCCTGCCCTCACTGCAGGTCTGGGCTTTGTCACTGCCACTTGAGTGTGGTGGCCCAGGAAAGCCAAGTGTGCTGTGTTGGACTCGTTCTTGTATCAGTGGGAGTTCTGTTCTGTGCTCGTGTTGCTCCTCAGAAGAGAGGAACATGCAGGTTCAGTATTTTTGGCCATGTTAGTGATAATTAGACAGAATCATCCCATTATGGGATGTTACATTGCAATATAAAATTAATGTAAGTTCAACTCAGTGACTTTGTATTAGTAGCTGCATCTTAATTTAAATATTGACCAATTCCCTTTAACGCATATTGTAACCTAAGTGTCAACAGTTGTGTGATAACGCTTGTATTGGATAGTAATTCCCCAGGCTTTCCATTCAATTTAGTACCTGGTGTTTGACCTCATACTCTTTTTCTATGCTAGGCCTAGTCCAAAACCAAATCATGATTATGAAAGGCTGAAGATTCAGTGTATGAAGGCCATGTCAGACCTACAGTCCCTGCAGAACCAGCACACAAAGACACTGAAAAGGTGTGAAGAAGCAGCAAAAGAGGCAGATTTTTATCAGTAAGTATTAGTAAAGCTGTGCAAGGTAAGAGTTTACCAGTCTGTGCCCTATCAAACAGTATTAGAATGTGGTAATCAATTTTTTTAATGCTGTTTTTCCACTTAAATTGCAAGATAGATAAAATCCATCAGATAAAACATTTCTGGCCTGTTTGAAATGATCAAGTATGGCCTGCCTGTTTTACTTTTAGGAGTTTGAGATAGGATCATGGGATCAAAAAAGGAAGCCTGATTGCTGATTTGAAGTTGCAATCTAACAGTTTTACTGTCAAACTAGAGAGCAGAATATAATCCAAGAGAATGGAATTTCTTACTCTTTTAATAGATTGTGGTAGTTCTTGTGACAATCTGTGTAAATTATAACACAGGTTTAATTCAACTGTTCTTTTTTCCTGCAGTAGTTGTTAAAACTTTGTGTTCCTTTAAAAAAAAGTTTGCCTTCTACAGACTTTATCATTTGCACTGCAATCTGAATGACAGCAGATTAGTAATCTGCATGCAAAGATTAGATATGCTTGATTGTGGGAATATAATTGGGAATATAATTTGTGAAAATGCCTTTCATTTTCTTTTTAGCAGGGTGTTCTAATTTTAAGGAAGTTTTTTTAATGCTTTGGTCATTCTATGCAGGGAGCATTAGTATTTCAATTCATAAGAAAGAAATGCAACATATCTTAGAACACAAATTTTTATATATAAATACATATTTAAATATTTACCAGCAAGTATGGGAGTTTAAGTAGAATCATTCTGTTTGAACAATAGAAATACTTGTCAGTATTCAAAACGTAGGTTTTGATCTGTAGTAGTAAAATACATTCAGTTGACTTATCTGCTGTTTTTCAGCATTGCTTTAGCTTGAATTTTAATCTGGATGATAGCCTCCTCATGTGGCTCTCAGCTGTTTAAATGAAAGTGTATTTATTTCAATAATTATAGCTGCCATAATGAACTTTGGAGGAAATTTTTATCTTGAGTGTAGTTGAAACATACACATTATGGTTTTCTTGGTTGTGGAGTTTTTTTTGATAACTTGATGGGTTTTTTGTTTTTGAAACAGTAGCACACAAGGAGATTTTTGTCATTTTTATCTGTGCTTTGTTTAGCTGCTGTTCAGCTGAGGAGCTCAAGACAAAGTGGAAATGATTGGTGGGATAATGGCTATTATCTCAAGAATCATCATATTAGGATATTTGTGTTTGGCTGCCTGATTTTAATGGCTATTAAATGGCATTGACAGGTGGCATAAATCCATCTTCTCTTCTGATGAGGTTTAAGGATGCTGTGTATGTCTGTGTATTTTCCCACTTAAGCCCCTGTTGGTTTCTGTTGTTTTTTTGGTTTTTTTTTTTTTTTTTTTTTTTTGTTGTTGTTGTTGTTGTTGTTTGTTTGATTTTTTTTGTTTTTTTTTTTCCTGGTGCTTGGAATACACAAATATGCAGAACTGAGTTAGTTTGACCTGCTTTCTTGGTAGGAAACTCATGCTTGAAATGAATTCCTCCAGGACTTTGTCCTTGCAAGCTGGCCTCTCAGAGTGTGTTTTGTGTGCCCTGACAGCACGCTGCACAGCCGGCTGCTGAGCGACCAGTCCCAGCTGAAGGAGGACATGGACACCCTGAAGAGGAAGAACACGCAGCTGGTGAGGGAGCACAACCACCTGCAGCAGTCCTGTGAGGAGATGAAGAGGCTGCACGACGAGGATCAGAAGGAGATAACAGACCTGCGCAGCCAGCAGCAGCAGGTGAGCCACGGCCGGTGCTGGAAGAGATCCTGGCTTCTTCCTTCCATAGAGAAATGGGGTTGTGCAGCATTGCTGCCTTTAGAGTGTCTTAATGGGTCCCAAACAGCCTCCTTGCCTTGTACAGTATTGGAGAGACAATGACATCTTGATTGCTAGTTGATTTTCTTTGTCTAACTGGAAAAAAATGTGTATTTAAATGCAGAGATGAAAAAGTGTACATGAAGATGGTATTTGCATGATTTTTTTTTTTAATGGGTAGAAAGGCATCAGAAATCTAACTGGAAGTTGCAAAGTGATTAAAAAGATTACTGTTTTCCTAAGGTATTTTTATGGGACAGGGTTTACTTTAAACTTGCATGCAATGTTTGTTGTTGATTTTTTGGGAAGAATCACAAAAGGTTGATTCATGTTTTTGAACTTGAAACAAAAAGAGACAAAATTTTCAGGACTGGAAGAGTTGGACATTTCAGATATTTGTATCACACACTCCAGGTCAGTGTTGTTCACATATTCTAGAAATTTAAAAAACAGTAATGCTAAGGAGCAACTGGTTGTATGAGATCCACTGTTACCTAGGAAAAGGTCTGTTCATTTAGTTAGAATTGTTACAGTAGCATGTGGAATGGTTAAACAGAGTATCTGGGTTCACTGTGTCTAGGCTGATTCACAGGGCAAACTTGCAAGTCAAACATTAGGCTTCAGAAGCAAAATCTATGCAAGCCAAAATAATTATTTGCTAGGGCAGGAGGGACAAAGGTCAAAGCAAGCTGGGTGTGCTGAATGGTACTTTAGGAGGTGCTTGAAGATGTGCAAGGAGGAGTGAAGATTGGTTCTTCCTTTTTATCCATTTTTCTAACACTGGCTTGTGACTTCTGGTGTGAAACTGTTTAGTGGATCAGTTCAGAAGACAGCAGAAATTATTTACTGTGTCATCCTGGGCAAATAGCATAATTAGTCTGTGCCTCAGTTTCCCAGTCTGCAAAGCAAGGATGCAAAACCTCTGAGAGAAGGCTGTTCTTCTTTGCCATTCTGTCCTGAAGCTTGGAATTGTCTGGAAGCACAGAAGGAGGCTGATGTATCATTGTCAGGGTTGATTTAAAGAAATCCAGTCTTATGTCAACATCATGATTAAACCTTTAAAGAAAATGATGTATGTGACTCTTAGTGGGAAAATCGTCTAACTCCATTTCTCAGCTTGTCAGAGTGATTCATGGTGTCTTGAAGGGGTGCCAAAGTCTTATCTTGTCCCTGTAATTTCTCATATGAATTAGTCTAACTCTCCGTTGATCCCTCTGACGTGTTGTTTCATTGTCAGGCCATAACAAAATGCATCTTGGTGGCCTCAGAGAGCACAAGCTTTTGATCAAATTACTCTTTGTGTGGGATTGTCATGGATTTGCTGTGTAGCAGCTGACCAGCTTAAGTTTCTGCTGCTCACATGTGGAGTTTCATGTTGCCATGGCTGTGTTCCTTGGGCCAGCTGGGACTATTTACTTTCTTTCACTGCAATTTTGAATGGGAGATGTTTATTGCAGTGGTGCCTCCATCTTCCTTTGGTAGGTCTGTGTTAGCCAGTTTATGCTGAATTCCATCAAATTTCTTGTGTATTAAGTCTTCTTTAATTATTTAGTGTGTTTTCAACATAAAGACATTCTATATATGCTTTGGACAGTGAAAAGTGGTTTATTTGAATTGCTAAATCATTTGTTGCCAAAGCTGTTCTTAAACTCATTTGGGAAGTGGTCTTGAGGAAAATGGCTTTCTTGGGTTTAAGTCTATGTATGTGCGTTTTACATATGCCTGCAGTTTACCATGTGTTCAGCTTATCTGAAGTGGTTCACTGAAGCATGCTGGCTAATCATGCGTCCAGCTCTGTGTGGGTTGTGCTGCTGAATCCATTGAGGATTTTGATACGTGTGGAAATAGCCCAAGTGCAGTCTTGTTCCAGGGCCACTTTTATATATCCTGGCTGGTTAAAGGAGACCAGTGTCAGGCTGCAGAACTTTTGTTCTGTTATCTTGCCTGTGTAGCCAAGTGGTTTATTAGCAGTGACAGTTGTTAGCCTTCACCTCTGGGCAGTGAAGAGGGGGCAGCCTCTTGCTCTCCCCTTCCCTTCTGGTCTGCAGGCATCCAGGTTCCTGCATGTTCAGGAACTGGTCCTTACTCAAATATAAGTTACAAAAGATGAGGAGCCCATTTGTGCAGCATAGCTGCTGCATGTTGGGTTTCAAATTTTTACAGTGCTCATGTTTTCTTCTGTCTTCCTTCTAGTTCTTCAATCCTATTTTATTTTCAGATAGTTAGGGATACCTCTGTAGGCTAATTGTCAGTATTATATAATTCTTGGCACCTCTCTATATAGAGTATTCCTGTTTCTTCGCACTGCTCCATCAGGGCCAGATTTCAATTTAAAAGACAAAACCAGAAAAAAGAAGCATAGAACAACAACAAAAAAGCTTACTGCTTTATTTCAGGCATATTTTTTGCCTTTTGAGAATGAACAAGAACTAGATTTGCTGACACTCATTAGGACTTTGTTGCTGCTGGTCATGTATCATCAGTGTTGCAATTTACAGCAAGATTCCTACGTTGATGTAAATTAATTTAAAACTAAGATTCAGGTCAGGCTTTATTCATGTTTAAATGGATTTTTCTCTTCCTAGTCATCTTTTATGTATGCTTTTTGAAACCCAGACCTCTGTGGGAAGTTCTCAGATGAAATATTGTATGAATATTAAAATAATATGCCCGAGTGTATAACATATTTTGGGTAGATCTTATTTTCATTATGCTTTAAATTATTTAATTAAGTCAGAGGGTACAGGCAACCTATCATGAATGCCACCTCGTGGGCATCTCCTGAATTGCCACTGTCATCTTGTTGATCAAGTAGTGATTGCCTCTTTTTAAAACTACAAGTTCTTCAAAAACAACTTGGTTTTAATAGGTGTTCATAACAATTGCCATAAGAGAGACATTTTCATACACTTGTGCTCTTGTGATAAAGCAGATGTTTAACTCAACAGAAAGCAGATGTAATAATGCTTAGAATAACAGTGGCACTTGAAAGAAGTTCAGTATTTCCTTAGTCATTAAAAAAAAGATTAGTGAAATTGGTCTATATATTTTTGTTCTAATTCTGTTTGTTATGTATACATTTTAAATCAAATTTCTTGAACTGATTAACAGTAAAGGTTATTGATTCCTGGCATTTTTTTAAGGTTATGAAGCAAAATGGATCATCAGAGATACTAAATAAACTTTACGACACGGCCATGGACAAGCTGGAGGGCGTGAAGAAGGACTACGACGCCTTGAGGAAACGGTACAACGAGAAGATCGCGAGCCACAACACGGACCTGAGCCGCCTGGAGCAGGCTGAGGAGGAGAACCGGCGTCTGCAGAAACAGATTGACATGCTCATGAAGCAAAGGGACACAGCAATTCATTTCCAGCAGCAATATTCATCCTCTCTTAGGAGGTATAACTGAATTTTCATACCTTTGACTTATCAATGCTAATGTAGCATCTTACTTCCATTGTGCTAGAATCATGAATACCTTTCTAATATTTTTTCTAAAATTTTCCTCTAGTGTATGTAATCTTGCTGTGATGAGTAAGCATGCGTATTTATATAAAATTTTCTGGAAGATTCTAGAATGTGTGATGGGGTTGCTAATTTGGAGAAATGGTGGAGAAATTTTCTTACGAAAAGGATTTCCTATTTACAGTTTTGGCATTGTATGAGGAGTTTTAACCATTGTTTAGCTTGTGTGAGGAAGGCATACTCTACTTTTCAACCTGTGTTTATTTTTAGTTGTAGATACATGAGTCAAATATAACCAGAAGTTTGTTAAACCTCAGGCTTTGTTCTAAACAAATTCTTTAACTCATGGCAAGCCTGTGTATACATGTCCTTATTTAAATACTAAAAGCAAATCAGTAAGGGAATATAATTTCTACAGATGTTTTGCAAATGAAGATCATCTCAAGCCTAAGTTAACTTTTCATGGTGTTAGAATTGCAGACTATGGAGGACTGTAAGACAGGGCTTTAGGGAGGAGCAGAGTTCTCTGGCTGCAGATGTTTGGGAGTCTTGCTTCACTGAGAAGGTGCTGCTCTGAGCAACACACATGTTAAAATACAAGGGCACAGACACTCATAGCACACTTACCCCCTCTTTGCTCCTTGGTACCAAGCCTGCACAGTTAACCATATGGGGTGGGAAGGACATCAGCACGCATGAGGACTGCAGAGAGCATCCATGGGTGTGTTAGGAATGGTTTCATTGACTATTAGGGATGATACACAACTCCCACAGACCAAAGCCAAAAATGGTTTTCTCCACTTTTGTAAATGGTTCCTTATAATTGTTATAGTTCAGTCCTTAAATAGGTTCTGTAATATTCCTTAAGGTTCACTAACATTCCTAAAGCAGTGGTTATTTTGCAGCATAGAGAATACATTTTCTAACAAGTCCTCTGGCATTATGTTTTATCCATGGATTCATGTGGTTACCCAGCCAAATCCTTAATGTATGAAAATGAGTAACAAGTGTCTTACTGATGTTTCTGCTTGTTTTCAGGTTTGAATCAGTACAGCAGGAACTAAGCAATGCCACAGCACAGAACAAAGAGTTGCAGAGAGAGATGGAGAGATTACAGTCAGAGGTGACAAGGTTCAAAACAATGCAGCTGAAAGCAGCCAAGGATGCAGAAAAATACAAGGAAGAGAGGGATTCAGTTTTCAATGAGTACCGCCTCATCATGAGTGAGAGGGATCAAGTAATCAAAGAGGTAGATAAGCTGCAAACAGAACTGGAGCTTGCTGAGTCCAAGCTGAAGAACACTTCTTCTGAGAAGCGAGTGGCCAGTGAAGAGATGGAAGCTTTGAGACAGGTACTAAGCTATTGTCTTAGTGGGGAAGGGAAATGAGTGTATGCTGTTGATGCTGGAACCAGGAATGTATAACTGATTAATGGAAAACAGGATCCACTGCAAAGAGGGAATTGTGTTCTGATGTTTTCCTATACAATACCTTTTTACTGTCAATTTCCATGTTTGAACAGAGTACCTGCCTGCTGAAATTTCCTATACATTTAATTCTGTCCTGCATATTATAAATCCTTTCCTTTGCTATGTTAGTCTTTTAAATCTTCTTAAGTAATACTTCCTATAATAATATAGCTCTGAATATCCATTATTTTAAACCTTTAACCTCTACAGGAACGACTGGGTACTCTCTGCTGTGACTTAAGACAGTACATGATCAAGTAGTCTTTAATGCTTAGGCAAAGCCTGTGCTGACATGCATGTTCTTACTCATTTGCCATTCTACTGCCTCTAAGTTAAAGGGGATATTTTCAAGATTTTTTTCTTTAGAATTTAGGCATGCCTTAGTGTGTAAAACCGGAACTTTCCAATATGTTCTTGAAATGCTTGTTCAACAGCCATGTCAGAATGAAGCTGTTATGATTTGCAGAACAGTTTGCTGCTGAGTTTCATTTCTGCTGACATGCATTCACTTTACTATTTGGTTTACAAATACTTAATTCAGCATGAAATACATACAAACAAATGTATTCCGTTGCCTATAAATCTTATTTTAGTCTTTTCATAGCATTACATCTGAACAAAATATTCTTACAAAAAATTAAAGGTGGAGCTTTCTTTTAAACAAATAACACTATTTTTCGAGGAACACAAGTGAACTGTGACATGTGGCATCAGAGCTTCTAAGTATGACTAAATTCTGATGTTTAGAAGTCATATTTTCCACCCCTGCATATTTGTCAGCTCAGTAATTCAGCTCTGCAGTGAGTGAGGTTTTAATATGTTTCATACCTCTTCTACTTTCATCAAAGCATTTAAGCCAATCAAAACATCTCTTGATTTCAGTGGGATCTGGGTAGGTTAGGAATATTCACAGAAATAGCCACAATTAGTTGTTCTGTTGCAATTTGTTTTATCTGTCATTGTGGCACTATGAGTAATTTGCCAAAGTGCCTTAAGGGATAGGGAATTAAAGTTTTAAATGCATGGGTATTGACTTAAATGGGTGTTTGAACAAGAACCAGCAAGAGCCTAGGACTGGGGAGTGTGGTGCTGGCAAGGCAGAGACACGTACTTTTCTTCACTCCCAGAAGCAGCCCTTCAGAAATCAGAAATAACTGCTGCTGTAATATTCTGAAAGGTGTAAAATAGCCATACTTGAGTTGTCTTGTTGTTCCTGTTTTTCTTTCCTGTAGCCACGACTCTTCCCAGGAAAAGGTTTGAAATATTAAAAAAATGTGTCAATCCATGCATCAATTGACTTGAAATAGTATCCTGAAATGTGTCCCCTGTAAGTGGGATTGCCCTCTCCGTGCATAGTTGTTCTGGTGCTCGTTGAAAAGGCAACATAGTGGCTTTCACTTTGCCTGTGATACATGGCACCTCTAAGTGCTCTATAATATAGTGCTCATTGATTGTTTAAAACAGCACCGAACTCATTTAGGTAATTTTAAATGTAGTTTCTCCCCTGAAGCTTGTATTTTCTAGTGCATCTTTGGTATCCTAGAGAAATTGTAAAGCAACTGAAATGGAGAAGAGATTGATTTTTTTTTTTTTAACATTATATCTGAGCAGCTACTGCTGAGATCACACAGTTAATTTCCAAGTTAGACATGTAAGCTTTTATTAATAAGACATGCCCAAACTTATTGGTTTAATAGACATCTAAAATGTACAAATTTGGTATTTATAAATTATAGGAGAAATCTCAGTATTTTTCCACTAATGGACAATTTAGGATTAAGGTCTAATGAACTCACCCAATCCAAGCCAGTGATTGGATGTTACAGATTTTCCCCTCTCTTTTCTCCAATGGTGTTTTTTTGTTTAGCATAGTTTTTTAATCTGGGAAATACTTAGAATGTTATGTTTCATTTCAGTGGTAGTCAATTTTCCCCACAGTTTAACAGACCTGTTGTAGTTTGTCCTTACGTTATATTCAGATGTGAGAACTTCCTTAAAATATGGAAATAATTCAAAAATTCAGAATCATTCAACTCAAACTGCTCTACTGTTATCAAACAGAAGCTGTTCTAGTCAGTGCTAAATGGAGCATTCCCCTGTGCTGTGTAGTTGTAATTTTGTGCAAATATCCTAGGAAAAAGACAGAAGTGAAATTTTATCACTGACCACCAGAGGCAATGCCTGCTCCTATTCAGATGGTTTATATTGAGCATGCTGAATTAAACTGTGGTAGTGTGTATTTTTTCCAAACACTTGAAAGGACTGTAAATTCTTGTTTAGTGAAGGTGTTGCTGAGAGCTTTCCCTCAGCCTTGGTGACTTTGATCTCAGCTGCTTGTGGAAAAAGGCTTAATATTATCATGTAAATTTTATACACACATTTGAATGCAGATTTTATGCAATCTCTAGTTAAACTCTGCAAAATGCTGGTTCAGTACTAAAACTAGCCTGCAACAACAGACAGTTCAGGGATTTTTCTCTCTTCAGGAGTACTGAGCAAGGAAGGTCTCACTGGTGTTATGGTAATTGAGATTCACCTACAGAGTGAGTCATTAATTCAATGCTCATCTACACTACAGCAGAAATGGTACTCTTTATGTCATTGTTAAAAGTCTGACTAGCCTTACTGAAAAGCACGTCTCAAAAACAATTCTCTTAGTATGGCAAAATGCAATTGTCAACTGTGCTTTAAATATTCAGTTTTATTCTTTGCAAAATGTAAAAGAAAATAAAATGTAAATCAGTTTATGACATAATGTTTTTCTATCCTTAAGCACTTCAACTGTTTCTTTTGCTTTTGAGATGCCAGCTGTCTCTGGTGAGCTCTTAGCAATCAAAACATCAGTAGTTTCCAGCTAGGAGTGCCTATGTGTAGGAGGACTGCTTTGTAGCCATTGACTGAATGCTTCTAGAGACCTGAGCCATCTTGAAAATATAGTGGCCTTAAATTGGATTGTTTAAATGACCCATTCTTCTAATGGGAAGTCTAATTTAAATAATTTCAGATGGGCAGATATTATTTTAGAACACTGCTGCATTTGCCTTATATTTTTTATTACAATGCAGTTGAATTCCACACTTAAGATGTACTGTCATTCCACTTTAGAATAGAATATTGTAGTTTTATCTTCAGCCTTCTGTAGCACATTGCTATCTTAATGGCATGTAACTTTATTGTTCCTTTAAAATTTATAGAGAAACTGTAAGATGCTTATGTAGCTAAGTTGTCTAAATTATTTCAGTCCTGTAAAACTGAAGCAGTTGTTTAAAATTGTGATATATTCTTACCCTTTGATATATTTAACAACAGATTTTTTTAAAAAACACCAAGTCTGTCTGATTAATGACCTTTTCTCATTTAGGTTCCTCAAAGCTATCAGTGCTCCCAGAATCTTGCTTACTTCTGACAAAGCACTGTGCTCATTTGATGGTGTGATATTTTTAATACCACATTTAATATTCTTTGCTAGTTACTTACTTGTATGTAATGTGATCTGCCCCCATTATTCAGAACATTAGTGGTAAATCTCTAGACTTTCAAGGTGTCATGACATGTATTCAATTGGAAAGATGAACTATTTCCTTCTGAACTTAACCTACTACAAACAATGGATCTTGTTTTAGGAGCTAAACTCTGCTCTAGTGGAAAGAGATCGAGCGATTTGTGAGAGGAATGAGTTACTGGAAAAATACTGTCATGAAGTGAAGGACAAAGCTGAGGCCCAGAAGGAACTTGATCAAGCTTGCAAGGATATAGAGACAGTGAAGGAAGAAAGAGATGTTGCCAGGAAAGAGAGAACAGAAGCTATCATCCAGAGAGACCATCTGCTGAGGGAATATTATCAAGCCCGTCAGGTATTGCAAGTGATGCCTTTAATGATGCCTTTTTCTTTCTTAGCTTAGTTAGGTCAGTAACTTGCAAGACATTAAAGGTCTGGGCACATTGGGAGTCCTCCCTCTTTTTCTCAAGTCACTCTAAAATACAAACATGTGCATGTATGTTCTTCAAGACATACTGGCAGAAATTCTTGTTAGGAAAAAATGTGGTTGTGCTTTGTGTTAAGATTGTTTGTAAATATGAAAAGAAAAAGTTTACATTTGAACCAAATTGTAAGTCAATACGTCTAGATTGATTAGTTTCATTTACATTCTTGAAATTAACCACACGCAGTGGTTTGCAAGCCCACAGCTTCTGATGAGCTGTACTGTTGTAGTTGGCTTGTGTTATTGTGCTGCAAGCTTGGGGTTTTCTTTGTGTATTTGTCTTACTGTTGTCACCATCTCTCTTATTCAAAATAGGGAGTTTTGGGAGGGACAAGTTGACTTAAGAATAAAGTAATTCTTATCTAAAACAAGAAGCATTAAAAAAAAACTTTCTTTCAATTCTATAGCTCTTTAGTTTCATTGCTTTGGAATTAAGGGATCTGTATGGATCCCAAGTATTGGGATTGTTGTCTCAGGGTAAATAATAGGTGTTAATGAGGGAAAGATGTGTTATCTGTCTATACTATGTATATATACTATATGCAGTTGCATATGGTAGTGTATCTTGATTTCTAAGCATACTTGAAGGTTTCTCCTGTCTGCTAAGCAGATCAAGACTGAAGCACAGAATGCCATCTCTGAAATATGACACATTCACTGATGTTATTTTCAAGTGAGGATTCTTATTCATGTAGTTGTACCAATTTGTGTGCTGCTGGATGAAATGCATTACAGCAGGTTTTATCTTTCCTCTCAACCCTTCCAAAGTTGTTGCTGAAATAAATTAATATTTTTCATTAAATCATAAGAATTTAATACATCCAGCAACATAAAGATAGCAAAAGCTGTTTGTGCATATGTATCTAAAAATTGTGCCTAAAATACTTATCTGTGTTTCTTAATTCCTAGATACAAGATTCTGCTACCCTAGACATAGAAAGAGCAAACAAAGAAATTGAAATGCTTCGGAAGCAATATGAGGCAATGTCACAAGAACTAAAGGAAGCTGTCCAGGAAGCAGAAGTAGCCAAGTGTAGGAGGGATTGGGCCTTTCAAGAGCGGGATAAGATTGTTGCAGAAAGGGAAAGCATACGGTAAACAACTGCTAGATGATACCTGAGTGATCTCTGTAACACCGGCTGTACAGCTGATGCAGTTCTAGGATGGCTGGATTTTGCCAGCACTTCCTCTGCATTAGCTGTCCCATGGTGATTTTTTAAAAAATGTTGAGGGCATCTTACAAGAGCTTTGTCATTTTCTGTGCTTTCATAACCAAAATGTCTCTAGTAAATACCCTTCAGTCTAACAGCCCTGCTGTGTAGGACCAGCCAATCATGCAATCTTTTAGGCATGCTATACTAATAATCCTGTTGTAGCTCTTGTCCTGCACATAATTCTTTGCCTGTGGGGACATACATCAAAAGTATCCAACAAATTTGCTACTAAATATATCTAAGGGACTAAGAAAAATACTTAAATAAGGTTTTTTTCTGCTAGTTTAAAGAAGATAAATAGAAATAAGATTCTGAAAGGGATGAAGAATTAACACCTAGCATATGTCATTTTTTCTTCCTTATCATTTTTTATTTTGCAGATAGAAACCTTTTGAAACTGCTCTTTGAAATTTTACATTAACTATACAATGTGGTAAAGCCATTTACTTCAGTAAGATTTTAAGTAACTAGATTGAAACCTTTTTCTTTTGAAGAACTTTGTGTGACAACTTAAGGAGGGAGAGAGACCGAGCTGTGAGTGACTTGGCTGAAGCTCTGCGCAACCTGGATGACATGAGAAAGCAGAAAAACGATGCTGTTCGTGAACTGAAGGAACTGAAGTATGTTAGAGAAATGACCAAACTGCATTAAAGTTGGTGATGAAAACTTTGGTTTGTTAGCTGTGTTCTTAAGAGAGCCATATGTTGTTGCAGCTATGTGCAGCAGGCATTCATGTTATTGTGTATGGACACAATGCCTATATTTTTAGTTATCATGGAAATTATTATGCTGGGCATTATCTGGTTTATCTTATTAATGAGACTCCTAGTGTAAACTTCCTGCTGTGGAGATGCACTTAAGCAATATTTGTATCCTTTCACTGAAGTCTTATTAACTGCAGCCTAGTTCCTCTCAACTGTTTACTCACTGGTTTATGGGAGATGTTTTGCCATTGGTATTTATCATGCCCTACATACTAATGAATCTCATCTGAGGGTAAATTAAATGCATTTTGGAAGATGTGATAAACCTAGTTGTGCACTTATTCATGTAAAAATATTGCAAAAAATGTAAGACTATGTTAAGACAGTATTTAGAAATGGAAAGTCAGTTTGAGAGCAGACCAAAAATATTGGAAAGACAGAAGCCGAAAGAAATTTTTGACAGCTTGGATTTGTGATTTAGAAAACCAAATATAATATCCATCACAATCTTACCATTATTTTTCAGTTTATTGAAAAGGGGGTTGTCTGTGTCTGCAAGTAATAATTTTCTTTGCCTAGGGAAAAGATGGAAAATCAATTGGAAAAGGAGGCCAGATTTCGTCAACTGATGGCCCACAGTTCCCATGACTCAGCCATAGATACAGATTCTCTGGAATGGGAAACAGAAGTGGTAGAATTTGAAAAAGACAGAGTAAGTAAAAATCATACACTGCATTGTCTTGTGTATTGGATAGCTCTGAAGCCAGTTATAATCTTTAAATACTAGTTAAGATTAAAAATATGGTTTTGGTTGTTTTAGTTCTTTATTGTTTGACAAAAAACCGTATAGGTGCATGTGGAGGCAACAAGTGCAGTTGTAGCTACATGAAAGTAGTTGATAAAATCATGCCGTTATATACAAGCTTTATAATTTTCTTCATATGCATGATAAATAAAAATAGTTCCTGCATCTAACGTTGCAGGGTACCCAGGTCCATGTCATGTAATATAGTGGTCTTTAAGTTTGTGATTCAGTGCAGACATGGTATTGCTATGGCAGACAAAACTTAAAATGTGAAGGAAACAGTGATATTAGAGGCTAATCTTTTACTGGCAGCAACCCTTAAAATCTATGCATAAAATAGTTAATGTTTTACATTAAGCTATTTATCCTACTTTTGCTCATATCTGCTGATTAGAAATTTTAAAGTATTAAAAGTACTTATTCATGGTGAACATGTATTTTAGGGCAACATTACTGTTGAGTTTGAAAATCTGAGATGAAAGGAGATGCTTGTCTAAACTCTTGCTTGTCTGTAGAGGAAATTTAATCTCTTTTCTATATTGGCATATTAAGTAAGGTGCTTAAGTTTAGCAATCCAGATAACCTCTACTTCTTATTATACTAGTAGTATTTTTTCCATATAATTTTGCTTTTTTTGATTGTAGTCTAAAATTTTTAATTTGCCTCAATGTATGTAATTCTTTTATGCTCTTCTCTGTGAAATGCTTGGTTAGTACATCCCACTGTTAATGGAACCTTTTTTTAACATGTAAAATATGCAGTGGTCTTCCAGATTGTGATTAATTTATAATAGCTTCTGTATGGACCACAATTTCTTTGTCATTCCTGAATGACAAACTTTAGTGATTAAATTCTGTCCAATTAATTCCCTTTTATTCTACTGCGGCATTCAGGGGTCATCTTTTCTTATGCTGTTCCAATCTGTCTATGTTCTGACAGTGCATGTCTACAAAATCATTGGTATGTTTCTTTTTTGACATAAAAATATCATTTAGTATTATTATATTTTGAAATACATATTGGAAAGATAAGATGAACTGAGTACCAGTGTTGATCTAGCAGAATGACCATCTTTAAATTGTTTCTGAAATAATAATTCCCCTTTGACCAGGCTGTTTCAGCACTTCTGATCAGCTCCATCAGTTTTGTTCCTTGCCATCTCCTCAGTTTTAACTGATAACTAGTAGTTTTGCTTTTCCATTGTCTGTTTAATTAATTAGTAAGTCAAGCATATGATGTCCCTGTGCTAACAACATTGCAGCGTGATGAATTTTCCCTTCATGTGTAGTTATTTAGTTTTTCTTTATCTCAAAGATTGCTCTACATGTTTGCATCACTGAAACCAAATATATGCACTTTGTCATTTGAATGTGTTTCCCTTTTTTAAACATAGGGATTACACTTGCAGCTATCAAATTATAGTAATAATACTGTGCCAACCTTGATCAACTATAGGGAAAAATCTTTGCTGACCTACCAGCATTTGAATTCCAGAGACAAGACTATAGAGTTTAATACATTTCAGTCATTTTATTTTTGCTTAAACTTCACCTATCTGATTAAACTTGTGTTATACATAATCATTCAGCTCAAAACTGAAATAGTACTCACTTTTCAGCCCTGATGCTGCGTAATGATACTGTGATCTCTACTTGATCCTTATTTTATGGCAGCCTCATGGTCTTCTCTATGAAATTTTTGTCCTACATGGGACATTTTGAAGAATCATAAGGATTTTTTTTCAAATTAGATTTTAAACTTAAAGTACCATCACCCTTCATTATGCTGAGATGGTTAATCCCGTAGACAGCTTCAAGTAGAGTTCTCTAATTTTTAGAAGTGCATTATTTAACAGTGAAAAAAGCAATAATAATTCAGTTTGTGGTCAGTTGATACCAATGTGCTATTTTTTGGATCAGTTTTTTTCCTTACAGTGACCTGATTATCTACCAAAGCAAGAACTACATGAAAATTTCCCTGATTTGTTCAATGACCAATCTTTTAAAGATTTTTGTAATTTTTCGCATCAAGAATGATCTAGTTTGGGTCAGGCTAGGTAGAATATCATCTCTAAATCTGTATTTAGAAATGGTCCCCCATAATGTTAGAGCTGTTTTTCTTGTTTATTTCTGGTCTCTAGTCATACCACAGAAGAGATCTGCCTGAGTTCACCACTAACACACAATGCTGTTTGCTTACCTTGCCAGTTGTTTTTTCCCCCATTCTTAGGAAACATGTCCTTGTTTTCTTACTACACAACCAATATTGTACCTTACAATAGGTTATATGAGTCTGAATGGGCTTTTTCTCATGCTCAGCTGCTTTTCTGTTCCTCCTTGACGAAGTTCCCATTTGTATTATTTAAGCCTTAATCTGAGAAAGAGGGATCATTCTAATGCCAGAAGACTAATGGAAATGGGAGTTTATATATTCATATATAAAAAAATAAAACCTTACCTGATGCAGCAATCTTGTAAATAGAAGTACATAGTGCAAACATGCAGTAATGCCTCTTGGTAACAGTGCAGTGGTATCACTTGTTATTAATATTTTCCAGGATGATATGGACTTGAAAGCACTTGGTTTTGATGTGGCAGAAGGTGTGAACGAGCCGTACCTCCCTGGAGACTGCGGGATCTTTGTTACCAAAGTAGACAAAGGAAGTATTGCTGATGGTCGGTTAAGGTAGGCTCTGACTTTAGGCTCTGGTCTTTTGTTGCACTGTGCCCTGTTCACTCCATTATTATAATCTCCTCAAACCTGTATTTATTTAAATATTGGGAAAGACATGAGGGTAAGTTATTGAGGGAGGACAAGAGAAAAGGGAAGTAGAGCAAGGGGTCGTTTGGAACCATCTGTTATTCTTGGTGTTGATAGAAGCTTTTTACTAACTCCTCTCAGTGCAAAGCATTTCTTTTAAACAAGAAGTAGTCATTAGTGATTTAAGGATATTCTTTTCCTGGTGAAGAGCAAACTAGTAGTTCTGGTTTTCATCTAGCTGCTGTTTAATGCTTTTTCAGGAATGGATAACTCCAGATAATGAAGGATGATTTTATTGAGATCAGCTCTGTTGCATGCCTTTTCATGGAATATTATTCATGTGCTGTGTCCAGCAAAGTGTGCTTATAACTGACCTGCCTAATTCTATATATCTACCAGAGTGAATGATTGGCTGCTGAAGATAAATGATGTGGATCTTACCAATAAGGATAAAAAGCAAGTTATAAAAGCTGTTCTGAATGGAGGAGGTGTTATTAATATGGTGGTTCGAAGAAGGAAGTCTTTAGGTGGGCGAGTAATAACACCTCTTCACATCAATGTTTCTGGACATAAAGGTAATGACTAAAAAGGGTGGATGTAAATGGCACATGTTTGTTCAGCAAATAAGGCTTGACATAAAGGTACATGTTCTCTGAGCTTTTGCTTAAATCACATTTACATGTTAATGGCCTCCTAGAAGGCAGTTTTCATTATTTTTTTAAGAAAACCAAGAATACTGTTATTGATAATAGCTTCATCTTGTACGTACAGGTTTTCTTTTTGTCCTTGGGTGGATTTTAGTTGATTCTTTTTTTAAATACTTGTCTCTAGTTGGCTGCCTGTTTGGAATGTTTGTGGGAGTGTAAACAAGTTGTTAAACCCAGCTACCCCATGTTTGTGTGATGATATTAATTTCTGGGATATTCAAAGTCCTTGTTTTCCTTGTCTTGTTATTTCTTTGAAATGGTTTTCAGAAATTGAAATTCAGCTAGATTGGAAGTCATATTTCTTTCTTGTGCAGACAGGTCAGACATGCCATTTGAGCAATATATTTGAATTGCAGAATCAAATTCTTCTTTATCTATTTCAGATAGTGGGCTCAGTCTAGAAAATGGAGTATTTGTTGCTGCTGTTGTGCCCGGAAGCCCAGCTGCCAAAGAGGGTTCCCTTACTGTGGGAGATAGAATAATTGCTGTAAGTCTTAAAAATCCATTTGCCTTGTTAAACTTTTATTTATTTTGTAGTGTTATCATTGGTGCTACTCTTTAAGATGCCAAACGTTCCAATTAATTTTTACTTTTGCAATATTAAATCCTTTTTGTAAATTCACTGGATATTTATTCTAAATTAATGTTTTTGTATGCTGAGGGATGAATATAAAGTGCAGCTTATTTCCTGAGTTCATATGAGAATTTTTGTCGGCAGCATTAGCTTATTCTTTATGCTTGGCTTTTATAGATGTACATATACATATATATGTGTATATATACACATACACACACACACATTATATATATACACATATATATGTATCTGTCATTCTTACACTGACTAGGAAGGGTCAGTTCCAAAAAGGCATCCCTTCATTGAATGAGAGGTTCCTTGTTGGTGCCACAGCTGTCATCTGTTCTGGGGAGGGATTCTGTCTCTGCAGCCTTTGCAGCCTTACAGGATTGGTGTGGTTTGTGCACTATGAAAGGGGAGGTGGTTGCTGCTGGTACAACTGCACAGAGGGTGTAGTGAACTGGTGGTGTCACCCTGTGTCCCTGCAGGAGTAGCAGACTAGATTTAGGAGTTGCCATTTTCCACTTGTGACAATGCACAAACATCAACCAGACTTCAGTCACATATACATATGTAGACTAGTGTTTTCTCTGTCTCAGAGATCATCTACCTGAAATCCTCCCTACTTATTACCTTTGATTTACAGATGTCTGTTGTGGTGTTTCTTTTTTCTTCAGATCAATGGCATTGCACTAGATAATAAGTCACTTACTGAATGTGAAGCTCTGCTACGAAACTGTAGGGATTCCCTTACTTTGTCACTCATGAAGGTGAGTAGCAGAAGCTAAATTTGCAGAATTCTCTTGAACTTGTGCAGAATTATTGTAGTTGTTCAAGGAAGAGTACATGCAAGGAATGAGTATATCAAAATGGGAACAAGACAACCATCTGGATGCATTTCTCTGGTGGCACACTTCCTCAACAGTTATTTCCAAAGTAAGGTTCTTGTGCCATCTGGTAGGAAGTTAGACTAACTTGCTGTCTTCTTTGCCATTTATTTGGTGGTTGCATGAAATGAGTGCTACCACAATTGCTTGCTGCTTCTTGGGTTTTGCCTTAGAGCTGCAGCACTTTTGTACATGAAAGATAAACTGCCTGCTAACTAAAGAACCTTTTAGTCAGGAGAGAGCTGTGCACAAAGCTCAACTCTTGCTATCATGATGATTAAGTACAAGGCTTTGATTTTCAGTCTTATTTCTATAAAATAGTTATTCTGTTTTGCTTTTTGAGTTTGAAATCCCATTATTCTGGCCCTGTTGCATGGATTTTGAGTTGTAATTTCAGATCTGGAGAGCTTGAGGTTTTAAGAAAGTAAGAAGATGAAATGTTTGAGGGGAAGTGGGCAATGAAATTTCTTATTGGCAGCACTTATCAGAGGCAGAAGTAGAATGCAAGGCCCTTCACTTTCAACTGAGTACTTTTGCCACCATGTGCCCTTTTGGAATTGTTCTGAAAATGTTACAATAATTTTTCTTGCTTCATTTCATCTGATGTTCTGTGCTTTGAATTGTAAGATACTATGTGTATATTTAGATAAGATATTAAGTGTATATTCAGCCAAGGAGTCTAGGCTATGACTCATACTAAACAGAAATGAAACACAATAATAAGGTGATCACATGTGGTTTTTGTTTTAGGTTTTTCCTCAGAGTTCATCTTGGAGTGGTCAAAATATATTTGAAAATTTGAAGGATTCAGAAAAAATGTCAAACTGTAGAGTTCATGCATCAGAGATACAAGCACAAAATAAAAGAAATCTGAAACTCAACAGCTCAACCCAAACTGACATTTTCAATCCAGACATCATGGATGGCAAGAAGGAGCAGAGCGATCAGGGCAGCACTTCATTTTGTGATCACAAACCTTTCCCTAGTAACACATTACGAGTTGACTCTCGTAGGAACACAGTGCACAGTTGCCATAGTAATTCAGAGCACAGTCTCAGCTCCTTCAGCCCAGAGACTTATGGGGACCAAGGCTATGGAGCTGTTGACCTTGACAACAGGAGGCTGCCTTACGAACCAACAGGAACTGACTGTGTGATGGTTGAGACAGCATTTGACAAAGGACATGGAACCAAGCATAGTGGTGGCACCTGGCCAAAAGTCATGGTTAATATCTCAGCAACAGAAACAGAGAAGTTCTCTGTGTATAAAAAGCCAAAACAAAGGAAATCTATCTTTGATCCTGATACTTTCAAAAGGCCACCAACTCCTCCCAAACTGGACTACCTTTCCCCTAATCAGGTGACAGGCCATTCACCTCAGCCATCAAAAGCTGAAGTGGCTTCAACTCCTCCAACTCCCCCTAAGAGAAGTGACTCCATCAAATTTAAACATAAACAGCAGGCAAGCTCTGCATCAGAGTCTACGGTAACAACGGGATCACCACCCACCAGCCCAGCCACTGCCCAAGCTCCAGTTTCCTTGGCACTTAAACAGGACTCTGCTACTCTCAAGGGGCGCAGCAGGAATGCTGGGCATTATTATCGGGAGGAGGGAATTGAATGCACTCACCTGGCTTCAAGGAAATCCTGTGAAGATGACATTGGCTTTCAGAGAGTTGAAGAGCCAGAGATCAAAAGACCACGGCCAAAATCGGCTCCTGCTCTGAGGCATAAAATGACCCCTGTGCCCATTCCTAATCCTGCACTTCAGGTAGCATCTTGGTATATTGAAGCACAAAACTAGAAACCTTGAAGTGTACTAGCAGTGTGGTTTTGGGTGCCCAGTTATGTACCCGAGCAGGAGAAGCATAGCCCATCCTCAGAATTCAGGTCCTCTGAACTCAGGCTCAGTTGGCCCTTGGCAGTAGCACGAAATACAAAAGTAATATGTGGAGGTCCAGTATTTAACTGTGGCCACCACACAGAAAGATGGTGTTCTGCTTGGCTGCCATATCTGGAGTTTTAATGCTGCTTGTTGGAACATTTGGGCTCTTGTATACTTTTGACAATATGGAAAGATATAAATAAAACCACAAAGTATCAGGTTTAGAAAAACTGAAAATAGGGTTTCTGAAGTTTTACTAAGTCATATTGGTTGTCCAGATCACTGTACAATTTAATGGACTAAGGTGTGCCACCCATGATATTGGTTTTTTCAAATTCTTTTGATGTGTCAAAATAATTTTGTACATCTTATCTGAAATTCAAAGGATGCTAGGCCCATTACACTATAAAGGTGAACTGTTTATTAGGCTATGATGCACATTCAAAATCAGCATATAATTTGTTAGAATAAAGAACCCTGCTGAGAAAATGGTGGGCCATGTCTTGACAGAATGGATGGAAGAAAAAATTTTTGTGCTCTGGGAAGGTCCTATTTAGATGAGTGCATTATATAAACTGACATAATCAATAATGCTGTTTCAGGTCCACTGCCTCAGATTTGCTCAGCTGGCAGATAGAGATTTTTTTTTTTAATTTTTCCAACTGAAAACAGAAGTTTATAGAAGTGTTATTTTTTTTAAGTGTAACTACATCATAATGACTAAGAATTTCATATTCTTTTCCCTTACTTGTTTATACCTGGGTAATCCCACCCAGTTCACAGAGTTTTAGAAGCAATACAGATGGCAGAGCTCAATTGGAAGTAGTGCAGGATAAGAGCCATATCCTGCAAAAATGCAGGATAAGAGCCAAATCCTGCAAAAATACTGGTGTAAGAGAACACCTGGCAGGTTTTTATGCCTTTTTTTTTGGTCTGCTTCCATTTTGTTTTGTCTACTTCCATTCCTTATGCATTCCCAAACATTTTTAGGGAAAAATAGTTATGGAGAGTTTTAGGCCCCTGTGTCAGCACTGCTCAGCAAAAAATGAAACATACCTCTATTACACAATCAAAAACCCTGTAGTCCATAATAGCTACTATGAAGAACATTAATCTGTCCCAGCCAAAACCAGCACAACAAATAACTGAAAAGCATAAGAGTTTAATTTTGTAGCTGTAATCAGCAGATTTGGTCTGAAGAGCATTATGGCTAAGAGAAGGGTCACAAGAACTGCACTGCACGAAGCAAATGAGGGCATATTGTGATCTCGTATTCTAGCATGTGTGTAACAACAAAACAAGATCAAGATACTGAACACATTTGAGTAGGGGGTGTTTGCTTTATATAGAATATCAGGTCGATCCATTAGCACTGATGGGCCCATTCTTCATTGTAGTGCATTGTCATGGGCATATGCACAGCCCTGGTTATAATTGTAGTAATGTTTGTATAATGAGTAAAGAGTTGCCAGTTGTGACAAGGACGCATGTAGGTGGGGACTGATGCCCAGGAGATTTGTTAGCTGGAACAGAGTGGGTGGTTTTGGCACTCAGTGTTGAAGAGACCCAAAGGGTACATGGGGACATATTGAATTTGCTTCAATGTGCTGCCCAAGCTGTGTTTCAGGTGGCAAGGTAGGTGTTGGTTTGAGGTAAAAAAGAAAATTATATAATAGAATTACAATGACTTTTTTTTTTGGTTTTTTTTTTTTTTTCTTAAGGTTATGTCTTTGTTAATTTTTGGTTTTAGGATTAAGTTAAAACTAGATTCTATGATTCTTTTTAATTTTTCTTCTCTTTCCCCTGTCCACTCAGAAAATAGGCAGAGCTTTGTAACTCTGAAGTTGTTGGCCAGAGAGCACAAGTGATATTGTGCCTCAAAATGTGGGCATCAGTCACTCTGAAAATTTTTTTTCTGGTGGAATTGCCCTTGTCTGTGGTAACTACATCACACTGTGACAGTGGTGCCCAGTCAGCATGCATTCACTCCTGAAGTAGTATTTGTAATGGCAAAATTTGTGGCCATAGTGGGTGTTGTAATTTTGCTTAGATGTGTATATACATAGCTAATTTTGTGTACTTTCATAAGTTGATAAATTTAGGTGTGCTTTAATTCCTGAATAGTAGGTGGAACAATTACTAGTGAAGACATGAAAATGATCAAGTACTGTTCTAAGAAGGCCCCTCTGCCTTTTTGAGTCTTGGTGTTCTCAGTAATTCTTCATTTAATTAAAATACTGTTATCATAAAAACTTCAAGTACATTTTCAATAATTATTTTTCACTTTTTTCATGCATCAGTCCCATATTTTGTATTATACATGTCAAATGTGTGAACACCCTGTGCTGAGCCCTGCGTTTGCAGTTCTCCTGCATCTCTGTCAATGTCTGAGCTATTCTTGTATATGTTCTTAACTCACCAGTGTCTACTTGCTATATACAGAACAGAAGTTGTGAAGAAGAACTTGTTGTTCAATAACAAGTTGAATTGCTTGTTGAAGAGAGGTTACTCCACATGTATCTGGAAATGCAGGCTTAGAGGAAAATGCTTTCTGGCTTTTTAGCCAGATTTTCTGTAGCAACCATGAGTGACAATAGCAGCTGAAATATCCTGTGAAAGCAGAAAAATGTAACTGTATGCTGGGTGTTTCATTGATGCAAAAGGTATTTGTTAAATTGCAAATATTGGCCTAAGAAGATTACAAAATAATAAAAAATAGTAACAAAGTAGGATGGAGGAAAAATTGATAGAATGACATCATTGAAAGACAAATGTCTAAGAAGCACTCTGGTGGCACATTCTGGAACCGTTACTTGGAAGTTTGATGTTGCTTATAGTCCCACAGTTTGGCTCTTTTTACTCTTTTAAATCTCTAACTTTCTGTAATCCAATTTCTCTGTTCTTGTAGGTGCAGAAATATGCTCCAGCTAGTGAGGAGCATCTGTCTCCAGAGCTACAGGAGTGGGCACCATATTCCCCCAAACGTTCTGCTAGGCACAGCGATGGCTTTGTGCCTCCTGCCTTATACCCTGGCAGCATGTCAGCAGGTGAGTGGCAGAACTCCAGACTGCTTTCTAGGAATGCCCCAAGACACTTGTCCACATGGGACAACATTGGGGATTAGTCGTGTTGAGTACAGAAGAAACTCGACTCACCAAACCTGTTTCCATGGTCTGTTGTAGTCTGAACATGGTGTGCTCAGCTTTTGGACTGTAAAGAAGTGAAGCCTGGTTAAGAATCACTAAGGAAGCTGAGCAACTTCTGGCAGAAGGATTTGTGTTTCGTCAGTTTCTGTGCAGAGGAGTTCTCAATACATTAGTGCAGAACAAGGTGTAGCCTGTCCTTTAGGAGGAAAAGTAAGATTTTTAGTATTTTTGAAAGTAAATGAAGGTATCCCAGGGTTTAGCTGCTTTATTTCTGAAACTCTTCCAAGATAAAAATCTGATATTCAGGCATTGAAACATATTAAGTTGTACCTGTTTGAAGCATTTGGGGTATCTAATGTTGAGTGCCCAGACTGGCTCTGATCTTTATCAAAGTGAAAAGTTAAATGTGAGTACGTTTGAGATATTAAGATACTGAAAAGGGGACTCACAAGAAGCTCAATATATATCAGTATAATCAGGTGGAACAGAAAACAGCATTTTGTCTCAGTTGATAGAACAGTTTTCAGTATTGAAGTTCATGTTAGCAGGTTTTGATTTGGCACTGACTAAATGGAGTGCTTAAGAAGGTAATTAGGATATTATAGCCAAGCATTTGGTAAATGTGTTTTTTTAGATAGATTGCTCAGTCTTTAGTGTCTAGTTTCAGTTTTCAGCAGTAGTATATTAAATTTCCAGTCAGGTGATACTGATTTTTATGAGTTTATCCTCTCTTCTTGTAAAGCCCCAAACTCCTCCTCTAAGTTCTAGAAGTTGTGGAAGATTTTATTCTTACTGGAGAACATGAAGGTAATAATCTGTGTATCTGGAACAATGGACAGCTTCAAGCAATGGTGCCCCAATCAGTTGAAAAGACATTCTCAAAGAGTAGCTCAGACAAAGAAGCTTTTGCTCTTCTGTGCTTTCTTTTACTCTTCTCTCACTTTGTCTCTTAATTGCAGTAGCAATAGTATTAAAAGTATTATGTCTAACCTTGTAGTTAACTTTTATCTTAGCATGATACTTTTGCACAATAACTGAGTCAAGTCAAGCCTACTATAGACAATATTAGATAATATCAGTCTGTCTTGAAATTTTTGCTACTGTGTTCTATGCTACCAACTCATTTAAGAGGAAATTTTAAGTTAGATTTCTGTTTAGTACTGAAGGATGAATGTACTTAAAGCAGCTTGAATAATAAATTCCAGTAATAAATATTAGATTTTAAAGTCACAATAGAAGTGGGACTCTTTGAGGCAACAAAAGAGAGGAAGCAGAATAACTATAGCTGCAGTCAGTTCAAGTGCCAAATAAAATCTTGCATGCTGGTTGGATGACTAAATTCTGCATTTCTATTCCTCGCTGAAAAACTTCTGTACTTGAAAACAGAAAATCTTTTATTTACTAGCACATATTAAAATCCTATTCCGTGAGTGCATTCATTTTTGGTAATACAATCCACTTTATTACTGACTCATTGCAGAGTTATAAAGAAGATTTTAAACATGCATGTATTATCAAAAAGGTGTCATATGGTGCATAATAATGTATTTGTATACTAATATTTTTATCATACGTGTAAATGTTAAAATATATAATTATAAAATATTAAGGTATGTTTTAAATCTGGACTTTATATGCTAATAATGTTGATAAGAATATGCTTCTATCATTGAAGCAGGGACAGTACCAAGAAGCTTAGCACCGTGTCCTGCAGTGACTGCTGTCATGAGAAATCCAATCTATACTGCCTGGAGCCATAGAGTTCACACCAGCAATTGCCCATCAGTTGCCAGCCAAATATGTCATCAGCATCTGCATCCCAGGTGTTTTAAAATTTATGTCTCCCTAAAATTTTGTTTTCATTAGGGTAAAATTGCTTCTAGCAGTTAGGTAGAGTGCAGAGTGAAACAGAGTGCTGTTGTGTGTTATTTTGATCCATTGGTCTCAAAACCATTATGGCATATAAACGATGTGCCAGGTGCTTTTATGTCTTTCAGTAACTGATGGATTAGGTTTTCCTTTGCCCCACTAACTGATACTGACAAAGAAATTAATTTTTTTAGTTAACTAATTTCTAATTTTTTTTTCTTGTCACTGCCAAAACAAACAAAGCTTTCTTCTGTTTTATAGTACTTCAGGCTATTTTTCTTCTGGCTTCTAATAGTTCATAAAATGGTGGGACAATGTGGAAGTGGAAATGAAAGAAGCATTCATTTTATTCCATACATGGGCTAAGCAAAATTTTTTGTTGGCCAGTTTCTGTTTGCTGAGGTTCTTTGCCCAGTTCTAACTGTTGCACTATTTTGCTTTTCTTTTGATGCAGTTCCCAGCATCAAGGTCGCCTGAGTTTGGACCTAAGTCATAAACACTCCAATGACTACCCTGAAAATTCACGTACAAGAGCATCTCATGGCTCAAATTCATTGCCCTCTAGTGCCAGACTTGGTAACCAACTTTTCTGATTTAGTTTCTGTAGGATTTCTGTATACTGGAGAAAATGATAAATGGAAACCTCCTTAAGTATCCTCGTTACGGGATTGTCATGGTTGGCAAAGCTTGAAGCAAGGCTTCCGGTGTTCCTTTGCTTCATTTCTTTATGAAGAAAATAATATTCTTTATTTATTTTATGT
The DNA here is from genome assembly GCF_028551555.1 of Melozone crissalis. Lineage (NCBI taxonomy): Eukaryota > Metazoa > Chordata > Aves > Passeriformes > Passerellidae > Melozone > Melozone crissalis. The sequence goes on along the minus strand of NW_026535797.1, from coordinate 23,235,150 downwards.
GGGTTTATGACTAAAGGTGTTCCCTAGAAGTTGCTGTGTTTAATTTGCTCTTTACAGTCTCTTTGCAATGGTCTCTGTGTGTGAGGGATTCTCCTTTCCATGCCTGTTACTCTTTAAAAGTATCCCTAGAGAGTTGGGACACAGGGCCAAAGGCTGAGGTTCAATGAGCTGGTGAGAAGGAAAGGAGAGAGCCCCTTGAACAAAATGTCAAGGATGACTAATGGCCAAATGTAAATTGTATTCTTGTAAAATAAAGTATACTTATGTCTAGTTGATTGACATGTAAATATTTTGTTATGCCTAGCCTAATGATACCAAAGCAAATGCATGCTTTATAGCAGTAGCATTTTAATATTTTAGATTCATTTAATTTTTTAGTTATGTATTAACTGGGGGTTTTATCTGTGTTTGTGTTCCTGTGTTCCATCAAATATTGAGTAGAGCACGGTAGCTTTATAAGCACAGCAAAAAGGGATGTAACCATTTGCAACCAGTATCAGTGGTCCTGTATTCATCCAAGCAGAATGTAATCAAAATACTTTAAATGCCCTTTGCAAAGTCCCATGGATTCTTAGTGAACAGACATTTTAGATTCTTGCTTGGACTTGGAATGAAGTTTAATTTGGTAGGAAAATACTAAAAATATTTTTTTGTACAAGAATGTGTAGTGCCTATATACTGTGTACCTGCATTGTGTTCTGTTTATGCTGACTGTGTAATCAAGATAATTTGCTATAATTGAGGTATTCACATTTATGAGGGTATCATCAAAGTTTTTGCCTTGATCCTTTAGAGGTCACTTTAATGCTCATCGAAAAAGTACAATCTAAATGTACTTTTTTGTTAATTGTAGTTGCTTTTACTTTTGTCTTTTTAATTTTTCCTTGTTTTAAAAATAGGTTCTTCGACTAACTTGCAGTACAGAACTGAACGAATTAAGATCCCTTTAACACCAAGATATCCAAGGTCCATGATGGGCTCTGACAGAGGTGAATTATTTTAGTAATTTTAGTTATACTGTTTTCAGAATAACCAAAACAAAGCCCTTGCAGTTACTAAATCAGGTTGTGCCACAGTCTAAGTAGGACAATTTTATTAAGGTTACAAAATCTACATTTTGCCAGGGAAATGTTAAAAAAGAAAAGAAACTTTCTAGTGAAAGTTGTTTTTTCTGGTGGTTGACTCGAGTACTGGCACAGTGAGTAAAAGTGCAGACAGAAGTAAGAATAAGCATTGCTGAATCTTTTGTAGTTCTTCTAGAATGATGCCTTGAAAATTTTAACAGTGAGCTGACATGGGTTTTTTTTTTGCTTGTTTCTTTAAGTATATGATTTGCTTGCTGTTGTATCACTGGTTGTAAATTATACTTTGAAATGCAGTGAAAATATTTCAGTACTTCACTCAAAATTGCCTAGTGGACGATGGTTCAAGACAAGCAGTAGTTGGAGTGCTGTAGAATCAGGAGTTTGCTGACAGCAATCAGCAACTCTTTGCTGCCATCATTGCTCAAATTTTCTGCAGCCTTAATGTGTTGTGTGCAGTGCTTTTGCTAACTGAGCCAAGAGAGTTCTGAAAAATCACTTTCATTTGTGATTAATAATTTGAGGTTTATTTTCTGTAGCTTTTCAAAGGGAGCAAAATGTCAGGGCAGTTGTTCTATAGATTACTTAGGAAGGCTACAACCAGGGTAAAGATGCAATCTAAGTCATGTCAAGCTTGTTTGAAATTTCAGAGCTTTCCTGTCTCTGTGTAGGATGCATGCTTGACTTCTGTTATCTTTTTCAGGTGTCACATAATGTACCTCCTATGTAAAGGGAAGGGCTGTACATAAATATTTTGTTTGAAAACAAACCTACATATTAGGTTTTTGTTTTACTTCTTTTCTGTCTTTTGTTTTTCTTTAAAATGCTTTTCAGACACGCTCATGTTGTAGCTTGTCTGTAAGCTTGTCTCCTGATGAAAATGGCTGTAGTTGTTTGCACTTGGAGAGGACAGGTTTAACACAGAGTCATTGACAGTGAGTTTGCACTGTCTGAAATGAGTTACCTGGTCTTCCTAAGCCATGACTAATAGATAGTGAACAGTCTCTCCTCTTTCACGTCTCAGATGTGTGTGTGTGGTGTGTTTCACTGTGTCTGCGTAGATCTGCCAACCAGGACAGATGCAGAGCACTAACACTCAACTGTTGCCTCTTCCTAGGCTCCTTGTCACACTCAGAATGCAGCAGTCCCAGCTTGATAACTCCTCCCCAGTCACCTCTGAACTTGGAAACGTCCTCCTTCACCAGCAGCCAGTCTCAGAACTCCCTTTCCACATTACCTAGGATTTCCATTAGCCCCGTATCTGTCGGAGAACGTAGAAAAGATAGGTAAGGCCCCCACATTTTTTGTTTATAATACTAATGTATCTGATGAAATTTTGTGTGTTTGTTTATTAGTCTGAAGGAATGTGAACATTTAATTTAAATGAAAAACACAGAGATGTAGAAGTGCATCTCAGGTCCTGTTATTCCATGGTTTTTTTCTTTAGAAAGTATGTAAGAGATCTTTTTGTGGTTTTTAAGAATAGGTGATTTCATAAAGGTTTTGTTTCTTCCATGTTAGACCAATGATAACACCAAGTAAGAGCAGTTTAAATTGGAATATACCCTTTCAGTTCAACTACCTCACATGCTTATTTATGATAGCCTTGTTCTATATTCTAGAAATCTAAACAAAATTAAGATCTAGTAACATTTGATAGCTAAATATCAAGTGCCTTAGCATGGCAGAATACATGCTCCAACCATTGTGCCTTGTTTCCATGTAACCAGATAACATGAAAAATTGAGCACATAACTGAGGAAGAAGAGTACAGATGCAGTTTTACTGCAAACAGTACAGAACTTATACAGATGCAATTTCACTGCTCTGACTGATCCCTTTGGCTGTACCTGGACCACTGCTAGTAGTAGCATTTAGTATATGTGTATGTGCTTGCAGAATTGAAATTTAACATGATAGCTTTCTTAAAAACATGTGCTTTGTGTTTAATGACTTTATATCTCACAATGAATATTTCAAAGTTACATTGCTTATAGTATCAGTCTTGGACATCTGTTTTCCTTTTATCTTAATCTGGCTAGACTGAATATATGAAAAGGTTTACACAAATTTGAAGCATAGAATAGTAAGACACAAATTTGAATCAGACTTTATTTCCAGTAAGACAGCTAAGTGCCATTCTGGCGGTGTAAAAGAGCTCTGATGTGTTGAAATCAGATTTATGTCAACTTCGAGACACTTTTGTATGCCTAATTTATGTAAAAACACTGACCATAAAAATGTGAATGATAATATTGTGAGGATATTCTGTATTTTAACTTTTCTGGTGGTAATAAAAAGTTGTTCATAAAATACTACCTGAAACTTTTGTCTTGTTTGAAGAATTTGTGACTAAGTTATTGCAGCATTTATAAAATGTCTTGTATACAAAGAACAGCTTTATTTGAGAGGAAACATAAAGAGATTTTTGTGAATTTACATTCTTACTTCAGTGTGACACTTGTAGTACATGTACTCAGCTTCTGTTCTCGTATAAATGTTTCTCTGATTGTCACTTGCAAATTCCGAGTGTCTTTTTTCTTTCTCGTGACTAATGATGTGAGTGTTCAGCTGAACAAGCTGGGGTTTTGGCAGTCTGTATCTCTGTGTCTTAGAGCACAAGATACATGTTCTGATCTCTGGGAAATAACAATTTTTGTTACTCTTGATCATATTATTGAAGTACATCCGGGTTCCAGACCCATTGCTCTTGCTGTGCTTATGTGTAAACCATAGTCTGAATTGATTTTCTAAAAATAGTATAATTCTAAAGTATGGTGGTAGGTTTTTAAAACAAAACAAACTATTAAACAGTTCTCAGTTTAGCAAAGTAGCTACTTAAATCTATCTTAAGAAATTTTTGAATTTTGGGGGGTTGTAATAAGCTTTCCGTTTCCCACAAAATACAAATAATTCATTTGGCCTTTCCCCAGATAAAATTAATAATTAAATAGATTTTTAAAAAATCAATGTTTCTATCTGTTTATTTTAATTTAAACGAAAATTACAAGATCTCATCAATAAGGACTTTTTACTCCGTGTCTACTGATTCTGACAGGCAGTCTGAATATTATGGGGAAGTGCTTCACTTGATTTTGATAAAACTGCTTTTCAAATAAAATACCTTTTTAATGTTATCCTTTTTTACTTTATTAGTGCTTTGCTGTACAGGCATAATTATCTGTCATTCTGCTCTTACTAGAGTTCTCAGATACATTTGTATAGGTTTGATTCCTTCTTACTCCAATCCAAAACAAATTAAAAATGGGTGTGGTAGATGAAAAAGCAGAAAGGTACAATAAACAAAGCTCCAAAAGATGCAATTTTAGTTTTTAATGTAGAAATAGACCTTGGTAAAGAGGAAACTTCATATAATATTGCTTACACACTCATAAATGAATGAAAAAATAATCAGCTTTCTGCAAGTTATCAGAATTTAGTTAATTTAGGTTACATGCAAAAAATGTGAGCATCAGTGATAAGTGCACTCCATGGGTAAGCAATTGCTGGGGGCATTACCGCTAATGGTGATGTAGATGGCTGAGTTCCAGGCTTGCATCGTGTCAGCAGCCAACAGTTTTTATCTCATATGCATCAATAAGCTGGCAAACTATTGTGCCTCTGCTGCAGAAGGCTACCAAAAAGATCCCTTCAAAGACTGGCAATATGCGTGGTTATGAAACAATGTCCCCTTCCCTCTGTCCCCAGCCCCAAATCCTACTTTTCCCAAAAATACCCTTCCTCAGCCTCGTGCACTTTGGTGGTAGTCAGCGAAGTCCAGTTAACTCTTCTTGTTTCTGAAAAGCACAATAAAATAGTTTAAGCAGTTGGCACAATTTAGCTAACATCTATGTGGCATAATGAAATGCTAGGAAAGAAAGCACTCAAATTAATGCATGTCAAATGCAGTATAGTGTTATTAAAATAAAAAATACACCACACCTGGTGGCCAAGCTGTTTCATTTGCACTGAGCTAAACTGTTAATGCCTGGTGGTGCTTCTTGCTGTGTAGACGTTTTAAAGTTTATAATAGTGTAAACCAGGACTTTTTAGAAGGCTACTCTTGGTTTATGCACATCATGGATGGACAAGCCTCATTTGTACAGGTGGATACATCCCAAATATGGGGGTAGGAAAGGGGAAGGTATCAGGGTATTTGTTTGTATAAGCCTTTTTCTTGTTATACTTAGTAGTGTCTTACTTCTGTTTGTCTTGTTCTAAGTGTTCTTGTCTTCTCAAATCTTCTGCATCTTTCAGATATCTGTTCCGTAATAGGTCTTTTCTGAGAATCCCTGTGGCTCCTAGGCCTAGGTTCTCATCACTAAGGAGTTTGAGGTTGGCCTGATCTAAGGTTGTCCTTCTCGAGCAGTATTGCGCACTTTGTGCTTTTTTTACGTTTGGATAATTGCCCTGAGGAGAATTTGCATGGTAATTGTAATGCTACCATGCAAACTGCTGTCCTAATGGCTTGAGTTCGTAACTGCTTAATTTTCATTACTAATTTGTGTTTCCCAGCATACAAATATGAAATATTATATTTGTGCTTTGTTGTCCTTTGGTTTACCACCTTACTATTCATTTTGTTTATTTTCACTGGCAATGAAGACTCCCAGCATTTGTATTTGTAACATATCCTTCTGGAATATGGTTTTACAATGACATATTATATACAGTGGTTCAATTACTTTCATATAATATGCATTTGGAAGCTTCTTTCCTATCAACTTCATGACCATTCTATTTATAATTCATATTTACCATCATTTTTGGAGCAGTCATGTACCTGGTGTACACTTACTTCTGCCACTGTACATTGCATGGTGATAAAGGAATGCATTTAAGACTGTTGGCAATTGGTGGGGCTTTTTAAGTAACTGTTCAAAGCTGTTGTATTATTACAGTTCAGACAGGCATAAATATTGCATGTAACTTTGGTATTGTGGTGTTTCAAGTGCAATTTTTTCCAACTCAGTTTTAAATTTCTTTTTGAAAGGCCCTACATGGAAGAGCCACGCCATGTTAAAGTGCAGAAGGGTTCTGAGCCACTCGGGATTTCCATTGTGAGCGGAGAAAATGGTGGAATATTTGTTTCTAAAGTAACAGGTGGGAGCATTGCCCATCAAGCTGGCCTTGAATATGGTGATCAGTTACTGGAGGTAATTGTTTGCTTCCTATTGCTAAGGTTTGATAAATCTGCTTGTATGACTGCAGCCATATCTGCCTTGCCCAAAACAACTATGTTGTGAAACCTTGTGCACTGTGAGATGTAGCAAAGGGTACACTCTATTGTAATTGTCCATAATTGTGATTGTTGTGACATTTTCAGGGTTAATGATAAAAATCATGTCTTTTGATGGTATATCTTCATCTTGTCTTATACAGATGTAATTAAGTTTTAAGCTAGTTAGTTTCCATCCTTAATCTTAACCTTCAGTCCAAATCCCATGCTCTGCCTGGTAAGGGGAGTACATCTTCAAGCAGCTGGCTTTTACCAAGTTTCATGCTGTTGTTGCTGTGCCATATTCTTAGCTAAGATACCTTGTTAACAATTATTTATGTAGGCTCAATGATGTTTCTGCATACTGTGTTAGATAAACACAGGGAGTAGCCTTTTTTAAAGTACAGAACTGCTTTGTAAGTGTAACGTCGTGTTAAAGCACCTTCTGTTGCACAGTGTGTTTCTGATACTAAAATAGACCTGAATAGAACTGAATATATCTTTAAATTCTGAATTTACTCATATTAGTGATCTGAATCAATTTGTATGAAATCATAGCTTAGCTCAGAATATATATGTCTTTTAAGAGTGAAAGTATTGTTAAGCTCCTTGTCAAGTTACAAAATATTTGAAAATTATGGTTATTCCTTCCAAGGAGTAAACCCTAGAACTCACTGTATAGCAACATTTTCTTTCTCCTGTTTTCTCCAGTGGGAATAAGTGAGCATTTAGACATTACTCTAGTTAGGACACTGAAAGAATGAGCTTGCTGGTTTCCATTTGCAAACTTGACATTCTGGTTTGTGCAATTTTCCCATAGTTTAATGGAATTAATTTGAGAAATGCTACAGAGCAACAAGCTCGACTAATCATTGGGCAGCAGTGCGACACCATCACTATTCTGGCTCAGTATAACCCACACATGTATCAGCTTGGCAATCACTCACGGTCAAGGTAAGGCTGGCTAGACCTGGGAAAAGACAGCTCTCCTGTCCACACAATTATTTAGCTGATAGCTAACTTCTGTACACTTAATATGTTTGCAAATGCGAGCACGCGTGTGCTGATAAGTGTGATTGCTTTGAAAAATAATGGGTGAATGCATGTTTGTCAAAAGAAGAATGCTGGATGCATCAAAATATATTTTCTCTTCTATTTGGGCATAATCCCTAAATATACTAACATAAAATCCAAGATGACTTCTTCCTAGGATTATGAAATTTTAATACTTCAAGTATTTTTTACTTTTTTCTTTTTCCCAAAATCAGAATTTCCAATGTTAATTAGAGAAGGCAAATGACCTGGTGAAATTAGCCATCCGATTTTGATGCATGATCACACTTCAAAACAGAGCTTTGTCTTTCTCATAGACTTATGGTGAACATATGTTTTTTGTCATGCCCATTTGAGTTATAGGGTTTGGGTTTTATCTCTGTTACTCTAAAATTGACTTACAGCCAAATTAAAAATTTTCAGTGGAAAATATTTGGCATTAACCCACCAGTCTTTTCTTCTGTTTTTTTTCCCCTGTCTTAGTTCTCGCTTGGAACCTGTGAGTAATCATTCCACCCCCCAAGGCAGTGGAGCTGCAACGCCTGACAATCATTCCGTGATTGACACTGTGAGTGAGCAGGACGAAGGGACAATGACACCCCCATCCAAACAAACCACTCCAACTACAAGTCCCCGGAATTCCTTAAGGTAGAGAGGGAAACTTCTGTCTTAAAGGAAAATAAATGGTCATGATTAGGATATGAAGGGTATTAAATCCGGAAGTGTACTCCTGTGAATGCTGTGTCTGGTTGAAATAAGTCAGCAGAAAAGTTAAGTGGGCCCCAGGATAGAAATGTACATGTTTTCAGACTGTTTCTGACACATGAGATCTGCAAGGAATGAAGAAAGCTTTCTGCAAGATTGGCTTAGTTGGAAAGGTGCTGTTTGTTGTTGAAGACTCTGTCTGTAGGTGACCTATTCTGAGTAATATTTTTAAAAATATATATTCTTCAGATGGCAAGTTGATTTTATGCATGGCAAGTTTTTCAAATCTAGTACATGTGTTATTTCTTTCTGTTCAAAGGGGCCCTGTGGACACAAACAAAAGGACCCCTGAACCTAGAATTGTTGTTGTTAAAAAATCCCAAGTTGATCTTGGGATCCAGATATGTGGTGGAAACCTGTATGGAATCTTTGTCTCAGATGTAGATGATGACAGCCCAGCAAAAGGACCTGATGGACTGGTCTTGGGTGACATGATACTTGAGGTAAGCAGTGCACTGTCTGCAGTGCACTGACTAATGGCTGGGATGGCATAAAGAGGGAGGTGCCAAGTGCTGTGCTGTCCCACAGTGTGGAATGTTCTGTGAGTGTGGAGTTCCTGCCCCAAAACCTAGGTAAGAATGGTCAGAAAACAAACTTGAATTTTGGCTCTGCAGCACATGAGGAGCTTGATGATGTGAGCCTGGAGTACTATCACTGTTGATGGCACAGGATGCCTCAAAGTTGGAAGGACTCACATATGTCTGCCTGTGATTACTAACAACTGCTCCCTTCATCTAAATGGGAAGCTTTGAATCCCATGGCTGCATGTAGGAGAGAGGCAAGGATGTAAAAGACACTGTGAAACAGAGAACAATATTGGTCTTACTACTATGAAATTCTAAAGAGATTTTAGGGAAAACCATGTATTGTGTCTTTGACTCTGCTTTCTGTATCTGAAATGACAATATTTATCTACTTGTCAAGACTGTTAAATCTTTATGAGCTTTTCAGATACAAGTGAGCACCGAGACTCTCCCTTTGAACTTCTAGTGTCCAGATTTTGCTTTGTAATCATGTTTGACTTCCTTCCTTCCTTCCTGCTATCCCTAAAAATAATAATTTTTTTCAGTGTGAATTTTATGATTCTCAGCTTACACTTGGGAAAACTTTCTCAAGAAGTGCTCTCTCACAGTACCTGTCTGCTGTTTGCTGTTTGAGTTTTTTGTTTTCCACTATAATGTCTCAGTCTCTTGCTAGACATCTGAAGGTGCAAACTGTAGTTGAGTTTTAAGTGACAAGACAAATATAGAAACTACAAGTGAGAAAAACAAACTAATTGTGCGTGTTTTACAAGCTCACTTACTTCTATGGCTTGTTGAATGCAATTTCACATCTAAAGGTTTATTTTTGTGTTTTGCAGTACGGGTCCATTGACATGCGAAATAAAACAGCTGAGGAAGCTTATCTTGAAATGTTGAAGCCTGGAGAAAATATCAAAATAAAGACTCAATATAGGATAGAAGAGTTTAATAAGATAAAAGACCTTCCTGGAGATGGATTCTACATCAGGTATTTGAGCATGACTGGTAATGACAGCATAAGGCTGTTAGGAAATACTGCCATGTTTTTTTAAATTTGAAATTTACTGATTTATCCAACTATTTCCTCACAGCAAGTACACAGTCTAGTATAGCAAGTCTCTCTCTCACTTTTCACTCATGTATTCCTGAGATGTAGAGAATGCCACTAATCTGTTAACTTTTTTCAGAAAAGGGGTGTTCTTCCCTTGAGTTGATAGAGACCAGTTGCAGAGCCTGTTTGTCTTCCTTTCCAGAGCACTTTATGACCGTGTGGCAGAGATGGAGCAGGATTTAAGCTTTAAGAAAGATGACATTTTGTATGTGGATGACACTCTACCACAGGGAAATTTTGGTTGTTGGATGGCTTGGCAGCTAGATGAGAATGCTCAGAAGCTGGAAAGAGGACAGATTCCCAGTAAATATATGTAAGTGACCTCAGTTACAGGATTCATCTTTAAAAAGTATTTGTCTTTACAAGTCTGACTAGTGAGATGCATAAAAGACTTGCTTGCTTCTGTTCTTTCTGGAAGATTGTAATACTTAGATATGTCATTTTAAGGATGGCATTCTTTAATATACATTGAATTATATATATTGCTGTATCAAGTTGGTTTTAATGCTGCTAAATAGTAAACTAGAAATGACAATGTCCTGGGGCACATCAGGCACAGCATCACCAGCTGTGATACTGTCAAAAGTATTAAAAATATAACTTTAAATACCAGCCATTTTGTGTGTTTTTTTCTAGGATGGATCAGGAATTCTACAGGAGACACAGCATGTCTGAGGCTAAAGATGAAAACAGTTCATCTAAGACATTGTCAGCAGCCGCAAGGAGGTCATTCTTCAGAAGAAAGCATAAACATAAGCGAAGTGGTTCCAAAGATGGAAAAGATTTATTGGCTCTGGATACAATCAGTACAGACTCGATTCCTTTCTTGGATGGCAAGTACCTTTGTTATACATGGGAGGGTTTTGCCTTTACTTCTCTTTCATTTTTAATCAAGTGTAGCACAGCACAACAAATAATGTTACTTTCTAATTGCTCTAAATACAAATGGTGGTCATTATCTCTAATAAGAAAAATACAAATTTTTTTTGTATTAAATTACAGGCCAGTGTGTTTCAAAATATTTTCCTCATTTCTTCCTGAACCTATTAGCATTATTATTTCATTTGGAGAGAGAGATTCTTTTTGATGCATGGTTTTGATCTTCCTTTCAACTATTTAATTTCAGTCCAGGTTGCTTAGTCTAGACAGAAATCCTGTGCACCACTCAAAATCTTCTCTTTTATTTCTTCACTCCTTCAGAAAAATCACATTGGTTGTAATGCTTATTACCTTGTACGAGCTCAACAAATCAAGCCAGATATATCAAATACTGTGTTTTGTTTATGCTTTTAGGGATGATTGGGGAAGGTGAGGAATTCAGTTTTTTTAATTGAACAACAGGTTCAGTTAGAAAAATCTCTAGTTTCAGCTGTCAAGTGGAAAAACTTCAATAATGACCGTATTTTGTATTTTGCTATCCCTTTGCCATCCCTTGCAGAGGAGGTCTTCTCATTATTCCTATCATGATGCTTCTGCTTGTTTGATGAATGCCTGGAAATGTAAGCTTTTACAAATAAATATCTTCTGTGTGTGTAGATTCTGCAAGTTTGGCTTATCAGCGTGTCCAGAAAGTGGACTGTACCTCCCCTAGGCCTGTTCTGATTCTAGGACCTTTACTTGATGCTGTGAAAGACATGCTGGTCAAAGAATCCCCTGGAAAATTTTGCAGGTGTCCCCTTGGTAAGTATGCCAATACAGCTGTTTTACCCATGCTTAGAATACACAGTAGTAACATCTGTATAAATCAACAAAATGTCAACACAAAGACGGATAACGCTCCAAGAATCTGGCTTTGCAGACATTGTCGTCTCAGCCTTGTTCTGTGCCTAAGGAACAGTAATGAAAGGGGCTCTCTTCTGTGCAACAGAGGTTATGAAAGCTTCCCAGCAAGCCATAGAGCGGGGTGTGAAGGATTGTCTGTTCATCGATTACAAACGGAGGAGTGGACATTTCGATGTGACAACTGTAGCTTCAATAAAAGAGATAACAGAAAAGGTGAGTCAATTTTAATGCTGTAGTTCTTTGAACAATTTACATACTTATGTTGGGGAGTGGAAATTATGTTAGCAGTGTCATCCTTTAAGATATTCAGGGAACTGTTCCGCAGGTTGCTAAATAAAATAAAACTTAGCTTACTTTTGCATGTGACTATTTAAAATGAGCTCACCTTTATAGAAGCTAGAAATGTTCCTATTCTTTTACAGTATTACTAAATAAAGTTAGAAATAATGTTCTTAAATTCCATGCTCTATCACCTCCAAAAAAAGGATTTAATTTTTTAAACTATTCCATTTAATGCAGTCATGTAGAATATAGACATCATCATAATCCTGGAGATGGATGTTTACCTGAAGTCTGTTCACTGCTTACAGTTTTCAATCAAACCACATAGAAAGTCCTACTAACACTTGTGTTTGCTCATGATTTCTGAAAGAGAAAATTAATAGGAATATTTAAACTTTGAAAAACTGTAATGCATATATTTCAATCTAAGTTTTCATGCTATAAGTTCTTCAAGTATGTTTTTTTCTATCAATGCATGCTTTTGGTATTGTGAATGCTATTTCTTGCAATTTTTCATCTATTATCTTTTGTTATAAATCCTTTGGGTACAATTTGCTCAGTAGTCCCAAAATGCTATATGTATGGCAAAATTGTTGGGTTATGATTTAAGTAGGGGAAGAAATGGGGGATTTGCATGTGTGCTTGTGCTTTTTAACTGAATGAGTGTTTTGCATTTACATTTGATCTTAGGATTGTCATTGTCTGCTTGACATCGCTCCTCATGCCATCGAACGGCTCCACAGTGTTCATATCTACCCTATTGTAATTTTTATTCGCTACAAAAATGCTAAACAAATCAAGTAAGTCTGCAAGGGGTATAGTTCAGGGATGTTTATTCTATCTTAAAATAAGTCTAAGTTTACCTTTATTGTTTATTTCATCCTAGCCATTTTAAATCTCTTAGGACAGCCAGGGAGATTGGCTCACTTGGTCAGAGCCTGGTGCTAATAACACCAAGGATGTGGGTTCTATCCCTGTATGGGCCACTCACTCAAGAGCTGGGCTCAGTGATCCTTCTGGGTCCCTCCCAACTCAGAACATTCTGAGATTCTGTAAAATGGGGAAAATAGTCCTTATAAAACCCACTATGAGGTAGAGGGTCTTAACTTCATTTGGGTTGCATGACAATTAAGTGAGTCTATCAAAGAAATCCATGGAGATGAAACTCAATTTCCTCTAGGAGGATCTTTCCTGCTAACCTTTGTGGTACATTGCAAGACTGATATGGGTGAGATCCATTGACATGTTGACCATGAGAAAGAGCTGTTCTTCATCTTCTTAGAAGGGCCAAGAGTATGGGTGCAGTGCCAATTGATTCATAGCCTCAGCTTTCTCACCTTCATTCTCCAGTAAACAAAGCAAGGGAAGTCCCCTTTTGCCACAGTGCATATACTGTGGTCTTCTCAGGCTGCGTTCTTTCAGTAATTGTGAAATTCCTGTTTGAATATAGCCAGGAACAGAGCACAGGACGTGCAAATGCTAGTCTCTCCCCTGATGCTTGAAAAAGCCTTCACATATTTTGATAGATTGATTTGGCAAGAAGGGAAATCATCTCCCAACGTGAATATTGAGGAACATTTTGCTAAAAAATCTTATACTTGTGCTGTCTTTGTATCTAAAGTTGAAGACTTCTTACATTCTTAATCTGTAGGTTAATTTGACTACTATCTATTTCATAAAGAAGATAAGTAGCACTACTTTAAAGTACAAACAGGACATAGAGCAATGAGGTGTATTTCATTACAACTATAAGATTGTGATAAATGGAACTGTCATGTCTTGACCACCTTTGGAAGTGAAATTGTGACCATTACAGCTGTTTCCTTTTTTTGGAAAGGGACAATGGTCAAACTAGTCAAGCAAGGATTTCTGACAGTCATCGGTATAAGTCGCACATTTTGTCTGCCTGTTGTGTGCACCAAAAGTTTGTCTAAACACCCTTTTTGATGTAGCACAAGCTCTATTGGCATTCTCTGAAATGCACCACAGCAATGATAGGTTAGTTTAGTAATTATGTTTTCAAATAATTATTTTGGCATTTGTATTTCTCTGTGTTTTCATCTTTTATTTTCAAGAGCTTGTATAATAGAAAAGAGGCATCTCAAAAATGTGTCATAGATAGGATAACATGAAAATACTAACTTTGGTGCTTTGGTGCTTGATACTTCACAAGCCCTTAGAAGAGTGATACTTGTGCCCAGCTTTGTGTAAGGAGTACTGGCATGTATATGAGATGATGATCCAATTTATATGAACTGGATAAACTTAGATTCTTTCTTCATCCACTGCCTCCCAGTCTCTGAAACTTTAAAGAAATACCACCTTAGTCTGAGAGCAAATAAATTTGTTAGCACTGAAATGATCCTGATGACTGTTGATGCTGCTGAGACACAGTAGATGGCACTCTGGGCCTAGGAGTCTGCTTGCATGTGAATTAGCCTTTCCTGTTTGCCCAACTAGAGGCGCTCTTTTCAAGTCCATAAAAAAAATTACTCTTATACAAGGTGTTTCTTTTTTTTTTTCCTCTTTTGTTTGTTTATTTTTTCAGAGAGCAAAAAGACCCAATCTTCCTGAGGGACAAAGTTACACAAAAGCATTCCAAAGAACAATTTGAGACAGCTCAAAAAATAGAACAGGAGTATAGCAAGTACTTTACAGGTTAGTATTTAATAAAACTTTCAGTAGGATCACAGTGGTAATTTAATCCATTTGCATTTTAATTCAAGAGATCAATGCCCTTTCAATGAGCACCTTGGTTTTTTCATTCTGCCTTCCCTTTTGACTAACTTTTGTTCTCTTATTTTATTTTACTGGAAGAGGAAATGTCAAGATAGAAATCTCCTTTGTTCTGAATATTAGAATCTTATGATCTAAAGAGATTCTGAAAAGGTTTTATTACTAGCCAGTAGTATAGAAAGTATGGTCAGGATTTGATGATTTCACATAGTGTTGTCAGTGTTATACCACGTAAGGAGTAGAAGAGTTTTCTAAATTGTAAAAATCAATCAAAACAACAGAAACTCCTGGTAGTTTAAACTAACAAATTATGATTTCTAAAGGTCCTTTCCAAAATCAACCTCCCTTCTGTAATTGTGTGATTTTGATTTGTGAGACATACTTTAAATGTTTCAACAATGGAAAAAACATTGTCCAAGCCTTCTTGAGCATGCATTGGAATTTGGAATAATTAAATTCAACTTTAGAAGCCTTTTTAACTTCATAAAATTATGAAATCAGTCTTGGATTGTAGTATTTTTACTGGAGAAAAAAAAAATCAAACAGTGTTTGGAGATTCTCTGTTCATTTCAGAGTATATTTCCCTGTGTTTCCACATAGCTAGAATTTTATCCCCACTCTTTTGAATGTATCTTGATGTTCGTGGCAACAAAATTTAAAAAGAAGAACAAATACCCTATTAGCCAAAACCTAACTTTTCATCTCCTGAACAATGGGATTCTTACAAAAATATTTTGAGGCATAGCTGCCAATGCGGAGAGACAAAAGGGTGTGTTTAGTTTAGAGCTCTCTCAGTGGATCCTGAGAGAAGCCATGTGTTCTCAACAAAATGTTATATAATAGCCATACAAATGTTTTTTACATGGTGCATACTAAACCTACAGAGAACTTGACATGCACATGGCCAAATTACATCACCACATGTTATTTCTGCTTCTTGTTTAGGCATTTGTGGCATTTTATTCTGAGAGAGTCTTACGTGTGTCTTCTCTCTGCCCTGTGGGAAGGGCCTCTTTCTGTTGGTGCCTCTGTGCTGTGGGCTCCAGCTGTCATCAACACTTCCAGATGCTGGTAGTCAGAGAGGGTTGGTGTTCAAATTGCACTGACATTTAAGTTTGTTGAAGTTATAATACTGCACATGAAATAAGCCTGTAGATAGTATCTAGATAGATATAGGCATGGTTTATCTGTGAGGTTAGTCATGGGGCCACAGGTCATACTCTTTAACTGCTTCACGGAGTTCAGTTTTTGACTAATGACTTTCAAGTTGGCTTTGTTTCCTCTACTAAGTTGTGAATACAGTGTGTAATCTGAATCACTTCTTTTGCCATTTGTCATTTTTCACAGACCTTTTCAGTTACTGTGTTCTGTATCTGTAGTCACCTGACATGATTAACTGTAGTATATATTGCAGAGCCAGATATTATATGTTTGTGTGACATCGTATTTTCTCTTCTCAAAAAGAAAAATTATGCCTTAAGCTGTGTAAGACTTTCCATAATTTTTCAGCATTAGTGTTAGCTGTAGCCAGAGGCTTTGCTGGCTGACATATTTCTTAAGTCAAAAAGTTCCTCCGTTTTTAAGTATTGAGGACAGTGTGTTGTCCTCTCATATGTCAGTGGTGGCATTTTACTTTTTATGTTTAGCAAGGGTAGAATAAAAGGTTTTCATTTATCTTGTGAATTGATTTTCAGGGAGTTGCTTGCTGTTGGCATTTTGTTCCTTGAATCTGGTTGATGATAAAAATTGGAGTAGGAACTACTGCTGTTTTATTTAGCTCAGCGATCTGTGAGCTGCTCATAATTTACTTCTAATATTTGTAAATAGTGTCTAGTTGCTACAGCTATAGTCTCTATGTATATTATCCCGTAAATATAAAACTCTTAGCACCACATGTTGAACAGAGGTTTATTATAGCAGGTTCTGACCATCTTTAGACTTAAACTTTGCCACCTGATGCCTCTGAAAATAGTACATGGAGGCTACTTACAAAACAGTTGTCTTAGCTGATTATAGCCATCAGTTCCTTGACTTCCCTGGATTGTTTTAGGAGCTAGCAGAAGAAACTGTGTATTGAATGCTTGACCTCTTTGCTCTGTTTATTTTTTTTTAAATAGAGACATGCATCTGTCAGATGCTGAGTTGACTTGCTTAATTCTGATCTGTTGATAAACACTTTGGAGATAAATGCAGAAGACTGTTCTTGGTAATTACTCATAACTGTTTGCTCTCATCTCATTTGTGTGTGGGGTTTCCTTTTCTGCAGGCATTGTCCAGGGAGGAGCCCTTTCAAGCATTTGCACTCAGATTATGACAACTGTCGACCAAGAACAAAACAAGGTCCTGTGGATCCCAGCTGGCCCACTGTAGATTTATTTTGCTGTGAAACTACTTTCCAGATGTAAATAACCAACTAACTTTCTACCCAATGGACTCAGTTCATTTCTGTCTTTATAAAGATATCCATAAGTGATTTCTGTTTTGTGAAGGGGAATGATAACACCGAACACATGAGGACCTGACGAGGCATGTGGGAAGGGTAGATCATCACTTCACCGAGCTTGTCTCTCACATTGTGCGTGTACACATGACAGGTCGTCACGAGGGTGGTGACCTGTGTGTACTTGTCCATGAGTAATGAATTTAACAATGCTGCAAAACCCTGTAGAATGACACGTTTACAAAAACCTTTTCAAAGTATTTGGTTCTTGCTGTTTACTTGAATGTCTTTTTGTTTTGTTTTGTTCTTTTTTAATTCTGTGTCCTTTCACTTAATGAGGTAACTCTCCAAAATGGAGTGAAATTTCTTAGAACGAGCGGACGGTTTATGCGCAATGTGACTCTTAGTTACAATTTTGACCATTTCTAAGCACATTGTTGACTTGACAACCAGGTAATAATGTGGGATTGAATCGGTACGTCTTGGGAGTAAGCTCAAGAGGAAGTACACTCCTACACAGGGCAGACCACTGTTTGTATACTGTCAATGCTTGTCTGTCAAAGATATCGTTTCTTGTTTTATGCATGAAGCTAATATTTAAACATCATAATGTATCTAAGCAATCCAAGTTTAACATGTGTTGGTAAGTAATAATTTTTGGTTGTTGGGCCTGGATTAAGTACAGGTGGGGTAGAGTTATAAACTAGGCCTAGCATGCTGTGTTCTGTCACTTTTAGGTACTGTAAATATGGAAAGCTTATGTTGGTGCAATTTTGCAGGGTAATTCTTAAGCTTTGTACTTCAGTGTGTAGCATTCACATAGACTGTTTTTATTTAAGAGCAGACACAGTTTTAGGGCTTTGGTTAAAAGCCTTTAGAAAGGTACTAAATTGTTAGTGTTTTCACTGTCAAAAAATAAGTGATGGTTTAGTTTTGGTTGCAATACTTATTTACCTGTTGTACCAAACTCTATTATATCGGTTCCCTTTTTGGTTTTTTGCACTTCTGACTCTGTGTTCCTAACACAGGTTTTGTACCTGTTTCTTCTGTCTCTTGTGCCATGTTTCCTGGGTACTGTATTTTAATTGTTTTTAAAATATTATTTGAGTAGACTTGTTTCTTAGTCACTGTTTCTAACATTTCATTATGTAGGGTTTCTAATTTTACACTACAGGCTGTAATTTTGCTTCTGTTTGCAGCTTTTATAATTAAAAAAAGGGATTCTTCTTGCACAGTTCTTCAAGAAAGATCTGGTACTAAATTTAAATTCTGTTTTACAGTTGGTATTTTATAGTTCAAAATACTTTTTATTGTATTTATGTAGTTATACACTATATACAGTATTCTGAACTATAAAAACATCTAAAATATATATAGTATTATACCATACTATTATAATACTGTATATATAAATTAAAAAATATTAAATTGAATGGGTTAATTAGTAGTTGAAGTACTTCTCATGGTGAGGGACAGAAGTTGTTTTTTGTTTATCTCAATTTTTTGTTTGTTTTGTTTGTTTTTTAAAGTTCGAGATCATAGTAGACTCCAGTGGTACAACTGAAACAGACAGGTACTGTTCTGACATGGATTTTTATGTACTAAATGAAAATGTCACTTTGTATCAAAAAAAAGTTAAAGAAACTGATTGCTAAATAAAGGTCAAGTTCTGTAACTTCACTTGTGTATAACGGGTGCATAGAGCTCATGCTCTTCTTAACTCTGTTTAGTTGATTCCTCATATGAGGTTTGAATTTCTGACTAAAATTGGTATACCCACCTGATAGTTTCAAATACCCACCTTGAGAAGAACAAGTTTGTTTTCTGCTGTTGCCTTTCCTGGGATGTATAAATACCAGAGATGTTCACAGACTGTAGGACACGAGAAGTTAAAAAATGTTAACACAAACCAACATGTATGTTCTGGCCCATTGGTGTTAAGGATTTCAAATGGAAATGCAGCTGATTTGGATGGAGGCTTTAACTGAAGAATGAGTCTATCACTGATATTTTCGGGGGAGTGTCTCTGGGGAAAAGTGAGAATATTTGCTCAAAGGCACATTGTAGAATGCTCTCAGTTTTTACACGTGTGACAGTCCAGTCTCTTTTGTTCACTGAGTTATCCAAAAGCCTAGGGAAGATAATTATGTACTAACTTTTCTGCTTCATCAGTTTCTTTATTCTCAGATGCCAGATAGTCAGCTTCAGCATGAACCCAGTTTGTGGATGGACAAGTCTTGTAATCTGCATAACTAGTAATAGCCTTTAGTCATAAGGACTTGCACCTTACCTGTTCTTGAAAAAGCCACACCACGGTAACAGCATCTAATAGAGGATGAAGAAAATGAGAACAGGCAGGTTCTGGCAGGTAGGTGACAGCCATACATTGCATATCTTCTGATCACAACCAAGTAGAAGTGAAGTCATGAGTGAACACTAGGAGGAGATGCCTTTAGCTCCGATCAGGAGTTTCCTGATATACCGTTTTCTTTTATAATAACATGCCAGACATAGATTTAGCCCTTGTTCTGGAAAGAGTGTTTAAATAAAGAATGTAGTTAGGTGGATATTTTTAAAGGAGTTGCAAAATAGTAACATTAGAAACAAAAAGTCTGAAAATTTCACCCTTATTCTTACAAGCCACAGTTGGGCATTTGTGGCTGCAGGTAGAATTAACTAGAAATAAAAATCTTTGAACTTTATTTTTCCACAGCTAAACTGACACAAAATGGCTGAAGATACTGCAGCCCATATATATGATTTGTTGTTGACAAACATCTACTTCCTTTCAAATCTCTACATTCTGTTCACATTGACCTGAATTGCAGGGCAAGTGTTTGCCTGATCCAAAATTACCCTGTGACAGCTGCCAACCTCTCTGCCTCAGACAAGGGTTCTTTTTCAGTGCCTGATGAAGTTGGAGGCCATATCCTAATCCTTTGTTGTGAATGCAAACATTGCCTTAAGCAGTCTTGAACAGCTCTCCTAGGTCTATCTCTGGTGGATGTATTCATGGTTAAAATACCATCTTGTAATCTTTTCTAGATTTAGGTTCAAGGCTCCATGTAATTTCTACAATTCTGTGCCTGCACTTCACATGGACAGCTTCTGTTAAAGTAGACTGACACTAGAGAAATATGCAGTGGCTTGGAAATTAAAGAGAATACTATGAGAAATACAGATAGCCACTAGAGCAGACTTTGGTCTTGTGCAACAGCTAGTGAAGGCTCCAGAATTGCAGCAGAAGCTGAATGGCAGAAAAAGGGTGCTTGGCCTCTTGTAGATTTTCTTAGGCTGCTCTGCCCATGAGTGTGAGAGTTTCTTACTCATTCGATTGGGTTTTTTTCCAATGTAAACTTGTGTGTTGTTTTGCTTAGAAAATGGCTGAAAAAGTACATTTTTGATAACATCTGGTAGTAAACTTTTTAGCTGTTCAGTTTATCATTTCTCTTTGAATACAAAGATATGCTTTTGCTAACACAACACAGATGATGTGAGCATGAATCCAAAAACCAGGTGAACAGGAGATCCTATTACTTAAGTGTGAAAGTACCAGCTTAATCTGGGATTGGTCAGCTCTGTTTTCACAAACAATTCATTACAAGTTTTTGTAAGAGTAGTTGTTTTTTACAGTGTCTATAATTTTAGATGAGGACTGGAACTTTATATTTAGACAACTTCATCAGTTGTCTGTCTACATGGATCCTTTTCTTGTGGCAAACTTTCCAGTGTGGAAGATGTTTTGGATGATTTAATTTTTTTAAAAATATTTATTTAATCTTATTACTTAACTCACTTGAAAAACAGTGAGAAGAGGTACATTAAAGTTTTTTCAGATTTCCTTAGATCTCATTTAATTAAGCAATTTTAATTAATTTTCCTCTACAAAATGCACCTGCTAAAGATGAAGAGGTTTTATCCTCCTGTGTGAAGTGTGAATTTCTAGGTGATTTTTTTAACACACATGTACACACAGGTTTTTAAAATATGAGTCTTTGTTCTAAAAATTTTCAGATTCTAAAAATGTAGGAGGGAAAATGGAAGAGATATAATAACTGTTTCAAGAATTAAATCATAAAAATCTTAGTACTATATAGCCTAGTTACTTCATATTATGGTGAATTATCTCTCATTGATATGTTTTATTAACAGTACATCATATGCTGAATGTGTGTGTTCACCAAGATATTTTCTGTGTCTGCCATATTGAAGAATATAGCACCAAGGGCTGAGGAAGCTTTCAAAGATGCAGTATCTTCATTTATGACCCTTTTCCTTCACTGGCTCACACTTTCAAGTGTCCAACAGTGCTGCTGCTGCTAGTTAAGAAAAAGAAACTACCCAAACCTGAAACAACAACGCCCTCCCAGCCCGGCCAAACCCAATGCACAAAACAAAACAACTTCTTTCCCACCAAAGACACGTCCAAAGTGTCCAATTCGGCTTTTTTATGACTTCACGTCCTTCCTGTCTTCCTGAAGATATGTGAAAATTTCATATAAAAAGAAAGACAGTGGTTTACTCTTAATTCACAAACATTATATTTCTCCAGAATTAGAAACAGGTCTGTCAAAATGTTTAATTCCTTCAGCAGCTTGAAAAAAATCTGTTTCTTGATAAAATGACTCTTGTATTGGCAATAGCTTTTTTTAATTTAAAGTTTTTTTCAGTGCAAATGTTAATGACATTCCTTATGTAATATTCCCTATGCCCTTCCTCTGAAGGCAGGGTATGATCAGCTTTCTGAAGATGATGACTTTGATCTTCAGAGTAAGTGACCTTTTTTTTTTTTTCAACTTTTGTACCTCATTTTGCTGCAGATTAATCTTATCTTGTTAGCAATAACAGCAATCAGTTAAAATTATCTTTATTCCTTCATTTGACAAATCTGTTTGGTCCACAAATGCTTACCATTTGAGTTCAGTAGTTAGCTCAATCATTAGATTTTTTTTAACCAAGTTGAGATGATATTTGTAGCCCACTGGGATAAATTTAAGGTATTAGGTTTCAAGCTTGTCTTTTTGGCTGGTATAAGAAATAAAAGGCTGAAAATGCTGCTTTGGGTTTTTTATCTAAATACGTGCAAAGAGTTTAAATGTGATTGTAAGTTTCATAGTTTTGTGATGAAAATAACTGTTAGTTATAAAATTTTGAGAGGATAATTCCAGCAAAGTCAGCCAAAAGAACCTAAGGTAAGAGAGAGAAAATTGTCCTCTGCTGTGAAAATAGGATTTAAGAGTGCCAGCAATTGCTTGTATCATTATAGTAACAAGTAGGTTTGTGATGCAAAGATGAGTAAGTGCAATTGCTGAAGAAACCAAACACATGGAGCTGAATTCTAGAAAGGTGATGAAAACTGCATGTCCTCAGCAACTGCCAGGGTTGGTCCCGTGGTGGCAAATGTGTATCACTTTTATCTGGGGTTGGCTGAACTGTATGGCCTTGGAAGAGCTTCTGGCTGAGAATATATTTCTAGCATTCAGATGAATTCTCATACTTTTATACCCTAACTTGTGCTATATTAAAAAATGTGTTGTTAATAGCTGCAATTATAATGTGATCTGTTGAAACCTGCTCTGACTGATTTTCAGTTCAATTATTTAGAACTCATTTGTCAGGGTGGCACCACATATTTCATGCTAGAGTGACTGTTTTACAGCTGCAAAATAATTCAAGTGAAGTTGTAAAAATCAATTGGACATCCTCCCCTCCTCCTGGTCTTTACATGGCAATTTCCCTCAGAGCTGCAAGTCTTGAACTGCCATGAGTTCACTTGAGTTGCTGTCTGATGTTGACACTACTCTACTGTCCTGCACAGTGATCAGAGCTGTTCCCTGACAGTGTGGGGTGAGGAAGCATTGAGTCTTTGCCTGGGTTAAATCTAGCAAAATGCTTCCAGTTCTGGCTCCATAGGGCAGTTCTGTGCCTTCCAGAGCCAAAATGGGATTTCTGATGGGCAATTGCTGTGTTTTCCTTTCAGCGGTCCCTTTTCTGCTATGTAACCATACACAGACATTGAGTTTTATCAAGTGTTCCATGAAATTTTTCTCAGATTAGGAGTGAGGTTGTAGTTTGTGAGAGCTGTGTTACGGATGCATCACAAACTTTCCCCTTCTTTTACTGTTACACATGGCTTTAGTTTCCCTTTGCTTTCTAGTCTTTCTATCTCTAGTAGATAAATCTTCTTTCAAGGTGGGTCCCTTATCCAGTGCAGCCTTTTCTGTTTGCCCTATTCCTTGCTTTATGCTTCGCTTACACATCTAAACTCTCAAAGATTTTTTCCATTGCTGATGCAACCTAATCCCTCCCTTCCTCGCCCTGTTATCTAATGCTGAAGTATTTTGGGACATTATGCAAAGTCTGTTTGTTTCACAAAGCATACTATGTGGTTGTGTATTAATCACTGGTTTGATTTTAAACACTTCTTGTCCTCGCTGTTGATGATCTCATGAGCAGGAGTGGCTGATCCACTCCAGCATTCAACAGGCAGCAGTTTCAGGTAATGTTTTAGCAAGGTCTGCATGTCTGCACTTTCTGAAAGTGATGCCTTGCTATGTTTCTAGCAGTGTCAGCAGTACATTTGTAGCAGGACATACTTGGTAAGCCACAGAAGACAGCTTGAGAAAGTCCAAAAACCTGCCTTAAGATTGTGTGACCTCTGCTGGCTTACAGAGACTTCAGTCTTTAGATTGATTGGTATTTCTCCCTTCACTATTCAGATTCTGTGATTAGCCAGCACTGACTGGTAAGGCATGTGGAGGTACAGCTGAATTGATTTGCTGCAAATTACTGAGATCCACAAATGGTGCCTGACCTTCACTAGAAATGAATTAATATTAGTCTAATTTTAACCTGTTTTGCTATCACATAGAATATTACTGGAGTTAAAAGAGGACAGTTTATAAAAGAGTTCTGAAACACTGAAATTTGCCAGAAGTAGCCATTTTTATCTTATTTCTTTTCCACCCTACTCTTGCCCTAGAGCCCAGCTTTTAGATTACACCCTCTGTAATGTCAGCCATTTCAAGATGCACGTAGTCTGTAATACACAATCTAGTGGAAAGAACAAAAGCTGCAACAAACCACTGTTATATGTTGCAAGTCATGGGCCCTTAAAATGGTTTTTCAGTTCTCTTAGTTGTAGAAGGAGCCACTCAGAAAGAGAAATCCTTTCTTGAAACAATTAAGACAGAGTTTTGAAAGTTCTTTTCTTTCTTGTTCTCAGCGTTCTGATAATGAGACTTTCAATATCTGGCTCCCTTATTTTTAAAAATCTGATGTCCAAACCAAAAGCATCTGTGGCACCTTAATACTTGTTCCTGTGAAAATACTATTTTAGCTTCTCTGCCTCAGGGTATGTACTTCATTATGTAGACTACTTTCAGCTTCTGTTTTATCAGATGTAAGCCTCATCTATTTCCATTATTTTGGATTTACGACTTTTTGTTACCCCCTGCTATTTATGGGATGTGTTTTTTTGTTTAAATAAAGGGTTTTTTCCATCATACCCCATCATCCAGATTGATGGTGTGAATCCATGGTTGTACAGTCACTCTAAACTGAAGCGTCCTGTTTCTCAGTGGGGAAAAAAGTTGGGCCAGCTAAGCTATCCAATGTGGGACTGCCCATGTAATGTATTTATGTCCCTGTGTTTTGTGAGTGGAGCGTTTTTCTCTCCTTTTTTTTTTTCTTTTTGGATAAGTTTTAAAAATCTAAT
The DNA here is from genome assembly GCF_028551555.1 of Melozone crissalis. Taxonomy (NCBI): domain Eukaryota; kingdom Metazoa; phylum Chordata; class Aves; order Passeriformes; family Passerellidae; genus Melozone; species Melozone crissalis. Next base: position 23,210,443 of record NW_026535797.1, on the reverse strand, counting down.
TCTGCAGATACCACACGCCTCAAGAATGTGTCTTGAAAATCAACGGTGCTATGGATAAGTAATTGACCAGTATAGGGATTTTTAGTCATTGTGAAAAAAAATATGGCAAAATAGTTTAGAGTGAAGCTGATGAGTCACATAAAATCCACAAATCCCTGATGCTCTGTTTTCAATTATTTAGCCTTGTGTTTAATTGTAATATACCTGCCTTAAATGGGTGTTATTAGCCTGAAAGTTACATTTGGAAAATAAAAGCTTTGGAATGGGATACTTCGTTTAATAAGCATTGAAATGAGACATTCCTGAAAAGGAAAGCTGTTCTGTTCCATCTAGGTATTTACTATTTTCCTGAAAAAAGATCAGTAATTTCTGAAAAAGAAAGTACCCTTTAAAAGGTGCCTCAAGCAGGCTAATGAAAACAGGAGTTATACTACATAATTACTCATTGTTCAAAGTTGTGCTTGTGGATTTTTTCTATGTGTAGTACAGAATGTAAAGTGATTAGAGAAAAAAATTATTTCTGGTATGTGAGAGAGAATAAATGTTTATTTTCACAGTGTGCTAATACAGCAGTGCAGAAACTACAACAGAAGAAAAAGCACTAAAAACTATTTCTTCAGCAACACATGGAGTATGACTTGCATTTATCAAATTATTCTTTTAAAATCTGAGAACCTGTCCCTTGATGCAAACTTACACATCAAACACCTCTGACACACTATTCGTTTTTAGTTACAACATCTCATTTATAGTCAATTCATGCTGTATATAGCACTGATTGTTTTTCTTGCAAGATTAAGAGCAGAATTTTCAACTGTCTTCCTCAAGGTCACAAGCCTGGCAGTAAATTCTTCTCTTTTTTTTTTTTTTTTGTAAATCATGAAGTACTTCAATAACAAACAAAAAACCTTCAAACAAAAAAAAGTAGCACACAAACATGCTTAGGTTTATGAAAATCAAATTATATGTATTCTAAGACAATTTCTTCCATAAGGCAGAAAATATCAGCAAAATTGATGGTGAGAACTTGCAGCCCTAGTGAAGACTCTAAATCAGCTGCTGCCAGACAAGGCATGGAAAAACAAAGTAACTGAATCTTAAAATAATGTATGTGGCAGTCTATAATGCAAAATCAGTGGGATTTCAAATATTAGTGGTTCTGAGGGGATTGAAAAGTATTGCATATTGCTTATCTGTAGATCCAAGACTTCTAGTGTGTTAAATTCAGACACCTATTATGGGCTATTTTATAACAATCACTCTAAATTGATGAAGGCATACTAAGCCTTGTATGGCCACGGACCTTTAGTTGAGACCAGACAATAATAATCTAGTCTCTCAAGTATGCAAAAAGCATGAGAGAGCATCAGGCTCACTGGCTTAGTGTCAAGTCCTTCTTATAAAAGGTATGACTTAAAATGGAAAGCCTTTGTGACAGTTTATGCAGACTAACTTAATGTGTATAGCCTGTGCAGACAGTTATTTTCCACCTATTCGTGAATACACAAGCTAGAATATTTGGCTTTAAACATAGAGGGGTGCAGAGAGTTCTTTTGTTTAGTCAAATAAAATACTTTCCAATATTTAACCAGTTTTAATTTATGGGGAACAGATGGTTTTTCTTCATTAGTAATTGTTTTTCCAGAAGATAAGCCTGTATTAAAATTTGTGAGGATTCATGAGCTCTTTATTTTAAGGTAAGCTCTTTGTTGAAACCACTAAACTTTTTAAAAAATAAAAGAACCAGGAGATTTTTTTCAAGCTTCCAAATCCTGTTAGTTTCTTATATTCTGTTTTTTTCTTAGAGGCAGAGACTTTCAAACATATTGTTGCACTCTTCCTTGGAAGGAAAGTCTGTAGGTGCTCCTAGGATGCAGGCACAACAGAAGCTCACTAAAACTGCCTCTGCTTTTAACTCAGGTAAGATGCAATGGCATCGATGAGGATTTCAGATGCAAGTCCTGAAAACTTTTGAATCCACCTGTGACTAAAATTAAGTGTTCACAATTTCATGAAAATGAAAAGATTTTGGTTCTGTTTTGGGACTAGTGAATGGTTGGATTTTTGTCTGCATCCTTGTCCCACTAAAACAGACACCTTGCTCCCTGCTATAGGAGCAAGAAAAGGAGCTGAAGCCCATCACACTTCAAATGCCCCTGTCAGAAGCATATTGTGAAGTTCTATCTGAAGTATATTCAGTATTTTGAGTAATAGAAGCAATAGCAGGCAATTTTAACCCTCATAACTGATACGCTGGTTTGACAAGGTTTTCACAGCAGAAGTCACTGTTGTATAAGCCTTCACAGATACAGTGCTTTTCTCATTATGGAAACATGTACAGCTTGAGTAGCATTTTCCTTTTATGACATATTCAGAGCTCTCTGCAGTCCTTTACAGTGTATTCATACAAATTTACAGAGGAAGCCCTCTAAGGCATAAGTTTGACATACCAGTTTCTAGTTACTTGGACCTTGAGCTTTTAATTTCCAAGGTCCAGAATTCAGTGATAACAGCATATTTCCCACTGACAAGATGTACACTTTCAGGTACCAGCTTCCAAAGTTAGACTTACAGAATTTCCTTGTACTTGATAAAACTACAGAGTTGCATCTTTTGTTTAGCCACCAAAGTAAGCAATGCAGTCATTAAGTTGTCAGCAAGCTCCTCTGCCATGTGTTGCTGTCTTGTACCCAGCGCATACAAATCGTCCCAGTGCCTCACGAGAAGTCTCTACGTGTCTTTCCTTCTGTGAGCTGTGCTGGGCCGTGACCTTTCACTTTGGAGTTTCTTTATTCAGGTTACAGACGACACCTCTGTGTGCAGGTTCTGAAGCTGTGTGTGCCTGTTGCAGTGCTAACCTCTGCCATCAAAGGGCACAAGGAGCAGGCTCGCTCTGGCGCGAGGGCGAGCGTGGCTGTGCTCCAGCTCTGCCTGCTGTGCTTGCTCTGTACATTTTGGGCTGCTGCTTTTGAAGGGACTGAGACACTGGCTGTGTTTCTTGCTTCTCTCATCACCCTGCTAGAGGCCCCAGAGCCCCTGTTTGCTACACTTCACTTTTTCATTTGCTTTGATCCAATGGATGTGCTGTAAAATTACCTGCGTTTTACAGGTGTCTTACCTGTCTGCATTAGTACAAAATCTCACATTCGAGAGAAGGGATGAGGCAGGGAGGTAAAAGAGTGCTTAACTGTTCCTTCAAACAGGAAAATAATTAAAACGAGCTCTTTAACAGTGAAATTCTCTGTGAAAGGCAGAGCACCATGTTCCCAGATGTGATTGCAGGGGCAGGGTGGGAGGTTTGTTTGAGTGCCTCTGGTTCTTGAAAGAGCTTGTATTTTATCCCAGAAGATTATATAATCCTTTTTATGCAGCCTAATGTTTTCTTACAGATATCATACAGATAGGAAGTTGCATCCTATTTTACAGACAGAAAGTTGCAAGGCAAATAAAGACCAGGTTTGAAGAAATCATGTGGAATTTTTAAAATATGGCTAATAAAATGTTCTAAATGATGCCATAAAGAGGAGAGTCATGTTAGACCTCAAAGTATTTACCTTCTCCAGAGAGCTGTGCTACACAAAGCTGTGTGAAGTGTCAAACTACCTTAAGTGTAGCTGATTTCTGGGTACTCACTGAGGCAAATAATTACTCCAGGAAATAACATTTCAGTATCTCGCAATCAGCATTTCTCTGAGTTTACTCCTCGCATCATCCTGCTCCTCTTTCTTCTGGTCTTTCAGAACAGAGTTTGAGCTCTTGCCCAAGTGCCACTGAAGGCCAAGAGCATTTCTTTTGCAGCTCAAAGGCAAAACTTGTTGCTTCCTTTTGTTGGTTTTCAGCAGCCCAACAATTCTGACCTGTGAGGAATGCGGGGGTAGGGGATGCAAACTTTTTGTTTTGTTTTTTTTTGGTTTTTTTTAATGTAGAGAGACTGCTCTGTTGTTTGCGGGGGTTTGGTTTCTAACCTTTTTCCTTCTCTTTTTGTGTCTGTGGGGGTGTTTAGAGTTCATGGGACTTTTTTTTTTAAAGTAAAATTGAGTTTCTTCAAGTATAACCCTGAGCAGTCCCACATAATTGATGTTGCCATGGCCTCCAGCCAGAGCTGGAGGAGTCATCAGTTAGTTCTAGCTTGGAGAAGAGCAGAGAGGGACACAACTCCCTCTCTCCAACAAGATGTAAATATTTGGCTTTTCCTTTTTGTGAAATGTGTAGAACAAAGGGAGCAATTTGAAGGAGAAAGGTCTGGACTGTGTTGGTTCTTAGCTTGTTAATGCAGTTTGTTCTGCTCTACTACCACTTGGTGCTAGAAGATCAGTATTTGTTATGCAGCTGTTGTGTAGCTCCAGTTTTACATACAGGACATCTGAAAGGCAGTTGAATCACAGCCTTGATCTCCAGCAGGCTCTGTGTGCCAGCATCCCATCCCTTTATTTGCTGACAGGAGGGAGTCCATGACCAGGAGCTGCCTGGACCTGTGCAGGGCACCTCTCCAGTGCCCTCCTCACTGTGCTTGCAAATGGGGTGTGCACCTCCCTGGCCTTCTGTGGTCTGTCCTTTCTGCCCAGAACGACAAGCCCTGCCTGTGCAGCTGCTGGGCTGCAGCAGCTTCAAACGCAGACTCAACCTGTGGCTCTTGTGACAATGTGAAGGACGTTAGACTGACTGTATTTATTGACCTTCCCAACAAAGTCATTTCCCCCTAATACAAAGGTATTAATTACAGATAGGGAGAAACATGGTGACTCCAAGGTCAAGAGATGAGAGCATGCAATCTGGAATTTCCATCACAACTGATTATGATTATGCTCCAGCTATTAAAAGTTACAAGGTTGCATTTGTTACATGGATGCTTGCTTCTAATTAAAGAAAATGCCTATCCTTTAAGAGCTCAAGAATAAATAGGTTCCAATTTTTATCTTCAACTTAGTTTTTCAATAGCCTTTTCATATGAATGCTAGGTTATTCATTTTCTGTGCTAATGTGGTTTGTGAATTTGTTGGATGAATTAAGGACTGCATTTGCACTCGCCTGATACCTTTAGAGACAAGTTTTGCCTGCAGCATGAGATAAAATGAGATTTGTAGCCCTGTCTTATTCTTTTCTTTGTCTATAGTGCATCTCTCTTCCTTATTTACTGTCTGTCTGTGTGGAGGTGCTTCAGACAGTTAATCTAGTCAGGTGAATTTAACATTGATTGCACAAACCAAAATGGACTGTGTGGATATACTCATTCAAGAACAGAGGCTTTTTGAAGTAAGTTACACTGCAGAAATAAAAACTCTTTGACTTTTGATTCACATTGCAATGTGAGATGTGCAAGTGCTTCGCTTACAAATAAATTCAAATTACTTTTTCCCAAGTGACTCTTTGCAAACACAAAGGACTTGGTTCCCTGTACTCCAACATCTTGATAAAAGAATAAATTTACGTGTTTTAATCCTCACCCCAGTACTGATGTCTATTGTAGCAGCAAGATATGCACAATTTCCTATATAGAAAATATCCTGTTTTCACCAGTAACCTTGCTGCTCTATTTGTGTTTCAGTGGTCACATTTGTACTCTCTGCCTGCCTTCCTTATTGCTCTCCTATTTATCTTTTCATTATTTGTTATGGTTTGCTTATAGAGTAGATGGAGTACTATTTCTTTATGCAAGTCCTTTATGATGTTTATTGATGAGACATTTGTGAGAACAGCCTCATTGTACCCTGTTAGCATTTGTGTTTCACGTTCATGTGCAGCTTTTCAGAGCCTTTCTGTAGCTGCATAAATGAGACTCCCAGCCGAGAGCAGTTCACAACATCTCCCTTTGGCATGGTAGCTGCCTTTCTGTTTTAACTGAGAGTCAATGAATATGCTGAGTCTTGGATGAATATGTGCATCTGAAGCTACAGTAGTTTAGATGAAGATTGCAAAGGATTTGTCAGGTGTGTGCTTCCCAAGACCTGCTCACTTATAGCTGTACGTATTTATCATATTTCTATTATGGGGCAGATTTCTGTCAGTCACATAGCTTTGAAAGTTATATCAGGTACTTTTTTCCATCCTTTTCAGAGCCCTTGATGTGTATCTTGACTAGAAAAAGGTAGGATAGGAGCTTACAGACTCCTGTATAGAGCTTTTCTGTCTCTAAACAACAGATTTTTATTTTTTTTTTTTCAGAGCCAAGGTTGCATTCAATATACTGGAAGTGGTGTTGAAAGATGCAGAAATAAGGAAGGAAGGTATGATAAGGTACTAGGTGAGGATTCAGAAAATTGTCTCCCATTTCTGGGAAATGGTGCCTTTTATTATCCTAGGCAAGTTGGTTTGGTTTGATACGAGGTATTCTGTGAAAATCTCAGAGCCGAAAGGAAAGGAAAAAATATTGCAGTAATAATAACCTTGAACTGGAATAAATCTACCTCAAATTCAGAAACTTTGCCCCAGGTTGTCTATATCTTCTGTAGTGTGTTTTCTTCATGGGCCATCTAGGCTAAGGAGACTCACCCCAAAGAAGTGTCATTCTCTGTCTCACTTGGGTGAAGAATAACACCACTTTTCTTTCCTTGACAGTTTCTTTGACTTCAGACTCTGCCTTCTGATCAGTAAATTTGTGTAAAACCTTGTAGAAAGAGGTTAGGATCTCATTTGTGACCCCTGAGCAACCCAGATAGGAAAATTTCCAGAACTGTTATACATGGAAGAAAGCATTAATGTAACAGCTTTTAGACAGCATGTCTGTTTGGTGAAAGGAGGGGGCAGGAGCTGCTGGAGCTGAAACTGAGACACAAACCAGGGAGTGTTATTTGCTGGTCACAGAACGTTCGGTGCTTTACAGCGCCCAGCTGAGTGACATGAGAGAAATGCTGGTTCTCCCTGCTCTCCTTCCCCCATGCCCTTCTGGTCTGAGCTCTTTGGTAGTCCACAGAAGTGATCAAATGCATTTTCATTGCACTACCAGTCTGCATCTATCATGAAACTTCAGCAAACAAAACCACAGCATTTGGCAAACAGAGTTTAAAAGCAGAAAAGAAACCAAAGGGCACAAGTGCCACGATGCAGTTTCTGATTTATAGAGAATAAAGCATTTTGCAGGTACACATAACCATTAATACATAAATGGATAAACTGCAGAAAATGGAATATAGAAACTGGCTAATGGAATATATATAAATGAATTTAATGCCAATTTTCAAGCACTTTGGGCAATTAATTGTGTGCCTATCCAAAATTTTGACAGCACAGATAAATGTATTGATTGCAGAGCAAATGTGTCCCCCTTCATTCTTTCCCAGTAATGAAAATAGCATTTAGTGACGTGGGAGTTGGATTTGCAAGTACCCAAGCAGTGGAGGCTGAGGTCAGGCCTGCAGTGACAAGCTTTGCTGCCAACTGCTGTCGAGTGGCAATATTGACAGCTTGTAGCATCACTGGAATACCCATCTTGTGGCTGTTCCTGCCAGCATCATGAACTTCTCACAGAGATGTTTTATAGCTGCAGCAATTGTAGGCACAGACTGGGAAGGAACCCAGGGCTTTCACCTGTTGCCATTGCTGTTGTGCTGGCTAAAATCAAAGGGCTGGGGTGTTCAGGGAAGAAATCCAGAAAAGGGAGCACTGCTGCTTGAGTGAGGGAAAGCCTATGCTGAAAGAAGAGCATCCATGTTCCAAGAGCTTTGCAAGACAAATGAGTGCAACTACACTGTATGCCTTGGGCATCTTGTGGGTAATTTTGGACAATAGGTGTTTATTTCAAGGAATGCTTCCTCACCAGGAAACCTGGGGCACTGCAGGAAGGAGCACTGAAATTGCTGTCCACAGGTCATGCCTGAGCTCAGCCTCCAGGCTGGCCATGGGTACAGATGTCTCTTTCTTTGGGGGGCTCCTGTTGCTTATTTACTTTTATTACTGACAGCTGCTCTCTTTTGCAAGTATGATATCCTGGTCTGATATTCTGGCCAAATTCTAACTATAATCCTTACCGCCTGCTTGACTCAAAATAGCCCATACATTAAAATGTGTCATTTCTCCTCTAACTGAATGTGATGTTTTTAAACAATTTCCATTTTTCACCCCAAATATGGCTCTTTCAGCTTTGGATGTTTCTCTATTTCTAGCTTGTTAAAGTACTTGGAAGGCATTATGCATTGCATGCATAAAGACAAGCTATTATAAATATTTAGCTAGCTAAAGCATTTGTGATTTTTTAACTTCAAAGTTAGAAGTAAATGGGATACTTGTAATGACTCTTGGATTTTTTACAGAAAGTTATCTAAGTAAATCTTTCACAATAGCTTAGGATTTTTTGTGTTGTGCCAAAATATATCCTACCTCAATGCCACTGGGATTCGGGAACTGGATGAAGTGTCAGAGAGGCTAAAACAAGACTCATGCCTGGAATATTCCTAAAAGAATCCGAAAAGCATCAGTGTTCTGTGACTGAGTGGTGCTATTTGGGGAGGGTCATTTGGTAAGTTAGTTTTCCTTTTTATTCATGGAAAGAAAGGTGTTCCAGTGGAGTGCCTGTTTATGTTTTCCTTTTTCTCAAAGGCTCTGGGTGATCTCTACAAAGTTGTTCAGCCTCTCTAGGCCTTGCTCTTAGGCTATAAAATAGGAGCATTGGTATGTCCACATAGAAACATTTTCTGGATAAGGCTGTGAGGTACCTATTTCTGGCTTCTGCAAAATAACTGGATAAATGTTTCTTAATTGCTTGATTAATATCCTATTAACACAGTAAAACAAATAACTCAAAGTACATTTTGTCTCTGCTTTAAGAAAATTGAGCAGTATTCTCATCTTAGTAGTATTTTAGCAAGGAAGTTTGAAGAAATTGTGGCAAAGAATGTTTGTGAAACAGCTAATCTTAGACAAACACAAATATTTAAAGAAGGCAAATGTGGAACTCTAGGACAACTGTTTGCAAAAGCAATCTGGTTTCACTCTAATGAAAACAGTTCACATGAGCTATTTATCAAGTGATTTGCAAGACTAGGGTTAAAAAAATTAAATTTTTTAGTCTTTAGCTTGAAAACCTATTGCAGAAGTCACTTAGAGAATATTGGTAAATTTGAGAGTCAGAAAATGTTCAACAACAATTCATAACCAAAGTATTTTTTCCAGTGTGTTAATCTCCTGGACCAGTAGTTCTTTCTAGATGTGACTTTTACCTTGCAGTCAGGCACTGAGAATGGAACTCTGAAAAGGAAGGTGTTCAAGATTGTTTTGTTTTAAGATTATGGAGAAGTTCCACGATAAAAGTCTCTCTGGCTTTTCAGACCAGGTTTAGATCATAAATAGACACAGGGTGAAACAAGTTCTGCTCAGTCTCAAAGCCATCCTTGTCTGCCCCTGTGTGCTAAAGGCATCACAAGCCACTGCAGAAATCATTACACATTTCCATCATGTGTTTTTATTTTATTTGGACTGGACTTAAGCTATGTCCAGATGCTCTTTCAAGATGCTGTGGCTTTCATATTTTTCACTGAAACTGACCAGAAGTGATAATTTATATCTTGTAGAGCTGATGACTTAGCACTTTCCGAGTTAGATCTGGAGCCAAGCTCTGCAGTAATTATTCTGCAGTTGATTTCTAGCAGACCTTTGAAAGCTCAGTGTGAGGATGGGTGAGGCACAGAGGCAGAGCTGCAGAGCCTCTGACACTACAGCACAGGGGGTCACTAGCAGTTCATGCAAACTCCAAATCTCACCCTTGCCCTTTTTTTTCAAAAGAAGCTTCCAGTCTGTGATGGGAGTGACTGGTCTTCCTCTGTAGAAAGCAGATCAAAAGTATAACACATGTATAGTTTGCTGAAAAGATGTGCTAAAGTCTTTGCAACCTAATGCATCACATTTTGCTGCTCCTTCCAAAAACTGAAGATCCATAATCACATTATTCAACAGCCTGAGTATCTCTACATCTGCTTTTCACTTACAAGTTTCACTTCTTGATTATTCTTCTTAGCTCAAAAGACAATATGAGTTGAAATGTATTTCAGAAAGAAACAAATGTGGAAAGCACAAGGGAGTCAAGATACTGCTCAAACTCCAGTGGTATATGGACACTGACTGCTAGGTGTGATGTTTATGTCTGTATAGATTTTACCTAGCCCTTTTGTGCTTGAGAGAAGATGAAAACAGGGAGAAGCAGTTTCTAGCCATACTTGTGCATAGGAAACAGTTGCCTGCCTTTCTGCCTCTGCTGTTTGCACCATATTTATTCCGCAGTAGTTCTGCCAGCCTAATTTGTCCCGTAGTTCTCTTCAGTAATTTCTTTGGGAATATTATTTGTTTTATAACCTGACAGCTTTTAAAGTAGGAGTTAAAATAAAACTTTGTTTAGGCAGAGTGTAAGCCACTGCCTTCCTTCCTCCTCCAGCCCCTCAGAGTCAGCTCCCACACGGGGTCCCTGTCCTGCTGACCCGTGACTCTGCGAGTACACAGTCATGTGTAGGAACAACGCTTTCCAAGAACTGGGTATGTGCTGCCCAGCATCTCATCGTGACTCAGGGAGTTCTTCAAATCTCCTTCAAGGATCCACTCCTTACACGACTATTTAAACCTCACCAAGGTCACTTACTACAGTGTCATGGTAGGCAACCAGGTGTGGACATGAGATCATAACTTGCAACAGCACTTACAAAAACAATTGAGATACACATTTATTATATTAATATAATATTATATTACATTATATTAATATAATAAATGATACTGAGAAGGCTTAGAGGACATCTTCACATATACTCAGAGCAGGAGATGTATATGCATTTTCTGTTTGCTGCAAGACTTGAGATGTGCTTTGGCAGCCCCTTGGTGCTCCCATCTGTCCGCTGGGAATCGAGCTGCATGAAGTGCTTTGGGAAGCGATAGTGCCTCTTGCTTTTGAAACAGATCTTTCAGAATGTCAGATGCAATTTCATGCATTTCAGGATAATGCAGGGTCTGGAAATCAAACTGTGATTGAAAAGGTCTTGAACTGTCTCCATGGAAGTCTGTATTAAAGTAGTCCTACTCTAAAAATAAGGAAAGAAAAAACCCAGAAAGCTATGTAGTGTTGTCATTTCCAAGTTATCTCAGGTGAATATCCCTTTTCTGATGCAGAATTATCTCAGCCAGAATTGAGAAATGAAAGCTGCCAACACAAAACCAGCTCTTTTTGGCATATCTAGCAGAATACTCTTCACTGCCCTCTCACCAATGCATTACCTCACTTCCCCTGCTACCAGTGCCTGAACACTGGCTTCTAGTGATATGTATAGATTGAGGGGCATGCTTGGGCCTTGGTGTAGAACTTCTGAAATAATACAGTTCATCCAAAGTATCTCTGTTGGATTTAATGGTTGATCTTCTTTGCTGCTTCGTTTTCTTCCACTGGCATAAACATTCTAGGATTTTTAAATTGTTTGTTTTCAACAAACAATTAATACACCTGGTGTATTTACTTCTGTTTTTCCAATAGCTGAGAAATGCACTGCCTCATTTGTCTGCTATAATTGGCCCTTATTTCCATCCCTCCATGCCAAACACTGATTTAATTCCTCTTTTCTTGACCTTCCTTGTCTTTACCCGGGGAAGATCTGGTAACTTGTTAATCTTTACTTCTAGTCTTGTCTGAGCAGTCAAGTACAGGAGAGGGTAAATCTTGTTCCCTCTTCATAAAGGGTCTTGGTAGACATTGCATATACCCAAAGACTGGTAGAGAGGGTATCCTTTACTCCTACTCACTCCAGAAGTGTCACATTTTGATTCCTCTTTTGGTAGATATTTCCATGTGCAAGGATACACTTTTGCAGAAGAAGACATGCGTATTTGGCCACTTGGCTAACCTAATCAAGTTTTCCTCTCATTTAGGTTTATTCAGTTGGAGCTGCCATGAGCATCCTTATGTCAGTCATCTTTGACTGCCCGCATGTAGGCAGACTAAAAGTCATCAGAGTTCTTTCTTTTTGCAAGTTGAGATGATGGTATACTCTGTCTCAGGTCTCTTTCTTACAATTTCTTGAGTAGCTCATTTCCAAAGTAATCTCTCTTGCTGACAGGACAGGAAGAACAAATCTGTTTTCTTGGTTCAAGGCCCACACACAAATTTTTTTTTCTGACCCTCATGTTGCAGACTATTTCCTTGTTTCCTTTCTTGGCAGTCTCCTTCTTCGTGGTCTAGCTCCCACAGCTTCTGCTGGCCAGTACTTCTGAAATCTCCTCTGAAATCTCCCTGGCTCCGAGGCAGTGTCTGCCTGGCTACTGCCTCTGTCTCCCACAGTGGAATGTGAGTGCAGACCACTCTTTAACTCCTTGGCCACTGCTTCCCATGGACACAGACACCAAATCCTACCATCTCCTGGTTAGCCAGGCAGCCCCTGCAGAGCTCTCTGCAGATACAGAGTGATGTTTGCAGTGCTCAGCTGCACACCTGTGCTCTGACCAACACAGAAGTGTGCTTATATTTACTGGTGACCTACCCATTATAGCTCTTTACGTCCTTTATTATGGTGCTTTAATGACTTCCATCTATCAAAATATAGTTGAGATTTCCTTCTCTTCCATCTGTGCTTAGGCTTGACAGGAGGGGGAATATCACGCGCAGGCAATAAGCCTGCCTTGCTTAGTGAGCTGAATAATTAGTAATTTACAAACTCAGTAAACAGTAAATGTGCTCTTGACCTTCCACTTGCACCAGCTGCCTGATGAGGCACCCAGCTGACACGTCCAGCTGCCTAATGCCTTTTCCTTGTGCAGAGCCCCCTCCGAAGCTCCTGCCTGCTCTGTGCCGGTGTTTCAGAAGGCAGCATGGTACTGCCTACGCTGCATTGTGCTTTCTGATTCACACTAATCCCCTCATCTTCCTATGGAACATTAAACATAATCACGATATTGAAAATGAAGGCGTTGCAGATTTAAAAGTGGGATCTGCTTAACTAAAAATAGCATTTAAGCAAACCCTGTCCTTCTGTACTGAAGGACTGGCTGGTATTTACAGTGCTGTAGAGTCATCAGACTCGAGCATAGGAATAGGAAAGAATGCCAACCAAGAGGGACCAGGAATTATAGGCTTGTTCTGGTTTGTTCCAAGATCTGCTCCTCCTTAACTGTGTGACCTTGAGCTTGTCATGTGGTGTGCCCCAACCACCACTTATTCTTCTGAAACGTAGCTATAAGGCTGGTTTTGCAACGCCTGCATGTGAATGAAAGAATTTGTATTTCCAGAGTGCTTCAGGAGCCTTAGAGCTGTCCTAGTGATCAGCAGGCAGCCATGGATGTAGTCACTTTTTGGTTCTTTGAATTCTAAAAGAAAAAGGTTTTTATAATAGAAAAGTTGAAGTCATTCCTTGGGAAGAAGATATCTATAGTGCACCTTCCAATTTCCAGCTCCAACTACCATGATTTCAAGATTCATTTTGGACAGGACTATGCAGTTTGAAGCTAGCCTTTAAATACTGCATACCAAGCAGGCTACAATGGAAGGAAAACATTATACTTTCTTACCTTATTTTCATTTAGCCCTCTGTGCTCCTAAACTTTGCTGGTTCCTTTCATACTTCCATGTGATTCTGTCAAAGTAGTACTGACATTCAAAACAAAACAAGTAGTACTGACATTCAAAACAAAACAAGACTATTTATGTTAAGAACACTTTACTTCTCAGTAGATAAGTTGTATAAATGGTGCAGCTCCTGAATGTTTTTTCCCCTTTCTAAAGGATTCACTGTTTTCACTAATGTGTAATTTCAGAGAGGCTGTTACAAATTTAATGTTGAAATGACCTGGTCAGGAGCTAAAAGTATTCTAATATTAAATTAAATCAATCTCTTTCTTTAGTCTCTTAATTCTAAAAGCTGAAGCTCTAAGGAAATCACCAAGTGTCACCAGTCTTGCCAATCTGCTTATGCATCTCACATTATCAGTTTTCTTTCCCTTCACTCTCCCTATTCTCTGCAGTTGACTCAGGCATTTTTTCTAGGTCTGAAAAACCTATTTAAAACTCTACAGCTTGCCTCCCACACTGTCCTCTCTATAGTAACAAGCAGCTACAGTCTGTGTTCACATGTCCTGTGGTCTGCTTAGGGCCAGGGTCTACAAGCTCGTCTGGGTGTGATACCGGTGTTCAGTATGTCAGGAGAATCTAAGTACTCAACCTTTTACATCAAATCCAGTGAGAAATTATTGAGCATGATAATTACCGCAGGTCTCATTAGCACTGGTGAGCCAATTAAAGCCCTATTCCATTAGATCTCGTTCCTCTTTTCATTCTGTGAAGTATGAAGAACCCATGAAGAAGTTGTCTTTCCCTTTTACCAGAAGTACGCAGTCTTTGATAGACATCCCTGCCTCTAGGGCTTTCAGAATATTTGATACTGGCCCTTGGCTGGGCTTAGGTAAGTCTCCTGATTGACCATGTTACCTTAAACCACCAAGGTACCTCTTGCACACTCACCTCTCAGCTTCCAACCGAGGCTTGAGCCAGGGGAAAGCTGAAATGTTGGGGTATTTCTGCCCTTGGAAAGGCAGTGAGCAGAATGCAATTCCAGGCAGTCAAAACAGTGTGAAAGATAAGAATTGTGCTAATTGTTGTCATGGACAACCCTGCGTTGTGAAGGAACAAAACTGCTATACTTAACTTTTACCTTATGTAGAGCCAAAAGGAGTTAAGGTCCAGGCAATGCTTTTTGTTGTGACTTGCTGGCTATTATTTTTGGAATGGCTGCCTGAACTTCAAGAAGACAGTACTGTAAACAAGGTTGTGCTTTTCTCCTTCTTTTTGTCCACATTTAGACATGGAGTGAGCTCTGGTGATAATATGTGTTTGATTTCTTTGTGTCTATGAAGTTGTCATTTGCAATAAGGTGTTATTGTATTTTTGCTGTCATAAAATTGCAAATTTTGAGAGGTCACATTTCATTTTGGATTTTCTACTGAAGTTTATTCTGGCTTAGGTATTTCTCAGACATCTATTACTGCTGTCATGGCTATAAAATAGAAGCAAGGATAAGCAGGCTACAGGAGATATTTTTTGAACTCAATGGAATTAATATTTTTTCTCCTATCAGGCTGGATCTGCTCTCTTGGTAACATACCCATAGTAATAAATCTGGTTCTATATATAGCCACAGACAGCAGCAGCTAACTAAATTGCATATAGACAGCACAGGCAAGGAATCCAGGATCCACTGTCTGAGAAGCTGCAGGTCTCCACCACTGCTGTTCAGGAAGAGCAGATCGTGCTCTCTTGGTGACTTGCGGTCACCGTGCAGGGGATGCTGTGACAGGCACAGGGAGAGGCACACGCTCTGGCTGAGCTGATGCCACCCAGCAGATGCATACATAAGCAGACATTTACATAACAGAAGGTGGCAGAACTTATGTAAACTTGATGTTTTATCTCCAGTGCACTCAAACATACTCTTGGGTGCTGCTAGCCAAAATTCAGATTTTTCTGCTTCTAATTAAAAGAGCATCTGTTTTGAATGTTCTAGAAAATGATTCCAGGCTACGAGACATATCCAAAAAATAGCTGCTCCTCTAATTAGGACGCTGAATGCTTATCTGTTTTTCTTCTTCCTTGTATTAAGTGGTCTCATTGAATTTGGTGTTCACTTCCATTGCAAGCTATCCAATAAATCAGAAAGGAGTTGTCAAACATGTACCACATTTTAAAGAATGGTTTATGTATTAAAAATAAAACAATGCACCGTTTCATGGCATATAATGACATTTACATAAATGGCATGATGAGCATAATGTGGGGTATGGCATTCCATACTGTGCTGTGACTTGCCATTTTAGTGTTCAAGATCTAGCAGATATATTCAATAAAGAACAGCATTTATTTTAAGGATAAATGTTGAAAATAACCCACCGCAGTAGGATTTTATTTTATTTTAATGACTTTCAAAGGTCAACATGATTCCACAGCCATGTAAAGGAAGTAATTTAAGAAATTTTTAAAAATTCCAACACTTAGTCTTTCCAAGTAGAGATTGTTTCCATGCAGGCAACAATGAATATTGCTCATTAAAGCTAAAACTGGAGTATTCTATTAGAGATATGAAAACTTATCTAAAAATCTGGTTTTATCACATCAGAACTTAGGAAGGTTTTGAGAGTGTTGTTTGGAGCAAACTGTTGATCCAGGGTATAAAAGGAGCAGTCAGGGAAGATAAAAGGCATTTCTGAAAAGCTAAATATATTGGCTGCATCACTATTCAGGGAAAAGGTGATCAAAGAAATTCTTTCACCTGTACTTTTTTAAAAACTAGGCATTAATTGGAGAAATATTGAAGATACCATAAAAGAGGTGTTACTTACAGAAATCCTCTACTCTCTTAGTAAAGCGTGCCAGGATTTAAGATTATTTACCTTCACATTCAAAAATATGTTAAATTAAAATGCTTCATGTAGCAACGTGCTGTTACCTGTTTCTCAAAATGTTACCAGAGGCAGAGCCTGGGATGTGTCTGCCTTGGGTCCAGGCTGCAGGCTGACTGCAAGTCTGATTTGCATGCTAGGCAAATTAGTAGAACTGTAATAAAGAATACCATTAGCAGACACAGGTAGCTGTAATATACTGGAGAAGAGGTGAGAGAAACTTTGTAAAAGGAATGGCACAACCTCACACCTCTGTGTTTATTAACACAGTCAAAGGATTCATGAGATCAGAATGCAAAATGATTAGGATTTTGGAAAAGCAGCAAAGGAGATTGTTCATGAGGTCTATAAGGGCAGCTTAGTAACCCTGGGATGAGAGGAATAGTTCAGTTCTGAATTAAGAACAGAATAAAAGAAACGGGACAACTCAGTGCTTAGTTTTCCATCAGAAGGATGTTGCCAGTAGCCTATTCCTATGTTATCTGTAAAAGAGAGAAAAAGTGGCTTGACCAAAGTTCCTTCAAGGTGAGCAGCTCAAAAGCCAACTACAGGGAGTTGTGAGATGGCAAATGCAAAGCAGTTTACAAAAAGAAAAGAAACACATGTGTGTGTGTGTAGCTGATGTGATTCATAGGTAACCACTGAACTCTGCATGCGTGTTCCCCACACGTACGTGCTGGTGTCACATCACTGCCACCCCTGCAGACCCAGGAAACTCCACAAGTGGCTTCCTGCATCATGGATCCCCAAGGCTTCCTGCTCTTGGTTGAATGAGGCAGCAGGTAACTGAGAACAGAAACACCTAATGGAAGAAAGCAAGGCAGGTAAGCATGAATTTGTACAGAATATATCCTGAAATGGTGAGCCCAGCCCTTTGCAAAGTGAATCCAGCCAGCTTATGGGCTGCTCTGCATAGTTAATAGTGTCCATGAAAATCCAACATGGGCAGCAAAAGAACAGAGCAGCTATCATGCTTTCTGTGTGAGAAATATAGCCATCAATGTACAAAAATAATTGTCTGCATGCTTGATGTCAGCAGCCTTGTCAGTTTGATAATGGCTTCAATTCTTTATCTGGTTACAACATAAAAAATAAATATTTTTTTGCATTGTCATTATAGACTGCAGTGGTAATTCTGTCTTTTTGATGATAGATTCTTTCCAAGGTAGCTCAAGTTTGGCCATAGCATTTGTTCTGGCTTGGCTCATTGAAAACATATCTTACTAAAAGAGACTGAAAAATAATAACAGCAAATGTATGTTGCTGGTTGTTCTGCTGTTTTGTTGAGTTTTCCCTATCTTTGGTTAATGGTACCTTTGGCATCTCCAGTTGGCATCATTATAAATGATGCTCCATAGCTGCAAATGGCCTGGGCTGAAGAACTGTTCATTTTATCACTTCATTGTAATAACAAACTTGCTGTCATCTTCAGAGAAATAAAAAGCTGAATTTCCAGGAAAAAAAAAAGTAAAATATTTCACTCAGGACAACAAATGAAAACTTTAGCACAGAACTGGAGAATATAACTAGCATGAAGACAGGAGGAGTTTGCCATAATCAGTGCCTTTCTCTGACGTCAAAGCCAGGAAAATTTTTCACATTTATAGGCATTTTTTTCTTCACAAGTTCCCATACATGTAGATAGCTCATTGCATCTTGGTGAGTGCAGACGCCTGTCTGAAATAGGGTGTGTGTTTACATCTACAGCCATCAGATGGGAGTTGGGATGAGATATCAAATGGCAGTTTCTCTGTGAGCTCGTGTAAATCATTATTGCATGGTTTTTTAGAGGCTTTGCACTTCAGGAACCCCTTGTGAGGACTCATTTTTAAGAATATTTTCACATTTTTTCATTCCAGGATCTACTACAAATTTTAAAAATACATGCTATTTTTATGTATAGCTGCATTTGGTTACATGAACTTGTAATATTTTGGATGTTTTTCCAGAGTGAGTGACCATGAAAAGGGGGGAAATTGCACTTTTGGAAAGCAACTGATGCTGATAGCTAGGAAGTTTTGAAATTCAGTATCTTCATGTGAACAAATTCAAAATCCCATTCTTCATGCTCATAGAAAGCAAAAATAATGAAATATTTAATTAATTAAAAAATTAATAAAATTTAAGCATCTTTGCTTAAAACAATATGACAAATGGCTAACAATATGCATTTTTATATACATGTAGTAAAGAGTCATTTGCTCCCCTTCCATACTTGATACCTAATCAAAATAGATTTAAATCAAATTAACAGAAAACATGTTTTAAAACATTGTCAAGGTCCAACTGATGACTGTGTTATTACTTAGCATTTCAGTAATTAATCTTGATTTAGCTAAAATAGGCTTGTCACTGACCTTTACTAAATTGATTTATTATCCCAAAAATGAGTGTATGCAGAGATTTACACTCAAATAATCATGTTCTGCACATCTTTGATTTGATTGGTATAAATGCTTGCTGAGATTAGTTATTAGATGGGAGGGAAATGACGATTCAGGCAGCAGAATGTCAACATTTCAGATGTGACCCTGTGGAGCAGGCTGGCTGGGGACACCAGCACAGACTCAGGCACTTGAATAAAGGCTGAGCACTTGCTAGCAGCTGTTGAAGTGGCAATGGAAAATACTGAGGGTTCCAGAGATTGCAGAGGTATAATTTGGCCTGCAGTGAAAGTAAGCAGAAATGCTCTCTGAAAAGAACTCCTGTTGTAATTAATGAGGTTTGGCCAATAGCTATAATGAAAAAAGCTAATGGGTGTTTTTCTCTGTGTACATTTTTGCTCAGTAAGTATTTTAACAAGTGATTTTTATGCATCGTAGTGTATGAGTTTTTTTATCAAGATAGAATCATATCTGGTAAGCAATACTTCCAGCTGTAGTTAAATCTTCATTGTATTTAAAATGCATCAGAATATAGTATCTATTAGAAACACAAGGAATAAATGCTCCATAGTTCACAGTATATATCAAATCTATTTGAATTTTGGAATTCTGCTAGGAATTTAAAGAGCTGCTTTTCATTTTGAGTTTACTTCACATTCACAGATGTCATTGTTTTAGGGACCATTAACAAGCCCTCTAATTAATTTCATGCTATGTAATACACAGTATAATTACCAGAAAAACATTGTTCCCAGAAGGTGTGATCCTGCTTTCTTTTGAAATCAAGAGAGGAGATTTTGTTGTGGCATTAGATCCTACTACTGAAGCATCCAGAAGAATGATAGTTAAGGTTTATAAAGTTTTCATAACAATTATGAAGCTCTGTGCCAGGACTACTGTCCATATGAGCACTAACCCATGAACTTCATGGAGGAAGACTAATTCTGATTGGGTTTGGGGAGAAGGTGGGAGGAAGGAGGAGAGGGGTATTCTACCATCAAATACAATTTCTATGGGTTTTTTTCATGACTGTCCTTGCAGCCAAAATGACTTATGGTAAAAAGTTAGATTCCTCCCATCCCTTGTTAATTAGCCACACAGAGAAATAAAATCTCTAATAGATTTGGAGAACTTAGTTTGATGTGACTCAAACAGAACACTTCTTAAAATCCCCTCTTGCAGAAATGTGTAGCAGACCTGTAACAATATTCCCTATGCTAAAAAAATATTTGACAGACAGGGAAACAAGGTTTCATGTTAAATTTATCATGGTGTGTTCTTGCTTTACTCATTCTATATATTCTCCGCAGAAGTTCACTCCTCCTTTGGCCCCTTTGGATAATATTTCAGTGTGACTTCCCTAGGCCAGAAGTTTCCTAATGGTGTGGGTTTTCAGATCAAAGAGAAGCATGCATTCTGGGCTCTTATTGTTTGTCTTAAGGCAGATCAGCCAACAGACCTATCCAAAATCAGTTTATCATAGAAATAGCTTATTTCATGGTGACTTTTCCCAAAAGACAAGCAATAATGAAAAATTATTTAGGATATATTTTCTCCTTATAAGATTTACTGCATCTTTACTGATAACAAAATAGCAACATATTCCCTACTCTCATGATCTTTTCTCATCTTTAAAATATCTCAAGTATGTCTAATATTAATTTTCATTACCACTGTCACTATGAGATAAAATGAATGCTATCATTCCTAACTTACAGATGAAGAACTGAAAAAAGCAGTTATTTATTCTAAAGCTGTTCCCTGGTTCTGACAATCTATTTTCATACATACAGGAATAGGATTTTTTCAGAGCACTCAATGTTGTGTAGCATTTCATGGGTTAACAGAAAAATTAAAATCTGAAATTTACACCAGAATATGTTGAATTCTAAATGAAAATAGCCCATATTTTTAAAGCAGTCACTTGGACAGAAGGTCAATCAGCAGATGTAAAGGATTAAAAAAGTCACTTAATATGCCTAAGTGATGTTTACAGGATTCCTAAGGGGGGAAGAGTTTTATAGAGAAAAATCAGAAAAAGAAACAATGGAGAAAACATTTAATTGCCTATTTCCCCAGCTGCAGTGTAGCATCTTACTTTTACATTTTCATTCCAAGATTATGACTGTCACACCACATTATGCTTTGCAAATGCCTTGAAGAATAGTTGCCACTTTGTAAAAGCACAAAACATTTAGAAAATACTACTTTAATCACAAAACTTTGTAAAAGCACAAAAATGTTGAAAACACTAATCACAAAACGATTTTTTTTCCATCAACCCCAAACAGTAACTGATTTAGTCTTTATTCTGCTTCTGACAATAAGAAGCATTTTGAAAACAGCCCTTCCAATGACATTTTTCACTGTGACATCCAAGTTGTTATATCCTCTATTACAGCATGACGTTTAAATGGCTTTTGAGAGAAATATTAAAAATTTATTAATGATGATAATTAAGGTTTCTGAGGGATAATCATTGGAGAGAGACCCCAGCCAGGAAAAGAGAGGTTTCTTTATTGTTACAGTAGCTATTTTCCTCTTCTACCTCTTCTTGCTAGATATTTTCCTGCTGGCTGGTGCTTAGCTCACAATCTTAATGCCACTATAGGATTCTATAGGATTTGGTCTCCTGTGCCTGCAGCTGTTTTCATGCTCCAGAATGCATACACATTCTGCCCACCCTTTTAACAGCTAAAGTTTGGAGTAAAGAAAGTTAAAATTCTTTTGATAGTTACCATATCTTCCCATGCTTGGTAATTCCTCCAACAAGCTTGCACTGGATTCCATTAGTGAAGCAGAAGTATCTCTTGACAATCACAAAATATAGTGAACAACATCGCTTATTTTTTTCCTCAAAATTACCAGTTCTGAGTCTCCAGCTAGAGGTTCTGCACCAGAAATATAATGATTTCACCTGCAGTGGCATCAGCAGCAAGCATCAAATGAAAAGAGATTGAAATAGAGAGAGAGTGCTTCTATTTCTCATTCTGTTCTGTGCTTGTCATCATGCTGCCATTTCAGATATTGAGATCACTCAACCTTTACATGAGAAAAACTTGTCTCTGAGGACAAGATGGCAAGTGAAAGAGCAGCTTTTAGACGAGAGTCTCTTGAAAACACATCCTTGCAGACAATTGTGAAAATTCAGCATTTGCCTTCCCCAACTTAAACATTTTCCTTCTTACTTCCAACACGTAAGTATACATTCTTCCACCTTGGAAATGAGAAAGAAATCCAAAATTTTCAGCTTTTTGGAGGATATTTGAATGATCCAGCCATCACAGTAGCTACAGTACACAAGCTGGTAAAAGCACCTGTTTCAAACACAGTCTGATTTGTTTTAACCAAACTTTGCTGGCACTGAAAAACCATCCCCATAGAAATAAGGAGCTACATTCTTGTGCATCTAGAAGCTCTAAATGTATCTTTGTTTTTATTTCCCCTGCACTTCTACTGTTTCTATCAAGAATCACTCACAAACTTTTAACTGGCATAGTAAAAAAAGAGAAAAGAGAGAAAAAGCATTAAATGGAGTGAGGTTTCATATGTCAGACAAAAATTTGGGAAAGTGGAGCTCTTATTCATTCTGACAGTTTTCCTGGAATCCTAGGTACAATCTTAAACATCTCAGCTCTGTTACCCATCAATAAAATGGGCGAAATTGTACTTTATCTTTGTTTCACTGTGATGCATTGAAGACAAGTACATCTCAAATTTTAAGTTTCATAGATACTTCAGTAATGGGCAACACGGAAGAATGAAAAATAGCAGCTTCCTCAAGAAAGATGAAATTTAACAAGTTTAGCCAAGGCAAACTCTTAAGCAGTGAGTAGACAACATTCTGACCTGCGTTGGTGGATGATCTCAAAGAGTACCAGCTTCCTAAATAATCCTTTCAAGCAATGCTTTCCTTCCTTAAAGAGCCTCAGTGGGTGCCCTTATGTCCTTTGACTCTTTACACTGTGCCTGTTCTGCCGAGCGGGTCGTGCTCGGGAGCAGCTTTCTCTTTGCACATCAGGACTGTGTGATGTGTAGCACCAGCAAAAACTCAAAACATTTCCTGTAGCTGCTGGTACTGTCCCTCCCTACGGCTGAGATGAAGACAGGAGCAAGTTTCAGGATCACAGGTGTGCTTTGCATGTCTGCCCTACTGCATAGAGATGATTTATTACATCTTAGGTTAACAGGTGGTAAAGGAGAAAGATAATAAAGGGAAGTGCAGGGAGACACAGAGGTCTCTGGGTTTTTTTTTTTTACCTCTACAGAAATAAATTGAGACTTTCTGAAGATCAGAAGGTTTTGAACATTTCTTTGAGACAGAATAGAAATGTCCTACTGAGACATTGAGTGATTTCTATCCAGACATGCTGCTTCTGTGTTAAGTTTCATCTATCAAGGTCCTTGACTGTTTTGAGAACATTAGCTATAACGAGATGAGTTTAGGAGATAAATGAAGGACAAAAGTTCTGACAAAAACTGCTACTGAAATTTTTGAAATTCTCACTGAGAGTAACTTTAGCCATTGACTACCCCTTTTTACTTCTACTAGATCACAGTTAAATTTTAAATGGAACAGCACCAGTAGGATCACATAAATCGCATTTTTCCTGTCAAATTTGTTTGATTTCTTTTTGGTGTCATGTGAGCTTTAGTTGATTGTTTCCTTTATCATTTTATTAGTGATTGCTGACTGAAGAAGGAACTGTATTTGTCCTTGTTTGACTGGTGCCAAGCTAGAAATATATTACTGCTGCTGTCCAGAAAGTTGAACAAGAAATAAGATCTTTCTAAGGCATGGCAGGGGTCTTGGGAAAACACAGTCAAAATTTTCTTGACATATGTATCCAGGCTGAAATCACTGGTTGGAGAATTTGTCTTTCATCTGTTTCAGTACCTTCTGTCTCCTGTTGAAATCAGGTTTGCATGCTGTGTAGATAGAAATGTTTCAGCTACCTCTTTGAAATTTCATAATATATTTTCTTTGTGGTATTGGACAAAAACTACTGGTGGGAGTAGGGAGCTGGGGCAGCTCTTAAAGGCTCAGCTCCCTCAGGGTCACACATATCTCTGCTCTCCCTTTCAGCTGCTGCTAGATGAAACTTGTAAAAATACCAGGAGAAGAAAGGTTCCAAGACTTTGATTCCCAGTTTGAAGTTGATGATTCCCAATAAAGGTAAATATGAAGGCAATGATAGCAGCAGCAACTTCTCGAGGACAGCCTGTGTGCCTGCTGAGGTGGAGCTGTGTCCTGTTTTTCTGTTACTCAGATGGCAGCACTGTCAACACCCTGCTTTGTGCCAGCCGCTCCTGCTGTAGAACAGGAAGGGGTTGCTGGTTTTCCAGTAAAAAAAATGTGGTGGCATGGAATGTTTGACAACTCTGCAAACCTTGGAAGCAATTGACGGCACAAGGACAAATAATCAAAATATCTTCTTTAGTGTCTAATAAAAAATTATTAATGATTAAGAGGTTTTCTAGATAAATTATTAATATCTCTAAATACATTAATTAATAATATAAAATTTCACCCCATTTCAGCTGAATTTTTTTAGTCTTTCCCTGCATTGCTTCTCAAGGCTGGGATCCTGATGGCCATGTGGAACTGTTCTTTTTATAACCATTATAACTGTTTTATAACCGTTCTTTTTATAACAACATTTAGGTTTTGAAAAATCACAACCATGAGTTCCTTCAGTCTCCTGCATTGTACTCTGAATTCCTTCTGGCTTTGTTAAGGGTCCTCTTCCTCTAAGCTTATTATCCTGTTAGCTGTTTTAATGTGTGCTCACTGCAGCTTGTTACAGCTTTCTCTGTGCATTGCTCCTGGCTCCTGTTTAAGACTTTACCTCAGTTGAGGCTTCATCAGCACAAAGCAAGGTGGAATAGCTTCACATGTAATGGATCTGGTCATTTCATGCATTTAAGATCAGAAAATTCTGCTCACCTAGTTGCCTTATTTTTCTTCTGTTTTATTTCAGAGTTTGAAAACGAACCTTTGTAAGCTC
This sequence comes from Melozone crissalis, assembly GCF_028551555.1. NCBI lineage: Eukaryota > Metazoa > Chordata > Aves > Passeriformes > Passerellidae > Melozone > Melozone crissalis. The sequence goes on along the minus strand of NW_026535797.1, from coordinate 23,185,704 downwards.
TGATTTACAGTTCTACAGAGCTCATGTTGCCAAGACAACTATTGTAAATGTTCTCTTCTGGAAAAACCCTTGTAGACATAAGAAGCTTTCCCAGAGATATCATTCAAGCTGAAATGTTGTAAAATGAATAGTAAATTCACTAACATTTTTCCTTACACTGTCCATTTAATTGACAGAGTGGGGTTATTCCCCATTCTGTATTTGCAGTTTGTCATTCTTCATCCTCATTTGAGTAGCATAAAGGAAAAAGAAAAATGTCTTGATGTTTCTTGAGTTAAAAAGGACCAGGAAGTGTTTCTGGTCAAATATTTTAGGTACTAGAAATGCATGTTCTCTGTGTTGCTCTGACATCAGTTATCAGTATCTTCATAGGGAAAAAGCGGGGGAGGCTTAATTTCTGGCAGAAATATGTTAGCTGCTAGAGCAACTAAAGAAATTAGCAAGATTGTTGTTGGGTTTTTTTATCGATTTCTGGAATTTTTTTCATGATTTCATATTTCACTTTCTCAGCTCTGCATAATTCAAGGTGTCTAGAGGCAACAGTACGGACCCTGGACTGATTATTCAAATTTGGAAGCTGTAGAAAAGAGAGATATAAGCTACTACCTTAATTGTACCAATGGAGTCAATTAGACCTGTGCTTCAGTTCATTAGCATTGGCATGGGTCTTTAGTGTTCATATTTGTTTACAAAAGAACCAAAATCACATCACATGAATATTACAGCATCCATACTGAATAATTTAACGCTGCATCTCAACTGTTATATGAACAATCATCAATTTACACTGTGGGTGTTAATGAAAACCATGGGAAATAATCCATGTAATATTGTGAATGAAAACAGCTCTGTTTCCATCTTGAGATGGAGTAGTGTGGTTATTGTACAGCTGGTTTTGGATAAATTAAATCTCTAGATGCACAGCACAATCTCCTCTTGAGAGGAAGCCTTGGACATTGCATGGGCACATAGTGAGGAGTCACAGCTCATGGGGGAGGAAAGAAGTTGAAGAACACTGCAGGCAGCAAGAAACACTAGAGCAAAGCTTTAGAAAGAAATTAATATAATAATAAAAGGTAATGCATTTTCACACAAACTCAAACTAACCTGCATAAACTCAGCATCCTTGAAAAAAAAATTGTGTGACTGACTAGTTAGCATCTCCTGAGCAAAGTTGCTTGAACTGGAATATTTTGGCCATTGCTCTATTTTCAATCCAGGTAGGTAACACAGGAGCTATCTACATAAGCAGATTCCAAAGCACTCTATTTTTGCAAATAGGTTAAGGTGCAACTGATAAATGCACAAAGGACTTTAATTCTCCATTTATTGTTTCTTTTTCACAACAGCTAGTTTCAGAAAGCCCCAAAAGAGCTTTCAGAAGTAGAATGAGGAGCTGGTGGGAGCAGCCACGAACACATGCAATCCCTTCCTCCCACCAGCCCTCCAGAGGATACAGAGTACTGGAAAGCTCATTTCAAAAAACTGTCATTAGCCATGACTTTTCAAAAAGGCACAAGTTTTTACAGATATAGCTGTTCTTGTTCTAAACATGTTTCAGTCATCAGAATCTGGAAGATAAAGAGACATCTGAAAAGCTGTACAACATAATAGCTGATTAAAGATGCTGCATCCCCAAGAGCATGTGAACACAGCTAGGACAGAATTTTCTTTCTTTTGTAAAAACACACACCAGTTCTGCATTTATATAAAGTAATGCTTTAAGGTGGATAAAAAGAGGTTCTTGGCAACAGAGAGGTCTTTGTGGAGGAATATGTTACTTTCTGTAGAGTTCCATCAACATATTCAAATTTACTTCCAAGAATCTTCCAAGGATTAGCATATTTTTTTATAACTCCTTCTCAGATACACTGTGTCACTTGCTCTCACAGTTCCCATTTATAACTGATATCACATGAGCGTCATTAAGACACGGAGCAGAGCCTGAGTTGTTATGACACAGAATCACATATATGGGCACAAACTTTCTTTGGCAAGTAGTTTAGAGATTTTTTTATTATTATTTTTAAGATAGTGTATCTATGCTAAATATAACTGCAGTCAAAACTGAAATAAATGGGGGTCCTGGGTCTCATCAAGGTTTAGCTCCATTCCAGATCATCTTGGCAAGAGAGCAATTTCCCAGAAAATTGTCAAACACTTTCAGCTGCAGGAACCACAAAGCCAGACACCAAACTCAAATTTCTTTCACAGTAACCTGTCCTCTCATTTGAAGGTAAGAACCCAGCCTTTATTTCAAGCAATTTTCTTCAATCATGGTGGGGAGAGCCCAGATCAGGCTGCAAAGCCTTGTGGTAAGTTTCCATCTCCATCTCTGCACAATCACTAACTAGAGTAATTTACAAGTTTTGTTTATTAAGCTCTAGGTGTGATTTCTCTTGACCCCTCCTGTTTCCTTCCTGAGGCCCATTATGATGAAGATATTCTTACTGTGGTGCTGTCCTGTGTCCTGTGCCACAGGCAAGGAATAGATGTTGTGACTCTCCTGAAGCAGGTATCTCCTCATGGTTACCTGAAACTGGGAGTGCTGGTGGGGTCACACCCTGCCTGCCTTCCTGTCCTGTCCTGTCCTTCTGTCTCCTGAGAACATTGCCAGCACTGCCATCCCTGCATCTCACACACAGAGGAAGCAGACAGCTTTAAGCTCCACAAATGAAATACAGCTATCAACAGAGCTGTGGCAGACTGGAGCTCAGTGTGGGCTCACTGCCTGAATATTTATTTAGTTCCTGGGCAAGTTTTCCAGCTGAATCTGTCTGCAGCAGCTCCATGGCTGGAGCTTAGCTGTGTGAATGTGTGCATTAACCTGCAGTACAAGCCTGAGAATGAGCTGCAGGGAATGTAGAACAAGATGACTGGCAGGAGCACAAGAGGATTGGGTGCTTTTAGCCAACCCCTCCCTTAAGGTGTCCTCCAGTGATTGTGTACCAGACTTACAAGTTCAAAGTTAAAGAATAACTTTCAACCAAAGTAAAGAGACTAAAGCAATATGATAGACTGGGGAATGATGCAACTTTGGATTTTCTCTGATGGTTCAATGGCTCAGCAAATCTGTATTTCTGTCATGTACAGGGTAAGATTCACAGTTTATATCCCCAACAAAATGTTGAGAACATGAATCATACTGAATCTTGCAACTTCAGGCAAAGAGAGAACTCCCAAAGCAGCCATATTCCAAGAAGAAATAAAGAAATATATAGCTACCTACTACTATCACAAGTATTAAAATATATCCTCTCTAATGAAAAAAGCCCAGTGCATCCAAATAAAAAGGAATAATCAACTTGTACATGGTGGCAGACTCCATAAATCTTATGACTCCATAAATCTATGGCAGCAGTACAGTGCTGGATGGCCATTAAATATACCATGTTACAAATTACAGAATGCAAGACCTGATCCATTTGGATACTATTTGGATACCAATGCTGAGGGGAGGGGACAAGCAGCCCTTAGGGCAATTAGGATCTCCCAATGGGCTGCTAATGCAGTTGGAAACTTCCTCTTTCCTCCTCTGTGCTCTTATTTCTCCTCATTTCTCAGGTAAGTAAAGTTCAGGAAAGTAAAAAGGTAATGTAGGTAAAAAGCTTAGGAAAGTAAAAAGTTCATGTAAGATGAGAGAGATTCCTTAGATCTGCCACACAACAAGTAACAGAGTTAGGGATTACAACATTCCCTATGGCTCTGAGGTATTACTGTCTTGTTGGGGATTTTTTTTCCAGATGTTCCAACAGCAAATGTTTGCACAGTGTAAGAGATCAGAATGATAAAATAAATAAACCTTGTCTAACAAACTCTGGAAAATCTCAGCTGCTTTGCTAATGTGTGCATGTGTATATATGTGAATATACACACACTACATCACCAGGAAGAATGTGAAATGGAAGCCAGGGAGGTCAGTGTGACACCAGCTGTGCTGCTGGATCTTTAGCTTACTTCACTGAGTGAACTGCCTCTCTACAACCTTTGTAATTTGCCATGCTGTCTTTTTTTGCTCAATTAGAATTTTTTAAGGTGCTTTTGGTCCATGTAAATCTGTACCTGTTTGAATTTATCACCTATGTTCCCTATAAGCACTCTGTGAATTCTTCAAGACTGAAGTAGGATGCAAAATGCTACCCAGAAAAACTTAAACCAGCACTGTCTATACAGTGAGCGTGGATTCCAAGGGGATTCAGGGAGTACTAGGTTATGAACTTGGACTGCAGGCCAAAGGGAGAGTTTTGGAACAGCATGTACATCTAGATGTCTTCTCAGCTCTGCAGAGACCCAGGAACTCTATGTGTTGCACTAAGGGCATGGTTGAAAGCCTTGTTAGGAGATGGCAGAGTGTGAAGAGCTGTAGCGTGGTCTCCTTAGTGGGCATTGCTACAGAATCTCTCAGCAGGAACATTTGTCACAGTATAGAAAATGGAAACTTTTATTTTAGTTTAAATAAGTATTATTCTTACAGTAAGGAATCAGAGTTGAAGTGTGTGTGTCCTTTGGCAAAGAGTGATTCCCTAGTCTAAAGAGGCTAGGAAAAAAGATATTTCTAAAGAAATAAAAAAAGATATTCTGTTCACTAATAAATTTTGCATTTTCTTTTTCATCTGCACAGAAGTTTATGAAGCACTAAAAATAGTTGTTACACAGAAGTGCTATCCAGATTTTGCAGGGCATTGCTGCCTTCCTGCCTGCCTTGGCCTCAGTATGAAGGGAAAAGAAGAGGAACCTGGTAACCAGGAACTCCTCCTCTCAAGGTAGAGATTTTGAGTCTGGATACCCTTGAGTCCAGCCATGGCCCCCATGCCTTGCTGCATTCAGAGCTGTGGAAAGGTAAGCTCAGAGCTCTACCATGATGTTTGTTCTCCTATTTCACTGTTATGTGAGTCTTGGCTGCATCTCCAAACTCCCCTCAGCTGCAGTGGTTGTGTGAAAGGGAAAGCTTTGCTTGACTTGTGCCAGGCAGCAAAGAGCCCTCAAAGACAGAGAGAACTTCAGCTTCTCTGTGTTTGATCTGGCTAAGCTGATGCAGCACAATCCGTGGGCAGGTCTCCAGAGCTTTTCCCAGCAGAGTGTGCAGAGTGGGGCTCAGGCCAGAGCAAGGCTGACAGCCAGCAGTGCAGGGAGCTGTTTGGGCTGCTGCCTCCCTTGTGCCTGCCTCAGAACAAGCTTCCAGCCTTGCTACAGGTGCACTTACACGTGGGTGACCAGAACATACTGGTGTGACTGGGAAGGAAGTGGCAGAAAAAAGATTATTGAAAGTTTGTCTAATTTTTCACACATCAAAGACTTCCAGCACCATGAGGATTAATTATCCATCAGTCTCCTATGAATTACATAGGTTTGTACTACATGGGGTTAGAACTGCACCAGCAGACAGCTCATTTCACATGCTAATAGCCTTTAATATTCTTCTGTCATGTTTCACAATCCAATTATTTATTTATTTAGCAAATAAAGCTGAAAGGGAGAGGAAAAGTGTTATATTATAGAGAATCTTAGCCACAGAAGTGGCCTTTATTTTAGAAACTGCCCCTTTCTTTTTTATTTCATTGACAGCTGGTGACATAACTGGTATAAAGCTTAGGAGGGAAGGGTCTTACCCCAGCATGGCATCCTGCCATGAATTCCTGTGACCTGGCTGTTCTACTCAACCAGGTCCTTCCATAGCCTCTATTTGTAGGCTCCCTCATCTCTTTAATTCACCATGTTGGCAACATTTGTGCAGGCATTTAAGCACTTTATTTCCTTAAGTCAGATTTGATTAAAGTGACACATCAGAGACACTTCCTGCTGTAGTCCTGTCCTATCTATCCACCTGTTTTAGGGCATTCTATCCTTTAGCTGCTCTTTTGTTATATGCATGAGGTCCCAAGAGTGAGTCTCTTATTACCAATGGAGTATCCCTCATTACCTTTCAGCTCATGTCTCCCTTTTAAAATGCACTATAGCTTTTTTTATTCAGCTTCACTGCACTGATGTGTAAGCTTGGTCCTCTTTGATAACTGTTCCAGAATAAACCAGCATCTTTTCCTCCCTCTGTGAGAAGGGAAGGGGAAAAAGTTGAAGAAAATTTTCTAGACAGGAAAAAAGCATAGCAGATAAAACTTGAGGAACACCTTACAATGAAAACCTGAAAAAAAAAAGAACAAGGCAATCCTGTTATTTCCTTAAGGTGCAGCCTGCAAGCAAAAGCCAGAGATATATGTCCTGGCCCCAAAGTAAATAAAAACCCTTTTCTTTTCCCTATTTTGTCTTATTTTTTTCACTGAAGAGGAGAATTACTAAATAAGAAAACATATTTCTTTGCTATGTAATGATGCATGTAAAAAACAAAGGAGTAGAATGCAGAGAATAGGAAATAAAATATGAATGTTAGCTTTATAGGACTGAAGGAGAAAAACCCTGCAGGCATTTCCAAAGCCTCTTGCTAATTACTGTTATTTCTAGCAGTTACTGAATGCATCCAGAGTATGACCATTGCTTGAATTCTGCTTTTGAATTATTCATCACTTTTACTTTCATGTAGAATAACTATTTGCAGTCTTTAAGCCTTTAATTTTTTTTTTTTTTCATTTAAACATGGAAATTTGGGGAGGACCTTGAGATTTAAAGAGCTGTAACTCTGTTAAAAACTTTGCCTAATCAGAAGGGAGTATGAGAGACAGCAAATAGGAGTATATCTGTAGCTGTAGCATACTTCACAGCCAAAATGGTCAAGAAGGTTAAGGGGACACAGAGCCAAAAAAGATGATCTTATGTAGGGCAATGTCAAGGCCAGGAAGAGAGCACAAGCCCATGGTGCTTGTAGCTCCATCCCTTACATGTGTGTCCTCCTTGCTTCTGACCACTGGATAGTTGTTAAACAATGAAATTACAGTTTTTTCCATCTATTCAATTTAAAGCTGCTGCTGGCAAGATGGAATGTGAGAAGAATGTGAACTCTTATAAAACTCTTTGTATGTATTTCAGAAAAAGTTTCATTAGCCTTCAAACTTTTCTTTCTGCCTTTTAATTTCCAAGCTCCACATGGAAGTGGATGTTGGTGTCTCACAGCCTTCTGCTTTGCAGAAAATGGGCTGCCATTCTCTGTTCACCTTGCTTTTCACGGTCTGTGTTCCTAAAGAAAGGCAACTTGCTCTGCTGTCCTTGTCTGTTTCCTGCAATTGCTGTCTCTCTCAAATCACTTTTAAACAGTTGTCTGATTTCATCTTCATTTGGGGGAAATGCAAAAAATCTGTAGGAAAATGAGATTTCTACAGATCAAGGAAAATATACTGGGCTGGAAAGCAAGGGGAGATTCTGCTGGTGCTCTGGCTGAAGGAGGGGCTGCAGAATAAATCTGTCCTGCTCCTGATACCCAAAGAAACTACTCTCCTACCTTTGCCCTGTTCCTGTTATTCCCATTGACTACATTTGGGTCACTTACTAGGGAGAAAGAAAAAACAAATGGTGGAAGTGCTTTTCACATGAGCAGTCACCATAAGCACCAGAAAACATGACTGGTTTCCACATAAGTAGAGGTACAGAGGGGACACAATTTTTCTCAAACCTTGATTTTTTATTTCCATTAAACTGTTTTCAGTTATTTAGAACTGAAACATTTTTGGCAGTTTTAAAGCTATTTTATTTATTTTTATTCATACTTCATTTCTATGAAGGGAAAAATTTAAATAAATAAGGTGAAAAGAAACAGGAAAAAAACCCCAAAGTTAATGTCGTAGTTTCTGCCATTTCCATTGAAACATTCCCCTCAAAATGTGTTCTAGTCATTTACAGAAGAACCTGTAGTCACATTATGGTCTCTTTCCTCTCATGGTTCAATCCATTTAATTTCAGGAGACTTGTTTGGTCAACCAGCTTCTTCCTGAAAAATTGCTATTATTAAGAAAGGCTAAAATTTTTACTTTTCTTCCGAGAAATGAATTGGCAAACTCTCAAATGATCTGTCTTGACTATATTGGTTTGTACTTCCAGTTTTTGGTTAAAATATCTGTCTTGTTTCAAATGGGATATACGGTAAAAGCCATGCTATTTTATTTTCTGCTCTGTAGCTAATGATGAAGCATCCCTACCATCTGAATTTTTTCTAGCAGAAATGAAATCTAAATCTGCCAGTTAATAATAGCTCTCTCAGGGATTTGAGGCTTTTCAATCCCTTTACACAGTCTTCCCTCGTATTATTTTGTTCTCTTCTCTTGGCAGGTGTTCTGAGGCTGGGATTTCACTTTTAAGATACTGTGAACAGTGTCTGTAGAATCTGAATTACTTCAGTTTGCCCATCTAAAAGGAAAGCTAAAGGCAGTGAGGCATCCTGTTGTATTTGTTTATTGAGAGATATGCTTTTTAAGATGGATAAGATGTGACAGGGTGTCCATTAGGGCTACCCCTTTTTAGTCTCCTTTATGGAATGAAAATGTCTAATGATGTTAACTGCTGTTTCTGACAGGGGCCTAGAAATGAAATATTACATCTTGGATTACTTGCAGAACCCTTTTCAAACACATAAAATGAATAATCAAATCTGCTCTGGAAAGAGAGAATAATTTACTTTTATTTTCTAGAGGAGGAATGCACTTATACATCCTTGTAAAGATAAAAGGAGAAACTTGTGGTTTTAAATTAGATCCATTATTGAGGAACAGATATCTCTGAGTTTGAAATTGCATTGTACAAAGAGCCCAAACACACCACACAGAATACAACCCAAATGTACAAAATGACTGAGGACGGTATTTGCAGCTCTGTTTTTTATGACACAAGAAACCCTGTGAGAGAAAGTTTTTATTTTGCCTTAGGGAGAGTATGTACGCTCAGGGGAGGAGGAGATTGATAATCACAGCTAACACAGTAATGACTCCTGCCAGAAAGTAGCTGGCTCCACAGGGTGGTAAGATTAGAGTCTTTCCTTCTGGAAGAGCAGGCAATGCACCAGAGCTGAACTGCCCTGTGCAAGTATGCAGTAAAAGCTCAAGCCTGGGCACAGCTCAAGCTGGACAGGCAGCTTTACTGTCTCATCACCTGCTAGGTGGAAATGAGGTTTTGTAGCTTTTCCAGAAAAGTGCAGTGCTGGCTGTTAAGACCCATTATCAGTTTTCCCCTTTCCTTTTGGATAGGAGGAAGAGTGAGGGCTGTAAGTGAGCAGGCTTTTTACTGGCAGCAGATGGTTCAGGATGTAAGCTCACACCCCTGACCTGAAGGGATTTGGTGATGGGATGTAAGAATTGTCACTCTCAGTCATTATCTGTTATTTCTGAGGATTTGACATCACTGACTCAGTAGTTTAAAGTCTGAGGTCCTCTTGAGGATGATGTAATGTTTAAAGTTTATTTCCTAATGAAAGAAAAAAGCCAAAACCCAGCCAACCAACAAGCCAACAACCGACCAACAAACCAATAACCATCCAACAAAAAAACACCAAACCAACACAAAAAGTAAAAACACAAAAAAAGACCTTTGTTGTCTATCTCATATAAGACTGGGTGAAAAGGTCTTAGAAGAAGACTTTTGCTTTTGTGGGGAGTAGCCCACCAGGGCTATCAGCACTGCAAGAGCTTAACCACTACAGATGTCAAAAAGTATGTTCAGACTTTTTGCAAGTCACTTTAGAAACTCACTTGAAAACCTCATTTCAGAAGGTTTTTTCTATACTGCAGTAATATTTAAAATAAAAGGAAGGCAGAAATCAAGACATTTATACCACCAATACTAGTAACTTGCACATTTTTCTTAAAAAAAAATTTGTATGGCTGGACAACATTATAGTATGAGAAATTATGTTAGATTACTTCAAGCTTGCAAGGTTGGGGTTTTGGTCAGTTAATAGAAAGTCTCTATCTGACTCCATGCACATTTTGCTTTGGTAACAACTGGTCCCTGATTGAAAACCTTTTAATAGAATGGAGTTAACTGAGTCAGCCAAAATGCTCCAGACTTCCTATAGCACATGGATTCTCTCTTCTGCTCAGCGCTATACTTCATCCTTTGCTGATGTATTTTGTGCTGTGCTATGTCAAGTAATGGGAACCACATAGGCTGGACGTCACCGCATTACTGAGATGGTTGAAGCCTGAAACTGTTGACTTGTCTTCTGAGGAACAGGCCCTTTGAAAAGCAGTACCTTCTATCTGCTATCTGGTCATATTGTGTCTTCTAGATACAGTAATGTGTTCCTTACATCACCAGCTGAGAACATCTTTTTGGGACTATCAGCCAAGAAGATTAAGGAAACTAATACCATTTTGTCTGCTTCGGATGCTAACATCGATTAGAGGAGAAATGGAGGTAAGAGAGAACCAATGCACAAATTCCTTTGAAGAAAGAGGGAAATGCTTTATATTTCCAATGGGGAACCATTCTTCCTAGGCAGCAATTAAGATAAATACTCTAATATTGTTTATATAAGCTGTCAGATAAAGTCCTCGGGAGCATATATTGAGCAATTGCTCTAAGTGGAGCATTTGTCATTAACCTGACATGTGCTCTCTGGTTGGTGTGGCTTGTGTTGCAAACTGAAGACTGAGCCTAAACTGGGGACATAAATTTTCTGACTCTCTCCTGTTTTGAAAGTAATGTGGTCGATAGCTGGGAGAAAGCCATGTGGCTGAAAGCCGTAATTGCCTGCCTGGCACAGAAATATCATCTCTCCTTTGGTTAGAGGTGTGCAGGGAGGGGAGGCAGGCTGCAAAGAGTCAGAGATAAAGTAGCCAGGGGCAAGATCTTTGCCCGAGAGCTTGGGGTGACTCTGGCCAGCTGGAACTGCCTTTTCTTTATCTCATGTGGTTGTACATACACTGGTGCTACAGCTACATTTTTTCCTAAATGTGGCAGGTCAAGAGAGATTAAAAATGCCAGTGTGAGGAGCTCTGCCATGAGGCAGAGTGATGCAGAAGTGGAGAGGAAAAGTCTAAGATTCTCTCTTTTGAACAGACCTGTCACAGCCACTTATGCCTTGTGTTAACAGCCCATCGACCACCTACTGCTTAACACACAAGGATTAGCAGGGAAATCCTGACACCTGCATGGATTAAGGTTATACACCAGGAATAATTCATAAAAAACCGGTTGTCTCTTGACTGTGAAACTGCATGTGCTGGGTCAACAGCAAAGCCTGCTTTGTAGCACAAAGTGGAGCATTAGGCTTCTGAAATTTGAAAGTCAAAATAATATTTCAGGATGCATTTCCACTGCTATTAACCAATTAAACTAATCAATGTCTAAAGGACATTAAATCAATGGATCAAGGTCTGTGTAAAATTAGCAAAAGCATTTTTACATGTAGGCTGGTAAGACTGTCTTTATGCTTATTTTTACAAAATATAATTCAGTATGGCTGAAGCAGAGAGAGGATCTTGCCTGGAGGGAACATGCTGACGGCCCAGTGCCTCAGCTGGATATTCTTTCTAGTAGAATTGTGTTGACCGTTCTTTACTTGAACAGAAAATCAGTAATGAAAAATGTGCAGAAATTTAGCAATGAACAATCAATTGGGCTCCTTCTTATTCTGGGCATCTAGTATGAGACCCCTTGAACTGATTTCAGAGGAGTTTACAGGAGTTGTCTCTGACAGTGTCACAGGTTTTGCATCCTGAAGTGAAGACACTCTGGGAAACCTTATGCTAATCATTAATGTTAAACCAGTAGAGTCTCTGTCTCCATTTCAGAGGGAACCCAAACATAGAATGTTGTTTACCTTCAGAATTCGATATTTTTGGTGGCACATCTTGCCTTCACTAAAAACATGGGTTGTGTAGGGTTTACATCCAAGCAGCCACTTTCCCCAGCTGAGTTAGCATGCACTGTTTGCCAAATGCAGACCTGGAGATATCAGAGGAGCCCCACCCCTGCAGCCATGCTGTAATGCAAACCCCTTGGCATTTCTAAAAGAGCAGTTCCACATATCAAAGCATGCTTGTCTCAATTTGTGTTCAGATTTTCTCATCTGCTGTAACAGCTGTCCCTTAAGTAGCACAGAATAGGCTCTGCAGACAAATCCCACCATGGGAATTCTCCTCCAAGGGAAATCTTGCACTGTAGTAATTAACAGCTCACATGTTCAGAGTGATGCATGCCAGGCATCTCAAGCTAGGGAGATGTTAAAGGAGCCCTGATAGGGAAAGCTGACTGGCTTCAGATTCGGGTGTAGGACAGCACTGTTCTACATAACTCTTCTACACATGCCAGTGCACAGGAGTTACAGAGGAAGATGCACAAATGGGGTGTCTGAATGGAACTGAGAATTGCTATTCTTAACTGCTTGGCTTCGATTGGTTCTGTTCCTTTGTGCAGCTTACCTGGCTGTCTCATTATTTTCCAACTGTGAGTTTTACTTTTCTGCAGATGTTGGGGGTCATAGCAAGGCTTGGATTCATGAAATCTCTGTTAAACCTTTTCTGAAAGCTCTAGGGCAGGGGGTCTAATTCCAGGATGACCTCAAATTCTGTGTCATACTTTTTTTCTGATAAGCAAGTGGTGAGGTTTTTTTTTCTATTTTTTACTCTGTTCAGAAGCCATTGTCATAGCAACTTCCCCTTGAGTCGTATTTAGGTGGTTACTATTCAGCCTCAGGGCTATCTATGTAACTGCTCTGATTTTACCTGAAAAATTAAATGATTCCTAGCTTTAGAGAATAAACAAACATCATCTAAAACCCCACATTTATATGCTCACACACTGCAAAGGACACTACTGCTTCTACTGTGATATGATAAATAACCAAGTCTCATTTAGAAAGACTTAACAGTACAGAGTTAATAATTTTCATTTTTGAATTTTAGCTTTTTGAGAAAGGGACTATAACTGAATTATAGTTCTATCTTAATATAATAAAATGCATAATACAAAAATCTAATAAAGGCCAAAAATCTGAGCAGCTCTCAAAATGGAACAAGCACAATCACCCTAAAACAGTGCAAAGCCTCAGAGAACTTAAAACACCTTGTAAAATTTAAGGGCTTTCCTGTCTCCCCATCTATTGCTACTGCAGCTGCAGCTGTTCCTGCAAAAGTTTCCTTCTGCAGAAGTTAGTTTTAATATCAGTTGGAAAAGGAGACTAAAATATTTTTGCTATGATCAGTCCAGATGAATTTCACACCTCTCTAACAGAAGCAGCTAGGCCAACAGCAGTGAAGTCACACTTAATCCTTGTTTTGAGGGTTTAAGGGAAACATAAACCCTGTGCTGGTTCTCAGCTGAAGAATTAAGGCAGGGCAAAATCTGCCCCTTTCCTTCAGCAGCTGGGGACTCTTGCAGTAAACTGGCGGCAGCAAAGGGGAATGCAGCACACAGCACTTTGCAGATGCTGGAGGCTGACCCAGCAGGGGCTGTGGCGTTAGCAGAGCTATGGGGCTGAGTGCTGAGCCCCCAGGACATGGGGGTGTCCTTGTCCCTGTCCCTGTCACAGGGACCAGCAGCACCCACAGCTCCCGGAGCTGCTCAGGCCCGGCTCGCCTGCCTGCGCTGGGCCTACAGCAGGGACTCTGGCAGGCCTCTGTGGGCTAATTGGCTTGACAGCTAATTAGAGCTCACGAGCCCGAAGCACAAAATAAACATGACATCCATGCTCTGCCTTTTATAACGCCGGCATTTCGCTCGTTTTGGTGAAGCCTATTCTTGTCACATAGATTGAAATACCTTGTTGATCCTGTTACCCATATGACTGCCCTGAGCACATGGTGATGCCTCTCCTAATGCCAGGAAGCATATGAATTACACAATTTAAGTCACTGCAGTGTTAACACAGGTCATCCCAATGGGAGCCCTCCCATTTATTCAGAGATGTGGTTGAAGGATTGAACAAAAATTATTATTATTATTATTAAGTGTAAGGACACACATATGGAAGATTGTTTGCTGAGCAACTGTTCCAGTGAAGGTTTGAATTGGATGCAATAAGTAGTGAAGAAGGAATAGCTGCTAAAAATGATGACTGAAATGATGATATTTTAATTCATAGGAAAATGAAAACATGAGTGGCTGATTCATGAGTTGTGGAAAGAATAACCTTAATACAATTGAGCTGATTCTGCTGCGCATTATGAAAAGAGCTGCCAATTTTTACTCTATACGCTGAAATATAACCATCATCTTTACTGTTATTAGAAAATAAAATTACCAAAATTAAAATAAAAAACCAAAACAACCCCCCCCCCCCCCAAAGGAAAAAAAAAAGGAAACAAAACACAAAAAACACCCCAAAACAAAAACCCCCAAAATATCCATCAATTTCTTCGTAATCGAACTGTGTTTTTCCAGGTCTAAAGAGGATGCCTGAAAAGGAAAAGGCTGTCCTGAGGTGTCCATATCCAGTTTTCATGCCAAAACACAGAAGATGCACTGCAGTGCTACAATACATATTTGTTAGTTTGAATTGAGTGCCAGAAAGTTTTTGGGCAAGTGGGGCTGTCTGTTTCATCTGCAGGTGATTTCCAGACCCCGCACAGAGTCACACAGGCATTGCACTTGTTCTGTTTTGTTCTATTTTGTTCTGTTTCTGGGTTCAGTTTTGCCTTCCAGGGAGGCTTCAGACATGTAACATCATCTCTTGGGCTGAGTCTGGGCAGTAAGTACAATTATTCTTTCTTATTCAATTCATTGTTTAGAAGAACAGCTAGAGCAAACCTACCTTTTTAGGTATAATTTTATTTGCACAAGTGAAAATGCCACCACATCAGGTTCATTTAAAATTTACAGTTGGTATATAAATGATCAGAAACACTGCAGCCTATACCTTAGCTGTTTATGAAAGATGCAGATACCACAATGACAAACATCACAGAAAACATTACAGTTACAAACCCACAGAACTTTTCTCTACCTTTGGGTAGAGAAAAAAAATACCATAAAGTATTGTTTTTAAAGTATCCAATTTCTTTAGTAAGCTCATGGAAAAAAAAAAAAAAAAGAGATGCAAAATAGAGCTTTTTTTGCATGAATGGTAGTTACAAAGCACTTCAGTATCTGGTCCAATGAGATTGATCCTGATTAGGACATCCAAGTCCCATTATAGTACAAATAGATAAAACATCTAGCTATGCTTTATATGTAGGTATGTTTAATGCATCATTCCCATCAGGATTCTAGGAAGAAATACTTACCAAAATCCTTATTTATCAGGGATGTGAAAACTCAGGCAATAAGGGAAGAATCAAAGATTTTTATGGAAAAAGAAAACCCTGAACTTTGTGTTTCAAAGGCAATTACTGCAATTAAGTATGAAACAGCACCTTTCATGCCAGCAATTCACTCTGCATGAGTTCACTTGGCCAGAAAAGTGCAGTTTGTTCTTAAAACTAGAGCTAGAGGAATGCAATGTTCAATCTGGGAAGATTTCAGCTATGTGTTGATAGGGTAAAGAGTTGCTAAGGTTAATAGGAAGGGAAGGTCCCTATTGAAACCTATTCCTAAGGTCAAGAGAAAGGAAAAAATGCCATTTTCTTGGGTAGTTGTTTCATTCACAAAAACAGAGATAAAAAGCATGTGTAAGAACCCATGTGTAAGAGCATGGGGATGAAGGATGGGTTAGTTGTGATCCAGAAAGCATTTTAAGTCTCTTATAGAGGAAAAACTACCCTAACTTTCCTTGAATTAGTAGGCAAGGGTTCCCATGAGCCTGGTTCATTCTACCACTGCAAGAAGTAGGGTAGGTGATATTCAAAAGCCACTTCTTTCACATTGCATGACTCTTCCTCTTGGGGTGTTTCAACAGGATTTTCAGTTCACAGTCATAGGATCATCACAGACTATTAGCCCCACATCCTTTAATACAGGATTCCATTGTTTGTAATGACCTACCAGCTGCTATGCATTTAACCAGTTCCTAAGGAAATGAAGCATGTTTAGTGTTTCCAGTTCTCATGTAATACAGTATATTATTGATTTTTATCTACTAAACCAAAACCACTATGTCTTGGGATTACATATTTAAAGAATGAGCAGGCCTGAAGTTAAATAAGATTTTTAGAGAACATCCCTTACTAAAAAGTAGTAGATTAACATCTCAATATTTTACATGGTATTCTTTAATTACATTAGTTTTTAGACTACTTTCCACAGTCTGTATGATTTCTCCATTATAATTTCATTCTCATGGAAAATGGTAAAATGCTTATGATAAAGACTCTTTTGAGCCTTTTATTAAGTGGCATTGTTTCCAATTGAGGGAAAAGAAAAATATGATTCATATATACAGGAGGATTCTGAGGATCTATTTCAGGACCTGACATCAACCTGGTAGTAGTAATAACAACAACAACAACAAAACAACAACAACTATTATTATTATTATCATTATTATTGTTATTATTTCTCCAATGATTCTGCAGTGCTCAATTCATAAGCAAGAACCTCAAAACTTCATGCCAGAGATATTAAAGGAAGCAATCTCTACGCCTACCTCATTAGAAGGAGTTGCTCAGGAACATGTTGTCCTTCTATACAGATTGCCCCTGTAAGGCTGCCAATGTCAGCAAGACCTTGGGTGCATCTGTCATGCTTCTGACTTTAGACTTGATACATGTTCTTCTGTGCATTTGCTCATGAGTATAAAAAAATTCTTACTTTTTATTTTTGTGAGTTTGCTCCCTTTGCTTCTTGCGTTATATGAAAACAAGCAGCTGGAATCAGAAGACAAAGTCTCTTTTATCTACAGAATACTTTTCTGATAATTGAGTTAATATTGAAAGTCAAATTTTTGGTCTGGGACTTCAGGTCCTGAATGTACTGTATAAGTCAAAAAGTAAATTCCTTTAAATATACTAGCTAAACAAAATAAGGATTTTGTAACAATACTTGTATGGATTTTCAGGACCTGTTATTTTACTATCTCAGTGTACAAATGTCTTTCAGATACTTTCTTTGAAAGGTTTCTTCAGGATAAGAGTGCCTGTGGTACTGGTGGCTGCTTGCACTGAATTATTTCCTAGTTCACAAGGTGGTCAGTGACAGATTTCTTCTCACTGCTGCTCTGAATATCACTGCAGCAGGCTCAAATGCTCAATTTTGTGCAAGAGTGATTCCCTATTAAGAGTGTTGACTCTGTCCAACAGATCTTGTGATCCTTCCTTTAATGGCTGCTATTGTCTTTCACCACCTCCTATTTGTTTTTAATCTGCTTAATGTATGCCTTATCCTGCAGTGCTCCCAAAGCTAATAGTTTATAAGACATCTCAATGTAGTAGGGCTACATGACTTGCATAAATCTACTAAAATGGTGACCTATTGCATATTGCCTTCAAAATCTAATAAGCATTCAACTTTGTTTCTCAGCCAGCTGGCAGACCTTTGTGATATCATTGTGATTTTATGATGAAACACTGATGCAAAGCAATCAAACAGATGCAAAGCAATGATAACTACAGCCAGCTAACAGAGATAACAAATCTGAACCTAGAATGAAAGGTGAAGCAAAGGTTTCTATAGAGCAGCCCAAAAAACATAAAGAAAATGAGTGTGATGGCAGCCATGGCAATGCCACCTTCGGGTCCCAGCCCATTCTGCTGCCTTTTGCTCACATTTGTTCTGACCACACACCAGAAAAGGACTGAGCATTGACACTGCTTAAAGTCTGTGCCCATGGGAGCATCTGGTGTTTGCACAAAAGTGTTTCTCTGGTCAAGACATGGAAGTTGAAATTATGAATCCTGACTCCAAGGCCTCTGTTGGAGCTCTAGAAGTAATCCTCCAAATGGAACCCATTCCTGCCACAGAGGAGGGAACCCATCGAAGTATGCATGATCTGCAAAGCTTACATTGCAAAATGTGTGAACACCTAGTTGACATAACAGACATTTTCCCTTCTGGCTTTTGGAGTTAATGAGAAAATGATAAATAATCTTTCCTAGCAATCCTATTTTTCAAATAGACATGCTACTGCAGGAAATAACCAGACATTTTCTTCAAAAATAGAGATGAGAGCTTTGTGACCAATGATATCCAGTAGGCAATGCTTGGAATATTAAGTCCTCTTTTTTCAAAAGGTAAGGAAGAAAGCATAATGATAAATGAAAAAAAAAAAAAAAGCCATGCCTTACTGACAAATATTAATTTGTCCAAAGAAGGTATTTCAAATGTGAGGCCCCAGGAGAGCAGGCACATGTGCATTCTCATCAGAGTTGAATGGTTAATCACAGAACTGGTTCTCAGACGTGAAAGGGCTCAGCCCTGTGCTCATCTCCAGCTGGGAGGCTGCCTTCCTAGCTAAGCCTGGGCATGGAGGCTATGGCTTCTGAATCTGTCACTCACAAGAATTCCCAGCCCCAGCTCCTGCCAGGACCCCTGTTAGGCTCAACTTTGCAGGTCTCACAGAGCAAGTTCTCCTACAGAACATTGTGACATTTCCCCGACTCAGTAAAGGCAGGGCGGAAACGTATTGTAATTTTGAATTTAGGTTTTCCAAGTTGTCTAAGTCATCAAACAACTATTATTGGGATAAATAACAGCCATTGTATGTCTTTTTACCACAAAAATGAAATTGATGTAATTCATGTCAGACATTGACATTGTGCTTTGTTGTGTAATGGGAAGGTGATGTTGGATTTGAGATTTGGTGAATGCAGCCAAAGTTTATCAGATGGTTTACCAAATCGAATACCTCTACAGGCATATCTTTTTGGACAGTGATAATATCTGCTTTAGGATTGAGCCAGATTTGCCATTGTTTTTAACATTGATCTGTAAACTAATGTGGTTTAGAGTTGGGAAAAAGGAATTACAATGATATTAAGGTGATAACGACTCTTAATAAGATTTGGCTCAGCCCTGTCACAAGATAACTTTCTTAAAAACTCCTGGCAGTCAGATGTATTCAAGGACAAGTCAATTTGTTTTAATGCACACGGAGTAGGGAAGAAACTAGTGTCTCTTGTGGGAAGGAGTGAGCTATCTGAGAAAAAAGTGATGTAATTAATTTCTAAATCCCCCTACAAGACTGAACTGTTATACACCTGCTGAATTTTGTGCACCTCTCAGACTTAGCACTTTTCCTTTCCTTTTTCCCCCTCACTCCATCTGTTCGTATAGCACCTGTACTTCTATGCCTCACTGACTCTCCATCTGTTTCTAGAATTTGTATCTTTCTCCTCTGCTCATGGCCCTTGAAATTTATAATAGAAGTAAGGAGACATTAGGAATGAATGCCTCACCATGTTCATCTGACAAAGTCTTTACACTAATACTTTCAGTTCCTGCCGGCTGCAGGAACTCAAGCCTGTTCCTGCCACTCCAGGGCAGCTTTAGACGATTTCTAATAGCCCACCATCTGGTTCCTATAAGAAGTTAAGCCTCATTTTCACCCAGCTGCTGCTGCTGATGCAGTTTGTACCTTTGTCCATGTTCATTCTTCATTAGAGAGTGCGATCCAGCAGCAGGATCGCTGCAGACCACTGTGACCTGGTTTCTTGCTGCCAATGACTGACTGGCTTAGCTCATGCTATACTGACAAAGTAGGTTTCACTCCCAGCTGGATGTTACTAGCCTGAAGAAAAAAAGTATTTCTCTTTCTGTGTTGATATTGGACATTTACCAAGTTTACTCTCACCTCTCACTTTGTTTCACAACAGACAAATTAAAAAAGAATTAAAAAGCTGCCATTCAGTGTGAAATATAAGGCTAGAAATTGATCCTCTAGTATATTAAAACTACAACACATTAAGTGAAGATACATTTGCATTAATGTCTTTAGTTACAAAACTCAAAAAATACACACACATAGGGATATTACTGCCAATGCTATTAAAGCAACCCACACACTCATGCTCTACATTACAATACTTCATCAGGAAAGAGAAGCTGAATAAATGGATGGTATTAAGCCCTTCAGAACCTCAGAACTCCAACCATATTTTAATACATATGATGTTAAAAAAAGTCCAGCAATGGTTAATTATAGGGTGGCCCTGTTAGTTCACTGGCCATGTGAGAGTTAGGTTGTGCTCCTCTATCATGTATGGTCTGGTATGGTGAGGGGTTTGGTTACAGCTGTTGAGCCACTGCTGGGAAATTGAGGGTTTGGCACTTTTTAAAAGAACGATCCAGGATCCATGAAAACTAGGAGAGGTGCAGATTGTAACACCATTGGTGTTGGGGTGAAACCAAGTTGGACCACAAAACAGCTGTTTACCAAACTAAAAGTCATAGCCATTTCTCATTGTACCCTCTGTCAATCACTGATTATCAAAATGGAAAATCTTCAGGAGTTATTATTCCAAAGGTCTGAGCCTCTCTGCCATTTTTAGTTTATCATAATGCAATTCAATCTGTCAGTGAATGTCACTTTGCTCATGTACACTTTGCTTGTAATGCTTTCAGTGTAACAAAATATAGTCACTCCCACCATTTCTTAATCTTCTGCTGGTATTCAGGCCATTTTAAGAAGGTGACCTAGTATCATTCTCTCAGGCATTTAGTTAATCTGGTGCAAAAGAACTTTAAATAAGTAGCTGCTCTAGTCTGTTTTATTGGAGAAGACATGCAGCTTTGCACAAATCCCCATGCTGGATGCCTGAGACATAACCTGGAAAGATATGTGCTTATATATTATTAATAAGTCATACTTTGAGCTTTTAAAGGACCTTTCACCTAATGCTCTAAAAGTGCTGTAGAGATATTTACCCCCCACAATATCCTTTGTACAGAAGTAAACACAGGACCCGTGGAGAGCAAGTAACTTGCTCAAGGTCACAGAGCCAAGGCTGCCTGTGCATCTTGGCCTAGTGATTCTGCTCTAATAACTAAGCTACAATCCCAAACCCTCAGAAAACAAGCAAAAAAAATCCCAAAACATAGTAATTTTCTGTGGTCTGGTAGGACTGGCTGGAAGTGAGGTATACTTCGGATGATTGCACCTCACTCAGGTGGGTAAGTTTAAAACTCAATTTAATTTTATATGGAATTACAGCAGTAATGAAATGAGATTGAACTCAAATGAATAATGAGTTCTAAATTGAGGAATGGTGTGATAATACTTTCCATGGTTCAATTAGTCAGCCATCTGTAGTACTTTCTACTAATAGTTACATTGCCTGGTTTAGAAGAGATTTAAACGCCTCTGTCTGGTTTTCAAGAACATGTACCCATTATACAAGAGATATTAGGCATATAACAGGAAATGGTGTGTACATTGACCCACATCCAATGGATCCAAGTTTAATACGAAGACAGTCTAAATATTCAAAATACTGGAAAATAACTGGAAAAAAAAATCTGACTGCAGCTGAAATGACCAGGCATTTCCTCTGTAACCAGCTACTTCAAAACCCTATCTCAGACTAGAATATCTTTTTTTGCCTTCAGTGCCCATTTTCATCATGAAGCCCCTGTCCCCACCAGGATGTTGCCTGGTGTGTTCCCACTCAGGGCTAAGGGTAAGACTGTCTTCTATCACACTGCAGAAGCATTTGAAAGCAATGATTCCTCACATACAGCTTTATCCTCAGTAAGGGATATCTTTTCCTTTGTACCTTGAGTTCATAAGGATCTCATTCTTCATCAAGGAGAGTTTAAAAAGCTATTGAATTTGGATATTTTTATTATTCTTAGACTGTGCTGCAGAACTATTGGTCCAAGGTGACAGCTGGTTGACATGGTAGGTTTGAAGAAGCTGGAGCAAGCTGAAGAAGGTAAGCAAATCTGTTCTGATTGTCCAAAGAAGAAATAGCTCTACCTCTAGTATTTCCTGGAACCTGGTATTATTCCAGAGAACACTGAAGAGGTTACACTCCATGTTTAAAAATGGTTAATACTGAATTTAATAGTCTGGAAGGCAGGATTTTTTCTCAAAAGAGAAGTTAAAACATGGAGGAAGGTTGGCTGTATGTTTTAGCTTGTGTTAGAAAGCACTTACTGTACTATCCAGGAGAAAAGGCAGTATAAGCCCTCTTTTTTAAGAAGAAAAGTTGACATAATCTATGTCTTTACTGATAGTGGTAAAGCCTGGGTAAATCTTTTACTTTGTGATTCATGCAATGCGTACAGAAGTGTGTTGCATTGACACATCAATTAGGATCTAAACACATCTTAATTAGTTGCCAGTGCCTGTCACTGAAAGGGCACTAACCTGATGCACAATGAATGAAGTATATTGCCTAAATATTGTCTATGAAAATAGTATTTATTTACATTAATGTTAACCTGCCCTTGGCAAACTTTTGTTGTCCTATGGCTCTGTTGAAGTTAGTTAATAATTTACTCATAATTACTTGCCTATAAGAAGCTGAATCTTTCATGAAACAAAATATGAAGTGTTTTATGAATGCGTTTTTATGTAAGCAGGGTGCATTTCCTTCTAGGAAAGCAATTTAGTAGTAAGCTGGTTTTGTCCATGGGACAAAAGTACCCCTGAAATTCTAATTTAATTTTTCTTGTTTTAACATGGCATGAATGCTGTATGGCTAGAGCTTCTCCAGAACCACACTTATATCACTGAAGTACTGGTTATTCTATGTAATATAATGTTAATATAGCTGTAGGGTTCTCTAGCACTTAAAACAATGGGAGTTTTTAATTGTGGGAGATAAACACTTTCGATGGCTTTGCATTTCACCTGCCTTAATCCTAAGAGACATGGAATGATTATACAGCTTCATCTCTTCACAGACCTTGAAAAGTTCTAGGCTACCCATTTCTTGACACAAAAAGAAAACACTAGAAATTTGACATTGTGGACATTCAGAGAAAAAAAAGCCTTGATGATAAATTTAGTAAAGTTGATAAATCCAAGCAACGCTTTATAATACACATTTATACATATAATACATATTATATATACATTTAAATAGGTACAATTCATGAAAAACAGATCAAGTTCAAGTTCCATAAACCTGTGTAAACATTAGAAATGTTCTAACCATTGCAGTTGTCAATAGACTGTATAGATCAGTTTCTAACATGCTGAGGGCAGGTGAGCAATAAAGTATTCTCACATGTATAGCAGTGAACTTCCTTTTAGGAGAGGAGACGCTGGGAAAACCTGTTGTGTGAGATAAAGTCATAAAATCATAGGAGTGTATTATCAGAGACTTTGAATGGGGCTTGACTGATTTGGTGAATAGGTGGAAGGTTTGTGTTCAGTGTGTCTCACAGTCAAATACAATTCAGTATTCCATTGCCTAAACCTTCATGTTAATTAATAATTAAAAATTATCTGCAGAATATCTGCCTGTGAACATTTATGAAAATACTTTATTATGCTTTTCTCCAAAGATATTGCTCCACTGATTACAAATTACCCTGTCTAACTACTGTTAGATATGCACATATGAATTATTATTAGATATCCACATGTATCCTTCATTGATGTAGCTACAGACTTGTATTCAAAGGCAAAGCTGTACCCACTGCCTAAGACACAAACAGCCCATGCCTCTTCTCAAATAACTTATCATAGTTTGACCATAGGTTGAATTACAATTAGCTTATGAGAGGAAACAGAAATTAGCATCTGCCCATAGATCAGATTAAATTAAAGCCATGAACATGAGTTCAGCATATGAAACTATTCAGTCAATAAAGCTTCATTCTACCATTATTATATTGCCCAGAGGCTGCAACTGAAGGTGAAAACTGCACTTCCTTTATGTCAGTTGCCATTAGGTATCGCAACATTACACTGAATTTAGCACAGGAAAAAAAAATTTGCTGCTGGAAAATACTTCATTTTTAAGGCAGCTTTCATTTTGGCCTTGAACTCAACTATTTTGAATTCAGCCTGAGGATATTTTGTTTGATAGCTTGCTGCAGGCTTAGTACTGCATGTAAGACTGCTGCATTAGCAGAGCTCTGACATTTGACACTTATCTGTGACTAATGATACATATTTGAGCCTTAGCAGCACCATTGAGTTGTGAGGGGACGTATTTGAATCTATCCATGAGAAAACAGAAAATCATGTCTTTAGAATGCTATTTCATAGATTCATCTTTCATCAGGAGTATAAAAAATGTCAGTTAATCATTGATCCTCCAAAAATTTTGACTAAATTGAGTATTTTTTTTTTATTATTTTGTTAATCGAAGAACATATAGTTCCAAACAGCAAAGAAAATGCAAAAGCTATATTAATTCTGGAATTAAAGGTGACCTTTTGCATGCTAGCAAATACAGCCCCAGTAAGATATACATGCTGATGAAGTCAGCAAGCAATTAAGGACATGACTCCTACACAACCTCTTCAGCTTACTAGTCACTTAATCATACAAGGTGTCGAGCCTTGTCACCCTGGACCTAAAACACATGCCTTATTTTAAACATGTGACTCGGTTACAGGATTCTGTGAGATTACTTGTGCATAACATTAGACACCTGTTTAAATGCTTTGCTGGATCAAAGCAGGAATGCTCAGCATTTTGCAGGATTGCCTGTTAAATGTGTTTTATCTCATCCTCCTATTGGAAAAACTCTTTGGTGGATATATGCTTACGTAGTGGGAAGAGAAAAAGGGTCTTAGCATCTTCTGATTATGGTGAGATTCAGCTTTTCAAACCTTACTGTATGGACTGATGTTTGATAATAAAAGACTTATTTTGTTCCAATTTATTTTCAGTTGAAAATTGCCTATTCTCAGCTATTTACCTCCAGACAAGTGTGAGAGACAAGAAAGCAAAGCAGGTCATTGCAAACACTGCTCTTCCTGAATTATGTTGAGGCTATTGTCAAAAATAAACCCCACGTTCCTAAATGTGAATATATCCTGGGGAGAGCAAAGTGTAAGTGTCATAATGAGTTGCAAAAAAATGGCATGGCTGCTTGTAAACATATGGTCTCCCCTTTACGGTTTTAGTATGATGTCTGATGTCTGATTTTTCAGTGTTAAGCAGATTTACACCCTGTGGATTTGAAATTAGCTAGTGCTCAGGGCTGTTCTTCTCAGGGGCTGGTTTCAGAACACACACACATCTTCACATTTTTCTTGGTTTTTACATTTAGCTGACTTTTATGAAGATTTCCCTTGGCCTAATTGGAGCAGAGCAGCAGTACTGTCCTGCTATTGCTTTGCTCCCCAAACCACTAAAACTGTTCCCAATAGATTTTGGAGCCCTGCAGTAGGCTAAGGCTGGTGGCTGCTTTTGGGAATGACTGGCAGAGCTTCCATTGTAGGGGCTCTGACTCTGACAGCAGTGACTCACTGCCAGTGCCACGTGGCAAAGTTGGCTGATGGACTTAAAAAAGAATCATCCAATGCAAACAGGCATCTGCGGGTTTATATTTTACAATGATGCTTTTTTTCCCTCCATAGCCTTTTAGTTATGCCTTAGAAGGATCTAGAGTCAAAGCCAGATGGTTCCTAGAAGAAAGCAAATAAAGCTACCTGGCCTGCACAAGCCCAGTATGCAAGATACTGAGTAAAAAGAATGGACAATTCTTCTAAAAAGAATGAAAAATAAAAGATGAGGCAATATATATTTAGTTCTCCAAATTAAATCCATTAGAAAAAAATTAGTGTTTGTCTTTGTGATCACTATGGCAATATCTGAGCAGTTCTGGAACGCTGTGCTTGTAGATAGTAGCTATGGCCACAGCATGAACACTTGGAAACTGGGGGACACTGACTGCTCTGTGCTGTTATAGCTATGTAACACACAGGAGACAGATATAGATATACACACACACATATATATATTTGCTGCACTGCTATAACAGTTGCTGTACTGCTCCATTAGAAATTTCTGGGCCTATCTGGAATGACTAATGGGTGTCAATATTTATACAAAGAACTGGAGAGCTTCCACAAAACCAAAAGAAAGAAGTTCTGGCATTACCTTGATATGTTTGCAGAGTGAGGCAGCTGTCCTGATTTGGTACAACTGAAAAAACCCAACACAAACCACGGAGAAGTTTTACCCTGCTTCTTCTTACTGCTCCCCTGCAATGGTTCTTTGCACGCTACTGCACTTCTCTGTTTGGTCATCACCATTCAGTAGAGGGTAAAGGTTTGCTTCTTCTTTCTGGTTTGGTCATGAGGGCCCGCTCAGAAGAAGGGGAACTATTGCTTTAAGAGACATATTTTAAAGGTCTTTTTACATATGTGATTTATTTTCCATTTTGCTGACTGTTATTTCTGTAGCTCCTTTGTTAGTCTGTGTGTTAACAGTGACTGCCACTATTCTGTCTTCAGAATATCCTGATATCTTCCTACTTTCTTCTCTTCTGGCTGGAAGGAAATCTCATTAGTACAAACAGTAATAAACAGGCTCTGGTTTGCAGGAGTCGAGAGTGCTTGTAAGTGTGTGGATTCATATTTATTAAATGTACTTAAGGACCTCAGGCCGTCCAACATGGCTTAATTAATATCACTTCTGAGGTCATAATTTTGCTGTCACATTTTTTCAGATTCTGACTACATGTTAATATTCTGTTAATATATAAACCATACTAATTTTCCAATAAGAAGTGATCCTATTGCCAAGAAATGTCACATCTAATCAAAAGCTATGTGATTTGGGAAGCTTGGCAAGAATGAGGAAGTATGTATGGGTCTAACTCTTAAGCAAAATACAAGGATATGAAGAATTGCTTTATCAAAATGGTAAAAAAAAAACCAAAGAAAATACTCTATGTTTGCAATATTCATTTGAATTAAATTTCTATTCATACCATATGGATTAGGGTGAACAAGGGATTTTCTTTAATATTTTATTTGGCTGGATTGAGTGCAAGGGTTCCAGTACAGATGATCACTCTGAATGACTGGGTGACCCATTAAAGCATTCTGCTGAGGTATGCCTTTGTCCTGCCAGCTGGAGGATTTTGCCAGGGTTAAGTGCCAAAATAGATCTCAATACAAAAGTTTTAACTAATTCAAGGAAATCGTTACATAACCTCACTGCCAAGAATAGTGTTCACGTATACAGTTACAGAGAGATGTGATGAGGTTGAATATATTCCTATTTGCAAAGTACTTTGATAAGAAGCTGTTACAGTGTGCAATATATTATCATGCTAAATATGTACTTCAGTCTTTGAATAGGGATTGGGCAGATAGAAAGTAAACAAAACAGAATTTTCCATTAGTATATGCTGAAATAGGTTGTCTAAATTCTGTGAAAAAAGCAAATGCTGAAGATAATAATTTGCCATGTGCAAATATATAGTTATGTGCATATCTCCAGCTAAAATTTCCTCTTTTGAGTTTTTAATAAAAGGACAGTAGATCCAATCTTATGTGTTTCACATCAGCATCTCAGACAGAAAACATTTTGCATTGCAACAAGAATCCCAAAATTATTTCATGATGTGATTTTGTTCCAGTATCCATCTAATCACTACAAATGTATTCGTTTTCACTTTTTTCTCAAGAAAAAGTAGGAATAGTAAGGAATAGTATTAAAGTGAGGCTCAGAATTAATTATGCAAGACATCTGTGCTTATATCTGGAGTCTGGTTGACAGTAGGTCTCCAGCCTTTGAAGTCAAGACCAAGTGCCCCACTGACCTCAGAAAGACAAACCTAGCCTCCTGACTAGAAGTACTTTTTATTATTATTTTATGCTATTTCTGTGTGTAAGTGCTTGCCCTGCCACAGCTACTGATGTTACATAAAACCCAATGGTGTATTCTACAGGGATAACAAAAATGTGAAGGAGGCTGTTGGACACAAACCACTGGAACTCTGGGTTTTTTTTTAACCTTGGAATGTATATACCTTTACTGACCCTTAAGCTGCCTCTTTAACATTTACTCTGTACCTTAAATCAAGGTTTAGGAAGGTTTTATATATAACCATTTAACAAATACATTGTGCTAAACAAGTTTAGGGTATATATAAAGGCTTTCAGCCTTTTTTAATATAATTTCCCTCAAGATAATAACATGCAAAGGTTTTCTATCATTTACCTGGATTCAGTTAGACCATATATGCCTTCAGGAAGAACTGGGGAGTACACATTTATTCTTTCACATTATTCTTCTCAAGAAAAAATTTATTCTTTGTATTATGTAGTCATCATTTAGAGAACACATAAATCTTCACACTGTTACTCCATTCATGTGTTGGTTTTTTCTTTTCCCCTAACTGCCATGCCAAATTAATCCCTGGTGCAATATTGTGTCACCAGGGAAGCTGTGCCACTTGCCTGGACTCTAGTTTTAATTGAAAGATTTATCATTCCAGAGTTTCTTTGTCTTCTGTACTTAGTACGTGGATCCTTAGAAACCCTGACTGCTTTGCCATTACTGTCTCTTTTCTTTAAATAGTTTATCTTTTCCTTGTTTTTTAATCATGGTTTCTCTTAATGGAATGTGTGGAAAGTTTCCTCATATAAGCAAAATAAAAAGCCCCACTGTGATTTGCACTTGATTCATATAGGTACAGTTATGCAACTTTATTTAGCTTGTTGTGTTTATTGCACTTTATTAAATAATTTGTTATTGATAATGTGGAATTGGGCAAGTTGTATTATGATTAAATGCAATAGCTTGTTCTTCCTCACATATGTAATTGCTAAAACCAAGAATGCCAAGGGGTTTGGAGAATTCATGAACAGAGTTGGGGGTTTTAATTGCAAAGATCCAGGACTGATGAATATTTTAAATACTTCTGTGATACTCTGCACAGAATATCCACAAGAGGGAACTGTTTTACATAAAGAGGAGTCATTCCCTTGCTGCTAAAACACTCCTTTCTGGAACCAAATCCTCCAGAATTACATTGAGTAGGCATGATTGTGTCCAGGACTATGCTACATGGTAAGAACAGGAAAAACACAGGTCAGCACAGCGTTTGTTTTGTTCTGTAAATAGTACTGCTAACCAAGTAAATTTTGAGCTCTTGAATTGAAATATTAAACAGACAACTAATCTGAAAACAAATCCATTGAAGTTTTCTGTTTGTTTGGAATAGATCTCTCCAGGATGCAGAGCTTGAAAATCTTGTTTAGTCTGAAGGCAACATGAAATGGAGTTGTTGCCTCAGTAAATGTAGCATACAGCCCCAGGGGGCTTTCTCAAACTCTGCTTTACAGAGCCTGCACTGGAAAGCTGGCCTTTCTTTATTCATAAAGGAGTAAGCTCAAATGGGATTTAATGGAAGGGATATTCATTTAAGGATCATTTTTACCTGTGCCTATGAATAGGTGAACAAAATTCAAAGTTACCTACTTTGCTTTGTCTTTTGCAGACATTTCCTAGTAAGGAAACTTTCAACTGGTAAGGTAAGTCTCCCCACTTGATATCAATATTTACTTTTCAGTGTGAGTTTCACAGTAAATATTTGTAGAACTGAGCCATATTTATGTAAATAAAAGTTTTGTTTATACGGATAAAACAAAAGGTTTTCCCCTGGATATATAGAGTGAAATTTATATACTAGGACTCCTACTGTATGCGTTGGTTGGTTGGTTTTGAGTACCAGAACTTAAAAGCAGCCTTTAACAAGTGATCACAATAAATCTACTATCTTTGTCCAAATCTACAAGTAAACTCTGTGTGAACAAGTTTGAATCAAATTATTTGAACATACAGACTACATTTTGTGGTTCACTTGCTTTGCTTTAGTCAGGGTTTTTCTTTAGGACCATCTTGGGTATGTGGGGGTACAGTATTATGGGATGATATTTTAGAGGTGCCTAATGATCCTGTTTGCATCTGGAGTGCTCATGGAAACAGTGTCTGCCCTGCTCAGCCGCAGCAGTGTTGAGTATAAGAAATACTTTTTAACTCATACCTTCTGAATGTATAAAGCAAGAAAATGTATTTTCAGACTCCAGCCTCTCTGTCAAATCTTCTGGGCCCTCTCAAACAAAGCAAGAGGGGATGTATGTCACAGCCATGGCTTCAGAGACTCGGCTCTTGTTATCTGCCAGACCAGAGTATGGAAGAAATCCCACCATGCAAAAGCCTTCCCTGGGATATGCTGTGCAGCTGCTCTTCATTGTCCTCATCTTTCAAGGTGCACAGGGTTGTAGTTTCTATTAGCTGTAAGAGTGCCTGTAAGTACCCAGCACTTCTGAAGATCAGACATCAAGTGCCTGTGTTACGATGCTCCTGCCCTTGTTCCACTCCTGGTGTTTGCTGATGGATAAAAGGATCCCTAGGCATGTGTGCAGCTGTGAAAAGGGTGCTCATCGCAGGAATGCCGAGCAATGACCACGAGGACCAGGTTCTGAGCCCAGCACCCAAGGTTGTGTGATCCTGTCATGGCAACACTTTGCAGTCTAGCTGCGGGGAGGGTTGGCAAAGAAAAGCCACGGGAGGGGGCAGCAGCTGTGGCAGTGCAGTCTGGGCTTGCATGTGGCAGCTGTGACAGGCAGTTTCTTTTCAATCTGATGAGTTTTCTTCACTAGAAATTCTCAACCAAATAGTTTCCTAGGAATGGCCTGCTTCAGGTCTGCTATGTAACTGAATGTTTTTCTCTGGGAAAAAGTAATATGGCATTTCTTTTACCTGTATACCTTTCCATAGCGTTATCTAATACCTTCTCTATTCAGAGGCCCCTATTAAACCCTTCTGGAAAAAGGAAGCCTTCTCTTGAAGGAACAGACTGGAAAGAGACATCATGATAAACTCAGAGTCAGACAAACAGTGGTGTTATTGCATGATAAAAGTGGGGGTGAGAGGGTTAGAGAGCCCCATAAAAAGCTTTGGGAACTCATAAAATCTCATTACCTTCACTTAAGTAGAAAACAAAAACAAACAAGCCCCTGGCAGATGCAGAAACAGAAACTACTACTACTAAAGGTTAAGAGATTACTATTTCATAATGGTGGTTCTCTGCTGGTATAGCAACTAGATAAGATGGGGGAATGTCACGCACACAAAGCCTGCTGTATTTTACCCTTGGAAAGATGTCAAGAGGATCTGCATAATACTTTGTACAGACAACCCAGTGAAAAGACCATGTGCCAAACAGAGATTTTGATTTATGTATAAATGAATACACACATAGACATATAAATTTCTCCGCTTTTCAACGTGAATCTGAAAAATAAGTAGGAGATGACTATCCAGATTTTCTTGCTGGCTGCCCCTTTCACCCCCATCCTCACCAAAGGTGTCATTTTATATTGTTATTTACATTCCTAAGGGTTAAATTCAGGAATGTTCTTGGGATGTGCGGCAATTTACGGCGTGTTTGCGGAGCATTTGCAGTACTTGCCCGTGTCAATTAAAGACAAGCCACGAATGCCTTCAGCGGAAAAACCCACGCCGCGGTCCCCGATGTTTATTTCACGCTCCCTTAGCGCGTTTCCATGCCAGCTCCCCCTCCCGCGCCGTGCGCATCCCCGGGCACCTGCTGCTGCAGCTCAACCGCCTCCTGCGAGCCCCGAGCGCGCCCCGCTCCCTCCTCCCTCCCTCCCCCGCTGCCCCCCGGCTGCAGCCCCGGGCCCGCCGCCCCCGAGGACGCCCTTGCGGAGGGGTCTCGCTCTCCGCGGTGCCGCGCTGCGCGGGATGCGGGCGATGGGCGCGGGGGCCCGGCGGGGCTGCGGGGGCCGGGGCCGTGACTGCGCCGTGCGTTGGCCGCTGCGTCATGACATCCTCCGAACCGGCCCCGCGCACGGCCGGCGCGGGGGGGCCGCTGCCGCCTGCCCCCGCCCCACCGCGGCTGCGGAGAGCGCGGCGCGGCGGCGATGGACGCGCCAGGGCCGGCGGGACTTGTTGGACCGGCAGCTCCCCGGCGCGGCCGGGCACCGCCTCGCCGCCACCTGTGAAGCGCCCGTCTCGGCACACAGCCCCCGCTCCCGGCTCGCCGTCCCCTCCGGAGCGGGCGCTCGGCGCTTCGGCGGCGCCGCGAGCCGGACCGAGCGGGCGCGGAGCGGGGAGCGCTGCCCATGGGGCGCCGGGAGCCCGCCTGAGCCGGCGCCCTCACCCCGGCGGCAGCGGCAGCGCGGCACCCCCGGCCCCCCCGGCACCCCCGGCCCGCGGGGCCTTTGATGCGCTCCCGGAGCGGCCGCGGCTGCGGGCGCGGGGCCGTCGCGTCCCCCGGCGGCACAGAGGGAGGGGCGGGAGCCGGCGGCGCCGCTGCGCGTGTGGGAGCAACAGCCTGAGCGACAGCCGGGCCCTGGAGGGAGCTCCCGAAGGATGGGCGAGGAGGCGGCGGCAGCGGCAGCGCACGCACAGATGGGCCAGCGGAGGATGAATTAGGAGCCACAGGAGGCTGCTGCTGGCACCGAGGGGGGAAGAAGAGAGGAAGGGGCTGGACTTGAAAGAGGAGGAGGAGGAGGAGGGTGCGCGGGGAGGGGGTGACTGAGTATCGCTGATAACAAGTTAAAGACTAATAACAATAATAAGAGACCACCTCCGGGAGGATCCGCGGCGGAGGCTGAGTGAGGGATCCCCGCTGAGGCCAGCGGGGTCGCAGCGCTGGGTATCTCGGAGAGACGCTCAGAGGCATCAGTTTGTGGTGGTGGTGGATGATTTTTTTTGGGGGTGGGCGGGGTAGGGGCTGTGTATGCGGGAGAAGGAAGGGGTGGGAATCTGAGGAGGAGACTATATTTTTATTATTATTTTAAATTTTTTTAAATATTATTTTCGCCGTACAAAGAGGACGCTCGGAATTCACCGGCCTGTCGGCTCCCGAGAGGGACCCGGGAATTGTGCGGTCGCTTTTCTTCACCTGCTTTTTTTTTTTTTTTTTTTTTTTTTTTTTTTTTTTGTTTGTTTCGTTGGTTGGTTTGGTTGTTTGTTTGTTTTGACTGGGGGCTTTTTTTATTTTTATTACTCTCCTTATGGTTCCCCGCTGAGCAGCGGCGGCAGCAGCAGCAATATGGCTGGTGATGGGCTTTTTGGGGGGCGCTGGCGGCGGGAGGAGCTCTCGGAAGCCCCTGCGCGCCCGGCTCGCTGTTAGCTATGGCAAATGGCAGCGGCGGCGGCTCCTACCCGGGCGGCAGCGGCAGCGGCATTAGAATGAGTAACAATATCAACGCCAACAATCTCAACACAGACTCGTCCTCCTCCCCCGTCAATGTGCCCAAGATGGATGCGCTCATCATCCCGGTGACCATGGAGGTGCCCTGCGATAGCCGCGGACAGCGCATGTGGTGGGCTTTCCTCGCCTCATCCATGGTTACTTTCTTTGGGGGACTGTTTATCATCCTGCTGTGGAGGACCCTCAAGTACCTGTGGACTGTCTGCTGCCACTGCGGGGTCAAAAACAAGGTAACTCCCCCTTCCCTTGCCTTCCCCTCCTGCTGCCGGTGGTGGTTTGGTGCGGTGGTGGTGCTGAGGAGGAGCAGGAGCCCAGCCTCGTAGGGCAGGACACCTGGGCGAGGTGGCTCGGGGCTGCTGGTGGCTCTGTGCTGGCTGCTCTCGGCTCGGGGCTGCTGGGAGCTGCAGCGTGGGCAGTGTAGCTGGAGGGTGAGGTGGTGGGTGCAGTCCCGAGGCGCCTCCCCGCTCCCCCTTCTCGTTTTCCCCTGGTGGCACGAAAGTTACACCTGCTGTGCGACACTCAGCCTGTCCGAGAGGGACACGCTGCTCTGGTGGGACGGGGCAGATCTGAAGTTTGTGTGCACCCTTGGGGCCGCATGCCGTGGTGTGGGAGCTTGCATGTCCTGATCTAAGCTCTCAGTTGCCTTGTGGAATGAGAAACCTTGGCAAAATTGAAAGGGTCAATTTCTCACTCAAGTGAATCTTTATGAAGCTAGTTCCATTCCCTGGGAATCTTTGACATTTCTGTTTCTGGTAAATTAAGTGTATCTATCTAAAAGTATTCTGTACATTTGTAAGTGTTCTCTTAACCTAAGTGTGAAGTCTTTGAGGCAGCCTTTCTGCCCTTTTGCTTTTTGCATATTTCCAGCAAGAAATAGAAGAAAGCATAGTATGTGAAATAAGTTCAGTTTCTGCTTTGAAGGGTCTATTTTCAAACCGAAGCTAAGAACTTGCTCAAGTCCAGACTTTCGTTTTTGATTACGAAAAATGAGATCCAAAGTGTTACCACTCTGTGTTGTGAAAGTGGATTTTGACAGACCCCAAAATAGACCAGCAACTGGAGTTTCTCCCCTTCCCTTTTCACATTTTTTGAATTACAAATGGAATAATATCTGCTTCAGTTATTCCTGGCACACAGACACCCACAAAAACACACACACCTTTTAATATATGGTTGCTAGGTTGCTGGTTTGCTTTGACGTACAGTGAGCTGTCTTCCCCTTTCTCCTGTCCCCTCCCCTTAACACAGAGCACATACACCAGCTCTGTGGAGGGCCCAGCATTTAGGGGAAGCCAGGAACAAAGTCAGAGCATGAGAAGTTAATGTTTGTCCTGTAGTTTGGGTTGCCTAAATGAACCTCCACCTTCCAATTGGAAGTTAAACTCGTACAGTGAGCTTGGCCTGTCTATGGAAGGAGTGATTGCTAAAGTTAAGGAATAAAAGCTTTTAAGTCAGCCTTAAGTATCAGGAATTCTCTCAGGCAGCCCTACTTTTCTATAGGCTTTTTTTTTCCCATTCAAAACCAAACCTGAACTTTCTTAGAGAGGTGCTAGCCAGATATGATGACACAGCTCTAATGAATTTGTGATAATAAGATACTATTTCTTACAGCAGTAAAAGTCAATTTTCAAGGAAGGATGAGTAGTGAAGACTTAAGCTTTGGTTTTGTTGTGTATTTAGCATTTCTGCCTCCACAGAATGAGACAAATCTACAAAGGCTCTCAGGGATCTTGACGAAAAAGAAAAATCTGTGTGTTATTACCTTGTTATTACCTCATGCTTCTTCCCTTGAGAGAGTAAAAAGTTAGAGGCTTGTACATAGACTTCTATGCATGGTTTCTTGATGGGTGCTGTTGGTCAGATAGTCCATCATTGGGACACAGTCAGTTAAAGCAGATCAGTCATTTCTTAACCAGTATAGAAAGATAATGTGCAAATTGTTTTTAAAAACCTCTTGGCTAAATATGGCAGTTTAGTAACAGGCTTTGTTGAGGGGTTCAAACACTTCCAGTCCCAACAGTTTGATGTACTATGGCTATGGCAGGTTGTAAGATTTCAGTTTATTTCATCTTTGAGAATGAAGTAGTTCCATGAATGTCATTCCCTGGGGCAGGAGGATAAAGGGCTCTGCAGGTAGGGGGAGATAGATGTCTCCTTTTAGATCCTATTTGTTCCACTTAAAAGGATTTTCAAGACTCTGGCAAAGAAGAACTTTCAAGAGCTGATCCTGCATTCCTTATACGATAAAATGGGGAATTGGAGGGAATTCTGTGTATGCAAGGACGTTAGTTTTAACTAGTTATTGCAAAACACTTTTCTAGTATTTAGGGTATAAAGACTAACTGAAGTAACAACAATTATCTGAAACTTTGCTGTTAGCAAGCACATGCTCGCTTGGTGAGTTGGGAAAAGCTGCTGAGACTCCTGGACAGAACTGTGAATTCATATATGTGCTGTGTTGACTCTATTGGGCCTGATATAAAAGCAGTTTTGGAAGAAGTAGCTCCTCCTGCTGCAGGATTGAAGAAGTTTTCTGCATGTTAGGAGCTTTCCTTTCCTCTGCTGCCTCTTCTGCTGCTCCACAGGTTGCAGGGGAGTTGGGCTGTCCAGCATCATCTCCCTATCTACACAAAGAGCAGTCCCAGTGATGAGAGAGCTGAAAGAAATCTTCCTCATGTCTACTTTCTGTGGCCCCCTATTGAATAATTCACATATATATGTGAATAATTCAGAGTTACTCTGCTGACACTCGTCTGTATCTGTTATTGCAAAGAACTGCAAAAAAGTTTCATTTTTTTTTCTCCCTGCTATATTCTAAGCGTGACATTGTATTCCATGAATTTGTCGATGATTGTTTGGGATGTAAAACTTTTCATGACTATGTAGAAGGATTTAGAGTGTGGTTTGTTTGGAGTATCCCGCTCTTCAACTCATTTAATTTGAAGATGGAATTTAAAACCATGATATAAACAGTTTATTACTTTGTGGTATGAAATTTCATTAATTTTTTTCCCTTGGAGATAAGAAAGTCAAGATACTTTAAGTCAAGAATATGAAAACAGCTAACAGAATCATCATCATTGTCCCTTAAAATTCCGTATCTAATTTATGTAATTGTATATGAATAGAACATGACTCTTAATCGTGTACTAAAAATGATTGTTGAAGGTTTAGGATTTTCATGCTCCATACTTGCTTTGTGAATTGGCATTAAAAAAAACAAACAAACAAAACTGCCCAGAAACTGTAAATCTTTACCTTTGTTGTCAGTTTCATGTAGTGTGACAGTCATTACTATCAGAGCCCTTGTATTTCTTTATTTAATATGGTATATAATTTTAGATGCAATTTTTCAAAATTAGCTACAGTCTATTTGCAACCAGCCTTGAAAAATGCTGTGTTTCTTCTCAGTGTTTACATCTACGTTTTTAATAGTGCTTAGATACTGCTAAAGAACTTGTCTGGTCATTATTTTTTTTCCCTTGACCAACTAATTTCTGTTTGTGTATGAAAAGTAGAATGTGAGATTAAACTTCATTGGGTTGGACCCTGACATTAGTTGTTCTTGTTTGTGGTAACAGCGGAAAAATAGAATAAATATGCATGGTAATGTACACAGAGGGGCTAAATGCATATTATACAATCTATAGTTCTTTTGATTATATGGATCTGCCTCTACATTTTCTATGCTCCTGGAGGGCATTTTCTGCTGACATTATCTGTTGTGGCTTTGGACAAACTCTAAAACCATGAAGAAGGAGCAGTGGAATGAGAGAGCACAGGTTTGGGGCACAGTCAGCTCCTGGAGCTGGTCAGTGCAGAATCCAATGGAATTTGTTTCCTTCTGAGGAGTATGACACCAGAGCCTTTATTGCTGCTCCTTGGCTCCCCAGTGAAGGGTACCTCTTACACACCTTATGTCATCGGGCTCTGGCAGATAGAATACATCCCTATTGTGATGCTTTCAGTGTTTTGGAAGAGCATTTCCTCCCCACAACCCAGGACTTGTACACATATCAAATGAAATTATGATTATAGGTAGCAGTTGTTAGCCTGAACTTAAAAGCCCTTCTTTGACCCTGGTCTACAAATTTTTGAAATATAGTAAGTTACACAGGGCTTTTTACTCAGTAGAAACCAAGCAAGGTTCCCATTTGTTTTGAACAGAAAAATACATGGTTTTGCTGGAAATACAACATTTGCAGAAGTCGTCTTTGAAAAGTTAAGAATATCAACCCAGAATCCTAAAGCCTGAGAAAATTTGTAAGTGGAAAAATTTAAGTTGTCCGTAAAACAAGCAGCATTCATTCCAAGCTGGCTCTGGTGTGGGCGAGGCTTGTTGGTTTCTGAGCAATACCTCCATAAGCACCCTCCCCAAATAAAGAAAAGGGTTTGAGGCGCGATCTGTTGAGGAAAGTTGGAGTGTCCATGGGAGAACAGGTGTGGACACAGAGTGCAGGAGAGCCCTTCATTTCAGTCCGTGCGTGGAACCGTCACCTTGGCTCTGGTGAGGATGAGCTGGGCAGCAGCGTGTGGTGAACAACTGGGAGGGAGGCTCAGGGGATTAGCAGGAGCTGCAGCGCGTTTTGTGCTGGGTCACATGCACAGCCTGGCTCAGGCCCTCCTGTCCCATGGCTGTCAGGTGCTCTGCACCCAGTCCCTCCCCGAGAGCCTCCCAGACAGGTTGCCAGTGCAGAGGTGGCCGTGGTGGAGAGGTCAGGGTCTGAGAGAAGAGGTGCTCACAGCCCTGTGCAGGTGGTGGCGTTTCCACACGCAGAGATGGGCGCTGGTGTGGAGGGGTGCGTGCTGCTGCTTTCCATGCTCTGCAAAGGAAGGTACTTCTGGCTCTCTGGAGCCTAGGAAGGATTTCACATTTTATAAACACATGCTAAAATAGGTTTCTGCATGCAGAAAAGAGAATGCATGGACAAGGATTTAACCCGCAAACCAAACATTCTCAACCAAAATCATCATACTTGTTTTCAAGGCTCTGCAACACATACATTTAAGGAGAACATCTGCATGTTCTCCTGCATGACTTGAAAGTCCCATGTTTGCAAATCCATAAGTGCTGGTTGAAAACCATTAGATTTCACTTTTTTTCCCCAGTTTAGCTCAATAGAAGAAATGCCTGTAATAGCAAACAAAAAGCTTTTAAGTAACACTGATCCGTGTACTCGGTTTTGATGCATTGGGATTTCTGAATGCGGAATGAGGGCAGTTTACAGCCCCAGAGACAGAATCACTGAACATTTAGAGAGCACTAGCCCCAGGTATAATCTCTGCAGGGACAGGATCTAATGATTATAATTAAAACCAGCAATGATGGTACTTGTGTGTCCTGTATTATTGAAAGAAAGTGGATTGTGAATCTTAGTCATTGAGTGTCCTTCCTGGGACAAATCCCACAAAGAAGCTGTAATCTCTAGTCAGGTGCAGCACAGAGCAGCAGTCAAGCGTTCCTTCTGAGATTGGCTCTTCTGTGGGATCCAACTCAGAGTGACAGAAGTTTATATGAATTTCAGGGCTGGCTGGTGATAATTCCTCAGCAGGATCAGGCTGTGGTTCAGCAGCAGCAAGGCATCCTGTAGTGTGCAGCTGGTAGGGCAGCAGTCGCTGTGGAGGTATAAACATGAAAATAACACTAGATTAAATAGGGGGACAGGGTATCCCTTTGGTTCTACTAAACATACCTTGTCACGTTGCCTAAAACTGTGTATATTTTACATGTATGAAAATTAGTGAATTATCAGAAGTCTGAGGAGGGCACAGTGAATGCAGCTTGTGGAGGTTTTCTAAGGGAAAGATAGCTGAAACATTTTGTGTGGGTGTTAATGGTTAAAAAATATTTTTCTCCCGCACATATGATTTTAGTGGCAAAAGGAAAGGAGCTACACTTTAAAAAGCGGTGTTTCTGTAATGGGTTTATATGCTACTACATGGCTGAAGGTTTAGAATCATAGAATGGCTTGAGATGGGAGGGAGCCATAAGGATCACTGAGTCCAGCTCCCTGCTCCTTGCAGGAATACAATGCCTGACTGGGAAGTGAGTGCAAAACTCTGTTAGATCACAAGACTACACTGGCATTTATGCAAAATTACGCAGGGCTAAATACACCAGTTCCAAATTAGACCTCCTGGTTTGTCAGTGTGGGCACTTTGTCCGGGACACACAGGTCACCCTGGGTGACAGTGGAGGGTGGAAGAGCAGCAGGGTCTGAGTAAATGAGAAGGAATGATACCTCTCTTCCACTCCTGTCAGAGACATACTGGTCAGGAAGGGCCCATTTTGAGTCCTGGTGGTATTTATAGCCTGAGAATACATGGGGTTTGCATCTTTGAGAGGAACACTTCATTTCCATATATAGTATCCATGGTTCTGTTTAAATGAATGTGCTGCCACTGAAATGTGTTGAGTTCCTTTGCTTTGAGATGATATATTGCTTGTATTTGTCTGTTTGAGAGGTACAGAATTGAGAGAGTTATCCAGGGTCTGTTGAAATAGAGGGAAGCAGTCCTAATAACTTCAATGGCTTTGGACTCAGGCCTAGATGTTACAGTGTCCTAGATGAATCAGATTTTTAAAAAAATAATATCCTAATGTTAACATTTTAAGCTTTTAAAAGCTTTTTTCTTTTATTGTAGCAAGTTGTATTTACTTGGTTTGTGGCCATCGTGTCTGAAATTTCACCATTAGAAACATAATATTTAAAAGTCACACATGGTATGTTTCCATTCCAGTCTAGAATTATACCTTCTGCCAGGCTCCCCTGGGGAATCAAAAGTTGAGTGCTTGAATGGCTGATAATAAGGGCATCTCTCCTGCAAGCTGATGTGTGCAATGGTAAATATTGGCTCTTATTTTAGGACTGCAGTAAGGGCACATTTAGTGGAACTGGCAGAGGTCCCTTGCCCCATGGATCACCTGCAGAACAGACACATGTGCAGCTGCAGCCCGAAGTCCTAGAAACCTTTTTGCATGTCCTGAGCTTCACTACCTAAGTTAAATATCAGAACTGGTAACACAGAGTGGAGAAAATACCCTAAACTAGGACACAGAAATGGGGAGGAGTACTGTAACCTCATCAACAACTGCAGCATCACACACACAGCTGAACAGCTTTTCACTGTAACTGTTAAATACAGGTCTACCATGTTGTTTTTGTATTGCTCTTTATATCATAAATTTATACTACAGTTTTGCTTCCCCTTTGTCCAAGAAAATCATGACTAAATATTTTGGCATACTTGGGTATATTTCATTCATTTTTCATGGTATCTTTTACATTTTTATCTAATGCTTAGCTCTTATTTTTTAACTAAAAAGGTGACTCACTTTTAATATGCTATTACTATTATTATTATTAGGGAGATTAGCATTACTGGTGTTGGATTAATTTTCTATTTTAAGTACAGGGAAAACCTGGATACAGATATGTCTAAAAAAAACCCGTTTGAAAATGGTGACGTTAATATTGCGAAAATAAAGAGAAATGTATTAGAATGATTCTTTATTTAAGCATTTCGTAAGTTTTCTGGTATAAACACTGTTCAATTTATTTTAGGTGGGATTAAGCACAGATATTCTGTAGGACAGCAATTGGAATGGGTTACTGGGGTACTCTGTGACCTATGGTGGTCCTAGATGGTGCAGAGCAGTTCAGGGGCTTCAAATAAGGTGAATCCCTTGGCTAGAAGTGATTTGACATCACTTTTTTTTGAAAGTGAGTTTGCAGATCAACAGGCAGGAGGTTTGTGATGTTCTTACATTTTCTAGGTTATCATACTAAAAGTATTGTTTCATAAAGAAGCTGACAAGCTCCACTTGGGTATTGAAGACTGAAGAACAAAAATCTCCTTTTTAGTCACAGGAACAGCTTAGGTAGGAGAAAATATTGCAGAGTCTGTCTGTATGCGGTGCAAACCTTTTTCCCCATGAGGGATCTTTTTAATGCTTTGATTATGCACTTTTGATAGATTGATTTTGTTACATGGGAAGTTTTCCCAGCATTTGGTGTTAGTTTTCTTGTACTATATATATATACAATACACTTACACCTAAAGGCTTCTGATTCCTTCAGGATCAGAAACAGGGGACTACTGGCTTTATGTTAGCATTCTTTTCATATCACTTAAGACCCTCAGCTATAAGTCTCCTTCTTTTCTTTCACCCTTTATGGGTCTGGCTTCTGGTTTAAAGCCATACAAAATTTTACCTGACTAAATGCTGGTTTTCCTCCTTTGACACTGCCTTAGATGTGTAACTTCTGGTGTCTTTTTGTTAGAAGAGCTGAATTTGTATTACAGATCTCTTGTTCTTGAAAGAAAACAACAAAAAAGTCACAGTTTTGATATTTGCAAAAATAAGTTTGGTTGCTTTGCTGGAATGCGTCCCTAGGATATAATAAAATTTTAATTTATAAAAGTGGAAAATGCTGTCCGACATGTGGAGCTTTAGCTCTGCCTGTTTGATGTAAGCGATCAAGTCTTAATGTTAACCTGGATGATATGTACAATAGGAAAACTGTGGTATCTCTGTGTTGCCAACGGAATGATTCTGGGAATGACAGAAAAAAGTGTCTGCTTCTTCTTATTTCCACTTTGTGGTATTATGTTTTTTATTAAGTTATGCATAATTTTTAAAGAAAACTTACACAACAGTTAGTTAGGTTAATATATGGAACTTGCATCACTTGCACAAAATAGCTGTTTGGACATCAAAATTTCTATTTAAGATCTTAATAAAATCTTAATCTGAATTGATTTCAGTCAGTTTCAGTTCATTTCAGAAAGAGGTATTGTTCTTGAAAACTTTTTTCTCTATACAGATGTTTGTTCATTATCATTTTTTTAAAATTTAATGTTTACTTTGCACATCATATTCTGGACTTGAGTTGGGTTTACTTAATCCCCTGGCTTCTCTGTATATATATATAGGGGAAGGTAGTCAAGTGTTTGTAAAGTTATGCACTGTTTTAAAGCTCCATAAAGCAATACTGTCTCTTGCATTAACATCTAATAGTCTTAATTTTGATTTTCTTTTAGCTAAGAGGTTGATACATACCCAGTAATAAAAAAAATGTATATTATGAGCTGATTTCTCTTAGAAATAACTATAATAAAAATTAGGTTAAAAATAATTTTTCATGCTCTCATTTAAAAACTATTATAATTTCTATGGCTATAGTTGCTTTAATAAAACTGTATACAAACGTTTGTCTTTATTGACTGTCCATGTGATTCTTTGTCTTTGGGTTTTGTGTTCTTTAAACTTTTCTTTTTACTTTTTTAAACAAAAAGGCAGACACAGAATGTCATAGGCTTGTCTGTTTACTTTTTATAGAATAATCAGTTTTGAAGATTT
The DNA here is from genome assembly GCF_028551555.1 of Melozone crissalis. Taxonomy (NCBI): domain Eukaryota; kingdom Metazoa; phylum Chordata; class Aves; order Passeriformes; family Passerellidae; genus Melozone; species Melozone crissalis. The sequence continues at coordinate 23,143,482 of NW_026535797.1, read as the reverse complement.
CTGCTTGCAGCAGCTGAAGGGTACTGCAGGAGGGACTCCCGACTCACATCAGGTGCAGCAAGAAAGCAAACCTCCTGAGTTACTAATTGTTAAAATCCATTAATGATGATCCAGGGCGTTGCTGAGTGTTGTTGAGAGGAGGGTCACGTTTCAGAGTGAGTTGGTTAAGGAGTGTGGGTGGGTGTGTTGGAGGTGACTGGGTGATTGACAGAGCTCCAGACTGTCATCCAGCATTTGGCTGTGCTGCTCCTGAGTGCTCTGAAATGTAGGGGCATACCAGCTTGGTTTAGAGCATAGCTGATTGCACGATTATTTCTGTGAAGGTGCCTAAGCTGCATTTTATGGTGTTTGCGTCTATTTTATGATTTGGTATGAAGGTAATGTAAACCATACCTCATTTGATCTAATGCCTGTTGAAGTAAAGTTACATCACAACTTTTTTTAAACACAAATTTAATCCATCAGAGCAAGTGAAGTGTTTTGTCACAGCAGAATTTTTTTTTTTTTCATTTAGTCTTCTAATACTGGACTTACTCTCCTAAGGTGCTGGTTTGACAGTGCTAATAAATCCAGACTTTGATACTGTGAGACTTGCTGCAAGGTACCTCAGCTGTGTTGACTAGTAGGTAGTGGTAGCTCCACATCCTAAACCTTTCTATGTGTTTTAAGGCCTTTTCACTGAGTAGAAATGCTTTAATAGGTAAAAATTGAATGCTGAAAGGTTTAAAAAGAGAGGTTGTTCAATTATTGCCATGCTAAATATTGATTTCACGGTGTCCTTTGCAGGATAGGGCTTTGTTGACTCTAGCATGTAGCTAGATAACTTTTGAAAGTAAGCTCCAGCTTTCCCAGCATGGTTAGGTGAATTCCCTTCAGGTGAGACTGTGTGGGAAGATGAGCTCCATCAGCACACCTGATCTGCTCCTCCTGTTCATGGGCCTGTAGTCCCTGCAGCTGGGTTGAATTAGTCTTGTGGGTATAAATGCTGAAGTGCATTTATAGGTTCTTCACTCCTTTAATTATATTGGGGTTGGATCCTGGATGCCTGGTTTTACATTTGTCAGTTTATTTGTGTTAATTGGGCTGCTTGCTACTAATTTGTGAGACCATCAAGTTAAAGTATTAGGTGATTAAAGCCACTGAGATTGGCTCAGTTGGTCAGAGTACAGTGTTAGCACCAAGGCTGGGGGTTCAATCCCTGTATGAGCCATTCACTGAAGAGTTGGACTCAATGATCCCTGTGGGTCCTGCCCAACTCAGAACATGAGTGATTCATTCTTTTTTTTAAACAAGCCCTAGCCCTTACAAATCAATTATTTTAAATTAAAAAAAAAAAGTTTATTTCAATGTAGATCTTGTAGCAAATGCTACATTTATAGAAGATATTTTAAAAAATAATCATTATAGTCCGCAGAATTTAATTTTAGGTTGTTTTTGTTTGTGCTCTGGCTTCAGGCATTTGATTAGATTATGTATTTGAGTTAGCATCTCACTGGACTTCTGAAGGTGAAAACCTAGGATTCTTGTTTAGTTGTGTGACATTTGGAGCTAAAACTTTGTGCAAATGCTTTAATATCAGAGATGCAGTGTATCTGCTGTGGAGACAGACTTTGGAGAATTGGCATGTCTTATAAGTGATGCGAATTGGTTTGTGTTTTGTATTGATACATTTTAACTAAAACTAATTCCTGTTCTGTGTGTTAATGCTCCTGTATCATTTAAGTTCTGTTTCGAGGGCTAAAAAGCTTAAGTTTTTTTGTAGCATTTTATGCAAGTGGGAAGATTCATTATTAGAGCTCCAGGATATGGTTGTGAAACATTCCACCATATATAAGGAGCATTGTGCCTTCAAAATTTGACTTAGCAATTTAGAAGATGTGAACTATTTTTCTGTTGTAGTATGCTGAGGCCAGCTGGTTTTGCTGGCTTAGTTGTGCCAGATCCTCTTACCAGCTTTGGCCAAGGGGCAATACTCTGCCCCATGCATCTCATGCTGTAAAAGCAGATAATAAGGAGAAAGCCAGGAGAGGAGGAGGACTGTCAAAAAACTGACTTGTCCCAGCCCATGTAAAGCAACCTAGTGATTAAGATAAGCAGATGATACAATTATCCACTCACCCCTTTTGTTAAATTTATGAAGGGAATGTAGTTTATGAGTCCTTTAGGACAGTTACTATTTTGAAGAGCTACAGGTAGTTATAAGTTGCCCTGCTGATCCAAGTTCCTGTGTAGATTTAGTTTTTACATGAGCAGAGAATAAAAGGAATTTTGAAAAAAAGCTTTAATTTGGATGGGATGAAATTTTACCTGTAGTATATTGAGGAATTTTTAAGGAGAGAAAAATAATGTGGTGGAGAGAATGAAGGCTGATGACAAGAAGGAGGGATTCTGTCTAGTTCAACAAGCACTGCATGGTATTCACTTTATATGCAGACACTTGTAATATGCTTGCTTCATTGCCATTAAGAAAAAATCAAACACAGTTTTTGAGTTCCCATACCTACGTTGGATTTAAAGAAAAATGTTACTTCTAGGCTCTAGGAAGGTTCCCAGTTAAACATATGCTTGTTGGTTTTACTATTTTTAGCTTCTTTGAGCAGCACGTGTTCTCCTGAGATATTTATTTGTGAATGTTGTATTCTGTTCTTAAAAGGAAAATCTCTCTCTGTCTAGATTCTTTTTCTGTATCCAAGAAAGGAAAGGACCAGGGTTCTTGTCCGTGCTTTACTTCTTGGAAATCCTAGGAGACAGGGTGAATTAATTAAATCTAAAATGGATCCATCTGGTAGTGCTAGCAATGCCAGGGGAGAACAGGTGAAAGAATCTGAGCCAAAGAAAACATATAGTGCATTATATAACACGTCAGGTTCTTTGGGGCATGTTGCTATCAGAAGGCTGATCCTGGTGTTAGGCTTTTTACTTTTTGTTTAATCTTGTTTTTAAATCAGAGGGTTAAGGGGGTAGTTTGAAATGCTTTTTTCTGTTCCATTGCTAAAAATTAACTTTTTTCATTATTAATAAAAGGCAAATGTATTTAGTCCAACATGTGAGAAACACAGCATTCCCTTTATGGGTTTGTTTGAAAATAAATGGGTTGACAGCGTTGGAAACAAAAATGAAATGAAGTCAGTTTCAGAAAAATCATTTATCTCTTAAATTGAGAAAGCTGTTAGGCAAAACAAAGATCAGGGAAGGTATGGTGCCAACTCAGTTTTGCCCCCAAATTTGTATAAGAAGAATACAAAATCTCTGTGCAGCCTTTTTTGTTGCCGAAATTACCTTGTTTAAATTCTCAGCAATATTTTCAAGGTAGTGATCGCATCCCTGGGAATAGGAACGTAAAAATGACTGTAAAAATTGAATTGTATTACCTGTTTTGGGAGGCATGAAGAGGTAAACAGTATAAATGCTGGGAAGAAGTGAATTACATTAGAGGAGAAATGGCAGTGAGGAGATTAACGGAGGGTGTCTGCTCGCGGCTCCGGGTTTTGGTTTGGCAGGGCTCCTCAGCACACATTCCCATTTTATTATGGCTCCACTCTGACATGGTTTCTGTGCCACTGCCTGTGCTGTGGGCGTGTGTCTGAGAGAAGGCTGCTGATGTGCAGCCTCTGGGGAAATCTGTTTCACCGGGCAGGTGAAATGCCTGGCCCTTTTGGCGTGACTTTGGAACAAGTGGAGAAAGTAGGCCATGGAGCTTTTTGGGAACTTAGGAGCTTAGCAGCTAGATCTTTATCCAGCTTAAAAAAAAATCCATCTCATTATGTACCTTTAAGTCAAATTCCATCCTTGTCTATAATTTTTTTTAGCATCCTCTGTTCTTTTATTTCATGCTGCTCAAGTTTCACCTTTTTTTTGTAGTTTAAAAATCCCAACAAACCTCTGTGAGAACATGTAGCATCCTCTGTTCTTTTATTTCATGCTGCTCAAGTTTCACCTTTTTTTTGTAGTTTAAAAATCCCAACAAACCTCTGTGAGAACATGTCACATGCAGGTTGGAAGGAAAATTCTTGTTTGTCTCACTTGAATTTGCATCTCTGAAGTGGAAGACTTTAGGTGGTTTGTAAGATTAACATAAACGGTGGTTGTCTTTTTGTAGCAGAGAGAATTTAATTCCATTTTTGATAAATAATTTTCAGGAAAATATACTTTCCCCCAAATTGGAGTACTTTCAAAACACTAATACAGTTTCAATAACTAGGGGAAGGGCAAGGATGATGCAGGAGCAAATTTTTTTTTTTTGGTCAGGTAAGAAGTATTATAGCTTTTAGTCCTATATTTTATTTCGTCTTGTAATGTCAAAACCAAAGGCAGTTAACAGCTTGATTCATGCTGCTTTGTCAGGAATCTTATTTTGACAAGTGTTTATAGTTTTCAGGAGTTGTTTCCATATTAGAAGTTAATTTGTTGATCTTAAAATTCTGTGTACATCAGTTCTACTCTCCGCGGAGCTGTAGTATCTGAATGTTTCCATTTCTAGGGTATGGCTATATAAATATTCATGTCAAATATACATTTATATATATATATATATATATATATATATATATATATATATATATATATATATATATATATATATAAATATGACCAAATCTGTTATGAAAAATTACATCAAAGTTTAACTCTTTTTACAATGTGCTCTTCTATTAGAGTGTATTATGTTCATTTTGATCTCTGTAATATATTGTGGAAAGCATGCAAGAATAGGAGATTAAATATGTTTGTCATTTGTAGGAGTATAATAAATTCTGCAAACCCCCTAAATCGGTTGATTGCATGGCAAGTGATCTAGCTGCTAAATTACTGTAGAAACTGTGGTCAGCTATTTAATATGTTTCATTGGTTTTAATAACTCCTCTATTTTCTTCTGTAACTGTAGATTTGTGAGGAATTTTGTGTGGTTTATTTGTGGAAGTAGCTATTTCAGCAGACGCACTAGCACATTGGAACAGGCTTGCTCACTGAGTGATGAGCCCTTGGGAAATTTAGCACAGCTTTTGAGCATTGGAATGAAAGAAAGAAGTGGCAAGCTGAGAGCAATACAGATCACAACTGGTCTGTAAGAAGACAGTGAAAAGAAAATGTTGAATATTATGTAATTTTTTTTAGTGCCTGGTGCATTCATGCCTTTCTAGGCCATTGCTATGCTGGGTTTTTTACCAGTGTGCCTGTTGTGTTGTGGAGTTCCCTTAACTCTTCAGTGCAGGGGTTTTGGACTTAGCATTTTAATGCTGTTTTCTTTTATCTCATCTGAAATTTATCCTCTCAATACAGACTGGATTACAGACATGGCCATAAATTACATAGAGACTATAATTCCCTGTTTTAGTGTTGTACTTTCTTCTGAGTGAGCCATTGTGATTTGGAGGCCTGTTGCTATATTGACTGTAATTCATAGTTCCTGGTTAGTGGCCAAATTTTGGCAAAACTGATTAGCAGAAGGCAGAGAAGGTTTGCTACAGGTTCTGTATGTTTACATCAGAAATACATTGGTGATATCTCAGACTGTTCTACTTTGCAGAGAGAGGTCTGAAATAGTTTTTTGCAATAGAGCAGGCTGATGTTCGATGTTACTGCACCTCCACAGTGTTGGCCAGTTGGGCTGTAAAACATTAAATCACAGCATAAATTAGCAGTTTTATATTGAAGATCCGTGCTCTCAGGTTTTTTTTCTCCACAAGAAGATTAGGTATCTCACTTTCTTCCTGTACTGTCCTCCTTAGAAGCCCGATGAGTACTTCCCCAGCTAAGTCTGCATGAGACCAGGATTAGGCTTAGTCCAGGAAGGAGGTCTCTAGGTAGGAGCTGGTTGATCAGTGCAGCAGAAATAACCTGTGGCTTAGAGGAGCTCTGAACTCCTGGGGTCTGTGGGGGGAGAGCTGGCTGAAGTGTGGCTTCAGCTGGAGCTGCCACTGTGCAGCCTTGGTGAGCAGTCACACCCTAGCTATTGCTTAATTTATCCAGATGACTTTCTGATTACCTGGGTTCTGTAATAATGTAGCTCTTTTAACCTGTTTGTAAGTAGCTTTTTTACTGCAGAACTTAAGTAGTAAACCTTCATGGTGTATGTATTTAAAATGCAGCTCACTGATGGGATAATGTCTAAACCAGAAGTTTTCTACTTTATACTTTCCTAGTAAAAAATCAAGGTTGAGCAAATTCCTTTAGTCAGTGCTACTTAAAAACTTCTGGTAGGAATACCTGGAGTGGCTTTTATTTTTCAATAATTTTTTAGATATTAATCCACAAATCCTAGCATTCTCATAGCTGGGATCTTTGTGTGTGGCATTTATACAACTGTACAGCCAAAACCATTCAAAAGACTTTATTTAGCACAAATTGAGTATTTATTTTAATTTTTTCTTTTAATCTAAATTACAGTACTGTGGTACATTGCATTAAGAGATACCATATAAAACGTTTTGCTGTACTGCTTTTGTTCAGGACTTCACAGCAGTTTTATTTTTTCTTAGTGGTTAATGCTTCTAGGAGTAATTCTCCAATTAAATACTTCTATCATCATAGAATTAAAATACTTATTTTTGTACAGCTGAGTATCAGTTTGTTTACCCAAATTTTTCCTCTCTTCACCCAGTTCTCTGTTCCTTCTGCAAAGAGCAGCCATTCCACCACTTTGTATAAATACAATACACTTTTACTGTATTGTCTCTATGTAATTTTGGATAATACATGTAATGCAGGGCTGGTGCATTCTTCAGTAATTTATTATGATGTGCAACTTTGTGTACAGATCCCTCTGGTGTTCTAATGGTGCATGGACGCTGGGGATAAATGATAAATTCCAGGTAATGTATGAATCATATGGGAAAAAGTGAGATATGCTTGCAGGACTGGAGGATGGTGGCTGTGGATATCCATCTAGTTTTGGGTGCATCTTCCTTGGCAGCCTGTATATTACTTTGTCTGAGGGACTGTAGGGCTTCTTATTTTTTTATTCCTTAATTATTACTCAGTAGGGAACCTTCTTGACACTTTGATAGGAAGTTTTATTATAATGCAGACCTATTTTACGTTTCAATATTACAACAATTTCCCCCACAACCCCCAAGTGGAACTTCAGCTCTGTGTAGGTTTTGCTGGAGGAGTCCTGTGGAGGCTCTCGATATTGGGCTCACCAGCTGTAGGTCTTTCCTGGGATTTGGAAGTAAAGGAGTATAATACAGGCATTTTCTCATTCCAGAAAAGAAATAACATTATGTAGATTTACAAGGTCTTCACATTCTTTTTCTTTTAAATGCATCCAGCAAGTATTCTCAGTCATATCAAGTCTGAAGTTGTACTTAAGTAATTTTATCTGATCAGGACTGAAGCACTTGTTCCATGATGTTCTGAGAACTCTCGGTTCGTATTGAAGGCACTGTCAGCTGAGGTTCTTAAAACAGTATGAAATTCCTAACTGCATAATTTATTACTGCTAGGGATACAAATGGGCCAGTGCCAAAGCCTGAATTTAGCATCCAGTCCAGGAATTCAACGTAAATGTAGCAAATGCTTGGCCAGAGCTGGTCCCTTTCCAGCGCTCCAGGTCCGAGGCCATTCATTGTCATTGGTGACATCTCAGCATTTCAGTGTTTGCTGTTCTGTAAGTACTGAAAGCCTCCCAACAGCAGCCTAAGGAGGTTAATGAGTTTAAAAACCTAAGATTGCCAGGGGTTTGTGATCCCCAGAGTAGACTTTTTCCAGAGATGAAATTTCCTCATCATTTTGAGGAAAATCTTGGAGTAACAGATTTTCCACAGAGATTAAGAATTAATGAAGGAAAAAAAAACCCAATCCCCAAACAATTCACAGCCAAAAGTTCTTTTATGCCTTACAGGGCTGTTATTCTCTACTACCAGAAACACTATTTTGTTTTTATCTACATACAGATCCTGGGGGTTAATGGAAGATTACATGATGCTTATATGATTATATTTTTTAAAAATTGTTTATTAGGCTCTGATAATTTCCTAGGTTTGTATATTTTCCTTTAAAGAATTTTTTTTATTGAAACAAAAAAAAAAGTGTCTCACAAGTTTAGGATAGATGTCTCAGATTTTGATTAGCTATAATTAATTTCCCTTTTTAAGTTTCAGGGAGTCCTTGCTAAGAAATGTACCTGCTTAATTATTTGTTCTATGATCACTGTAAAATAGGGATCTAAACCAGCCACATGTAATGCAGCAGCAGTTGCTGAAATTTCAGTATGTTACATAGGAATAGGAAGTTAGAGCTGGGCACAGTACATCACAGAAAAAATGCGTATGGACATGAAGAACATCAGTCATCAGTTAAGTGGAGCATAGCAGTTGTGTATGAGCACGTGGAAGCACTCCAGGAAAGAAAGAAGAACAAGAAATATTATACTTAACACAAATTTGGCTTTAGGTACTTAAAGGTGTTTACCCACAATGAAATTTCTGGCAAGAAGCTCAGAATTTAAAATAATCTCAAGCATAAATGCACATGTGTAATTACTGAGAGCTGTGAATGAACCTAGAAAAGAAGCAAATTCTGCATTTCATTGAAAAGTTGAGTTTTGGAGACTGTGAGAATGAAAAATGTCAGACCACATAAGAGCCTACCAAACATAATTCACTTCTCCACCCCCATCTATTCCTCATTCTCTTTGTGCCCCATAAACTCTGCCTTTTCAACTTCAGTGAAGGCCTCCTATGTCTGTATTACTCAAGCAAGATGACTTTCTTCTTTACTCTTGTGTGCTCTTCTGAATCTGTGTATTGTGTAACTTTGTTCAGGAGGAGAGGGAGTGACAAAAACCTGCCTGCAAAACACTGAGATCCAGGGGGGCTGCACTTTAGCATCAGCTCATGGAAGTCACACAGGCAAAATGTGCACATCCCACAGAATGGAGGGGTGCAGAAGTTGTGTGGAATATTGGAGAATGCTCTAGCCTTGGAAAGGGAAAGTAGAATCCTGAATGGGCACAAGGAATGGCCTGAAAATATTCCCCAGGCTTCAGTAAACCCAACAATATGAGAAATTGTGTTAGTCACAGGCCTGATTTATGGACGGATAAATTGCTGTATACGGAGAAATTTGTCACCTTTTGTTTTTGCTGCCTGCACAAGGAAGACATTGAAACTTCAGCAGGAAAAGAGCAAAGAGTAGTAGCTATGAACCTTCATGGGGTTGAATGTTTGAATTCAAAATCCCTCATTTAAAATATGAGGAGCAGAGAGTGCAAAAAAACCCAGCAGGTACCACGTTGTTCAGGAGGATGGATTGCAGTAAAGAGGGTGGGAGACTTGGATAGAAGTTGAAAGTCAGAATTGAAAAGTTGCTAGGAAAAAAGAATTCTTTTTACATTTGCTTGGTCAGTGTCCAGTACCTTCTTTTTATCCAGTATAAATAGGAAAAGTTTATAGCACGTCACTATTGGTTTTGGTTTGTTGTCCAAACACTTATTTTGCTGACTTAAGTGGCAATTTAGCGTTTTGTCTAAAGTCAAAATATTTCTCTCTGGTTTTAGAAAAACAGTTCCTTAAATAGATTGCCACTTGTGTTTCTTTGGAGCCTTTGAAGGCTAGTGAACTGCTGTGAAAGTTCCCCTTTTTTAAGATGAGCCACAGATACTAAAGGAAACAAATATTTGTCGTAAAATGAGCATAATCAAGTCCACAACAGGAACAAGAAGTTTACTTGGTAGAAATGGAAGATGAAATTATGTAGTTGTTGTATGTCTCTTGGAAAAACAGCTTTTTAAATGACACAACTTAAGGGCAGCAGTACAAGGAGGATATTTTTTTAGTTTGAGTGTGATGGAAGGGCTTCCTAAATACAAATGATCTATGTAAATTCCAAGCTAAAAGCATGAACAGAATATCTTGGATTTTATTCAAGCTTTATGGAAGAAGGTAAGAATCCAGTATGTCACAGAAAGCAGAGAAACCTGTATGATGCCAGAGTGTGCTGCTGGTCCTACTTGCAGGCCTTGGCTTTCCTAGATGATTCAAGTTTAAATGGAAGCAGGTAAACTTGGCACAGCTGTGGTCCCACTCTGTAATACAAGCATCACAGTATCTTCTTTCCTGTTAATCATGAATGTCAATGCCCTTTACTTTGAAATAAGGTAATTGAGAAGTCTGGTATGCCTTTTGATTCAAATATCACATTTTCTGGCAACTGCTGAGTTGGAGAGCTACATAACTCAGACTTTTCCATGTGAGATTTTCATCAATTTCTGTGGTCTACTGCCCGTATCAGTTACAAAAGATAAGCACAGAGTGAATGAAAATTAAGAGGTGACCCTAATTAGGCACAGGCCATAAGTCTTTAAAACCCATGGTCTAAGAAGCGAAAGGTAGATTATATACTTTAAAAGAAAATTATGGCGCCATGGAAAAGAATTGAAAAGGAGAAAAGAAGTGGAAGTTATGAAACCTGCCTTGTGGCCTTACTGTACGGAAATTCTCAGGTCACAGTTTGGAGGCAGACACTGAAGCTGCAGAGGGATGAGGTTTACACCTTAATGGTATTGAGCATGTTTCTGAATGAATCCCAGATGGCAGAAGTGCTCCTGGCTCCATATCCTTACATGGATATAAGCATGAGGTAAGTTTTTCCCCCTTACTTACCCTCCTCTGAGTGTGGGGTAAGTTTTAACTGTACATTTGCAAGTGTCCTGAGCCTCCAGAAACCAATCTGTTGAGCATGCCTGTGCACCCAGAGCAGCTGGCTAATATCAGTCTTCCCCCATTTCTCATTGTAATAATTCTGGTGTGGTGCCATCTGCTGTTCTTTGGAGACCAAAAGATAAAAAAAATGGTACCTCTAATGTCTGTAGCCCCATGTAACACAGTCTTTGCATGTATTGGAGAACATGAAAATGGCTGCTTCTATTGTGATCCTTCCCAGCACGGTGTGTCTTCATGGACGAGTAGCTACAGCTTTTACCTAGATATTTGGTTTAAATGGGATTGTAGAATGCTGTATTTAATTTTTTATTAATGTGTGAGATACTAGCAGCTGCTAAATTTATAGGTATATCTAAATATTGGCTTATTTGTTGACACATGCAAAACCCATACCCTGTCTGAGGGAGGAACTGAGTTGTGGCACTCAGTGTAACTTCAACTGTCTTCCCTCAGAAACTTCAAATGGGCTTTTTTGCATTCAGTCAGGCTGACAGGGCGGTGAGAAGCTGAAGCTGCGAAAGAAAATAGGGAGAACATACAGTCTTAGAAGAGATGGTAGTACTAAGTAGCTGAAAATGATCAAATTGGGAACTTGACATTTGGATAATACCTTTCCCTCTTCCTTAATAAGAGGATAATGGGTTAATCTAAATTAGAGCGAAACCCTGAGACCACACACAGTTATATTGAGCAAATAAGAAATCCGAGTGCCTGAACTGGTATTTAATTTTTTCAAAACACAGCTACCTCAAATATGGATCAGATCCAAAACTTGTAAGCGTGTTTTGACCACAGTCCACTGGTGAGCAACATTCACTCTTGCAGGGAGCTTCCACTTAATATAAACTATAAAAAGCCTAAAGGCAGAGGTAGGGTGTTAGTGGTTTTTCACCCCCTCTGGGAGTGCAGTGCATTGGGCAGTGGGTTCTGCGCAGCTGTGTGCAGCTCAGGGCTTTGTCCCCGTGCCACTGCCCCTGTGACAGCTGGCACCTCCTGGGGGAAGGGCCCTGTCCTCTGCTGCCATGGTCCAGCATGGACCAGGGCTAAACAGGTTGGACCTGTACCTGGGAAAGTGCAGTCTCAGTGCTGAAGACTTCTCAGAATGTAGGTGCAGCTGCAATGCAGAAACTCCTGGATTATGTGATTTATTGCTCAGAAGGCTGTTTGGTAATATAAGACCTAGCCAAGAAATTTAATCTCTTCAGGCCCATGTCTGATGATCGCATTTTGAATTCTTTGTTTTTGGAACGGCATCCAAACAATGCTGACAATGTCATTGCCATTATGTTTATCTGGTCTCCTCTCAACTTTTAATTTAACTATTTTTCTAACGTCCTTTGAGTTTTGACTTTATAATTTCTAAAAAAGTTCTACAAAATGGATTGAATGTTGTCATTGTACTCTGATAAACTTGTCTGTGAAGGATAGCGTCTTTCTGGCTTTCAAGGGACCAAGGTCTATGGAATCTGCTGTCTTATTGGCATTGTTCAATATTTATTTCTCTATTTTTAATGGCATCTTAATTGGGCTTTTTACCAGCTTTATGTAGGAAGGTAACAATTTATGGCAGATCTGTGGCATTCTAGTAAATCAATTGTAATGTTGTTCCTATTACTTACCTTTATATGATATTGGAAACTCAGACTTAAGAGTTTACTGCAAAAACACAGAAGGATTTTCCTTGGCTCTGAACCATGTGCACCTTCTGTGTTCGTAATTAGCAACAGGGATAAAGTGCAAGTGGTGAACGCTGAGGGGATACATGCAAGGCTGGCTTCTTTGTGATTTGCCATTTTGATACATTTACTTAGATTGTATTTTAAGTTCATGCCAATTCCTTCGTGAAACACTTGCAGCCTGAAGGCTCAAAAATCTCTCTGCATGCAAGTCTTCTAAATGTCTAAATTCTATATGAATATTCAACTTGTCTATCAACTTTTGCTTTTTGAGTATGATTTATGTAGGAGAAAGTGAAAACTTTCCAACTCTGCTTCACAGATTTTGTTGGCTATAATTTTCAAGTCTTAAAGCTGCCTCTGTTAGCATATAGTGAATTAACTGTACTTGGATATTATCTATCCACCATTGGAAGATGCCTTGCTAAGTGTGTATAAATAAGAATGTAAATCATAAAATTTTAGAAAGATCTTCAAGTAGACATAATTATGTTTGGTTTTCTTGAGGTTGATGAAATTCTTGCACGCAAAAGCATTGAGTGGGGATCTTGGTGTTTTGGAAGAGAATTCTTCATCTGTTCTTGCACTTGTAATGATGTTGTATATACCTGCACCTATGTGAAGATCTTAATATTGTAGGCACCGAAGCATATTAGATTGTCTTTGAAAACTCTTAGAGTGAAGCCCTGGTTTTGTTGGAGGTAGATTTTCTTAACTTCAAGGAAGGAAATGTAATGATTTTTGCCTTTGGTTTGGCTCCTCCTTGCCCTATTCCTGAGGCAGCTGTTGAAGCTGCCAAAAAGCACTGAGTCAGAGGTTTGCACTGACTAGTCTCCTGTCGATACAATATCACATTTGCTTTGCAGAAGTGCCAGCTTACAGAGTGGCATTTCCTGTTGGAGTGAGCAGAAGAATGGCAGGAGACAGAATTTACACAGCTGTCTAATGAATATGCTAAAACGTTTTGAGTTATTTTAAAATGTGGCTCTGAAATTCCCCATTTAGCTTATGCAGTTGTGAGGAAATAAATGCAACTGCCTCCAACGTGGTGAAACACTTCTGGAAGTTGCTTTTCCCAGCTGTGCTACTACAAGGTCACTCGCTGAGCCTCTGCCTGAGGGGAGGGAGTAATTGGTGTCTATGCAAGGGCTCATCTCACCCTCTTCTATCTTAGTTACTGTGTTTTCTACTCTAAAATCCTTCCCATGCTATCCTTCTGCCTTTATGGCATAATTACTCCTGTTCCAAAATCCCTGACTTGAAAACGATGGCACCATTGGTTCTGCTTTCTTGATGGGGTATTTTGGGTGCTTTTGGCAGTTCTTTGGTGACTCTTAATGAGGTGAACTCCCCAGCAGCCAGGGCAAGTGCAGGGGAGAAGACCTGCATGGAAACAATATGTGGATGTATAAATAAGGGGAGTTTGGTCAGCCTCAGGGCTCTGCCAGTGCAAGAGAGGACAGTTTTTAGTGATATGGACCAGATTCGATGAAAGGCAGCTAAGGGGAAAGTGCAGTAGCTGAAACAAATAATACTGAGGATGCAGACTCCAGCACTGGTATTACTGAGGAGGAAAGTGCTGTGAGCCTGATTGTGAGGGAACAAAAAAGTGAATGCCAGTACCACAGCTAATATGGACCTTCAGATTTTGCCAGGGTAGCAAGGCATGTGTGAATGGATGTGGGCAAAAGGGGAACAGGGATGTAATGCTGAGCAGGGAGGAGAGGGCTGAGTAATGGGGTGATTTTGCAGCTGTCATAACAAAAGATAGACTGCATAAAGCTATGAAAACAAAGTTAGTGGGTGATACAGTGCTGCTTTTTGCAGTGTCTGTACAGCCTAATTCTATATGTACTGAATGATAAATGCTTGCATGCTTCATGGAGGTTCTTGTGTGAGTCAGCTAAGGAATTCTGACCTAGGAGTTTCTCTAGGTATAAAATAACTAGGAATGGAGGAAAGAAATGGAATAAAGCCAATTTAGATATATTGGTTTTATTCAGTGCAAGGGACATTTACAAAGTATATGGATGCATTTTATGCTTTAGAATTAATTGTTAAAACTTTTGATATTATGTGTTCCAGAAAAAAGTCAAAATTGTGTAGATTTTTAATTTATATACAGAAAATCACTAGTGAGACTATTTATGTATGTTTGATTATTAACACATGAAAATAGCACTAGTTTATGTTTTCTTGAATTTGTCCTTGTTTGTGTCTCACTTTTGCTTTCAGGATCTAATTTCACTAAAGTTGCAGAAGCAATAGTCAAAAAATTTATTTTAAAATGGTTAAAATTTATCAGGTTTCATGCGTGAGTGTGGAAGTTGAGTAACTGGATAGCAGGGAAAGAAGATGCTGTGTGATCTCGGACTTGCTGCTTGGTGGAATATGCATCTTCTACAATATATACTTGTCTGCTGTAAGCTGGGTTTTTTTTCTGTAACATATACAGGTATTACAGGCTGAGGTTTTGTTTCTTTGTTTTTCTGTATATATCTGGCACTATAATATATGCAGATGAAGCAAAGCTTTCTTATTGCCAGCTAGGGAGAGACTTGCCGTGTTGAGAGGATGTTCCTGTTTTTCTGTTGTGGTTTTGTATCTGATCACATGCCATGTTGCACATTCCTAGGCTCTCTATGTGAAATGGTTTGATGGGGCAGTGTTTGCATTCTGGGCAGGATAACCTGCAGCAGCTGAAGGGGCAGTGGCAGCCAGGATTGAGGTGACCTGCCAGGTTTCCATGGGTTGTGAGTACCCTGTTGTGTCAGAAGGCTCCTCTCACTTTCTCTGCCTCAGGACTGTTCTGTGCCTGCTGATAGCAGGAGGGGGAAAGGAGGCTTCTCAACAGGCTTGGAGCTAAAGCCATGCTGCCTCCACCTCCATCTGCATTCAGTTGTCATAAATATTTCCTGTATGAATGCAGCCTCTTTGGTCCTACTCCTTGAATCTGAATGTAAACAAGATGTATGGGACGGACTAACAGCATTGAGGATTTCTTGTCTACACAACTGGAAAACCACATCCATTCTGGCACAAGCTGGAGGAAGCTCTGGGCTCACATCCTGATGAGGTTTGAGTAATTGGTTGGGAATTTATAGCCTCCTTCCTTATTATGCTTGAGGTGGATACTTGTTTTAATCATCCTCTTCCATTAGATCCCAGCTTGAGTCAGAGGGTATGCACAGAAATGCTGGCTGTGATTGGCTTTTGGAGACAGTGTGCTGTTGCAAGCTCTTGCTCCATTTCCTATGGAATATTTTTTAGCATATTTTCCAGTTGCAACCTATTATAGCTACAGGGGCGTGTGAGGTGTGGGTTTTGATTTATTTTTAACTGTGGTCATACTTCTGATGACTCTTCCACTGTCTGGAGTCGCTGACACATTGACTCTCCAAGGTGGAGGGGTTGCTTCTAGTGGTTTGGACAGCCCTAAAAGTGCTCCTTTTGTATATGCCTATGCATTCTCCTGTTTCAAAGGCATAATGCAATGTGCAGCATACAGCATAATCATGTTGCTATTCCTGTGCCTCTTTTTAATTTGTAGATCAGTAATTTTGAGTATATAGGTGCAAACATAATGAGAAAATAAATTAACAGTAATAGGAAAGATATGAATTACTTATAAATAAATTATCTTTTCAAATGTCATGCAAGTAACAGAGGAATTTTTGCACACAGCCTGCATTTCTATCTGCTTTTGCAGGGTGGCCTACTTCTTGGGAAAAAAAAGTTTTTAAGAGAGTTTTAGCATTTAAGAGCAGTAGGGATCTTTTTATATATGTGTGTAGAAGTAATTGCTAATCTAAACTGTGAATGATTGGCAGATGATGGAGAAGAAACAGTGTTCTAAAGTTTAAATAGCATCAATTTCTCACTACAGCGCATAAGGAGGACCACAACCAAAGTAATATGACATAAGTTGTTTTTTTTTTCTTTTCTATTTTTATTAAGTCCATGCCTGGGCTGTAACTCTTCACCACTGACAGCAGCACAGAATGTGCTACCTGTTTAAATTTCTTGTCATGGCATAGATGAGCAAGGAGCAAGGAGAGCGCTGATGGCTGTAACCTCAAGTAGAGCAGAATGTAGAACAGGGTACTAGAGATTTGATCTATAGTCTCATTTCTAGCTGAGAAGAAAAGAAACAGCATGCCATAGATAATGTGACATGAAAAGTAAGTTAAAAATATCTTTTAAAATACTTAAATAGCTAATACCTGTACTTGAAATTATTTGTTTTATATGAAGGCCATGTGGAAGCACAGGGCAAATGCAAAGCTTGTGACAGGATACCAAAGAGAAAAGTAATCTCTAATAATAATTTAGAGTCCTAAAAGTCATCTGAAAAATCTTCCCTGTACATACTGCTAACTGGGACTACAGCCCTGTTTTTTTTTTCCTTTCTGGAGCTTTCAGCACCTTTTATGTCTTCAGCTGAGTAGCTAAGATGTGAACAACCACAAGACTTGGATCTTGGCGGTGGAGAGTGCAGTAGTGAGGAGCATCTCTCATTGACAGCATTAGTATTAGTTACTGTAATTCTTGTTATATGAAAATAGGTATGAGTAGCACTTTTGGATTTGAATGTTTTCAAGTCTTCTCTGTGTGTGCTCTATGCTTTGGTCTCTTCAGAATTATTTGTGGCTTTCTTCCAGGACAGAACTTTTTAGGAGTTTGCTGTCTGTGGGGTATGTGTATGGGGTTTTTTGGTGCTTTTCTTTGGTTGGTCGGTTGCTTTTGTTTTTGGGGTTTCATTTGTTTATTTATTTTAAAATTCCTGACTTGTGCCTCAAGATTCCTTTCTGGGTTTTTTAATAATAAAAGTTATTCCCTAATAGACAGCTCTGTTAGGCATAAGGTTAGGGAGAAGTCTGTAGTTGGTGAGCACAAAGTGTGTGCTGCTGGACTTTTGGTTAGCATCATTAACTTTGTAATGTTACAGCTAAGAGATTTTGTTCCTGATGCTGGGGTTCAGCCTGATGGGCTGTCTGGAAGTAGCTTCACAGTGCTGTTAGTTCTCTGAAGTGTTAGTATTTTTTTAGTAGTTAGTATTTTGTTGGTATTCTGTAGTTACCTCACCATAGTGTTGCAGTGACACAGCAGGACAAGGCAAACTGAGAACAATGGTGGAACAGCTCTGTTTTCAGAGCTCACATGCTATACTGTGGTGAGTACTATACACTCATACAGACTGGTGTGGAAGAACATTTTAAATTCCCTCAGGAAGCAGCAGTCACAGTGTAGTCATCTGGCAAACTGCTCGCGTTCAGACGACGGGGCTGTTGGTTAATAAATCACCAACACCCCACCAAGGGACCATGAGGATGGGGAAGAAAGTGCAGTGGAGGTGAGTCACAAGGGCCCCACCAACAAACATTTCTTAGGTGGAAGGAATGTGTGCAGTGGTGAATCACCACCTCCACCAAAAGTCTGTGTGTGCCTGTCCTAATGTTTGTGGGATGACGAGTGCTGGTAATGAAAACCTCAGTAAGTAAAAATCAACACCTCTATAGAACACACTGTAAGGTTCTGGGCCAGTATTTTAAACCTGAATTTGTTCTGTCTAACTACAAGAAAATGTACTTTTAGGAGACTCAGTTTTTTGCTCTTTAATTCTTAAGATTTTTTTTTTTTGATGTATTATTTTTATCTGCCCAGGTTCTCACCTGTATTATTGGTGTCTAAGGTGCTGTGGTTGATTTAGTGGCAATTTGAAGAGGGGAGAATAAAAGCCTTCATATTCTACATTTTTTTCTCTTCATTCAGTGGAGTAAATCAAAAGTGTTACCTGGTTTTTTGCTCTATGAAATTTTAGCCTAGGATTGACAAAAACATTATACATGTGGTGATAAATATAAAGGCTGATGTAATTCTCACATTAGTCTGTATCAAAGTAAAAGAGACTTGGTGCAAGAATTTCCTAAGTAACATTAGGATTGGCCAGATAACTGCCTGCCTCCAACTTCCTCATTTCTCCTCTGTGCTTCATAGATCACCTGTGCTCCTTCCACAATATTGCTGCTCCTCACCTGTCCCAGTCAGTGACCATCTTCTAGTCCTAATAAGGTGTGATCCATAAGAGGAATGCTTTGTCTCAGCAATCTTTCTTCATGGTGGTTTCCAAATTTTTAATGTATAAACATATTGGACATTTGAGTGGCAATATTGATGCTTGTTTCAGTTTCCAAGAGGACTTGCTTATAGTTAAATGGGGTGCTAATGGAAGTTAGGAAAAGAAACTAGGATTTGCCTTATGGTAAGGTAAAAGGTCTTGGGTACGTGAAACATTAAAAATTTTTAATTAATTATTGTTAAAACTGAATAGACCTTATTAAATGAAAATAGTATATGATTAGAAATTACTAGCAAATGTGCAATCTAGACAGCATTGTCTTGGAGCATTGTCTTGGAGCATTTGTATGAGGAGAAGGTGGAATTTCTCTTAAATAAGGGATTTTGTTAACTAACTGACCTTTTCCAGCAAGAAATGAGGTCAAAGAAAGTGATGTTTACATGTCTATATGTTTCTTAATGAAAAAGAAAACCCAAACAAAGAAGAAAAGAGAAAAGGAACAGCTGCAACCTGACCAGAATGAATCTTCTTTCAACAGCAATGTGCTCATTAGGAAGGGTGGTTTTTTTTTTCTGATCTTGGGGATTGTTCTTGGAGAACAGTGGAGAACGCAAGGACTTGAGGAATATCCAGAAATTTGTGAAGGAAGGATGATGAATGTGGGGGGATAGAATGTAAGAAAATAAAGATAGTGCAGATGGTAGTCTCATACCTGAGGAGTTGCAGCTGTACCAATCACCAAAGATTAGGAACAGGCCACAGCTGTGTCCAGTAAGAAGATGAGTGCCACAAAAGAGTGGGTGAGCTGGGTGAGGAGAGAGCTGGAGTTTGTTGGCTGTACGGTGAAGAAGAAGGAGTCAGTGCTGTGAGGAGCTGTCCATGAGAAGTCACCAAGAAGGTATGGAACTGTTGCAATAAGATGACAACAGATGAAGGCTTTGCAAAATGCTAAGACGAGTGACTCTGGTAGTGAGGAGTCCTTGTTGTTATAGAGAAGGGTTTCTGGGAGTCTTAGGGACACTGTAACGGGGTGTTTGGGCTGTTAATGCCCTGCCCTGTTCCAGGGGGAGTTCAGAGTGATGACCTTTGGGCTGGAGCTGCTCAGAGGGGGCTGTGATGTGTGCAGGCTGTGGAGCTGTGGGGGCTGCAGAGATGCTCTCGTGAGGCGTGCTGTGCTTTGGCCAGACATGTGGCATGTGTTCCAACAGTGTGAACTGAATATCTGCATGTCAGCAGTGGTGACTCTCCTGCATGTGTGCAATGTGCCAGGAATGGCTTGGCATTGCTTGGATGGAAACCTCTTTCATCTTGGGAGTCACCTGTTGCAGAGGCAGCTGGGGAGTGATTCCAGCTCTGGGAGCACCGGTGAGCTTGTGTAAGCTGATTCCTGTGTGATTCCTGGCTGATTCCTCACCAAATAGCACAGAGCTCCTAGCTTGTCTCGTGTCTGGCGAGTGGGTTACACTTTGGAACAAGTGGAACTGCTCTCCCTGTCTCAGCAACTGTTTGTGGCAAAATGAGGATGTTGGACAGGAGCAGAATTCCTGTACTATGCTCTTCCTTAAAGAGGTGCTGCACATGCAGAACCTTTGTTTCAGCTGCTCTTAATATTTGAGTAGTGACCTTTAAGTAGGTGCTGCTTTCAGGGAGATGATATGAGCACAGCTCACACACATAGATATGCTTGCTTTATCCATGCTCATGTTTACATGCTGACTTTATAACTTGCTCATATACATCATATATCTATATCTGCTTTACTTACATTACAAAGTAGTGTGTAGGGTACTCCTTTTTGTAATGGCAAGAGCTAATCCTATTAAGTGCACTTAGCTTCTTCTGAAGTGGGGTTTTGTGATACCATGCTTACACATCTTTTGAATATTGTTGAGGAGAGAAAGCTGAAGAAAAGCATTTCTATTTGCTTTTTAAAGAATAGCTGTACAGCACAAAGACAACTTGTGTTTATTCTTTAAAAAAATATCCCCGAAAGTCACAGTTGCATCTTTCCCTCACATCCTATTTTTCCATGATCACAACTTTTTTTTTTTCATTTTAAAGAACTTGCTTAAAATGCCTTCTAGTTTTTTGAATGACTGTGTAATGGATGTCCAGATCTATATATCAGAAGAAAATTATTTATTTTCTTTAAATAGAAAGAAAAAGAAAGGCGTGTGTGAGTTTTTTGACTTTATATATATACTATATATACACACGCATATATACACAGTTGGAAAAGAAGCATTATTTCTAATCTCATATGAAGCAGACTTTTTCTTTCATTCTTCACCTTTTCAATGATGTAGAGAGTTAATTTTTGTGTAGTGATTTGCCCCCACCCAATCACTTTGCAGTGACCTGGATTGCAGCATAGAAGGCTTCAGCTGTGTTTCAGTGCACAGGTTAGCTGATAGGAAAGCTCTTTTCAAAGCTGGTGCAGGTGAAACTCATTGTGAATAAATGGTGAGTTCGTGTTTACGTTCTATTTGCATAAACTCTGGTTAAAAAAACCCAAACAAACTATGACACACATTTTTATATGTAGAGACATATACATGTAGGTCAAAGGGAAATATTGGCTTTTTAATAGCCTGACATGTTGACATTTTAATAAGACTTGTAACTCTAAAATTAGCATTTGTTTATTTTTAAGAGATGTGCTGAGAGTTGTTTGCTGCAGGAAAGGGGATTTGCAATTCTATGTTCTTGTATGGACTTAACTCAGGTAAAATTACTGGAAGACAAGAAGCATTGCCATTTATCTGAAGCTTTTTTTGGCATATTTCAATCTAGGATCATAGTAAAACTACCAGTATATATCACAGGCTACTAAGTGGCAGATGCCAGATCATGATTCTCACTTATTGCTGCTGATTTGAACTGATATTCTAATTCTGATCATATTTTAGAAGGGCCAGATCATGTTTTTCTAGAGCATGTAGTGCATCTAGTGCTTTTTCATTAGACTTGTAGATCTAAAAGAATGAGTGATGCAAGAGATGGGAGGGATTTTATGCATTCAAAAGAAAT
Organism: Melozone crissalis; assembly: GCF_028551555.1. Classification (NCBI taxonomy): domain Eukaryota; kingdom Metazoa; phylum Chordata; class Aves; order Passeriformes; family Passerellidae; genus Melozone; species Melozone crissalis. The sequence goes on along the minus strand of NW_026535797.1, from coordinate 23,122,036 downwards.
GCATAGCAGGTTCAGGTAAAATGTGGAATCCAGGGTTCATTTGAAGCTCATCTCAATCAGCAGTGTTCAGTTTTGGGCTTTTAACCCTAATGGTTTAATTTAGTTTTATTCAAAATGTAACCCCCAGTATCCTAATTCAGGATGCTATAAATAGGATAGCTGCCAGTGCAATGCCATCCCTGACTCCTCACTCCTGTTTCACTGGGGATGCTGTTTCTCTCAGAACATCTTGGCACTGGAGTTCAGCGTTCATTTACTGGTGCTGCCATGAAATGTCATTTAATTCTTGGCTTTAATGTAACCATAGTTATTAAAACTACCTTCAGAATGCTTTTGGAGGTACCTACAGGTCATTGGTGTTAGTCCAGCCAGCATTTCATCCTGAATGTAATGAAAACAGTGAAACAATAATGAAATCATGGTTCAGAATGAGCAAACCCCTCAAAGAAAACACAATATGAAATTTATGGCCATACTGGCACGTGACTGTAGTTAAGGAGATGAAAATTACACAGTGTAACTGTGTCTCATGCATATATGTCCTCTTAACATTTGAAAAATTAATAGAGCTAAGATGATGTTTGGATTCAATGCATTTAAAGCAGCATAAACAGTTTGATGCCACAGTCTGTATCCCTGTTGCTAAGATCATGCTTTGTAATAGGCTCACAGCACAAAGAAGTACAAAATGCAGGTAGATTTGTACTTGTGAGAGGTTAACAAAAAAACCAGCTGTGAATGTGAATAACCTATGAAATGTAAGAAAAGAAAATGCATGCTTGTAAAACAAAGACTTTATCAGGATTTCGTCACCTCAAAATGGATTACCTGGACAAGAATCAGAGAAAAGCAGGTTGCTGCTTTATGAAAAGTGAAGTGCTGTTCATTTAATAGCTGTGCTGCCAAAGACCTGGTTGTGGATGAGGGTTATGCTGCATGCTTGCAGCACTGGGCACTGTCAGCCTTGGAAGAGTGATCTATAATATGCTGGTTAATTTATTTAAAGCTTTGGAACACATTCTCTTAGTACTACTTGGCTGACTTTCTGCAAGTTGCCTTGTAGAGTAGGGAAATGGTGACAGCTCCTCCGAAATACATTTTAGTTTTTTTGGCTGGTGTTTCATGTGTTTAAGCCCTGTGGTTTTTTTTTCTTTTTGTTTTTTTCCCCTAGAAGTAATAAAGATTTTTTTTTATTTTTCTGAATTAAACCAGAGACTTCCATGTTGTCATGACTTTAAGGATACTGAAGACAATTTCCCAGATATCACCAGTGCAGAATGTGACATGGTCAGATTGCATGGTCTAGATCACCAAGCTCCTTTAGATCATAATATACAACTACAAAATACAATTGAAGTGACAGTGTTTTAATTTATAGCTTTCCCCTATTATTGCGAAGATGTGTAGGGCCACAGTCACTGGTGGAGTGACTATGGAAGTGAAGTTTCTCTGTAGCATGGCTGAATATAAACATTTGTGCTGCCCTGGCTGCCTTCAGTTTGTTCTTAAGAATCCTTCATTTGATTATGTGACTGATTACTCTGGTGGATTATCTCTGAGCAGCTAAATGAGACATGCAGGGAGCCTCTGAATTGTCACTGTGGGGTATTTGTGAAATATTTTGTTTTATTGAGAACACGACAGATTACCTCTCTGAAGCTGGTCTCTTCCCTATAACTATTGATAGCAAGCATATTTTGATGATGGATTTGGCCTAGTTCTTGCACTGAGTGGAAGATCAGGGCTCATTAAAGAGCAGCATTCCTAATTGCCTGTCAAGGGCATCCCGTTCCGTTGTGTTTTGAGAGTTAAAGGCTCCATTGCAGTAATTGGTGCTTGCTCCCAGCTCAGTTCCCTTGCATGGTTGTCTGCCCTGACAGCTTTTGCTCTTTCCTGATCAGGCACTGGGGAGGGATTCAGCTGGTATTATCAGTTCCATGTGTAATGTATGGCAGGACAGAAATTACAGATGGTTGAAATGACTTTTTTTACAAAAACCTACTTAATAAAGTGGATTTGTGTTAGAATGTTATTCTGGACTGGCTTTTAGCTAATGTATTGTAATGGGAGTGCTTGAAATAATAAAAAGTTGTCAAAAATGCATCCACCTTTAGCACAACTCTATCATAGCAGCATTGCTGACCTTCGCAAGAGCCAACAAGCAGCAGCAGCATTAGAGCAGTTACAGAAAAGCTAATACCTGAATATCAGGAGGCTGTTACTAAGTCAGAGATGCCATTCTTCAAGGTCACTTCCAGGGGCTTCTTTGTGCTTTTTACAAATCATTACCACTTAAAGTTAAGATCATCTTGGGGGGAAAATGGGAAGGGCTGATCCAAATCAAAAAGGGAGGTAATCTAGAAAAGCAAGACTACTGCTATTAAGAATATAGATTAAAAAATATCTCTACTTTTTTGTCATTTCATTTAAGCTAAGATAAATATACATTTATGTGTATATACATGTACTTACATGTACTCTAATAGCAGCAGCATTTTTGTTCGAATTGTGAAGTCATAGTCTAATTAGTCACAGGAACTTAATATTAAAGTCTTCTCTAAGTGGTTTGCAGACCAATTGGAATAGGCGCATAACACAAAGGAAAAGATGAGCAGGAAGGACAGTGGGATGGCAGACAGCTGCTGTGTTGTGGCCACTTTGAGTTTGCAGTGGACATCTTTGAAAAAGAATAACCTAAGGGGCAAGCAAAAAGAAAGAGGATAAAAAGAAAATCTTTGAGAGACCAGGCTGGGGAGAGGAGACAGTATCTGAATCCTGCCACTGGTGCTGTGATTTGGGGCTTTTTCTTGCTGTCCTGGGATGAAACCCCAAAGATGGACCAGGACTTGGTGGTTTGTGCCGGGGGTGAGGATAGAAGAGGTAGAAAGGACAGGTCAGACTGGGCTAGCAGTGCTGGCAGAAGAACAGGATGAAGCTGTGGCCCTGCTCCATGGCTCCCAGAAGTTGCTGCTGCCCTCTGTCCTTGAGCCTCTTGGTCACAGCAGTGGTGGCACAGGCAGCCTGGCTTTGCAGGGTCGAGCAGTCAGTCACGGCTGTTCTGCTGCTCCCCTGTGTTTGCTGTCCAGTGCAATTTGTCTGCTTTATCCCTGCCTAGAATTGACTCTGCTGGAGGAGGTTGCTGTCCAAGTTAACTTAGATGCTACCAGAGGCCTACTGATGATAAAGGATAGAGATGTGTATTGAAAGAGTGCCAAGTCTTTGTTAGATTGTAAAAGCAGTAAAAATTCTGTTTGCAAAAAATGACTGGAGCATGCAGTGTGGCAAATGTGTGGCTTCTGCTGCTGGAATTTGAGCATAGAGTGCTGATGATAGTGTGACTAAAAAGACATGAATATTTAAAAAGTATTGAAAAGAGTTAGGAGTGAGATTTGCAAGTGCAAATGTCTTGGAGTCAGAGTAGGAAAGCTTTTAAAAGGCAGAAATGGGATTGCCTAGATATCAAACTGGTTTTATTGTATGCCACTTTGATACTTAAAACAAGCTAGAGAATTCTCTTGGGGCAAAGCTGGAACATCCAGGCTTAGTGAGTGAAAAATAGTAATTTGGTTCTTGCCATGGTCAGACCTGCCTTGTGTTATCGAGTGTGACATAGTGAACCTCAGCTGAGAATGTGGTGGTTGTACCTCCTTTCACTTCAGTTTCTGGGAGATTCTGGATGTGAGGTTGTATTATGTTTTCTGTGCCTGGTTTCTTGGCTGCATCGTGCTCACCTGTTGAGGAGAGGTGTCCTTGAGTAGCAAGGTAAGGATCCACATAGAACCAGCTCATCACTGCAGTAGGTTTGCTGCACATTCTAGTGCAGATCCATCCCTAAATCTTCGGTGCCTTTTGCACAGGTCACCTGAAACAGGAATATTACCAGTCTGGCAGGAGCCCATGCGAGGCAATAACATGCATCATCAAATACTTACATAATGCTGTCACTGGAATAGCTAATGTTTTTTTTTCTTGTTATCTGGCCTAGCTCCTTGCATGACATATAGATTAGTTTTATCTGCACTGTGTGAAATTAGAAGTAACAAAACCTCAAATAAAAAGTAGCTTATCAGCTCCTGTTCTGCAGACACAGAAATGAAAACTGTGTAAATATTGGCTATGTTTCAGCATCCTGTATTAGGAAACATGGCATGCAAATGGGTACGGGGAGAATGAATAGGGGATTGTACTTTTAAACACAAAAGGGCTGAGGGAAGAGACATGGCTCTGCATGAGCACAGCTGAGAGGTGCATCCAACTCTGCCACTGCAGCATGGGGCCCACTTTTCAACCTGTACTGTTGTGCTGCACAGGTTTTTAGGTTTGGAGGTGCTCAACTCTGTAATGATCAGTAGGTCCAGCTCTGTGTTTTTAGACAAAATTCCCCCCTCACTTACTTTTTAAAAATAATAGCATCCTTCAGTGATCGGGAGTATGGTTTGCCAGTTTATGGACTGCTGTTGGATCAAAGATAAATTTACCAGTCAATGAAATAGGAAGTCACTGTTTTGGTGTCCTAGCTACTTACATGGTTCTCCTAATATATTTTGGTTTTTTACTGTTGGGAATAGTGTTTATGAGCAGTACCAGTCACTGTCTGGGTCTCCCTAGTTTATGCATTGTAATGGTGCAGAAAGTTGTGCCTTTGAGCACATGGTTCCAATAGATTTTATTTGTGTTGCTATATAATTGTATGTAAAGTGTGTGCTAGGAATCTTTATACTCAAGATTTTGTGTAAATATAGGGTGTTTGAAAATAAGGAAAACCCTTTAAACCCTTTAATATAATGAACACCTTGAGGAAAGTGCCTTTTTTTTTGGCTTTAAGAATTTACATAAAGTTTTTGAAGATGGGTAGAATCAATCAATAGCAGTAAAAGGTACCTAGGTCTGTGGACCAGATAATAACCTGAAATGGATGTTACAGGTTACAAAAATAGCTCTGGGCCTGATCAAGTAGTTTTCCTTAATGGAGGACAGGCAGCTAACATCTTCTGACCCTTGGGAACCAGCTGCCTTGCTCAGCTTTTGCAGAAAATATCTCACAATTTCTAATTATTTTGTTAGATACTCAAGAATGAGTATGTCCTCCATCGTTGTGAAGCAATTTTGAACTCAGATCTCTGCCCTAAAGTTAGACTGCTGCTCTTCAGCGTTGCAAATTGAAGTGAGGCAGTTTTGCTCCCTGCGATCTCATCATGCCAAACCACTTCTATTTATACATGCACACCATCTTTAGAAATTCAGTAGGGCGTTTGTAAGGAAATGCCTGCTGCTTTGGCAGCTGGGTGGGGAGGAAAGGAGGTACTGAACTGTGTTTTTCTGCAGACCCTGTGAAATTACTCCTCGTGGGAGACCTGTGTGTTGTGAATAATCAGACTGCCTGCCTTTGCAGCAGTTACAGGTGGGCCTGGAGCTGGTGGGGACAGCGTTGCTAACTTTAAACTAGACAGCCTGAGGAGTAATCACAGCAATGTAGCTATGGCAACACAGAGCTCTGCTGGGCCTAGGCACTTCTGGGCCAGTTTTGGAGCCCATGTGGAACTCCAGGCTGTCATAGTTATGCTCCCAGCAGTACTTGGCATAGATGGTTTTAAGTTAGCGAGATGCATATCCTCCTGAGAGGGGTGTGGGACTTGCCCACCATTTGGGATGGATCAGTCAGGCTTGCTGAAGGAGAGCTGTCCGTGCTGGTGTCTTCAGTCAAGGCCTCAAGGTAGTTGGAATATTGATAGGTCTATTTACTACGTGTATATTATGAGTTGTTGGAATGGTTATGTCTGGCAAGAGGCCAGACAATCTTCTTGTGCAGTGCAGCCTTTGGTAGTCTGGGTCTGATCAATCAGCCCCTTTGAGGGGAGGGAAGAATTTTCTTCCCTGAAAGCAATGAACTTGTTCAGGTAGAACAAGCTTCAGGAGTACGAGGGGGAAGCAGGGACACAGCTGGAGAGAGAGGAATTAGGGATGCTCACAGCAGGAAGACCAATCAAGATAAATTGTGGTGAAGAGGGACCTTGCCTTCCCCTAAGAAGCAGACTTAGAGAGCCAATTATAACACTTCAGTCAGAATGTGGATCCTTGTTTCAACTTGAGAAACAACCAGGAGTGGATCAATTAGAAAACGAGGCTGGCAAATGGGTCATGTCCTTTCCTTTTCCCCATCTGCTGCAGCAGATGTCTATCTTTTGCCTGTTTGTTTTAGTTATATTGAAGCATTGCTATAGTAGTTTTCATCCTTTTAGCAACTTCCAGCAAGTTCACTTTTGCAAATGTAGCCCTGAAGTAGAATCCATGGAAGCAGCCAAATCTCCGTTCAGTTATATTTGCTTCAGCTGTCAAGTCCTGTTGAAAGAAAGAAGGAAAGGAAGACAGTGCTTAGATCCATGTTGGGAGAGCTACTTGAAATTATTGAGCAGTGATGGGAAAAGCAACTGCCTTTGGTGCTGGTGGGGAAGCAACATGCCACTTGGTTGATCTTGCACTGTTGTTTTGCCTTCAAGAAAGGGTGATTGAGTTCTGTCTCAGAGGCTGGCTCTTGTCCTAATGATCTTCACTTAAATGTTTTCTTGTAGCTGTAATGTCATCTGCAGATTTGTTCTGCTATCACATGAGAAATACAAAGTGCAGTAGTTTTTGATAAATTACTTTCCACTATATACACAAAAATAAGAAGTCCCTAGTTTATAACTATTTTCATTTTATTGCATCTTCTCAAGGGATACATGCATATTTTGTTTTAGTTTTCCTACCCGACTGGGAAAAGAAACTCATTACTTATTCAATTAAATTAGTTTCTATAAATTAATCAGGAATAATTGTGTTTATATGGGCCAAGACTTCCTCAAGGGGGGCATTAAATGGGGAGTGATTTAAAATATATTTATTTAGAAATCAATGGCAGTGATTTGAATCTACCAGTTGAGATGAGTGTGGATGACAGTAGTGCAGCAGTTTGTCAGATTTATTACAAGAATTGTGATAAATCAAAGAAATCTTGTTAATTTACTTTAACAAAGAATAAGCAAATAACAAGCACAGTAGGTTTGCTAAGCCACAATATTGAGTCTTCTTGAAACTCTTTAATGAAATACAGATCTGATTTATGACTAGAGTATAGGTGGTGTTTCATCCTTGCAGAACAGCGAGCCTGCAATCCTAATTGAGACTGCAGTGTGTATCCCAGGAGTCCAATTCCATGCTTATAACTGCTTTCTGTGGCAGCTTCTGGCAGTGTAGCTGTCCTGTTGGGTGAGTGTGTGTGTGTGCAGATATAAAATATCTAAAGCTCGCTTATGGAAGTCAAGCTGTGATGCAGCAATGATATCAGAAATTCAGTCTCATGTCCTTTGTTCAGAGAGTTGTTACATCTGCTACCTGCTATTTTCCCTGTCCCTTGCACTGGACATGTAGCTCTTTTTCCATCTGATCCTCATTCTTCTTTTCTACTCTCCCTGCTATTTTTACTGTCTGTCAATCCCTCTCACTGTTCTGCCCTGATTCTTTTGGCTGATGGGATACTCCTCTAACAGTTGCTTTTTTGCTGTGTAGTAAGTAAAACTAAACCCGAATAAAACAATTTGAATTGGTTTGTATAAACTTATATGCAATAAATATGCAGTTTAAATTATATTCAGCACAAAACAGAAAATATAAAAGAATAAAACAATAGCCTGATTTCTGGGGCAGTTTTTTATCCAAAATTTGTTTGGTCCTTTGACTTTACCAGAGATAGTGAATATAATGAGTAGCTTTTTTGGTGTGTGTTTTATTTCTTTTACCTAATCTTGTTGTTAATATGTCTTATTAAATATACAAGACAAAAATGGAGCAAATAATTTGATTATTACCAGTTCATTAGGCTTAAAACATGAATTAGAGCCAACTTCAGCTTAGAGATTCATTCACGTGGCTCACACTGAGGTTGGTGAGAGGCACATGCATATTCACAAATCCAGAATTTGGCTTTATGCCTGAGTTTTTAGTAGACCAGTGTTCAGTGAAAGCTCTGAGGTGGTAGATCATTTGTTATTTACAGCAGATAATGAAACATTACTCTGATTTTATTCAAAGCTTTGTTACATAAAGTCTTTAAGTTGGTAACCAAAATATACTCTTCCAGTACATTAAAATATAAATTAGAAGAGGAACTGTCTCTTTTGTAAATGATTGAAGGTCTTGTTTAGAGGTGTTTTAGCTGACAAAATCCTTGCTTGGACTCGGTGTTTCCCTGGCGTGGCATTGGATCTGGCTGTGGCTGAGTCGCAGGTGCATTCGCCTTGCTCCCAGCAGCTGGCTGCTCCAGAAATGCCACTTGGAGCTGGAAACATTCACAAATATTTCACAGCGTTCTCGTGGCGAGAAATGCTTCTCAGCACGTGAGGGTTGGGGCTGGAGGGGCTGCCAGGAGCTGTCCCGAGGTGAGGCCGCCCTTGCCGCGCAGAGGGAGCGGCTCCAGAGCCCGGTGCCCTTCCCTGCCCGGGAAACCTGCTGCCCTTGGCCCAGGCTGGGCACATGCCTTATCTCTGCACACATAAGGCATCCTTTGGGATGCACACTTGTTTTTCAATCACACTATGCCATTTAACAGCTGGTTTGGGGTTTTTTTTCCCCTCCTTTGCACTGGATTTGAGCTTCTCTTCTACAGCACACATGGTAATGGGGATATAAGTAAGGACTGAGCTGTGCCAGCATAGTATTTCATCATTACGTTTGAAATAAGCTGTTGATCAGTGAATAAAATCTTCTGAATTGCTGTTCCTGGGTTAGCTCCAGTTTAAAGGGGCATTGGTCTCCCTGCTGCCAGGTGTGTTTTGAGTAACCATGAACAGGTGGTGCAATGCTTCATCATCCAGTACTGTGGCTGTGTTACCCACACAGGTGCTGCATCATGTATCATTACAGTCCAGATATCATTACATGCCATGCAACCACAGCAGCAAAATTGCATCGTGATATCACTATAAAAAATAGAGCAAATTGAGTGGGGTGTGATGGGGAGGTTTGTAAAAGCAGCTGATTATGTTCAGCTCCCTCCGTGCAGGCAACTGATTTATTTCTCAGAAAAATGCCTTGTCTCCTTCTTGCTGCAGCCAGAGATGACTTCAATGCTGAATGGCTTTAGTCTTCTGTAGGGCTTCATTTAAGGAATTTCCCCCTCCTTGTCTGCACACTGGATAGAACAATGCCCTAGAAATCAAAAATAGAAATTAGTGTCCCAAAGGCAATGTCTGTCTGCCAGCAGTATGTATGACTTGTTTGGTGGCGAGTGTTTTAGAATTATGAGCATGAACTCATTTGGAAAAATGTAAAACCTGATCTCTTCTCCTAGATTTAATGCTGTCCCTCTTCCTTTATTTTTATGCTTGTATTGTGCCCTATGAATTTTAATTCTTTTAATTTACGTCCTGTGGCAAGTGCATCTGTGGAGCTTCTTACCCACAGTCAGGTTCTCTGCAGCAGATGTTGACAGGCTTAGCTGTTTGCCTCATGGAGATGTGCATCTTGCTATGCATTTATATTATAACCCAAATCATCCCTTTAAGATACTATTCTCAGTGCAGCTTTAAATATCTTCAGGGTGTCTTGAGATCTGAGAAGATTGAGAAATCCCTAATTCCCATGACCCCACCAGTATTTCCATTTAAAAAGGAAACATTCTGTCCCAGGTTGAGCTTGCAGGAGACTGAAGGTGACAGGGAATTTGTGATTTTCTTCTAAGATAGTTCTCTTTGGGAAAGAAAAAAAATAATTGTATGGATAATTCCTTGAAGCCTATTTTAAGTAAAGTGTTTCCCATTTTTTTTTGTGTAAATGCTGATTTTATATTTTTTTATCACCATTAGATCAGGAATTGGCCTCTTAAAAAACCCAAAAAACACAAACCACAGACCACCACTTGTATACCTTTAACACAATCTGACCCAACCTGAAGGAGAGGCTGTAATGCTGCCCCCCGTAATGTATGACATGCTCTGTGTCCCTCCTTAGATTAATGTCTGAGTCCACAGCTTTGGATGTGGCAGTTTCTGAGAAACAGTGCCAAGAGCTGGGAATGCTGGATCTTCAGTCTTCTTGCAGAGTACCACGTTTCAGGTCTTAGCTGGAGGTGTGGGGAGGGAGTGGGGGCTAAAACTAATGAGCACTCATGGCAGGACTTCCACAGAAACAGGTGGTGATAATCTGCACTTAGTTATAGTTCCAAAGTTACAAATTGAGTAATGACAGATTAGCTAGAATTATTGTTGAGGTAGGAGTGCTGGACCAGGAGGCAGATTAGTTACATGCAAAAGTTAGTTTTATCAATCTAGTAGCTATCTCACAGGCCATAAATCTCAAGAAAACTTGTGTTCTGCCCTTTCATATTCTTTCAGTATTTTCTTTTAAAATTAAATTTTATCTTAGTGCTATGATACATTTAAAAACTTGAAATTATATCATCTTGCTACTCTGCTAGTTGCTTGAGGTGTATTAAAATAGATTAAAAATCTGCAAGCCAAGTTTGTTTTCTTACCTGGCTTGCCTGGCTAAACACAAAACCAGGAATACTTCCAAAAAACTGTTCTTCAATGGAAATACAATTCACTGAAATTCTCTGAATGAATTTAAAACCCTGAGGTGAATCTGTTTTTCAGATATTAACTTTATCATAGCACAGGATCTAACAAGTAATTTAAATTCACAGGTTGTTTTAATTTTGTCACTACAGCTGAAACTTTTTTTTTTAAATTAAAAATTTAAAACCAAGACTTGTAAGACTGCTTCCCACCCCATCTCCTTTTCTTATCTCAAGGTAAACTGGAAAGATCAAGTATCCATTACAATTCAGGCTATTACTATGTAATGCCTTGTGTGTACACACACACACACACACACACTTCCATCTCCCAGGGAAATCTTGTGTTGAAGAGATTTGTTGGTATGGGAGCTATAGGTGTACATCTTTGTTGTCTTCATGATTTTTACAGTATACTTTTTTGGATTCTTTCATTACTTTTATCATCAATAGGATACCATTCTACTCCTTTTTATGTTTTTCTACTGACTCTGTTATAATAAAATTGAGCTTCCACATACCTTTCTGTAAATTCTGAGGTAATTGGAAAAGGTTTCACTAGCCTGAATATTTAATTAAAGCCAAGTATAATAGCTTCAGGGATGCCAGAGTTTAAAAACCAAGTATGCTGAGGTGATGGTTTTTTAAAAGAAATTTTTCAAATTTGCCTGTGCAGTGGTAAATTAAATTTTAATGTAAATTTGAAGGCACAGAAGTCTTTTGTGTGTGCATTGTGTTTTTAATGAATACCTGTGAAGTTGAAAGATTGCAAATACATAAACCTCCAGAGATTTAACAGTTTGGAAAATAAAACCTAAACTTTTGTACAAGGTGCTATGTGCAGTTCTACATTTCATGGTAAACCTGCACATTTCTAATGGAAGGCTGGACAAAACCTGTCTTTACTGGATTATTTTCCAGGATTAATTGAAATCTGGGTTCACTACCTGCAAAAAATGTTGGTTTGCAGGGGAATAAATGACAAACTAGAGTACTGAAAGTCTTGGGGTTTTGTTTTATTCATCTGAACCGTTTCCTTTGGGCAGAGCTGATTGAAAGAGAAGGAAAGGCTTAGACAGGAGATCTCAGCTACAGCTGACTGGCAAACAGTCTGCACATTCAACCCCAGTTTATGGATTATTGATTGCAGAGGAGATGAAGTGCAGCTCCTATTCTCAAGGCAAGCAGACTGCCTTACACAGAGTGCAGCTTAACTTTCTTTCTTAATTAGTGTGGAATACATAATGTGTGTGGAAAAAAGGAGGTCTTGTTAACAGGTCAGAAGAAGTTACGTTAGCCTGTGTATTGCCTGTCGTGATGAAAGGAAAGTCAGGAAAATCAACCTGGATTTTTTTTTCACTTAGTTTATTTAGGTGAGTTTCTCTTTATATGTATAAATATTGTGTATATACATGTCTTTCAGTTGAGTACATCATCAGGTTTAAAAAATAAGGGGTTTATCACAGAAGTCTAAATTCACTTCAACAGAGAATTTCAGAGAGCTGAAATATTATAAACAGAGGTGGCTCTGCAAGGAGTGGACAGTGAAGCTTGATTAAACGCACCCCCTTCCACCAAGAGCTACCAACAAAATGAAATGCAAACAATTCTCACCTGACCCCACCAACAACTAACCAAGGTCTAAAAATGATGCTTTTGAATTTAATGGCAAGGAAAACAGATGATGAAAATGGCACCTTGGGCAACATTTTGAAATCATAAACATTTGGGCAGTCTATGAACATTAACAGTTTTTACTAATAGAGGGAAATAGTATGGTATCCCCTCAACTCTCTAAACTTAGTCTACTATGAAGCAAGTGCTTGTGTGCAGTTATGACCTGAATATGTAATACCCTACATGCATTTTTCTTTTCTCCAGAGCAGCCCATGGGATTTTGAGTTAAACTTAATTTCCATATCTAGTTGGCAGAGAATTTGTGCAGAAATTAAATTAGAGTGCTCTGCTGGCTTCTGCTGTGTCTGCTGCAGAACAAGGGAGGGAATTGATGATATGAAGAAGCAGAGTTCCCCATATCTGGTAATGCATCATAGTGGGGTGATCCTTAAAGGAAATCTTGGGTGTTTTTCTTCTATCATCTTGGGCAAGGATTTTGCAATCCTGTGTTTTTGAAATTATTTAGGGTGCTAAAAAGGCCAGTTTATTTACTGCCATTATGATTTCAGAAACCAGCAGGTATTACTTGTACAATTTAGTGAAACATTATTTGTGTTGCTGTAAGGAAAATTCTTGAACGTGAGAAATAACATAGATCGACGGCTGAAGTGCCATGTGGCAAAGGATGGAGATAGAACATAATACTTTGCAGTTCAGGTATGAAAAATGTGAGAGCTTGTTTAGTCAAGGTGGATATAAAACAAACAAAGAAAAACCAGAAACCAATACAAAACCTTATTTTTTCTCATGAATGTTCATCAGGAGGGGGAGGATGAAATCAACATAGTGCTACAGTGTAATCAGGATGGGAAGTGCTGCATATTAAGAAATATGTTCAGAGTTGTCTGTCCTGGGATAAAATCTTAGCTGACAAAGAAGAAACTTAATTGGTTGGAAATTCAAGAAAAGGTCAGGGAGTCATCTGGAATTTATAGAAATCTTTAGAAAAGATAGTTGCATTATTGTGCAACACCACATTTTTAATTTGATTAGGAGTAATGATTTGACTTCTGCAGGCCACTGCTGTGGGGGAGAATGCCTGTCAGGGAGGTATACTGCATTCTGGTTTAAACCTAATTTTAGAGTTAAGTCAGGAATAATTTGCTAAAGTTTCCTGACCTACAGGAATGTGGCAGTGTGGTAAATAATTTGTTGTGTATACCCTCAGCAGGAAGAAAGAGTGATTTTTGTGATTGCCTGACAGGCAGAGTCACAGCAGTGCCAGGGTGGGTGTCCCCCTGCCATGTGCCCTGTGACGAGCAGCAAGGGCAGCTCCTGCACTCCTTCACAGGGACACTGCAGCCCCTGGTCACCTCATGGGGGTGTGGGGTGGCTCCAGCTGGATAATCATCTTCCTCCTGTTATCCAGTGGTTCTGCCAAGAGAGTGGCGAGCGTGGGCCTTTTTAGACCTTATACTGCTTGCTGAGAGTGAATTGTGTTGAAGAGTTGATATTTTAGTTTGAATATTTTCCTTTCAGAAACATTTAAAACAAATGGTGGCATAATGAGTCACCACAGAGGAGTTTGCAGACGTGGGAAGGGGATACTACATAGGAATACTACATCAGGGAAGTTCCTTCCCCTGGTTTAGGGCAGAGGCCTTTCATTAGGATGTTATGTGCAGGTCAACTGTGGTGATTGGGGTGGGGCTGGGCTGAGCCTCATCCCCAATGGGCACAGGTGTGAGCAGCAGGTGAATCCCATTGGAGCTGATGAGCCATGGAGTGCCCAGGGGCACTGACCAACCACCAAAGGGAGCAGAGGGCACACAGGGGCAGTGCATCAACAGGAGGGGATAAAAGGCTGGGCTGAAGAACAAGAGGGGCAGTTGCTTGCAGCCTTCTGAGGTGGAATGATGTTTTTCTCTATGGGCAGGTGCCTGAAGCCTTTTGCTGAGGTATGGTGTTACTGTGCATGGGCTGGAGCTTTCTGAAACTGTTCTGTGATACTGTGCGTATCTTGCCTCTCAGCTGCAACTTTTGCTGTGAGAGTTACGCGTATGAATGTTTATTCAATTGCCCTCTTCTTTGAATTAGATCTGTGGATTAACAGAGGGTTTCTTTTCCAGAGCAACCTTCTGATGTTTCTGTATTGCACTGATTGTATGCACCTTGCTTTTATACAAGCATGAAAAAATTCTGCTGTGAACACCTTGTAGCATAGTGGTATTGAAATAAAACTCATGGATGTAATTCAAGACAAGAGATCTTACAATAGAGTAATGGAAAAAAATTTGCTGTTTTCTACACTGTGTGAGGTATTTGTTGTTTATCTTTAGTACACTGGCACATTAAAAAAAATTTGCAACCCAAGATAACTGAGGACAGCAGTTCGTAGTAAGGATATGTATCAAATTGTGTACTAATGCAGATAATGCTTCCTAAATATATCTGGGGAAGAGTTCTTCTAATGCTAAAGTATTGAGTTGTTACATATTGTTCTATAATTAGTGTAGTAATTTTTATGTATGATATATGACCCAGAATGATTTAGTTGTAGGTTCAGAGGTCAGTTTTGCCTATCCATTCTGTGAACCACTCTCTTGTTTTGGGTTTACCACCAATTGTCCTTCGGGTCACAATATGTGTATCTAGAGCTGTACTGCCTTTGCTTGGTGAATGCTGTGATAATCAGCAGAATACATTGTTTTGAAGGCTCTTTAAGGTAAAACTTTATCTTTGACAAAGATTGACAGCTGTTGAAACTACTGTAATGCGGGTTTTACTCCCACTGTCTCTGCAAACGTATGACTGAAGTTTACTTTTCTCATTTACCTCTGGAAGTGTTTACCTCTGCTGTTGTTCCCCTTGTTATCTGCAGCTGTTCTTTTCCTTATCAAAACAACACTGGCATCTGTACTTTGTATTAAAATAAAAAATTCAAGTTGGTGCAACAAAGAATGGTGGAAAGGCAAGGATGTACTCCTTTAAAATAATCAGGGTCTTGTTATTTGTTCTGCAGCGTTTTCCTGCAGAATATGGCCTGTGGAATACAATCTGAAAATTGTATTTTGGTGAGCTTTTTTGCCAGCTGTTTCTTGTGATGTCCTCAGCAGAGTTTTTCCTTCTCTCTGACATGCATGTGTCAGGAGGCATCAGTAACCACTATTGATGGATGGGAGAGTTGTTCAGGTCTGCATCGTTTGGTGGCTGCATGAACAGCCCAGCTTGCAGCACTTTGCTAGGAAGCATTCCAGGTGCACTTGTCTGTGCTTCCAACAGAATGAACATGAATTCACTTGTTTGGGAGTAGTTTAGAATTGTAAACTTCATGGAGCCTTTCTTACAGGGCTGCCAAGGTTCAATTAACCACTTGAAGCATCTCGAAGGTCACTTGGTGTTTTCTTGAGGTGGGAGGCTGTCATCCTGCATTTTGTCAATTTCTGTTTGTTGCTGCTGCCATCCCCCCGACTACACAACAATATGCAAAGCCAGGCTTCTTTTTCCCTTCATAAGGTTTGGGCTCTTTATTTTAATAAAGCAGTGACTGCAACTGTTTTTTTCCATGTATACTGCATATAAATGTGTGACTTTATAGGGCACAGAGCAGAAACCATAACAATGTATGCAGAATTCTGGAAAGGAGGAGATGAACATATTCACACAGTAGCAAAGCCTTATTTGGCACGTAGACTCATCCAGGTAAATGAGTCATAAGCAGGAAAGAAAAATAAGAATCATAATCAAAGGAAATTAGTTTTGGAAAGGGACATCCTAATCACTTGCTGATTGAGCTTGTCTTTGTTTGTCTTTTTAGCCTTGGCAACTTCTTAGTTTTGTTTGATGTTGTCCTTATGTCGTGAAGGAAATCTTATTTTTAGTTCCAATTTGAACCTCAGATAAAAAGGAAAAATACAGGGAACTCACCCCTGCCCCCAAATAGTTAAGTGTAAAAGCTTGTGAAAGGAAACCCGTATAAGAAATGTAACATAAAAAGAAAAGAGAGGATAATATTTCTGAATATCGTAGCTCACTTCAAAACCCCAGAGAGCTTTTCTTTTATTATCATGAAGTATTTTAGTACACATCCTGTTAATATGTATTTCCATTCTTTAGTCTTTCTGGCCTACAGATAGAAAATTCCCTCACGTTGCTTATCAGGCTTTCCTGTTTTGTTTCCAGTACCATGCGAGCTTAGCTTTACTTCTGTCAATTTAAGCTAGTTTACATTAATATATTTGCTATAAAGTATTCAAATACCTATTGAAAATCCTTTAAGCTCTACCAAAATGGAGATGGCCTGATCTGGAACATCTTTGATAAACCAGTATGACTCATCCCTGCTGTGACAGCTTCTCTCAGAAAAGCAGTGAGTGGAGAGATTCTCTGGGTTTTTTCTCTTAGATTAAATGATCTGCTTTAGAGATCTGTCTCTAGTGATACTTGGTGATTCTTTCAAGGATTTTGGTTTTAGACTCATATTTGAATGGCAGACTGTTGGGAATGGAGGTGTTGCAAGAAAAATTAAATATGGCCTTTGAGGAGAAGATATTTTGTCTTGTATGAGAATACTAAAACTTGAATGTGATCTTGAATATGAATTATGTGTTTTACTGGTAGTATGCATAATATTTAGGAAATTAAGAGTATTGAACCATATTTCTTTCAGGCACTAACATATCCCATTTATGTAAGAATTAGCTCACAGTTGCTTCCTGGAAGCAAAACAGTAGTGTCTTTAAATGAGGTTAAAAACAAAAGTGATGTCTATAAACTAGCTGAAATAAAAATATAAACTGAACCAATAAAAAGTAAAATTGCAACTAAATGTACAGAATTTTATTTGTTTAGGGATTGTCAAGAAATACTTCAAGGTTTTGAATGGATGGTTTTGTGGATGTGCCATTTTTCACTTTGTATGCTTACTGTATAAATCCCTGTGAATTGTTGTCCATGTGTGAATACACAGACTTTTCTCTGTTTGTTCCAGTTAAATCCATGATTGGATTTTGCAGCCTGTGTGTAACTCTACCTTGTCTGTGTTTTCTTACCAGTTTGCAGAGTACCAGCAAATAACTTATCAGGTCCGTAGTGAATAACAGGAATGGGTTATCCAGTGATGCAAGTTTCTAGTGCACCTTCTATTTCAGTCTTACAGTGGTTGTTACTTCTTTCCTCTTGAAGTTGCACCACTTCTAATAACCAGTTTTACTGGAGGACTTGCTTCCTTCTGGAGAATAAAGCAACTTTCAGGACACTTGGAGAAGATTTGCAAATGCCACATAAAAGCGCCTCAATCAGAATCAGAAGTTTTTTTCATGCTCTTTCTGTCATTGAATGATGTTTTAGCTCTTGTTCAAGCATTCATTAACTAAATTAAATTAAATGACACTGTTCAGGGATGGGATATTACTTAGCATGGCCAAAGGTGATATAATCTAGCCCAAATGCCGGTTTCCAGTTTGTATCAGCTGAACAATAATAAAAATGAAATAGATTAATTGGTACTTTTGGGATTTGCTGAAAATATGCTACAGAGGCATGCATTGAACTGTATTCAAAATAGCAACAGAAATATCTGTGCTGTTGTATTTAAAATTTGCTTTGGCTGAAGGACTGACTTTTCCCTTCTTTTTTTTCCCCCTCTTCCTCTTGGCTTCTCCCTCTGAAGCAGTATTTGGGTTTCACTGGGAAGCATGTACTTTATAATGGTAAATACTGTTCAGTGTGACATTTTTTCAGGGAGATAATGTGCTTGGGAGTGTCTCCTTCCAGGCCCAATGACTCAGAAAGCTCTGAAAATATATCATGGTGTGGAACACTTCAGAAGCATTGCAGGAGGAATTGCTGGTGACTAATTTAGTGACAAAACAGTGGGCATCAGATGCATTTTGTGCTTGTGGCTGATCTGTGCTTTTACTTATTACATCCTCAGTGTATCTGATGGCTACCAGTGTGATTTGGAATAGCTGCTACTCTTCTTACTATTTGTTACCTCAAAGTATATATCTGATATGCATACAATATTAATAATCAATCTTTAATAATCTTTTTTAATATCCTGTCTGCTGTGTGTTTGCAAAAATTACACTGAAACTTTTGTCTTCTGTAAAATCTCTTTATATTTCAAGATTAGAGATTATTTATGTTAATTTAAAAGTCAATAAAGAACTTGCTGATAAAAGTTCAATATCTGATACTTAAAACAGAAGAAGAGCAATATATCCTTATGCAGCACATTCCAGTTGAATATGAAGGAATATAAAGACCCTCAGTTAATCATTTTATGTAATTTAAAAACCTGAGAAAAGTGGACAGACTGGTCCAGATACACTGATACAGCGTTGCGATGAGATCTTGTCTAGTGAAGAAGGGCCCCGCTCTTTTGAAATAGAAATTAAGATCCATCTGTCTGGCCAAGTTAAGCTTTTGGGGGTTTATGTCTATTGTAGGTACATTAACAAAGATGATTATTCCAGCCTGTACCTTTTTGTTTTTGGAGGTCCTGATGGGAAAAAAAAAAAATCTTTTCTGTTTCACAGCTGGGAGATGTCATTAGGGTGGGTTTAATGTTTATTTCAGTGTTTCTGAGAAACTTACATTTGAGTTGAATTTTCTTTGGTTACAACTGTTGAACCGACTCTGTGAAATAGGGACCCTGCAAATGCTTGAAAGATAGGGGAAAAATCATAATGATAATAGTGAATTTATTTATTGAAATAATGTCAGGGATGCAGTTCTAGTAAGCACTAGTGAAATAATTTTGAAAGAGGTTTTGCAAATCTATATGCTAGGGAAAGGTCTGGAAACTGAATTGACTGAGAAGTACTACCCTGAGACTATACCTGTCTGTAGTGGCTTTCAGGGAAACAAAATCTTGGCCTTAAGCAGTACCTGTTAACCTGTGAAGGTGGTAGGTGGAAGGTTACTAGAAATGCTGAAGTTTGGCAGAATCAAAGAAGTCAAGAGTTCTGGAAAATATCCAATTAGATGGTTAACTATCACCTGCAATAATAGTGAGGTGTTACTTTAGATGCCTAAAAGCAAAGTGGAATTAACTTCACTCTTCCTGGGCCATTTTGTTTCGACAAAAGCAATCTGTGTAAGAACTGAACAAGACATATATTTTGTAATGAGAACATCTGTCTTGGGTAAATAAAGTTGCACAGATACATGTCTGGAACAGGGAGTGATTTTAAAAATTTGACTGCAAAGCTTACTTATGTTGAGGTTTTAAAATCTGCTAGAACAATCTCTTGACCTTGGAAAATACTTTCTCTGTTAGCTTCTTTATTAACAGCAATTATTAGTCATTTCTGCAAGAGGCCTGTGAGCCTGGAGAAATTGCCATTTATTTTGTTAGACCAAGTTAGTCGTAAACAAAAAATAAAATAAAATCTGTTATTCTAGTAGGTCCTTTCTAAAGGACAGCACTCCCTTCACAATTCTAAATGTCACTGAGAGGAGCAAACGCTAGAACCTGTACAGTGAGTTAGCTCAGATTTAGAGCTGCTGTTTGACCCTTGAGTTGGAAAGTAGTATGGGGTCCTGGTTTTGGCTGGGATGGAGTTAATTTTCTTCCTCATAGCTGCTACAGTGTTGTGTGTTGGATTTAGTATGAGAATAATGTTGATACCACACTGCTGTTCTAGGTGTTGTTCAGTGATGCTTAATTTAAATCAAGGACTTTTCAGTTTCCCTGTTCTGCCACCAAGGAGGTGCACAAGAGTTTGGGAGGGAGCACAGCCAGGACAGCTGATCCAAAGTGGCCAGAGGCATATTCTTTACCATGGAGCATGGTGCTGTGTGTATGAGCTGGGGGGACTTGGCTGGGGAGGGCCAGGCTGGGCATTGGTCCGCACGTGCTGAGCAGTGGTCACCTTCATCATTCATCTTCATTTCTCTCTCTCTCTATCTCGCTTCTCTTTGCCATTGCTCCTCTCACTGCTGTTATTGTTATCATCATTATCTTTGTTTTTCCAATTCTCCTCCCCGTCCCACCACAGAGGAGAGGTGTGTGACCAAGTGTCTGCATGGTACTTAGTTGCTGACTGGGGTTAAACCACAGAGTATGAAAATAAAATTGAACTTGAGGTTTAGAAAAAACAAGGGTTGTTGTTACTACTCTTTCTGTTTTTTTCAACTGCCCATCAGCAGTGGTGCCAGACAGACCAAACATTTAATTTTTATCTAATTAAAAACGAGTAAATGTCATCGAGGAAAAACTTGCAAGAGGCAAATAATGTCAACTGAAATAAAAATTTCTCATTCAGTTATAAATAAGGTATTAGAACTGATGCACATACTGGGAGCTGAAGAACAGAACGTGCAGAAGATGCTGCCTTGGAGTGCCTAATATTAGAGTGCTTCTCACTGCTGCTGCAATTAGAGACCAAACTCTGCTATGAATGTCCCTGGCCAGTCCTTGTGTGCACCCTAGTAGCTGTAGGGGGTTCAGCCTCAGTTCATGGTGACTTTAACATAACCCACTGCAAAATGGTGAGGGTGCATGGCAAATTCTTTTGTTTTCACTTCTAAGCTGCCTAGAAGATACTGGTACATTAGGAAATGAGAAAGCCAGCATAATAGAGGATGCTTGCAAGTTACTGACCTTCACAGTGTTCCCAGAACTGAAGCCAAGGGTTTTGGTAACCTTTTTCACTTCTGGTGAAAAGGGTCTGGCCTGCCTTAGTATTTGCTCATGTTAGATTTTCATCTGAAAATGTGTGTTGCAATTCCCAAACAACTTGCCCTATTATTATTAGAATTGCAGTAATCCACTGAAGGAAGTAGCAGCAACACGTTGGGAGTATAGAGAACTTTCTTTTCTAATTAGTCTTATAAAGTAAATTAAGTAAAGGAAATTTCCGTGTTGACAATTCAAATTGTATGGACTTGACCTAATTTGGATTTTCTTGAAGTCAGTGGTAAAAGGTATCAGAATGGGCCCAAGCAGAGTCCCTTAGGAGTCCTACTTCTGCTGAAATTTAATTTCAAGTAGTTTCTAATTATGACTCTTCTGCATTTTTGTGCTCAATCCTGATTTTTGTAGTCCCTGTTTGGCAGAAGGCACAGTCTTGGTGTAGTTGGGATCCCAAACGTGCCAATTCTAGAAGGCAAAGCAAGAAGAAATCTGGGTAACAATGAAATAATAGATTTTTCCCTCTTGCAGTCCTCATTCTCATTATCCTGACATAGGGGGCAAGAGGGAACTTGGGGATAAAACTAGAGGACAAAAACTTCCCTGATTGGCATGGTGGATGCATTCCTGAAGGGGCAGTAAACACACTGTAGCTCTGTGGTACATGGTAAGGTACCACAGAATATTATAATTGTTATATCATTTTAATTGTTTTCTTTATTATAAAAGTATTTTAATTGTTTTCTTTATTATTAAAAAGCTTTTAAACACGGTCAAGATTTCTATGGTGCTATCACAGAACAGCTGCATACACATTACAGCGCACCCTTTATCGAGGTGTTAGTGCTGACCCTTCAGTTGAAGATGGCTTTTTCCCAAGAGGCAGCCTTATTCTGTCAAGTTAATAGAATTCAGGTGATAAATCCATACTGCTCTAGTAATAGAGAGTGATCATTAAGATACATCACACCTGCAAAATATACCATACCTTTGTATTGGTGGGGTTTTTTCCCCCTGCTGTTTGGAGCTGTGATGGTGGTTTACTTCTCTGTAAGGAGAGAATAAATTTCTGTAATTAAGCAGGTTGGTTGTCTCCAGGAGTTGGTGCAGATAATATTTTGATTCAGCAAAAGCATTATGCATATTTATTTGCCTCAAAACATTTGACTGGTGGTTTAAATGCCATTTAAGGGCTTAGGAAAGGCTCCTAGGATGTATGAAATAAAACTCAAAAAACAGACTAAAGTTCATAGTGATGACAGCTGTTTTTCAGGCCTGTTGGATGTCATATTTGAATTTTGGCTAGTGCACATTTACCATATTTGTGTATTCCTATGCATGCACATGTGTAAATGAGCCATAGGTTGCCTGGATAACAGAACAGAATTGACCATCTAAATACATAGAATCATTAGCAAAAAGCCATATATATTAGAGAAGTTTATTTTCTGCATTGAAAGCTACAAGAAAAGTTGTTGTTACATTTATTTTTAGATTTAATAATCTTCCCTTTCCCTTGCTACTACTCATGAGGTATTTCATCTTTGGTGTAGTATAACTACAGTAGTAAGTATTTGTAGTTCAAGTTATATGAAATGCTTATCGACTTAGTTTATTTTAACATTTTTAAGGTGAATTTATTACTTTGGCAGTAGATCAGTGCTGACAGTCTTGGAGGTCTGACTCTCCATGTCTGTTCAGGTGTCACCGCCCCTCACACGCATACATGTCTTTATTCTTTTCAAACTTCATATTCTAACGTTCTGGACAATTCCTGTGGTTTTTCAGTATTTCTCTGAACATGGCATTAATAAAAGTTTCCACCTGTGATTGCAGTTTGAATACTATTTTCCTTATTTAGGAAAAAAGTTAAGCTAATTTTGGACTGCTCTTGCAGCCTGGTC
Organism: Melozone crissalis; assembly: GCF_028551555.1. Classification (NCBI taxonomy): domain Eukaryota; kingdom Metazoa; phylum Chordata; class Aves; order Passeriformes; family Passerellidae; genus Melozone; species Melozone crissalis. Next base: position 23,099,325 of record NW_026535797.1, on the reverse strand, counting down.
TAGATTGTGCTGATCAGTTCCATGAGGTGGATGCTGAAATGTTTTTAAATCCCTGAGGTAGATTCCCTCCTTAGTGGTCAACCCTGCCAGAAATTTCTCCTTGAATATTGTGTTTTCTGCCTGTCAGTTGCTGTGCATGTCAGTTCTCACTTTTGATCTTGTTTGGCTGTTGTCCTTCAGCCATTACTGAAACAAGGGAGCGCTAGCTAGCTAGAAGGTTATTAAGAAAGGTTTTGTAGACTTGGCAGTCTAAGGTAAGGGGCAAACAGAGAGAGCACAGCTGACCAGCACTACCATCTGGAGAATAAAAAAGGTTTAGTCCTTTCAAATCTCCTGGTGACTTAGCACATCTCTTGATTAAATTGCAGGTTTGGCACAGAGAAATAAACTTTCTGCTAGTCTGTCTGTTTCAGAAGTCTCTGTATGGCAATGGACTTCATTAGAATAAATGTAGAGAGGAATAGAAAAGGTCTTTATAATTTAGGTAAAAAAGGAATTGTTGAAATCTCAATAAACAGCACTTAAAGTGCCTGACAGAGTAGGTGCCACAGAGTTCTGAATTTATCCCCTACTGTATCTATGTCATGTAACACATGCAAAAAATAACTCTAAACACTCTTGGACCGAGTTACACATTTTCTGGCTTGTTGGTTGACATATACAGGTGGTAGAGTCTGACCTAATTTTCTGTGCTGGATAAACACTGTAATAAAACTGAAAAAATAATTGGTTTCCACTGTATGTCAATTCAGATGTTTTACATAAAACTTGTGTGTCCCAACTTGAATTGTGAAATTTTATTTTATTTTTTTTAACATCATCTCATTTATTTTTGGGTATGCAGATTACCAGAGGAATTCTTGCAGAATTGGTTTGTAAATCTTCTGCCATAGTTTTTGTCTTGTGTACTTGAAGTTACCTTGCAAATATATGCATGAAATATAATTTTATAGTCTCTCTTGTATTCCTTCTTTTTCTTTGACCATACAGCTGATAGACCAGGTATGAGTGGCAAGTTATACAGCTCTAGAAGCAAGTTCTAAGTTTTAGGCTCAAATGTACTTCAGCTGTTAAATACAATGAAATTATAGCTGTGATTCAATAAACTATGCCATAACAGTCCAGACATTAAATTATAATAGCAAAATGTAGTCTTGCAGTCAGGAAGATGAGGGAGGAGGGGAGGAGAGTAAAAAATGCAGCTGCTGCAGTGGCCCATCAAAAGATAAATTCCTGGAAAGGGCAGGGGATGTTGCAGAAAAGGGAAGAACGGGATGAAGTAACAAGTGGAATGGAAGAAAAATTCTCAGCAAACCAGAATAGGGTGAATTAGGGGGATTTTTTTCAGGAAGATAATTTTTAATTGATGGAAAACCCCAGAAAATGTACTTCTTTTGCTTCCTATGTATATATAAAAGGCTTGGTTAAGCACAGGGGAGGAGCATTTCAGTGCAATATAATAACTCAAGCCTTTGTTCCTTCAGACCTCTTTTCTTCACCTTGGGCAGTATGACCATTTGGAGAATTTTCTGCTCCTCTGAGTTGTGAAGAGCACAGTGAAGAGAAATCTATTCATAGCAAAGTTATTATTCATAGTTAAAAACCTTTGTTTACAGAACTGCAGGGCTGTTGGCTGAAAGAGGAAGTTTAGCTCTGTATGATTGACTTGATCAGTTTTCAACAGTAGAAACAAGCATCGCACACTTTACACTCTGTGTATTCATACAAGTTCAGATTTTAATATTGAAAATAAAGCTTAGGAGAATAAGGATAAAATCTTCACTAGCTTTGATATTTGAAGAGTATTTATTTCTCTTTTAACCATGCTGCATACTTTTTTATGTATCATTACCACACCACGGACCTGCTTACATTCTGTCTATAGGCAGCAGCTTCATCCTTTTTATTTACTGCTTTTTCTGAGGAAGCCTCTTGCTTAGGATTTACAAGAGCTTTGTGCCTCACTTGTCAGTGTCTTGATGGAAGACAAGGCTTCTTAATGCAGCAGGCATCTGTTTTTTAATGGCTTTCAGTTCAGAAAGAAAAATCCAAACTGGATTTGTACTGTGTATTCGCAGTTTTAAGCGGTGGTTGATAATTTTTTCTCTCTCTCCTCTTCCTCTGAAAACAGGAGCTGGCCACGGAAGGTACTGCTGATAAGATGTGACGCATGTTTAATGTGTAACAAAAGTGCCCTGCAAAATCAGAGGATTTAGGAAATGTTTGAAGATATTGAAGTTGCCTGAGGGACAGCCCTCAGCATGGCAAGATACAGCATGTTGGTAGCTGGAAATCCAGCCAGGTTTAGTATGACCAGGCAGGCAGAGATGAGCTCAAAATGAAAAAGGGATCAAGCCATAATTTTTCATCTCCAGACTGAGACCTCTGAGTGTTCAGAACACTATGGAGAAATACTTCACTGATTTATATATAAATCTGTAAACGTCTATATAGCTGTTTATAGATTTCAGAAGTGAAAGTAAAGCCAATGTGGTCTGAGAGAGCTGCCCCTGCTCCCTGTGCAGAGGAGCTGCAGCATCTGTGGGCTGAGGGACCACAGCAGAACCAGCGCCTTGCTCTTTGGCTCCTCACTTCCTCTTTTAATTTCCTCCCACCTCCTCCACCTAAATGGAGCCTGAGAGGGCAGAGTGGAGTTAACCTGGGTGTTAAATACAGTCGTGGTGTTTTTAAGAAAAGGAGTCTTTAGCCATGCATGCAAACTATATCCTGATTATAAGTCTACTCTGATCTAGAGCTTTCCAAAGTGCTGATTCCACAGAAATCTTTGGTGGCTTAAAGGCTGGTTTTCATTCAGCACCAGATTTCACCTTAAATCCCTGAAGTGACAGTGATTTCAGAGGGAGTCTCTAGATACCAAAAGTCAGATGTTGGCTTTTTGCTGGCTCTTGTGTTTAGTGAGTATAGTATATAGTAGTCTGCTGAAATGTTCAGTTCCTTGGTTATGCTTATTCTTTTGTTATTGTTATCGTTATCAACAGGAACAATTTGTCCAAACCTCAATAATTGACTAAGCCATCAGTCTTCACTTGGACAATTCCACTGAATTTAGTTGAAACAGGAAACTTCATATCAAAATATTGTATGCACAGCAAAGGCCAGTTATGCATAAATTACCATACAGTGGCTTATTCACATAAAGGAAAAACCAGGCTATGGTCTAGAAAAGAAAAAAATCATAGGTTAGGTTCATATTAAATTTAGAATGCATTTCATTCTCTTAAGTGTAGGTGTGAGCATATTTTATTCTGCTTTATTATATAGCATACTGAAATCCCTGTGCAAAAAGTTGTAATACCTTTCCCTTGGGGCAATTAGGACACCAGTTATATCAGCTTTTACTGTTGGTCTTTCTGTTTCTCCTGTAAATACTATTCTGTTTTTCTCTTCTGTGTAGTTAGTTCCCAGCTGTTGCAAAGAATCTTTTCCGGTCCCTTTGCATTAATACATGCCTTAAAGATTGTAAATAGGCTTTTCAGACTAGTTTCTTCTGGCTTAGAGACAAAGCATATCAGACATAACTATTTTTCTTTTGCCATTCCTTGAGAGGGCTGCTTATTTCCAGTTGGAATAGCTGTAAAAGGATTCCTGACAAGTCAGTTTATCATGCACTATTTCATCCATTACTTTGAGAGAACCACTTTAAGATTCAAACCTCTCCACAGGGTATTTCACACGTCCAAATGAATGATGTGGACTGTTGGGCTGCATAACTGTCATCCTGCTCAGAGATGCAAATTGTACTCTGAATTTTTCCTTACTTGTTTAATCTTGTTCTCTCTTCACCAGTAACTTAAAGATTGAGGCTTGTATGAACCACTTATTTTTTTAACGCTCTGTCAGTTACAAATTGAGTGGACAGAGGCTGACAGGTTTTTTTTTTTTTTTTTTATGGCATCTTCTGTTTTCCTGTATTGTGTTTGTATTCCTTTTCTGATGCAGCAAAACTCTTATTAAGACACTGGTTAGGAATGTACAAGATTCTGTATAAAAGGCCTGATTTTGATTTAAGAATGAAAAGTTCTTTTCTTGTTCTCTTGAAGGAGGGATTTTGCTGGGCCTTGTGTTATGAACAGTCACTAGTGGGTGAGATATTTCATTTTTCCTTCGTTTCCATATATAAAATAAATAAGCAAAACCTCAAATGCAAAATATTTAGAAGTATTAGATCACTAGTAAATACCAGATTGCCTCCAAAGTCATTTGGTAGAGATTTTTCAGAGCATTTGTGCTGGTCAGGGAAGATTATGTGTAGACCTGCTGCACACACCGGGTCCCACAGCTGATGGAGTATTTCTGCATCTAGCAGTGCTGCTGCTCTGAGGAGAACAGCAAAATAATGGTGGATCCCTCTCGGCCACAGAGCAGGCAAGAGTACAAAGAGTAGCCTGCATGTCTAGCATTTTGGTAGGCATAGACCTTGCCTGAGGATTTAGTAAAGTATTAGTAACCAGAGAGAAATAAACAGGGAAAGAAAATCTATAAATGGTTTTGTTTTCCCAGCTCGTATAGGAAAACATGAAATGGTGAAAGTGTTTCAGTTGTTGACTTTTTGTTTTGTTTTAACTGTCTCAAAATAACTTGGTATTTGCTCTCTGTGGCTGAGAATAGATGCCAATTACAAGTTGTTTGTGAGTTCTGCGGACGGTGGTCACGGACAGTAGGTTATGTTGTGAGCACCTTCAGCCATAAATATCATTGTCTGGTTTGTATGGCACCAGGGCAGAGATCTCTTGATGTTGAGTTGTTGCTGCCTCCCTGTTCTCTCTTCTTCCTCTCACCCTTCTTTTTCCTGTGTCTCTTTGAGTCCTGGAGAACCAGCTGCTCAGGAGATACAGGAGGTGGGATACTGTAGGCTGGTGACTTCACCTTATTCAGTGTAGGCTGTGGTTAAAGAACCTGGAAAAAAACCACAAAAGGCATTTTTAGCTCACTTTTAAATTTGAGGCTTCATGATCTGCATGAGCCATTGTTTGCAATACACAAGAGTTGGAAAAAAGTGGACTTGCTCCAATTGTGATCCCACAATTATGTGTGGGTAAATTGTCCCAAGGAGAAACTGTAGGACATGGAAAAATAGATAAAAATACTTACCTTTTTTGAACTTTGCTTTTAAAGTTTATTTTTTCTATGGTTGCTGGCTTTCAAGAGAAAGCCAGGCATGGTGCACTGTTATTCCCTTATGCTGTAGTAGCTGGTGTGCTGAGCTGCTCTTTGCATGTAGGAGTCAATATATTCTTTTACAAAACTGCAGTTGCCTGTGGTGCTTAGGTGAGTGCATGCACAGCAATCTGAATTAGATTCAGATAATTAATTTATAATTTAAATGATGTAATAGTGCCAATTCTCACTTAAATACTATCTAATATTTGTCTGGTTTATAACATTTACCAAATGGTAAATGTGAACGCCCCTAATGAAAACCTCTTTTCAAAGAGCCTTTTGTGCAATGTCCTTTTTGAATGTGCCTGTGTAGTTTTATGTTGCTATATTTTTTTAGCTAACAAAATAGTGCTTAGTAACAGTGGCCAGTGTTTCAGTTTATGCAGAAATAAAAAGCCATTGAATTTAAAAGTCAGCAAGTCTAGAACTATCCTGTTTTACCTTACTACTCAGTGTCAAACTTCTCAGAAAGGAGTGAATGGAAGAGAACTGTTAGGCTTTTTTATAGCTGATCTATGAGTATTTTTGTCTTTAATTTATGCAGTACATTTTTAGTTGTATTGTTCTCAGATCATAAACTTTCAATAGATAATAACTGCTAGTGTCATAGGGTTGGGTTTTTTCCACTCTTTTCGTACTGCCAAGATAATAAAAATACTTCCTCCTTGGTATGTCTGTTTGCAGGGAGGGTCCTTAAGCCGTTTAATTCTTAAAAATGCATAAAATGCTACCATGTTTCATGATAATGAGCTGTTAAGTAGCTAGTACAAGATCTTAGTTAAGACTAGCCCCAAATGTGCTCTGATTTTTTTTTTTTTTCTCTGAAGCTTAAAACATTTCATAATGAGGTAGAAACAAGCTAAGGGTGGAGTAGGCATTGCAGGTCTTCATATTTGTTATAAACTCTGCTGTTTCTGACAGAGCTAACACATTTTAGATAACTGAATTACTGTTTCCACTCACCAAGCAACTGTTCAGAGCAAATTAGTATTTCTTCTGTACCATATTTGTGTGTGTGTACATAGACATGCTGTATTGCTTGTGAATGTGCATGTATCTATTCTATGTATGAAATGAAACTCAGAATTCACAGTCTGAGCTACTCATTCGGAGTTCAGATGCACAGCTCAGCAAACCTTGGCCCATTGCTGCTGGAGATCACAGTTACATGACAGCATTGGCAGGCTAGAGAGGGAGACAGGTATGGATGGAGGCTGATTTGTCCCACTTTGAAGGAAAGCAAGAGGAAACACATTTTCTCCTTGGAGGAACAGGTGTTATTTTTGTATTGTAGTGTAGCAGAACTGGCTTTACATTTTGACTAAATTTAACTTTTTCTGTGCGGATGTACCAGGCCCTTGACAGCTTTCAACATGGGTAAACATCGATGCTGCACAAGTGAAGGAAGGAGGAGGCACATAGCCGTAGCAAAGCTTATCCTGCATTTTCTGAGAACACGAGCAGGTTTGGCTGTGCTCTGAATAATGTATATTGGTATTGCAAACAAGACTTGCAAGAGGAGATTTCTGTATGTAGGTCACATCTACAACAGGAATGCTGTAGCCTTCTAGGGCATTGGTATGCTCTCCTGGCAAGGCAGCTGCAAAGCAGATGCAGTTGTACTGCACAGCTGTGTTCTGTACTCACCACTGCCTGTGCTGCCCAAGCTCCTTTGCTGCTTCACAGCAGATTCTTCCCTAGCAAATTGTCCTAGGGACTCTGCTTTTTCATGTTGCAATCAGTGTTGATTTTAGTTGCCATAGATCTGTCATACAGATATTGCTGTTGTCTGAGCACTGTGTTCCAGGCCTCTTTAACACTAAGCCAGTTAAGTACTTTGGAGGGTTTTTCCTTGTTTCTCCCCTGCTTAGCCATTGTGTTAGCCCAGTGCTTTGCACTGTGCTGTGCCGTGGGAATATTTGTGCTGATTTCTGGTAAAGATACTTGATATTTCTACTTGGCTAGGCTAGTGCTTCTGACTTCCTTTGGATGTGTAGGGAGTTAATCACGAAAAGGAAGGAAGAACAGGATGTTTCCTATAATGCTGCTGGCCAAGAGACCAATAAATTGTTTCTTCAGCATAATATAGAAATAACTTCAGACTGCTGGGGGATTAAGTTTTACAGCAGATGGAACCATGTGCTAATGGTATCAAATACTTTCTCCTTCTGTATTGTCAAATGGCTACTTTAAAGTGTTGAATGTTAGGTATGCTGGAATATTTCTGCCAGTTTTAGAAAGTGAAACTTCTGATTCTATTTTTTATATAGTTTTTCCATGTTCCATAACAATACCCCCTGCAGAAATAGTTAGAAGGGAAAAACCTGAAGCGTTCCCAGGTGTGGCGTGTTATTAATTCACGCGGTGCCCTTGATGCGTGCACAGAGCTCACCTGTGAGTGAGAGCTGCCTTGCAGACCGAGGCAGGACATAAGTGGCTTAATCTGTAGGTTTTAAAAAGTGCTGCAGTGTCAGCAGTGCACGAGGGATTAGTGTGCAGTGAACACGGAGCACGTCTCCAGGCCAAGGAGCCAGGCAGTGGCAGGTAAGCTGATTGTCTGTGGCAGAGCAGAGTGGAGCTGCTGCTGGAGCTGCAGGAGGTGGGGCTCTGCAGCCAGTGCATTTCCCTGCCTGCAGAATGACTAAAGATGAGAATGGAGAGATCTCTGCTGGCACCATCTGTGATTCACAGCCACTTCATGGCGTGCTCATTGCACTGTGGGAGTAGGCTCAAGCTGGCAATTCTGTGGAAAAGGGGCTGTAATGTGAGGGCTAATGCAGAACTTTGAGTCACTTCAGCTGCATAACAACAAATGGCATACATAATTACTTGTATTGGCAGAGAGGGGCTTCTGCCTTATTCTCTGACTACATTCTACTAGATTATGCATCTTAAATAATTTTTAATTGTTTAGAACAGAATAAATTAATTGCAGAATTCTATCATTTTAGACTGTTAAGGGATTTTTAACTGGAAGTATCCATCTGGATTTAACCCAGTTTCTTTTTCTTCCAATTTATGAACAGATCGTGCTTTTGGCATTATGACAGACTTTAAGTGAGAAGCTCTTTGAAATCTTGTAGAACAATGTACTGGTGGTAGCCAGGAGTGTCCGTTGTGTCATTTACCATCTTCAGTTTCCAGTGGTTGCCAAAATACCTGATCAGCAGATAGGTGATTCACTCTAAGTCCTCTTTTAGCAAATAAGCAAATTCCTCTTTCCAGAGGATTGCTAATAATGAGGCTTTCTGCCCAAAAATGGGCCAGCATAATTCAGAGCAGGCACACGTTTACTTTTTCCGTTTCACGTGGACATGAAATGAATCATAAGATGCCATGTAGATGGAGTATTCCTACTGCCATTCTGCCAGTGTTTGTTAATTTTATTTTTACATTTTAATTTTGAGGGGTACTCCTTATTGCTTGTATGCTTGCTACTGACTTCTCTCTTTGCAAATGTCCCCATTTGACTGTAGGATGGTCTGGGAGATGTTGGGAACTCTGAATGCTCTGCACTGCTGGGACCTTGCCAGTCTCAGCTCAGGAGCCATCCCCAGTGGCACAACCTCTGACTTGCTTGTGCAGTTAGGCAGGGCATGGATGCCTTCTGAATTCTTATCGTGCTGTTTGGGTTGTTGATGCCCCAGGGACTGCCAACACCCTGATTCCACCGTTTCATTGTCCCTGGGAGGCACTGGTACTGTGCTTTGTGTGCTTACTTCACTTAAACCACTACTTGATCTTAGAGATGCTGAAAGCTAAAAGCATAAGCTTGTTATAATAAATTTATTTGTGGTGTTCCATGCAAGGTATAGGAACTTGGAATTGGGATAGCAATGAAGTGCAGCCTCATGCTGTGTTTCATCTCAAGGTTATTTTCATAATTGCCTGAAAAGTTCTTGGAAACTTGTAGAATGACAGGAAAATGCTACTTTGGGAAGTAAATCTTAAAATCAGATCAGAAACATGTCTTCTTTGTCTTTAAATATTTTAAAAGATGGTTAAGGTGCTTGAAATAATTTTTCTTTCATGTAGCTATAAATTATACTTTCTTGCTATTCAACATACAAATACTGCATTATCTTGAGTTATTAAAAAAGACTGCATTAATTCCAAGTTTATTACTTAGAGCATTTGATTGAAACTCCCAAGTTATTGACATAGAGTTTCACAGACCCCAGCTGGACAATAACTGTCCTGTTCAGCTCTCCAACAAACAAATGCTTTGCCTAAGCCATCAGTGGGAAATCAGCAAAGGGCTTCTGTGCTCCTGAGGTATGAGTAATGCACAAGTAGTACAATATATAAAGGAGAATGGCTTCCAACTTCTCTGTTGAATAGTTTAATGCCTGATAACAGCTATCAGAACCTACCAAGTAATATTTTTAAAACTACTATTTACAATTTCGGAGACTTCTACAGGGTATATACTTAAAATGAATATGAAAGGATTGAGCTGATAAGCTATGAAACATTTTGATCATTTTGTGTTGAGTATTTAAGAATAATTTCCTTTTTACTCAATATGAGATATTCTAGTACAAAAAAGCGATGAAGCTATACAACCCACACTGAAGCTGGATGATTTTGAATAAAGTATCTAGCAGAGATAATGGTCTTAACTTTAGTGGAGGGCTGCTTCCCCTAGATAGTAATTCAGACAGTTATTCCTGTCACAGCTAGCTGAATGGCAACATAATTCTCAGTGAAACTATTGTAATTCAAACAAGTCTATGCGTATTGAAGGATTTAAGATGGAAAATGCATATCTGTTTTTGACTTAAGGTCAAATAAAAGTTGACAAAAGCATGAGGATAGAGGAATACTTCAGAAGTTGTTAGATGTGGAAAATGTAATCAGCTGAGACAAGGTTTAGTTTTTCCACTTAATGTAAGCATTAACTGCTGCATTAAAAAGAAGTATTTAGTGCCTTTTTCTAAAAACTGTAACACGTGTCTTTTCCAAGAATGTGTAGATCCATTTCTTTGAGATGAAATTTCTATTCAAAAACTACTTTGAAAGTATTTTTCAGTCTTTTTTACTAAGAAGCAATTAGTTTGGTAACAAACAGTTAGTGCCCCTCTTTGGTATGTTCTAGTCAATTGAAACTCACTGCCTTCCTTAGGGTATTGCAAGAAAATGGACTAAATTCAATGAAGGCATTGCTTGCCTTGTTGCCTTTTTTCCCATTACATTTCACTTCCTCAACACAGCACCTTTGGCTTTTGTCTCTTTTATTACCTTGTTCAGGGGAAGTTCACTCTCATGAAGTTAATTCTGATCCCTCTTCTCTTAGTGTGGTCTGTGTTCCACAGGCAGGTCAGGCTCTATTTCTATCCATCTTTGTGAACTAGTTGACTCATCTCTTTTTGATTTATGCTTAATGGCAGTGTTCTCTTCCCATCTACCCCAAATAGATTTGTGAATATTAAATTGCCTGTTATCTAAGGTATAGCAGCCCTTTGAGAAAGGGTTGCTATACTTTTTGCTACATAAAGTTAAGCATCCTAAGCATAAAGTAAAATGAAAAAGAGGTTGGGTTTGTGCTACCCTCTGAGTAACTCTCAGGGCCATGAGAAGCTGTGCCTTCTGGCCAGTATAAACCAGAAAATGAAGTGTGTGCATGAAGTAACTCGCCCAGTTCATGTAAATATGACTTGACTTTTCAGAGGTTCACCTTCCTCGAAGCAATGAACATTATGATGGCGAAGCAGAGGAGTTACACCTGTAAGTGTTGCTCTGATTACCCCTAAAGGCCTTACAGGGCAGAAAAGAGGAGAAAAGAGACTAGGCTTAGTAGGAGATGAGATTTTTAATTTGCACTCTCCATTCAGTTGGAAGAGTAGACGTAGTTGACTAAAAAAACCTCAATATCATAATGATATTGCTATTACACGTGCAATTTGGAGGCCACTGACATCAAGCTTGCTCATATTTTTCAGACCTCATAGAGGCCAGTTGGTAAGTCTGATTTTTGTTGCTGCTGTGATTGGTACCTGTATTAGACTGGCAAAATTACTTTTCCACATGGTTGGGTAACACAGAAAACTGTTAATATTTTCCCTCTTTCTCTTCCTTTCTTTCTCTGGTGGTGGTAATGCAGGCACATTCTGTGCATAGTGAATTTTAAGCAGCGCTTGAATGTGAATTTTGGAATTGAAGCAACTGGGGACAGAAGCACACATTACTGTTCCCTTGCAAGTGTTCTTGGAATAGCTGTCAAGGACGAAGCACACAGCTCCTTCTGGTGTCTGGCTTCTGTGGGGAAGATTTAATTTCGAGCATTCAGGAGAATGCTGCTTTAGTGAACAGTTTGGATTTTTACTGATGGCATTATCATTTGGTATGCATAAGTAGGATGTTTTAAGTGGGATCACTGTTAAGTTTCCTTGCTGGCTCATGACCGGTTGTTGCTAAGAGATGTTCACACGTATTTGCTGTGTGAGGGAGTTCATCTCTGTTATGTAGATTTTGATAGCACGATCCAGAAAATATGAATATGCTAATGATTGAGCAGTACAGAGTGGGGGAAGAGCATGAAGCTAAAAGCTCTAGAATTTTTTTTTTTTTCCAAAATTAGATTCTGTAATAATTTTGTGTTGTTATTACAGCCATTTTCTGAGATATTTCTCTGGTCTTCAGAAGCAGAGCTTTCTAAAGGGTGGTGAGGTCATGCTGCACACCAGAAATCATTACTGTGTGGGAAGGTGGCATCCAGAATGGCTGGTGGTGTGAGCCTTCAGCACTGGTGTGGACTGAGCCCTTGCAGCAAATAATCCTTCCAGGAATGGTTGATGTGTTTGTGTTGTGGTAGAAACCCTTGACGAGGTGCAGCGAGGGCGGGATGTAAGGGTAGGGTTTCTCTTACCTAGGGCACAATGTTTTTCCACTGTAAAGTGCATCTGAACCCCCACTACTTCAGTGAGCATTGCCTATTGATTTCCATGTCTCTGTGCTTCTTATCAGTGGGTGGCATCAGATGGTGAAAAACGAAGCATTACTGGAAGCGTTTCTAAGTGGAGCTTAGGAACTGTGAGGTTTTAATGGCGTTTGGAATCGGAAATGAGAAAATAAGATGGTGATGTCGTGCTTTCCATGTTTTTTCTCCTGAAAAAACAAAACCACAAAATTGTGATGTTGATGCTGTTTTTAGAGGGTAGAATTTGTTTACTTTTCTGCCTGCAGGCCTATAAATCATGTTGCTGATGTCAATTTCAGAAGGAATTTCTGTGGCCTTAAAACCTGATATTTTTCCATGTTCCTCAATTTAAAGATGAGTTGACATGGTTTATTTGTACTGGAACTACCCTTTTAAAGAAAATGTTTATTATGGCAATAGTCATGATTCTTCATAGTAGTAATTTCGATCATAATGGATAATGATTTCACTTTTGATTGTTCAAGTAGATAAATATTGGTGTCCAGAGAAGTAAAAACCAAGTCTCCCAGTACTGACCTTGTCTAACTGATGCATATCCTTTTTTCCAAGCTTTCTTTTTTCTGAGTCATCAGAATACCTTTTCACTTCGAAAATGCATTCTTTCTGTTTTTATAGATATAAATGTATTCAGTTCCAGCGTTCTGGCAAAGTAGTACATTTGGTATGTGAGTTTCAGGTAGAGGAAACAACTCTTTCATTGAAGAAACAGATTTCAGTTTCAAGCTTGGAAGAAATAATCTCAGACTATACCGATACTGTTCTAATTAGGAAAAATTACCTTGACTTTGTGTCCTTAATTGTTCTCCAAATGTCAGATAGTAATGACCAACTCAATACAGGCATAAAAATAACTACATTCCACTGGTTTGACTTTGAAATAATTCTGAAGTGCTTTGACTCTGGGAATATTAAAAGTAAAAAAGGGCAATGCAGAGCTAGTTAATGAACAATGTGCAATAAGTGCAGAAGTAACAGGCAAAAGATGATTTACTGAGCTAGGAAAACATTCCAGGATAATTTAGAAGTTGGGCAGTGTTTCTAAAAAGCAAATGAAACTATCTCCTTCTGGGCTAATTGTGCTAAAATTTCCTGAAGCTTTAAAAAAATTGTCCTCTTGTGGAATTGTGTCAGAACAGAATAGATTTTGGATGGCGAGTAGACCCATCAGCCTTGCATCCCTTTCAATCTACCTTCTGATGGGAACTGTCCAGTACCATTTTGACTGTTCAGGTTAACTGTAATAGCACCTGAAGTGCTATTTTGGTTCTGTTGGACTGGAAGACTGGAACATCTTTTTAAGTTTTATTCTGGAGGGTGAATGTCCCCCGCAGCTGAGCTGTGTGTTGGGCAATATACAGTGGCCATGATCTTACATGTACCCTGGTATAGGTCATTTGGCTTTTACATGGTCCTGGAACAATAAGTAAGCAACTCCTCATGAGCAGAGTTGGAATAGGGGCAGTGTGGATTTCAGTCCTGCAGTCCTTTGGAGAAATAGCCATGACATACTCTTTTAGTGATTGCAAGGTAAGAGTGCGCTGAGAACGAGGGAGAGTTTTATCCACTTCAGTCAACCACATTGCTTCTGATCTTGTGGAGGGCCCTCAAAATGTCTTCTCTGGTTCTGCCTTAACATGAATTTCAAGTCATTTAAAGGCTCAGCACAGCCTGAAGAGTTGTCTCGGTTCCCCTGGTGCTTCAAGCTCCTGTTTTGCCCCGTGCTGGGTAATTTGTGTTTGTAGGTGCTTACACAAGCAAATGTCCATCAGTTGCTCAATTACAGGCACCAGAAATACTGGTTGCTTCAAGTTCCATACCTGAGACATCATGTGTTTTATTTAATACTTCTGTATGAAATACAGAGAACTGGGATGGTTGAGCTCCAAAACCTTGTCAGTAGTGCAAGATAGGCGATGAGCAGTAAACAGATATCTGAGAGCAGTTAAAGGCCCAATTCCAGAAGCTGTCAAAGGCCCTTCAATCTAAATTCCTAACAGAAAATTCCCAGCATTCATCTTGGTTATGTAGTAGGTTTTGAATGATTGCTGGTGTGGAATACAGAGTAATATTCTTATTTAGTAATGAGGCTCTGCTCAGGTCTACCAATGCAACAGAATCTGCCTGTAAAATAATTAAAAATGGTATTTAAAAAGAGTATATTAATATTGTCTGGCATTTTTTGCCAAGATTAACCATATGTATCTAGACATAAGATGAAGCCACAACGGAGATTGTTAGTGGTAGCAGTTAAATGTAAATGTAATAATTCAAGGAAATGCCTTTCCAAGGACAGCTCTGCCTGTGCTTGATACCAAATGTGGAAGCTCAGTAACATTGTGGTACAAGATCAGTTTTTGTCAGTGTGGAAAGGCCTTGCCCTGGAAGGTGCATGGGCAGCCTTGTTCTTGTGTTTGTGCCTTGAGGTACCTTGCGGTGTGTGCTTGTGCCTGCAGCCATTCTGTCGTTGTATTTGGTTGCCCGTTCTGCTTCCCCTCACCTCTCCCTTTTCAGCTGCACTGTTACAAACATCTGTCCAAAGCTACTCCAGAGCCCTCACCATTCATCACCAAGAGTAAATTATGCACTCGGTAACGATGCAGCTCCACCGCAGCATCCTCCTGAAAGCTGATCTTGAGTTTTCATATCTTTGCCCCCAAATATTACAAATATCCTTTTTGAAAGTTTATATCATATATATCTGCCTCCTAAACCACTATTTCGCCAAGGCTTCTTGTTTTCCTTCAGAAATACTTTTTGTGTGTGTGGTTTTTTGTCCCTATCCTCCTTTAAACAGATCCAAGGCTTTGAGAGCAGCTTATGGCATTAGATGCTTTTAAGCCGCTTTAACGCCTTAGATAATTTTGCATTTCCCTTACTTCCCTTGTCCCATAAAGTGAAATGCTCTCCTGACCCCAAAACCAAAAGCACAGTTCCGAAGTGAAAAAGAAAGATGTGTGATAATGGATAGATACACTAAGGCAAAACCCTTGCAGGGCTTTTTCAGTATAGTATCCTTTCCCTGAAGTGTATTTACTGTGGCCCTACATTTAATTGGTCTGAATTTTGTTGCTAACTTCAGATCTCCTGGAAAACTATACTGAGTTCCCTCATATTAGCTAATAAGTACTTTATTTAATTTAAGAAAAAGCTTAAGGCATTTTAAGGCAGTCTTCTCTTACACAGAGTTGGTTTTAAATATAAAACAATTATTGTAATGGTAGCTCTGTGAAGGAAGTCAACAAGTAAGCACACAGTAAAAATATTTTGTACATGCTTGATATGTTATTAAATGTGCTCTGTCTTGTTTCTACGCTAAAAAGGGTGACCTAAATTGAGGGAAATTTGGGCTTCAGGTGTAGGGGAATGATCACAGACTTGCATTTTGGCCAATTGCGAAAAATTTCACTTGTTTAACAGAAAATTGAATTATGTGGGAAGGATAGAAATAAGGAAGGGCCTGAGGTGCTGCTGAAATTACAGAAAAAACTGAAATCAGTTGAGATTTTAGGGGGCAGGGGGAAGCTCTGCTAGAGATGATTATTTAAAACTTCAGACTGTCCTAAGCTTTGCTCTGTGAACAGTTACTACTGTGAGGCTGAATTTCAGCAGAGTGAGAAATTGCTTTCTAGTGTGGGCTATACAAAACCTCTGAGAGTCTTCCATAGTTTTTGATAGCAGGTAAGAAATAGTAGGAATTATTTTTAGTGTTCTGAGATCGGGACATAATATTTAGGTCCTGCTGAACTAAAGATAGAAATTCTACTAGGTCAAAACTGTGGCAGCAATTAATTTCATAGTCTTGCACGAGGAGGAAGAAAGAAAAGGTATGTGAGGGAGCAAAGTAGATACAGGTTTAATTTGCTTGTCATATCCTTGAGGCTATGCCAAAATAAAAAACTCATTGTGCATTGTGACACTGAGTTCTACATCATGTGAATAGCCTTACCAAGTAAGCTATTTCCCTGTTGTGTCATCTTAAGGACACATTGTCTGCCATTTCTGGCTTCAAAGCATTGTGCAAATGGGAAAATTTTGTTTGCTCACCAATGATTTATTGTCTTCTAGTACAACCAGGTTAATCTGTTTTTAAAAAATCCATACAATTAGCTAGTAAACAGTGTCTTGACTACAAAGGTGCAGAAGTTTATTAAAGGGAATCATATGAGACTGAAGTGAAATTCAAAAATTTTTGATGTGTAGTCATGTGGTTATTTCTCTTTTTCACTTCAAATGAGAAAATTATGTAAAAAAGTATTAGTTATATTTTGTTCTCCATGAATAAGAGGCTTTCCATATCTTCTTGTAAATATGTCTTTAACAGAGCCTAAAGTGATCTGAAGAGTCATTGGGGTTTAAACTGTGTTCTTCCACCTGTGTCTGCCAGTCTAATTACAGATTCTAAAACTAAAGTGAATTGTACATAGAATTCACACCTGAATTATCACTAGAAGTAATAGAAGTAGTATTTAAGTACTGAAAAAGTGATAGCTTGCTTGAGACAAAAATATAGTTCTCATTTTGCTTTGAATGCTAATCAACATTGCCAATCCTTCAATTTTACTATTTCATTATATTTTAGGGTTCACACAAGATTCTTTGTTGTGTGTTGATGAAATATACACAGGCTGCCCCCTTCAAGTTTTTTATATGAATCCAGACAAAACTGTTTTTTTACAATACTATGCACAGTTGCAAAAACTTAGTGCTCTTATTCCCTGAGAAATCACTAAACTCTCAATAAGGGCTTACATTTCTAATAATTTCTAGTCTGTTTAGCGGGCTGATTAGCAAGTCTAACTTGAAGGCTCAGGAAGCTCCTCCTTCATAATTCTTGATATAGGCAGTACTATGGTTTCTGATCCTTTAAGTTCTAGATATATAAAAATCTCATTCTTGCACTGTTTTACATCAGTCACCTAAGTCAAAGTGATCCACAGGAAACTGGCATTAAATTAGTTATGTCTGATCAATTGAAACCAGGACCAATTTCTAAGGAAGTACTTAAAAATTCTCATTTCTGTTGATAGGAAGTCTCTGATCTCTTGAGTATGTTTGGATCCAAGGGAATTTTGGAACTTTTGTCCATCTTGTCTCTCCTCTCATGTGACTTTCTGTGCAATATCCATAGGAAAAGCAATTGTACTAATACCTAACTTGTTTATTTCAAATGTTGGTCTAAAAATGAATGAATACCAGGCAGCTAAACAGTGATGTTAGAAACCTTTGCTTTTATTTCTAATTGGGTCAAGAACAGAATTGCTGCCATAAATTACTAGATTCCTTGGCTGGTGGTTTACTTCATCTTTTTCAGTAATTCTGAACCCGAGAGTGTCTGCAGCAACGTTTTCCAGTTCTGTGTGTTTTGGCACCTCCAAGGAGTGCAGATGGATTTCTCTGGCACCTGTTGTTGTACATTCTGCCTCAGTAACATCCAGAAGGACTGATGTAACCTACTTGAAAAAAGTAACGATGGACTGTGTTTTTCATCACATCTCAGCTATCCTTTCATTGTGACCCAAATGTGACTTAGGGGACAGTGTAGTGGTGTCAGTGCAGGGAGGAGGATTTTCAGAGGAGGATGCATTTCCATGTGGTTGTGCAAACAACTTAGTATGTAATGGAAGGTTTCAAGCTCAAGTTCATTCCAGGCTCAAATGTTGACTCAGAGAAAGGGATCTTCTGTCTCAACTCCACAAGGCTGCCTGTTGCTTCTCTTTTAAGCATTTCAGTAAAGACTGTGCTATTTCATCTAGAATGGTATGAAGTTTTTTTTGATTTTTCCAGGATCAAAGAGATGGGCTGTGTTGTTCCTGTCTGATCACATCTTTTTGCTGCTAAATTTATCTGGTATCCTCAGAAATGTGTACATCTTGCAGACCTAATTTGATACTGCATTACTGAGGAATTTTTAATTCTTACAATGGCTTAGGCTGTAGTGAATAACTCATTTACTACTGTATTAAGGCTATCTTCTACTACAGAGACTTTTCTGTGCTGTTTTTCTCCCTTCTCCCTTTTCCTCATTTTTTCTATAGCAATTACTTGGTGTCTGGAAATGTGCTCAGAAAACTGCTGACTTGAGAGCCTGTATGGTGGTCCCTCTTGTCACTTTAATGACACTAGAACCAAAAGCAATTACAGATTTCTCTGTAGGATACCCTTAGCTTTACCCTAAGTTCCTTACTCTCTGTCTCAATTCCAAATCAGATCCCACTCTTAGTGCATTTCCACCCTGGTCAGATGTGTTTCCATCACTGAGGCTAAATGTCCTTCAAATCTAGGCTTGCTTTAGAAAGAAAAAGAACAGTGGTCTTAAATAATTCTTTATAAGTAAGTTGTCAGTGTGACTTCTGAGTCTATTAGGGCATTTTTGGGGTTGATCCTTACAGTAACACTGGACATAAAACCCATCCCAGAGAAGGAGTTTGTTGTCCTTCAGCTGCCTTTTCTTCCTGAGACATCTGTCACATGCAGGGCATTAAAAATAACCTAGCGGTTAATAGCCATCTCAAAATAACAGCCCAGAAACTATTTAGGAAAAAAAGGAAATGAGAACTAAAATTATATTTCTGAAAAGTGTCACTTAATTACTGATTTATTTTAACTTCTGGAATAATTTCTGCTTGGCTGCCTATAACTGGTTTTAGCCAAAACCAGTGTGTCTAAGCCTGTGGGTACGTTTTTAGAGCTACATTGAGCTGTCAGCACAGAACCACAGCCCTGCAATAACTTGATCATGCTTTAGTGTGCCACCAGGCACAATTTTTTCTGTACATACCAAGATTTTAAAAGCTGATTTAAATATTTCTTGCATACTACTGTCATATTTTTGTGATTTTTTTTTTCCTGCCAGTGATGGTGTAAATACTCGAGTATTTACCATGAGACAACATATCAAACATTAAACATAGTCTGTAATAACAGAACTGTAACACCAAAGTCTGGTTAAAAATCCAATATCCAGAATTTGAATAATGTTAGTTATAGCATGCTTTTCTATTCAATGCAATTTTGCTTAAAAATACCAATAGAAAAAACCTCAACTTTAGAAATAATAAAGAAAGGTTATTTGTCTGCGTTTGAACAACCTTCCATAGGAAAGGAAACCTGGTAAGGTTCAGCACCTATGCCAGCTGCTGTTCCTGGTGTAACTGAAGATCTAACCATAGCTGAATTTTCATTTATGACTTTCTTGGAGTGATTCCTCTGCCTAGGGTGAGAGAGGTTAAACTGTATTTTGAGACTGTGCAGTGATCTGTTTATTCAGTCTCTAGCTAATTCTCTAGGGCTGAGACAGCTCACATCTTGGTGTTCTCTGTATATAAATTTGGAATGTTTTGAGAAAACATATTTTATGAATTCCATTGAGAAGAAGAGGTAGAAAATATGTTTTGCATCTGCCTTCTTTTTTGGGATCGATTTAATATAAGTGCTATTGGTATTGTGTGTGTGAGAATATCTCGTGTCAGTCACAGAGGACCAATGTCCTAAGGTGCCAACTGGAAAATATCTTCCTGTACTTCTGCTTGTAGGTGATGGTTTTCCAGTGTACTAAAGCTCAGGTGATGCTTATTTTTAAGTACTTTATTGGAATCTGAAATTCAATTTAGTTTGGAGTATTTTAACTTTTTTGGTATACCCATTGAGGGGGGCCATTAATATAATAAGACAAACACAAAAGGATGGAAATTCAGTCCTTTACCAGTTAGAAAAGTCAAAAAAGTCATGTGGTGGTCACTATTGATGCACTTTGTACTCTGGCAACAGATCCTTTTGTTATTGGGGTGAAATTTGAGGACAAGTTTTTTTCTGAAGTTTTCAGCAGTATGATACTGTGATCCCTCTTCCACCTCTCTAACTCTTGCACTTCGTGTTACTTCTGACATCCCAGCTCCTTGGAGTGATTAAAGAAAGGATGTACCACTGTTGATTGATGGTAACCATTTCTTGCTAAGTGCAAAGCACACATCTTGCCTTGCTCCGTGTCCTACCTTGTCTCTAGAAAATTAAACAGTGTTAGCAAAGGCCACTTTTACCTAATGGATTAGTGTCTGCTTGTTACCACATCCAAAGAAACAGATGTTAAATAGTCCTCCAAATGATAGAAAAAATTCACTTTCATTTGGAAGTATTTGAGAGTAAGATTTATTGTGATATCTTATGAATACTCTCTACCAGTCCTTTTCTATGGAGACTAATGGAATGTGAATATGGGAAATAGAAAATTGCTTTCTGATGTCATGAGGTGTAATTAGCTGGCAGAATGGGCAAGGTAAGACCATCAGGCCTCCTTAACAGGAAACCAGTGTTATGCATCATGTCCTGCACTTCAGTCTTCAAATGTGCAGTTCTCATTTAAATGATCTATTTGCTGTGAAATTTGCCTGACTTGGCATTAGCAGGAGTGGCTTCTGGCAAACTACAAAATGTATATTGCAAAGGAAAATGCAACTTTACTTGTCCTTTGTGAGAACAAGAAGCTGTATTGTAAAGATACCTCCTGAGGCTCTCTGAAGATCCTTGCATTTCCTCATTCCTCTGTTTCTTGGCCTTTCCACTGAGGTTTGCATCCAGAAGGGCCTTTTGTTCTCTGTGGCCTGGAGTGATTATCTAGAGAGAGATTTATTAACTGTCTCAAGCTACTAAATAGCTCAAGCAAATCATTGACGTTGATGACTGAAAGGTTAAAGTCTTCTTCAGTTTATAGCATGTCCCCTTCAAATGACTCTTGTGCTCAGGAAGATACAGAAAAAAACATGTTCTAAGCCTAAAACCAATTAAATACAGAAGTTTCCCTGTCGCCTTTCCCTTAATTAATTCTAACCATTCTCTAAATCCCCAGTCTTTTTATGAGGTTTCTTGTGTATGACCAGTGCTCCTTTATTTGTAATGCCTGTATATAAATTATAAATAAATATGTATATATCAGGGATGCACATTCAGAACTTCAGTCAAGTCACCTATTGGTTTTGTCAGTCTTTTCCACTGTACAGGGAGTTTGGTCAGAGAACAAGTTGAAGTTCTTAACTTGTAAAACTAAAGCTATTGTCAAGAAAGAAGGAGTAGGTGACATCAGCTGAGATCTTCAAAATGTATATTTACTTCAGTTGGATTTCCTGCTTTTTAATGCACTATATTTCAGTATGCTCTAGTTTTAAGACCTGAGGATTAGTGTTGAGGTTCTGGAGCTTTGCTGTATGGTAAGATTTCTGCTTTCTGAATTTACTTTATCTCAAGAAGTAAAATGAATCTGTTTGTATCTGTATAAACTAAAGGTTTAAATTTGATATTGGTATGTGCACACTAGTTAGGAGGTTTATTCAAAAGCCCTAATGCTGCTTTGATGTTTCTGTTAGTGGATTAAAGACAGGTAATTTATGGAAAATTTCTTACACTTGTGCTGTCTGTTCAAAGCCGTATGTTTTAGTTTTAGTATTGTTTCAATATTCTTCAAAGGAATTTATGTTCTTGACTTTTATACTGGATAATATGCATGGGGAAAATAATAGGTAACTTCTCTCTGCCTTGAAAATAAATCTCTGCAAAAGTGCAACATAGTGTAGACATAATGGTATCAGTGACCCTTAATAGAAGCTCTGGTTTCAATGATTCTAATCCCAAACAGAGTTGTAGTAGGTTAACAAAGGCTGCTGATGCTTCCTC
The DNA here is from genome assembly GCF_028551555.1 of Melozone crissalis. Classification (NCBI taxonomy): domain Eukaryota; kingdom Metazoa; phylum Chordata; class Aves; order Passeriformes; family Passerellidae; genus Melozone; species Melozone crissalis. The sequence continues at coordinate 23,077,541 of NW_026535797.1, read as the reverse complement.
TGCAAGTAACGCAATGCAATAGTCACAGAAAGATTTAATCTGTTTATGATGTGGCTTTGGTTTTATCATTCTAAACCCTTTTTCCTGTAGTTCAGTTGATAGAAAATGCTGTAAAAAACAACATCTGTACTGTAGAGTGTGATGGAGGTTTTTTAAAAAAAAACATTTTAGGTTTCTCCATAGTGTCCCTTATGTAAGCAAAGGAATAGAGCAAAAACTCGAGCAGAATGCCACAGATCAGCAATTTTTTGTGTTGTTGAACACAGACTAAGCCAGTGAGGAATAATTCAGTTTATGAACTGGAGGTTTCCCTCATATCCCACTGGATTACAGACCATGGACTTCTGTAAACCCATTGCTTTTGGAGAAACCGAATTGGAAATTTTTATGGATTGTGTGTGCTAAGAGCAGCACGATGCAGGGCTTGGATGTAGCTCTTTCCCAGAAATCTGTTCCTTTTTTGTTGGTCAAAGTACCCTGGCAGTGCTCAGGGCTTTCAGAGAAGGGAGAGCCTGGTGTGGCCCAGATTTGCCCAGCCTAAATGCCATCTAATGCCACCTAAGTGCTTTTGTTTAATGTTTCCTACTGGCCACATGCCTTTGGAAGCCTGGAGCCAACCAATGAGAACCAACAGGCATGGGGCCTATTGTGGAATTATATGGGATTAAAACTGTGTAAATCTGAGCCATGGCTATGCCCTTCTGTTTTTCCCCTGGGTGTACCAAACAGCAGCAGCCCTATCGGAGGGTGGTGTGCAAACCACAGACTGCACTGTCCCAGTGAAAATGCTGCTGACTCTTGAACTGTCATTACAGCCACTGTTCCAAGCCTGAACTTCTCCAGCAGCACCTGAGGATGTTCTTTTAGTTCCTGCTTTGGAAATGTGGAGAATGATTTGTTGGACGCTTCTAATGGGCGCAGGCAGTGTTAGGAAGGACATTGTTTACACACAGAGCTGTCTGTTGAAATGGAAAATACTCTGTGTATAACAAATTGTAAGATTATTTTGCAGGATATATTTTGAAAAAAAAATAGTAAAATCTATTTTATTTTATTCTGTGGTTCTGTTCTTGAGCCTCAGAAAACACCAGGTCTTTCATACTTGGTTTGCAGGAGAAGTTGAATTGTAGGTGGAGTCTTTTGTTTTCTTTGCCTTCTCTTGTTGCTTTAGGAGTTGTTTTTGGTGTGGAAGTTGTTCTTTTTTGGGTTTTTCTTTGTTAGGGACCTGGTACTATCTTTGGTGGAATTCTCGGTAAGAGAACAATTTTTTTATATCTGGAGCTTTGAGGGATAGACTTGCAGAATTGTATCTGGATATGTTCTCACAAGTGTTTTTTTCCTGGTTACAATGTTTTGGTTCTAATAAGAATATAACCTGTGCTGGTTTACTACTTTGTGCATATTCACGCTTAATCTCTGAAGCTTTATGACTGTTCTGAAATTCTGTATTTTAAGGAAGCTCATGCTTGTCTTCTCCAGTTCCTAGGCCCTTCACTGTGCCTCACAGCATGCAAATTGGGAAGACAAAGGAGAAGCAAGTGAAAGGCCCATTAAAGTTCAGATCGTTATGTTATGAAAAATTTAACAATGGCTTATCAAAAATTTAATTCAGTCTGATGAATGAACTGCACAAATCTAGAATGAATTCTTTGCTTTGATTAAATAAAATGGAGGGACTTAAGAATTCATTCCAGTGCTGTAGGATAAAGTGCTTTTGGACTGTCATAATAAATGCAGAGCTTTGTCTTTCTGATGTAAGTTATTGAGGACATGCATATTCTTCCTTTCTTTCTTGGAATCAGATCAATTTAAATTAGAGCTGAAATCTGTCAGTGGAGGTCATTGTTACTGTTCTTGTTTTCAGTATTATTTGAAAAGCCATATGGAAAAAAATTATGTTTCTTAGGGAGGGGCTATTACATACAATTTAAAAGTGTTTTCATTTTAGAATATGTGCTATGAAATTATTGAATACCTTAAAATTTAAGAATTTATGCAATTATTTTGTACAATTGTGTATGTTTTTAATATTAAGGTAGCAGACTGCTAATTGAGGTTGAGGTAATTTCATGGCAGTGGTGCACTAATATCTGTATGAGGTGCATTGTGAATCCTTTGAAGTGTAGTAGTGCTGTGGAACAATAAAGCTGAGGATATGTATCCCCCTTAAAAGGATTATTGCTTTATAATGTATTTAAACAGTTAAATGTAGTTATTTAGAAAGTTTCATATGATTATTTCATCATGAATTTAGATCTAGAGTATGCCTTCAGAGAATATATGAACAAGCATAGGTTTTTGAATGATCTGTATGGAATGGCTTGTTGCTGAGAGTTGAGTTCCATGTTAAAGCTGTCAGAACCATAACTGTTGCTAGTAGAAATTACTTTCTCAATCCCTCTATTTTTTTGTAGGTGAAGGTACATTTCAAAACTGCTGAGAGCTAAATCTAGTTCACCCATAGGCTTGTTAGATAACAGTTCTGCAGATAATGTGATAAAAGTAGACTAAAAGTTAGTGGTTTTGGTATTGTCTTATGTGGGGCAGGACTGTTATCTTGTCTGAGATGTTTCATCCGTGTGGAAATTGCTTACATAGTAGAAGGGGAAAGCAGTGAGAGCCTGAGAGCCCAGCTAGGGTAACATGCCCAATTGCTTTACAAGGGGGTAATGGATGTTAGTCAGATGGTAATGTTTTCAGAACAGGTGCTAGAGGTAATTGAAAGTTTGGGCTCCTTGAAGCAGCTTAGCTGCTTGTTTTACTACTGCCTGATCCAGTGGTGAATTTGTCAGATATGTCTGGTTACCAATTCCATCCACTTAGTATTAACTGAAATAACGTTGTGGGTGGTTTTCTTTGGTTTTGCTTCATTTTTCACGAAGATCATGAAGAAACATAAAACCTATTCAGCCCTATGGGTATTGTCATCTCTGTCCAATTTGTTCTTCTGTAATAAAAATGAGTGTTTCTGAATGCCCAATGCTTCTAGTGAATAAAAAAGGAAGGAAAAGATTCTTGTAGCATTATGTGGCCTTTCCATTCTGAACTGCAAAGCAAGCTTCTAAATTTTTAGTGGCTTATGGTCTCCTTTGGAGGATGATGTCTATTAATTGCCAAATAATTAAGCAGTATGTTGCACTCCAGGTGATTCCAACAAGTTCAGGATTCCAGATTCTCTCATTTAGTCTTGCTGTCACCAGATTTTGTTTTCTGTGGCAGCAAATGAGTCTCCGTCATTGCTAAAGGGAACCTTGACATACTAAAGTAATCACTGGATTATTAATATGTCAAATAAAAATAAGGTTAATCAATAAATCACTGTAGATAAAATGGGATAGAAGAAAAATATATGTCAGTGCTTGGAGTAGGGTGATGATCAGGGCTTACAGAGGAAAAGATTGCTCCTTGGAAATGGCAGCATTCGTGGAATGAAATGGGATCAGAAAGGTGAATTAAGTGGCCTTCAGTATCTGGAGGCATGGATTTAGGATTAGGAAGCAGACAAGCATGGGAAATCTAATGAGAAAAAGCTCTTGCTGGATAAGAAATACTGATGACAACAGCTGAGTTTAAAAATGCCAGTGATATTACTTCTCCTTGAGTTGTTAATACACATTACTTTTTAGCATATTGCTGTGCCTCTTAAAGTGTGATTAAAGTAATTAATAAAAAAATATGTCTACTTACATGAGTTGCAGTAATTGCAGTATATTCTATAGGCTGCCAGCTCTGAGTGACATAAACGAGCTTTTCTGCTGAGTGTTGTTGGCAATCAGCTCTTAGTGCACCTTCAGTACCTCTGATCTAGTTCAAAGAGATTTTTCTGTACAATACAAAAGGTATTCTTTTCTTCAGGACTAACTTGATGAGCAATCTGCATGGCAGGAGAAGCGTTTTGTGTTTCCAAGAGAAAACTTGCATTTAGAAAGAGCAAGTCCAAACTATTCATTTCACCGTCTGACTTTGGGATGTCCATGTTTGATCTTGATCTGCCACTCTAGACAGCAGTTCTGCTACATTTGGTGATAAAAATTAGGAACCCAGAAAGATTATTGGAATTATAAATATTTTTTTTCCTTTCTTTCCTTCCTCACTCATCTCAAAAAATCACTGCCTTTTAGATAGATTGGTGTGGAGGTTTCAGTCTTATTATGCTGGTTCTGGATATTTTGACAGCTCATAGGATCTGTATAGGGAGATCAGAGGTGAGAGGCTCCAAATGTCTTCAGCAATATTTAAATATAGGAAAAATAGAACCATGAGAACCTTGTAGATTTTAGTATTTAATGGATAGAAATTGATTTTTAAATAGACAAAAATAAGAATTTTAAGAGTGCTGTTTATATAAGAAAACTTATGACAAACTTCCTAAAAATCAAATGTCATTTGATTTTTGACTGTAGCAATCACACATTGCAATCTACATGTGTCCATAGTTATTTGAATTCTGATCTTGGCAGAATAATTCCTGTTATGTCCCTTGTCAGAGACAAATTACTCTCTGAGATGAGTTATTTTGCTTGACAGCAGCTCACTTCCACCCCATACCTAAAGACATAATTTGAGACTTCTGATCTAAATTGAGTACTTAATAGCTTGTCACACTTACTATAAATAAATCTCCTTAAAGGCCAGCTAATGTAATTATTTTAATTAGGAAATATTTTAGTATGATTGCTCTCCTTTGTTCTATTAATTGCTCATCACTGGCAGAACTGACTCCATTTTTCCATAGTCCTTGATACTTTGTCACTTTCCCCCTTTTCTGTTATTGTTCTGTCTATATCAGCTACCTTCTCAAAGTTACAGACAAGTGGAAGTTCTGAACTTGTTGCTGTGGTGTCTGCATAGAATTTTAAAGAAAATTTTTGTTATTTTAATTTTTTTAGGCCTCAGGTCTTAGCAGTGAATTTTCAGCAGCTGGTTTCTTTCTTACCAGCTTCTTACTCCTTTATTATTCTCTTGTTTTCACAATTTTGGTTAGAAAAATAGTCAAAACCCCCCTTTTTCTCTGTGCCTCAAATGCTTGTTAGTGCTCCTCAGGTGGGCCTGCCTCATGTGCTTCCCCTTGGTAATTCTTGGTCATCTCAGGGGAGGTCCTTGAATGGGCTGCTCTTCACCCTCTACTTCAAGAGCTGTGCCTAAACTCTAATGGATTAATTTTAATTTCACAGCATCTTTTGTTCACAGTGTGCTATTGCCTTGTGTACTGGCAAACTTTGTCAAAGTTCATTAGTAAGGCAATTGGCAAGAAGGCAGTGAGTATAGATAGTAGTCAGCATTGTGGTTTCTGTCCTGAAAGTCCATACAGGTTTCTGTTTGATATTTAAGAAGGGTTTTTTTGTGTTCTGCTTGCCTATGCTCCCCTTGATCTTTCCAGAGGCCGTCCTCATATTGCTGGAATACTTTTCCTCAAGCTCTGCTGATTTGAATTTATTTTAAATTAAGGTAATTAATGCTAGTGAATTATGTATTGGGGAGGAGGGGATGGGGGGCAGGGCATGAAGGTGACCCAATTCTGGGAAGGCAGAATCTGAAAATAACCTTAAGGCTTTAAGAAGGAAAAATTTAATCAGTTTTTATAATTAATGAATGTTCATGCTCCAGCAATATTTCCCACAGGGTACTTAGAATTCAGATTTTTGAGCTCTGTATCTTGTATAAGAATGATATGCTTGCTGTGTTTTTTGTTTTTTGCCTATGAAAAGGAAATTTCAGCTTCTGAGAAGATGTGAAAATCTTTAGGGCGTGTATAGAAATATAAGCACACACTGAAGGATGAAGGATAGAAAGCAATTGGGTTCTGCTGTGTATTTGTGTATTATTGTTATCATTCCTCTTCTGCCTTGTAGTCTCTGCAGAGAAACGCTGAAAGAGCTCAGTGCCTGACCTCTGTGCTCCAGAGCTTTTCCCCCTGAGTGGAACATTGAATGAAATTAGTACAGGAGGATGAAAGCTTGTTTTCGTGTTCTGTTACTAGGAAAAACCCAAACTGCTAAAGATGTGTGCATAGGGATTTTGAAGGGTGAAGATGGAAGATTTACCTGTTTCACTAGAAGAAAACTAAATTTTCAGAACAGCTAACTGTTGGTTTAACTCAAAGTGGTGTTAGAAGTAAAGCAGACCATAAAGTCTGTACTTACTAACTTTTAATTTTTAGTTCTACAAGACTCATCCTGAGGTACTTAAAAATCTTGGAGGCTGTGGACCAAAGAGATAAAACTGACTGGAACTCCAGAGTGAGGAAGATGGGTCATAATGAGCAACATTTTTTCACTGGGTTGTACTCACCAGTGCTTTTTCTGTGAACTTCCACGTCCAAATTTTCTTGAACTATGCAACCCAAATATTATTTGACGGCAATTTGAGTACATTATTTCCTGTTTGTTTGATTTTCCAACTTCCTACAGTCTGGGAGAGAATTATGTTTGAAATAGTCCCTGCTGTTTAATATCTCTGAGGAAAGTGTTTTTCCCTAATCATGCATCTCAGTTACTTACACAGTTTAAGTGTTTTTTCAGCTTTTGTTAATTTTTTTCTTAATTTTATTCTTGTAGAAAGATAAGAGATGAGCAAATCTAGTTGTTACAGTATGGTATTGGACATGAGAGACTTTAGTTAAGCCTCTGTGGTGTCACAGGCTTCTTGGTTGGCACTGGGGGAATCTTGCTGGGTTGGTGGCTCCTTTGCAATTGTGTGATTCTATGGTCTTGCAGTTCTGTAAAAAAAAATGTCGTGAAGAACTCTAGAGTCACACTGTAGCAGAAGCCTGCCTAATGGTCTCCAGAAATAAAATTTATCTGATATTTGGACAAGTAATTGATCATGGAAGCACAGCTTCCAATTTACTCCTGCAAATAGTTATCTGATAACAACTCCTTAGAACAAGTTAATTTGCATCTACAGTAGTCTGCATGAATGGCATTTGTACAGGAGACTTTTTATATCCCTGATGTGAAATGTAAACTTCAATAAAGCTCTTCATCTCCTTTTAACAGTAGCCTGTCCTTTGGAAGTCTTTATAGAATGATTTTGGTAAGTTTGCAAGATGATGTCAGTGACTACCAAGAGGCCTCTTGAGGAAGTTTTATCTCCCTGGGTGGTTTTTTTTTTCTTTTTTGGCGTAATTTAAGTCACTGATAAGGTTTATCTGGGTTACTACATCATGATGCTTTATATTCCCATTCTCTCCTTGACTGGCAGCTAAAGATAAGATTGATGACAAAGATACTGAATGTCTGGCAGTAAGGATGCTGTGATTGCTGTGTTGTCAGAAGCCAGAGCTGAGGAAGGAACCCAATTCCCTCACTGATTCACTGTGGTCAAATCTGGACACAGCTAAACTCACTTAAAAGGAAGGGTGAGGAGCATGAAGATAATGAAAACATTGTTAATAATGAATAGATTGAGGTTTGTTTATTTTTCTTACATTTTTAAATTAATATGCTGTAATCAAGTACTAGCATGAGTGGTTCACAAATCCTCAAATGCAGAGAAGTTTCTGAAAGGTAGATCTGTGCCAGGGGGGGATAGATATTGATCAGACAATATACGTTGTTTTGTGATTACTTGAATTTTGTATATTATAGAAAGGAAAAAACATTCTAAGGCTTGGCCTAATTCTTGTTTTATTACCAGTAACCATCTCTTGCCTTTACTAAAGTATGCAGTCTGTGCTTTTGGATTTTTGTATTTCATAATCTGATTTTTGTGGGTTTTTTTTTTTTTTTTTTTTTTTTTTTTTTGTTATATTTGTTTTTTACTGTTAGTGAATGATTTTAATGAAGTGTTCCATAAGCGGGCAAGTCCCATTTAAAAAGTGACCCAATACCTGCATAATTTCATAACAAACCAATTTTTTCCATCTCCCCTATGTGGTTTGGGACACTTTGCATCCCTGAGTGTGATGTGGGGATGGGAAGGAGCTGGGATGCTGACAGTGGTGCTCTGGCTGACAGCCTGCCAGCGGCCAGCATTCCTGGGCAGGGGTGCCCAGGTGTCAGCCCTTCTGGGGACACTGCCAATGGGTTTTGATTGCTCTGCTCTTTTGTTCTTATTTCATTTCATTTTCTGATGGTCTTTTTTTCTTCCTGCTTCTGTACTGTAATGATGATAGTGTGATAACTTCTGTGAAGAATGGTTTTAGGAAAGTCTCAGTGCAGGAGCAAGTCAGTGGCCGTTCTTGCTGGGCCAGATTTGCAAACTGAAATGTGGGCAAAGAACCAGAATTTCCTTGTTCAGCAAGTCTGTGTCTTAGCACATACTCAGTTCCAAAGCAATTGCTGTTCTTTGGTATTACTAACTTTAAAAAGTACTTAGTAAACTCCCCTTTTGCTAAAGACAATGTGCAAGCTTCATGTATGAAAAATAAGCTATTTTATAACTTTCAGATTATTATTTGAGGCCCTTTTGGGATCAGAATGCTAGAGCACATGATGCCACTTTCAGGATTTATCCTGATTTTCATGATTTTGTTTCTTGAAATACTCAAATATACTGTAAGTACTGGAGTTATGTCTATGGTTTTAAATACTCCATATGAACTAAAAGAGAGCTTTGAAGTGCTTGTAATTTTTTACTAGTGGAAAGTTTAAAAAAACTTCAGGAAAATGAGTCTAAAACAGTTTTACTAAAAATCTGCTAGAAAGTAACTATGAAGAATTGTTATGATACCTAAAGAACTGAATTGTGGTTTGTGGTGATACTAGGAGACTAGAACTGACAATGAGATGAAAGAAAGGCTGGGAAAATAAAGCTGATTGTTAGGAAAATTACTATCACATTTTTATCAGTAGCCAAATTAAACTTAGCAATATCTCCCTATTTAGTGCCATGTTTAGCAAAACATGCTTCATCTGTGCTATCCCTTAGTATGTGGTTTCTAATCCAGTCACTCCATGGAGAGCAGGACAAGAAAGCAAGAGACACAAAATCTATGGACATGGTACTTTCATTTGCTTACCTACAGTGTCATGTCTTCTGTGAGGAGCAGCTTCTGTTGCACTCCAGGTTGGGCAGAATCCTTCCTGCTAGCTAGTTTCACAGCCTCCTTCACTGTCACAGCTGTTGGGTGGTTGGGCAAAAATAATAGATTATGTTGTCTTTTTTTAAGCTTAACTACAAAAATCCAAGTCAGTTTTGTCTTTGAGCTCAGTCTCTAGACATGGTTTTCAGATGACAACTGTGTGAAATGGGACATTGGTGAGTAGGCAAGATAAGCTGAACTTGGTGGTGTTAAGGGTGCCACTGTAAGGAATTCTCAATACTTACCTTTCATCATCTTGGCATCTTTGATAAACTGTACTAATGTTTTGAAACATTATTTTCATATGGTTTTCACTTTGGCATGCTGAAAGTGGTTTCCTAGCACTAAGACTAGCCTTGGTTCCATTTATTTAGTGTAACTGATTTCCTGCAAGTCAGAATTACTGTGTAAGTTTATTTGGAGGTGTTAAGCATCAGCAGTCTTTAAGTGTTACTGCCTGAAGATGTAGACTGTTGCTGGAGAACTCTTTAACCTAAATGGCTCAGCATTAAGGAAAGATCTGAACACAGACATCAGTAGAGGCACTTGGACATTATGAAGTTACACAGCATTTCAATTCCTGCATGGAGATGTAATAAAATAAATCTGGTTTTATATGCCAAGTGACACTACTGTAGCAATGCAAATGACAATTTTGATTATAACAGTACTTATTTACAGCAGAATTAATTTCAAGTATTGTTTCATTTAGACTCTGAAGGGAGCTCATCCCATTTCTCTAGATAGTTTATGTTGTCATTCTAGTTTATAACTTCCATTGCTTCCTTTAATCCTCATTAAATCTAGACTGTTGTGTAATTCCTCTGTGCTCAGTGACTTGAAAAGTAATTTTCAAAATCAATTATTATTATTTTTTAAATTAGATACAGCTAATCTGGGTAAGTAAATGATGCATTTCATGCTAACACTGATAGGACATGACATAACAACCTGTAAAGTCTACCAATGCTGAGAAATTAATGCCTGAATTTGCCCCTTTCTCTAGTAATAAATTATCTCTACTATTAGTTGACCTGAGATTTAGTGATTTGTTCTCAGTTCCATGTGAATTTTAATGGGACTTAAAAAATCCAAATACCTCTTTCTTTGAACACAAAATCAATGCCATTATTCCAATGTAAAGAAGCCCTTATAAATGTAGCAGTAAAACGATGAGACTTTCATCATTCTGCAGGCAGCCGTGGCACAGGGGGGAGTAGGTTTGGCATATCTGTAGGATTTTTTCACTCATCACAAAGTAGGGAATGTTTCCCAGCATTCTGTATTGACCGACATGTGCTGGTAACACAAAAAAAAGAGCAAGGAATAGCTCAAATACATGTGATCCTGACCACCTTTTTAAGGGAACAGAAAGCCTTGGTCCTCATAACTAGTTTGTCTATCTGTTTTTTCCGTGGCTGGAGGCAAATTATTTTCCTTTTTGTTTTTTCTTCTTTAAAAAATAAATTTGTTATAATCTTACTATTTTCTATTGTGTTGGCTCAACTAAACCCAACTTGCCCTTGGTGTTTTAACTGGGAACTTGCTGTTTTAACTCAATTTGGATTAACAAAATGCATTAACTCAGAGAGTCTGTGTTGTAAATCCAGTTGTAACATTGCTTCTCAATTTTCTGAAAAAAAAACTTGTACGAGAGCTCTGATTAGCAAGTGAAGCTACTTCTGTCTAGCAGACAGGTAGTGTGTCACAGAAGCAATCAATCCATCTGTGACTAAGAATTACGTAGAAATAGAATACAGGAGTTGCTGATGAACAGGGGAATACAGAAATGTGGATATAGGCATGGATGTGTCTGCATGGGATGCTCAGTGGAAATGCAATATTCCACATCCCTTCTTGTTCCTGTGCAAGAATCGTTTGGCAGGGATCTGTTTCCATGAAATTCCTTGGTGAATTTAGGCTGAGTGGAAAGGGAGGGAGAGAACATTGAAATATTGAGTTGTTGCCATTTGGGGTCTTACTTCAACATCTGAGTCTCTAGAAATTCCCGTTTCTCTGTTGTGAATCCTAATTTGTCTCTGCTGGATGTTTGCCGCTTTGGATGGCACTCTGGAGAGTGCCAGTCGTATCACCAGGTGCCTCTAATTGGATTAGACAGTCCCACTCCTAGCCCTTTCCTAAGATTTATCCTGGCTGCCATTTCAGAATATGATTTCTGACTCTTTTTATATTTAGATTGGATGAAAGCTGTGAGATACCTGCAAAATGGAAGGAGCTTTGATCCTGTCTCCCTTGAAATATTTATATGGAAGAAAAAATGTTTTTTAGAGCTTCTGAATCACAGGAGCCAGGAGCTCAGTTGGATGCCAATTAAATCTCTCCTGTCTTGCTTTCCTGTTTGCCATTTGCCCTTGTTTATGTGGACAATGCAGATCCACATGCTGCTTGGTGAATAAGCACTGTTATTTTCTTTATTGTGACACGTACTTAAATTATTCTCTAGTTAGAAATATTAGAGCAAGGTGACCAGAAATTAACTTCCATGAAATTTGTGATTGCATTTTTTAACGTGAATGTGTTTTCACTGCTGCTAATAACACATTTTCTGTCTTTTAATATGTGAAATTAACCTATAATTCTGGGTTAATGCCTGTGCTTAGAAATTCAGCAGTGTTTCATTTATCACTTCATAAGCTTGTGTACTGCTTCAAGATTTCAGAAATCTCAATTACATTTCTAACTATTTAGCTGCTAGGTGCGCATTTATTCTGAATAAGTGTTGTAGAATTTTTCCTTTGGGCATAGCCTAGAATAAATTTTTTCATCTATATCATCCTTCAAAATGGCAGGAAGGGTTATTTCTGTATTCTGTTTTGTAACAGAATTGCTAGACTAGTCTTGAAAGACTAATTCCCCCCAGTCACTAAGAGAACTGTTCTTCTTAGGTCCCCAAATGAGAGTCAAAATGTCTTCCATGATAGATAGATGTTTTACTTTTGCCTTGTGAGTTCATGAAATCTTTAGATATGTGAGGCAAATCAACTGCAAGCATAAATTCGTGATCTTCTCCTCTTACTTCCAAAGTAATTTTCAGCCAATGAATGGTCTTGAACCTTTTTTTCTGAAGGTCTTTTCTCTTTCACCCAAGAGAGGTGAAACAAATATTTGTAATTCAAAAAAAACCAGAAGTGAAACAACCTAACACCCCCACCCACCCAACAGGCTCATAATTGATTAACAGTTTCCTGAAGTGCTTGACCTCTTTTCTTCCCCCAGAAGGTATAAGTTTAGCTATTTCCATTTCTGGAAAAAAATTTAGACTATTTAAGGCATTGCCAATTGAAACCTCCTACCTTTAATATGTACAATATTACATATATATATATGTTACAATGGTAGTTGTTTCTACAACTTCAGCTAATATTGATTCTGTGGCAATAAAATAATAGAACTCTGTAACTGACCAAGGCTATAATCTTGGAAATTTTCTGAAGGGTCTTCAGACCATTCTGCTAGAAACAGCTGGGAGATACCTAGAGCTTGGAAACAAAGTCCTTCTGATACATCAATAAATGGTGACAGTTTTGAAACTGGAAAACTCCTTAAATGTGGTTCTGTTGTGAGGAAGGCAGTCATGACTTGTGTAAACTGATGTATTAACGCACATGGAGTAAAATTCTACTGAAGCCAGTGCAGTTGATAGGATTTATATGTGTTAAAGGCAAAGACTGTTGGATCTTTTCCTAGTAATTATTTCTAAAATTAAAATAAGGCTTTATTTGAGTGTCTTATGTTGATTACTAGAAATCCTGAGATAAGATTTCAGTGGAGAGCAGGCTTATGTTAGAAAAAGAAGCAGGGGAAAAACCCCCTCAGCTGCCTAGGGTGATGAATCTCATGAAAGTATTTTTGTAATATTCCACTTCTATGGTATTCTCCATTTTGCTCAAGACTTCTGGTGCAAAATGTAAAGCTTTTTTGTTAATTTGTTTGTGAAACAGTAAGAAGAAATGCATGCTATCTTGATCCTTTTGGGGAGAGCAATTGCCAGAAGCAAACTGTCTTCTAAATCAAATATTAGTCTGTGAAAACACATGGTGGAAGCTGGGTCTGTGAAGTTGGGTGTGAGTGGGTTTTTGGTAGGTTTTTATTTTTGGGCTGTCTGGCACCAGCTCTCAACCATCCTTCACAGAGCTTTGTTTAGAAATAATGGCAAAAAAAATTATTTCATAAGCTACCAAATTTGGAAAGCCAGTAAATGCTAAATGGAGTTTTTGTTTTGTGATGGATGACCCATATAACATTGTGTGCCTTGTCTTTAGTTGTGTCATTGATTTAAATATCTGTTAAATGTTCCTCAATGAACCTTCATCAAAAAGAGTTTTACATGTTGCATTTCTGAATTGAACGGTAATTTACATGTTTGAAGTATGAAAAACAATAATGAAAGTTTTCATTCCTGCTGTGCTCTGTAAATTAAGCTGCATTTACAGTGAAAGGGACGTAATAGTTTACATTTTTTTCATACCCAGGCATGTTTTTTGTCTACTTGACATAAATGAGGAAAATAGCAAGAACATGGGCAAAGTTAACTGTAGAAGGTGACGCTATGCTCTAACTTTTCATCATAGCAAAGTGGCTTTGAATTCTAATTTTTTGTTTGTTTGTTTCCTTTAAATACTTAGGAAACAAATCCTAAACTGCCAGTTGACAGGTATTGCTCATTACCAGTTCTCCTGGGGAAAGCTGTGACTGAAGATGTGGCAATTTGCCCCTGCTGCTGCAATGTAGCTGCATGGTTCTCAGAAAAGTACTCTAATCTTTCTTAGCATCCATTCTCTTTTTTAAAAATTTTATATTAGGATATTTCTAGCAAGTACAACTGTATATTTTTATTCTTATTTAGAAACCTGTCCATACTCTGAACCTCATCTTGCATCTCTTGGGCTTAAGTTGGCTTTTTCTTAACCAGTCATACAGAATGAAAAAAAAATCAAACTGAAGTTCCTACTTGTTCCTTGAAATAATGCTTCCTTGGGTTGAAGCCACAGAAGAATGAAAACTGAATGGATAGACAAAACCAGAATTACATGAATGAGATTACATGCCTGACCTAGTTTTTATAGACTGCACAGGCTTGAATGACTGCAGTAGCAGCATTAGAAAAATAAATCAAAATGTGTAGATATTATTTGATTTTTTTAAATTATGGTGATCTTTTAGGATTTCTAATGCAATAATCACATAATGTTGTTTGGTTTACTTATTTTATGTTTAAGCTAATAATTTTTAATATAAATTTTTCAACTAGTCCTCTTGCTTCATTGAAGCACATTGACAGCCAGATTTAATGAGACACAGCTGCATCTGTTGGTAAATTTTGCAAGCAAAATCTCCTTAATGTTACCTGTGAAGAATGAATTATCATTTCATTGCTCAGCTAGCCTGGGATGGACGGTACCTCAAAGGGGAACACACAAAGAGTACTGAAATAAAACCCCAAACATCAAACAAATAATGCAGTTATTCCTTGTTACTGGTGTTATTATTATTTTTTTTTAATCAGGATAATTGAGGCCAGGTTTATAGACTTGTTTGAACTTATTTTACCCACTTCCCTTGTAAAGACTGCTGTGTATGAAAAACCAGGGCTCCTGCTGTATGTGCTTATTTTGTATTTCTTTTAAAATTTTATTGGCATTACTCCTCATTTATACTGCTATTACTGCACATACAATAATGTTCTAGAAAATATACGTAATGCCAGAAATCTAAACTTGAATAAACTGAAAACTGGGACATATTTTTGGCTAATAATGATGTGGTTTGAGGACATTTTATCTTTTTTTGATGACTGTTAGAAGAACAGAGCCAATATAGGAGATAATAATTTGCAATTATGATTCCCAGAGCTGCTGAAGTGAACCTTTGCTAGGAGATATTCCATAACCACATAGCGTCTGAGCCAGGAAAAGAACTTTGTTATATCATTAGATTTCTGTGCCTCTGTGTGGGATATGAAATTTGAAGTGTTTTTAATACACACGTATAAGCATGATGTAAGTGGCACCTTTTAAAGATCTGAACTTTTTGACATAAAGAAAAGGAGCAAGTAGTGTAACAGTGGACTAATTAATAAAAAGTTCCAGCATTCTGTGGTAATTTTGCTAATAAAGAGTATAGCAAAGCAATAACTGAAGGAAGTAACATGCTAGTGAATGTGGAATGTTTGGATGTGAATTATTTGTCAGTTGTGATAGTTTTCTCCCTTGAAGGGATTTACGCTTTCTGTCAAGTGTTCTGTAAGGCTGTTGATTCTTTGTGTGTTTTGTGTTTTTAAAACTTTTAAGCTTGTGAAGGACAGGTATTATGTACAATTACAACTTTAAACTGCATCAATTTTCAAAGCCCTGATTGTGCTTGAAGATCCCAATCACAGTTGGTTGACATTACGTTTGGTAGTTTTTCAGTTTAGGAAAGAAAATCAAATACTGCCTGCTGTGTAGCATGGGACATCTGTCTTGCCTGTGCCAACTGAAATCCTACTTGGAATTTATTTTTCTGTGTGTTCTTTGGCTTCTTGTTGTAGTCTTTGAATTGTATTTCTCTGCTGGTTTTTTAATGGGTGATTTTTATAAGCATCAGGAATACATTATTTTAAACCGTGTACTAATTTTAGGGAATGCTGTGTTCATATTTAGTTAAAAGCTTTGAGGCTAGCACCGACCCACCCTACTGGATGACAGAAGGGAATTTCTAAAGGATCATACTATACTCCTGTTTTTTGCTTTTATATAAATTCATAGACTTTCTCTAAGCAATTATAATTTATTTTCCTAAACGTGCCCGAAGGTGGTTCTTGGGCTTCAGCTGTGTTTTCCATCAAACAGCACTTTCCTGGAAGCGCCATAGAAAGAAGTAGAATTCCAAAGACAACAGCTGAGAAAAGCCACCTTACCTAAACCTATTTCTGGGAAAACCTCTACAGAGAAAAGCAGCTTTCCAGACTTCCATAGCATTTAAATGAGCAAAGATTTGGAGTTGGTTCGTTTCTTTGTAATGGTTACTTGGTGCATTACTTAGCTCAGAAACCACTGCAGTTGCCTTTTGCTTTATCTCTAAGCATACTGAAAGGAAAGAAAGGACTGAAGTTAAATCCTCTTGACTCTCTTCTGTGCCATCTTCTAACCACTCCCATTTTTGAAAAAGCACATCTTATTGCAGTTTAGGTAGTTTCCCACCTTGGAACCCAGCACTGGAGTTCACAGTTGCCCTAAAGTCAGTGTCTTTGGGAAATGTCTGAACTCTCTTGTGTTACTATTTTCTTGTTTCTAAAACAGGAACCATGCATATCTGAGAGGAATCTCTGACTTTTAATTTAGTTAGTTTTCATATCCTTACCTGATGACAGTATGAAAGGCAGTTGTACACTGTGATTAAAACATATCTTTTTGGTGGGAAGCAGTAAACTTGCCAGGAGAATGTTTGGCTGCGAGTTTCTGTAGGTTTCTTGATTCGATGTATTATTTGTGCAAAATTGTAGGCAAAGGCTGTATTTTGGTTCATCTTTCTCTCAGGGTTCATTCTTGTGCATTTTTAGATTATGTAATGTTAAGAGCTCCTGTTATTTTTCATCAGAGAATTTCCATAGAGACATTGTTTTACCTTCTGGTGCTATGTGAATGCACCAGAATTTCGTCTTTCAGTTAAAATTGATGCTGATTTTTCTGAAGGTAAACCACATAAAATCTGATGTGCAGGAAGGGGAATATTATCTTCAGGATAGCACAGCCAATTTGAATATGCAAGACCAAGTCTTAATACCTCATCTTTCTTTATCTTTCTTGTATACCTTCAGAGATTATATTTTCACACAGTATATTTAGCTTTTATTTATTGGTAGACAGAAGCAGGCTTTGAATTTGGGAAAGCAGTACACCTGTTTTTTTACTTTAAACTCCCATCTGCTCCATGTTTGCGTTACAATTCTTTCAAGGGAATCTCATTCCCAGTTACCTTCATGTACAGAACCCCAGGACAATAGTGTTCAGTCATTTCTTCTGGTGAGTTTGGTAATTAAAATGTAAATTTGTAATTAGACTTAGCCCTTAAAATAAGAAGCAGTTGTACTATGCATTATTAGGTAGTATTAGCTGCATAGACCTTTTGTGAGTACATCAGAACCTATAGAGAGTTCTGAAAATAAGAAATAAAACTTACAGTAAACCATAGCAATCTGTGGAGTGAAATGTGTTTGCTAAGGTCTCCTTTTCTGTCTAAAATCTCCTTTTCTGTCATTCAGAGCTTTCCTCCAGCTTGTGCTTTATATGGTGAAATTGTCCTAACTTGACTTCTGGGAAGGCGTGATTTTTGGGTTTGGAAAGTTCAAATGTCAGAATGTTGGAGGGACAAATGGGATGAGATGGGATTTAAGTGATCTCCCCCACCCCCAAATCTCCATAAAGACAGCTGAAATGTTGAATTATTACAGTTTGACATAAAAATAGCTCTGGTTGCTAGGCAATGATGAAGATCTGTTCTATAGGAAACCAGATTTGTGTGGCCCAGGATCTGAAATTGTATGCCTGTCGTGTGTGTGTTTGTTTCTATATGTATGAATGCATATGTGTGTACATATATATGCTTGATAAATTTAAAAAAATTATATGAACTTGCCAGTTTGCATACACTAGTGGCTTGTTGTTTTTTTGTTTTTTTTTTTTTTAACTTAGATTTCATACATGTGTATAGCAAAGACTTAATTGTTCCAAGCCCTCTCATTCTTAACATGACTGGAGTGTCATGAAAATGGGGAAAAAAAAACCTCCATAACTTCTATATTCCACTATTTTAAAAATGGAAATTTAAGAATTTCCATTTTAAAAATACTGTAATGCAGAATTTATGAGTTCTTTGACAGTAAAAATATTATAGGTAGTTCCTTGTCTATAGGTGATGTAAGAACATAGAGTCATAGTACAATATGGAAATAAAAATATTGGGATATTTCAGTGAAGATATAAATATATTTGAATTAAACCAGTAAGTTTTATCTCTTTAGACTTGCTTTTTGGTTTCGTTCCATTTTTTCTCGATTTCACAACCATTCATTTTTATTACTGTTTTTGTCTGATTCACTATTATGTAATTATCATGAATTTGATAGATTTCAGTATATTTTATGTCCTTTGAATTTTCTTAAAGATAACGTTAGAAACTGCTTTGACTTTTCTGTGTTCTAATAAGACAGGGACCAGCCAAACCTTTAGTTTCCTCAGCCACCTCTTAGGCTGCCCTATGGAGCTGTACCTTCATCTCAGGCAGTCCTTAGAGCCAGCTAGGTCTGAATTAACTGCAGTAGCAATACTTGCTGCTCCTAGGAGGCTGAATCTCAGCCCTAATTGGCAACTTCAGTCATGCACATGGAGCAGTATGGTTTCTTCAGTGCTTATTTCTCCATCTGCAGAGAAATGTGCTGCTGTTCTTCTCTGGTGTTTTTTTTTAGAATTGCACAGCAGTGTGAACCCCCACCTCAAACCTAAATGCTCTACAGACACAACAAATTATAAGAGGATTTCTGTAAACAGGAAAATTAAAATTCCTTTTAGCATACTGATTAAGCCAAAAGCATATCTAAATTGGGTTTGACAGTGGCAAGAATAAGAGCTAAAATAGGGGCCTGTTTTGCACTTCATAAAAGGGAAGCATAACAATGGGTGAGGAGTGTGTCAAACATTGCAGAGGGGTGGAATACATATTTATCAGCCTCTTTGAACAGAGTACTTGAGCTTCAGTTTCATCTGCTGCTATAAAGAAGCAGTATCAGAGCGTGAAATTGGCAATCAAGTAATACATATGCCATAGCCAAAAGCAAAACAATTAGCTGCACGGATCCACAGTTTATCTACTGATTCTATTGCAGTTGCAGCTCCAAACTTGATGGTTTTTAACTCACTGAGCAGCAAAGGCAGTAAACAAAACTCATTTGCTGAAAAAGTATTGTTCTAGCCTGCAGCAGCAACATAGCCTTGTAACTTTGGTGGGCAATATGGTGCATGTGGCATCTGTAGGGAATGGTAACATGTGGCTCTGTAGCGTAGGCTAAAATGGACTAACTCCTGTTAAAATCAGTTGGAACTTTGTGTACTCCAATCTATATCTTCATTTGTGGATGTGTTAGAGAGAACCATTCAGAAATGTGTGTTTAAGACCAAAGCTCATGAGCAGTGCATGTTGGTCAGGTTTGGATTTTAGTGCCCTAAAGAAGTGGGAGCATAGCTTATGATCCTTTACACTGTGAACTACAAATATGCTCCTCCTACGTAGTGTTGGATTTTATAAAGTATCAACATATGTTAAAAACCCCAGTTTGAGTCCATTATTTTTTTCTGTCCCTCATGATAAAGTTAAATCAACATAAAATTGCAATGATGGGTAAAGAAAATGCTTTTTTTTAAATTGCAGAACCATTTATAGGTGTGGCATCTATAAATTATGGTCTGTGGCATAAAAATTGCCTAAGAAATCATTGTGTTGCTCAAATGTTATATATTAAGTAAGGAAATCTTAAGGCTTTAGGCATTTTTCCAGGCACAGTCATTTTGCTAGACTGTAATAAGGTGCACAGCATGCACTGGATCTCAGTTAATAACATTTATTTATAGTTTAAAGATGTTCCCTGTGGCCATGTTTTTGTGCTGTTTGTTTGCTCTTGTGGGCAGTTACAAAGCAGCATCCACTGTTCTGTGAGAACAGGCACATATGGAAGGCAAGTCTTAAGCTCTGCCTTTCTAATCCCTATGAATGGGGTTTTAATTCTGGGAGTTTAACCTATAATCAGTGGTAGCCACAAATTCCAGTGGAAAGTATCTTCATTTGGCATATCATGGTAACAGCCAGCTGTCCTTCAATTACAGAATTACACATGCTATATCGGCCTTTTTAAAACAGAGTTAGTGAATGTTTTCCCTGGTGTTTGCCTAAAGGCAATTTAAAGAAGGAACATGTGAAAGAAATAGAAAAAAAGAGCACTAGATTTAATGCACTTGTCATGTGAATTTTTAAAGTAATCAGGTATAGGTATTCTTATTCTGTATCTTTTTTTCCCAAGATGTTACAGCAAACCAAATTTTACAACAATCAAAACACAAACCTGTATAGGCTAGATTGTGTTCACAGGCTTTAAGTCACCAGCTTTCTTATTTTTTCTTTTTTTTTTTTTTTTTAATTTTTCTTCCTTCTTTAGCTCTTTTTTTCTACCTGTAAACTTGATCATACAGGGAGGATATTCCTTGACATAGCCATGTGTGTAACTTGCAATTTCTGACACAAAACGTGTATTTCTGTGCTGTGATAAGTGATTGTAATTCTTTTAGCTGTACTGATTCAAAGTGTTTCCTTTCTTTATGGGGGCTTGTTTGCCCTGCTTTTTCCTTTCAGCAGTTAAACCAAGGCAAATCATTATTGTCAATAATCAAAGTAAATAATCCCTTTTACATAAAGGGAATGTAATTAACAGCTTTGTATCAAAGATAAATATAGCCAAATATTCTTTTGCAAACGGTAGCCAAGAATGGGTGCCTATAGAAGAGTATTTAAGCAAGGCTGGTATATATAATTGTCCCTCCTTTTCCCTCCAGACCTTCAGCTGTTTGCCATGTGGATGATTTTCGAGACCTGTCTAGTTGCTGTCTGGTAAACACAACATTTTTTTTACTGCAACAATTGTCGCAGTACCCAATTAGTAAATGGCGAATTTTTCTTCCATAAGCATGTTCAGTGTCTAACCAAACCCAAACAGATCAGAGCAGTAAACTGCAGTTTTTCCAACTGAATCTAGTGTGGTGACCAAAACAATTTAATTTTTGTGACTAATGTTGTAGTTGTAAAGGTTGATACAAGCCCAGAAATTATCCAAGATGAATTTCAGGTCAAAGATAAGTGATATTAACATTTTTCAAAACAAAATTTAAACTTTCTGAATTTAAGGGGCTTTTCAGAAAATTGTGTGTTATGGGTGATTCAGAGACACTTGCATTTCCATGTGTGAGAGGAGAAATGTTTGGTTTTCCCTTGTTCAGACTAAAGATATGCAGAAACTTTATCAGTGATAGACTACCGCTTGAGACTTTGAGATCAAAATTTTCTTTACTACACAAAGCAAGTAGCAAATCCTCTGGGGCTGCAATCAGACTGAGTACAAAATTGCTTATTTCCTGCCCTTTTCTACAAGTCTGAATTCAGTTATCATAGGAAATCTGTTATCTAAGGAAAGTAAAAGTGGATGGAAGATATGGTATTGCTTAATCAATAAAATCCAGCTGTTCTAACCTTGGGGTTTTTGCTCATCCTACATGAAGGACTTTCATAATTTCATTATGTAAGACTAAATAAGAATTTTTTTCTGGTAGATGAGTATTTATAAATTCATTTTCACATCACTATACTGTACTTTCACTTCACTATACTAGACTACTTTCAATCTTTTTCAGGTAAAGCTTCCTGTAACCTTTAGCTTATGTTCCTATTTATATAATTCTGGTCACACTTTAAGGGAGATGAGAATTGTTCTGGTAGGTTTTTGAGCACTTAGTCAAGTGTTAGTTTATCAGCTATAACTACATTGCATGATACAGTAATTTGTCACAGTTGTTGCACAATTTAAAATTGTAACTAAACTTTGTATGTACATGTTTTACTACAAAAAATGCTCCTTGATGTGCAAATATATTCAGAAGGAATTCAAGGTACAGCTAATTATAGAAGAGATAACTTTCAAGAATAGGTGCACTTGGCTGGTTTGTTTGTTTGTTTCACAGCAGGTCACTGAATTGTTCATCAGAGGGAAAATTAAGTATTATCACTATCACTGTTCTATTTATTTAATAGGCTCCAAAATAGCATAATTTCTCTTTCTAGTATATGTATAGAAAAAAGGAATAAAAAAGGTTGAAGGATTAATACTTCTTGATTTTTATGATCTCTGAGCCATATGTTGTTGACTTTATGGTTAACAAATACAGATATGAAGTATAATTCAGAAGTGTGTTTGAAAATGGCAGAAGACTATAAAAACTACTCTGGGAGAGAATTCTGTATGTTGTAGAAATTTCTTATGTAATTTTAAAGAATGAAATTCAAACAAGTTGTTTAGTGTCTAAAAACACTGTATTGAAGTGGCTCTTCAGTATTTTTATATAATTTTTGTCTTGCAACAGAGTAGCTGTCATTAAGTGGAATAGGAATGCTAACTGCAAAGCAAAAGGAAATCAACAATAAGACACACACACAAAAAAAACCAACCACAAAACAAAAAAACAAAATGCTAAAGCCCAAAAATTAGGAAAAATGAAAATAATGTAGTACAGTTAAAGAAATTGTAGTGAGTCCCAACTGGCACAATAAGAATTTAAAGACATGTAATTTGGTGTTCACAGAGCTGTTTCCCATGGTATATTGATTAAGAAATAGGAAAGTACTCAGTAGTAGAGCTTCCAGGAATGGCCTTCTCTGTTTTAGAAACATAAATTTCAAAAGTGTTGCTCCTAAATGTTAAATGAATTGCTATCAAAAGACTCTTGGAAAAGTTCCATGTAGCTTTTTATTTGTTGCTTTAAACTGTTTCATAGCTGTTGAAGAATTTTTTGCTGCTGCTTGGACTGTAGAGTAATGCTTCAAAAATGCTCCAGGAGATTTTTGTATTCTGTGGTGAAATGTTTCCTTGGCATTGTGTTAAGGACTGGGCATATCACCTTTGATCTTGCAATCCAGTGATTATTGTGCTAATGGGGTGCAGTACTGGTTAATAGTGATAGTTTAGCTTGTTGAATGTTGAATTTTTAGCAAAGCTGAGGCATAAATTGAGATCTGACTATTCAGGAATCATAGCAGCCTGTTCCTGATTATCTTTAGTCTAATGTTCACTTCTTTCTTTCTCAGCTACCAAAAAGAATAAAACAAACTACTTTTGTATCATTCTCAGCCAGTGGGTTAATCTTTAATTAAGAGATGTTGCTTTTGTATATACTGAGTCTCTGAAGTATTGAAGTACTGTGTATTTAATTCTGAATTATTAGCTTCTGCTTCCTATACCTCTATATGCAAAATAACATTATGTTTGGAATGTAAATTTTCTTTCTATTTTCCATAAGGCTGAATTTTTTTTCTTTACAGGCTGTAATATCAGTTCTTTGGGTTGAAGAAGAATAAAGTGTAGTCCCTGTTATGGCAGGCAGGAATCCAGGTTGATTTCAACTGCTGTATGCAGGAGTTTCTTAAGCATCAGCTGAATAGCAGTTCCTTTTTTTACTGAGAATATTTCAGATACGGTTGTCCTAAAAAGCATTATTCAGGTGGAAATGGATCTTCTCATAACAAGAACAATGTTTTCTGGGCCTATTAGACTAGGACATGTGGACAAAGCTACCTTCCTGCTTTATGCACTTCTGCTGTACTGGGGAGCTGTCCATTTGCTCTTACTTTATGACATTCCAGGATTGAGTTGCTGGTGGCAGACAACAGGAGTTACTCAAAGAATTAAATTGACCATGTGCCTTGTAAATGGCAACTCCATTGCAAGAGATGAGACACAGGCTTAAAAAAGCCCTGCCAAAACTTGGTTAGGAGCTAGCCTGGGTTTTATGATGACCCTTTTGTTTTAGTGAAAGGGAGAAAAATGAGGACATGGGATAAATTTGCCATCCTGAGAAATAGTATCTTCTAGCCCAATGGAAACTAATTAGAATAGGAAATTGTCAAAGGATCCAGACTATAAGTAAGGCATTTTGTGTGTACACCAAGTAACAAGAGGTAATTTTTAAAAATTACCTAAAGGACTCACAAAAGATGTCACAGAATTAAGTTTAAGTCTGTTTGTGGTTTATTTAGCAAGGCAAAGGGTCCTGCTTACATACACCCCATGACAGAGGAAGTCTAGTCCTTTTATTAGTGCTATAGCTTAAAACATATAATCTGATTTCACATAAATAATGATCATGGTATGAAAACTTTTCACTTTGAAACCATGTAACTAATCATATATGAGTTTGTCAGGTTGTCATCCTAAGTTCGAAAATGCTACTTCACTTCTAAGGAAGGCACTTGGTCCCTTAGCTTTTTACCTTTCTGGTCCCCAAATGTTCCTTGGTGGTAGAATGGAGTAGAATTCCCAAATTGTATTAGTGATTGCTGTGTGCAAAGGGAAGTTCCAGTGTTTTGAGAGAAGCAGTTGAATGAAAATGAGGTATTTTTGGTATTCAGTTAATAGTAATGAGGTTAATGTAGGTTGTGTTTATTCACAGGATTAGTACAGTAATTTCAGTTTGGGGAGGGAATGCTGTAATATGTACACACACATTGTCTAGCAGCATCCAGATCTGGTTCTCTGAGTGAATTCTTGGTAGTTTCAAGGTGTTTGCTACAGAGTAGCAAAAGTAAAACATTTCTTTTTCAAAATATAGCTGTTTTTTATATATTATTATATTTTTGCTTTTCCTTTGCTCAGCATATATGAGGAAATAATTTTATTTCTATTTGTTATATTTTCAGTAGTATGTTTTTCTTTACAATGTGATGTTATAATTTGGGTTTTTGTGCATGTCAGATAGATATTTGTAGTATTTTTTTGTTCCTAAGTAAGGATGAGTATGTATGCCTACATCTTCAGTGACACAGAAAATAAAATCAGGCTTCAGTGTATTTTTTATTTATATTTTTTTGTTGTATTTCTATTTATACAAGATAATTCTAAACTTATTTGTATTTATCTTGTACAGGTATGGGACCTAAGATGAATTATCAATTGACTACTTTTATTTGGTCTGAATGCAGCTTCCCACATACAGAAAACTAAACTTTAATTGAAACATGATAGTATGTCTTTCAACTTGTTTTGCCTACAGATCACTGTTTTCTGTTTTTAGAAAAGTTAAATGAAATTAGCACGTATAAAATTAGACAGCTCAGATGAGAGCAACATGTCCTGAGAGGTTAGAGAAAGTAATCTGCATTGATTAATACATATGTTTCTGAATCCCAAGGCTACTGTTCCCATTCCTGTTACTAATGTTACAGAATCCTGGTTTTTCTCATCCCTCTTGCACTAAAGATTGTGTTACTTGCCTGGGCTGGAGGGTGTGAACAGCGACCTGGGGTGGTGCTGACCCTGTGGCACTGATTCCCCACACCCATTGATGCTGCCAGGAGAGCGTGTCCTTGAGTGGGCATGACAGCATGTCCTGGAAGAATGAGTGCTTCCACGTATTCCAAAAATCAAACAAAAGATCAGATCTATCACAAAAATGTGTGCAGTTGTTCTGATTATCTGTTTCTAGCTGGGGAAAGGAGTTCTGTAAAGTAGAGGGCTAAGAGTGGAAGACTGCTAAAAACTATAAGAAGTCTTGATATTATATAGTAAAATTGGTTTTAAGTAGGAAAGAAAATTTTTCTCATTGCATTGATCATCATAGAGTCATCTTTATTTTAATATAAATTCTTACATGTTTTCCTTTGTGTTTTGAACAACTAAATCCAAACCCCACTCAACTGACCAAACCAAAGTAATGCAACAGATTCTGTTGGTGCTAGATCACAATTACTTGTTTGTTTTTTTTTTTTTTTAATTGGTTTCAGTTAAGGAAGAAATGAGGCATGACTAATTTAAAAATAGAAATGGTTTCTGAACTATGTTTGAGTATTTTTGTACATGTTAATTGGCTGTATGTATTTTGGGTTTGTGCACGTGAATTGCTGTGTGTGCTGGTATAGTATGTGTTATCAATTTAAAGAGAGTATTCAGAAAGGAGGCAATTAATAATGCTTCTAATTACAAGTTGGTGAACCTCTACTTGTAAGATAAGCTTATTTACTCCCTTTGACTCAGACATGGAAGTGTTTAGAATGTGATAATGTTTTTGCTTTGGTCATGACTAATTCAATATAACACCAGTTTTAAATTTTTACCTATTTTGACTGTAGTACCACTCCTCTTCTGAAATAATTTTTTCATGGAATCATAGAATGGTTTGGGTTGGAAGGGACCTTACCCCGAAACAGATGTATATTCATGCTAGAAACAGATATAACTAGGCAAACCTATTGCGATTTTCTTAGTATTGCAAAAAAAACCCTGAGAAAGTGATATTAAAACTAGTTTTCCTATTTGCAGCTCTGATATAGTGAGCAGAAACTTCAGTGAAACAAGTAAATCTTGTTAATAATAGATAATTACTAATTAGAAGCCTATGGAATAGGTTCTGTTTTTTTAAATTTTGAAGTTAAAATACATGTGTGTTGGTGGTAAAATCAGGTTTAAAACTTTGTATATGAAATAATAAAGGCTTTTAAGTGTTCAATTATTACTTAATTGAACACTTAACATTAATATTACATGTTAGAAATGTCTATAAGGTCATAGAGTGTGAATCAATACAGGTGATGCAATACATGAAGCATAGCTTGCAGTTTTACATTACTGGAAAGTGGAGGAGGAGTCGTAGCATAGTAGTCAAGATGAGGGGAATTCTGGGGACTTGAGAGGGAAACTGATTTACCCAAGCTAAAAAGAAAAAGTTTACCTTTACTTCAGCTAGAGAAACAGGACAGAGGTATCAGCCCTTAAGCCTTATATCTTTAACCCCTATTAATGCAGATATTTGTTTGTCTTTTGTACCCTGAAGACAGCCTGTACATCTTCTTTTACTATACATTGCTGTCTGGAAAAAAACCACAAAACCAATAAACCAAAAATAATAATAGAAAAAAATAAAAACAAAACACCAAAAACCCCCCTCCAAGCCAACACCCAGCAAAAAAACCCACCATATGGAGCAACTTATAGAGCCATATGTTTTGCCCTGTCCCAGTGGGAATGTGTGTTTATAGTTTCTGGCTCAGATCCTTATTGATTCTTATGAATCAATACACCTTTATTATTAAAGTCACTGGCTTGGCATTTCTTTAGGTAAAAATAAAACAAAAGCAACCCAAAAAAACACCCCAGCAACAAAACAAAAAAATCCAACAAAGCAAAAAACCCAACCAAAAAAAAAAACCCAAAACAAAAACCCAACAAAACCCTAAAGTAACCAGCCAAAATCCTCCTGGTTTTGTTCTGTTGTTCTGTCACTAGCTCATTTTCTACCCTGTCTATTCTAATAACCAGGACTATAAGTTTGATTAGACTATCTTGTCCATTTGTTGATAAAGCCATGTTTTGGTTGCAAAGACACATAGGAAGAGGAAGAAGGATTGGCTCTGTGCTCTAGAGATCAGTCTGCATGCATTCATAAAAGTGAAAGCCTTTGTTTTTTCATCTTCAGGGACTTCTGCAGAATTAATAGGTTCAGAGGAGCTTGTGAAAGATTCAGAGTTATCAGAGGTGAAATTTTTTGGATGTCTGAGTATGTTTGGGTAAAAATACTGATACCATGAACAAATTTGTTTTCTGGAGTAGCTTTGTCACAACATGAGTATTGATGTAGGCTGGTAAGTGGAGAGGCCCTCAAACAGCTCTTTTGTCTCTCCAGCAGCTCAGTTCTTGCATCAGGTTTGTCTATGCTAAAATCTTCTCCTAAACCCAGGGAGTATCCTGAAGGGAGAGTGTGTACATAAGAGGGTGAGTTAATTGTAAAACAAACAAACAAGAACCGATAAACCTCCAACAGAACAAAACCCCAAACCCACACTGAGGGAAGGAGGGAAGAATTTTATTACAGTGAGTTGGAATTTGTGTTAAAGTATATAATTCTGTCATTACTTTTTCTCTGTTAAGGATTAGATTTTTTTAATCCTTTTCTACTGTTTTACTTCAGCCATCTCATAAACAGCCTACCTAACAACAGTTTGAATCTGGCCTCCAACAGGGCTGACATTCTCATAATTGATATGCCTGTGTTGATGAAAAATTTCCCCCACTTAGGTTCCAGCAGAACACTCTGATTACAGGGAGTGCAGAGCACAGCAGAAAATCATACATTTTTAAAAATGTATTTTTTTAGATGATTGATGATCGCTTTATTAAATATCACTGTTGCTAAGTCTCTGAGTAATGAAATTAAACACCCTTCTGAGCTCCAGGGTCTGGTTTTTTTTCCCCTGCTAGCCTTTGTTTTGTGTAATTGCTTAGAATTTTGTGTAAAACATGAGTTGTTTTATAAAATATTAGTACACATTGGAGTTTGCTTAGTTTATAGTTTTCTGTTACTCCTGTGGTTATCTGCATGAGAAGAAATCAGTGTAGGAAAAGATTTCTGTGGATCTGAGGGATTCCAACTTAATTTGTAGGTAATAGTAGTGGGCTTTTAGAGGAAATATAATTGTTTCATGATTTTTGAATTCCATGAAAAGTGAAAAGTGAATGAAATTTTCAAAGCTTTCCATTTGAATTTTTAGAACTTTCTGTTCATCCAATGAATAACGAGGAGACTGTTTCCATGGAGAGCCCTTTAAAATGTATTTGAAGTCAGGTTTTCTTTAAACACCACAGTACAATAATCTGATATATGACTTAGTCTTAAGGAAGAAGCTTGTTGCACGGAAAGTTCATTTTATTCAGCAGAAATCTTTTGCAACCTGGAGTGAGGGCCACTGGATGCTTCTAGGCCATGGTGGCTGCCAGTGTGGACATGAGGTAAAAACATCAGTTTTAGTTTATTGGGCACTTTACAGCTGTTAATAAATTGAAGCATTTGAATTGTGCATGGTGCATCCTATGGTACCAGTGAGGACTTAGAAAGTGACCAAGAAGAAAAAACATCCTTGAATCCTTTTCTTCAGTTCTATATCTGCAGACAAAATGGAATTTGTTGTACATAAGACTTCAGCTTTTGTAACCTGCAGATCCCATTTTGCTTATTAAACTACTTTGTTAGGATAAAAGCCATACTTTTAAACTCAAAAAAAAAAAAAAAAAGCTGATCCTACAGTTCATGCTTTCCCTTCCCAACCCCCCAGTTTCCTTCAGCTGAATCTGAAATGCAGAGATATTATTTATTTCTCAAATGTATCCCCTAGTTACATGTATTACTTCAATGCCTTGTTGCTGAATAAACTAGAATCAGATATTTGGAAGATATGAATTACTTATGTATGAATCAGTACTTTTTTTTTCCTAAGGCTTGATTAAGCCCTTTCTTCTTTTAAGAAGTAGTTAAGGTGAAATTTTTAATGTCATGTGATACTTGCATAGGCTTGTCAATGAATCTCATTCACAGATAAATTATGGGAGGGGGCACCTGCATCTTGAAAAGCTGTGTGAGGTGATTATGCAGCACAGTAAATGGAGAAAGTTTCTTATGGTAAGAGACTTATCCATGGTAAATGGAGAAAGTTTCAAGCTGATGAGTAGGTTCAGTAAAACACATCTTGTGAATAGTGCACAGTGTGACAACCTGCTTTGATGAACTCTTCAATCTTTATGCTGCCGCAAAACTCTTTATCAAAATAATTAATATAAAATTTAAAAGAAAAAATTGGAGTTCCAGGCCCTGTAATAACATTATCACATTGCCACAGAATAGCAAGATATAAACAAACAGCATTAAAGATTGAAATTTCCATAATAGCCTTAACTTTACTGTCATTGTAAACTTCTGCTCTGATGAAGGTCGAGCAAATTTAAACTCAATACTTTTTGATGATTTAACAGTAGTTATACTTTAATTTCCTCTTATTTAATCTTACCAAAAGAGCTAGAAATTTAAAACGACCTATCCTCTCACCTCTGTTCATTACCTTTTCTGCTCAGGTGACAATAACTGCCTGCTTTGTCATGCATAATTTATAGGCGGAGTGAGTGTTCAGAGGTAGCATATTTTTGTAACATATGCTCTATCTGCTGCTTTGATAAATTTTGAAACCAAAAACTGCAGACTCATGAGACAGAACAGTGCCTGCCTCACTGGCCCTCTGCTACTCATGCAACTCTGCCAGGGCTGCTTCTGAGCACTCAGGCCTCTGAGGAGCTTCAAAGAGTTGCTGTTTTCAATTAGAAAATGACCTATTCAGAGTAGGAGCTTCACACAGAAATTTTGGTACAGGCAGATTCAGTCCTCCCTTGGAGCAGGATGCATTATGAGAGCCAAGAATGGACACAATGTATTTTTATTTTCCACTAGTCCAACTTCTGATTGCTTAAAAAGGCAATGTTCAATGTCAATGTCATGCATCAATTCCTAGCATTGCATCACTGCACACAAGAGCAGGGATGATCTCTGTGCTGCTTTAAGTTATTCCTGTTATTTAAGGTGATGAAGTTAAGAAAGTCAAAGAGAATTCACTGAGGTTGTTCTCATTCTATATAGCATAAGTAACAATTAATGGAGATGTGATAGGCAAGTCAGAAGTTTATCAGTCTTTTTCTCTCTGCCTCAGCTTTCAGTCAGTATCTGTAAATTTGGAACAACTGTGTGTGTTTCCTTGTACGATAAATATATCAGGTGCTGTATTTGTAGTCTACAGGTGTTGACATTGGATAATTTGGATGCTGCTAGTTACTGTCTAGGAAGTGAACCGAAGTAATATGAGCTACCTAAAAGAAATTTAACCTTAAAGAAGAAAAAATTCCTGGTAGAATAATGAGATTAACATTACATAAAATTGTTTCCATAGCAGTGGGTAATAAATCAAGTCACATCTACTTGATTAAATAATAGCACTTGTACATTTTTTACAATGTGATGTAACTGGTCTTTTGGAGGGAAATGCTGAGTCTAATATAATTATTTCAACCTAATCATTAAAGCAGTTGGCAAGTAAATCTGCATTTTCAGTATTTTGAAAAGTAGAGCTGTATATCTTTGCTCCAGATTCCTGCACATTTGTGTACTCTCTGACTCCCCCCTGCACCAAGTTCTTGCAGTCTGGAAGCTGCATGGCACTCTGTAATCTCAGAGTGAGAAGTGTTGTGTGCTAGTAAATAGTTTTAATTGCTTAATTGGCTGACCTGCTGCTCTTCAAATATTTATGTGCTGCATACTGGAACCTATTTTCCTGCATCAGGATAGGCTTAGATATGGCTTTGTATCCTACAGAGAGCTGCCTTTAATTCATTGTGCTTTCCTTTAGGATTGTAATACAATGAGAACAAAGGTTGTGCACTACCCTTGAATAAAAAATGCCTTAGAGACGACTCTTTTATCAAATTGGGCAGATGACGGAATGCTTCTCTGGCAGTCTTCAAATTATTGTTATACATGTGTTTTATGATATTACCAACCTGTTATGTTTGTGAGTCTCTCAGGGTTTTTTTTGTCCCACTGCCTTTCTCCTTCATCTTTTATGCTGTAATCTTTAAAACCTTCTGAAAAATCATAAATCTATTTATAAAAATGTATATGCAAATAAATTTTATTTGAGGCTCCCCTTTGAGGATTGCCACTAAATTATTGAAAACTTGCTATTTTACGTATGAAGAAAACTCAAGTGTTAAAGTCCATCCCCTTTATGTGAAAATGTTTGATTTGAGTCAAATGAAGTTCTCAAATTCCTGTCAGCAAGTTTTTGAGGAGAAAACGTGTTCTTTCAGCTAAGGAAATGAGTGGTTAGTTCTCTTTATGTAACGACCAATATTCCTATTTTGGAGTAGCTATATTACTTTCTGCTTTGTCCTTTAAGCTGGGCGTTGCTTTTCCTAATCCATGGATTTCTTGTGATTTTTGGGCAATAGAAATGTGATTTTGAACATTAGTTTGTCACAGGTGCTAGCTGCCTTGCTATTCTGTATTTCACAGAAGAGGGAAAGAATTTCCTTCTGCAGTTCAGTCTAGACATCTTCTCTTGGATACCTCTGATAGCACGAGTGAGAGATGACTGGGAAGTTAATGCAGTGAATGAAAACATCCTGTTTGCTAGAAGGTACAAACCTCCCTTCTGTGATTGAGCAGGATGGAGAACAACATACAACTGACAAGATACTGTGAAGTTGCACAGCGCTGACAAAGCAGTTTGATACTTATTTTGTAAATGGTGCTTGAGTATATCTTGTAGTGAAATAAACGTTCTATTTTTGGAACCTTTTAATGACTTAATTGACTATTCCTGGCAGTGAGTAGTTATTTCATTATTTTTCTTACTACTGGATCTATCACATAGTCATTTTGTGAAAGCTATGCTTGTAATCTAGATCCTATAGATCAGAAAAGATTTACTAGTCATACTTCTCTTAAAATTAGAAAAAATTAAATGTGGTTTCTTTGCTATCTTTCATTCTTTCACGGCAGTAAAAAAAAGTGCCAAGAGGTAATGACTGAAAATCTTGGAATTGCGTATTACTTAATGCTAACAACAACAACAACATTACAAGCAATCAACTAGAGTACTTCCTGTAATCAAGATAAACAAGTTAGGTAATTTCCCCACTGTTTCTTACTTCTTTCTCATATTTGAGACTGTTTTCTCCCATTTGTGAAGCACTTTGAGACTTTTGGATAAATCCTGAAAGCATTTTGTCATCTGTGACAGATATTTCTCACTCAGTAGAATATAGGTAATTCAGCATTTTTCATTTCATGACAACGTCTTTATCAATTTTATTTTCAATTGTGTGCTTAGTTTGATTTGTCTTCTGTTAGGTGGGAGGAAACAAAAAGAAGAGGGGAACAGAAAATGCATGCACCTTTTTGTCCTTTATGCTTTTCTATTCAGGAACACTTGTCTGTATTTTTCATAATTTAGTCCCTTCTAAAGTTGCTTCATATATTTTTGCAAGTTTAGGTTCTATCATATTTAAGGCTAATCTACTTAAAAGGATTTTTAAAGGCATATTTTGAAAGAATGATTTCAATGTAAGGTTTGAACCACAGAAAATACAGCTGAAGACTAATGCCTTACATGGTAATTGTCTAATTTACTTAATGGACAAATTTCTGTGGTGTGTAGGGACCAAAGAATAATGAAAAGTATCATTTCATTTTAATTCAGTGCCCCCATCAATAAAGTGAAATGCTTGTTTGCCCTCTTGCCTGCTACTTGGTAATTAAAAGGGCCTTCAGAGAATATTTTAATGTGGTAATAATTTGGTCTTAGTAGAGAAAATTAATAAGAAATGCTCTGTTAAATATAAAAAAGGAAAATAAATGTAAAGGCTAGGTATTAGTTTGACATTTTGTGAAATATTTTCAGGAGTAATTTTAACCTGTACATCACTGACTTATCCTATTTTTTTATTTACTTATGTATTGCAGACAGTAAGTTCACTTGTTACATAATCTTATGACAAGTTCAGAACTTATTTATTTCTAGCAATGTGGTCTGATACACAATCAGAAGCTCCAAAAGCAAACTTAGTTCTATTTTTATCAGTAAATTTACATTAATTTTTTTACCCAAAATTCTTAACTTATAGTGAAAGCTTACATAACTATTGATATAAACACTTGCTAAATTGAACCACTCATGTTTTTGAAAAGCACTGTTTGTCTATTTGAACAAGAAGTTGCAGTGACTTTCTCTCCTTTTGCATTTCCCTATGTTGTGTGGCGTTCTTAATTGCTTCTCTTTTACATGTCTTAATGTTTAATTGTCTTATATAACTAACCTAACAGCTTTTACCAGTAGGTTTTTAGTGTGTCTTACTTTGTGATTTCACTTAGATTATGTCTGTGTTGTCTGTGTTGGTGAATATCAAGACACTTAAAATCCTATGTGTATTTATATTTTTAAGATCCCTATGCAACAGAAACTGTTGTTGCTCTTGTTTTATAGCTGTAGGGTGAAGACATGAAGAGGTTAGACAATGTGACTGAGGACTTTCAAAATTTGATAACAGAACAGGGACATTCAGCATTCCTCTCAATTACTAGGCTGGAATGGAAATCTGCCAGACAGTTTTTCAGTTATTTGGAAATACTGTTTCACATCAATGAAAGTGTTACATCATAACATTTCCATTAATGTGTAGAAATTTTTAGTCTTTGAAATGAATCCTTTTGTACTTCAGCTTTCAGATAATGTAGGTGTCTGCCGTTTCTTATTCTTAAGTGAGAGCCATACCCGGGAACCCTTCATTTGACAGACTGGAGAACTATTTGTGGAATCATGGGTGGAACACTATATTTTACTAGTCTAGTTTATCTTGTCTCTCAGGTCAAAGTTTTAGAATTAATTCCTATAATGCAGCAATTTTTGTCAGTCAAAGCAACGATGTGAAAAGGGAATTCTATAAGAGTAACCTGTACCAGAAATATGAAGGTCAAAGAACATGAAATCTGTGAGCGTTACTGAAGGTTTGGAAAAATGCAACAGAAAAGCTGGTCCCTGCAAGAAGAGGAAAAAAAGATTTTCTGGTGGTCAGCATAGAAAGTAAGGCTCTGGTTGTAAGGAAGGACTGGCAAGGTGTTTCTTAGAGATCCTTGGGAATGCAGAAAACAGAGTATAACATCTCAGTCTTAAACTAATAAGAAAAGCTTTGTATTCTATTTTTGACTTATTTTTCCTTATCTTCCAAATTTGCAGACAACAAATTTATATGGCTTGTGAATATTTTATGAGAGCAAAATGCTGGGTTATCTTATCAGCCATGTTTTCCACAGATCATTCTGGTTCTCTTATTCAGTGAAAGGAATAATGTTTGTCTGTGTATCAATAATTAATCTTTTGAACCAAGTTGAACCATAGCTACAGTATGACAGCTGACGTCAGTGTAACCTAATATGCAAAGAAATGCTGGGGATAGGCCAGTTTAGAAGAACCTCTTCCGTCACATTTAGTTATTTTAGCCTTTGCTTTCTCTTTTCTTACAAGTCTGACTTAAAAGAGGTTTGGAAGTCTCCATAAAGCTGTTCATTTCTCACATTGCCATTTGTTTTCTTTATTAATATTCCAGTGAAAGCTTTTGTTTCCTAAACTGCACTAGAACAGGTGAACAGCTGCAGGGTGGTTTTTTGTTTGCTTGTTTTTGGCACTGGATGAACTGGTACTCAGTAGCTGTTTAGATGGAGACAATAGATGGTAACTTTATCTGACAGAAGGTGTCTGCTATGGCAGTAGGTACCTGAAGTCTTAACAGTCCCTGTACATTGCCCAGCTTCAGAGAATGCAGCATAATATTATGGTTTTATATAAATTTAAGACCCCTATTTGGAGATGTGAAAGTGGTGAGTGGATGTACTGAAGGACATGAAATTAATTTTTTGATAGAAATCTAATAATTTTAAACAGTGTTTTAGACATTTGCCCAAGAGAAAGGAGAAATAGTCTCATATGCAAAATTATTTCTCTTCACATAGCACCTCTTGGTGGCTTTGGGGAAACAGGTAAATGAAAAGGAAAGAAACGTAAATACAAATTCCTAATTTGTAAGAATGGCATTATCATAGTGTTGTGGATTGATATGAAACATTTCATAAAATGCCAGGCTCTAGGAATGCAATGCTGTTAATTTAAGGGCAGTTAATAAAGTTATTATTTGCTGGCATCATTATCTAAAGCAGCCCTTTCCTAACTGCTCCAAATGATATTTTCTTGTTGTATTATTACTGCATACATTAAACTAGGAACAGCTGCCATTCTGACAGGCCCTTTCTCATCTCATGTTATCTAGGGTGGAAGTCAAAGGCCAATACTGTGTTTGCCCAGTTGGTGTTACTGTTTTTAAACATCTGCTTAGACTGAGCATACTACTTTCTCTTGAGTGATGTGGTCATGACTCATTGCTCTGTATCCCATTACAGGTGATACTTAATGATTTTTGTGTAATATTCAGCTAGTTACATGTTAGGTAAATGAGGTTACCGAATCCTTTTTTTTGTTTCATCACATTTCAACCCAGGTATTTTCCCTCACATTATTGACTCCCTGTTTCATATGTTTTAACATATCTTCATATGTTTTTACATATCTTAACAAGATAGCAAGTTTTTTCAGTACCATACATCAGAGACTTCTTTTCAGGTTGCGTTCATGTTGTCCTGTGTTTTTAGGACTTGTAAAAAGATTATTCTTAGATGATGTTTTAAGGTTTCATAATAATTTTCTGATTTGATTTTGTGTTGTCCTGAGTTGGATGAGGTGTCTGTGCAGTGGTTCTATGTTTGTATAGGTATTTTAGAGGTGAAATGGAACAGGCAGGACTATGTTTTGAAAACTGCTACCTGTTTTTGAGTGAATTTTGCCTTTTTGAGTTCTTCCTTAAGGTGACTGTCTTCAAGAATCCCAGAACTTAGGTAATCTAAATCAATACTTATTGCTGAAAATAGGAGACAAACCATTGAAGTTTCTAGTCCAGGTCTGTGCCAAGCCATTGGTAGAACACTGAGTACTGATTCCTGTACACACACCTCCTCATCATGCTAGTTTCCATTTAGTCATTAAGTTCAGGAATAATATATTTCACAATATACTGCTTCTCATTTCATCTACCTGCGTGTTCCTGCCATGAAGTAATTAAAATAATGAAAACTGGTAAGCAGAGTGGGTAAAAATCTCTTACTTGTAGTATTGAACTTGTAAATAATTAAGCAGCTATCGTCACTGTCAGGTTATTACTTTAAGCACCTTTTTCAGGTGTTGGTTACTCAGTGCACTGGGATGAGGAACTAGCAATGAAACAAGACTATATCCTTAATAACAGGACTGAATTTTTTGCTCAGCATAAAAAAAAAACAGCCTTTAAACCTCCTTTAGTGATCACTGCACAATTGCATAATGACTCAGGGATAAACTTTTCCTAATGCTCAACTGCCAATTAAGTAAGATAAAAGCTAGCTATGTAGATAAAAAAATTTAAAATATCCCAACTGAATAAAAATATTACATAACAGCAGCTAATCTGCATGTTAATTATAGCTACAATAATGGCAGGAGCTAGGCTGATCAGGAGAGTCTGTTCCAAATCATACTTGGCAGGGGATGATTATTTTCTCTTAAATTTTAATTAAGAAATAATATGGGTGGGAGATTTTAATAGAGGTGAAGTAAGTAGCATAAATACAGAAATATAGCCATTCAATGCATTAAAGACTTTAATACCTTTAGAGAATCAAATATGGAATAGGTTTGTCATGTTTTACTGCTCTATTCTGTAGGCAACAAAAAGTCAATACAGCAAAAGAACTGTAGGTTATGAAAATCTTTTCAAAATATAAAAGCTACCTTTCTCCTTCAATTAAGTAAATTGCCTCCTATTTCATTGAGTGCTAGGAAATTTTAAATTATTTTTATATCTTGTGAGCAATCACATCTATTGACAAAAAGATTGGGGGTAAGGAAAATGTACACAATAAAAGAATTTTCTAACCTTAATACAAGTTCAATGAAATTGACTTTTTTATTCAGCTTTTTGTTTAGTGATCTGTAGTTCTGTGACTTTCTATAGCAAGGTCTGTAGTTGTGTTTTTAGCAAGGTGTGCATCTGTGCACTTTTAAACAAGCACTGCTGCGTAAAAATATCAAAAAAACCTGTGGTTTCATCCTGGCTCTGCCAGTGACTTCTCTAGTGACTGAGTTAGGTACCTCATCACCACCTCACTTTCTTATCTGAGAGCAAGAGATAATTATACTCCTTTACTATGAAAGCCACGTTAATTCATTCAATAGAAACTTGTACAGAGTATGAAAGCTCACTGTGCAATGCAGAGGAGGACCATGGAGTAAAACTGGTGCGAAGCTTACAGTTCTGAAAGACAAGCTCTAGCAGTTACAAAAGGCAGAGAATCTGGTGGGAAGAGGGAAAGAAATGTCATGTGTGGTGTTTTAAGCAGTCTGTAGCTGTCAGGGCTGTGGGGCTCCCTTGGGCCAGGGGCCTGCCCAACGCCATGACTGGGCTGGTGGGACAAGGCCTGGCCTGAAGCCTTCTTGGGCCAGCCTGGGGCAGCAGCCCGTGGCTCAGGCACAGGGAACTGGCTGTGGCCTCACCAAGGCTGGAAAGGACAGGGCTGTGGGAGTCCTGGATGGGGCTGAAGTGGTGTCCTGGGCCACAGAGGGCGTTTGAGTCAGGGGAGACCCTGGGGACGGCAGCTAGGACCAGTGAGGCCTTGGAGATATGTCTGGGTAGCCTAAGCTTCAGTATTGTTTGGAGTATAGAGCCTAGTGTTCTCTTTCCTGGCTTGTAATCAAAACCTTGATGGTGGTGAAGGCATTTCTTTGGGTCTGATCTCCGTGGCTTTGGGTCCCAGCTGGCTCCAGGCAAGCGTTCCTGTCGTACATTGCTGTCCTCTGCAGTGAGCTCATCTGTAGGTTGTGCTCCGTGCGTGTGCGGCACAGGATACGTCTTTCAACGCCGAGAGTAGAACATCTGATTCACTGTGTCCAAATTTGTCTGTGAATGAGGTCCAGCTATGCAAATACAAAGTAATTTTAAACTTCTGTTGCGTTATTTGCTTGAGAAGTGTACTGAATTACTGTTGTAACTCTGAATAATTTGTTATTATCAATATAGTAACATCACACTTTGCTGTAATCGCTAGTAAGAACATGGAGCCTGCTTTTTGGGGGGGAAACTAATAGAGAAAAAAGAATCTGATTAGCTAATTAAGTTGCAGTGTTGAGCTTCTCTGAAAACAACTGTTGGTCTCTGTTTTACATTTTTAGCATTGTTTTACTGTTCATTGCTGACAGATTCAATGACATTGCCTTATTAGCTCAGTGTTACTCTCAGGAAGTTCCTGTACCCTTGTGTCCAGCTGCGTCCTCAAGGCCATCTCACAGCTATGCGTTTTGACCATCACAGGATATACTTCTACTGCAATAATTATCACATAACCACCATTTATACAGCATCCTTGCTTGTATGAAAGATATCCCAAAGGGGATTAATGGCAATTGATTTCCTGCTTACTGGCCTACAGACAAGTAATCTATAAACAAGATCCTTCAAGCTGTTGGTCTGTGCAGAGTGCTTGGAACACTAATGCAGATCTAGTGCTCAGGAATTACTTCAGCGCTGGATTTTGCTGCCTCTCCTATTTTTGTTTTGCATAACTTGTCAAGTATTCAGGAAGTCATTAGTATTATGCTGTCACCAAAGGCATGCTCGTGGCACAGTGATGCTTTGCATGCAGTATGATTTAAACACTGTACAATCCATGCTGGCTTTTCCTGTCGTTTCCCTTGATGTTTGTGCAGCACCCATGACTGTTGCACATCACAGGCAGTCACAGAGCACGACATCCTTGCTGCAGCATCCATGAGAGACTGATATGAATTCCAGTGCATGTTACTCATCAGTGAGCTTGGTGCAGCTGAGGCTCCTCTAATTTCTAGCTCTTCTTTCTGTGAGAGCCACTTACTGACAGAATAATTCCTGTGATATATTAAACACTTCCATTGAAACACAGGTTCACTGATAGCGTGGCAGCTCCCTGCAGATTCTTTATGATGGATTTTGTTCCCCTCACACTTCATAATTGCTGTCTTGTTACATCATGCTTCTCAGTGAAGGTTTACTCAGATAATTAATTCTAGTGGTAGGAAATTAAAATTGTACATGAATTATGTTCACACCTAGTATGCAGTATTTTGAACTGATACATCGAAAGGTCTTTGGGTGTATGTCTGACAGATTCATTTGTATGTAACTCTGTAATTGCAGAGCTGTTGTCAATTATGTTGCTTGTAACAAAGTAACATATTGTATATTTAGTGCTAAGTATATGTTTTGAAGATGTAATGTCAAGGAGAGTATTATCTAGTTAGTCTGGTACCTTATAGAACATTTCTATTTCTCTTATTTCTCAAGATGTGGCCAAATAGGTTCTTAGTTTTACCTAGCAGGGATCCAGGAAGACAGATTTTCTGGTTTTTATTACTTTTCTTGGCCCCACCTATATATTGAATTTCACTGTCAAATTGCTAACATTAACTAACCTAAATACTTTCTTTGCAGGAGGCCCAGAAGATCAATGGTGGTGGAGATACACAGGCAGATGGAGCCTGCAAACCAACAGATGAAAAAGAGGAGAATGTGGCAGCAGAAGTGGGATGGATGACGTCTGTGAAGGATTGGGCAGGAGTCATGATATCTGCCCAGACATTAACTGGCAGAGTACTTGTAAGTTTTCTATGATTTTCTATGTTTTTATTTTAAAGGAAGCACTGTGTCCCAGCATTAGTGGAGGATTTTTGATTGGTTTGTTGCATCAGCACTGAGTCAATCCCAATTTTCTCTGCAAATAGCAGACTAGTTCCCACTGCAAGAGAGAGGCAGAGACAGCAAGTAAGAAAAAATGACTGCCAGTCCACTCACCAGCCTATTTCACTACTCTGCCCCATGATTTCAAACTACAAACAGTGAATTTATTAATTTCATATTAGGTGTTAAAACTAAGACTATAAAATACAGACTGGTTTTTATCGGAAAGTAAAATTGTACCTGGAAGAATGGAAGCAAACTTGGAAATTAAGCCCAGTGTTACAAATGTAGAGAGTGGTCAGAACGGTAAAGCAAAGACAAGATTGAAATGGCTATGCAACGAGATTTGTGATATATTCAATAGACTAATAATGATTTTATATTCCCTTTATATTTTTCTTTATTAGTGTAAAAATCCTTCAAACCTGTGAGCAGTTACATATCAAATGGAGACAGATGATGATAATGTGTGGTTTAAAGGAAAAAAAACTTTTTCATTTTTCACTTAATTTAAACATAATTGCTTTTGAGCGTTGTCAAATGTTAAAATGCAAGGGTTTTTTGTGGAGTTCACTGCAGTAAAAAGTGTCTCCTATGTAATTTGGATTAGTTTTCTTTTTAGAATGCACGTACTTATAAACTAGAAGCTAA
Organism: Melozone crissalis; assembly: GCF_028551555.1. Classification (NCBI taxonomy): domain Eukaryota; kingdom Metazoa; phylum Chordata; class Aves; order Passeriformes; family Passerellidae; genus Melozone; species Melozone crissalis. Next base: position 23,036,841 of record NW_026535797.1, on the reverse strand, counting down.
AGTGATTAAAATACCATTTAAAACTTCAGAGAATCTCAGTGAAATTTTGTAACTGGTTTGAAATAAAATCATCACTGAAATATAATGTTCTTGGTGCCACAACCTTTGAAAATGTGACTTTTGCTCTTCAACAATGTAGATGGGAATTTGACATGTGATTTAAAAATGCGTCCATGTTAAATTGCATAAACACATGATTTGAGAACATGCTAATTGAACCCATGCAGTTCTGTTTGCATTTGATGTTCAAGGGCATAAATATAAATAACAGTAAAAGGTACAAGTTTGCATAAAATCTGTTCAGGTAAATACTGATTTACTTTGAAGTGCTGTAAAATGCTGTAGATGATGGAAGTATCAGATTTCTGAGGTGAGTTTCTCAAAGAAGAATCAGACACATTCATAATTAATCTCAAGATGCAGGAAATTTAACATGTTTATGAACTGATTTTGCTTCCTGAAATTATATCATTTGAGTAAGAAGAAAAAGATTTTCTTAATTAGATTGAGTGTTTGATATACAGAATGAAGTCATATGTATGTTGTTGAATTTGACACAGTTCAGTCTATGGGAATCTGTAGACCCTTGACTGGGCTTCTGAGAAATTATTGAAAAGGGTAGAGGGCCTCACTACTGATTTGGGTAAAACCAGTGGATCTTTAATTATGTAAGTATTTATAGTAAATTTTCCTGGGAAATATAGATAGGTATTTTATGTGCCTTTTGGTTTGTTTCCTTGGGTGTTTTGGTTTTTTTCAGTATTTTTCACAGCTAGACTTGATCTTGCTGTTTTTTATTTCCTTTTAATTTCTTTTTATTTTTTTTCTGAATGAGAAGACTCAAATTTCTTTAGTGTTGAGGGGGGGAAAAATCCCCACAACCTCTTGTAGTATGTAATAGTTTTCTAGCTGCCAGAGTGAAATTGAATAGTTCAGGAATTGTGGGGTTTCTCCCTGTTTCCAAAGACATAGTGGCTGTTATCTCCTTGCTTTAATGAGATAGGATAATATCTCAAAGGATAATTTGGTATTTGACAGATAAGAAATTGGACAAGCAGTTGTGGCTGGTATGCACATACATTTTTTGACAGTGTTCTTGACAGTATCAGCTATTTCACCAGGTTTTCAAAGCAAGAAGAGAAACCTTCAGCAAACATGAGTATGCAACAGTTCAGAATTCAAATATGAAGCTTAATACATTTTCTCAAGGATCAGACAAGTTCTCATAAATTTCTTTTTTTTCTTTCTTTTTTTTTCATTTTGGATCCCTCTCATCCTGGAAATGTCCTGTAACCAATCTTCTTGTGAAATTAACATAGCTTTTTTTTTTATTTTTTCTGAGCATGTGTAATGTTCTTAGGATGCAGTTAATCTGAATAAAACTTAATTTAGAATAAAATATATTAATTGGCTAGAGAGTAGGAATTGAATGCATGCTTTCGTGATTTAGTCTTTCATACTCATAATGTTCCAAGCCTTTTACAAGTCCAATATAGCATTAGTTTTGCAGCAGTGAAGCATGTGCATTCTTTGATAAAACAATTTGTTTTGCTCTGACATTACAATTTTTCTTAGATAATTATGCAAGATTTGGTGGGACTTACAGAATATTCTAATCAGGCAAAAATAAATAGTGCCATGTCTTCCCTTTAGCGAAGGGAAGGTTTCTGAACTTAAAGGAGAAAAGGGAAAGTCTTTCTCAGCTTCTAGATCTGACTGCACAGGCAGGAATCACAAGATGCCCTGGGTGATATGGTGTGGTTTTGCTGGTGGCCCACCCCTCTTTTTTTCCGTCCTCTTTTTTGGTTTTGTTTGCTGCTGCCTTTTTTTTTTTTTTAAAGTTATTTTAGTTCTTGGAGATGGAAAGAATTACATATGTATTTTAGCTTATACACTATTACATTTGTATAAAAGTTCCCTTTTTCTCATTGAGGTCAAAAAGGAAGAGAAATGACGTAAGGATTGAAGAGCAGATTCTTCCGTAGCTGGGGCATTTGTAACAAGGCAGTGCCCAAACTGCTGAGCATGTACCTTGCAGGGTGTCAGTGTAACTGCACAGGTCTGGTCATTGCAGATGTTCAGAGATTATCAACTGCTTGTCAGTGTTTGGCAGTCACCTGCCAGCTGTTCATGGGGAATGGTTTAGATTCTGCTCATCTCTATTGAGAAATGAACTTTGTTTAGTTATTTTTAATCTTTCATAGGCCTTGGTGGCACATAAATGAATCCAAGAGATGAGTTCTAGATTGCCTTCATCCGTGACAATGATGGGGACTATTTCCAGGGTTTCCATAGGAATAGGAACAATGTTCTCCATGTAAGTTCATGAGGTAATGATAATGGAATAGAGTAGGAAGTGTTGAGTAAGTCTTGTTTGTTTCTATGGTAACTGCAGCTAGTTTAAATTCCAGTTATGCATTTTCTGAATATTTATTTATTATTGACAATAGCAAGGGGGGTTTTTGCGGGTTTTTTTGTTCTGGATTGAAGGGTGGGCTTCTGCTCAGAGTCTGGTGAGAAAGTTCTTCTATTGCACATAGGTCTTTAAAAATGCACGTAGGTGCTACATTTAGATGTAGCAGTTCTGATTGTTGCTGTACTTTTTATTTTTGGGAAACTGCTTTAATTTCAGTGGATCTTGTACTTAAAGGAATAATGCATACTGCATGGTGATTCTTGGGGTGTCCTGTGCAGGACCAGGAGTTGGATACAATGATCCTAATGTATCCCTCCAATTCAGCATATTCTATGATTAACATATGCTAAACTTAAATTTTCTTTTCTCTGAGATTTTTCATGAGTTATATGGCTAATCAAGCATAAACTATGTTTTTTCTACTCAGTTTTACCAGTTTTAAGTACTGCTATGTGGAGAATGGATAGGGTTAGCATAAGGTACATGTACTGGTAAAATCAAATCAAGAAATGAATAAAAAGTACATTTTATAAAGAAATGACATGAAATATACTCAGAACTGGACTTAAAACATTGCATTTGAATTCTTAACTCAAAAGGTGGAAAAGTAGAAAATTAGTGTATACATAACACATGCAGTTTATCTTAATTAAAGCTGCTCATTTTTATAGGCCTCCTTTTTGTAAGCCAGATCTCACTGTAGCCTACTTGACCTTATTTTCAGTCAGGTTATAGCTGCTGCTATGGAAGTTACCCATTTTAAAGTTATCTTCAGACTTAGGGCTGTGTTGCAGAGACTTTTATGACCTTTAGATAGTTGGCCATGCTTGCAGAAACCATTCTAATAGTATTTAAAAGCATGAGGCTTTTCCTACAGTGGGAATAAATATCTTCTGCTAATTTTTTTTTTTTTTTGCCAGTGCCGCTTCTTTTCTTGTCTAAATTAAGGTATGCATGGCATTCTGTCATTAAAATGAAGAAAAACAAACACACTTTTAAAATGATATGTTAAGTTTTGAATAGTGTGATTATTTGGAGAAAGTCACGAACGTGTCTGCTCTTGAGATGGCAAACCTGGTTTAGGTAAACTTCTGTTATACAGCGCTTCATTGGTGAAAAAATGGTGTAAGACTGCACTATTGATAACCTGTATTGCTGTATATGCATGTCAAACATGAGTAAGGGCAAGTCTTTGCTACTTTTTTTCTTGCATGAATCTAGCATGAAAGTGTGTAAATACAGAAATGTGCCTTGTGGTAATGGTGTGTTGATCCTCTTGATTAATGTGTAGTACAGGGGAAATTTACCTTCCACCTATGGGCCACTGACAATAGCCAGGTATTGAACAAAAGATACAAACACAATTCTGCATATTTACAAAGCTTACTGGAGGAGACAGATGGCTTCCCCTAGGGCATTTGTGCTGTTCCTATGTGAAGGGCTGCTCTGATGATGCAGTTGATAATATTGGGGTTTTTATGGTGTTTTTTTCTCTTTGTGCTTAGTGTATTTGAAAAAACTGTGCTTGTACTCAAAGCACTGATGTGATAATGAATATTTTTGAAGAAAATTCTGTGTATGTTTTTGTACTGCTCTACCATCAATCATTTGTTCTGAAGCATGGGGTAAACGGCACAAACTGCTAAGCTTGTGGTAAAAAGAAAAAAATCTCCATTTTGATGTTCAGCAAAATTTTCACACAAAATATTGTCTATTAAAAATCAGTTTCCATTTCCTTCTTACCTAATTTTTATTTTCCTTTTGAAACTGTTTTTAAGTATTTCTTGAATATTCAGAGGTTTCTTGAGGAATATTGTCAACATATCCCTCAGTAGTTCTATGTGGCTCCTTAAATTTGTGTTGCTTTGGCACAGGAGATTCCTCTCTGCTTTAATTAATGCTTTGTTTTAGCTTCAAATGCTGCAGCAGAGACAACTTCAAAGCTTACTACCAAAGCTGCAGGAAGTCCCTCTTTTCCTGTGAAGTTTGATGTCTGTACTGGTAAGGTTTGGAAGGCTTGGTTCAATTGAAGTAGTAGTAACTCTATATTTGCCTTTCTGAAAATGGAGCAGGTAATCTAATGGTAGAAACTAGCATGGAGAACTTGTCAATTAGAAGTAAAAATCGGGGAATATTAACTGCCTGTTCCATGTATTTCACCTAGAACCTCTCAGAACCTTCCATAAATCCAAAACAAAATGCCATGACTTTAGGGAAGAAACTTCCTTGTCCTCTTGAATGATCCTGCTTCTCCTTCCTAGTTAGAGTCCTCATCCTGCAGACATTTCCCTTAGCTTGGGATAAAGATAGGAGAAAATATTTTGAGTAGGGAGTATGGGGGGAAAAAAGGGAAAGAGACAAAAACTTTTCACAAGTTTAGAACAGTCCTGTTGGCTCTTTGAGTCTTGTGAAGACTGCTTCTATTCATCAGAGCTATCTAGGATAGGTGGGTGAAAAGGCAATTTCTGCAATGTAATGCCATGCCTTCTTATGAGCTATGGAATTGCTAACTGTGACTATGAAGGAGTCACAAAACTGACTTAATTGAGGCAGGGTAAATATAGAATGGGAAAGGAAACAGTATCTGATTCTTCCTCTATTTCTGGTCCAAACTTAATAAAATAAAAATTTCAAACACAGTGTACTTGTTACTGCTTAGAATGGGGATACCACTTGGGAACTAAAAGTGAAATGTGGAACCCAATCCTGCCTTCTATAGACTGCATGCAAACTAAGCCATCCAGTTCTGTCAGATGCCCACAGTCCCCTCATTGAAAAACATGTAACTCCTACAGACTGTTAAAAACATCAGTTTGTGCCTGTCAGGGGTAAAATCTTTGAAAAATTACTTCGGTAAAGATGAGTAGATTTTAGTGAGCCATCTGATTGTTGTGATATACAAAATGTGATACTGTCATGAGCCTGCTGTAGAATACTGAGCTCTTGGTTCTTGTCAGCCATTATATTTAATCCTGTAACATGTATTCTGAAGGTGTCGAATGTCCCTTGAGAGAGTATAGCTATGTATCTTGGTAACAAGTATGAGTATATTGTCAGCAGTTTAGTAACAATGCAACTGTTTGTAATATCCCTGTCAGCTGTTTAATTTTATATTTCTTCCTTATTTTTTTAATCTGTTCTTTATGACAAGGGAGAAAGTCTTCTCTTGTGAGTTTGGATGCTTTGTTTTGGATTTTAAAATCGAGCCAACTCAGATGCTGTAAGGTTGAGTTCAGCTTTAGAGTGGCATTGGGGCAGCTGGCACTTGATCTGTGTGGGCTGTGAGTGTCATTGGACTGTATGGACAGTGTTCCCTGCTGCCATTTCTTGTCCATGCTGCAGTTTGGCCCCCATGCATATGGGAGCTGCACCACTCAGTTCTATTGTTTCAGCTAAATCAGAGTTCTATGTTCTGCTCTAAGAAATTCAGCAGGATATTTCTTGAGAATTATAGTAGTTTGTTCAGATTTATTTTTTCAAGGCTGCAAGTTTGTGGTTTTTGTTCTCAACCGTGGCCAGAGCAAATTTTGTCATTGGTGCTTATGTCTGATTTGCTTCAATGAATATGATCAAGCTGCACACTGTCAAACAAAGTTTGAAAACTGTTTTGTGCTACTTAGAGGATTTTCTAAGAATATCAAAGTAGATGAGAATCCAAAGTTTTTTCTCTATTACAAAACAGCAGCATAAGTCATCATGTCATGCTAACAGAAAAGTATTGGAGAAACCCATAGCTATTTTCATATCAATCTGTTAAAAATGTTGTAATAATTTCCCTATAGATTACATTTTCTGATTTGCCTTGTTTTCTCTCATGGTAATTATTACAGAGTTATTTTGGATAAGTTGGTTTTCAATTTGCTGTTGCAGATGGCTGAAAAGTGAGAAGTAACTAAGAAAATTAAGTTACCAGATTGATAGGTTTACAGTTACTGTTTGGTATTTTTAAGTACAATGGATACTTTTAAGTGTCTCTATGCTGGAAAAGTTTGTCAGCCACTGGCTTAAAGCTTTTGGAGGAGTTAGCTGGGCAGAAAACTCTTCCCTATTTGAGGTATCATCTCGAGGATTCACAATAGATGGTGTGGTCCATAGCAGAAACTTTAAATTTCCTAAGCCTTTTTGTTCACTCTTCAAAAATAATGGGAACATTGTGAATTCAATAGCTGCAGCATGTGACTGCTGAGGTTTGATATGCTTTCTGTTCTCAGATCTGACAGTAACTTGCATGACTTTGAACATGCAACTAAACTTTGTATTACTCCTTTGTTTCTATGCAATATATGATTCAGATTAATTACCCATGCTTGTAAAAAACATTGAAATCAGCTTTTAAAAAGTAGGGAAATCAGAACTTTTTTTTTCTTTCCCAATACACATTTTCTGGTCTAAAATACATTTCTGTCCTATATAGTTAAATCAGTCTAGTAATATGAAATGCATGTGTCTGCTTTAGATGATAAATTTTGTATATTTATACATTAACCATTTTTACTTCCATGTTACGCATTTGGAGATTGTATACTCATGTATCAATTTTTTTTTTTTACTGTGCAGTCTCTTTACCATAGTGTTTTTGTTCTGCACTTCTGCTTTTTTTAAAATTTCTTTTGGGTCTGATAGGTGCAGACATATAAACAATCTGAATTTCTCCTTCCCATTCAGTCCATTAGAATTATTATGTATTCTCTTTTGGAAAAAGCCTTGGGCATCAACACTTGTTGCTTGTGGTCTCTTTACAGCTGATGGCTCTTTATAGGAGTGACCAGTTTTTTAATGATGCAGTTCCATTGGATATCCAAACCCACTGTTTTATTTCTATAAATGAAAAGCTTGTCTGTGTGAGATGTTTTATTTTACTTAGGGAATGCATCTTGTAGTGTAAAAAAAAAAGTTAGATCTGGTTTTATAAAAAGCAAATTATATGGCTAGTTGAGTTGTCATGAGTTAATTCAATGATATTAAGGAATTACAAGAATAAGTATGTGATGAAGCCTGAAAACTTTTAGTTTGCCACAAAGTAAGCATTGGATTGAGAGAGGCTTGAGTCTTACCTCCTGTAACTAAGAATACTGACATCAGATCCTTGTACTTGTAATGAAATCTCTACTTGTAGTTGATTATTCAAGGAATAGGAATATATGAAAAAGCTTGGAAAATCTTTTGTTACAATTTCACAATTAGCATACTAATTGAAAATAACTTTATTATCTGCTATTAAGTCTCATTTGCCGGTACAGTGATGAGTATGTGTGACTCCTCTTTCCCATTTTGTTTCAAATACGTTAATATTGCAACAACTTCTGACTTGGCATGAGTATTGGTGTTTTATTTAGGTGTTTATATAAGAGGGCCCATTGTTTTTGTCAGTAATACAAAATACATAGAAGAAACAGTTTTAAGTTTGGTTTGGTGCACTTGGGTTTGTTTTTATGTTTTGGGGATTTTTTTCTTTTTTTAATTATTAAGTGATCTCTGCATTAAATTAGACATCACCATTTGAAAGGGGTGGATTCAAATTTCAAGATTCCCAAACTTTTGTCAGCCAATCATGGCAGTATGAGCTGTTGAGGAATGTTATATGTAGTTGCCAGTAAAATACTCTACAGAGAGAATTTTGCTAAGCAAAGCCCTGTGTTTACCTGATGGAAATGCAGGTGGGTGGAACTAATGACACCATATTTCTCTAGATTTTTTACATTAATCCAAATGAATATTTCAACCAGTTCACTTGATACTAAGCTAAGGCATGCTCTTCTGTTTGTTTTGATAGCACCTAATACAACTTGAATGCTGTAAGATGAACTAGTAATGACCTACTGGTTCATCATATCATTTATTGCAAATGAGGGAATTAATGGTTTTTGTCATCAGCTCAGCAGGTTTATTCTTAAACATTCAAAATGCTTGGTCCTTCTTTAATATTGCCCATGTTTTCTCTCTGTGCTGAATGTGTCAGACTATACCAGACTGGGAGGTTTCTATGGTTGTTTCAAAGATTCTGCTTCAGATCAGGGATTTTTAGTCTGAAATGCAGTATAGTCTCTCATGCTTTACCCTTAAGTTGAAACAAACAATAAGAAGTGTGTTTTGAGAAACTGTGCCTTGCTCTCATCTCTCAGGTTAAAAGACCACCTTTGCTTCTCGTGCTTCCAGAGAGCTGTGTACATGCCTCTTATTTCCTAACATAATACATTTTCTACAACATAATACATTTTCTAGTGTGATTTCTGATAACATGTTTTCTAAGTTTTGTGGATGATTCAAAGTCCTTTGATTTCTCTAACAGAATATATCATTATGTCCAAGAATTTTAGTTTAGACATTAAAGGGGTACAGTAAATGCTTCCTGCACCTGTTTTCTGGTCTTTTATGCTTTTGGCATAAGAGATGTGAAAAAGTGACGTTTTGTTATAAAAATGAATAACTGGCTATTAAGAATTTAACTTCACCAGTCATTAAATATTAATGCATATAATTAGTACTTCTATCTTTTGTACTAGTTGCAAATATTATTGAGTATTTATTTGGTCTGTGTGTGGATGTTTTATACTTTTTAGACTGGAGAAAAGGTAAACCAGTTGAATTTTAAAGCCTCTATGTAGAAAAAGTTGACAGCAGTATGTCTGCTGTGATAAGCAGTTACACTTTCAAGAACTGTAAAAACAAAATACATGCCTTTATTTGCTAGCAATGCCAAAAATATCTAAAAAGCATAAATTAGCTGACAGAAGTGTCGACAAGTGTGTTATTTGAGTTACCTTCCTCTGCGTGCTGGTTTGCTTCAAAAATACGCAGTGTGATTCTTTGTCAAAATGCTAAAAAAGAGTTCAGAGGAAAATCTAAGGCACTGTAAGACTAAAAGCATATTGGAACACAAAGTTAAATTAATTTCTAGCTTCTGGGTCGAGTTTTGGTCTTGTGCTTAACTGTGTAATTTAATTGCAGTTAGCTCAGTCCATCCATATTTACATTGCTTTAATTGAGGACGGATGTAGATGGCTAAATTTGAGGATGAAAATAACATATATGGAATAGTATGTTCCTGTCAGAGAGCCAAATGAAGCTTTATCAGAACTGCAGACACCTGTCTTCCTACAAGAAATTTAAAGAGAATACATGTGCAGGCCTATTGGTAATGTAAAGCTAATTGTGGATTTTTTCCCCTAGAGGAAGATGAATATGTTTTAGAATTAAAACAAAGCAGAAAAACTCTCCTGCCACAATCCTCTAGGGAGTTTCTAGGCTCAAGGTCAGATGCTGTTGAATAGAAATGAAATTCTGTCCAAACTCCTCTGTCAAGCCTTTCCCTTGGCAGGACCAAGTATGAGCATAATATTTAATGGTAGTGGCAGTTAAAGTTTGAGCAAAAGTTTGGCTGAAGTAGGTTCTTAAAAATTTGGGGACATTCTGGTTTTATATGGTTCTCTATAGCACTTGCAGTTTTCTCGACATCTTTTCAGTGTTGGGATACTGTGCCTTATTTGCAGTTTGTGTCTGTGAGCTTCAAGATGGAAAACTGGTACTGGAAATTTTAGTAAAACTTTTAGACTTGTCAGTGAGGTCTTTTCTCTTGTGTTTGACTAGAGAATTAGATTTTTCCCTCCCCCACTGATGGAAGCCTTGCCATTTTTTCCTTGGTAAAATTCTGTGAAATGAACGAACCAATTTTTTCCCTGTTTCTGTAGGAAGGGAATGTGAACCAATAAGTTTCAACGAAATATAATTTCTGATACAGTCACCTAGTAGTGCACTTCCTGCTGAACTGAAGGTCTGTTAAGTTCACACCCCTGCTTACACGGAAATGCATCCATGTGATGGTTACTCCCAAGGACACGAGTATCTCTACATGTTGTACTTCAGTAATTATATTCCCAAAAGACAGCAAAGGAAACACAGACTCCTTAGTGTGTGTATCTTCTGCTGATTCCAGTGGGAGCAGGGATTAGACAGAATATTAACTGAAACTGTATGCATAGGTTTTAAAGGACAGGGATTAGATTTGGTTAATGGTTTTGTTAGTCTTTTGAAACAGTACTTGCTCATTTGCACTACAGTGAGGCAAAGATACCTGCTCTAAATGCAGAATTGGGTAACTTGATTTCTTTTTTGAGTTTGTCTTAAAGACATTTCTCTTTACTGCCATGCTGATTTCCTTTAATGTGGCATAGATAAATCCATGTTTGATAATAAATCAACAAAGGTGAATTTAATTCTTGCAGTTTAAACAGATTTAGATTTACAGACAGATTTAGATTTGTTGACAGATTCAGTGTTCTATGAAAACTGTTAAAAACCACAAGCTTTGTATTAAATCATGTGTACTTTCCTGCACTGCATGACATTATCTATGGGTCTATAGATAAGATTTTTTTTGTAAAGTATTTTAATGCAGCCATGTAGAGACCTTCATGCTGCTGTATAATAAAGCAAGGTCAAGGGAAGTTATAATGCAAAACTTAATACTTGGGGTTTTTTTTCTTCATCTTAATATTTTATTTTTATAGTTGCAGGAAACCATGTTTTTAATGTGACCATTGCAGCAATAAAGTCTCATAGTATTTCACTGAATAGAGACAACAGTTAGAAGTAAAAAGCCTTTATTGCATGGGAGGCACATGTCAGCTTAGTTTATGGTAGTTGGAAAAGGAAAGGGAAAATTATAGGGGTTTTTCTTGTCCTGCTGTACTAGAGCCCACCCCACTCCCCCATTTAGCCAGGTTAGGCCAGCCTTGTGGAAAAGGTAATACATTTTATACTGAAAGCATTATATTAGTGTCAACATTTTCATTTAAAATCAATAGATCTAGTAATGTTTTAATTAACATAGTAAATTGCAAAGCATTTCTTTGAGAAGTACTTTGAAATAGTTCCATGAAAAGACTATCAATCCAACGTTAATATTATGAAATATCTTGACAACATAATGATTTCAATTAACTCTGGTTGGAAATTTAACTTGTACTCATGTAAAAAGCTTGAAAAGTGAAGTTGCTTAACATAAATTCTGGCAGGGGTGTAGTAATACTCATCTAAGTTATGTGGATATAAGACATAACCTGGAAACTGCTTCTTGGTTGAGCCAGCAACATTTGGCTTTTCCCTGTAGCATTTTATGTAGTTATATGCTACCATCTATGGAACACAGTAATCCATTATATTTTGGTCAGTTGCATGATGAGCGCAGGCCACTGAGCCTCCACTTGAGAATCACTGACTTATTCATTTTTTTAAATTGATTTTAAAAAAATTATATATTTTGTTCTTGTGTGCGTTCCTCTATCCGCTGGTACAGTACCCAAGATTATGATGGGTAAAATGTTGTACTTAGAGATGTTCTTCTACAGGTGCAGTTATTTTGACAAAAGTTGTCTTTCCAGGACAGTCTGTAAGAGCCAATAAGTTATCTAGTACCAATAGTTTTTTAACTTGTAAGATACTCTGAGGTATGACTCATTCATTAGAAGAATGTTTCATTACTTAACTTTTGAGTACTAGATGGGAAAAGTGATCAATTTCTCTTGCTTCTTTCCATTTTCACACAAACACTCAGGTTGAGTTTTCATTTGAAGGAGTGTACCACGTTCAACAGTAGCAATAAAGTCCTTTTTCTTTTCCCTGAAAGACTGAGATAGTGTCAGAACCATGATGTACAGGCTGAAATTTCATATGAGGCAGAAGTATCTACCACCTGAAGAAAGAAAGAAAAAGCCCAAGAATAAAGGTTCCCAATAAATTTAGTTCTTCCCCCATAAATCTTTCTTCTCATTTGTGCTTGCAATGTAAAGGCTATGCTTATTATTTGTGTTTTTATATGTATTTATTTATTCTATGACTGTTCATTTGTCATATCAGTCTTACCTAAAAACATTGAATGAGTTTGCTGTACTAATATAACAGAAAGCTTTATTAGTAGCTCTTACTGTTTCACTAAGGCCCTGTGGGCAAAACAAGGTCAATAAAAGAAACCTCATCTAGGTTTAGGAAAAAAATGCATAAAAACTGTAACATTTTCTTCATGTCTCATAAATCAGAGCTAGGCTTTCCTAAGCACTGCAAAGACACAAGAGCATGAGCAAGTGCTTTTCTAGAGAGCTTTCAGTTTGATTAAGATGGAAAGAGGATCTATGAGAGCCAAACTCACATTCTGTAATGAATGTTGACCCAGGCTATTAATAGCCAAAATCAGAACTGAATATTGATTTACTCTGCCTGATTGTTCAACAGTTTATTTTGTTATTTTTATGATCTTACATTGCATCAGTTCCAGAAACTCATGACTGCAGTTAGTTGTTTAATTGGTGAGACTAAATAGTCTGTTATGCTGTTTGGAAGAAATACCCCATTCTTTTGTGATTCTGGATGTTTGTCTTGTAGTAATGAGGAAAAAGGCTTTATAACTTCCTTTTATTTTGGAGAAGAACTAGCTCTAAGAAATAATACTGGTTATACCCCTTTCCAGCCTTGCAAGGCAGAAGGAAAACTTGGGCATATTTAGCATTGGCTTCCTTTGCATCTCAGATGGCTTCTTTATGATTGTGTTTGCGTGAAGGTGACTTGGATGAGGGGAAATCCCCTGGGATCTTTTGTGCAGACAGATTACTATAGAGGGTTTTTCCCCTGGCCCTTTGAGATGAGGTAACCTGCTTTCAAATAGTATTACCTTTAAATAGCATGCCTGGCCAATTCTGTCAGATTGTATTAGGAAACTCTTGTTCTACCTCTGTTTGGAAAAGAAGAGTAATATTATTACATAACAGTTGTAGTAGTTTCTGTTGTGTGTGTGGGGGAAAAAAACCCCCAGTAAGATTATCAAAAGACATTGCTAATCTTACTTTGCTTAATTTCTTAAGCTTTGAAATACAAAAAAAGACATGTATCCTAAAATGTTATTAAAAAAAAGCCTGCCAAAAAACCCAAACCAAAATGAAAGCAAAAAGCAGCTTCAAAACCTTGAACACCACACCAGAAAATTTCAGAGTATGAACCAGTTCAGAAATCAATATGAATGTAGACTCCTTAACTTTCTCTATCATCCTACTGAACACTTTAGGAAGAAACTTTAAGTGAACTTCATGCTGCTTGTAAATAATGTAGTAGTTAGGTAAGAGTTTCAAGCAGTAGTCATTATGACCATGAACTGTAGAAATTCCAAGATTACCTGTCAGGTTTTCAGACCTGTCGCCGCACAATTAATTCTGTGCTGTGTTGTGAAAAGCCTGCCATAGGATGGAGAGGGGCTCTGTACAGTGAGTGTGTAATGATGGAAGAATCAGAGTCTTATAATGCTTGCTTTGCAGTTTTCTTGGGTGTGTTCCCCTACTTTTTTGTTATTGGTATATAAAATTTCCCTTTTTTATCTTTCTATACACTGTTTTTTACCAGAATATACTTTAATGCTGAACTAAATATAGTGGAAGTGGAAGTATCTGTCACCTTCTGTATTGTATTTAAGTGGGTATGGAGACTGTGGGTTTGACTCTGCACTTGCCTAGAATTCCAGAACACAAAACTTCAGTTTCTGGTTTGTATATTGGAATCTAGTTTTAATATGAAAAGAATGTTCTCTTGTAGCATTCTTCATCACCTGCAAAATGTTTTACTCAATTGCAATGCCACTTTACTAGAAAGGCTTGCTGCAAGGTGTGTTTTGAAGAGGATTGAAAACAATGTCATTTGACTTCTGTGGCTACTTAAAAGGAAAACTTTAAAAGTAAACTTAAAGAAAAAACACTTTAAAGGGAAACTTAAAAGGATAATGTAGGGTTGATTCTTCTCTTGACTTGGTAAAGAAAGAAACTTAATGCCTGCTGGTTCCATTGTTGTTTAGTAGAGATACTGGGATTGAAGATAATAACAGAAATATTAGTGGTCTTGTCCACCTGTTGAATCTTGTACCTACTTCAGTAAGAACTTATAAATGTTCTCTAAAAACAAATTTTAACTATAAACTCTACATCTGAACTGAGTTACTAAGTAGCTTCTTATATTTTTCAGTATATAAAATTTCATATGTATTTGTTTATTCATCTGTAAATAAGAGTAATGGTGAAACACTGGCACAGGTTGCTCAGAGAAGCTGTGGATGTTGCATCCCTGGAGATGTTCAAGGCCAGGCTGAATGGGTCTGGTGAAACATGTCCCTGCCTATGGCAGGATAATTGAACTTGATGATCTTTAAGGATCCTTCTAACTCAAGCCAGTCCATGGAATATTTATCCCACCAACACGTAATACCTGAGAGCTGCAGCTATAACGTAGTCGTGCTCTTGGAATAAATTCTGGCCTTCTTGAAAAATGTTTTATGATAATTAAATTTCTTTGATCACTTTGTTATTTCTGCAGAACAAGCCTTTTTAACGATACATCATTAAACAAAGGTATCTAGTTCTGCAGTCTAATGGTTAGCATTGTACCAGAGCTCTGGTATTCAGATGTTTAATTCTTCATTTGTCCCTTGACAAGGTTTGGTCCTCATTCATGTTTCCAATTTGCTGACACTTATCACAAGAGAATTGTGGGAGGGTTTTTTTCCTTCACACGTAAAGACTCAAGATGAGCAACTGCTAAGTGATGGTTTCCATCATAAAAAGGCATTGTGATGTCTCTTATACTTTTGGCACCCTGTGTTCAGATGGTACACCAGATTAAATATTAATATTGGACGCTGTTACAGTAGTACCACATGTAAAACAAGACAAAAAACCAATTCTCACAAAGTAGAGATTGTTTGGGGCACTTAATTCGCTCATTTGCTTCTTTCGTTTAGACATATGGATGGCAATAATAGCATCACTCTGTGCTGTCATACCTGCCTGTATGCTCTAAACTGATTAGAGACTGTCTTATCTACTCATGCAGATGATCAAACATGTGCACTTCTTTAGTGAGATAATTCTGTAATTTAATAGCTTGGAGCACAGTCTGTAATCCTCAGACTGAATTTTATCTGCTGGCCTAAGAATTTATATATTACCTATACCTTGTTGCTAAGCAGATTCAGGGGTTTTACATCTTTTTATCTTTAAATTTTTCTGTCATGTTTAATACTGACATTGTGATTACATCACAAATGATACGTGTGCAAAAATATCCTAAAAGTCTTAAAGTTTTTGCAACTTTTTGAAATGCAGGTCGCTTTCAATTTGTTCACTTTTAATGCAAATCAGGAATGGAAAATACAATGTGACAGTACAAGCTTTTAATTAAAAAAAAAAAAAAAAATCTTCATCCGGACTTACTTCTAATTCTGCCAGTGTTTTTGAAAAAAATGTTATAAGAAAACCACTGTCCTTGGACAACTTTGTGAGACAAAACAAAGATTCATGGAGAAGTATAACCAGCCATACAATTTCTATGGGATTTCTACAAGAGTCCTACTAAATGCATTTTGACTGTAGTCTGATTAGCCTTGTATATATCTCTAATGCTCACATCCACTCCTTTCCTTTCCACAAAATGTTATGAATTATAATAAATGGAAGTAAATTTTAATTGTGTATGTCCCTGAATCCAAGGAATTGATGTTGATTTAACTTACTTGACATTTAGTTTAATTTAATTATGGGAAGCCTCTGTTGGTAACTAGCAGAGAGTGTACATGGTTTCCTCATTATCTTGCTGTGATAGTGTGT
Organism: Melozone crissalis; assembly: GCF_028551555.1. Lineage (NCBI taxonomy): Eukaryota > Metazoa > Chordata > Aves > Passeriformes > Passerellidae > Melozone > Melozone crissalis. The sequence goes on along the minus strand of NW_026535797.1, from coordinate 23,020,791 downwards.
GGCTGTTGTGTTTGCTCATTGTCTTTATGCTTGTTTACTCAGGGCCCTCAGGGAAAACCATATTCAATAATTTTGTGATCATTTTTCCAGAAACAACAGCAAAAAAATCTTAGTGTTTTCCAGTTTTCAAAACTGACAAAAGCCAGTGAAATTTAGCTACTTTATAGCATGGCTTCAACACAAGTGGAATATATTGTTTGGATTTGGAAACCCCACCATAACTACTTAGGAAACAAGGATTTCTAGAAATAATATCCAGCTGAAAGTGGATATTTTCATGTAGTATCTAAACCAGCATTAGAACTTCTTTTGGCAGTCACTGAATGACAGTGCTTTAGTGTTCTATGGGAAGCTACAGCAGTGTGCAGTGGCCACATGTGGGTGGCATGATGTGGAAACAGAAAGCTGTAGCTAATCAAAAAGTTAATGCTGTGTTAGTTCCTGCACCAGAAATCTGTGCCAGTGTGCCTGGCTAAAATGCTGTTAGCCCACTGTAACCATTGCCAGGCTTGTAATTTCTGTTGGGTTGCAACACAAGACAGAAACTTTCAACAATTGCAGTGTGGTTACCTGGTATTCCAAGGTGACCCATGAACTAGGGCAGTTCTACTGATACAATACTTGATGTTCCCAGTTATTGAAGTTAAAATTCATTCCAGTCTGTCATGAAGTGAATGATAGGAGTTATTGAAGAATCTTCTCAAGTGAGCAATATGACATGATTCTAGAACAATTAGAGATGCTCAATCAGCATTTGCTATGTACACATCTATAACAAAAGAAGTGTGTTAATTAAGATGAAGTTTTTAATTTCAGGAGCCATACATATACACATATACATACACATATATATACTCATATATAAAGCTCAATCTGTGCTAACATATCTGAACAATAAGCTTGTGGCTCGAATTCGGTTATGAAACATGCTCAGAAAGCAAAGCACTTTAAACAATTTATTTTTAAGGAACGAGAACTCCTTGCTGTCCTGACCAGAATGTCATCTGGGGCTCATTTGCTTTTAGCCATTTCTTGGGTATATTCAAGTAGTCTTGATCTACAACAGGTGTCTTGTATTAGAATGTGATTTAGAGGCAGACCAAGAAATTTCTATCAGCAATTGATTTTTTTTTAGTTCTAAAATATGTAACGGTAATTACACTTGCTCACTAAAGGGTAGGTAGTGGAAGATAAAACAAAGAAACCAAAATATAAATATTGAAAATGAGTGCAAGAGGTGAGACCAGCCTTTCAAGCAAATCAGGATGTGATTGTGGACTGTAGCACCAAGTTAGTATTGTTCCCAGAGATTTTTTTTTGTCGTTTACGAGGATTTGTTTGTTTTTTGTTTTTGAGCAGGAAAAGCAAGTATGCATGTGTCCTGCTGTGCTTTACTGTGATCTTTCTAAGGAAACAGTGGAGTTTTTCCATGTACATTCCCTAAGTATGAATTTCCATTTAGTATGGCACTGTTCTGCATACGCCCCAAAAAATGCCTCGAAACCCACACCCAAACATCAAATCCAAACACGTTCTTATTTTACATTAGTGTTGGGCATTAAAGTTTGAAATGACAGGAAATCTTGCCTGGTTTTCTTCACAATGGCCCAAAGTGGACTCTATTCTAGATAAATACAGATGAGCATGATGGTCACAGGGTGCAGCTTTGTGGCTTCTTGTGTTCATTTAAGGCAACATATCCTGTCTGTTTCTGACAGCTGTGAGGCCAGAAAGGGAATTTCAGAGTTCTTTTGCTTTCAGCACTCTTGAATGATGTTTTCTCACATATCACTGTACTATCATTTCCTATGGCAGGCTGCAAAAATGGTTTTTGAGAATAGCTTTTCCTGATTTTTTTTTTTTCAAATTAAACTTTATCACTGGCATAATGCATCATCTCAGTAAATGCTGTTTATTCTTAGACTGAGGACTCATTGTACCCACCCCTTAAAGGACAATAAGGTTCAGGGCAAGTAGTGCTCTGTTTCATTTGAATATGGTTTTTGTGGACCTTTCTCCTCATTTTATAGCTTTTATCTTGACGTGCCCAAGACCAGAATAACAAGAGAGAGCCTCAAACTGAAAGGGGTGTTTTGTCCGATGTCTTATCTAAAATTGTGCTTTTTAAAAATAGTGTTAGCTTTTCTATTAGTGTAAAAAGTAAAGATATGGTTAGGCTAAGAGGGAATTCATCCCATATTATTTAAACTATGACAACCTGGCTATAATTCATCAGGTGTCTCTTTCAGTAACTATAAAAAAAGGAAAGCCCACCAATTAAACTTTTAAAGGAACTGAAATCAGCAACGAGCAATGTAAATTGCTCCTTTTGTCGTGCCTCATGTTTCTGTTGGTGAAAGATTAAGTCTGTGTAAAACCTGTTTAGAGTGAGATAAAGCAGGAATAAAAGGCCATATGAAAGAAATCAGTGGAAAAACACAGGCTAGCGGGACTAATCCAGATTACTTCTTGCCTACGAAGTATATGAATTATAGGTATGATCATTTCTTACTGGTTTTTACAGGGGTAATTTTGTGTTTAGTTGGCAGCTGAAATTCCTACCCACAAGAAGGATCTCCAAGGAAGGGAGGGTTTAAAGACATCTTGTCCTGTTCAAAACTAGTAAAATCAGTTTTTGGGAAATGACCAGCAGTGTTTCCAACTCTGTATTTTACCACATTTTGTAGTTTTGTATTTTAAACCAGGAAGTGTTTTGCTCTAATAGTTGAGAGTATCTAATCCTAGGGCTCAGTATTAGGGATTGCTTGTTTGAAACTGGCGCAAGTATTCCTAAAGGCACAATAGCCATTTTCTTCTCACTTTCGGATTGCTTACAAAAGAGACAATTCCCTGTTTCTATGATTTCAGGATTTTGGTTTCTCTTATATAATGGACTGTCAACTACTCATTTTTGTTTTATGATTTAAACCACTAGCTCTTTGCAGATCACTCAAAATAAATCAATGGCTTCTAGATGATCTTGAAACGTCCCTCATTACTTGTTTGTGTGAGATTGTCTTTTAGCATCACCCTAGCAGGAGCATGTTAGAGGTCCTATATTAGACACAGTATAATGTGCTAAGTAGTGCATTAAAATGACAACGTAAGAGGTAGTTGCAAGCAGTATTCAGTATTTCAAAACAAGTTCAGTTTGGTATTGCTGCTTGTCATTGAATGAGTGCCACAATTTGATCCCTTGGTGTTTTGTCCCTCATCTTTGGCACTGTTGACGGTTTGGCAATGCAAAGAGGTTCATCAGAACATTAGAGCACATGGAAGTTCAGGAAATACAGTTCTCTGAAATGTACATGCAGTCTCTCTGAAAGTTAGCCCCCTTTTTCAGTACGGAACTCTCTGAATGTTTGTCTTCTTATTGTGATATTAAAAAGTAATTTTATTTAACCTAGCACAATGACTATATTAGGTCTGAGGGAGCAATGTTCCACTCTTGACATGGTGCTGTACATGTGCAAATCATCAGATGTCAAAGTTAACTTGGTGAAGGCTTGGTAATGCAAATATTGCTGCTCTTTCTGAAGATCTCAGGCAGGCAATGAAAATGTAACTGCTGGAGAGTCTTTTTAGGAGAGGATGCTTTAGGGCTATGCTGAGCAGCACTGAACATACTGGTAAGACAGGATGCATCAACAGCTAATAAAAATAATGCAAGCTTCCTCAAATATTCAATCTCCCACCTTTATTTTATCGTTAGTTTCAAGCAGGAGTGTTGCTGCTTGCAGACAGCCAAAGTGAAATATCTTTGTTAAACTGCATGCTGACAAGCATCTTAGTACATGGAACATAATAATGAATTATTATCTGCCTGCAGAATGGTGTTTCCTTACCTCGATATCAATTTTGGAGTCAATCAGGGCAATGTCCTTAGAGCTGGGATTTTTGGATAATACCCCTTATGAAGTGCAAAAAAAGGTCAAAGCCAGAAAATGAATAGTGACACATTTTTAGAACCACCCTTGATAAGAAGGCTTTTGTGTATAAAAGTTCTCAGAAACTGGGCTGGGTTTTGAACTCCTGTCTCTAATCACATAAAGATTAGGACCCATGGAGTGAGCAAACCTGTTTTGATTAACGTAACCTCTTTTGTACTGATTTCAATGTTGAAGGTATGAAGCAAGTTTGAAATACTACCCAGAAATTCCACCAAGATGCCTTCAAACAAGCTTTTCTGTGTACAACATAAGGACTTCTTCCAAAACTTGATTAAACTGCCAGACTGGATACTATAAATATTGGTGATGTGCTCTCAGTATACTATGAATAGTACTGATCACATCACCTATAAAAAGACTTAGCAGTAATGTAAAGCATGTGGAAAGAAAAAGAACCCAAAAAACCACCAAAACAACAACAACAAAAAACCCAAAGAAAACAACTGCCAGCTGCCTGAGGTAAAAAAGAAATATTCTAAATTGTTCAGTATTTCTCTGTTATTTTTAAAATTCCTCCTGAAGATATTGATGTTCTCAGGCACACAATAACTGGAGGAGATAGGAAAGTGACCACTAAGCCAATCTGATTAATGACATGGTCCTTTCCTTATTTAATAGACCTGATTTTACCTACTGGTTAAACTGATGTTACTGTGTATGTGGATTGCATAATGCAGATGTAAAGTTATTGTAATTAAATAATACTGAAGCTGTCTGTAAAGGGTTAACTGTGGCGGTTCTCTATTGTAAATTCAAGTGAACAAAATATTTCACGGAGTAGGAGGACAGACATTTTGATCAGAAGGTCATTGTCCTATTAATAAGGAACTAATAGGTTTTCCAAATGAATGACTTGTATTTTCAATTTGAGCAGAGGTGAGAGTACGAGGTGATAGAACTGAGGTTCAATTGAGAGTTTAATCCATGTATCAAGAACCTTTGTCACTGAAATGATGGTGAATAGATGAATTCATTTACAAAGTGTAATGAGTTCCTATTGAGAATTAATTATCTTGGAACTTAGTTCTGAAACTGGAAACATATTTGACCCTTGAAATCAATCTTTCTTTTTCTCCCTTCATACCACCAGAAACTAGATAAAACTTCATGAGTTCAACATGATGGAAGTTAGGATTTGTATTTTAAAATCTTTTTTAACACATTGTAATGCAAGTATGGACGATGTTCTTATTCTCTTTCTTAGTTCTGGTACATGTCTGAATTCTGACTGCAGTTATTCCTGAATATTGTTGACTTTCAGTAAATATATGTGGTGGTTTGTACTTTTGGCATTGTTACATCCTAATGTAGTTGAGCACCTGGCAACGTAAAGAGAAAAGCCAAGGATGATTTTGGAATTTAAGGCAGAAAACAACAGTGAGAGAGTAAAGCCTCAGATATTGGCAGGAAAACGAGGAAAATCATGGAAGGAGCAGTGTCTGTCACAGAGAGAGACATTCAGAATAACAGACTAAGTGGCAATGCAGATTATATGACTGAATTTCATTATGTGAATTGTGAGGCAAATGACCTGGGCTGTTGCATCTAATTAGTATATTCCTAGAAAATAAGCAGTATTTATAAAGTAGAAATTTTTGGGTTTGAGTGTTAATTTATTTTCTGTCAGCTCATATCTTTGCTTCTTCTTTTTTCTCTTGTATCAGTACTGTATTGAAGGGGAGTTATAGCTGCAATTGCTGTGAATTCTTTATAATCTGTTAAATGCTGTAAAATTGGTTAATCTTAAAAGGACAACCCTCTAAAATCTAGATTTTTTCATTATTAAAGTAGTTTTAAAAATTAATCTTGTCCATAGACTTTTTAATATCTTCAGTTTTCCCTGTAAATTGCAGGTTGTGCTCACAGAAATTTAATCTAGATGACAGGCGAGACTGATTTTCAATATTGATTGCAAGCAATCTTTCTAATTGTAGGATAGAATACTCTTTCAGTTCTTCAATTTTTCTGTAAGAAGTTGAAGATGGAAGATTCTGTAAGAAGTTGAATGTTTTATATTTATGCTTGTGGCTGCTTATGCAGTTGGTTCTTGTTGATTTTTAAAGGTTCAATATTGCATAAATGATTAATTTCACTTTGTATGTAAGCCTCCAAGCTTCAGAGCTCTTCCAGAATATTCTTTGAAGGAATACCTTAGACCTCATAACTGGTAAAAATGTCATTAATCCTTTCTTTGCCAAATGCCTTTCTAGATGTATAGTAGGTTTAGGAAGTACAAGTGTTTGATTTTTCAGAGCAGGTTAAATTGTATCAATGAGCAGTCAGCCTGTGTAACCTAGGAAACTCACTGTGCCAGTTCTTCAGGTCCTGTTCTTCACTTGTCTCCTGAGTCACCACCTCAGTATCACGTCCTCTGTCCTCATAGTTCTGAAGTCCATATAGAATAAATCCAGTAGTTTCAATTCTTTCAGAGTTTGCACGTACATGTGAGCAACTGGGAAGGAATAGGAAACTATGTGGTTGCCCAACCATGCTTTGTGGTAAGTGAGGCTGGTGATCCTCTGCCCTACTAAATCTGTCCCAGTTAAAAATGTATGCAAACACTACAGCTGCTTTCAAAGAAGAAAAACCAAGCAAACAACCAATGTACAGAAACCCCTCCAACAATCCCCAGCCCAAAAATAAAGCACCACAACAAAAAAGGCCCTGATTGCAGCTGGTGGTTCAAGAAAAGAATAAAGATATTCTCTCATCCATTATGTCGCTGAAATTATTGATTAATTTCAATTGAATTTTTTTTATGGAAGTTATTCCAAAATCGGTCTGCGTTTCATTGGTGATTGACATGATAGCTGAGCCACTGGCATAACGTTGGTGTTTGAAGCAATGCGTTCCAGCTGCCCTGGGGATGGTGCCCATTATGATGACCATGCCTTTCACTACTTTATCCTTATAGCTACTCCCTCAGTGGTCTGACAAACCCTACTGCACCATGTTTTGAAATCTGCCTTGTCATCAAGTTTCCACTGAAGGAGCAGAACCTGAAATCTAAGAGGATGAGCATTGGAGCAGTAAATCCTGTTCTGTTGTGTGCAGTTTATAAGCATCTCTGGCACAGATCACTTTATTAAAGCAACATCTGCTACAAAAACAGTACTTGGATTAGGGATGACAGCCATTTGCAGCCAAATGAACTCTTAAAAATAGAAGATATTTAAGATTGACGAGGATTCATGTTTTATTAGCTTGCTAAATTCTGAAGGTTTACAGTAGCACTTTCTGTGGTTGTTTTCTGTGGATGCTCTTTATATTTAGTCTAATGTAAGTGTGATCTGCATCACCAGTTTTCTCAGCTTGCCTTATAAGATTGATTGGTCTTATATCTGTCTGTTCTCTGTCACGAAAAATCATGAGGTTAGGGATATGACGGCAGTATTTTTCCCATTAGGGAAGCACTTAAAAAATCGTCTGGGAGGGCCTGTCTCTTCAGACACTTCTCCCAGATCTACTGTCACTGGAACATCTATATCCAAACACAACAAGCTTCTGTTCAAGCCTTGTCAGTGTCATTGCTATTTTTTCCTGCCACAGGATCCTTACTGTACTAACTTGAAATATGGATGGCTTGGTCATTTCCATACTTCAATTAGCTTCTCAATCACACCATTTCAAGCTGTTGGGACATAGTAGCTGATTCCAGTGGCAACATCTGCCCATTGACTAGAGCAAGCAAATTATTTTATGATTTTTTGTGGTCCAGCATCTACTCCTTTTAATTTCCTTTGCCTAGTCAGAAAACATTCAGGTCTGTTTCTCAAAGCTTCACTCATATAAGTAGACTTATAAAGTAAGTGCTGGGGAAAACTTTTACCCAAGTCAAGGAAAAAAAAATATCACTTTTTAAGTGCATGTGAAGAAATGCAAGCTGCCATGCATTCAGTACAGTCAGAGAAACCTTGTGGTTCATATTGCATTTATTCAGTCTGTTGGTTCATATGGTGAAAAAGATGTAGTTTGAAGACAAGTCACTGGCATGTTTAAATGTCATGTGTTACAGTTAACTCCTGCACTGACTGCATGGTGCTGCTTAAAAGCCCAACCTGAGACTGGTGCCAGGTAGAAAGATGAGAAAATTGAAATAATAAAGATCAATCTCTGCTCTGAAAAGCTTATATTTAAACAAGACAGTTGAAAATTTTGAAAGAGATCTTAATGCAGAAAGCTGCCGTGCTTTGATTTTAGGAGAGTCTCCTAGCAAGTGCAGACAGAACAATAATTCAGTCCTTTCTGATGTTTTTCCCAAACCCATTGAAAGATATCCATACTGAACAGGTAGGAGATGCTTCCTCTTTTCATTGCTCCTCCATTTGCAATGAGCATGGCACAAATCTTTCCTTTGAGACCCAATATCCATTTTCCCTCAAGTAATGGCTTCCAAATACAATTTTTTGTGTTTTGGTGGGCTTCTGAGTTAATATATTGTTAACATGGTGCTTTGGATACAGTTTTTTCTAATTCACTGCTTTCATATCCTCATCTATTAAATGGCTGAACTTCAACCAACACCTCAATTTTCTGACCGTTTTTCTCCTTTTAATATTTTTTTCACGCATATTGTCATACCTGGAGTCAACGCTCTTTTTTAATTTCATTTTTATTGAATGACAGCTCTTAATGAAAATATTGAGCAAAAGCTTTTTCTATCCTGAATATTTGTTTACTGATCTTCCCTTTCCACTCAAAATACTTAAAACAGTATGAAGTTTGGAGACACATTCATTTTTTCCTTTAGAGTGGGTTTTGTAAGGAATATTGGTCAAGACATTTGACCACTCTCCACTCTCTGTATCTTCCCCCACTCCCAAATGTGTGTTATGGCATTTCTACCTTGTGGAACCTGCTATTTCACCTAACTAGTGGTTAGATACTGTGGTAACAGGGGCTATATAAAGTAAGTAGGATACTTGACTTTAATATGGAATGGCTTGTGCTAAGGCAAAGCTGCAGGACTGAAAGAAACATGTTAGGACTGTGGGTGATTCTTTGAGTGCCCTGTCTCTCCCTTACTCAACAATTTTTTTTTGCCTTGAAAAACTTCTTGTGTTGATTACTTAAAATTTTCTCAGAGACTTAATAATTATTTCCCCATTAATCCCCATTAGTCTAGAGTGCAACTCAGTATCTGTTCAGAAGTACTTCTCTCTGGTTTTCATGCTATTTAACCTTTGTGCTCTATTTTTCCTGTGTCCTTCTAAGGTGTTCAAATGCTGTCTGTAAAATTATAATCTTAACAGTTGAAGAATCCTAAAAAACTAAAAATGCTCATTTGTTTAAATATGGACACTCTCCAGTTCCATCCCCCCAGCATAACTGTGACAGAATGTTGTGTAAATGATGGTTTTCTCAGATTTAGTTTTATAATATTAACTACATGCGTATAAAATGCATTAATATCCAGGCTACACAGAAATGAAGATGTTTCCTTAAGAGCTTTTGTTCACCTTAGACCCAAGAGGAGTGATTTCTTCATAGCATGTATGTTTTTGTATGATCACCTGATACATTTGGGTTAATTACTCTTAGAGAATAGAAGTGCATCAGATACTGTGGAATCAGTAATATATTAGATCTCAGAATGTTTGAAACCAAGAAACACAAATGTTATTTTGGATTAATTTTACCCAAGTGTTTAAGACATTCACTGTAGATGTATCTTGATCCTATACAGTCTATAGTCACTTTTTATAACTCAGCTAATCTTTCTTGAACACTATACTGGAATGTGTAGTGTGTGAAGTTTGCATGGATTATTCTGATACTTTTAGACTGAGCATACATACTTGCATAAAAGCTTTTGAATTAGGTACAGAAACTATGCTTTAAATCTTTTGAGAACATGGTTCCACTGGCAAAGTATAGTCAAGGGTAAAAAAGGGTAAATAGTAATGTTAATGAGTATAGTATATATTCATTTTGAAGGAGATTTGTTTTGTGCAGTGGTTGAGAGCTATCCACTGGTTCCAATTCTGTGGAAATTTCTGTGTCAGGAGGGTCTCAATTACCAAGATAATTTGATGAAAAGCTTGCTGTGTGACTGTAGAAGAAAAATATTTGCCTCTCCTCATTTCAGAAAGAGAGAGATGATTTAAATGTGATCTATAGAGTTTTAATGCATTGCATCTACTTTTGTATCAATTTATTTTTGGGAAATTATAATTTAAGACATTTATCATCTCTCTCCCTCTTCCTGCCAGGTATGCTATGCTAATGTATTGATTGATATTTGATATACTAGTTAGTAAATCATACATGAAATTAATACATCAGTCATTATGTCAAACAAGGCATTAATATCAAAACATTCCTAATAATTAATTTAATCAGTTAAATAATTAAAAATGTCAAAGTTGACAACCTACAGATTTTTTTCAAGTAAATTTAATTGTGTCAATAGAGCTAGCTCGATCTGGTGGCTCAAAGTATCCAAATATATTTACATATATCTTATAGTAAAATTTTATAAAATGTTACAGAATTCCCTTGATTCCTTGTTTATTGAGAACAGTGGTTTCTCAAGGCAAATGTTATGCTTCATGCTTATGTAAGGCACAGGATTTTGGCTGTGAAAAGCTGATTAATAATGTATAGTTTAATGAGCAATATAAATAAATGTTAATTCTGTCAAATGTCATGGGAACAGTTGTCATACCTGTGGGAAGGATCATGCTTACTTGATTTCTTCTTTTGCCTTCACAAAATTTAGATGCAGGACTGGGCTTACCCTAGCTTGTAAAGCATAGGAGAGTTCTTTAATGTCAAATGGTAATACATTTTTTTTGATTGGAAGAAAATAATGATAGACTTCTCTGACTTGCAGAATTTTGCTTCATTATGTACTTCAGTGATTGCTGTTATTGAAAGCCCTTGGGTAAATACATACTCATGAAAAAATAGCAATGTGATTGTTCCACTGTTTGGCAGATTTCAGTCCATTTAGTCTTCTCTGTTAAATTCATAGCTCCTCTTTTAAGTGAGTAGCTATTTCTGGAACATACACAACCATAAATTTATTTAATTACAGTGTAGCTCTTATTATCTGAAAACAAATTTAATTCACAAATAATAACTTTTTTCATGGGGCATACATAAGCATGAAAAGCATGAAAACTACAAAAAAGCATTTTTAATGCAGGTTGTTCTGGTGATTAGCCATAACAGGGAAAAGTAATGAATGCCTTGTTATGGTGTTTTGTTAATAAAGATATAAGCATTACACTGTATTTCATTATTATTCATTTTAGTCTGTATTAAGCCTTTTTCTTTATTTTATAAATTCTTTTCTGTTTCAAATTGAAGTCAGAGTCCTGAGATAGCTTAGAAAAACAGAATGAAGCTTCAATAAGTGTTGAATATTCTGTTGAGGAATTAAGTTAGCTGGCCTGTGTGCTACTGGGCCTCAGCCCTGTAATCCATGGAAGCCCAAGTTAAGAGCTTCATGGCATCAGGACAAACTCTTGGTTGTCTAGTCAGACATTGAAATCTTAATGTGGATTAGCATTAGAAGCTTCTATAGGATTCCATTTTCTGAACAAGCTTCTTGCTTGAAGTACACTATTCAGTATTACAGATGTCATCAGATCTTAATGTCATGGATGAAATAAGCATTCAGCAGTTAAAGATATATTAATAAAATAATATATAGTATTATCTAACTCTTTTTGTAATCTTTACTCTCTAGATTATGAAAACCTCTTCAATAAGTATGTTTTCAGAATTTAGTAATAGACTAGTTTATATGTTTTTCTGGCCTCTGAGTTGTAGTCTGTGTTATAATTGTAGAATATTTTTTCTTCTGATTAATGTTTACTTCAGCTGTGCAGGATTACAAGACTGTCTATGAAGTCAACATCATTATAGGTGGCTAGAATTAGATAACGTGTAAGCGTTTGCTCTCTGTAAATTATTTTGTTCCTTGGCTCTGAGATAACTTCTCTCAGCAATTTCTGTTAGTTTCATATTGCATTTACATCTGATTTGGAGCCTGCAGAGTGTGATTGAGCTGTGTGATTACTTCAGCACACTGTTAGAACTGGAGAGGGCAAGCAGCATTCTAAGAACCTGTGTTTTCAACTGGTGCTAGGAGACAGATACTGGAGTTCTGACCTTCAGTTGAATTTTTTAAAAAATCATACAATTTAATTGAAATGTAAGTATAAACAATCAAGTGAGTTTAAAAGTTCTAGCAAGAGCTGATTGCAATTATGTAGTCTCAGTTCTATCACCACAGATTAGACTACCATATCTCTGAATGAGGGAGAAAAAAAAAGAAGAATGAAACGTAAAAACAGTGGAGACGAAAGCTGATACAGAGGGCAGTTTGGCATCTTGATTGAATTTTGTAGCCTTGTCCTCACCTCAGAGGACCTTTCTGAAGATGCACAGGCATAAGCTGTGAACTGCAATGTTGGTTGGAGTGGTAGAAGGATGACTGGCTGAAATTGGATGGTTCCAGAAATAGTCATCACTGGGCCCTTTTGCAGATGAATTGTTTCTCCCTGATAGCTTAGACGCATTCCCTTGGTGTCTTATGCTTGCTAATAGCAAAATAATGGCTTGAATAATGAGTTGATCTAAATTGTATAGAAGGGAAGCCCCAGAAGAGAATTTGGCTTAGCACCTTCCAAAATTGACGAGGGAACAGTATGGAATAAATAGCTTATGTAACAATAAGTCTTGTAATTATACACTTGTTTCAGCAGATGGATGTGCTATTTTGGGACTGAATAACAACTGAACATTAACTCTAGTAACTTGCTTTTTCTGTGATGGCAATCTGGACAAATGTGCTGCAACTCCAAGAAGCTAATGCAGCTGGTGGAGGCAGATCTCTGCAGGCTGGCAGCCTGCTGTGCTCCAAGCCTACACCTTTAGGGATGACTCACTTTTTGTTCCTGCTCATGCTCAAGGCAAAGCATTGATCTGATCATGGAGTAGGAGTGGACAGAGTAGCTTCTTTCTGTTTTATCTGCACATCTAAAATACCAGACCAATGATCAAATATTAGAAAATCCACCCATGTGTAAGTGTTGGGTGGAAAGCCTATGCACACTGAGGAATATTTTGTTGCATGACAAACCTAGCCTGAATGACTTTATCCAGTTCCACTCACATCATCACCCTATATATCTCTTAGTACTTCTCTGTAAGAGATCAAGTTTTCTAGCCTTACTAGAGCTCAATATGGGGAAATCGTTGCAGAGAGCTAACTATGCACAATTTCTCTTTCCTTAATTTTATACTGGAACTTCTTTCATTGTGTAGACCCTATATGGTATGAGTATTTTCTCTGGTGCGTTTTTTTATGTGCTTGTAGTTATTAAAAGATACTATCTCTTTGTGTAAGTTGGGAAATTTACAACTGTACTCCTTTTTCTAGGTAACACAGTTAAATAAAAACCTGATTTAAATTTATGTTTTTATTTCAGTTTAGGTTTTCAGAGATGGCATTCAAGCACATTAAGAAGGCAGTCCTAAAAGATTTTTATTGTTATAATAATCATCATCCTCCTCCTCATCATCATAATCTTAATGTCTGAATTTTATTTATGATATATATTTCAGATTTGTTAAAATACCTTAGAGTCTCTTTTTTATATTTCAAAATGTTTTCATTATATGCAGCTCTTAGAAATGAGAATCCATTTATCATTATCCAATATTTTGCAAGTGTTACACAGGCAGATAGTTTAAATGTAGGACTGTCTTCTGTGCAATTACTTTCATTCCTCCTTCATGGCTTTTTTTTTGATTCATACACAAATGACTTGTCTTTTGTTTCTTGGTTTGTTTGCATTGAAAAGTAGAGTTAATCTACAGAAACACAAAAAGACTACATAAAAAGAAAACACATTTCACCCTTCTGTTTGTTGAATACTAAATGAGAAGAGCATTCAATATTTAATGTGGTAAATTGCTTTGACAGTATCTGCTTCTAGGGTCTCCTTGCAGGTGTGTTTTGCTTGTGTGCTTAACTGGCTCTGTAATTAGAGCAGTTTGAAGCTTGCTCCATACTCGGAGCTGCTTTTATTTGGGTAGGGAAGCCAAAACTGTCATAACATGTGGTTCATAATTACTTTCCATGTACCGTCAGAAAAGTGCTTTGGAAAAAAAACCCTCAGAATTCCTCAATTGGCCCTGTCCTGTTCTTGTTGTTCTTGTTGGGAGAATAATAGCATAGCTTGAGATGTGGATGAAGTGTGCATGTGATTTTCGTCATTGAAGTTGATTTTTTGGATTTTAGCAAAACTTTTTATATGTTCTCTCACAGTGTTCTTCTGGGAAAAATGTCCAGCATAAAGCTGTACAAGTCTGTAACACGCTGAGTGGAGCATTGTCTGGTGGGTTGGGCTCAGTGTTACAGTAAATGAGATTAGATGGTGGCCAGTCACCAGTGGGGCTCCACAGGCTCAATTGTTTATAGATCACCTGGATACAAGAATTGGATGTACATTGAGTTTGCCAATAGTACTACAGTTGGAGGAGCATTACAGAGATCTGGACAGACCAAGAGCTGGATGTCAAGCAACTCTATTAACTTTCAGTTTTACAAGAACAAGTGAGGCATTCTACACCTGGGACTGGGTAGTCCTTGTTACACATCTGAGGTGGGGGCTGAGAGGCTGGAGAGCCTCACGGAAGGAGATCTGGGGGTTGGGGTTGATGGCAAGTTGAATATGACTCAACAGTGTGCCCTGGCAGCCATAGGGCTGACCATATCCTGGGATACATCAGGCAAAGCATTGCTGGCTGGTTGAGGACAATGATTGTTCTGCTCTGCTCTGTTCTTGCATGGCCTCACCTTGAGCACAGTTTTGGGTGCCTCAGTATTAGAAGGGCATCCACAAAGAGTGTGTCCAGAAGAGGAGTGTGACAAAGATGGTGGGAGGTCTTAAGGGCCAGACACATGAAGAGCAGCTAGAGTCACTTAGTCCCTTCAGCCTGGAGAAGAAAAGGCTGAGGAGTGATTTAATCCCATTCTGCAACTTCCTCAACAGGGGACAGAGGAAGGGTAGGTGCTGGTCTCCTTTTTCTGCTTATCAGTGAAATGGGATGAAGCTATGTCAGGGTAAGTTCGGACAGGACATTGGATTTTGCTCCTTCAGTGAAAGGGTGGTCAGTCACTGGAACATGTTCCCCAGGGAGGTGGTCATGCTCGTAGTCATATGATTTACTTTTAAATATTCCCATGAGGATCAGGGAGTTGGAATCAATGATCCTTATGGGTCCCTTCTAACTTGAGAGATTCTGTGATGTCCTGGTAGTTCCATATTTACTATATTACCATATTAAGTCTACTAAATATGTTTTCAAATAGTGTATTCTGACAATTTCCATTTACAAAATGCAATTTTCAGAATCAAGCTGTATTCTTTGTCTTCAGTTTGTGTTTTTGGCATGAGAAGAATAGTTGTACAGTCTTTCCAGAGAAATAAAGCATCTTTCCTTTCTGTAATAAGCTATTGGGTGATTTTCCAGTACTTAAGATGGTTTGGGACTTCAGATGCTTTTACACTCATTTTCTTTCCCCAAACCTTTTAGCTCTTTAGTGGGCTTTAGTGAGGCTTCTATTCTACTGAATCCTAGTATCAGCTTACTCTTTTCTTAATCTCAAAGTGTGTAATTGTGTCTGTAATTGGAAATAGACTTGGGTGTATAAGCAAGCTCTATGTGTATTAATTAATATGGAGTCTAGTCTTTGACCTAATGTTGCTTAAGAAATTAAGCATAACTAAACTATCTGTAACGGAGATTTCTAGGATTCTCAAATTAATACCTCTAATTGAGCTGCAGGATGAATATGCTTGTCTTTATTTTTCAGCTTCTGTGTTTGATATTGACAGTCATGACAATAAATGTGGGGTTTTTTCCCTTAGTCCCAATGCTTCAAGCGAAGACATTATGTGTCACCTGTTCATCAGTCAGACAAACCTGCCTTCTTAGAAGTCAGTTAAACAGAGATGCCCTGAGTTTCATCTCTGCTTAAAGAAACAGCTCACTATGACTTTTATATTGCCTGGAATAGGTGTTTTCCCATGTACATGTATTGTATGTATGTATATATCGTAAAACTTGATTATATAATTATTTTAACTTAAAAAGCAGGTGGGAAGTTGAAAATTAGGTATTTGATGTTGTTTTTATAAGGAAAATTAACTATTAGGTAATGATGCAAGACAGCTCCATTAAAAGTGGTTTACAAGCCTTAAGGATGCCAAAGACAAGATGACAGAACTGGTCCTGCCAGAAACCTTCCCCAAAGACATTAATTTTTACTGCTTGGGAAGAACTTGCAGTACCTAACTGGAAACTCTTAATCACGTGAGTTAGGTGCAATACAATTAGCTATAGATCTATTTTTCTGGTATGTAAATCATGCCAAAGACTAAAAGCACCTGATAATGCCAAGTACCACAGTTTTCAGAGATCCAGGACTTCCAAAACAACCTGTTGGTTTGATTCACAGTATCAATGTAAGTTACAATTTTTCTCTGTATATGTTGGAGCACTCTCCCAGCGCTTCAAACTTAGTTTCTTCAGACAAGAATAAGTTATTTGAATGTCAATTTCGAAATTCACTTATGGGTGCTGGGATTTTCTTACATTTACAAGAGGAAATATGCATCTGTTTCTATGTTTACACTACAGTACAGCTAATATCTAAGAATAATTGAAACAGGAAATGGAGATCTGGCTGTAAGAGATCAATTACTACAGAATAGTAATTGTCCTTAATGGGTCTAGGCCTGAAATTATTTTTCAGACAACAGCTCCTTTAATTTGATTTAATTAGTTTCTTGGTCTGTAAAAACTAATAAGGCCTGGGATTGTAATGCATACAACAAAGAAAATCTCCACAAATAGTTATGATTAAAATATTAATTCATAAAAAAAATCTCAAAGCATGTTTTAAGACAGCAAACTACTAAAAATTTGTATTTAAAAAATTGTATTTGTATTACTAAAAATTCTTGGTTATAAATTAGTAACATGAAATTCATTGAGATTAAGGATGAAACAGAGGTTTTTAATTCTTCTGACTCATTTTTTGGTATTTATTTTTTCCTGTGGCTCTGGAGTGGATCCTTAATTTCTTTCTGTTTCTCCTGTTTTTAGCTAAGGCAGCTTAAGGAATGATTGTAAAATCATCTGTGTCAATACCAGCCTCACAGAAATCTTGATTTCCATACTGATTTCCCTTCCCTCATAGATTACTTGCACCAAAGTAAGCTGGCTAGTGGATTTTGAAAAATCTAGACATAGGCCACAAGCAACTTTTTGTGGTGAAAATGGGTTTGTTTCCTGTACTGAATATATAGCATCTCTTGTATAGTGTGCATTTCAGTCTGTCTGGCATGAGATCACCAAACTTTTGATAAGCAGAAGTGTATGATATGTATAAATGTGCAGCTATATGTGAGGAGGACTAGTCAGTAGCTTGCTGATGTTGAGGTGGCAGAGACTCAGCCTTCTGGCTTTTTGTTCATTTGTTTTTGCAGTAAATAGGAATTAGTTGGTCTCAGTGCTGATTCTAACCAGGAAACATACCACCAAGGCAATTGCAATGCTATTTAGCTTCACTTTGATGTAAAGGAAAGGAACTGTAGAGGAAATTTGTTTCACATGACTGACAACTTAAATATTTGGTTTGGAAGCTGAAGTAAGCGCATGGATTCTCCAAATAGGAACAACATGGAGAAAATTTTCTGTGGAAGATGGGAATGAATTTGACAGGGCTCCCTTCACAGGGCAATTTTGCTGCTGGGCTTGACAGCAATGTCCCCCAGAAGTCCCCAGGCTCCCACTGAGACAGCAGAAACTCCCAATATAGTAAGCTTGTCAATTTAAATACAGCATCAGGGTGTTCTGCATCCTTTCACAGCATCCAGACACAGCAGCTGACATCATGCATTTCCATTATATAGGTCTGATGTTCATTGCATGATGTGCAAAGAGACACTTGGCATTCAAAACTCATGAATAAGTCTAAGCTGCTTGTTCTGTTCTGCACATGGTTTGTATGGGCATTTTATTTCGATTTGTGACAAAGAGAAAATCTTTGCATATGTTTACTTTGACTCAGTGATGTATTGACAGACATCTTTAGGGATATATATATAACTATGTACATACCTAATGTCAGGAAGCTAGATGCAGACATCATACTATTTTGCATTCATGTTCTTCCTTGTTTAGTTAATGTAATTTTAAAAAAATGCAAAGCAACAGCAAAGAGGACTGAAGGCCTTATATCACAGTACAGCATCATGAGGACTCTGCTGCTCAGTAACTGCTTCCAGCCATCTCTGGCTAATTTGCATGATTTGTGAGGATGCTTGTGAAAGGTTGAGCACAGATACCTAGTCCAAGATTAGCTGCAGATAAGCACTAAGCTCCACCAGAGAAGCTTCCTTTCATCACTCATTTGCTTCATTCCTAAAAACCAAGTTAAAATTTTGCAGGTGAATATATATAAATATTTGTGCTCCGTGTTCCAAGGATTGACACATTTCCTCAAGGGAAGGCAATAATACGAGTTTAGTGAGTGAGATTTAATGGAATTCACTTTCTCCATGCACTGACCATGTGATTTAAAAATCAAAGATTGCTTTCATCTATGAATAATGATTAGTGAAGAAGGTAGGGCTTGTATGAAATTTTTACCACATACGAATAGAGCAGGTGGTTGCTAGAGGCAATGAAGTGTTTACTGGACATTTTATTGTGTGAATGATTTGTAGGCTGTGCTAGACAGGCAGATTTTAGCTTGCCCTGAGCTTTAAAAATCCTTGAGCTGGCAACAGGGGTGTTAACAGTCTTGGCAAGATGAGCCTCATTAATATTAGAAGAAGCAAGAAAACTTTCAAGTCTTTAAACATGAAAATACTCATGAGGGTGCCATTGCTTCTAAACTTTAGTTATTTCTGTTTCAAACTTCCCTAACTGGTTTCTTATCCAAGTATGTTTGTGATTAGCATTTTCAGCTCTAACTCAGTTTCTCTTTGGATTCTGCTAATGCTGTTTTCATGAAGAGATCACTTCACTGAGCACTTTCTGTAGAACTTCTCTGGAAGTCAGTCTTGTTCCTTGTTTTTCCTATCAATTTTTTCTGTCATGCACAGTATATGGCAGGAACAATATAATTTTAAAAGTAATTTTCCATGCCCTTTGAAAAAGTCTGTCAGCACACAGAATAACAAACTTCCATGCAATTATTTGCCACATGTCTTTGGGGAAAATAGATTACCTTTAAATCTTTATAAATTGGCAAAAGTTGTTTACAACCAGGAAGTAAGGGTCTGAAGTATTCTCTCTTGCCAGTGTGCTCCCACCTCACCTCTTTGTGTTAGCATTCAAATCAGATGCTTCAAGAGAACAGTGGAGATAATTTTTAGTACTAAACCCACAAATTGTTAACCTAACCTGTTGAGTGGAACATACCACTAGCACTGAGGAAGATACAGCATGCATCATTCAAGGTACCACATTTTCATTACTGTAAAGAGGAGGGTTTTAAGTAGGAACTACTGCCAACTTGTTAGAGTAAGGAGGCTAGCATTGGATTTTTTTTCTTTTTTATTTGCTTGGGCTGAAATTACTAACTGCACTTTCAGTGTAGTAATTAGTAATGGAAAGGTTTGATTTAAAAGTGATTTTCCTGCCTTGGTCACTATAGGAGCATTGTCCCACTGCATGGAGTCTAAAAGACAAAATTAAGTTGGAACTTGCTGGTGCTAAATATAAAATGGAATCTAGCCAAAATTATTTCTTTGCTTAGTTTAGAGAGGCCACTAGTCTATGATCAGAATTCTTAGTAACTATATATATGCTTCCTAAAGATGCACATGCTTTAGTATAATAGCTTCCCAAAAATAAAACTCATTATTAATGTGCTTACAAGATAAGCCTCAGGCCAGTGTCATATGTGCTGGCACATGGGGTAATCTCTTCATTGTTTTATGACTAAATTGTTTACTGACTGATTTACGTTGCTGTGATGCTCCACAAGTATTCCTAAAAAACCTAAATATGTTTTTTTCTTTTTGTTTTAAAGTAGCTTCCCTACTTCATTAACATACTGAGTGCCCAGTGTAATTACCATACTCATAAGAAGTATACAACAGCTTTTTGCTGTCTCTACTTCATGGAGAAATCTCAAACTGCTCTTGTTTTGAGTCACATACTTAATTCTATGAAATGCTGAAAGTATTGTAATGAGAAATAACTACCTTCACTACTTGTCACCCCTAAGGGAAATGGAAACAAAATCCAAACCACTCAGTATTTTAGGATATTTTGGAAGAATCAGGGAGCCCCACCCCCTTACTCTTTTTTTAGCTGGTAATATTTGCCACTCAGCACTGGCTTAGATAAGTGGATATAATGAACTTCCTAACACATTTCATGGTATATAGTGAACCAGACAGATGCACTGAGGGCAGAAATGCTAAGTTAGTTGAATAGCATCTGCAGGAGGCCAGATTTATTAGTTTTTAAAAGCCTGAAGCTATTCTGTGCATTGCTTTCCCACAAAGCAGTGTTTCTCTGTCTGTGCACTCTCATGTTTCACTCTAACCTATATAGCAGGATTTATTTCTGGATCATGTAAAGAGCCTGGAAAGGCACAATGCTGAGCTTACAGGGTTTGAAATGAAGACAGATCCATAGTCTGTCTCACACGCTGTTTTAATTGCTTGTGATTTATTCAAACTTCCAGGATCACCAAGTTACTTTTTTGTGGGATAGATTTTAAAAACTTTTTATATGTTATTATTGCTGTCATTTAAAGGCATTATATAATTTTTTTTGCCAGATAAAGCATCTTTTAGAGGTACCATTTTCCCTAAGGGTCAGTGAGAGTGCAGTTTGCATTCAATGTTCCCAAATTCTCTCAAGTACTTTGTTGCTGTTGCTTTGTTCATGACCACCCAGATAAATGGGGTGTGATAGGCAAAAAGAAAACGTAAAGATAAGAACATAAAGCATAAAAGAAGGAAATCCTTTACAGGAAAGTAAACAAAATTCAATAAAATCCGCTCTTTTCTATGCCATAATTTTCATATGAATATAACCGTGCATTTTAAAATTTGACAGTTAAAAACCAAGATTTAAGAGAGATTTGAAATGGGTAAGGGACGTTTCCAACAGACTTGTTCTATATTTGAAATTCTTAATGGAGTTCAAAACTGTTAATTTCCAAACACTACGTTGCAAATAAGGAGCCAAAAATTATCTCATTGGTACTGGCTGACTGAACTAAGATGTGGCACTAACTGGAATGTACTGAAAAGTGAATTTCTAGACTCTTGAATGTTGTTGTTGGCTGTTGGGTCTTGTTAATGTGACTATATAAAAAGTCAGTCCATTTTCCATGAATCCTTGAATGACATCATAGTGAAATTGAAGTGACTGACAGAGAAAAAGCAAGGAACAAAAGAACAATTTAATGGCCTCGGTGGATTTAGGACCTGATCCAAAGCCAAATGACCTCAGTAGAAAGATTTCTGTTGAGCTCTTTGGACTCTTAATAATTCAGATCTTGAAATCTTGAATGTAAACAGTGTGTTAACCAGTCCAGGTGTTGCAGGATGCAAGGAAAAGCTTATGGGAAGTGTATTTTATGCTGTGATTTAAGGTTTTAAAAAAATTTTTCTGTCATTTGAACACATTGCCTGACTGTACCTCAGAACTTCCAAGGCAGATGAGGAAGATATAAAATAAGGTAGTACACAGACTGCATCAGTGAAAGAATTTTTAGCACAAGTAAGAATTTAATGGAACTAAGATTGCTTTGGAAAACATGGTAAGATGAGAACTATAAAAACGGAAAGTATGATTCTGGGAACCACATCACTTTCAGTAGTGCTAGTAAACGTGGACAGAGAAGGCTTGTATGGGTCTAAGGGGTTTTACCTTGCTCTTCCCTTTTGAAGATGAATAGATGTGTATAGGGGTTGGTTGTAAAAATGAATGATAATTGCTTCTAGACCACTAAGGAAAAAGACTTCAAGCAATGTATTTAAAACGGTATGTTAAAATAGAATCCTTATCAATAAGGGACCTCTTTAAAATATATTTTGGTTGAAGACTGTACTCTCAGTTCTGTGAGGTTCTATACTGTCAGTGTATATGCAAAGTTACTCTATAATGGGGAACAGCTATATGACTGAAGTAACTGTGACCCAGCAGTGTTGCATTTTTAATAAATCCAGGCACATGTACCTGTTTTTTGGAGCTTCCATGTAATGGATGTTCAATTTACTGCAATAAATAGGGTATTTTAATTTTCTGCTGCCATTTAATTTATAAGAATTACCTTCTGAGGGAAGTGTTTAAACTTTCTCCATTACATTGACTTTCCTAAAGTTTTTTGTTCCATTGGTTTTTCTCAAATAAGAAAATATATCCATGTATGTGCATATCTCCATATGCATGGAACAGTGTAACTTTTTAAAATATTTTGATTTATTTTTTTTGCAATAGAGGGTTTTAGTTTGAAAGCAGCAATGGTTTTTACTTCCAGAAGCTTAAAAAATAACATGATAATGCTTTCCAAGCCAATTTATAATAGTAGGTATGATTCAAAGGATGCCTGAGTCATAGTAGGCAACCTGTTCTTGTTTGCCTTGAGAAATCTCATTGAAATGTGATGGTAGGCACGGTATCAACACAGATTTCTGCAGCTATCCAAATTTATTTTTTAAGTAAGATGACAAGCTAAAAAGTCCACATCTGTGTTATTCAATAATAATAAAGCTAAAAAAAATACAACAACTGATGGCATAGTCATTATGGAGATTTCCATCATAGTTTAAAAGCTCAGGCATGACTTCCAGGTTACTAGTGCCACTCAGGATCAGCTGTTTGTTTTATGGCCACTGATATGATGACCCCATCTACTTTTTTGTTGGCTTTGTCCATCTTTAAGGAGAACTGGTCTGAAATAATGTTCGTGTATCTCTATACTTCTAGTTTGTGAATAGCAAAGTTATGTTTTCCTCTTCTTAGGTTCCCTCTTAAAAAATGTAGTCATTAGCACTAGCTTTTCTTTAGAAAGGACTCTTAACTCTGTTCATCCATATAATTGGCCAACAGCTGTGAGACCTCAGTGTGTGACAGAATTATCAGCTTTTCAGAGTTGAGATGGCTCACAACATGGTGTGTGTATGTGCACATTTGTTGTTCTAGTGGATGTATAATATCCTTGGACAACATTTTCAAAGGAAAGAGGTAATGCGGCACCTACCTCTTATTTTAAGAGCAACATTTGCTCGACAGGTAAACTGCTCTTTTTAATACCATGACAATGGGGAGGATGAGAAAAACAAGCAATAGTAACTAGCTCACTTCAGTAGCCATTTAAAAGCAAGAGCCTGATTTAAATGTTCTGATTTGTCATCTGAGACATCTTAAGAGTATGAGCCTTAAAGAAATGAAAGGGTTTTTAAAACATAATATATAATTAGTTTTAACAAATGAGATTCCTAAAGTCAAAGTTTTGATTATTTTAGTTAAAAATGAGAACAGGATCAAACATCTTTTGGCCGTAATCAGTGGGGATGTACCATCTTAGCAAAAGGTAGAAATGTTTGGACTATATATGATTTGGAAATGCCTCTTTTTTTTCATTTTTCCCTCAGTTCAGAGCATTGAACTAGGCCAGTAACTTGAACATTGATTTTAGCCAGGAAGTCAGGTGATAAAATAAATATTTGAGTAAAATTAGTGCATGTTACAGATCATTGCCTCTTTTCATCCAAGTAGTGAGCAAGCCAGATGATACACTTTTCAGGAAAATTATAGCCTTTTCTGAAGATGCAGAAACTGTTGAATGACTTGCCTTTTTACCCTAATTTTTCCTTTACTTCTGCTTTTCTCCTGCATAATTCTATGACTACGTATGCAGAGTGCAAATTTCCAAAAATAGTTAGTCGATTTTCTGAGCTCCCTTTCTACTGAGAGGGAAATCCAAATTTTGACAATAAAACCCCCTGAGCCTCTGTGTAAATTCTGGGTGGACAGTATAGTTAAAAATGCTTGGCACTCTTTCAGGCCAATTCGAAGTATATGCTTGTGTGCTTTGTTTTGATTTTGCTAAAGTTTGACAAGGTTTAGAGCTATTTTTCTGTTACTAGTTCACAGATTTAGACAAATAGTACCATATTTCACGCAGTTCTAATATGGGGTAGTCTGCACCAGAAGAGTCTTCAGTGTTTTTTTGTTCTTTCTTTCTGTGACATTAGCCACTAGAAATTCTCATTACACTTCGTTCTCATTAATCAGGTTGGTGTCAGGGACCTTGCATCTGTTTTTTATGTAGACGTGTCACCATGTTGACAAATCACCTTATAAATGTTACAGCAGAAGTGCTGAATGGATTTTAATGAGAAGAGATTCACTGGGGGGAAGGAAGTGTTAGCAATAGGAAAAAATAAGTAGGATTTCATCACAAGTATGCAGTGCAGTAGAAGATATTTTGCCAGAATCCCAAACACATTTTGAGGCTGGGGAGTTAGAGGGTAAATGAGCTCACATCACTGTGAAGTCTCTGGCTGTCATTGATTTTTATTATGTAAAACAAAGTAATAGTTCAGGCTTTGCACATTTTGCAAATGACAATGTATAAACATACCATAAAAAATTGGTCCTTTATCTGCAGAGCTCATGATCTCTGATTGCAGCTGTCAGAACAGATTAGATGAATGAATCCATTTTTTCAGCCTAGATACAGAAATTTTTAGAAGTCCTCTAGATACTTGTGAAATAACTGCACAGCTTTCAAGTACTTAGAATGGTGTACCAAAAAAATAAATTGATTTTGTCCACACTCCATTTGTTTTTCTATATCAAAGTGCATTATCTGTTCACAATGTTTGTGTTGAAATATTTTTTTACTATCTTGTGATTTGTTATGTTGGAAGCATGACACTTTGGCTAACTGGCTGCATGTTTTTAAAATATATTTTATTTTATAAACCGTGTCCTTGACCTCCACATTTCTATGAATAGATTTAGTGAAAAAAACCCCATATTATAATTAAGGTGGTCTAATGAATTTGTAAGTTTTGTCTTGAAATAAAATAACCTTATAATATGTACCCTTTAAAAATGAAGGACATATCACATCTTTAGAATAGTTTGCTGTGAAAAAATTAGAAAAATGTTGTCCTAAGTGTTATGCTGACTATTCATAAGAAAATTAAGGACTATTCTTTTTTTGTTATTAATCAGTATTACAATAGCTGTGTTGCTTCCATCTCTTCTGTGGCCCCCAAAATTCAAAGTGTCAGTTCGTCCATCCTTATTGGCATTTTATAATCTCCATATATTTTAGAGCTTTCCATGTCAAATTATTTTTCATCAATGTAAAGAATTATATTTGCCTTTCAAACCTGATCTTTTAGGATATATGAATGATAGATTGTTTTCATCACAGAATGCTTCATTAAAAAAGGCTTTACATAAACACGTATTTGTGGAAAAGGTCACCCACAAATGTGTTACAAATATGACAGTTTTATTGTATCTCTAAGAGTATTGGTTTGTTTTTTTCTTTTTAAAACTTAATTAAAGATATATTCAAGAACCTCAGGGCCAAGCTTAAGAGCGTGGTCTCTAGCTAATTCACACCAGAAGATGACTAAAAAGAACACTGAATTTAGGTCTAAACCAAAGTTTTTTAATAATTGATGCCTGACTTGTAAGCCTTGTACATTTGGGAAGGGTAATGTGAAAATACTCATTTTTGTTTGCCATACAGTACATTTGTAAAATTAATACCTTTTTTAATGCTGTCCCTGTCATGTGATCATGTAATAAACTCATAGGCTAACTTGTGACATTTTAAAGATTGAAATACAACTTCAGTAGTTCAAAGGTCAGAAGAAATAGAAAGGGAACAGAGAAAAGGATATCTATGCTCTAAGGAGCATATTCTGAAGAAAATGAATAATAGCTTTGTGCAGTGTGTAAAATTCAGGTATTTTTTGTTCAAGTTCTTAAAACATATTTTTTTCTCTGCTGAGGACTTACTGTGGTTCGTGTTGCTTCATAAATTGTCAATTTGTAGCTGTTGTTTCTATATGCCCTCTTGTAGAAGAGAGCAAAATAGATTGAGGAGGCAAACTGAAGTCTTCACTGTGTTCTGTGTAAATGCCAGTGCTTGCATGTACAACATCCAGGAGGAGATCACTGGTGGAAAGGCTTCCCAAATAGTGCTTAGTGTAGGCTCAAGTTTCACTTGGCTTCCTGAATTGATAATTTCCTACAAGTCCTGCAGAAATCAGTCAAGTTTCTCAGCAGCTTAGAATCTTTGGTATCTTTTATTTGATGCTCTGTGGTTCAGTTGGTATTCTCTGTTACTCAGTCAAGCTTATTTTTGGAGTTGGGAATATGCAAAGTTTATTTTCAAAAAATCTGCTTACACCCTGATAATTTGAAGGCCCATGCATCACAACACTTTGTGCAGGTTAAACTTGCTCCTATTAATAAAAAAATCTTCAGTGAGAGGCCTTAGAGATGGAAAGTAACAGGTAACTTCATATCCACAATTTACCTGATCAGTGAAGTTGAGAGTTGTAGATATGGCTTTCTAGACTGTTTTGAGTCACCTTGTTCCATTTGGATCCTTTGCCCTTAGATCTGGGCTGTGCATTATTAAGGACATATCTGAATTTTTTTTTGTCCTCTAAGTGCCCATTAAGCAGAGAACCTCTACCTGCTGTTTCACCTATTGCACCTCAATAGCTTGTGCCAGGGAGCAACAGGGCTGACTGCCTTGTAGGGAAAAGGAGAGTGGCAGGCAAGGCCATGCCTTCAGCAATCAGGGTCATTCATCCCTACCCCCAAAATAATTTTGTTATTTTAATGGAATCAGATGATAGAATTAGGCATTATTTTCATTTTTTTTCTTTCAGGCCAATTATAGTGATGGGTGCTTTTTACTTAATTAGTAATTTTTGAAGCAACCATCCTGCTGAGATTAATTGTGTGAGTTTTCTGTTTCTCTGAAGGCTAAGATTGTCTGAGTCTGCAGAAAAATGCAGAGATAAAGGGGATGTTTGTATTCAGCTGCTCAGATGATATGGTCATGTTGCTTTAAGTCCCATTCCTGAAGCAGGTCTGAGACTCAACTACCATTTGTGACAACTGCTTGAGAAAGCTGTCACACCAAGCTGCTTTTCAAACATTTTGCAAGTCTGTATGTGCTTTTTTGAACTTGAACCTGTTACAGTATTAAACAAAATATTAGTTTTATATCATAACATTATTACAGAAATATATGCTCTGTACTAATAATACAAATTACCAATACTAATAATAACAATTACTTTCTAGTAATATTCTAAGCTCAGGAAATCTGCCAAAATCTTGTTGAGAGGTCCCCCTGACAATGCCAGAAACAAATGTGCCATTGGTGTTGGTGCACATGTGTAATGTATGGAGCACAGTCTTGCTTAGAACACATTTACTGTGGTGTCCCTGGAGCTGCAAGAAGATAAATGGGTACTCAAAAGGCTGCTTGCTATTTAATGGTAGAATATGCTCGTATGTTATAAAAATGTTGTTACAGCACTTAATTATACAAGATTCCTAAAGCTTTGGACTCTCAAGCCCCAGGTACTGCAGTGAAAGTAGGCAAAGTAGAACTGGTGTTAGTGAAAATGCTTCTGCTTATGCCACCTTTGGGTTTTGCGTGTGGGCACCCATTATTTGGCTGATTTGCCATGACCATGGCATTGCAGCACAAGCTTTAACAAGCCTATGAAGTGTTTCTTATAAAAGTGTTTGCAGTTGGACAGAACTCAAGTCAGGAAAAGGCTATGGAATAAATATACATTTTCCTTTTTAACTTTATGAAATTGTTGACATGCCAAACGTTCTATGATGTTACAATGTACAAATAGCAACTCTGATATTGTACAAGATGAATTTGCTCCATGACCCCTAATATCCCTATTTATTTCAGCTTATTTTGCTGTGATATAGTGTCCTTCACAGTGTGTGTAATAAGTGTAATAGAAATGCATATATATAAATAGTTTCAGACTAGGCTTGCACTGACTCTCTGCTCATCCTTCTGCTATTCCTCAGTTCTGGAAGTGGTATTCCTGATCTCCACTTAGAACCTTGAGGAAGAGGAGGGAATTGACAGTCACATTCTAGTAATCCACTTTCTGTCTTTATGCTTGAATGACCAAAACATTTCATAAATATATAAATTTATTATTTTAGATAAATTATTCTTTCAGGCCCTATTGTCATTTCTATCTCCTTGATAACCTCCTGCTCACCTCTAAGGACTAGTACCCAAGTATGAAGTAGTGTATAATTATTGCCAAGTTTGAGTAGGATGAAACAGAGAGAAGAAACAGCCAACATGTTGGTGAACTTGGCTTCAGGATAATAGGAATTACTGACTTCTCATTAAAAAAACCCCCACGTACAGAATCCTTTATTTATGGAATAAAAGTAGTATTTATGGAATAAAAAAAGCTCCAAGATAGTTCTGACAGCTTGTATGTATCTAAGCTGTTCTTTCATTTTGTAAGGTAGATAATGCTACACTAATTCATCTTTCCAGAATAAAAGCAATTATATTTAAACAAATCAAAGTTCAGATTTTGGATCCTTGAGAAATAAATGATGCTAGAAAGCCATAGAATGCTCAGGCCCTAGTTGTGGTTGACATATTTGCAAGTATTTTCAATGCTATGGCCTCATTAATATAAAGCAGAAGAGCCTACAAAGGAAAAAAATGTTTTAGTCTCTGTTTAAATTTACAGATTCTCAGCAGTCTTATTTAAAAAAAAAAAGTGTTCAAAAGGACTTCATAGTGGTAATAGCTTTTCTTTCTGTAGTACAGTCAGGGATCTGTAGCCTGGCTGAAGTCTGGTAATTCCATATAATTTTTGTCTCTTTTTCCACGTCTTCCC
The DNA here is from genome assembly GCF_028551555.1 of Melozone crissalis. Classification (NCBI taxonomy): domain Eukaryota; kingdom Metazoa; phylum Chordata; class Aves; order Passeriformes; family Passerellidae; genus Melozone; species Melozone crissalis. The sequence goes on along the minus strand of NW_026535797.1, from coordinate 22,991,891 downwards.
AGTAGTTAGCATTATAAATTATTTATCCCCATGCCGTATTTAACTTGCTAGCCATCAAAGGGTTTATTTTTCTGCACCTTTTCATGGTAAATTAACTTGTTTAGAAACAAGGTGATTATGCAACTTCTCTTCTGTGTCTGTTTCCATCAGAAGACTGACACTCTAAATCCATGCAGTTAATCCATGGCAAAATGTCTTTTTTTCTCAATTCCATTTGCCAGGATACAATAGGCAACAAAGAGGTGGCAAAACTATTAAATTTAGATAAAAATTATTATATTTAAATCTGTTTTATGATTTCTTTAGATCCCATCCCTCAACCTCTTAATAAAAAGCAAAGCTAGAAGATGAACAAAAAATCTAATAGTGGGGAGAGAAGGTGATTGTTTTCTTTGGTGTGGGCTTTATTTCATGCTGCACTAAAGCATGAGGCCTATTGCAATTAATAATTTCAAAAGGAAGTGTTGAATGGGCTTAATGAGTGTAATTAGGCTCTATTAGTAATGTCAGAAGTTGCATATGCATTAAAGGGAAAATACAGTCCTGAGTTTTAGTCTAGCTTTCCATTCAGTGGAACAGAGCATTGCAAAGTTTCATAATATAGGTTCCTACTGTATGTGGGTCTTTACTGAAGGAAATCAAACATGCCAATCCATGTGCTTTAGAAAAAACTGGTTGACAGAGTGCTGTTCTCCTTGTACAGACACCTTTCCTAGATGAATGTGACATTTGTGTAAGACAAAGGTCATTGTTTGGAATGAAACAAGACTGCTTGTCTACTGTAATCCTCTGCAGATAATGCTTTAACTGTAACTCTCGAAGATCCTGCTTAATCTCAGTTTATTTTGGTCCAGGTCTGTTTATAAGAAATTTAACCATGACCTTGCAGCCTCCAGGTAAAAAGGCTGTTTAAAATGAAAATAGACTTATGTTTGTGATCATTTTTAACTACCAAAACCACTGATTTTAAGGGAACATTTCTATGAGAAGCAACGTGAGGCATGTTGCACATGGCAAACTGCCCACATTACTGTAATGACCTTAAAAGGGATATTATAAAATACTTCAGAAAAACTTCTGAAATCTTAATTTTCAGCTAATATAGCCTTGTTTCATTTTGTAGTTTATCTGAACTTTATACTTTTTTTTTTGCATTCTGCTCACCTCAGTTTCTGTTTCATCCTACTGATCATTTTCTTGGTCTTGAATTTCAAATTTATGTTAAATGTATGTTTGGTTTATTTTTTTGAAGTAGTTACTTCATTTTTTGTTTTTAAACTTTTTTTTCTTATAAACATATTTAAGAGTATTCTGCAGTCACCTGACTATGCAATTTAGTTTATTATGTCTTTTTATTTGAGAATTTTGTAAAATTCAGCAATGTCATAGTGCTTATAAACTTTATTTACTCTTCAGATTAACTTGGATAATGGACTCTTGGGCCCATGGTGTGATTCTTGGGATGTCCTGTTCTGGGCCAGGAGTTGGACTTGATGATCCTGATGCGTCCCTTCCAGCTCCATGTGTTCTATGATTTTGTGATTGTGGGCTGCTCATTCCCCTCCACTTAGGGACTCCACAACTGATTATTAACATATAGCTGAGACAACTTTCTAAAACTTTTGCAGCATGAATCCTTGCAGGAGTAAACTACCAGAGATGAGATCAGCTCTGGCTTTATTTGACTGAGTCTTGAAAGCCTTCAAGGACAGGGATTCCATAATGTCTCCAGGAGAGCTGTTCCTGTTGCACTGGCCTCTTATGGAAGCCTTTTTCCTAATGACTGGCAATGGACATGTTAGGATGATCTTCAGTTTTTTGGTGAAATTCTGCATTTCAAACAATTATTGTATGTTTGAAAAGTAAGCACAATGTAGTGAGTGCATGATCACTACTGGGTCATTCTTCTTGTATGCATTCTGATTCTATTAATGCAAATGTGTAAAGAGCTACAGTAGAAAAAAAAAGTGATTAGATGGTAATTTCAATCCTGATTAATGCATGTTTATCCCTTCAGTATATTTATGTACTAAGCAAAATTATCAAACTCTAGAAAGCTAGTACTCTCCATTATTCTCAAGTAGTTCTATTTTTTTCCTTCATTTATTTTTTTTGTAATATGGATGAATGAGTTGTTGAATTTGGTTAAATGTTGTGAGTATGGAAATCTGACAGCAATTAATGACTTAAAATTCCCTTGGCAGGAGATGGAGTGTGGGTTGGAAGCAGAGCAAAAAAAATTGGTCAAAAACATAGCAGGGTGAGTGGAAAAAAACACAGGAGATTTTGTAGTATGAACAAAAAGAGAAAGAGATGCCAATTAAAGTGAGCACAGAATCAACATCATATTGTCCATAGGGGCATACTTTTAAAGCTTCTAGAAGGATTCTACCACTCCTCTAAAAAAGGAATAAAAACACAAGCTTCAACTCATTTAAAGTAACCAAGTTTTTAATTAGATGAACCTCAACAAAAAATAAAGCAATAATGGGGAAGAACAAAGGCTCAGAAATTCAAATTGGTTTCACCATTCTGTAATAGCCTGCAAGAATTCATTTTTTATTGAACTGTAGGTACAAATAAATTTTACATTTTTTTGAATATATTTGAAATGTGTAGTATTTTTAGTATATTGGAAGTTTGTTTTCTTTCTTGTTTTTCTGTGGCCCATAAATTCAAATTCATGAACTTAACAACCAAACTTAGTATATGTGATTGTGCACTTCTCTAGATATATGAGAGAAAGGATTCTCAAAAGAGACGATCCTCATCCTCATATTTACCTTCTCAAAAGTTTTAGCAAAGGAAAAAGTAGTATTTCTGGTGTAAGCAGAGAAGATGAAGAATGTGTTAAAATATTGTGTTGAACAAGTAATGTCCTGTAACTCTGTGTACTGTCAGTGTAAGTGAAAGCCTTTAAATCCCTTTGTTAATCTCATTAGCTAGATAATTTCTTTGTTAATCACAATTAGGTCTGATTCTGAGTATGTCCTTCTTTACTCTATATGAAAATATGAAATATTTTTACAATTTAAAAATTGGGGATTTTTTGAGATATCTTAAACTCAATATAAATATCAAATAATAAATTTTCATGGCATTCCAGTAATATGAATATTTTAATGAACAGAAAATTATTTTAAACAGGTGAGATTAAAAATGGGGGAATAATAAATGAAGATGTGATTCACACAAACTGAATGCCACCAAATGTATTTTTATTTCTAGAATGAAAATTGTTCTCTTGCTGCTCTGGAAGTTATTGTACCTCATTGAATCAGAATGGCCACAGTTGCTTGTAAAAGCAGTTAATGAATTACCAGACCAGTTTTAAATTGGAGTCAAAGTAATGTTAATCAAGGAGACCTGCAAATAAATTTGTGATGAAAAAAGCCCTTCAATACAGAGAAATGCTAAAGACAAGCGTGTGACTAGAACTGGGATCTGGGAGACATATTCATGATATAGTGCTTAGAAGTGTGGATATCTGTCAGGGCATGCTAATCTTAAATACTGTAGCATCTTAATTTTTCTAAAATAACTATTTCTCAGTATCACAACTATATTTTTCATAACTCTTCCTTTCTTTAATATGTTTCAAGTGCCAAAACTGTACAAGTTTGCAGTGAACATCCATGTTGGATGTTCACATTGGCTGAGTAGAGTTTTGCGTGAACTTTGTGCATGTTTGCATTGAAAAAAGCAACATGCACATCTCTCCCCATTCAGACTTCATACACAATCTTGCAAATAGCTCTGTTTCAATGAGAAATTTTACACGTAAAAGTAGCATTTCATGAGAAGGGTGACAGACCTCAGCAGCTGAGTAATGCTTGTTGCCTTTAGTTTACCCAGTAAACTCCCACATTACCATTACTCAGTTTGGAAAACACCAGGAGAGCGCTACTTGTGCATCTGTGATACATGTTCATTAACCCAGCACAGATGTTATTTTCAAGGCAGAATGAATCAGCTTTGTTCTTTAAAGTATAATTGGTAGTACTGGGGTATCAAACCTAGTTCTATGAAAAGCAAATGAGGTACTTCTGGCAATAAAGAAAGGGCAGATGGAGCTTACTATACATTTGATGTTTGACTGTTTATCTGATTTCTTGGGAAGTTTGTGTGTTGTGTGTGATGTTGCCATGGAGCTGCTGATCTTCATATAGCTTCACTATATGTAGTTGTCTTGGATGTAGCCTTGGATATGATCTGGTTTATTGACATATCCTGAAAATGATGTCTCCTACTTAGGTTATTTGTACAAGACTGGATTCTGTATCTATAACCATGTTTATTTGCCAGTGGTATATTCAAAAATTCAAGTCGCGCTTTGCTGTGTTGGTCTAGACACAGTAGAGATCAAAATATTCCAGAGCAGGTTGCTTACTGAAAGTGAAGGAAAAAGTGTGGTTGATACCTAGCTGAAGTTATTTTAAGAAATTGAATATTTTCTAGGAATAAAATTATTTTGAGGGAAATGTTTTTTCAGTGCTATGCTACTGGGTACAGCTGAATATTAGCACATACCAAGTGCCAGGTTTTATTAGTGGTAATCTTCCCCCAGGGTTTTGTGAGAACTGAGAGCTTGTATGAATGTATATCTCCGTCTTAGAAGCAGTAGAGAACATGGTTATCAGATCGGTTAAAATCAAAATACAGTTTTGTCTTCTAAGTCTTAAACTGGTCTGGACTTTAATGCCTTGCAAAACAAGTATCTGTCAAAGCCCACGGCCTGTTTTAGTTAATGGAAACATAGTCTCCTTTTTTTCATGTACAGTTTGCTTTTTATTGTGAGTATGTTCAATGAAATTATCCTTATCCTCCACTATTTTGAATAATTGTGTAATGCCAAGTGTTATGCAATGCATGTGCTCTGTGTTCAGCCAGGCCTGCACGGAGATTAAAGGCAGGGCGAGCAGGTTTGCCAAGGAGCAGTTCTGGCCAGTTAACAGCCTGGGGAGGCAGGGGCAGCCAGCTGACAAGCTCCACGCTGCAGAGTCAGACCCTGCCCTTTGTCATGCCAAAGGCAAACCTGTTTAGGGTGTTTAGGTACATGGAGCACAAAATCTTGTTACCTAAAAATGTAAAGAACGTCTTTCAAGGAGAAAATGCATGTGGAAAAATTGTTTATGAGGAATGTTTGAAGGAGCTGGGGTTGTTTAGCCTGGAGAAGAGGAGGCTAAGAGGTGACCTTATTGCTCTCTACACCTTCCTCAAGGGAGGTTGTAGACAGGTGGGGTTGATCTTTTCCACCTGCCAGCAACTGATAGAACCACAGGACACTGTCTCAAGCTACATCAGGAAAGGTACAGGTTGGATATTAGGAAAAAGTTTTTTCACCAAAAGAATAATAAAGTACTGGAATGCGCTTCCTAGGGAGGTGACAGAATCACCATCTCTAGATGTGTTTAAAAAAAGACTGGACGTGGCACTTGGTGCTATAGTCTAACTGAGGTGTTAGGGCATAGGTTGGACTCGATGATCTTACAGGTCTCTTCCAACCTCATTATTCTGTGATTCTGTGTTTGTGAATGTAAGGCAACAAAAGAAAGGAGAATGGGAGCTGACGTTCAAATAGAGGAAACAAAAGAAAATGGCTGCCTCTTCTCTTTAGTTTGTGGAATGTAATTTAACAGAACAAAAAAGGTTGCTGAAAGTTAATTAAGTTGGTATGAGGTAAATTTTTGTACGTCTTGCTTTTAAAAGTTTAATAAGGGTTTGGAAGATATTTGATAGTATATACTGAAGTTAAATTCTGCTTGACAGAGACATTACATTAGAATAAAGATACAGTTGGCTGTTGAGTATAAATTCAAGTTGGACCTATCAGAGGATTTTTAACTTCAATGTCACTCCAAAAATCATGAAGTCAAACAACATTAGTTTCTCTTTGCCCCTGTAGCAGCTATGCAGAGTAGATAAAAGGCATACACTGTGGCAGAAGAGATACGGTTTTGTTCACATAATGCAAAGTGATCCTTTTGCTACTGATGCTACTAATTATACATTAATAACCTTGTTATGCTGTGACATCATATTGGAACTAAAAACAATGAGTCAAACCTGATAATGTACTCTGTTTTGTTGCTTATTTCATAAGATACTTTGGAAGGTTTATTTATTTTTCTTGTCCCAACAGCACTTTGCAGTGTTTGTTAGGAGAACAAACTAAACACTTAAACCTGTGAATTTTAATGAGTGCCTTTGCAAAGTGGAAACTCACCAAGGAAATTAGTTGTTGATAGTAAGTAAATCAGCAAGGTCCTTGAGAAGATGATATCTTTCCAGATGGGTAATACTTTAGCAGCAATAATCAGTTTCATTTGGAAACAAAGTAGAGGCAGTAAAAGAATAATGAGAGTGGTGGAAATATGTGTCAGGCAGGTTATTTTTGTGATGTCTGACAAGTTGGTGCCATCAAAGTTGCATTTGATACTACTTTATTTTGCACAAAGCAGTAAATAATTTTCTTACTCATCAAGTAATATTTATCTATTATAACACAAAAAAAGTTCAGAAATAAAAGAAAATTTCAAATGTGTTTTTGAAATGGTTGAAATAACACTTTGATCTTATTTATTCCAAATAATATAGAAAAATTCATACAGGCTACATAACTTTGGTTGTGCCAAAAGTGGGTTTTAAAAGAAAAACTTACTGGATGGAACAGTTTATCAAGTTGACGAATGCAAAGGGAAAATACTTTCCTGCTGTAAAATTTACCTTTAACTGAGGTTTAGGTAAGCTTTCAGGACTGAATGATGCCAATAAGTTGTCTTTATTCCTAAATAGAAAAACATAGTATTCAAAGAGAAATACTTTTCATTTTTCAAGTATTACAAGTGTTGTTAAATGTAATTTTTTGCTTTCTGTGTGTACCAGTTAGGCCTAGTGTACCAGAGCTTCATCTGTTGAGATATCTGAGCAAGTGTCTTATTTTGACACTGATTTATATCATATTTGGGATTCAAATTTAGAACATTGCTTGTGTCTTTTTTATATTTAATATTGTCATATTATTCAGCTCTACACGCATCACAAAATTAGAAATCTAAGAAATCATATAAAACTCAGGAAACTCATACAATAATCAATGAAAAAATGCAATATAATTTAGCTGAAAAAAAGAAGGAATTTGATTAGGAAGTATTTGTTTTGACTGATTGGTTTTAAATGGCAAGTTGCTTCTATATGGTGAAAAAACCTGAAACATATGGATGTATTATAAACCTCAGTCCATGAAATTGCAACTAAAGGAGCTCTTAAGTTCATGGCTTATGCAACTTTATTGCAGTGATGTTAAAAGCTGACTAACGCATATTAGCTGTGATAGATCATTAAAGAGCTTCAATTCGTCATCACAGTGAAAAATAGGATAATGAAGATGGCTGAGTGTCAGTTGTTGGTTCAAATTGAGTTTGATTTGGTGCAGGAAAAAAGACAATCCAGGTTCTCTTAAGTTCATGACTCAAAGTAGGACTTAGAGTGAATTTAGTCACACATACAATAAGCAGAGGAATTCAAAATAAGGATAAAGCTAGTATTTTTATGTTTCAGAACAGGTTCAGTTTTCACACAATCAAGCTTAATTGTGGTTTTCCAATGAGAAGTTCAAACATACAGGTCTCAGATTCGAAACACATCTTCCTGCACAAGGACTAGCAGAGAAAAACCTGGCTCTTTAAACAACTTGCCAGGACAATTTTTCAAGTACACTATTCATGTGGAACTTGCATGGCCTACTTTTCAACTGTGTCAGTCCACATGGTGTGAACGAAATAGTGTGAAGAAAATGTACATTCTATAAACAGGTGAATTCAATATGTGGGATTTTAGAGTTAAATAAAAGCTAATGTATACGTTGTGTATATTATTTTCCTTCTTGTTTAGGTCTGTCTGTGCTTTGCTTCCTGCCTTTTCCCTGACACAGCCTCCACAGAGCCCCCACCATCACTGATGGGCTCAGCCTTAGCAACAGCAGTGCTGAGTGTAGGGAAACTTCCAGCAGCTTCTCAGAATTCACCCCTGCAGCCCCCCTGCCCTACTACCACAAACAGGTCATGCAAACCCTACGGAGTTTTATAGCCGTCGAGATCCTAAACTCCCATGGACAGTCTGAGCTTAAAATATGCAAAACCCCATTAATTCTTGTGGTTTCCACTACTATATGAGAGTGTTCTTGGAAGTAGTATTTCAGCATCTCCTTTGAGTTCTGCATCACAGTGAAGAGTCTTCAGGAGCTTGAATTGAAGGCAGGAACTTTGGTCCACTAAAATGTTTCCTATTGTAAAAAAGATGAAAGGATGAGCTTTTCATCAGTCTGCTTGAAGACAGTATTTTTTGCATGTGAACAAATACAAAAAGATGGTAAAATCCTCATACTTTATGTCAACATGAGCAAATGCTGTTCATGTACTGAGAACACTTCGCTCTGAGATCAGACTAATAACAGTTTCTCTTTTTTTTTTTCTGTGAAAAAGGAATAGCAGTGCACTTGGGTAATGTACATTTTTCATTTTAGTTTATGTATACACCAGGAGACTGGAGAGTGAACATCAAATACATGAACATTGACCTGGCCACAGAGTTTAAAAGCTCCTGGACAAAATGAGAACTATTTAATAACTGACTCATTGATGTTAAATACTTGATTTTAAAAAGTGATGAGGTAATAACTTGACCAAACATTTTTTAGTGTCAAGATTATTGAGGTGGAAGATGATCGCTTTTAAAATCTTGCTCCATTTTTAGAAAGTGGCGGGGGATAATAGAATGGACCATTTAACAATAAACACGAACGACAGCAAACAGGTGCTCTATTTCTTCAGTGCATTGGTGACTTTCTTCTAATTCACTCAAGAACTGGTCAAAAATAAGACAGACTGTTTGGTTACTGAGCAGCTTATACCTTACACACTCTGTGGCAGAGTGTCTGTGCAAAATCAGCGTCACCTGTTCTAGCAAAGTCTCTGTTCATCCACAGCCGCCTTTCCTCATGTCCATGTTTTATGTTGTGGAGTAGCCTTGCAGCATGGTCTTATCACTAGTGATGTCCTACTCTAGTTCTTATAGTTAAGAGAGAGCTGCAGCTTTAATTTCAGTCCTGTAAGCACATGTGACTGTGCACTTGGTCTTCCTGGTGTCTAATACACCTGTAACCATGATAAGAAACTAAACTATGGCTTGAGAAAATGCTTGAGCAAGATATCTCCAAGGAATGCATCAGTGCTGCTGGCAGTGGCGTTAATGAATCAGTGCATGGACTCCCTTTCAGAGTCAGCAGTCTGCCTTGGCACACTTTTACATGGGTCTTTGTTGTAAGATTGATCAGAACCCCAGGCATTCTGGGGTTTTAGGCAATCAGCAAAATGGAATTTTAACATAGTGTTTGAAATTATGAATGCTGAAAGCTCTCTCTTCCAGCTCTGCCTGAGAGTCAGGAAGGAAGCACATCAGCCAAGCTGTTGAGAAAACAAATTATTTGTTAGCATTAGGACTTGATAGTGTTCCTTCTTGTGCAGTGTCATCACTGCAGTATAAATATTTCTCATTTTCAGATTTGATATAAACACTTTTCAAGTGTTATTGCCATTTCTTAAGTGTCACTGGACTACTTTTAATAATTTTCTTGTTTTTTCTCACTTTTTGGTCCTGTGTGTGGGGCTGTAAGTGCAGTGAACTGGTTCAGAGGAGGGAGGAGGTCATTGACAAAACCCAATTGATGAGATTTTGGTTTGACAGAAAACCAAAATAGACAGAAAACCGAAAGACCATCACTCACCCTGATGGTCTTTCTCTTTTACCTGCCAACTTTTCCCTTACTAGACAAGAACAGTGTCTTTAGGGGAGGCTGAGCATCAGAGAAGTGGATGTAGCACAGCGGAGGAAAGCAGCTGGGCCTACAGCTGGGACAGAGAAACTTCCTGTCCCAAGCTAAAGACTTAAACTCTTGTTACAGATAAAGATGTGCTAAAAAGGTAATTTCATTGACATCTGCTTTTCAAACTTTCTGTTTAAGAATAGATTCTAGAAAGGTGACCTATTTTAAAATAAAATGGTTTTTGAATAAAGCAACATTGGACTGAATCTCTGTAGGAGCTCAATAGTAAGTAGAGTTTCAGGGGCAGGGAAGGAAAGCACATTAAAAGAAAAAAGAAAAGGGTTTACACTTCAATGGCATAATTTACCTTACAGGAATCTCAGCCAGGTTCTGCAGCACTTATTCAGAGAAAACCACTTTGTCTTTCACAAGATTTGCTCCTGGATGATTTTTATAGTTCATGAAAAATATTTTTTTTTTTTGCAATACTTAAAAAAATCTTAAAAAAATCTTCAAATCCATTATGTACTTTCAGCTTCTACCCATTCTGTAATGTTGTTAAAATGTCAACTAAAACTGCATATTAACATAAAGACATGTAGTCCTAAGAATATCTCTTATAAATCTTTCACCATGACAGCCTCGTAGTTTTTTCCAGTTTTTTCCTACATGATTGCCTGGTAGTTTTTCCAATTTTTTGGTTTTTGGTGGTTTTAGAAATGCCCTGGAAAGAGACTATAGCTAGGCTGAAGCAAGCATGCAGAAAAGGGGAAAAATTATGTACCAGCTGACATTTATGAAACAGAATATAAGCTGAAGTTGGATGTTCCTCATTCTCCACCCTCTTTTATGCCTGTGAATAAGACCACACCATAATGAACGTGGTGGCCTTTCATTCTTACGCCTTTATAAAGGACCCTGTAAAGCAGGTGGGATGGTAGGCAATTTCCTACGTCTCTAGCCTCAAAATGGTGTCTGCATGAAAAATACAGATGCAAACCTTTGGACATAGAGAAAAAGGTTCTCAATAAAGCTTGCAGTTTTAAAATTATAACTACATAGCAAAACAGAAAATGCAGGGAGCAGGTTGGCTGAATAAATCAGTCTTTGCATCCTAGCAGAGAAACTAGTCTTTCCGTCCTACCACTGAGAGAAAACATTCACTGCAAGAAAAGGTTTGTTGTGTAAAATAGCTTTTACTTTTGCTTGCTGCATCATTTGTTTTCTGCATTGGTCTTTAATGATAGTTGTAAATCATTGATTTCATTTCATACCTCATGTAAGTTTCCTATCATTTGGTAGATAGTGTTGAATCATAATTCCAGATTAACAATATTCACAACATGCCATCACCTTGACAATTACAGTATGGAAATCACCAGTGCCTGTAATTGATGGCATCAAAGGCCTCCTTGTCTTTCTCTGAAATATCAAGGTCTGCATATCAGTGCAGTCTTGTGAATCAAGATTTGACCTATAGTAGCATATAATTATGTTTATGCAGATTTTACCTAAGATAAAAGGAAAATACGTGTTCATGTTTTTTCAAGTTGCTGAAACACCTATATGAACTTTTGTTCCATGTTATTCCAAAGCCACTGAAAATGGCTTTCTTAGTGTGGGTGAATGCTGACCCATAAACCAAAGTCACCACTACCCTGAACAGTCTACTTTAGGTTTAGCTGCTCCCTTGAAATTGCAAAACTTTATTTTCTAATTATTTGGAGAACTCACATCTCATGATCAATGACTGTATCAAATAATTAATTGGCAGGCTTTTCAGTTCAAATTAGTCGAAAAACCACAAGAGTTTACATTGTCTCTTTTTTTTGTTGCTGTTGGAAATCGAGAGGTCAGATAAGAATTATGTTTTGACATAGCCTCTGTAAAACTATTGAGGTTTATGCCTTTGTTTGGAACTATCAGACTTCTTCAGACTAAATTACTAAAATGACTAAAATTTAGTGAGTGCTACAATTTACAATGCTCAGACTTGCACTCTATAGTTTTATTTTGTACACTAATTAAAGGCAGCTTTTTGTATTCACAAGTTCTCATGCATAGCTTGATGATTAAGTAGGCTTAGATTTATTCCTAGTGATAAAAAAGTCAATTTTTTCATCTTAAAAGCAGATTGGTTTGAGAGAGATTTTCCTGTAGCTATCAGTCAATGCTATCAAATTTGGCAAAATGACTGAAGGACAAACAATGGCAGAGAAAAAGGAGGAAAAAGATGCTTAAAAAGGTGACTTTCAAAAATACTGTGCTTTTTAGCTCTATTGCCAACTTTTCCCCCTTCCTACATCACGTAGTTTCCTTTTCTTTGTTTTCCTCATTGATATCCCTGTGTTTGATATCCCTGTTAATTGCCACAGCTTCTGATATAGTTGACATTAAGCTGTGCCAATTTGCTGAGCAGAGAACATGACTTGAGGAGCAGTGAGGTCCTGAAAATCCTCATGTGAATGGTCGAAGGTTTAGTGGTCTCTATTAAAAAAGTCATGTTGATGGCTACCTCCCTTTAGAAGTCTATGAAACAGTTATGGATTTTTCTAGACTTAGAGTAGAAGTTGACCAATGTATTTGCAAGTATCAGAAATTGTTATACTCTAGGTTTGGTCTGGAAATAGAAGTGCTAAATTGCATTTATTATAATATATTACAAAAGGTTTAAGAGAAAACCCACATTAGGTAATGGTAGATGGAAGGTGAGAGCTGTGATGTTAGTACTGCAGCAGCAAACTCCTTTTGCAGCCTGTCAGATGCATTTAACAGTGAGTCTTTTCCCTTCTGTGTCTTGTTTTCATAATATTTTAAAGTACATTCTTTGACAAGCATTCAAATGCTCTGTTGTGTGCTGAATGGTTTCAGCATTCTTGATTCACTCTTTTTCTTGAATGAAAATTTACTAGGCTTTACTGAAGCCAAATACGTGCACAGCTGTATCTACCTTTGCTGTATGTGTGAGTTCTGGTTACTCAGAACCTATACAGTTCAAATGGGAGGTTACTTGTTTCTGTATTTGTGGAGTTCTGCTCTTTGAAAATTGAGAAATTGTGGCAGGAAATCTGAGTAACACGAAATCTGAAAATTTACCAATTTATTCAATTATAAAACCTTAGTAAGGAGGAGTAACCTCTTTCTCTATTTCTTCTTTGAACATTTATTGGCATGACTGTCTGTTGTGTAGGTTGCATGTCAGACTAATGTCAAAATAACTGAGGAATGTGAGGATTCCTTTTGTCTGCCATACAATCTAGTATTAATTTTGAATGTATAAGGTAAATAATTTCATTAAATGTCATCCTTAAAGTGATTAATTCACAAAGAAATGTACTTCCGTTCAGTAATTTCTTATGGCATGGCAGTAAAGCTTGAGCTCCCTTTATCAGTACTGTTAATATGTATAGTATTGTACAAATGCACTGTGCATTGGAGGGAGAGGCCTAAATTCTCAGAAGGTCCACATTTGGGACTGCATTTTTTCTTGAGATCTTGTTTGAGTGGTTTCCTGACCTTAAACCATTTACTTCAGAGATATCTTTCTGATTTTAGCATTTTAAAGACACAGCATTTTGTTTACCCTATTGTATTATTATTTTCTGGTATTTTTACCACTATTCTTTGTTTTCTATTATGTATTTTCTTTGACTGTTTCTTGGATGTTCTCCTGTTTTGTTGTCAGTTACAAAACTGAATGGTAAATTATGAGGAATATGGACAACAACTGTGAAATTAGTTTTTGTGGTTTTGTTTGGTTTTGTATTTTTTAAAATCTTGTTATTATTTATTTTTTTAAACAAATACTAATTAAGAAATAGATAATTGCTTAATTCAAAAAGACCATGTTTTCCAGTATTTTCCTTTTTTTTTATAGTTTATTGATGTTTCAGTTCTGTATTGCAATATTCCAGATACAGAAGTGGGTTGGCAAATGGCTACATTACTTTTTACTGGTAAATACATTTATTTGATTTAAGTTGGTAATTTCCCAGATGTTGCACCATCATATAGTTAGATTAGCTTATAAATTAATTATAAAGAATTTGATTGTGATTTTGGGGTATTATCTTGTCTTTTAGTCTGTCCAGGAATTAGTGCACTTTTGTGTTTTCCAAGATGTTCCATCCACAGGTGGAGATTTTTTTTGTATAGACACTATACCAAAAAGTGCAGCTTGCTTCTTCATCTCCCCTTGATCACTTAGTTTAGCCAGAGGTTGGCCAAAGTATTGTTAGAACAAAGAGTTCCAGCTGAAGTTGTCTGGTTCCAATTCTTCACGTGGAGATAAGCCCCCTTTTGTCACAACTGAAGTATAGTAACATGGAAACAGAAAAAAATGAATGACCACATGCTGCATTTCAAGGTCTGACACAAAACCCAGAGGCTTTCTTGGGCTGAGCAGTGGGCATGGGGCTGTGAATTATCAGCCACCAGCACGAGTGCTGCTCTGGTGCAGTGCAGGGTGTGACAGGGGACCCTTCCCTGGGTTCTTTGGCCTTTGCGCAGTTCTGCAGTTGAGCTGGTTGGTTTCATTTTTGCAGGATCTGATTGACAATTCATCCCTGGTTTCTCTAAAACAACATGCCTAACATAAGTAGGATTGTTGGCAGCCTTTATCTGCAGTGAGACAGTGAGGAGCTTGGAAAGGAGAGCCTTGACATCCCCAGTAGGGCGGGTGATGGTCACCAACAAAATGCTTTTGCTCAGCGTGGATGTACACCCAGTCATACATCCACTGTGAGAGCTATTCTTCTAGCAATGTACTAAGAGTGAATTTGACCTTAATTGGGTGACTGCTAGGTAATCAGGAGGAAGAACCTTTAAGGTTGGGAGCAGAAAAGCCCCTCAAATATGCAGATATCTACAGACATATAGTGCCATCCACTTTCTTAGCTCCAGAAAGTTGCACATTTTGATAGAAGGTACTGCTATTTTTGACTAATGATACTGAATTGGAAAAGTTGCATGTGTTTTAACTGGTCATATTGCCAGGCACTCTCCCAGCAAACCTAATTAACTTCAAGCTACAGAGCACCATTAACAGATGGGACTTTTTGTCTTGTATTTTTTCACTAATTAGAAAATCTCAGTCTTTTCACATTTATAGATTTAACAGAAGTTTTCATTTTTTTGTCAATATGTCAGTAGAAAGTTGAGAAAGACCCCAATCTGTATCAAGAAAGCAAAATGAAGCTACAATATTAACATAGATTGAAACATGTACAGAACAGATGACAGAAAAAATGCTTTTTTGAGAATCTTTCCTCAAATCATATTGAAACTGTGTGTGGCAAAGTATATAGAGATCCTTTTTTTGTTTATTTGTTTAATTTTTGATTTGGTTTTTTTTTATATTTCTGTTTCTGATGTGTACTCTAATAGTTCCTTAATTTTGATTTCACAGCATTCCTTATAATAAGCAGTCTGCTCAAATGAGATGTAGTCTGTTCAAGTCTATGCAAGAAAGCTGAATCTTTTATTGGAGAGAGAAGAAAACAGGGCTTGTAGCAGGGAGACTGAATTTGCTAATTCTCCTTAGTATGGTTTCATTCAGAGATGTTTCATATTCTAGTCCCATTGACCTATTACATCATTTAGTTACTACAGTCATGAGTAGTTAGGCGAGCTCACAGTGATTCAGGCCTTTACCATGGCTTTTACTTGTACCTTTCAGATATTCCCAAATTACTGCTCTGATGCATAAATTAGATATTTGGGAACTAAACATGTGCCAATTTTTTTTTTTTTTTTGGTAACTCTTCTCTGTTTGCTCTTAGCTGTTTTCTGTCTCAGAAATAATGTTGTTTCTATATTTTTATCAATATTATTCAAGTCTGTAAAAAGAGATGCATTACATATGAACTGTATTTTTAAAGATATATTTACCATAAGTACAGAATTTTAGTTTTAGTAATAAATTAAAACCTTATTATACTGGGTAGTAACTTAGTGGTACCAAAAATATAGTTCCAGAAAAATTGGCAAGAAGTTTATCATAGAGTTACTGACACCTTTCTACTTAAATAAAACCCTTTAATGCACAAAGCCCCTTTGCTGTCATGGGCAGTGCTGCTGCCACTGATGCCATGTCCTGTTTGGGGTCTTGGTGGTTGCTGTGGCCTCAGGAGAGCTCTCAGCTGTGCAAGATCCACTGCAAACACCTGCAGTGAAGGGAGTGGTTGCCCTGATGAGTTGACATGGAGTATTCCTGCCAAATCCAAGCAAGAGGGAGAATTGAGAGCCTGGAGAGGTCAAGTAATATGCTTGTCACGCATCACAGGAATGGTAGGACTAAGGACAATAACCAAGGCTTCTGATTACTCATGGTCATCAATCAGAGCTAGTGCTGGACTACTTTGATGCCTTTTGGTTTTAAAATTAAATCCTTGCTATGAATTTTCTGACAGAAGTTTACAGAGAATTTACTGCCCGCTGGTTTATCAGGTAATCATTTCTCACTCCCCTTCACCTTCTCTTTTGGATAAACTCAGACTTGTCTTGGAAAATGTAAGCCTATATGAGCTTTGCTGAAGGGGAAAATTTATATAGCAAAAAATCTTGTAAAACTGCCAAATTTACAGTACTGTTTTTATTGTGTGCTGATGACTAAATTAGTTACTGTAAAATTTAATACCTGGTGAACTTTTTAGTTAACTCCTTTTTGTGTAATAGCAGTAAACAAAAAACAAAATCGTAAAATGTCACTGAAAGGAAATGACTTGCATGTAAAATCTTGTAAAAGATTTTCAAGTCTGGGTTTCTGAAAAGTTTTTAATGTGGCTATAAAAATTGCAAAATTTGGATTTAGTGTTTTAGTTGCTTTAAGCTCAAAATGAAGATTGAGTAACTCAGAGTTAGCAATTAAGTATCTAAGTTAGCAATTAAGTTAACTCAGTAACTAAGAGTTGGCAATTTTAGATAAGATACTCTGCATCTTCTATGGTCAAGAAGGTCTTACTTTTGTTACATTGCAGAGATGTGGGTGCATCTCCTGGAGTCTACGAAGTAATGCTGGGTTTGCCAAG
This sequence comes from Melozone crissalis, assembly GCF_028551555.1. Lineage (NCBI taxonomy): Eukaryota > Metazoa > Chordata > Aves > Passeriformes > Passerellidae > Melozone > Melozone crissalis. The sequence continues at coordinate 22,975,040 of NW_026535797.1, read as the reverse complement.
CTAGAAGGAATTGATAACTTCTGAAATGTAACTTGAAGCAGGTGGATCCTTAGATTTTTATGGTTTTCATTCCTAACAAATCTGGATAAGCAAATTCTGTCTGTCTATAAAAGAACTACAATTGATTTCTTATTTGATGGTTAAAGGACATTTGGGGTTTATATTTAAGGTATGAGAATTTTCATCCAAGTTAGATCAAAACATCAGGCTATTCACATCTTAGTAGTGGAGACATTTGTAACAAAAGTTTGATGGATCATTGAGGCTTTAGCTTTATGTATACAGGAACTAATTAGTGTTCTCCATAACTAATTATAAATATAAAAACAAATGAAGTTATATTTTAAAATCATAGTTGATAAAACTGAGTATCTTATTAAGAGATTTTACTGTGTGAATATAGAAATGAAAACCAAGTAAATTTCAAAACATATTAGTAACTAAAACCCTACTATATTCTAAGGATTACAATGGCTTTTGGGTAGAATAATTTAACCATAGAACAAGAGTTTGAAAGAAACATTTTTGAAGAACAGTACAGAAGAGATTGTTGTCAGAAAAAATAAGAACTCTCTGATGCCCCAAGGTGTTAGGGGTTACAGATTTCTGAAAGTTTTTGGGGTTTTTTTTGGTTTTTTTTTTTTTGTTTTTTTTTTTGGTTTTTTTTTCACTGCATACATCCTATTTTAATACTTAATTTTGGAGGAAAATAAAAAGAGATGATTATTCCTTTTTTATTTTGTGCTTTGCCTCTTGATTTCTATGCTATTTTGTATTAATTATGTTTGGATAATTTAATCTTGTATAAGCACAAATTTGCCTTTGAAACTTCAAAGAGTTCTGTTTCAACTTTCACAGGACGTTCAAGTGTTACAGCATATGAGAGTCTGAAGTTCCTGCTCTGGAGCCTCTTCATTAACAACTGTAGCCCTTCTGTCTAATGAACCAGCCTTCTTGCTGGCCCTTTTTTCTTCAATAGTGCAGTTTTGGAGTTGTAGGGGGAACAGTGCCACCCCTTGGATTATCCCTTTGTTACATGGGCTGGGGCCTGAGCCTATTTGGGACAGTGTTTCTCAGAGTTGGTGCTTGCCTGCAGTATTATTATGCTGTTACACCCTTATCAAAACTCCCCTTTTTTTCTTTCTCTTTTTTTCTTTTTGCATTTATTATGGATGCCTAAATTTTGACTGCAGTCGAAGCTCTTCTAGAACATCTTGAAATCAGTCAAAACATTTTTAGTTTTCCTTAGATGAATTTTATATGCAGCTTCTCTGACTCTTGCCATAAAAAGGCATTCTTCATTTTCGTTTAAATCTGGGGCTGGATCTTTCTGTTCCTTTTTTTATGAAAGATTTAGGGATATGCAGCAACTATTCCATGTATTTCCCCCTCTTTTCTTTAATCAGATTGGTGTTTAATTTGTTAGTAAGTGCTTAGTCAGTATAGCTGTTAGCAAATGAGTTCACATTTCTCAATCTTATACAAACAGCAAGCTATTATAAATTAAAGGATTCTTTCCTTCTGTACAGAGGGTTATAATAGATGTGTAGCAATTGCAATGTTTTGGCAAACACATTGAAATAATAAACAAAGGAAGCAAACTTCTTGCCATGGCCTAGTTAACAAGAAAGGCAGCAATTCACATACATGTGTGCTTTTCCCTCCCTCAGATTTGAGTTGCTGTGACTTTGGGGTATGGGTCTATGTTTGTGACACCCCTCTAGCCTAGTAAGGTCTCTAAAACAGTTATTATCTCCCCTGGCAATCTAGGGAACACTAGAGCAAGCTCAGTAATTGTCATCCTGGGTCTGAATAACCAGCTTACACTCCATGCTCTTTAAATGGGAATACAAAAAACTTACATCTGAGACATTATCATATAGCATACAAGAGTGTGGGGTTTGTTAAAATCTATTTATTTTTTTTTTAGTTTATTTTATTATGGCTTTAACCTGATTGGTTCAGGCTCTGCTTTTCCCACACACTTGATGGTTTCAATTTCAGCTCAAGTCCCCTGTCACTTAGCAAAGGAAAAATGTGTTTCTCTGCTAGCAGGTAAACCAAATGGAGTTTCATGTTCCATTCTCTTCTGATACCCTTTCTGTGGATCTTTGAAACATTATGTATCATGTTAGGTATGTGTTTCAAGGCAATAGAAGAGAAAATAAGCCATGATTTAAAATCAGGTGTGTGTGTGTGTATATATATATAAACATATAAGAAACAGAGAAGGGTAATGTTGTAGTCTTGCATACATACATATCTCACTGTTTGGCATAGCATGGGAATCTGGAGCTGCTTGCAAAATATAGATATTTGCATTTTAGTGGCAGTTACATGAACTATCCCAGAACACCTGAAAGCCTTAAGTGTTTTGGAAGGTCTCACCCAGAATCTCTGTAACATTTAGGCAGCACAGTGATGATTAGCAAAGGACTGGCTATAACTGAAATGTAAGGCTGATCCAGTGTTTTGCTGGGTTTGCTCTACAGGACTCCTTTGGGTCAGAGGCAATGACTGAAAGTCATAACTCAGGACTTGCTATGTGAAAAGGAAAATAAAAGTTTTACAAAGCCCTTGTGTGCTTTGTGAAACTTGAATGAATAAGAAGAGTATTTATAGAGTCCCAAGTGGATTACAATCTTAGTTTTTAAAATTTCATTTCCAGCATTAAGTGGCCATCTCAGCATTCTGCAACCCAAAACTCCTGCCATAGAGTGAATCTCTTTTGTCCTGTGGCTTTTTTGGGGTTGTTTTTTTCTTGTTTTCTTTCTTATGTTATTTATAGGTAGTTTGCTTTTTATTGTTTCTTTATTGCTGTTTTCTTTCTTTATTTTTTTAAGAGATACCTATATTTAATAGTGGTTTGAGGGTGCTGTTACTATAGAAATGATTCCGCAGAATGCAGAGTAAAATATTACCACTGATACTTGACTTTAAATTATTTGAATGTGAATAGCTGTGTTTAAAACTGGTTGGGGAAAAAGCAAAATTTTTGCCAAAATTCTAAGCTCTGTGTTCTCAGAACACTTAGCACTCTTTAAAATTTTGTTTTTGAAAAAATGCAGACTTCCCTTGAAATGGATTGATAATAAATTATGGAGCAGATTTGATTCAGATTGAAACTGTGATTGTATCTAGCTTGGAATATTCCAACAGGTAGGGCAGAATGTGCATAATAATGTGATTCCTACTGTCTTAATTCAGAGAAAAATGGGCCTTAGGTTTGCTGCTAATCATAATTTGGGGTATGTCATCAGATAACAGTCCACAAGTTCTATTCATCACTATAATTTCTTGTGATGGTGAGACTACTACCAGTTGATATGCATTTAATAGCTTATTTCACCTTGTAACACCTAGATGTTAGCACAAATATATTAGACTTAGGTAGTAAAAATGTTACTTCAATGAATTTCATGCTTCAATTCTTGAATTTGTTGGACAGATCTCACTGGTTTGGGTGATAATGCATTGGACAAGACAACAGATACTTGTACTTAGGCAAAATACTCTTTTTCAGACATTCACAAAGTAAAAAATATTATGGTCAGCAGGATATAAAAGTAAGGAAAAATCTTTAAGCTTTCAGTTGAACAGTTATTTTAACAATTAGTATTAATTATGTAATATTCATACGTTAATGACTACTTTATTGGAAGATATGTACATGTTTGATATTGGCCATGCAGAACTTCAGAGTTTGGTTATGTAATAATTATTATACCTTGCTTCAGATGCTGCCTTTACAGCACTGAGTGACAGCTGGGAGCAGAGGGATGTCTACACTGTTTCTTTAAACTGTTTGACAGTTCACTGTAGTCTCTATGGACATGAGTGCATTCTTACAGTTTTCCTGTGGGTTTCACATCCATGTATATAAATGGAAGTTTGGTCACTCTTGGTTTATGTACCAATGAGCAATCCTGAAAGATAGGTCTGGTAAAGACAGATTTTTTTTTCTCTTTTTAATGCAAGAAAGCATTCTATGATAATATATCGTGTTTGAATCTCAAGTAGGACTAATTTCCTAAAGAAAATCAGAGCTGAAATTAAGCTAGCTTATGATTTATTTTTGTTGTCTTTGTTTTTGTATGTAAAAGAATGAATGGTTAATGGTGTTAAATAATTACTCTTTTCTTTTCTTTTGTAGGTTGTCTTAGTCTTCGCTCTTAGTATTGGTGCTCTTGTAATATACTTCATAGATTCATCAAAGTGAGTATTTGAGTACATTTTCCTTTCTCTCCTTTCCTGCAACAATTACACATCTCTGAATTTCTCCATTCATCTACTTCAAATCAGTGCTTGGTCTCATCGCCTGAGTGCAAAGAACTCTATAATAGCAAAGGTTCTACAAAAATAACTCAAGAATGGGAAAAAAATATTAAATATACTGAATTGAACACAGTCACATTGGATCTGTAAAATGGAGAGGAAAACTACTTTTGCGTATTGAGATTATACATACTATTGCAAAATTACCGTTTTTAGATTCATTACACATGTGTAGAATCTTTCAAAATCAAGACTAGGATAAGAAATACAGGCTAAAAATATTTGTCAGAAAATTGCAGTTTGGATGAGGAAAAAAGCATCTGGGGAGACTGACAAGAACACTTCTGAAAACCTCTGCATGAATTAGCCAGTATGAGCATCTCTGTATTTCCAGCTTCTGAGCGTGATAGGTTTCTACTAAGATAAGGTGAACTACTAATGGTCTGCAAAGCATCTCAGAATTTTTTAGGTTTACTCTGATGTTATCATACAGTGGTGTGGTTTTGGCCAGGCAGTAGAAAGTTTCATCAGTCTGTGTGGTGGTTTGATACAAACGAGATAACTCAGACCTTATTCTGATAATGTTCATACTCCACCCTTGTGTTCACATCAAGCTGGGCACTGTCAGTGTTGTAACAGGCACACTGGTGGCCTAACACAGAATAAATGAATAAAAAGGGACTTAAAAAAATATTCTTCCTTGAATACAGCTCTTTTGGGAGAGTGATATTCTGAAGAATCAATAGCAATTTAAAGTTCTATGATGACAGAGAAAGCTCGTGCTTTCTCTGAGCTAGTTTAAGGCTTTCCATTACTGCAGCTGTTAAGATTGTACGCCAGAGTCAGTCCATGTGAGCCTGCCTAGTGTCTGTAATGGCAGTAGTAATGTTCTAAACCAGTCGTTCTGTGACTCAGAAAATCAGAAATTCCACTGCTGACATCTGTACATCCTGGTATTTAGGATGCGGTGGCACCAGCAAAAGACGTTCTTGGATATGTGGATGCCAGCCCTGTGTTGTGCGAGTTTGAAGCCGTAGATGTGTCAAGTATAATGCAAATAACTAAAGCAGAGGTTTTCTTTGTGGGGAGGAGCCATGTGGTGGGAAAACTCAAGTTCTGTCTTGAGCTCCCTTGGCGTGAGGACAATTGGTTTTCCTTCTTAACTTTGCAATGAGTGTTTCTGTTAATTTTAGCAGTTTTCCCTTAATATGTCACCACTGAAGTATGTAAAGTGGTCCCTTTCTGAAGACTTCTGCAAAATTTTTTAAAGGAAAGTGGCAAAACTTCTAGATACCTGATATTTCCAGGTCAAAAATGTGGAATAGATAAAAACCTATTTTTACTTATGTTTTGATTTCAGATCAACTACAGCTATTTGTCAGGTTGATTGGTTTTTGTGAAACTAGTGGAATATATAATGAATTTTTGGCACTGCATTTTTGAGTCTTTGACTGTTTTCCTTAAGAAGAACAAAGCTGACAACATGGGAGACTTGAGCTTTCTTTGGGCCACCCAATCCAAGTACTACTACCAGCTTATTGATTGCCTGATCAACAAGTGTTTTAATGGGGCATTTCTCTTGGTTTTCAGTCAACATTTAACTCGTGCTGCAGTTTAAATTCAGGAACCTGATGTTAGCATACTGTACTATACTGTACTTGCACACTTTTTCTTCAGTTTCTCCTCCTTTCTCCCCTTTTACCCTTTAGTTCTACACACACATCTTGGTCTTTTCTGTGTGTTTTTTTTTTTTTTTTTTTGGTTTTTGGGGGTTTTTTTGGTTTTTTTTTTTTTTTGGGAAATGCTTAGTGGATTAATTTATGGTAGAACACCCTATATATATCCCCAAAGGGAAAAGTTCTGCTTAATTTTATTCTGCAGACCTGACACCCATTTCAGCAATGCAGAATCAAATACAGTGTTATATCAGTGTATTTAAGATCAGCAAGTGCATGCATGTAAAAGTCATTCCTTTGAGAATTTGGTCAAATTATTTTGTATATGGATGACTTTTTGAAAGGACTGTGATTCCCTTGAGGAAAACAGTTTTCTTGTGCTTCTTCTATCTCCTGTGATGCCTTTGAGTTCATTTTTTGGCTGTTGTCTTTATTATTTGGGGTGAAGCAAGTCTGTCTTACTCTGCTAACAGTTAGACTTCATGATTCCAACCCAGGTGATTTTGTCTACTTGTTCAGCAGCAATTTAGCTGGAAATGTGTCAGAGATACTATACTAGAACTTACTTACCAAAGCATTGCAACGTGAAAAGTCTGATTTTCTTGTTTTGGAGGATTCATGCTGGTTTCTTGCCATTGCATGAGAATAAATTAGGAAGGAAGGATGCATTGGAAATCTATATATTTTGTTTGAGAAGTTTCCTGTGTGACAGCATAAGGAGAAAAGTATCATTAGCAAATTCTCTTGGAAAGTCTTACTAGATATTTTTTTTCTCCTGAAAGCAGCACTTTGTATCCTTATGAATTCTCTTGTGGGAACATTTGAGGCTAAGTTGTGATAGTGTACTGTATTTGGCTTTCCTGCTTGTTTGCTACTGCTTCTGTGTTTTGTCTTTTGGGAGACATTTGATTTTACTCAGCAAAATCTTCTACAAAAATCCTGCAAGCCTGGTGAGGATGATTCATTCAAATTTATTACAGATACGGTGTTACTGCCCAGGAGAATTCACATCTTTTTCATTTGTGTAGTCTGTGTTACCCCTTTTACAGACATGTATGAGGTATAAGGTTTATCTGAATAGTTCAGTAAGTCTGTGTAAACATAAACACTCAAGTGGTTTTAGATACCAATCTCATTTTCATTACAAGTCCTTAAGCTTTTCTATTTTAACTGGAATAATCTGCAGAACATTTGTGATGATTCCTTCTCGGTTTCGTGGCCCTTCAAGGAAACAGCAATTTTACTTTAATTTGTATATCAACAATGCTACATCTGAATTTTAAGTGGATCTCATTGGCCTGATGTATAAAAAAAAAATGAAGATGAGTCTAATAGGATCAGAAATCAGTTAATAGAAAAAGCTCAGTTTGAGCTTTGATTTTATTATAGCTTTCAGGTTACAATTTGTTTTTCTGAATTATTTCTTTTCAATTTGCAAGACACAGAAAAGTAAAATACTGATTTTCTCAAGTAACCAGTTTAGGGCTATGCTGTATCATTTTGCTGAGGACATCCTGTGCAGTTCATGGTTCTGTACTCCCAAGTATGTATTTACCAGTATTTTGGGTGTGCACAGATTTTACAAAGCCTTTCAATCTTCATGTTTGAGGAGTAAAGTAAGTAGGACTTCAATTGTGCTAAACTTTGTTTCAAGCCTTCCTGCTTATAGTGAAATCTACTAATGCAAAAGTATTTTAATTATGTTTATAAAGTTTGCCTTAGTACACTCCCAAATCCCCACTAAGTGGCTACAGGAGCATTCCTTCATGCTAAGTACACAGTAGAATTATTTTTTTTATATATATATAGTTTTTTGTGATGCATGACTAAGAGATATAGAAGTTGACTTAAAATTCTGGGATCTGGTTCAAGGAAATGCAGTTAAATTATGTTTACCATTGCTGAAATTGCTAAAACTTCAATGGTCTGTGTCTTGGCAAGTAGATTAAAACAGTATTATTCCCTGCATTCTTGTGAGGGGAGTTTACCACAGTACCTTGCAGCTGGTGGCATTGTAAAAATTTTAATATTTTGCTAATTTTAATTTTGTTAGCACTGCATCAGTTTCTGTGAGCTGATAAATTTTGTTCCACGCTGAAGGAAATCCAGTTTATATGTGTTCTCTTTGCCTATTTTTTACATAAAAAGGGAAAAAGAAACTTTTAATTCCCCTTAGTTATATTAACTGCTCACTTGTCAAATGGAGTGATAGGTGTAATTTTCTGATTCAAAGAAGATTTAGCTTAAATATGTAAGTGAATTTCTTGTAAGTATTTATTTTGAAGTAACGTGGGTTTTAGTATTATAACAGAATTGTAACTTCAGTTGTTCCTACTGCTGATTCTCAGCAAATCACAAAGTTTTTGTTCATAAAGCCTCAGTCCATACCTTTTAAACTGATACATCATTAAGTAAGATTTTTGGTCATAAGTATTTTAATTTTATCTTTACTGTGCTTGTCGTCGGTGCTGAGTGTACACCATTATTGCTTTAATTGAAAAGTGATTTCCAGAAGAAAGCCTTAGTTGTGACAATGATCTTTAATTTTCTTCACTGCTCTGCAAATGTTCCTGGGAAAGTGTCCATAGCTAAGATTCATTGCTCTCATTAGCATGCTGCAGTGGAAGCCAGGTGGGTGAGCAGCTCAATGCATGGCCTCTGCAGGCAGCTGAATTCCAGGATGATTGAAGGTCTTTGTTAGGCACAGATGGTGTTAATTATGAGTCAAATCCAGCAACAGCAGTGATATGATTATTATAAGGCAAAAACCAAAAGAAACAGGCCACAGTGGAGGGGAAAAACCACCTGGTAATGATTGTTCATGTGTTGCTATGCACTTGCCTCGCTAGGACAAAGGGATTGGGTATGATTATATGTCTCCTAGTTTTGTTGTTAGACATTGTCCCTTAGCCACCAATTGTGTATTGTCTTGAATTATTAAAAAAATCTGGATGTAGTGAGGCATAGTGAAAAATTAGATGCATGATTTATGTACTATCAGTCTCTTAGCTCAGTGTTTGCATTCATTCTCTGACATGTTCAGAGAGCTTGAGTTTGGCAAATTATATGCAGACAAAATTTGTATAACACTACCTGAACAACTCCTGCAATCTATTTAGGAGATTATAATAATGAATAAAGGAAATTCCTCTGTATGTGTTTATCACGTTAATGAAATACATTGGATTACACTGATTTTTGCTCATAGTACAGAGTCTCTGGTTAGGCAATGTGGAAATATTCTGAGTTCTCTAGACAAACCACTGTAATGAAGTTTCTGTTAATCAATGCCAGTAGTTTGTGTTTCCTAAATAATGAAAGTGAATTGTTGCAAATGAATTAAATGAGCAACACTGTGAATGATAAAATGGCAAACAAAAATAGAGTTCTTTCATAATAATTGGCAAATCAAGCTCTGGGGAAATTTTTGGGTATTGTTTTTATCCCTTGGTGTTCTACAGAAATTCTTAGTAATTGTAATGCACAACCTTGATGATGAGATAAATTCCAGTGAGATTACTTGTCTGAAGTGTTGGGCCTTGTAAAAGATCCCAGTAACTGCCACTGAGTACCATTGAGTGGAGTTTGACTCTCTTTTCTTAATACCTGAAGGAGGCTCCTTCTAGTGTTTATAGGTTTTGGTAAGATTATTTGAGCCTTTGTCAGACAGAAGTGCCTCTCAGCCCTTCTCATATGACAGGGCTCCAGTTCTTTAACATCTTTGTGCCTTTCACTAGTCTCACTCCCCTGTGCCTGTGTCTTCGTGCTGAACACACATTTCCTAAAGCAGCCTGGAAAATGCTGCTGAGCTTCTTTACTGCAGGAGCCCATGGGTGGCTTAGAGTGAACTTCTTGACTCTGGTCATTTTCTGCAAAGCTGCTTTCCAGCTGCAGCCAGTTGCATGCCATGCTAAGGAATCATTGAAGTTCAAGTTTGTATAATTTTATTGTTCTACAAATAAGTCACTAATCTGAAATAGCAAAACTTTGTACGTGCAGTGATATTTACTGACTTTATTTGTATGAAAATGTTGCTAGATAGGCCTTTAAGTAAATATCTGTCACTAAAATTAATGTGTTTATACTGAACATAGCAGGCTTAACAGCTTGATCATTAAATAGCTAAGTCCTCACTTTTTCATAAGCAAATTCTTATATGGTTTAAATTCTTGCCGTCTCTTAGATGAGAGTACTGTATTTCAGGAATCAGATCCTTCTTTTTTAAGGGTTAGGTGGAATGTATTGGTTTTTTTTAAACATTTGGTCTTTAGTTTTTCCTTCTCCAGTTTCTAGTTAATTGGCAGAAATCTGATTTCAGTCTAGGCAAAAATCTGTACCACTGGCACATTTTTAAGACAGCCCTTTTTGGGAGAGTAAGACATGCTGCTCTTTCAAGTTTCTCTCCTTGAAGAATGAATGGGGGAAATTAATCAGAAATGGAGGTCTGACTTAGGTATTGTCTAATTTGAATAACTTGTTAGCTATATTTATGTTACAAGGCTTTTTCAAAGAACCAGGATTTTACACTAAAATGTCGCACCCTGTTGAATAGGGAGGGCAGACATGGCACTGTTCCAGTAGGGAAGTGGAATGGTACTCATAGATCATTTCATGGAGAAATGATAAAATCTATATAATTTGCAACTTCAGATTTAGTTTGGAACTTAAGGAAAGTTTGATAGCTGTGACAGTAGGGAAATATTGGAAAAGAGAATCATAGGATGATTGTGGAATTTCCTGCATCACTGGTATTTGGCTTGTGCAAGTTATATTTGGTGATGTTTTGGGTGGTAAGATGTTGGAATATCTGATTATTATGTTTTCTGCAATGTAAAGCTAACGATGTGGCTTGGGAGGCTAGAAGGAAATTAGGACCACATTATTGCTCTGAATATCTAAGCCTGCAAGAATGTCAAGGGTGTCTATACAATTTCAATCTTACAGGAATATTTTTTTGCCAAAAACTGCCATGGATAAAAAGTGAGCATTTAAAACCTTCATCTTTTGTAAGACAGTTTCTTACTGATATTATTGTAAACTCAGAGACTCTCTGGAGATATATGGACCCAAGTCCAGAGAAGATGTGTGATCCTAGCTCAGGGCAGACTTTTTTTTCCTAACATGTTGCTTTGCAGTTCTAAGCTACAATTACTTAGGTAACACTTTGGTCATTTAGTGTGACTGGTCTGTGAATGTTTTGGGATTTTGTTTTTGCTTTTGTTTTTTTAAATCTGGAGGCTGTAGATTTTTTAAATCTTTCTGTGTGTAGACATACAGGAATGTTTCTGAAAATTTCATGTTAGATGCTAGCATTTTATTCCTTATCTGAAAATGAATAACAAATGCAACAAATATGTAGTACCACAAGGTAGAAAATTATTTTTCTTCCAACTGTGTTCCAAGTCCGTTCTGACACTTTATGACAAGTGACATTTATGGCAAGTGAGTTTGCTGCTTGTTCTGGAGCTGTTAGTAAGAAATACCTTAAAACCTGTATGTTTGGACATGGATGTTATAATATGCTTGTGAATCAAATTCTTTTCTCTCTGCTGAGGGGTGGTTTGGTTTTGTATGCTGTTATGCTTCATGTGGGATAACTCAACTCCTTCAAGTGGGCAAGGCTTGACAAAGGCTGTAGCAGATCTTTGTCTCACCTGGCAGGTTTTCTCCAAGCAAGTGCCTGTTGTTTAAGGACATTTGAATAACACTGGTATTCAACCCTCCTCTGTGCCAAACTGCATCTTTCTTTCCCAATGAGTTGCTTCTGCTTGTATGTACTGAGAAATCCAAAGGCATCAGGTTAAACATCAGGCTGAAAAAGAACTGCAAATTGACAGCTGCTTCTAGTTGACTCCTGGCAGTCTTCATTGATTTCTAGTTCTGTTTGGGGAAGATTATTCCCATCTGCTCTAAATTCCATTAGCTTCTGTAGGGCAAGATCTCAAAGTTTGATTTGTGCGAGAGTAAGGTCTTTCACCTAGAGGTTCACCTGAAGGCAGATGTCAGGCATAATCAGGCAGGTTTAGAAAACCATACCTGTAAAAGATGTTTTAGGTTCAGGAGCTTATCCTCTGCTGCCCTGCTTACATAAAACTTGCATTAGTTTTGATACCATATGCAATTCATATCTCTGCATGAACTCAAGTTTCTGAGTGCAATGAAACCAGAGTGTTGAAAGTTAATGTCTGTTTTCTAAAAACCCCTGAATCAATGTCCTTTTAAAAATTCTTCCCATGACTATGGGTAAAAACCGATTATAATAGAACATCTCCATTTCTCATTCCTGTGGTTTGCTAGTCTTTTAAATTTATATTTATTTTGAAAATTATATTTGTGTTGCAGCACTACATGTTATGCAGCATCTGAAGCCCAAGCTTGCTTGCTGGCATGAATTACAATTTACTAATTGTTGTTGTCTCTGAATAATTATTTACTATTTCTAGAGCATCAGTAAAATAAGCTTATTGACACTGTTATGCTTACATATGCATTTTTGGATAATGACTTGGATCTGACTTAAGAAATATGGATAAAAAATATTTAGATTAGCATTTATTTGTTTAGATTTAATAGCTTAGGTTCTAGTAACTTTCACTGCAAACAAGTTCTCAGGAAACCTGCCCCGTGTTGGTTTTCACCACCTACACAATAATTTGAAGGTCAGTTTGTGTAAGGAAACTGTATAAATCACATTTATGGCCTGCTCAGTTTCACTTCTCTGTTTTCATAAATTCATACCATGTTGCTTGATGTGTTTCCAGTATTGCTGCGGGAACATATTCTCAAATTACAATTCAAACTCTTTCAAAAACCCCACCAGTGTGTAATTGGTTTACATGTTAGAATCTTTCCTTATTTTTTTCCCGCTTTCCAAATGAATGTCTGCATTTTTTGTTTCATCCCAAAGCATCTGACAATGCATCTGCAAATATTTTGTCCCATGCGTTCTTTCCCTGTAGACAGATTAGTTGTGCGCACTGAGATAGAAGCATTCTTCCTTAGCACTGGACAAATTCCCAAATCTATATAATCTAGAAGAGGAGATAACTCAGCCAAGGTTTTAAAAATACCAGACCATAATGCTGTTATCGAAACATGGCTTGCATAGAAGATTGCTTTTTAGAGTGGAGTTAAACGTATAATCAGCCCCTACCCCTCAGCTTTTAAGCTACAGATACAAATAAAGATGTGACCTCTTTTGCTTTTTTCCCCCCTCCCTTTTCTCCTGACAGCTTGACAAATTGTAGCTTTTGGGACACCCCAGTAGTTGATGAGTCATTTCTGCTTAAAAATAGAATTCCTTGCAGCAAGGACACCCATTCCGCTTTGGACGCATGTGTCATTTCTGACAGAGTCACAGGGCCAACTGTGCCATGTTAATTAAGCAACCAGGAGGAAAAGAGCTGTCTCTCTCTTCAGTAAATACCAGAGCTGGAATCCAACAATACTGAAAAAAAGAAAAGGGAAATCCCATATACATGAACATGAATACCTACAGGCTTTCCTCCCTTCCCTGTTCTTTGTGAGCATTTTGAGTCCTTTATAGATCCCCGGTGCAAAGTAGCAAACATCACTATCCCACCTTCCTTCTTTTCCACCCCCTGCCCTTTTTAATTTTTTTTTTTAATCCTCAAAGACCTGACAGAAAACTTGCTTCACAAAGGGACTTGTAAGGTCCAATTACTGTGTACAGAAGGAAATTTGTAATGGAGCATTACAATATTGTTATCTTTTATTAGTGAAGCACAGAAATGGTGCTGCACGGGAACAGTGATGAGCAGTCAGCTGTGTTCAGCACCAGGTACATGTGACAGAGTACCCTATGCAAGCCTCAATAGGAGAAAGTATTAAATACAAATGTGATTAATATTAAAATGGCAATTTGTGCCATTGTAGTAGACCTTGCTCAGTTTAACATTCATGAAGTTTTTATTACTCTTAACAAATCTAGTGCAATTACAGGGAGTGGAGCAGGTTGTTCTTCAGCAAGATTTTTAGCTCGTGGCATATTTATTCAGCTGCTATTGATGGGAATTATTTGGCCTTGAAACTGGGGGGCAGCCCCTGGAGTGGAACAATTATATGGTGCATAAAACGCTATTGCTGCAATGATTTTTCTTAGACATTTGAAGATTTGTTTTTCTCACAGGTTTTGTACTTTGGTAAGCATTAGAAATAGTGAATTTTATGGCAGCTCAACATCCATAAAGTAATTAATTCTTACAATTCAGGAAATGGCATGAGTTTGCTGGAGACTGTGATACTGTAAGGTTCTTTAAGAAATGTAAGTCTGATGCAAATAGCCCTAAAAGATACTGCATCAGCCATATGTTACTATTTTTAGCCTTTTAATTTGTCATCATTTTGAGCCTAATATTTTCTCAAAACAAAGTGATTTTCCATTTTCATGTAATTATTTAAATTTGTCTTAATTATACTCCATCTCTGCTGAAAAATATCATTTTTCAATCAAGGTGGCTCAGTTTCTATCCATTCCTGTAATTAAAATGGAACTCTAAGAGTAATGTTATATGGATTATATGAAGTATATTTTGATTTTATTTATATTTATACTGGTAAACAGTATTAATTCTGAGTAAAAGGTGAGATGCATCTGAACTCAGATAACTGATGGCTGGTTTGCTATTCAGACTCATATTAGTCACAACGCTCATGGGTGACTTAGATTTAAAAAAACCAGAAGTAGATACTGGTGTCAACAGTCAGTAAACTATTATTTACAGAATATCCATTCATCACTGCAAATAATCTTCCTGAATAACACAAATACTTCATTTCCTGTAAAGCTCTTTGATAACTTAATTTTAAGCTCAAATTTTTCCCACCTTACATTTGAAATTTGGTATCGCTGATTTGCATTTTGTAGATATGATGAAATTCAGGTGAGAAATAGGACTCATAAACTTGTACCAAAGTCAATAAATAAAAAAATTACTATTCTTAGTATCAGTCATATTACTAGTCTCTGTATAAAGTCAGATTAAATTTTTACAATATTACACTTTTCTTGTAGATTGAAGCATTGCAAAAATTTTGTATAAAATTAAGGGAGTAGAATACAAGCAAAAATAGAAAAGACTGAAAGTAGGTTCAGGATTATCTTAGTTTGCCTTAATTAAAATTAAATTGCAACAGGGTATCAGGGATATTCTTTTAATTGAGAATGCTAAATGAAGGAAACATCAGTTGAAATGGATTCTATTGTTTAATGACTTTGGAAATTTATAAAGATGAAGTAAAGCTAAAAATTAAACTCCTCTTGAACTACTGGTAAGTAATCACTATTGGTGATTACTTATCTCTAATGAAACTAGGACATACTTCACTTTATTAACTTAATTCTTAGATGCATATGAAGACATTATGGTAGCTTAGGTTAAGCATTTCTTAAATAGTTTATTTTTTAAATTCCTGTGGTTGTAGACTGGGGAAAAGGCTAAAAGAGATTGTGAAATACCACTGGTTCTGGAATTTAAGCCAAAGGGCCTATTCTAGTCATTTTGTCACATTTCTCAATATAACAGTTTATACAGTATTGTGTTTTAAACAAATGTCTTGTGATCAGAAATATATGTAGACCTAATTTTAAAGATGTGGTGTGTTACAAAGTTTTCCATTTGCCTGGAGAACTACTTGCAGTGGTTAACTTATCTTGCTTTTAAAAATGTGTCTTAGCTTTCATTCTAAATCTTTAGCTCTGTCTTCCATTTACCTCTTTTTTTTTTTCCTGTTAGTGATATTTCCACTAATGTTTTGTAGAGCTATTTCTAGACATGTTAAAATCACATTTTAATGCCCTTTTTTGGTATTAAATTAACAAACTCATTTTCAGTTTTGTAAAATAGTTCAAGGTCTTAAACAGAACCATTGTAGCAGGTTTTTGAGTTTTTTTCCCCTGAACTCTGTGGTAGTTTTATTTTATATATGACATTTCAGTTTAAGTATTTTGCAGTCCGTATTGGATACTACTGGACATTAAATCTTCAGTGATTTTTGAGTGCTTCATTTCAATGCATACCTGCATTTTCCTTTTCTCCTCTGGCTATTTATGAAAAACATGATAGTTATTTATGAAAGGCAAAATTAATGCAGTGCTCTCTGCTTTTACTGCTGCCTATTTAGTTAATACACAAAGTATATCATGCTATAAGTCATGAATAAAAGTTTTCCTTCAGTTCGCGTTGCAGAAGCTGCGTATTATTTGAACTGATGCCCAGAATTTAATTTCTTTCCAACTGCTGAAACCTGTCTTCAGTGATAGCTGTATTCATGCTCACATATTATGCGTGCTGGTTAGCATATCTTGCATAATGCTGTGTTTTTGTGTGTCTGTGTAGAAATAACCATTCTGAAAATGGGTTCTTAAAACTTGAATTGATCTGAATAGTCTGTGCACATAGATCTGCACAGTACTTTTCTGTAGTGGCTCAAATATTCTCTTTGTTCCCCCAGTTTGTCTCACAGCTCCTGTGATGTACAGAATATTAAGAAAAAGTCTTTGATGAATAGAACAAAAAATGTGTGTTTCTGTTTCTTCTGGATATTTTCACAGCAGCAGCATTAGTTTGTTACTGCTTGTAAAAGCCTGTAAATAGAAAGGATAAAAGGATAAAAATAACTCCAAGTTTTGGGGTTGAAGTCTACTACAGAAATGCATATTACATCAATTTTTCTAAATATTTACATTTTCTAGTCTGTTTTGAGAAATATTCATTCCATCTGTATTTTATTAATGTTTTGGTGCAACTATACCTACCTAAAGGCTGTATGACTGCATTAAAAAAAAAAACTTTAACTCCATTTCAAAGCCTACTAATCCTACACATCTTTGTTTAAAATATTAAGTTGACAGAAAGCAGATACAAGTACCTCCCTCCTGCTTAAGGCATTCAGTAGTTTAAATGGAATATAGGCTCATTGCCATTTATGTCCTGGAAAATATATCCTGTCGCTGTTCACAACCCTGTGTCTTAGCAACAGTGTTTGGAGGGGGAAAAAAAAAAACAACAACCAAAAACCCACCCCTCAAAAAGCAACCCACACAGCAAAAGTTTTCCAAACAATACTGTTTATATTCACTGATCTACATCCCATGTTACATTCAGTGATGACTTTTATGAAAGAGGAAAACCTGTTTTCTCTTAGTTTTTGTAATGCAGTGAGAGCTTACAGTAGACTTATTTATTTCTATAGTTTGATCTTGCTGGATGAAACACACAACATGCAAAACGTATGCAGTAACTAGGAAATTATTTTATATTGATCAGAAAGAATTGGGGCTAGGGGTTTTATGTTTAGATTAAAACTGAGAAAAACAACAAAAAAATATCACTGGAACATCTTGATGTGAGTCAGTGAAGCCAAAGTTCCCTTCCTCTGGTTACTCAGGCTGAGACTTCCCAAGGAACTGTAGGGAGTCTGGTTTATATTCCTCCTTGTGACACTGCATGCATATGAAGCATTGCCTTTTTTTGGGGGGTGGGGGGGGAGATGTTTTGGAACCTTCCTTGATTTTTGTCACTGAGAAAATTAATTCAGAAGAGGTTGAAAAGTATTTCAGATCTTGCTGTGCATACTGTGCAGTAATAGAGCACCATCCGTCAGCACTAGTTATGGTCATGTGAAATATTGCATTGCAAAGAATCATCACAGAATCTCAGACAATGCTGACTTGGAAGGAACCCACAAAGATCAAGTCCAACTCCTGGCCTTCCACAGAATTACCCCCAAGAGTCACACCCTGTACCTGAGAGCTTTGTCCAAGCCCTGCCTGAGCTCTGTCAGGCTGGTGCTGTGATCTCTGCCCTGGGGAGCTGCTCCAGCCACCCTCTGGTGAAGAACCATTTCCTGATATCCAACCTAAACCTCCCCACTCAGCTTCAGGCCATTCCCTCGGGCCCTGTCACTGTCACCACAGAGCAGAGATCAGTGCCTCCCCTCCTCTTCCCTCCACAAGGAAATTGTGCCTGCAGTGAGCTCTGTCCTCAGTCTCCTCTTGTCCAGGCTGAACAGACCCAGGGACCTCAGCTGCTCCTCACATGGTGTCCCTTCAAGCCTTTCCCCATCTTTGTTATCCTCCTTTGGATTCTATAGCTTAATATCTTCCTATATTGCAGTATACAATATGGTAGGAAGTAGGACAGAAAAAAGATTTTTCTGATCTCTTGAGGAGTGGCTTGAGAGAAATGTCTGTGACAAACATTTATTTCCTGAAAAACTGCAGTGTTTATTGGTTCTGGCACATGTTGCACTGTATCTCCCATCTTCCCCCCTTTTCAGCCATTTGGTTGGACTTTGCTTTCTTTGTCAAAAATAGTAATTTGGACATGATTTTGATGGGATTTGTTTTTTCTTTCTGAGATTTCATTGTTTTTAATCATCCTCTACTTTCTGCCCTATACCATACTTTAGAACTAGTCATGTAAGTATGTGACCTTGATTATCTGAAGCTTCTTGGTTTTTAAAAAATGAGTAATGTTACTTTTTTTTCTACCAAGTAACAAGAGACTTAAGTTTTCCTAGGTCCAGCAATGTCAGGTATATCTTATCTGCAAAATTAATTAGGTAAAATCAAAATTCAAGTAAGTAATCTACAACAGATTGGCTTTGTGTGAAGGTATAATTTTCATGAGGCACATTGATAAGAAGAGTGAATAAGAACTTCCTCTTACCTGTCCTAAATATGGCTGCCACTTATGTATTTACTTATAGCTGTCCTCTTTGGCCACTGGCCCGTACATTGGTGTGTGCAAAAGAGGGAAGATGCCATTTACTGAAGGTGACCTCCCAGGACAGGTGACAAGTTAGGGCAGCTCAGTGTCCTGAGGGGATCCCAGAAGAACAGCTCTAAGTCAATTAGCCACCCAACAGCATTTAGATAGATCCTTATTCTAGGAAATATTTCTTACATCATTTTAATTCTAAACTGTGGTAAATTGTAACTACACCAAGCAAAGTATTTTGAAGACATCTGAATTCTGACTTTGCTCCATGTCTTCTTGGAGTACTGTAAATGTAAACAGATTTGCACTATGGTAAATGTGAGGGCCAGGTGTGTGATGTAAAAACAGAGTAAGCAACCTTTCTAATATTTCCTTTCAAATTTCTTTATCAAGCTTCAGATAATTTCCACTTTATAGAGGGGAATCCTGTCAGGTACAATTTATTTTTATGGAGATTGCTACTTTTTCACTTATTCTCAGTGCAGCTCATACTCATGTCACTCATAATCTCAATTTTCCAACAAATATATTGGCAGATTGTGATACAGGTTTAGAAAGCATAGCAATAACTTAGTGGACCAGAAGATATGCATCATGGTTTTATTGTGAGATTTAGTATGAGATTGTAGCATTCCCAAAGAAATTATTAAAAGAGGTAATGTTGCTGAGGCATTAATTGTTATTGTTAAACCAAGAGCTTAAGAAGCATTTGGGGTGTTTGGATAATTTTTGTTATTAAAGATACCTTATGCAGAAGATGTAGGTTGTTTTGGTTTTTTTTTTCCCCCCCCAGTGGAAATTACTTGCTCCTAAAGCAAATTTAAAAAAAATATTGCTTCTAAAATGAGTAACTCAGCTTGATTGACTAAAACCAATGGAACTGAGCATGCTAAGCATGCCAGGAAATGTAAAGAAAGACAGGGAGTGATTCTTCCCACTATATAATATCCACATTTGATTTTTGGTGGTATCACTGTATGAACTTCCTCCTCCTTTGGCAAAGGATAAAATTATCTTGCCAAGTCTAAAAGGCCTGTTGAGATTTCAGAGCTTGCAGATGACTCAAAAAAAGAGAAAAGGAATCTGTAGCAAAAGTAATTTTGGAATGTTGAAGATGGGAGAGAGAGGAGCAGTCTCAAGGCTGTGGGTTGTATGCAGTTGATTTGGCTTGTTTTTGTGTTCATGTCACTGCTCATTAGGTTTATTGTGCTTATGTGGGAGTAAATCTGTTAGTATAGTTTATAAACCCTATAATTTTAGAGAGGTGATTTTTTAAAAAAAGTGCATTATTATTTTTATACCGACTTTGTTTATGTGCTCTTAATAGTAATTAGTGTCCCTATAGGAAAGTAGGTATGCCTGGTAGAGAATGAAAAGTAATAAACTGGAGCTACTAATGAGCCAGAATATAAACTGAAGTGGTAGCCTGCTCTTTTTCTGTAAGCATATGATTTCTTGATAAAAAATTAGCATCCAGAATACCTAGTGGAATTATTATGCTGGAAAAAATCTTAAAGATTTAAAATTGAATTTTGGGAAGTATATCTAGTGATCTGTTTACATGTACAGATACTGTTTGACAAGTAGGTAACTACATTTAGTGTTTCACTGGAAAAATGAAATCAAGATCATTTATTGTCAATGTATGACTGGTAATTCCTTACTAAAAAAGCCCACAGATTTAGTGTGCTTCATTTTCTTAACTGAATACGTGTAAATATATATATATAAATGAAGCTTATATGTAAGATAAAATTAGCTACTTCCTGAAGTTGTAAAAATTTTAGCTGTTAGATACAGCTATCTAATATCTATTTTCATAGTTTAAAATTTTTCAGTCTTTGGTGAGCATGTTACATTTATTTTATTTTTAAACAGCAATTGGATTGTTAAGTCATCTTTATGGTTGACTGTCAAACCAGGTATATGGGATTTATGCTTCTAAGGAATGTATTGGGTTTTATTTAGGACAGAGAGTTTCATGAATCAAATGTTTGGTTTTCTCTCAGTGTTAGCATTCAGGTCTGTTTCCTTGAGTCTTCCATATAGAGTGTTTAGAAGTACTGTTGACCATCTGATAGAAGCTAAACAAAGTAGGTAAATCAGAGTTCACAGTGTTTCATTTTTCATAATGCGTGTCTGAGTAGTTACAATTTCCTCATAGTCCCCTTACAAATGTAACAGAAAATCTGGAAAAGGTGTTGCTTGGAGTTTTTAAAATTTTATTTCTTTATACATATTAGATGTTGTGTTTGTCTTTTTCAGTTTCTTGATATTATTGTGACTAGATCTTTAAAGAATGTTGTATTAATTTTTCCCATTAACAATTTAAAATTACAGAACATAGCTTGTTAATATGTGAATAATAATATTTGAGTGTTCTTATCTTTGGAAATAATTAGTTCTATTAAAATAGTACTCCTACTAAAAACCAGTAAATACTTTACCATACTGGAACATTTGTGTAAAATGAATGACCCCCAGTGGTCATGTTGTAGATTACCCTCTGTCTTTTACCACGTTTCCCAACAGGAATGGAAATGGAAATATTTTAAGTGGGACATCTTTTCTAAATGATTTTTATTCTTAAGAGTTACTTTCAATATGGAGTTGCGGCAGTCTGTCCTGAAATATGTATTTTAGCATCTGAGGAGAACTGCTGCATACGGACAATAATGAAAAGGCAACTCTAGCTGGAAACTGTCCTGTTCAGAGCCACATGTGCAAAAGCAGGATCTGTACTCAGTTATATTTAGGCTTCTGCCAAATATATTTGTTTCTTAATGTTTTTAAGAGGCATCAACTAAAGGTTCTCCTAAAGAAAAATGAAATGTCATCAAGAGACCTTGTTGTAATAGGCAAGAAATTTTGCTATCTGCTCATCATAATTAAGTGTTAATGTTTTGAATTATTATTATTATTCTCTTAATTATCTATATTAATCACAGACACAGAACCAAAAATTTTTTCTTCAAAAATCCTTCCAGTAATACAAAAGGAATATTTTGTGGTTCTGATTCAGTTCTAATCAATAGGATTTGAGGATTATTTGCCTCAGTTGGGGATTGGGACCTTACAGGCCCCAATGCTATATACGGCATAAACAGATCTTGGCTTTGTAGAGATTTTTTTCCCCCCTTTAGCAAGTTTATTTAGTAGCTTTTTTATGTATATTTGTTATATATGTTAATATCTATGTTAGTCTACTTAAAGTATCATTCCTTGAAATAGAAAATATATATTAATGATTCTAGTATTATATTTGTGATTCTATTTTTTTTCTTTTGGGGGACTTATATTAGACTAAGTGTTTCAGCAAATAGTACATACTCTCTTTTCCCTATATTTGAGTGTATGCATATAAATGTATGTGTTTAAAATCCTATGCATTCTGTAGGTAGTTACTGAACATGAGTAAAGCAAAGAAGGTTCACAGCCACTCAGCTCTAAATCAGACTTCAGTCAAGAAGAATGATGAGACTGAGGGTGATAACTTGCCCTCCTTTTTCAGATATTAATGAGCCCCATTTGTACTGAATTTCAATTCACAGCAGTGCTGAAAGTAGCAATAAGAAAGAATTGCAGGTGAGAAATACAATTTTAAGCAGCAGATCAGATTCTTTAGCAAACCCAAGCTCAGTTTCTGACAAAAATGGAGATGTCATTCATTGCTGCATTTTGCACACTGTCCTTAGGCTGCTTACTCCCACTCATGCCAGCTGCCAGATCTTTTCCAGCCCCCACTCAGCGTCTGATGTAGGCTTTTACATCAAATGTAGTGGAATGAAATAAACTCTATCTGGACCTCAGTGTGATTCAGGAGATTGATATCTGTTAACACAAAGGGAGGCCACTTGAACTCGTGGAACCTGAAACTGATCTCAAGCAACATGGGCAAGCAATCATGATACAAACATTTCATGATCATTATGTAACTCGTAAGGGATTCTCTAACATCAATTCAGTCAGTTCAAAGACAGTAATGTGGAAGCACGTTATAGACAGAATTAAATTCTTTAAATCCATTTTTCCAAAAATAGATGGTTGAATGGAAAGATCAACAAAAAGATGATAGATGCAGCAGAAATGAAGAAACAGAAAGCTAAGCCCTAACATGTTCTGTATGAGAAATGCAGAGGCCCACATAAATAGAGGCAGGAAGAACAGAAGTTTAGGCTATTTTATTCATACATAAATTCATAGTTTGGCCACAAAGTAGGAGAAGAAAAGGTATTTAAGAGGGGATGCATATATACAATATTAATCACAGTTTAAGAGGATTAAGTAATATACTGCCTGTTAATTTATGTGTTGTCAGTATTTATATCAGTTAATTTATGTATTATCAGTGTGAGAAGGGAAACATTATACATCTCTGTACTACCCCAGAATAGAATAGCAGCCCCTCCTCACTAGTTCTTTGTTTACAACTTAAAAATTGTTACTATGACAGGTTAGGAAATCAATGTTGACATGCTGATATGTAAAGTGAGTTCATTAGGTACATTTATTAGTACTCTTAGACAGAAATGGAGAATATTTTCTGTCATACAATTTTGGTTTTTATTACAGTTACCACAATTCTCTAGAGAGTCCTTTGACTTCAGGTCTTAGAATAACTATTGATGTTATAGACAAGCTGAACCTGTTCTGTACATTAAAGTTATAGTGATTGAGTATATAATGCAACATTTTTGGGTTCTTCCTAGTCAATTGACCACTGTATAAAGCAAAAATCTGTTCTGCTTATTCTCCTAAGTGAATTTAAACAGAGCTGAATTTAATCAGTTTTTGATGTAAAAATTTGTTAATTATTCTCTTCAGTGCTATCCTCATCTTTACTAAACTGAATTTACAGTATAGCAAAACTACACAAATCTCACTATGTTAGTAGTAGCATCAGAAGACCAAAAAAAATCTTGCCAGACCTGCAATATTTATACAAGCTTTGATAAGTGAGTTGTGGCAATTTTCTTTTACTACCCAGAGTTGTTACCCTGTCTCTTGGGGCTACTTAGTGCACCACAGTGTGCCGCTGCTGTTATAGAAATGCTGAATGCATATTTACAAAAGTGCAATAATGATTTGTCATCTTCATAGATCTCAATGCATATGCTTGATGGATTTGGAGCATGCAGATCCAAAACTGTGCTTATGTCTCATCTTTAGTTCTTGGAGTGCTCTATGCTCTAGCCAAAATCATGGAAGGTGATGTCAGGCAGGGTAGGGTTAATGGCAACCCAAAGGAAAGAGATTGTGCTAGGAAAACATCCAAAGGAGTGGAGAAAGTCTGATTTCCAGACTTCATAAACTAGAAGGGCTTAGACCCTAAGAATCAGTAGGTATTTTAGAGGAACATTTTGTTCCAGATTTAAAAAAGACTTTTATTTTTAAATGCGAGTTATTGGGAAATTTAACCTTTATGGGTATAACACAGAGGCTGGGTGTTATAAGCTGTGTTTTGCCGAATTATTTAACTAATTGATTCTTTTGTTTTTCATGAGGTCTTTGCACAGAATTTACAGGAGTCCTTGATAGATAGTTTCCTTAGCTGGTAGTTTGCATTAAGTATAAGGTTAGACATGATTTAGAAAAAGAATTAACTGACAGCTTGTGAAGAAGACAGACAGCTATTAAAAAAAAGGTGATTTAGTTTTGGTTTTATGTGACATTGACAGCACTTAACCTTTGGTTTCCTTTGAGGTTTTCGGTCAAAAACCAATTGAATTGCATGGTTGCTTTTTCCCCCAAAGCTGTGAGAAAGCTACAAAAATTTGCAGGGGTATGCCAGTTCAGATTATTAAGTTGTGCTCTCACATTTTAATAACATAACATTTCTTATCTGGAGAAGATCCTCCTTTTAACTCTACTTCTTTTTCATGTGAGAGGCCTTGTCACCTTCATAAAAACATAGTAAGTGTAATGCATAATTTTCTCTTTTTTCATTAGTACTAAAAAAATTTGACCATTAAAATGCAAGTAAGGGGGAAAAGGGGCTAGAACAGAAATGCCCTATTTTTCCTTTGGGTTTTTCACTTTTCAGGTATATTCTGTTATCTTGGGCTACAACTTTTGTAACAGGAAAAAAGGAAAGAGAAATGGTAGAAAGAGTTGAGGAATCGGAGAAGTTCCTTGTCCTTAAGGATCCTCTTAATTTAGGGCACATTACCGGAGAGGCAGGCTGTAGTGGCCAGGGTTGAATGCCGGATGGCCCAGAGTGGCCCAGCATCTCCAGTGCTTTCATTGCCACTGTCCTTCCCAGACTGCCTCACTCATCTTATGTTCTGACATTCCTTTTGGTTTTCCCAGATTTTCCTGCTGTTCCCTAGCACTTCCCACATGAAGAAAAGTGATCCCACGTCACATCACAGTGATCCATTTCTCCCAGTTGAGTTTAATTTGAAGCTTTTGTCTGGAGCTTTGGGAAGAAATGTTTGAAGCAGTCAAAAGATATTTAATTGGTGACTAGAAGCATACATGCATGAGTAATCAAATTAGTTCTGTTAAGCTTTTTTAATACTGGAGAATATTTACCATTTCAGAGTAAAAGAAAATTGGTCATAGACAAAAGCTTTGATGTGGTCACTTGCAAGAGAAATGGGAACCTTAAGTGAACCCTGGCACATGTGTGAGACTCAGGCTTTAAAGCAATTCAGTAAAAACATGTAATCACTCTGGCAGATGCAATTTCAGTGCTGTCATGAATAACAAGAATAGAAACTAAATTCTTCAGAGCTGTAAAACCAGAAAGTTCACGCTGATACTTTTTATCTCTCCCCTCCTAATATAAGCAGTGTAACAATATAGTTGGAAATCAAATCTGCTGTATTTAGGAGCTTTTTACAAAAAAAATTCTATAGCAGCTGTCAGCATAGGAAATTGTGTATGTATATGTATATATATATTTAACGAGCAGATTCATACTGAGAACATGCTACTGTAGATCGACCTGCTGATTTAAGTAATGGTCTGAGCTCTTTTTATTTTTTAATGTTATTTTAGAGGCTGTGTATTTTTGAATGTTCTTCTACTTGTAATTCCTCGTGTTCTTTCCAAAATGGTACCTGTCTAAATCTGAGCTGAATGACCCTTTTTTCAGAAGCATTTGATAGCATTATTTTTACATATAAAAGGGATATGTTTTATCTCTCGGAGTAATTTACAGGTTAACTGAATTGTAGGTTTCTGAAATCTCATCCATTATGTTAAAAACAAACAAAAAAAATCCCTATATTTTCTTCAAGTTTTTGTTCTTACTTTACTGCTTTAAGCAACATTGATGGAAACATGAACCCCCCATATTGCACATTACTGAACCATTGTTTAACATGGCAGTTTCCTTAAGTCCTTTTCTTTGTCCACTGCCGTGTAAATTTTACATTTCTATGAAAGTGTATGTAGTTTGAAATAAGATCAATATCTGTTTTTCAATAATTCATAATAATATTGATCAATCATTTTGAGACTGAAAAGTCTTTATTTAGATAAGTACTTGTGAAAAAGCTACCTCTTTAAAATAAGCCCTCTTCTTCAGTTTCTCAGAACTGTTTGTTCCCTTTTGATTATATCAGAAAATTGGCATGTAATTAATTGTATAGCACACTGTAAACTAGAGTTAATTTATGAATTGTTCCTTTTGGCTAATGTAGCCTCTAAATATTTTATCTTTTCATTGTATTTGAGAGTGGAATAATTCTGATGTGGGAGAATAGTGGATAATTTTCCTCTAGTAAGAATATAGTTTTTCTTGTGTGTCTAGAATACTGCTACTTTTCTGAAAAGAGAGTTGACCATATCAACTGATCTAAATGCAGCTGACCAGAGACAGCTGTGTACATTTCTATTCATAATGGGATTAGATAGCATATTTTTTAAAATGAAACACAATTTCCATGCATTTGTTATCCATTTGGGCAGGGCACACAGATGTTTTCATTTTGCAGACACCCACTATCTTGAAGTTCAGCATTTGTGGGCTGGAGATTATACTGGAACATTTTCTTATATATGTTCAAGTGCTATAGAGAAGCGCATAGGGCATTTCACAGTTTGCCATGAGCCTCCGTGCTGTAATGTTTATTAGTTAGAACACTGTAGATAAACTGCCAAAGAGTCTAGCCAGGGATACCAGAGTTCACCTTCTCCAGCTGCCAAAGAATTGTGATCTATTCATGGGCAGGTAGGAAGGAACAGTGGTCAATTTTAGGGGCTTTTTTAACTTTTTCAAGGAAACCCCTTTCCACAAGCAAGTTTCCTGCATTTATTTTAAAAATGAACAGTGAAGCAAACTTACAGAACAACCAGTGCACTTTAACAGTGTTTGAATGGCTATAATGGGCCTGCCTGCATAATATACATACTGTATATCTTTGGAATGAAATCTAAGAACTGAACAACACATGCATTGGCTCTTCTTGACAATTACATGTGATGACATCTGTTGACAAAGTATTGTTAGCAGCAGAGATCAGAGAGACATGGCATGTGAAGTCAATTGTAGCTGCCAACAGCTCAGATTGTATTACATGGCGGGCTTGGAAATCTCTATTGGACTCTGCAGAGTGTCAAAATATAGGTAACTTGACAAGGTTGACTGAGAGGTTTGTGTGTGGAGTCAAAGGATTTTCAACTGCTGAATTAAGGGCAGATGTTTTACAGTGAGAACTTCAAAGCTTTGGATTTGTAGCAAAGCTGTTTACTGCAATAACAGTGATGTGAGTCCTTTCATTCTTAGGGAAGCTTTCAGGCTTCCTGTTAGCTCTCTGGCTGGCACCGAGAAGGTGATTGCAAAGAGAACTCAGTTATTCCTCTTACGGTAAGCTGTCATTGTGATGCAATATCCACTCAATCCTAGTATGTAAAATGGTAATAAGGAAAAAAGCTGAAAGAAAAAATGCCCCAAACATTGGCCAATCTCTTTGTAACTGATCTCTGCTAACAGATGTTGGTAATAATGTGTTTGACTCTAAAAGTAGGACTATGTTAGTAAAAATGGGTAGTTGAAAGTCAGACTTCTTGGGCTTAAAGCTGAAGGTGTCTCAGGAAACATAGCCAAAAATTTAGTTTCCATAGGTTTTATTCCAATGCTTGCTATTTAGAGGTTAACCTACATAAGATTCTATCAAGACTCAAACTAACATGCCAGTCAAAACAAAACCCCAGATAAACATGCAAATAAAAAGCAGTAGGCTTTTCTGCAACTTCGTGTTGAATTTTAACTTTCCTAAATTTGAAAATAGTGTTTACATCTGTAGAACCATCATTGTTATTAAATAATTTTTATTTTCTGTGCAGTAAGCAAGCAGTGGACCTATGATCTTTTGTGAATGTTCTCCCAAAAAAAAAAAAGACAATTTTTGCAGCCTAATAGTCATTTCAGTAGGACTTTTATAAACTGAGTTCAGAATATTTTGTTCCTAAATGTATTCCTGGTTTTTTTTCTCTGTTATCAAAGTGCCATTTAGAAACTTAGCTTTGCTTTCCTTTCTTTCATATTACTGTTATCTTTTAATTTTGGGATAGGCACTCTTAATTTTGCAAACTACATTTTGCAAAAATGCATTCATGTCTAAACTACAGGAGAATTATATTGCTGTATTTGTGCGCTTCCTCTGGAATAGAGCAAGGTAACACTTTTTTAAAACTTTTTATTAATGAATGGATCAGGAAAATGCAATCTCATTGTTCTATTCATTGTTATGTATGGTAATGACCGGTGTATGTTTGTCAGTGCCTTCAGAATGCATAAGGAGTGTTATAGGAGTGGCATTATCTTAATGCTACATATTTTTGTAATTACTTTTTTCTTTAAAATAACACAAGATAGTGATTAACAAATAAAACAGATAAATGCTCATATTGAGTTTTTTCCACCTCATTAATGTCCTTAATGTAAAAGCCATAATGTTGTGTTTTGTTGTCCTTTATTTTCACTGCTTAAAGCCCTGTAAATTAATTTTTAGTGTGGAATTCAATTCAAAGAGCACTTACTGGGGAAGAGAGATTAAGAAATCGATTTCACAAATAATACTTTGCAGCGTTTACTTAAAAGTAAAAGCAGCAATTTTTAATCTTGCAGCTCCTGGCCAACTTTCAATATATAAGCCTGTGACAATATTTCCATCAAAAAAATCCTTTTGCCTCTCAGCCATTAAAATTTTCTCCAGGGTTAAATATTCACTTGGCACATTTAGGCCTCGAAGGAATTTTGTTCTGGCACCCACAGGGGTTGCTGGGTTCTCAGGCTGCCCGGAACCTTGGCTGCGGCAGAGGTGCTGCCCCAGCCCCTTCCCCTGGCTTCAGCTGTGACCTCCTGGGTCCAGCCAGAGCTCCCTCCTGCCTTGCCCTTCCCTGAGGATCAGCACCCATTGCTGGCAGCACTCACAGTGGTGGCCAGGCCATTGTGGTGGCGGGGGGCCAGGTGTGTGTTTCCATATCCCAGCCGTTCCCCGGCTCCTCACCATTCCCCGATGGCCGGGCTGGCATGGCGCTCCTGAGGCGCCCAGCAGAGAGTCCTGCCAGGCCCTCGCTGCCCTGGCCTTGCACAAAACAGTGCTAGATTGAAAGACATTAGAAAATCACTCCTCAGTGGTAGTGAAAATAAATAAAATAAAACCTAGATTAAATTCCCTGAGAGCTTGGCAGCAATTTCCAGTCATCTTAGCTGAGAGAGGTGGGGAAAATGAGCTTCTGTTTCAAAATCTGGTGATCAGTTTATAACTGAACTTGTGAAGAGGCACCAGAGCGCTCTGCCTGAGACTTGTTAGAGAATCTGTGGAGTCTTGGTTGCAGAAAGCAGTTAAAAATGAATTTTGGGAGTATTCACAGATCAAGGACATCTTAAAATAATTGCTTTGTTTGAAGCAGTTAATCCAAACTTCATCTTAAATTGTATAATCTATCTTCCTCACCAGTTTGCTCTTAGTTCTTTCTTTAGGCATACCTTTAAGCTGTAGGTAAAACTAAGTAGGGGCAGTGCCTCTATGGGGCTACCAAGCAGGCACAGAGTTGGGTTGTTCTTTAATCCTTGAAAATCTCCCTAGTAATTTTTACCACATTATTAGATGCATGTACTATTCTATATTATAATATATAGAATATATTTCATGGTTTTGTGGTTTTATGCAGGTAGAACAATTGCTAATGTATAATAATTCAGACTTTCATCAAGATGTCATGTAGTTACATTAACTTGACAAATAAACTATGATCTACTTCCATTTTCTTCAGCACTAAGCATTTTTATTGAAAAAACTGAGGTTGTGAACTTGGCAAACTGAGGTCTGTACATCATAAGATAGTAAGGTTTCCATGTAACTCCCAAGTTTTTAGGTAATTCAGGGAGAAGACTAGTAATTTTTCTTCTGTGCTGTATTTATGTTACTCTGAACGCTGTAAATCCAAGGTTCAAGTTCATTGTCTTTTGGGTAAATAGAGGGTAATATATAGAAAATAATACTAGCTTAGAGTAAGACGAATAACAAATGAAAGGAAAACCCCCAGTGAACAATCCCAGCTCAGTTTTAGAGCTTGA
Organism: Melozone crissalis; assembly: GCF_028551555.1. Classification (NCBI taxonomy): domain Eukaryota; kingdom Metazoa; phylum Chordata; class Aves; order Passeriformes; family Passerellidae; genus Melozone; species Melozone crissalis. The sequence goes on along the minus strand of NW_026535797.1, from coordinate 22,944,813 downwards.
GGAAAGATGCACAGGCAGAATGGTTTCGGGAAAGGAAAACTCAATTTGCTTTTTAATAATTTGCCTTACCTACAGAATCAGTGCTGTATTTTAGGGTTTATTATCAGTGTATTCTTTCTTTGTTTGTTTAGTACTAGGCAAGCTCAAGTGCATTATCCCTGGTGATTTTATCTGTCCTATAGCAAAACTGCAGTTTTGGTTGAATATTGTACCTGAGATATTTCTTTGTAGTTCAGATTTTCGTCATATGTGTGTAGAAATATGTGTGTTGAATTACAAACACAGGAAATGTAGTCTTTTATAAGATCATAGCAAAACCAGCAGCTGTACTGTGAGCTAATTTTTCCTAGTGGTGTTTAGAAAAGCCATCTCGGATAGAAAAGACAGTAGGTTTTCACTATCCATGCATCACATTAATCATTCCAATAACGGTGTGATTACAGAATGTATTTAATGGATTTTAACATCGTTGTTGTTACTGGTAAGCCTGAGGCCTGCGCATTTTAACCTTTAGAACCTTTCTGTAATTTGTGCTGCATAAAATATGAGAAAACAATCTCTTCTCTACTAAACCCAGAAATAGAGTAAAAGAATTAACAGGTGTACTGTGACTTTGTATACATTTTTTGTGAGCAGTTATTGCTAAAACACCCCAGTTTCCATTTCAGTTTTTTAGGAGGTTAATGGATAATAGTTTCTGCTAGTTGATCTGTGAGTAATGAGATCCTTTGGGTTCAACTGAATGAAATATGAAGATTGAATGTTTTAAGTGTATGTTTTCTCTTTATACAACACTATATTTATCAAGATTTTGTCTTGGTAAATGAATAGTAGGCAGAACTGAATCCCAGTGCATTTACAGTGTGACATGAGGAGTCTTGATTTTGTAAGAATCTGTAATTTTTAATCTACTTTTAGGAAGCAGTGCTTTTTCTATCTGTGTGAAGATGTAAGTCCTTTAATGTAGTAGTACTTGTAGCAGCTTGTAGTACTTGGTTACAATGAGAAATGTGGGAATTTCTTCTCAAGTAGTTCAGATGTTGTATGTGTTATATGTGAGCAAATGTGCAAAGCCGTAACTGATAAACATGATGTTCTGGGAGCTGGCACAAGAACCATGATTTTCTCTGCCAACAGAGCGCTATTATGGTTGCTTACTACTCATTTAAAATGATAATCTCCCAATATTTTGGGAGGGGGAGGATTCATGTTGTGAGGTGAAAATATTAATAAATTTTACAGCAGATTGATCAAAGGTATCTTTTGTCTCCACATAGATGTGTTAACTCACAAAATTTTTAATTGGTGCCATAAATGGCATTTAAACACATTTACACCATATTTAAAAAATTATATTTAACTTGGCTGAGCCCCTCTCAACACTTAAATGTTAGACCTGCCCTGTAGCTATTATGAAGCGTTTGAACTGCAAGGGAAGAATGCCTAAATTATAAAAATATTGTGTGTGGTGCTTATATTGAATGCCAAATATATGTATTGTGATCACACAGAACATTAGACATATTTACTCCCTTCCCGTCCCAATTTATGAAGCTGAATTTCACAAGAACTTTTTAAGAATCAGTAAATTTACCTATCTGTAAAGTTGAGAGCATGACAACTGGATATAATATATTAGCAAGGGTGTTTTCAGTGTATCTTCCTTTATTCTACTTGCTCTTGAAAAATTCTCTCAGAAGTTATGAAGAAGGCAGAGAAATTAGTAAAACATATTTTTTCTTTAAGACTTATCTATTTAATGCACTGGTTTTCTTTGCAATAGAGATAGATAGACAGATACATAGAATTATGTAGGTATATTTTTATACTTCCAGTTACTAGAATTTTTTCATTTTTTTCTTGTTCAGAAAAAGGCTCCTCTACATGTCCAACTCCCCCTCCTGCCAAAACCCCCTGGCCTTACCTGTGCAATTTTGCACACTGCATTGGTTAGTTGGATTAAGTCGGTGGAGTGATTGCCTGCTCTCATAATGGAAATCAGACAAAATTCCCTTCTATTTATTTTGTACAGCTTGTTGAAGACCATTACTGTCTATCTATATAAATCTTGTTTTTCTCAAATATTTGTTGAAAAGTTAGGGGGCAATTTACAAAACGCAAAGCAAAGTCTGCACCAATTGTTGGGAATTGTTTTGTCTCATTGATGTTTGCTATTGAGAGGGACAAGCCCTATTAAAAGAATTGTTGAAATGATTATTCTTATTATTTGTTCTTAGTTATCATAATCAATAGAGCTGTCAAGCACAAAGCACTTCACTTTGTAGGCCAAGTCTGTGTTTCTCAGCTAAATAATCAATCAGTAAATTGAAAGCAAGGTGCTGGGATAGGATGATGTCAGCCAGTGATACAACAGCAAACAGAATACTGACAGCCTTTTGGAAGTTTTGCATTGCTGCATATATAAAACTTGGGTTTATGGAGAAAGAGAATTTTTGTGTGTAAGTGACTAACATTGAAACGTAAATTGGAATTCTTCTGTATTGATTAGGAGTGTCACTAACAGTTTTATTGGGTTTGGAGAGACAGGAATGAACCTGCCTGTGTAGATTAATCAGTGAAATCACCTCTCAGGCAGGAGGTAAATGAAAATAAATTACTTGCCTGCATGAGATCTAAGTCTGTTGAGACTGCTCTAATATCATGTGTGCCTCACTCAAAGGCTGATCCCTGATGAACATTTGGAGCCTTCCTCTTTTCTGTGCACAAACGAAAAACACCCCTCACCCCCAGGACTGAATGCCTAGAGGAAGAACAGAGCAGAAAATGAGGTCCAGAATTTTAGTAAACAAGCAGACAGCTACGGGCTAGTGGTAAAATACCACAGAAATGGGAGGGAAGAAATGGAGTATATTTGGCAGAATGACAGCATTTATTTAAAGGCAGATTTTTCATTCTCTGAGTTTCAGATCTAAAAATTGGCAGGCATTACACTGGAGATTTGCTTTTTCTCAGCATCTTGAAAAGCAGTCTTTGGAATGATATACTTTTTGGCATTGTCAGAGGATACCAAGTAGGTGATACAGTATGCAAAAGCAAAGTCTGTGAGGTACATACAAGTGCATATGTAGTACTTAAAAAAACCTTTCATGAAGGAACAGTTGCATAGAAACAAAATTTTCCAAGGGAATATTTCCATGCAATCAAATGTAGTACATACAATGGAAATAGACCTTAGCATGATAGCAGGCCTGCTAAGCAAATTAATATTCTGAGCATTAATATCATGCCATGTGGCTGTAAGATTTCATGCAGGTGCATAGTTGTTTATTTAAATCTTTTTCCTAATAATCACAAAGTCTTGGAAAGATATTTTAGTAGAGGAGGAGAGGGATTCAGTGGTGGCTTATTAAAATAAATGAAGATCTGTTTCTCTTTCAAAGTACTGATTTGGGTGAAGATTTAAAACTCATAACCAAAAGAAAAACAGCAGGTGGGAACCTGGAGTTTGGAAATGCTAACTGCTGGTACCACTGTCCTGGTATGTTGATCAGGATATCAGTTTCACAAGATAAGTATTGAGAAGTTTATTCATAGCTCGGGCAGAACTATTAATAGAGATGCGTCCCCTCTCTGTACCTCTGCACTTCCTAAAGAGTTGCTGCTTTGCTGCAGGGAACAAGGGCAGTGTTACCCCTGCAGCAGCACACTGTCGCTGTGGAGAGCGTGACACAGCCTCACCAGGGTCTTGTGTGACAAAACAGAGAAAGGAATTGACTTCTCTTGCATTTAGAGGGGTATGAAACCAGTCTATCCTCTACTCTCCTCATTCCTTGAAAATATTGTGGGGAGTAGGAAGGGGTCTGTGGTACTTCCCTTGTTTACTTGGGTTCATCTTCTGCCTCCTGCAGAAGATGAGAGAGAGCTCATGCACTCTCCAGAATTTTGGTTTGAACGATGGGCAAAGCAGCCTCCTGCTGAAGAGAGAGCAGAACTGGCTCATTTACTGTCTGTGCTGCCATCTGAATACAACTAGTAGTTCTATGAGGTTCAGATTCAGCTAGGTCCTTATTCAGAAGAGATAAAAGGAAGATAGTATTCCAGCTAGGAATTTGACTGTTTGTTGGCTGAAACACATGAGATGGAAAGGAACCAAAGGGTGTGGGGATTGTGTCAATGAGTGTTCAATAGGATTTGGGCGTGCCCTCAGTGCCTTCATTGTAAGTTCTTCTAAACCTTCTTGTTCACTTTCATGTCTGTTCTTAGAAATCAAAGTCATGTTGAATTGAAGAGTCATCTAAAATTAAGGTATGCTTTATATTTATTCCTTTACAGGACTTGGTCAGCCAGGCTTATCTATTTGTAACTGGCAGAGGAAATATCAAAGGAAGGAATTTAGGCTTCATAGCTAATATTTAAACCATCTGTAGGGATACTTCAAGTAGACTTCCTTGTGCTATCACCAAAGGCAATTTTTTTTTCTAAAGAGGGCATCTTAATGTTCAACTGTTACAATATTTAGTATTTGTTTCAGCAGTCTTTGGGGTGTTGTTATATTTAAAAAGGCCTTAAAGCTATCAGGACATTTTTGTACAGGCTAATTTTCCCTCCAACTTCCTGCCACTCGTTTCCCCTTCAAGGAGTCACATAATCTAACTTAGAATGAAATAAATCTTACAGTGATTTGGTGTATGTGAATCATTGGAAAAATTGTGTCCCTTCAGTACATAAAGTAATTCAAAGTGAAGAGACACATCCTAGACACAAGTTCATTTTTGGCTAAAGTTGTTGCATCTATAACAAATCCAGATGGTGGTGGGAGAATAAAGGAGGAGTATTAACCTGTAATGAGAGCTTTTTACCTTAACAAAAAAAGTGACAGAAAAAGTCTCTTCACAATAAAAAAAATACATGAAAGCATGCTTTATACATTTTACTCATATTTTTCAAAGGTTTCCTGCCATCCTCGTGCTGGTTCAATCTAGGACTCAGAGAAAGGCTGATCCTCAGCATGAAATGTTCACCTGAAAGCTGAATCCAGCTTTTACCCAGTTGCTAATTTCTTGGAAACCTAACATCCAATAGAAAATCTGCTATTCATTTGAAATGTCACATTTCTGAATAAGACACTAGTATAGAAACCAATATGGAAACACCATTACCCACATTTACTCTTTTGTTTCTCTAACACATCTTAATGATGCAAAGGAACAGGCAAGGATAGAGTTCATCAAGAGGTAGCCTCATTCATTGGGTAGTATTAAAAAGCTTTGAAAAATATGAATAAAATGTGTAAAACATGCTTTCATGTGTTTTTTTATTGTGAATTTATTGTGAAGAGACTTTTTTGTCACTTTTTTGGTAAGGTAACTAGGTCTCATTACAGGTTAGTCCTCCTCCTTTATTCTCCCATCTAGAACCATCTAGATTCCATATAGATGCAACAACTTTAGCCGCTGGATTCTGATACCACTTGCTGTGTCCTTCTTTTCCCTGGTTATATCAGCACTCTATCCTTGCCAATTGTTTGTGTAGATATGGTTCTTCCAGAGGATGTGAAATGCTTTAACTTATTTTTAAAATTCCCTTTTGCAATGTTTACTTTTAATCTTCTAATTTTTTTTTCTGTAAAATATTTAATAAATTATAAAATCAATACATATGCAATGGTTGTGCATGTTATCTCAAACACACATTCTGCAACGGCAGAGATTTGAGCCTGTGCTTTAACATTAACAGTTAGTAGTATTTGTTGTGCTAATTCACTTACATGGAACTGCTTCAAGTATGGAATCACATTAGAGAGAAAATCCTGGGCAGACAGGGGCAAACTGTTGTGTGGTCCTTAGATGGTGTTTATAGGAAGAATTACACCATTAGGGATATAGTGCGCTTTGGTTTTTTTTCATTTTTTTTCTTTTTTCCTTAATGTGAGAGAAACTGGCTGGGAAGGGAGTGAATTTTGGAAAGGAAAAGTAATGGGCTTGCTTGAGGTGGGGACAGAAGTGAAGTAAACAGCTACAGCAATCAGGATAGGCTGGTGTTATTCCAGCCTGATGTGAAAGGATGACTAAGTACATGCATTGTGGACTCTTTTAGCATGATATCTCAAGGCTTGTCTCAAGGCACTCTTAGTTCATAGGAAATAAAGCTTTTTCTCTAAACCAGCTCTCTGTCATAAACATGAATGTCTGATGCAAATTGAACAAGCTTTGCTGCCTAGAGAAAATTTGAAACTTCAGTGCATTTGGTTTTGTAGCTAAAATGCAGTGCAATGTAATTGTTGAAATCACCACAGGTTAATGGATATGAATCCTGTCACTCTGTTGTTCCAGGAACTTGCTTATGTCCATCTTCAGTCAAATAGTTCATAAGTCTTATTAACTCACTTACCTCGTTAAGTGAAACCAAGTCCTCAAAACAGAAAGCTACAACTAGGAATTGGATCCGTTGTTTTGTCAAACTAAACTTTCCCAGTAGTTGGTTTATCAAAAGGCGTTTTATGTTCAGGGATTGGAAGGAATTGACTCCAGGGCTAAATATCCCAGAAATTTAGTTACACTTGATAGTTCTGGTCATTTATTTTAAATAGTACACTATCCTTCATAATGATTAGGTTTTATAATTTGCAACAGACTTATATGAACTATGTAGAGTTTGTTATGGCCTTTGGCTACAGCAAAAGAGAGAAATTCCTGCTATTGTAGAGTGTTAGGATATAAATGAGTTTGATAGGTTCTCTCCAGCTGAAGCAGGGAAACCTTTCTAACATGAGGTTGGTTCTGAGCTGCAATCTGAAAACAGATGAATCTCTTCTTACACCTAATAGTTAAATCTCCAAATGAGCTGGTTTTATAGCTAAAAATCAGTGTAGGACAAACTGTTGAGTAAATGTATGCTAAACTGTAATGTAACCTGATGATTGGAGATCCTTACACTTGGAGCTTCTATCATGCTCTGCTGCATTAGTAGCAGATACCAAGGATGATTCTTCTCCTTTTGTGTTTACTATGTTATGGTCATATTCACAGTGATGACATTGTAGAACTCAGACCAGCTTTGTGTTCTGTGTGAATCTCAAGGATTTCTCTATCATAACTAAATGAAAGATGACTGCTGTATTGTTTTTATTGAGAAAAAAATTAAGGACTGCTTTTCATCTTCTTGCTGAGTCAATGCTTTTCAAGTTGCATAAGAAAGAGTCTTCTATTTCCACAGCAATAGGAAAGTGTCCATATATAGTATGTATCATTTGTGTGATACATACATATATGTCATAGTACGTACTGTGTATGCCACAATTCCTGACTGTACTGGAGCTATTTGAATGGTACACTTTGGAAGTCTGCGAGTTCCAAAATTTTTGGGCTCCTCATCTGCTTGCATTAAACAATTTACTGGGTTTCTGGCTTTGTCAGCAGCGCTTTAATTGCTCTTGACTAAGTAACCTCCTTCTCAGGTGATAACATTTGCATGCACTGTGCAGCAGTTTGTAAGGGCATATCTGTACACCCAAGAAGATATTCACATGTTTAATAAGCAACTAATGAAAGATTCTGCTAGCCTTGTTAAATAGCACACAGTGGCCAAAAGTGGTATGAGTCTCGACTGCAAGTTCTGTTTCTTTGAAAAAGTTAAAAGTGTTTGTCTGGAAAAAGAATGTGAATTTCACTATGTAAGAGTAGTACAATTGGAAGTTTTATATCTGGAATGAAAAATATAGAATTTTTTTTACCTGTCAAATTACAAATATATTGACCAGTTTCTCTGCAAATATTCTAAGACATTTCAAGAGGCCAGAAAATTATTTCTACTGTCAATTATTTGATTTTATTTTAATCTAAGTTTCTATGACAATTTAACAATGAAAAAACTATTATTTCACAAAGTGCTAGTATATAAAAACAAAGATAGCAAAAGTAATTGTACTGCAAATGGATAATAGATTCTATTAAAAAATCTTATACAGTAAGTGAAATTTAGTTTTCTTTTTAAAGCTCTTTTTTGATGTTGTGTGAATAGCTATCCTGCAGAAGTAGTTTATATATTTGTGAGCATATACATTTAGGGGTAATTAAGAAAAATTGCTTGAAAACAATATACTTATTGAAAAACATGGAACAAATCCTTTTGTAATGGAACACACATAATAATATGTTACAATGCTACAACACAGGGTAGTACCTCAAGTGAATGCTACAATAAAATAAATTACCTGCTCAATTAGGTCTTTCTGAGCTCTCTGGAATGAGGCTATGCAGTACTGTGCCCAATGTACATGATTTAGAACAGGCTAGGTGGTCACTCTGTAATTCCAGTCATGTTGTTGTGTTCAGTGCAACTGTGAAGGTGAGTAAGGTAAAAGCAATTCAACTCAAGTTCTGAAAAAAAACTGCTTTATTCAGCAGAGATGTCTTTTACTAGAAAAGCAGCAAAAGGTGACCAAATAAATCACCCATATCAATGCATCCTTTTTACTGTCCATATTCATTTAGTTTGGTTGATTATGCATTCAAATCAGTGAAGCTTGTGTTTTTGGATCCTGTGCACTGCATTGAAAATTCACCTCTGCATATCTGTGTTTTTATGATCTTTAGTTATTCATCAATGATTGAACACATTTGACATTTTGAAGTTGCTCTGTATCTCATTATTTCATCTTTTTTTCTTCAAAATATACTGAAAAGTCAGGTTTGCTTTGAAAGCTCAAGTGAAATTATTTCAAATGAAATAACAAATGCTTATTTAAAAGAACCAATTGGATTTCAGACTGGTTACTGTAATTTATAATTCCTCCTCCTTCTTCTTGTTTCTCATCCTTTTTGTCCTCCTTTCCAAGCATCTTCTCCCCCATCCCTGAGTAATACTGGTGCTATGTACAGTATTTTGTTTACAGTAGTATAAACATTCTCAGCCTGTGACTTCATTGCTGAAATAACTCACCTCTTTCATATCAACTCTTACCTAGGAGCCGTACAGCAGACTCATTGATGTAGGTTTTTTTCTGCATGGCAGCCCAGGCCAAGCTGGTTTCATTGCATGATGCAACTTCACCTTTTTGGTTGTCTATGGGATTAATTATAATCTATTCTTGTATTGCCTGTGCATGCCAATGTGTTTACATAATGATGTATACACTGAATGCAGTTTAGAGCATTAAGTGCATGAAGTGGAATTAAAAACAAAACCATAACATTAGAAAGTTTGGGCAAAAGTAAATTATGCTTATCACTAACTTTAGTTAAGCTATTATAGCATGAATAGGGCACAATATGTATCAGGTCTATGTATTTAAAATTTCCAGCATATTACAGTAGTTTATTGACTAGAGGGACAATTTTGGTGTGGTCAAGATGTGAGGAGGAAAGGATGTACTAACTACCCTCTTGTGACAAGGACTGAGTGGTGCCAGTAGTATCAGAAACACAAACCTTTCCCTGCTGTCAACTTCAGCAGCAGGTGACAGTGAAAAGAGGTAAGATTGTAAATAATATATTCTTGAAATTCAGAATTTAGGATACGTTTTAACTTCAATAGGTTTTTGGGATTTTAAATGATAAATAACCTGCAAAATAATTTAAAATTTATTGATTTACAAAACACATGGTGGTATTCCATATGAAGAGTTGTAACCCTACTTGAAATTTCCTTTACAAATGACATTGTGACAATTCTAACCAACCTGTTATTCATATGTTCTTAAATGTATTCAAATGAACCTTTCATCAGCACGGTATAAGACATGATTGAATTTTTATCCTATTCTTTCCTGATAAAATGATGAAACAGCAGTCTGGGAAGTGACTTGAAACATTGTGTGTGAGCACAATTTTTCTAGTGCTGTTGATCAGTGCAAATGTTTAGTGTATGCTTGGAAGTTACAATTTGTGCACCCTTTGGTGTCAGAATTAATGCACAGATTTCAAGTTAATATTCTTCTTGATGAATAGGTTGTATAAGTTTAACTTTGAGGGCCTATAATATAGAATGTCATGTTATTTGAAAAGTGGTCATATAGAAAACAGATATATATAAAGGAAAATATGCTCTTAGTGTGTATGTTTAGGCAGGTAACTTAATGAATACATACAATATTTTTAAGTAGTACAAAAGAGAAGTAATTTCTACAGCTGTTGTCATGCCACCCACATGCTGATACTATGCTTCCCTAAGAATGGATGTTATTCAGGATTACCTAGGATTTAATTTTTTATATTATTCTTGAAGTCCATATGTAATGGCAGGGTTTTTTTTTTTTTCCCATTACAAAGAAGGAAAGTTCTGTTAGTACTCTAAACCGGGTCTGATATGTTATCTACACAGTAACATGAAATTCTTTCTGCTCTCAATGCAAATGGGATTATTTTACCAGTCCTTTTGACTTCCCAGTAGCTCAGTGTGTAAGTTCAGCTGCACACCTGTTCTCTTGTGCACAGCAGCCAGGATACAAAGGTGGTGGATGTTACAGTGCAAGCCATTTTGAGAGGTGTTAGGTAAAAAAGGCCACTATGTATTAATTTTAAACTCTACTATAATCCTCTTCTTATATTGATGTAAAGTACTTTTATATCAGGATTCTCATAATTGATTTTGCAACTTCTACAGCTGTAGGCAGTTTCTTATTCCATTTGTTAACGGAGATAAAGTTACTGCTGTAAAAGAAAGGCATAGTGTCATTAATCTGCCTAAAAGCAGCCTTGTCTTTCGCATTTAGAAAAACCACTGGGTGAGACTGTCACTCAGGCTTCAGGATAATTTTTTCTGAAAGTTTTAAGTATTTTCTTAATTTGTTCTTTTTTAAAACTTCTATTATTTTGCAAAGTAAGTGTGGCTATTCAGTGAGTCTTTCATAGCATCAGCATTTTGCCTTAAGAATATGGTAGTTGCACTTAAGCCAGTGGTGGTAAATAATCAGCTCTCCCAGCTGCAACAGCTGTGACACAGGCTTTTCTGAGAAGGAAAATTTACTAGATTGCAGTTATGTAGATGTGGAAATTAAACCACAGCAGAGGAGTTTATGGGTAGAGAAATGTATAATGTGTTTCACTGGTTAAAGGTACATGCAATTAAGACTCTTCAGGGGTCTAGGTTAAAAAAAAAAAGGAAACTGGTAGAAGGGATTTTCATGACTGTTAATGTATGCTAGGAGTGAATGTGGCCTTGATTGTGCCCAGAGCTGGTTCAAGGCAGAGGAATTTAAACAGCTCTACTGTAATGCTCAGGGTATAATCAAAGCCATCATGAATGGTTACTCTTGGTGGTTGGAAGGTTTTTTACTTCAAGTCATCTGTTCAGTATTGCTAGGAAAATGTAACAAGTACACAAATACAGGCTTCCTTGTGGCAGGTTACAAGGATATACTACACATCTCATAGTTTGCAAGGGGAGCAGCTGATCTGCATGACCTGAGGTACCCTAAATGTGCCTTAGGGGTTAATTGAGCAAGGGTCTCCAATAAACCTTTATGCTGATGGGGTAGGTAAGGCTAAGAGGTCCTCAAGAGGAGCAAGAGGGAGAGTCTGAAATTATGAAAATTTGTTTGGGACTAAAATATCTTTCAATTTTGTTTAGATTTTTGGAAGGAATTTACATGGCTCATGTTATGCCTTCATTTGAAATAGGAAAAAATATATCCTGCCTGGTGTAACTGCGTATTAGGTCTGCTTTAGGATTACTTTTAACACAATGTGACTAGGTTTTATTGTGTTACTAATAGATTTGGATCATGCTGTTAGATAGCCTGACCAAAGAAGCTGATCCAGGAATGTAATGTCAATTTTCTAGCACTTTGCAATACTTCTGACTTACATTGCTCATTTACATTATTCACTGTTGTTAAAGCCAAATAAGATACTTTAGGCTGAAGTTTATTTCTACTCAGTAAAACTAGAGAGTAGCCAGATATTTTTCATCACAATATCACAGGAGGGAATTCTAGAAATGACAGACAGATGAATGAACTGTAAATATTTTACACTCCAGTTTTTCTGGTACTCTTGTAATTTTCAGTTAGAATGGTTGAAATAAGACTAAATTTCATAGGACAACAGTATTTTTTTAATAAGTTGCAGTATGTAAGCTAGCAAGAAATGTATGGAAAGTACATTAAAAATCATCTGTAGGAATCAGTTATGCATATAAAACAGAAAATTAGAGTTCTGTTCTTTGCTAATATCCAAAAGAAAAATATTAATTTCTAATCAAAGAGGATAGATGGAGAACATTTTAATTTTGTTCATTGTATATATTTTTTGAAATAATTCAGTCAGATGAGGGAGAATTTTAAAAGTTGGATGACAATATCTAGAGAATAATCAAAGGCACTGAGATGGAGGAGTAGTTGGAGCTGGAAATGCATGATGATGGTGGGCTGTTGAAAACTGAGTGAGGAAAGTGGACAGTAAATGTGAAAAGAACTGTTAGGTAGCTTTAAGAGATGGCAGCTGCAAACAAATAGAACAAGGAATCTCAGGAATTCATTCCTGCTGCAAGGTAAGAGTAGCTATAGATAAATTTATTCAAACAGGCGCTTATCTAAGAGTTCTGTGGTTTGTAGGCCCTCTCCCAAAAAAAGGGGAAATTTAAGAAATATCTTAAAGATCATTTTGTTGATTAATGCAAATGCAAGGACTGTAAGTGGTCCATATTAGCCAGGCTGAAAAGTATTTACTGTTTTAAAATTCAGAGATTCACCATCTCTCCAAAGAATGTACTCCAGTGTTTATCTGTATTTTATAAATGAAAAGGTTTTATGCTGCTGATATACTTTTCACTAACCTTATTAATTTCCATTTGTCAGTCCAATGTCAACATGGAAAGAGTAGTAGTATTCATATGACTTGCTAGCATGTCACCAATTTTCTCTTTTCTGGGGCAAGTAGCTACAACTTACTACTCCTAGATAGACTTTGATAAAAACTATTAGGTAACAATGAGACAAGAAGTAATAGAAAGATATCATTATCTAGAAGATAAATTATTAAGATTGTCGACTTTAGTAAATGAGGTATGCAGTTCAACCAAATCCTTTCATAATGCAATCAGTATAAGAGATAAAACTGAAGTGGAGTATTAAAATTTGTCTAAAAAGTAAGGTTACTTGAAACAGTATACTCATATTTTTTTCTTTGAGAAGTTAGTAGTCTCACACAAAATCCTTTTTATTAAAATTAAATCCTTTTTATTTAATTAAAAATGTGATCCCAGGCATTGTTGTGCTGTCATTTTCCTAGAATTGATTTGTCATCAGGGAGATTGTTTTGTCAAGGTAATGTCATGCTATTTTTAGTTGCCAATGTTCTTGATGAGCAATTAAGGAATGTAATGCAAAATAAAATAGTAAGCTCTTTCTACTTATTTATGTGGTTCTTAGCAAATGTTTTCAAATTAAGTTATCTTCGGATGAGAATCTTACTGGTGTATTTTGAAGGAAAGCCCCTGCTCTGTCTTTTATATACTACTGAAAGAAGTCATAAGTTACGGAGAAGGATTCTAGGCCATTCACTTAAACCACTTAAGCTGTTATAACACTGAGCTCCTGGGTGTTTCTCTGTTCTTCAGGGACCTTCCTTTCACTTCTGTTTGAAAAATTAGAAAAGACACATACTGCAGACAGTAGTGAATAGCCACACATCCTGAGGAAATTATTATGCTGTTTTCAGAGTGAGCAATATATCCCAATAATTCAATATAAAATTTTAAGCAATTTTTTTTTATCATACATAATTTTGTGTTTCGCCTGAGGAAATTAGCTCAGCTCAATTTGATTTTGCTTGAGTGCTGTAGAACATTGGCTTGTGTTTTACTGGGGAGTCTGTGAAAGAAGCATCATGTGCTTCAAATTAAGGGCAAACTTGAAAAAGAGAGATTGAAACTGACAGCATTATGCTGAACTTTACAAATTTTTTTAATTCATTTGGGTAAAATAATTGTTGTCAATGTTACTTGACTGTCACTTGGTGTGTTGCCAATTGCAAATAGCTCTATAAATTTGGTAGCATTAGATAGGCATCAGGAAAGCAGACCTTTGTTCTGCAGTTTTACCAACTAAATTTGCCTCCTAATTTCGTATGTGAATGTTACAGAAGTTAAAATTAAGAGCTTCTTTTTTCTTTCTGACTGGAAATCTACAACTATCTTAGTTTCTAAATGGATTTAATTTTGCATTAAAAACTGCCAAGTCACAGCATTTAAATATATGTTTAAATTTTAAATAAATTTCAGTCAAAGGGGAAAATAAGAGCAACGTAAACTCTTAAGGCCCATTCTTTATGACATGATGCTGAGAAGTGAAAGGATCAAAAGAAAAAAAATCTCTGATTCTGAGAAAAACATTTACTAAAATACACAGTTGTGCCAATTTAGTACTAATTGATCTGGTTTTGTTGGTTTTTTCCTTCTGATATTGGATTTTTTTTTTGAAGGACGATAGGGAAACCTGTTAATTTTCCCCAAATTAGTCTGAGAGCTTGCCAAGGTTTCCTCCCGAGGTATTAGGGAGATTGCATAGAAGGACTTAGTTGTAGAAAGCATTTGCAGAATAGATGAGTCATGATGCACTTGTTTAATTAGGTTAGAAATAGAAGGGTAATATTCTAATGCCAGCTTGTGGTCTGTCAGACTTTAAAGAATAGTAGAAGATGTTGTAATAGAAGTTAGAAATGGGAAATAAGGACAGACATTTCAAGTGTTCTTGCGTTTTGTTGTTTTTTTTTTTTTTTTTCTGAAAAGCAGAGTGCTTGCAAATTATAAAGTGTAGGTTAAACACAGTGTAAGAAATCTTGGAAGATAGCTTTATTTCATATTATTCAACAGTTTTATTTTAATCAGACTTCAATTTTACTTATTTTAAAATTGAACAAAGAGGATTCTGATGGTTGATGTAGTTCAAAGACTGCTTAGTGTGTATGAGTCTAAGGTCATCAAAGTATTTTCAGAATTAATGTGCATATCAAAGTGAAGAGGGGACACCACTCCATGTGTATACTGCAGAAATGGAGATGGAAACCAAGATAGTAAAACAGAGTAACCCAAAATAAATTCATTACGTGCTGAAGTTGAGGGGGTTTTGTGAGTGGAAAGACAAATATGGTTTCATCCATTGAACAAAGGAGAGGCAGAATTGAGAATTGGCAAAGTACTCCAGGATTTGACAATGACACACTTCAGGAGCAGAAAGTTCACTCACTCTCTGTGTGTATAGGAGAAACAGCTAAGAATTTAGATGTAGAAGGTTGAGTGGTCAAATAGGATTTAAATGTAAATAATATAAGAAGATACAAGAAATGATTGCAACATCATCCTCAGCTATCAGGCCATAACTGTCTACAAAACTTGGTGAGAAAGGGATCGCTTCTCCCTCACTCAGTAGTTCCAGGTGCACAGAAACTCAGAAAAACATCTCTAAGCAGGGATGTCACGATCCCATAGAGTTTTATGGACCCAGGCCTTAGGGATATGACAGCAGATTATGAGGCACTTCTCCTACAGGCCAAGGGGGTCTTCACCTTGCCTTGAGCAGTGCCTTGTTCTGGTGATCCAGCTGTCTGTCCTTCCTCCTTGGCAAGGAAACCACCTTCACTCTGCCTGCACTTCCTGCAGCACTAGCTGAAAGTGCCGGCAGCAGGAGCTCCCCAGAGGTGCCCCACGTCATGGCAAGGGACAGTGAGGGAATTCAGACTTGTGGTCAAAAACTTTATTGGTGCCATGACTCAAAGAAGGGCTTTCTAAACGGAGATGCACTTAACAAGCATCTTGTGTTGAGAAGATGAATACAGATACGGTGAGAAAATAAATGTTTTTCTTACTGTGGGACTCACAGGGTTAGTAAGTGAGGAAGCTGCTTGAAGTAAGAAAAAGTATGTTATGCTCTCTGTCCCTTTTAAGGTGTTTGACATCTTTGGTTCTAATTAAGTCTTGGTGATTTGCTGTAATTATGATATTTGTTCCCCAGGGTATATATCTGATGGACATCTGTGCTGTTTTGCAGTTTGTTCATGCCTGTTTCAGTAAAGAAGGTTTTAACTGCTTATTCCCTTCTGCTCTGTGTGACTAAACCATAAAGGAGTAAACCCTTCTGCCTTGAATGAAAATTGCTTTTACTAAATGATACAATGTGGCTTTTCTATAGTTTTACTTTAGTACTACATCACTGAAACAGAGTTTAAAATCCTAACCATAAACAACTTATTTTTCTTTTTTGCTGTACTGTTCAAAATATGTGTTAAAGGATTATAAACAGACACTACTGTATCAAAATTGTGCCAAATTTTTTTACTCTAAACTTCATAAAATTTGGTTTGCTCTAGAAGTAAATTGGAGGGAATTCAATATTAAAGAGGAGCTTCCAGTAAAACAAAATAATTTGAAAAAAATCCCACCACTTTAAGCAGTTTTATGTACAAAGAAAATTTAGATGCCCAAATTGAGATAGTAATTGCATTGAAATACAATTGGAAAGTGCAGTGAGTAGAGTGTCAAATGATGCAATACTAATGAACTTCTACATATTGAGTGGTTTCTCTTATTTATTTATTTATTTGTGTTATTTATGTTTTAGCAGCATCAACTGGTATTTCTGTACATAGCTATAATTTCATTTTAAAATTTACTGTCCTCAATGGACACTCCTGATGGAAAGTGCACATTTTACTGTCTTTTCGTATAATGTCTTGTTGTGCACTCTAAAAACTGTCATGAGTACAGGAAATAAAAACTTCTTTTTCATATGATTTTTCATATGATCACTACTTTAAATTTTATATTTTATTGATATGAAATTAAAAATATTTTTATCTTGTTTCTGTAATGGATTTGGCTTTTCTTCCACCATTCAAAAAGCAGATTCACAAAAATTGAAATTGTAAATTAGGAAAATTCTCTGAATTTCTAAAATTTTCCATATCTTCTTAAAGTTCTGAAGTTGTAGCAGCTGTAGTAAGATATTAACATCAGTACTTAATTGGTTGCACTACAAGTAATTTCTTCTGTGGCGGTTTATGAAAGTTTTATATACATATCTTCAAAACACTTGACAAAATGCAAGATTAATAGATTAATATGTCTTAAAATAAACATTTTCCCTTTTTTAAAAAATAAAATTATACACAGGTAAGGATTAGCATCCATCTTAGTCTTTGCATGCCTTGTCATTAAAAAGTAAGAGAAAAAGAAAAGGCAAAAAACCATTAGGAGCAGACGGACACGATGTGCCAAAAAATAAAACAGTCCACTTCCTTACCTAGGAAGAACTGTAAATTGCATATTGTGTAGTTATTTCAAGTGCTGAATTGGGTGTACAAAAGCTTTCCCATCATTGTGGGGAACATTTAACATAAAATTGTCCAGACAGCTGTCACTGTGATTGCAGAGCTGGTGGAAAGTCTGAATGACTTTCCTGGAACTCCTTCTCCTTATTCTGTGTGGTCATGATGGCAGTGGCTGCGCTGGGACAGAGGTTGGTAGTTCTTACTAAGGCCTTGATCTGAAGTTTGCAATGGGCTTTACAGCTCCTATCAAAGGTGAAAAGATACAGTAAAACCACTCAACTTATTTTCAACTGTGTTGCAATTTCAAAAATCCTGGAAAAATCTGAAGGCTTCTGTGGGAATTTTCATATTAATATACTCACAGAAGCAATTTCAGAAAACATTAAAAAGCATTTTTTGCTCTCTCACACTCATTTTATGACTATTGAAGGAGTAATTCCAGTAGAAACATTTTGATGCATTACAAACATTTTAAGCCAAACAGAAATAAGCAAGAATAATAAATACATGATATAAACTGGTGGCAAAAATAGTTCTTTAAGCAGCAGTAAGATCTTTTGAATTGAAGTGACAGGTTGTGCAGCATGTGATAAAATTGTCGTGCACAGTGTTGACTTCAATGCTGATTGCAGCAAAGCTTTAAGGATGCTGGGAGCACCTTGTCAAAGTTTTGCAGGAAATATGTAAAATTAAATGGAATTATTTTGTTACCACTCTTGTAGTCACTCTTGCTCATTGAAGTAGTTTATGCTTATTATAACTGTACAACTGGGCTTCATAGCTACTAGTTTTGTTGTAAAAATTGTATAGATAATCAAAGATGCTCTTTCAAAGTGCTTAAAAATATTAGAGAATCATAGAATCATTTATTTTAGAAATGACCTTTAAGTTCTCCAATAAACCGTGTCTCTAAGTGCTACAGCTATACATCTTTTAAATACCTCCAGGGATGGTGACTCAACCACTTTCCTAGGCGGCCTCTTTCAACGTGTGACAATGTTTCAGTGAAAAATTGTTCTCTAATATCCAATCTAGCCTTCCCCTGACACAACTTGAGGCCATTTCCTCTTTTTCTCTCACTTATATTCAGGAGAAGAGGTCGGTCCCCACCTTGCTACACCTGTCCCTAGGGAGTGGTAGGGAGTGATAAGGTCCTTGCTGAGCCTGCTTTTCTCCAGGCTGAACAGCCCCGGCCCCCTTGTGCTCCCTTCCCCAGCAGTTCCCTTCTGTTTTACCTCAGCCCCTGGCTCTTTTGCAGTGTGGGGCCCAGAGCTGGGCACAGCACTTGAGGGCTGGCCTCACCAGGGCTGAGTACACAGGGATGGTCCCTTCCCTGGTCCTGCTGGGCATACTGTTCCTCTTACAAGGCTGGAAGCTGTTGGCCTCCTTGGCCAGTTTGGTGCATGCTAGCTCACAGTGAGCTGGCTGCTGATCAGCAGCTTTAGATCCTTTCCCAAACACCTTTAGAGCTGCTCTTCTCCAAGCCTGTAGCACTGCATGGGGTTGTTTTGACCCAAGTGCAGGACAAGGCATTTGGCCTTGTTGAACCTTGTACAATTGGCCTCAGCCCATGGATCCAGCCTGTTCAGATCCCTCTGCAGAGCCTTCCTACCCTCCAGCAGGCCAACATTCCCACTCAACTTGGTGTCATCTGGGAGCTTACTGAGGGCTCACTTAATTCCCTTGACCAGATCATAGATAAAGATATTTGCTACACTCCTTGGGCTCAGCCATCCAGCCTTTTACCCAGCTGGTCCAAGCTATGAGCAGCCAGTTTCTCCAGTAGAATGCTGTGGGAATTGGTGTAAAAAGCTTCACAGCTTTTTCCTCATCCACCAAGCAAGTCACCTTGTCACAGAAGGAGATCAGATTGGTCAAGCTGCACTGCCTTTCATAAACCCAAACAAGCTGGACATGATCCTGTGGTGTCCTACATGGCTCTGTGCTGGCTCAAGATGTGCTCCATGACCTTCCCCAGCACCAAGGTCAGGCTGACAGGCTTGTGGTTCATGAATCCTCTTCCTGATCCTTCTTGTAGATGAGTGTCATATTTCTCAATTTCCTGTGAGGTGGGACCTCTCCAGTTAACCAGGTCTGCTGATAAATGATGGAAAGTAGCTTGGTGAGCATTTCTGCCACCCCCCTCAGTTTCTTTGGGTGGATTCCATGCAGCCCTTTGGATTTGTTCTAAATGGTGTAGTATTTTACTGACCATTTCCCCTTGGATTGTGGGGGCTTCATTCTGCTCCCCGTCTGTCTTCCAGCTCAGGGCACTGGGTACCCAGAGAACAGCTGCTCTTACTATTAAATACCGCAAAGCAAAGCAGGTATTAAGTACCCCAGACTTCTCGTTCTTTGCATTATGTTTCCCCCATGTCCAATAAAAGATGGAGATTCTACTTAGCTCTCCTTCTGTTGCTAATGCATTTCTAGAAGTGTTTTTTTTTTAAATTTTCTTTTATGCCAGTAATCAGATTTAGTTCTAGCTGGGCTTTGACCCTTCTAGTTTTCTCCCTGCATAACCTCACAACATCCTTGAAGCCCTCCTGAGTTGCCTGGCCCTTCTTCCAAAGATGATGCACTTTTATTCCTGAATTCCAGCCAAAGTTCTCTTTTCAGCCAGGCTGATGGTCTTCCCTGCTCATCTTTTTGACACAGAGGGATGGCCTGCTTCAGTGCATTTAAAATTTCCATCTTGAATCATGTCCAGCCTTCCTGGAATCCTTTGCCCTTCAGGACTGCATCCCAAGGGTCTTTCTCAACCAGCCTCATAAACAGGCCAAAGCCTCTGGGAGTTCTGCTGGCTCCCCTCATTATTTCTCCAAAAATCAAAATCTATGTTTTGTGATTGTTGTGCCCAAGACAAGCTCCTTTTGTCACATCAGCCACCAGTCCTTCTCTGGTCAGAAAAACAGCTCTGGTGGGGTTCCTTCCCTAGCTGGCTGATTTACCAGATGTGCATGCCAGTTGTTGAAGTATTGATCCTGCCACTTTTTTTAGCGGGAGGTGCCCATTGCATTTACAGTTCCATCGTTACTGTAAATTTTATCTAGTTATATGAAATCTTTCCTGTCGTTGCTAATATGCTATTTCATTGATTTTTCTCATGGTTTCTTCTGTCCTTTTGTGGTATAAATGTATGAAACCATGCATGGAAGGGGAGTAAAAACAATTCTAATAGTCTGTTGTCTTTTTCAGAAGTGAAACCTTTGCTGCTCTAATGGGGTGAAATCCCATAGGATATGCCATATGATTTTAATATAAACCAGGGAGTTTTATTAGTATTATTGCTGGTCCTGGAGACCCTTGTGCACTACTAAGAAGTACTTACAGCACTTCTGGTGTTGGGAAACTCGATGTAAAGACAAGTTTCAAATTGGCTTCTTTCTGCAGAATTGTGCAATGATAAACATTAGTGGCCCTGTTTTTCTTACAGCTCAGATGTCAGCTACTGGTGAGAAGCAAAATAAGAAATCCAAACTGAAAGTTTAATTTAGAATGCTTAAAATATTTTATAATCCATCTGTGAAAAAATTGATAATTCCTTCAGTGTCACGCCCTTCTGACAAAATCATCATTTGAAATAAAAAAGAAGGGTGCTGTGTTTGTCTTTGAAATGGACAACTTAAATATTGAAAGAGAGGGATTCTCTCTGAAATGAAGGAAGTTTAAAGGATTTGACTAGGAGAAACAGTGGTTTTGGTATTAGATGAACAGAAGTCACAAATCAGAATTGTCATCCATTGGGCTAAGTGTTTTGCCAAAAAAAAAAAAATATTTATCATGCATTAGATAATTTGTCAGATCTTGTAGGTTTTTGTAAAGGACAGTCACAAAAGTAGAGCTGTTAGCTGCAACCTTAGCTGACCTTAATTAAAAATTGCTCTCTATCCTGGTGATAAGCCTCTGCAGTCCATTAGTTTCAGTGAACTTCTCCAGCTTTTGCAGGGACCTAACCCGGAGTTAAGGGCTGGTGCATGGTTGTTGGTTCTGTTCCTCTGTATTTCCTGTTGGTAGGGTGCACTGTGACTCAGTGTGTGCCCTACCTTATTTTGACAAAATCCTTTGTTCTCATTAGTGCCTTACAGAAGATTATCCAGTTGGGTTCTCAAATTACATCCAGTATTTTTGTAGCTAAAACTGTGTTTGTAAATATGGGGTATTGTCTGCTCTCCTGTATGTTAACATATGGCTTCTCTTCCCTTCTGCCTGCTCTTGTAAATCAAATTTATTTGAACTACAACAGAAGTGTCTCATAACTTTAATGCCTTTCAAATAGCCTTTGAAAAACAGTTTTAATACACTTTCCTATAGCACTGAAGCTTCTTAAAATATGAAGCTATTGTACATCAAGGAGAATTTTGCTGTATACATTCATGCATCTAGAGACAGGAGAGAGCATGCTGTAATTAACTTGTTTGACCTGAAATGTATACAAGGAATGGAAAATCTGGCTGCATGTGTAATGACCTGGTGGTCCAGGTAATTTCCTTTATGCCTTAAGTTAGGTACCTGACATTCATAACGCATAGAATCTTGCTTGTTGAGCAGTCTAGCATTATACTTGCAGAATTACTGCTATACTAACTGGTATTATATTCATGTTCAGTGATTTATTTGATCTAGAAAGCCAACAAATTTCTGCTTTTCTAAAAGGAGTTTTCTAGGGCTCCAAATGTTCAAATGATCTACGTTCTAGTTTCCCTCTATTACACTTGTGATGAACACAGGATCATTTGCAATATATGTGTGTATATATATTTATATATGGTGGGACATTATGTATATATAGTATATACATCAACATATATTGGGACATGATTTTCACTTTGGTCTATGACTACAACATTGGACTGTGGCTTCAACAACCTGTTTTAGAAACCTTACAAATAAATCACTGATGATACTTATGGAAGTTACCACCTTCCTTAGTTAAAAGTATATTTATAAAGTACCAGTTTGTATAGAGCAAGCTTTGGATCTGTCCCACTGTCAAATAGAGCATAAAATAAGAA
Source organism: Melozone crissalis (assembly GCF_028551555.1). NCBI lineage: Eukaryota > Metazoa > Chordata > Aves > Passeriformes > Passerellidae > Melozone > Melozone crissalis. The sequence goes on along the minus strand of NW_026535797.1, from coordinate 22,922,573 downwards.
GCTAAAATTTGCAATGGCTGCCTGAGACACACAAGGGTATTTTAATTAACCTGCATGCAGAAATTAACCCTTAGAGTACTGCTTCAAATTCTTCAATTTATTTTGTTATTTAATTTTACCAGTGGGCTATGCTGCTTTTCTACTCAGTTCATAGTACTGTACATAAAGTACATTAAATGGCCATACAAAAAAAAAAAAAAGGAAGTGAGAAAAAGAAAAAAAAATCCAATCAACTTTTTATAAACAAGGGATTCTACAAGACTAAGTACTCCAGGTTGCTAATGGGTAATGTATTCCTAAGCAACTATTTTTTAAAAGGTTTTATGAATTAAAAGCATGTAATGTTTCACTGTACCTGTGTACTTGTTAGGTTTCTTCCTAAAGTATCATAGGTGTGTCCTTTAGAAAGAAGTCAGTTCTTTAAGGGTTAATGTGGGGTTAAGCAATCCTGAGGTATTCTCCTGCTTGTCCTCTCCTAAAGGTATCTGCATGTTAATTCTCAAATATTACCTGAAGAGGTGAATATGAATACTGTATGAATGACTAACTGAATGAATGAAATAGTTCCTTTGAAATGCTTGCTTGTACCTAGTAAACGACTGGAAAACAGAAACCTAATTTCTGGATCAAGGTCTTTAATGAAATGCAAACAATTCTCGGCAGAGTAGAAGCTCACATACTGACAGTTTATTCTGATTTCTTTGTCTTTCAAATAGCCCAATAGAATCCTGCCAGAATTTCTACAAAGATTTCACATTACAGATCGACATGGCTTTCAATGTGTTCTTCCTACTCTACTTCGGCTTGCGTGTAAGTGATTTCTCTCTGGTAGCAGGAGGCAGGGAGGGAAGGCAGCTGCTGTATATGGAGATTGAAATAGAGCATTTTCTTTGAAAGAAAGACAATATCTTCTTTAATGCAAAGAATATGACCATGGTTTTGAAATGTGTAAGTCAAAGTTTTAAGACTTAGATCTGCTCCATTAAATATCTTCATGATACACTCGTTTTTTCCCTTTATTTGTATTTTTACATTTAATGTTTATATAAAGCAAATGTTTCAATTTTTTTTTAATTATTAATCAAATGCAAATGGAAGTTTCACCTTATTTAAGCACGTAGGCAAGTTCTAACTATGATGCCCATGGCATCTAAACTTGCCAGTTTCCCAGGGCTGATTTTGTATTCAGGAGAGAGAAATGACCACATGGTTTCATTCAAAAGCCTGAAGTGCTGCTACAGTCCCAAACTATGCCTTGTAGGAGTCACCCTGCTGATCTCCTCTGGACTTGTAATAATAGGACTCTGTAAACAGCTCTATATTGAGAAATTTGTGCATGATAAGATTACCACCACCATATTTGGTGTGCTGGAACAAAAGTGTTCCAGATGTGCTTCCAAATACTTTATAATTGCCTACACTTTTCTAATATTACTGAGACATTGTCAACAAATGTGGAAAAAGTATTTTTAGCACAGATACTACAACTGATAACATAGATGATCTATCTCTCTAGCTAGACCTTTTATTTTAATCTCAGTGCTATTATCAAGAAATTCGCAATACAGACTTCTTTCCATGTTTTGTCTGGACTGACCTAAAACATCAGTTACTACACTAACTTTTGGATTTAATATTTAATAACAGATACCTGCAATCAGCATGATAATAATCTGATTCTTTCATCTCTTCCCTGCTTTTTTTTTTTTTTTCTTTCCAGTTTATAGCAGCCAATGACAAGCTATGGTTTTGGCTAGAAGTTAACTCAGTGGTAGATTTCTTCACGGTCCCTCCAGTGTTTGTGTCAGTATATTTAAACAGAAGTTGGCTTGGTAAGTAAAATAGTTTAACCTTTAAAATGCTTGTTATAAAATTACTTTAACTTTGCACATTTGGGTGGAGAATCTGTTGATCTTGTGTCATTGTGTAAATAGAAGAATGTTTCCCAAGTAGTTTTCAAAGTGAATTTTAAGCAGAAAGGTGGATTTTGTCAGAAAAAGCACTTACTATATTTGTGTTGTTTTCAACTCTTTAGTACAATCTCCTACTCTAAGCAGTGGAGAATTCCATTTTGGAAGTACTGTGTAACAGCAGCCTGCCTTTATCAAACCATGAATTTGATTTGTCTCAGCTCGCAACCAGAACAGGTGATCTAGATCATTCATTCACTGAACTGGATTGCCATGAATCATTGTCAACAATGAAATCAATATATTCTCATTGCATTTTTTAAGCCACTGTGGCTAAATTTTGAATCCACTGAGGTGACTGATTTGGGAGATACATTTAGACACTTAATATTTTTACTGGACTGCTAGGAATGCATTAGAAAAGGTGTGCCACGTGTAAAAGGGAATGCAAAATGAAATAGAGAGGACACTCAATTAAAAACATCCATAATGTGCCAAATGGAGTTTCCTGTACAAGTGTTATAGGCATTTTCATTGGGAAAAATGAACGTCAAATGTTGTGATTTTTTTTTTATTCAGAGAAAACAGCCTAAAAATGGCATATGTCTTTAGACAACATATGAAACCTCACAGTTTGGCAATTCATTCCTCCAGAAATACAGACACTCATTGTCCCTGAAAACTGAAGAAATTCTTATCTTAAATGTTTCATATGAAAAATAAAATAAACCAGAGAGTCTTTAATAGTCTTTTAACATTTTCATCTTAATACAGAAGTGCAAAGATACAAAAATTATTGATGAAATTTTTTTATGGAAAGAGATCAATTAATTTATAACCACTGTAAAGGTCATATCAGTGGTTATTAGTATGCCAGGGAAGAAAGCAGTAAAACAGCCAGAAAAGATCACTACACATCCTCATATGATTACTCTCTTTATCACATACCACTACTGTCACATATAGAAAACTAAGTAAGGCTTTTTGAAAGAGAAAATGTCATACAGCTCCACATTATGTTAGGAAATAAAATTTAAAAAGAAGGTATGTAAGTAAAAAACATGTTTATCCTTGAAAGAAAATTGCCGATTTCAGTAGCTATAACTTTATCTCAGATTCCTTGCATTATGTGAATTAGAGGGATGGATTTTCACTCCTGTATGGTATGTATCAGAGTTTCCCAAAAACTTTGAGGTTGAAGTCCTTGGAGATTAAGTCTATCTGAGAGAATAAATAGAATCACAGAATCTATTGAAAAGGAATGTGAAATGAGAAAGTAGCAAGACCACAAACTCTGGGAAATGAGGCAGAGATAATTATTTGGAATGAATACCCTTCATGAAAGTGACTGCGTAATTGACTGACTCACGGTGACACAGCAATCCAGCTAACAGTACTGACAGGGATAATGAGAGCGTTTGCACATTTAGCAGTTTCTGCTGCATGGATTTCATAAGTTTTATGTCAGTTTTCAGGAAGAGTTGAGCACTCATAGGGTTGAAAGAATTTCCATATCTCTTAATTACACCAACATCATTTGATCTTGATTTCTTGTTTATAGCCCCACTTTGCCTGTTTCCTTGTGGAGTTCCCCTGAGACATTTATCACCTGCTGGGGCAAAAAACTGATGTGTTTTTTAGTGTAGTCATCTTAGGAATAACATATTTACAATGTTTTAGCTTTGCACCTGCTTCCAGAGGGGTATTCATTTTAGATAAGTCATCCTTAGTGAAATCATTCACTAATTCAGAAATGTGAATGGTTTGGATTCCTAACATAGCTTTAATTTAGACCAGAAAGTTATTTTGATAAGCTGTGATGAAAGAATTTTTAAGTTAATATATCAAAGTGTATTAATGGAGCCTGTATATTCCTTTTTACACCTTTGAAAGGGATGGCCAAATTTACTGCCTGTAGAGCTCAAATCATACATGTAGGTAAATACCCTGGTAGGACTGAGTGTGTGAGTAGAGGGGAAAGGAGTGTGTTTAGACCATATTATTTAGTTTCAGGCTAGATGGCTACTTTGCCTTTTTCTTTTATATAAATATTGTAATTGAGAGAGAGATCCTTCTGCTGAGGGGGATTCAGAACAAATAAGTTGTGGGTTTTGCACAAGTTGTCCCCATGTGTATGTAGGATTAGCAGGGAGGTTTGCCTTTTAGTGAGGCAAAAATCATTAAACATTGGCACATTTTAAGAATTTCTTAATGATTTAGCAGGTTTCCTTTGTGTGCTTTAGATTTCAGGGTCATTAGGAGCCAAAATAAAACACACCATCTGGAATGTATTGTGTATCAGGGTCTTTCCAGTTTATTTCATTATTGATTCATGTCAGTCAGCTGTAATGAGTTCATTGAAGTACTTGGCAGAATCCAAGTTCCCAAGTGGCTCTGAATGCCCAATTCTACAAGAGCTGTCCTGGTTTAACTAACTGACTAGTATCACTATAGACCCACACTTTGAGCAGTATTTTAAAGAAACCAAAGTATCCTAAATGAATAATAAGCTTTGCCTATGGAGCAGTAAGTGCTTACAGAAAGATGTGAAGCATGGCAGAGGACATGCTCTGGATATATCATCTGATCATGTAGAGAAGTGGAAGGCCAGTGGATTTTTTCTCTTCTTATGCTGGCTCAGAAATGCCATCATTCAACTATTGTGCAGCTCTTAGTATGTGAAGCCTTCTCCTTTCCCTGATGCTCTTTTGTATTCAGCTGTTCTTTACATATATTTTTGCATCTTGAAATGCTGTATGTGAATTAAATTTTCAATCAGTATTCATAGAGGACATTTCAAATCTAGTCTTCTACCTAGATTCCAGTTTGCAGACAACATTTGGTATTGAAAGACAGATCAGATTATACTTTTTCAAAAGTTTTCTAGGAATATCAGTATGATCAATGTCTAAAGTAAAGATGAAGGCAAAACAGCACTTCAAACCTGCAAAGTACCAGATTTTTAGATTTGGTAAAGCCTTCAGAAAGGGTTTCTGTGGTATCGTTTTTGTGTGCAGAGGACAGCATAAGAAATGGAAGCACCTGAGAAGAGTGCATTTGGCATATGAAAAGAGCTACATATTATTGACAAATTTGAGGAAATAGAGATAGGAAAGAAATTTTTAATGAATCTGTATAATGTAGTGATGTATAGTGCTTTATCATGCTATATAATAATTTCTTATGTTCTGACTTGAAAACTGTACAGATATGAACATCAGTGTGTTTTTGGATGCTCATTTTCATCTAGATCCCCATGACATTTTTCCAACACTGTTTTGCAAACAGTAACATTTGTGTAGATACTTGCTCATGAGCTACAGCTGTGCTTTATCAAATCATATGTATTGCTTGCACAACCCTATACAAGAAACTTTCTGATAATGGTAGGACAGTTCTCCAGGTGCAGGATTCCACAGAGTGGAGAGACTCTTCCCAAGGGAAGAATGAGTTACCTGTGACTTTGGCAGTGAATTTTAACCAAATTATTTCTGTGCATTGCTGAATTTGTGTATTTTGTTTATAGTCCAAGTAAAGGTAGGCTAATAGGGTTGTTTGACAAAGATAATTTGCAATGGGAGAAATAAGGCATGGTAAATTTTGTTGTTTGGTTTGTTGTTTTTTTAACCACAAAGTTGTCATAATTTGAATATCCTAGCTAAGTTTCAGATTCAGAACTTTTTTCCTTTGGATAGGTTGCAGTCTGAAAAATTGGAGAGTCCTACAAGTTAATGTCTTCCAGTTTTATTTAGTAAAGACTCAATAACACTTTACACACTTAAAACCCCTATTCTATCTTCTGTGATAGCAAAGCCAATTCAAATATCTGAAATGCCTTTAATCATGTACTTGTATGCTTATGAAAAAAGAAATATTGATTTTATGATCTGATTGTATTGAACTAAATTGCCTTGACAGGATTGTATTGTTAGAGGGGGATTTAACATAAGAAATATGATCTTGGCTTCACATTTTCAAGACTATGTGAATGAGGAACAATCGGCCTTAGATTTTGATATTAATACAAAGTTATTAATACAACATAATATATGAATTTGATAGTGTCTTATTATTGAATCACAGAAATTAAAGATAAAAAAGGTCTTTTAAACAATTTTACTTCCTTTTTCTGATCGTATGTTTCATCTGTTCTACTGTACAGAAAATCAAGTGATAGAAACTGTTTGATTCCTATAAATTCTATTATCAGGAAGATTTTTTGTTCATCCTTATTTCCTCACATGCTTTTTAGTCTAAGTTGCTGCTGATGCTGTACTTTTTTTTTCAGAAAATCATTTGAGATGTGTAGTGGGGTAAAGAAGAGAGACAACACATGCAAATATAGACACATGCAAAGCATAGAGAACAAATCTCTTCAGGTGGTGATTAGTGCAGTTTGGGAAGGAGATAATTTTTTCCAGTGTTTGCTCAAATACTGTCCAGGTCCTGTTCGAGACATGCCAATTCATTTTGGATGAGACTTGTGGTTTCAGTATCAATGCCTGGTCAGAGAAGAGTATTTCCAACAACTCTGGTGCAAATTCAGGCTTCTTGTTGAGTCAGAGAATGAAATTGGTTTAGAGATAAATTTGGAGAAAAATTGGATGTGTCTTATTAAGGTAGTTAAGGTGATGGTGTGAAGCGTTCTGCCCATCCAGCAAGTGTTCCTCAAGATGAAGCTTTAGTTAAAAATCTGTAGATTAAAACATTTGTTTTAATATCCTGTAGACTTTCTTGCCATAATCTCTACAGAACAGCTCATCCTGAAAGCATATATGGATCTGTAGAATACTTGATTCCTTTTAGAAAACAGTTTAATGGAATTTAGTTACGCTGACACAAAGAAGCCTTCTGATAACTTGGTTATAGGGATACCACTTTGACTTTGCATTAATTTACTGGATTTTGGTGCATCTACAGGTCGCAAAGCCCCCTTGCTCAGCACCTTAAATTTGCAGTAATTTGCAATAACTTTATCAAGTGTTGTGCATTTCTGCCATCTGTTGGTGGAATTTTTGAATGCACATCAAAATTCTACAACATTTCTTACAAAACTAGCATCTTTTATCCAGCTTTGATGTATTTTTTGGGTCATTTTACTTAAGTTATGCATTATTTTATATATAATGGAAGCCAAATTCTCTAAAACTTCCTAGAAGAATTTTATGTATGTGTGCATGTGCACTGCTTTTATGTATGGTAACATTTCTTTCTACACTTCAAATGACTTCAAACAGGGATCAATGAATTTAATGAAAAGAGTTCAGTGTGCTTGGTGATTTGTCAGTAATCTGTCATTGAATGGACTGTATCACATTGGCATTGTATTGAACACAATATTTTTGCTTTTTTGTATGTCCCCTAATCAGTTCAGGTTTCACAGAGCATGTATGTTTTGATAGGGCCCCAGTTAAAATAATACTTTCTTCCCAACTGGCATTTGAGTTGCTGCAATGTTAAGGCCAGAAGGTAACCTTGTGACAAGTATTTATTTGCCTAATCCAGGACAGATTTTTATGGATATTGTTGCACTCATTTGTGACTATACTCTTCTCTCTCCTCCACTGATGAGAAGTCAAACAAGTAGCCAAAAGACACTGGAGCAGAGCAGAAACACAGGGACAGCACTAGTTTCATGTGTCATTAATGTCTGTCATCTGACATGCATAGAAACTGTGTTCTTGCTTCCCTACCTCTGTGAACTCAAAGGATAATTTAACTCAACTGTTGCCAGTCTGCCTCTGTCTGTGAGTGGTGCTTAACATTGCACAGAAAAATGACCCAAATAACATTGACTTTAATTCTGCTCTGATGGGGAGAGGTGATAGGCAGGGGGATATCTTGATTTTTTTTTTCATGTGTGAATGAGTGGCTGTCTTAGCCCAAAAGTAGTCCTAGTTTCTGAATTTTGAGAAGCTGTTGAAAGCTAGTATCATAGCTGATAACAGTTATATAGCTTTAAAAAGTGCTTCCTACTGTATTTGCCTGGCTGGATGGACTAACTTGACCTCTTTCATCTATAACCTGACTGAGCAAAAATGTACCTTCAGTGGAAGAAAAAATATTATCCAGTCCTAAATTTACAGTTAAATTCACGCAAATATTACCAATAAATGAATGTATATTGTTTGTTGCCATCCTGCTGTACATGATCCCAAGCCCTGCTTGTCACTAACTTACTCTCTTCATTACCAAGAATTTCTTCCTCATATATCATTGCTTAGCATTATAAGGCAGAATATTAATAGAAATATTAAATAACTTAGGTCAAGAACACATTCCTGACTAGACTTCCAGGGAAGACATGCCAGATACATTTTAAGACTCCCTGGGGTTTAGTCCATTTAATGAGTGCCATGGCAATGCTGAGTAAATTACATCAGTATTTATAGCTCTGTCACTCAAAGATGTCATTTAATGGAAAAGCTAATGGCATATGATGCTTTTCTAAATGTATACTTAAAAATAATTACTTATCTTGACTACTCAAATACTTTGCAGTAGAATTCTTTGTTTTGTCTGAGATTAATTAATAGGCTCATGGTTGTTTCTTTTAAGCTTATGGAAATAACATAAACTTTTTTCTGGAACTTCTATAAACTACATGTGCCAGACTTGCCTACAACCAACTCTAAGTAGCCCACAGAATTAAAAAAACTAGTGGATGCAAGTTACCCAGACATGACTTAGAAATGTCTGGCTTAACAGATGTGTTTATTTGCATTCTCCTTAGTTGTCTTAGTTACATTAGGAAGGCAAGTATGCAGTTATTACATGATCGGCTTTTTCTAAGTTCTGAAATAAAATATGCATGGGAAACTTCTGCTTTTTCTCCCTCATTACTGAAATGTCCACCATGTTTCTAGTCATGCTATGCTACAATTAAAATGTCTTTGCAATGCAGTAAGTCTGTGGTTGGTTAATATATTTCATAAATGTTTTGTTCCTTTTGTGTTCTGCTGTTTTTAAATGGAAAAAATATATTACTGTTTTAGACTACATTTTTTTTTTTTTTAAGACAAGTAAGCATTATTAGTTCTTTTATTTAAGTGACCTGAATTGGAATTCCCGGTAAGATTTCCTTGTCATATAACCAACCCTCCCTTCAGTGAATACTCAATATTCTTTCAGGGTTATAATATTTAGAACTTCTACAGGTATATTAATATTCTTCCGCATATGTTTTTCAGGTACTAGGCTGTAAGCCAAGCTGTTTTTATGTATATTTCATAAAGGAGCATAAGCAACTAGACTTTTCTTTAGCTTGGTGTAGCCAAATTATCTGTTGTCATCGTTGCTTGGTGTTCTATGTCATGTTTTTTCTGGACATCAATCCATAAATGTTAAAGATCAGTCTGCCAAATTTAGTGATTGAGAAACACAGAATGCTGTTTTGTTGTAGATTGACTGCTAAATTCGAAGTTGTTTATAATAATGGATTTTAACTTTGCTCAGATTTAATTCAGTCATACTCCCCTCTAGGATAATAAAATAATAGTAACAGCAAGTATAAAGGATTTATGCTGAACAGCAAATCGCTGCAATTTCCTTTAATAGCAAAATATTTGCATTTCTTTATAGATATTACATAATTTTCTTCACTCCATATCCTTTTTCTGTCCAGTTAAAGTATGTTCTCAATAACTAGATGTTATGTACAAAAACCAGACTATTTTCCTTTTGTCCTGCTTTTTATTACCAGTTTAATTACATTATGACTGCCCTTGGATTCTCTAATGGTTTCAGTGGCCTTTCTGACTCTGTAATTAAGTTCTTCTGCTTAAATGAAGGCTACCTGGACTGTTGAGTTTTCTCTTCAATCGAATATGGAATAATAAGAGAAGTATAACAATAACAATAATAATAATAGTAATAATTCCTTCAAACTGCTGAGGGACCCCATAATTATTTATTCTGTCTTTGGGCATTTGTATTTACTTGAATGAGGGGAAATTAAAAATGCTTCTTTTAGTGTCACATTATCATCAGTCAGATGATTTCCAAATTTTCTTGAACTATCTACAGCATGTAACTGACTTGCACAGTTTCTTTACTGGTAATATGAGAGATTAGATTGATTTCTATTTTTTTAAAAATTTGACTAGTTCTTATCTTATGTCAGCTGAAAGACCAGTTCAAAATAAAATTTCATTTCTTGGCTCCCAGGTGGTAAGTTAATATGTATAGTTCCTTATAGGAATTCAGTCTAGTCTTTATACACTATCCCGTAGTTATTCCCCTGATAGCTTCATCCATTGATTTTTTTACTATATTTTTAAAAAATATTTTGAATCTGTGTTAGTTTGTTGCTGAGTGGGATCTGCTCAACTTTGAATTTTGAATGCTTGTTGTTTACAAGCAACTTTATAAATAATATAATTGATATCTACCCAAATCCAAAACTAGAAGTTCTTATACCTATAACCTGTCAGTTTATATTTTGGCATTTTTAACATGAGTTCCATGACTTCTCATTACTCTTTTTGATCTTTGGCTCATTTTGCATTTCTAATTTCTGTAACACTGCTCAAAGGAACTATTTTTTTTTATAAACCCTGGACCAAAAGCACCGCAATGTCCATGTAGTTCTCATTAATTCAGCACCTAGTGTGCTCTAATGTGCTCTGTGCTGCGTGAGTCTGGGTTTATGTGGAATTAAGAAAAGATGCATTATTCAGTTTAAGTAATTAAAAACCCCAAACTGCATATCTGTGTTCCTCCTGACGTTTTTGTAAGACTGAATTAATCAAAGGCAAGTCCTGTTGAGACTGAAATTGGTATAAACTGATGCTAAGATAGTTGGGCTTTCACTAGAAAGATTAGAAGTTAAGAATTCCATATGAGACTTGAGAAAGTTCTTCTGTGTCTGTTTTTTTCTGAATATCAAAGGGCTCTGATGGAACTGATGTACTCACCTGAGACTGGAATTTTATTTAAACTGGATCATTCATATCCTTCCTGTAATCTTTTGGCAATTATTTCACTCTACTTTATAGATATGAAACTAAGAAAAGTCAAGAGAGAATTCGATTAAGATTTTTCACTCTTGTTATCATTCTACATTCAAAAGGGGAAACTTCATTAATATGGTCATTTACATGCACTGCTTGACCATCACCTGAGAGGTCCAAACCCCACTGGGATTAGGAAGGATGACTTCTTGTGCTTCAGTGCTCCATATCAATATGAGAAGAGCAGTTGGTGAGAACCTGCTGCTGGTAACACCAAGGCTGTGGGCTCGGTCCCTGTATGGGCCATATACCTGGGAGATCCTGGTGGGTCCCTTCCACCTCACAATATTCTGTGAATCTGTTAAGTTTTGACCTTCCTGCTCATGTGATATTTCAGAATTAATAGTTGGATGGCTAAAAATCTGTTCCTTTATCCACTGTTCTGTCTTTACAGTTGCAGTATTTTGCTATACACAGACAGACAGCATATAGAGAGGGAAAACTTGGGAAGTGCTCTTACAGCTGAAATATTTAAGGCTTTTTGTGAGATTTTGAATTGCAGGATATTTATACCATATGGCAGTTCATACAATATTGACTTAAGTCAAGGGAACAGTATCCTTCATAGTTTGTCACATTTTGCCACTTGTTTCACATCAATTTTTTGAATGCTTAACGGTCTCTAGTACTTCTGTATTTATACTCTTTCATTATACAGGGCTTACACTTGATTCACTGCTGACCCACAGATATTTAGCCTTCATTAACCTTATTATCACCTTCAGCAGTGTTTAGTATCATACTATCTCCAATTCTGAATGAAAACAGAAACACATCCGAGCAATCTGTAAAATGAAGGACATATTTCTGCACCACAAAAACATCTCTGAAGTTATTGACTCTTCCATAGCCACTTGCACTGCAGTGGCTTACCTAATGGATTGCCAGAAAGTTTGCCAATAAAGCTAATGATGCTCAGAGGTCCGGATATACAGGTTCTTTAGATCTGTCTCCTTTTATGTTGCTTCTTTTAGTTTCTTCTGTTCAGGAAACTTTAATTTGTAATGGTGTTAAAGAAGATGCTGCTAAACTTGGGAGTGCATTTTGATTCATTTAGGCATTTAGTTTTTAATTGTTTATGTAAAAGTCAGTACATTGTATTTATAAATGTTATATAGTTATTAAAGATTTTTTTCTCTAAATCTATCTAGTGAACTTCTCTGCTTTGGTATGTATAAAGGGATATGAAGTGAAAAAATTGTTTCCTTGGTATTTTAGGGTTCAGATATCTAAGCTTAACTTGTCTTCAAAATTGCATTTACCAGAAGCAGGTTTTCCTGTGATATCTCCCCAGATGCACTTTGATTCAGAAGCTCAATGTTGGAAAAGTAGTGTATTTAGCTTCATGATTTCATTTGTTTGTTGCTAGTAAATATATAACATGGGGCAAATACAAAAAGAGAATAATGCACCTTTTAATTTAAAAATAGTGTTAAAACTTAGAAAAATGAGGGTTTCTGCTTAAGTAAAACGGCTATAAAACTTTCTAAAGCTATTTTATTGTTGCGGTTATAGGGAACTTTTGTGACTTATACAGGGAAATGATTTTGCCATCTTTTAAAATCACCTTTTATAAAGTAAGGCAGATGCAACTGTGCTGCATAGACAGGTTTAGTACACAGCATTTTGTTAAGCATTTTCCTTCAAGGAGTGCTGGTTTTATTCAAAACAGTAATATTGAAGCATCACTGTGGATGTTTAGCTGAAATGAATCAGCTATCATCTGAAGTGTGAAGTTCAATTTGAAGAGGTTTTGCATTTAAGTTGGGATATCTAGCAACCGTAATCTTCATAATCGAAAGTAAATTGTTGTAGTCCCTTAGAAACACAGATGACTGAGAGCAAAATGCTTTTTGAGATTTCTGAAGTACTCAAACTCTCTAGTCATTAGTTCTCCATTATCACATAGTTACTCTGCTTCTCTGTAGAAATTATCTGTCAGCTTTATTGTGGTCCTAATTGCTGATTGTATTTTTCTTTGATCAGCCCCACACCATGTGGTACGTTTTCCTACAAATCTGAAGGAGTTTTTGTGAATGGGTGAGCTCATGGTGCACTACAGAGCTACACTGGTGCCTTTCCAAGCCCTGTGCATCCAGCAGTTAATGCCAGTCTCATTCATCCACCCTGCAGCTCCTTGGCCATCCAAAATGTCCTTTGATTGAAGACAGGGAGTAATTGCAGCTGGCACTGGGCTTGGGGGTGTGGATCATACCTGCAGAGCCCAGCAGAAGGTCTTTTTTTGCTGAGAGTTAGATGGAATATTAGTAGCCAAATAGAGCACTGACATTGCGTGCTGAAAGTAACATGAGGATTATTTTCACATTTTAACAGTTTGCTCAATTTTACTTAATTCTGTTCTGGGATGCTTTTCTCTGAAGTTAGTCAAGGGAGCCAGTGAAGTTCTAGTATTGATTGCAGTGTTGTGACAGCAGAAGAATGAATCACAGCAAGATAAATATAAATTCCTGATATGGTTTGAATATCTTCCACAACCTTCACATTTATTTATTTATTTTTCTTTTTCAAAATGCAGCCTTTGAAAATGTTTCCTATTCAACATTCATCTTCCCTGATAGCAAAAATCCTAAGTCCTGGAGGGGTTCTTACCAATGTGTGTGTATGTTATGGCTGCTGTAGGTAATGGGTGTAAAAGTTCAATTTTTAATTACTAACAGAAGTGATTGGTTAAATATGTAAGTAAATAAATTCAAAATATTTTATTAGAAAATATTAAAATTTGTTTTGTAGATACATAATTTATAAATATTCTATGCAATTTCATTATTTGAAGTTTAGATACTTATTCGAGCATAATTAATGAAATGTTTCTTGATGGCTAATGTGGTTGGGACAATGATAACTTTGAAGAAAAAGTTATTTTCATAGTGGCTATTGTGCAGGCAACATATATCGTGATGGAGTTTCTACATGTGTAATATTGTGAACATGAATTAAAAGGAGATGGGATTCTTTATAAAGCAAATGGTATTATTTGGTCTTTTATTATCTGTTAAATTCCATGTTTGTTTTTTTCTGTGTTGTTTCACTTTCCTTCCCATTCAGAGCAAAGTGCAGATATCAGCACTGTAAGAGCAAAAACATCTGGAAATATCATCTGAATTCTTTCATGTTCACTCTCACCTGGGAAATTAATCTAGAGAAAATTTTATATCATTGCATGTGGGGCACGATCCTGTAAGAAATATGCTGCATTCAGTGGAAAATAGCCAATGATACATAGATGTGAGGAACAGAGTCTTCTAGGAAAATTTCAGACACCTGCTTTACTAGGCACTGGCTCTAATCTACTCTGATAGTGCACAGAAATTTCACTATCTTCTCTTATTGATTGGGCAACATCAGCCTTTAAGGGAAAGCCTTTCTGTGCACCTGAAAATGTGAGAATTTTCTTCTCAGTAGGCCGATCACAGATTTTCTGTCTAACGTGAATTTGAAGAGAAGAGTTTTAAATGCTCCTTCCTTTACTGGCTTTATTCTTGACTCACTCTTAGTGATGAATTAACACTTGCAGTTCTCAGACCTTGTATTTACACATGATGCACTGCTGAGGAGGTGAAGACTATTTTTTAGTACTGATTGGGGTGAAATAGGAATCCACAGTGTGTGGATCTATACAACAGTTGTGTTTCCAAAAAGAAAAACACCATAATCTTTAATTTCTGTGGAATTTTATGACTAAGTTCTTACTCCTACAGCTGGTCAGAAATACTGTTTATTGTTTGTACAATATAAATTTGCACAATATGCAAGGAATCATTCTGTACATTGAGTGAAAGGCTATTGCTTTACCAGGACAAGCATAAATATTTTTTGAATACTTGTCATCTGTCCGGTCAGAAAATAGAATTAATGTTTTTTGCCCCTGGATCATAATCGCATACAGGATTTTGTGGTGTATCATTTTCGTAACTGGTTTCTCATAATTAATTTATCTGCATGTATCTGCTGATATCCATTCTTGAACTATTTTCTTTGAGCAACTCAAAGGCTGAAGAGGCTCACTGAATAGGATATATTATATCATACCAGTTGATTAGAAGTGAAATACTTGACTCCTTGTCAAGCCCTGTTTCATGGCATGCTCCTTGTTTCTTTGGCAGTTATGGCCTGTGCCTTGTGACTCACGGGAGCAAAGACAGGCAGAATTGCAAGGCTTTTTTTAAATCAACCTCCTGCAACATGAGTCAGGCTTTAGATCTGGCCTTTGCCCTTCCTTTGCCTTTGTTCTTATCATTTGTTCTGCCCTATGGTTACAGCCTCTCAAAATAGCATATTCCTGATTTTAGTGCAATTTGTTCCTGATGAATGCCAGGGAAAATTATATAAGATGCTAACTTGTGGTTTTTCAGGAAGAGAACCCTCTCTATATTGAGTTGTAATGGTCACTTTAGAAAGCAACACCCAAATTTCCAACCTCCTGTGCAACCTTCTTTGCAAGGTTAGCTTGCTGGGGTTTAATCTCTTTTTTCAAGGCGCATTATGGTTTTAGTAGCACCATCAGTAAATTGTACAATTAATATTTTTCTCCTCAAATCGCGGAATTAAAAAAGGCATATTTTCCATCTATTTTGAATATGGAATCACAGTATCTGGAAAGGATTACACAAATGTAATATGAAAAAAATAGAAAAATGAGAGCTGAATAAATTCTTTGCCTTCTTAACTCTCTTTTACCCACTAGATCAATATGAATACTGGTTATTCTTCCCTTCATGGTTTCAATCTTTTGTTTAAAATGGCACCAACGGCACTTTGCTGGGATAATACTTCTTTTGTAATATAAAATGTTTACAAGTTAATGGTCCCTGGTTTTATGCAAAGATCTGCTCTTCATTTACTACTGGCTATATCTGTGCTTGGTTTATGGAATATGACACAGTTGTTGCCTGAAGTGGTGTAAAGCAGGAAAGTGAATGTTTACATATTGAGTGACTGGTTTTATTCTTGCTAATGCCAAGTTTTCTGAAAATGGTTTAATAGCTTAAGACTTTGAGACTAGGAGGTAAAAAATAAATAATGCAACTACATGCGTTTTCTCAGGAACTCAAGGTTCGATTGTAAATTTACCTTCTAAATAATTTAGTGAGATTAATAAGTGGTAAATGCTTGGCAGAATGAGCATTATTCTGGTTTTGTCATAATCTATAGATGTTGCTACAAAGCTGTACTAAAAAGTAGTTGTTGACCACCCTGTAGAGCTTTTAAATTCGGACATGGCAGGTTATTTTTTTTTTTCTATGAATAATACTTTCACCATTTTTGAAATATCAGCAATGAAAATTTTATGGGCCCTTTTGTGTACAGCAAATGGCTTTTACATTGTCGTTTCAGAAGCAGCAATTTAAAAGAGAGGAAAGGTAGTGTTGGGAAACTTCTGTGTTCACTTATTGTAAATTAAATTAAAAATTAATTTTCAAGGAGAGAATAGTCAGAGGATATAACAGTTATTTTTCTCTGCAGCAGGTTTCTCCTTGGCAGGTTTCCTTGTGTTTTGTGGCTTTTTGCAGATTGAGGTTTTGAGCACAACTATAAGCAAATAGCATCCCACAAAAGCACAGCAAATCCATCACCCATGTCTAACCTGTGGTTTAAAGGACAATAATTTGATACCCACTTGTACCCAGTACATTGGTTTTCTGAGGCAGGATCTAATCTTCCCTTGCTCTCCTTCGAGGTGATAGAGCAAGTACCTAGTCCCTGCATAGCCAAAGGTAGAGTGGAGCTTAGCTGCTGACAAGTCTTGCTTTCTTCTCCTGCGTTTTTAAGCTTAATAGCTTCACATTTGGATGGACTTTGAAAGCAAGTTGTCATTTAATCACAGCAGTACTTCCATAAGTATGTAAATCTATTTTTGTGACAAGTTCAAGAAGGGTCATGGAATGATGTCCTTCAAGGGTATGCTTCTGTAGAAAATATGAAAAACTTGTAAGTACTTTGGATTCATTGAAGGCAAAATAGTTTGTTAAAAGTCATTCTAGAGCTCTTTATAACAAAATGTTTGTTGATTGATTTGGATTAAATACTTCAGAGCAGACTGCAGACATTTCAGGTACTGCTGATAGCACAGGGCTTTGGAGTTTTGGGTCTACCTCAGACCAGGAGGCCAAGGACCATGTCCTTCACAGGGGCAGGAAACTGTGATAGTCTACTGATGGCACCACCTTCATGTGCTTAATTGGACTCCAGGCTTTCACTCAGATGTTCATCTAAGCTAGAATACTTAAAGGTATTTTTCTGGATAACTGAAAAAAAAAAAAATTAGTCTACAGAGAACAATTTTCTGCAATCTAATTTTACATCTAATAATAAAAAATGACCAAGTAATAGATTGATATTATAGATGGTAGCAAACTCTAAATGTCACTAAAAACAAGAAGCTGTCTTGGGTAATCGAGTTGTAGAACAAAATACTAAAAAAATAGTTATTTGGAAAGCAGAAATGTCTGCTCAGGAAAGTAATACCAGTAGCTTTGTGTGGCTGGCTGTGATGTTAAGAATGCTTCTCAGCACAATATGCCCTCATTCTGCTGCTGCTCAAATTTATATACATTTTTTTAAACTCATTGAACAGGTTTATTTTAGATTTAGTCCTAGTTTGTGTAGTTTAATTTATGTTTTCAAATTTTGATGTATGCAGCAGATTAGGCAGTGCACTGACTGAAAAGAAATTGATAAAAATCTGGCTATGCCAGGAAGTTGAGGAGTTTAAACAATACTGTCAAATTGTTAAAACCAAAATAATAGGTTATGTAAACTAAACAGCGTGGCTCTTGCTATTTATTACTTAGGTCCTGTTTTCCTTTAGAGACATTCCAGGCTTTCAAGGTAAGTGGATTCTACATCCAAACATTTGCTGTGCTAAGTATAAAGTACACTAATGATAGGTTTAAAATTAGATAATAACAAGATTATAATACTAGTCAAGAGGAAATACAGAAAGAAAGGAAAATAGTGTGCCTTATATGGTAAAAAGTTAAGTAGGACGTGCATTCAGTTTGAGATGCGCAAGAGGTGATTAGTACCACAGATAAGTACTACCCCATTCAAATCTTTTCAGTTGGAGAGGAATGATTCAAGTGCTCACAGATAAATCTTGGATGTTTGTCACATGCAGACATAAACCCCATCCCTGTAGACTCAGTGGAACCTGACTGTTGTGACCAGTGGGAACATAACCAGGTTGTTTGTAAGAACTTAGTGTTAAAGGTTACAATGCAAAGGACTCACAGAAGTAATTTGCTTCACTATCTGCATGTTCCTTATAATTTGAAATTTCTCTGTACTACAATCCCCTTTATATTTGGCAGTCCACCCCTTAATAACATTTCCAAAATGCTTTGAAATCCTGTGTATTTCATATAAGCACATGGTGCAGCCTATTTTTGTGTCTGCTTTGCATTGTACTCCAGATGGCATTGCTATATTTGTGGGTCTTCTGAGGCCAAAAACAAGGGGGGAAAAAAGGAAAAGAAAAAAGAAATGATAAGCATATTCCTCAAAATGAAGATAGCTTTACACAATGAAGTTTGTGTATTATGCTCAAAGCAGGAAAAATCATGAAGAAAATCTATCATATGTAATGGAAGAGGATGATTACTTTTGATTTGTAGAGTGGTAGTTGACTGAACAAAACTCCAGTTTTGTGAATATTCATAGGGCAAGTCAGCTTGAGAGAGCTATGGACTCTATTATTTGTGCTCATGCTTGATGGCTAAATTGTTTTGAATTCTTTTTCCTTCAGTAAGATAGTTGTCATTAACTGGGATTGGAGGAAGGGTTGTTGTGTTTATTTGTTGGAGGTTTTTTTAATTTCATCTGGTATAAATCCTGTAAGAGTTGACTGATTATGTGACCTCTGCCTTCTGCATACTAACTTTAACTGGAAAACAGACATGTGAGCTTGCCAAAGAAACTAATACACAGTAAATAATTCCCTTTATGTACATATATTCTAAGAGCTATATTCTTTGCTAGAGTACTTGTTCATTCCACGTGAACAGCATCATGTTTGTGGGTTTTGAATCAATGGGTGTGGTTCTTTGATGTATCTGAAAGAAGCTTATGTGGTAATATCCGGATAGAAGATGGCTTTTAAGCTCTAATACATCTCGGATCAGAGGAGCATCTGCGCTGCCTGCTTGCTTCTGTGATTTGTTTTGCCTATCCAGTTTGTGATAGCCTGTTTTGTCAAGCTGAGTTTTGTATTTGAATTCACTCTGTTTGTTTCAAGCTAACGGAAATGAACTAGATTATACTGCATTATCTTTTGATAACAACCGGTAAAGGGGAACTTTATCTTGTGTCCAGTTAAACAAATCTGCTCCCAAAGAGAAGTTCTGTTAAAGAAAGGACTCTGAGGTGTCTCTCCGTGTTGACACTGAATTAGCAAAAGAAAGGGTATAAATCTGTGACCATCTTTGCTGTTAGTGAGTGCTGTGACTGAGGACTGCATCACAGTACTTCCTGCAGTGCTTCTGGAGCTGAAGATACAGTCATGATTCCCAGCAAGATTTTAGTCTACCACAACCCTTCTGGGGGCACGCGTACAGAAACGTACAAAAGTACTAGAAGGCGTAAAAAATCTCATGGAGAATTGTTCAAAAATGGATATCGTGTCAAACCTGGACATAATATCCCCGAAAAGGAAGAGCAGCGCACTTTGCGAAACTCCTTGGTGTCTTGTTATAGGGTCGGCTCATACTGGGGTAAGGTCCAACTCTGAACTTTTTCTTCAGAACTGTTATGCTGTCTCTGGTGCTAATATTACTGTATCTTCTAAAAAAGATATTCTGTTTTATATTTCAACTTAAAAAGAAAAAGCTGCAGTATTTCAGTTGTTTTATAGGAAGAATTTTTTCTCAACCTTATGCAATATACTCCTCTCTCCCCAGCAAAGGGGTTCATTGTTCACCTAGAATCAAATAATCCAGTCTTTATTGAAGGATGGGATGTAATATTCTGCAGTGTTGGTGTTATCAAGAAATTTTGTTTGAAGCTGCTGTCATTTAAAAGGTGTAATAGCAAGTCGAAGGATTGTACAACAGAAAGATTTATTCTAAACTTGATTGTAGTTTTTCTATCCTGGTCATAGAGCATTGATTTTTTTCATACTGCAGGCTATTCCCACCTCTTGTACTGTTGCATAACAGAGGTGGGGAAGTGTATAAAAATATTTTGTCTGGATTGGTTCCAAGGAATGACAGATTCTTTTCCTCCCATTCTATTTCTTCTTTTCTTTTCAGTTTGAGCTTTCATTTTCAAGTCTATCTACAGGGAGTAAGATCTCAGAAAATTCTGCTGTACTCTATGAAGATGTTCAAAATGGGATTATTTTGCATCCTAAAAATTATCCCTACATCCTGTGTCTCAAAAAAGGTTCCTAAATATGGATTCTGGTTTTTTTTCTGACTTCAGTAAACTGTGTGGTCTTAATGAAATTTAGGGTGGAAGTAGCCATTGATAGCTTTGATGAAGATGTTGTTCTGATGAATGGGTGAATGGTTTGTCAGGAATAGAAGTGGCAAACAGAATCTCTGTGTGTTGAAACCTTACACCAATATTTTGGACATACTCTTGTCTCTCAGAAAACAAATAAGCAGCCTAAGACAGTACGATGGGGATTACATATTTCATTGGTGAGAAACAATGTAATGCTTGGTGCTGTTCTCGTCGATTGACCTCTCATGTCGAACGAAGAAACATCCCAATTCCTCTTTCTATTTATTAGAATCTCATTTAAATCATATAAGTATAGTTGTCATGATTTCCTTGTTTTTCCGTTTAAAGATTTATAATGGGAAATTTCCTTTTTTTTTTTTTTTGGTGGGGGGGAGGGGGGTGGATTGGGGTTTGCAACCTATAGCTAATCCTGGTTGCTTCTGTATATTAGTCCAGTGGAAAGCATTAGTTCAGCAGAGAGATTGCAAAACTGTCTGACAGGCAGGAAAATACCCTATTGCTTTTAGGGTCAAATAAAGCTGTAAATAATACTCCTTGCTGTAAGCTTTATAGATAAAATAATTTTCTACTGTAATTGTGTTGCTACTGGCACATATTCTATTGGCCGTGTCAGGATCACTACTCTGTTCTAAAGAATCCATCCATTTTGCTGAGTCCTTAGTAAAGGGTCAGGAAAAAAGTACTCCTGCTATATTCTAGATGTAGCCTGGTAGTTCAGCACAGCATATTCTTCCTATTGAACAGATAATTGATTTCTTTAAAACTGATTTCAGGGGTTTTTGGCAATATGCAGCCACTCCTAGTGACCATTTTTTACAGATTTTAGGTTGAATACCATGATATGAAATATTTTATATTTCATATATTTTCACATATTTTATATTATCAGTGTAATTTGAAAACAGTCTGTTTGCTGCACAGGCAACACAGTAGCTAAACAAATATTTTTGCAGTAAAAATAATCCTGTGGAAGAGTTGAAGTGTTCATTGAAGGCTTATTTGAATCATTATACCTACAACTCAGATTATTGTACTAGAGGCAAAAATTATTGACTAAAAACCTTTGTCTCGTATTGGTTTTTGTCTGTTCATATTGTTTATAATCATAGAAGTTTTTTCTGGTCTTGATATCTATGAATATCTTATCTTTGTTCTGGATATTGCAGCTGAAATGAACTCCAAATCCTAAGCATATTTTAGTCATCCATTTAGAAGCAGAAGACTGAGAAACTCAAGAGGTCCTTCTTTTATTTTATCTGTGTATTTTTTCTTTTATTAGAGAGATGTTTGGGGTAAATTAAATATTTTGCTACTTACTTTTTTGTATAATTTGTAGCATAGCAGATTAAATCCTATTCTGATCAGATCCCATAAGAAAATTCAAATGTATAACTCCTTGCCAAGAAAAAGTTAAGTTACATGATGGAGAGAATGTAGCAAGCATTTCCTGAGCATTCTGTTTAGCAGTTTACAATTAACTTTAGCAGACAGGGTTATGGAATGTGCAAAATTAGAATGGAATTCACTGTAATTCATAAGAAACTTACCATATCTCAACTCTTGGTGAAATAATTTAAATGTAAAACAGTTTTGTAGGTATTTCATAAGAAAAGAAATTCTTCTCGAATTGTACAAAACACAAACTTTGCTTAGGAAAGAGAGCTGTATGCATTTGTTGTAGCTGAAACAGCTTCGGGGAAGGGGAAATTTTTGTTACTGCTCCTATGAGTGAATTTTACTTTCTATTTTTGACGCATAAACAAATATCGACTGTTTCTGCTCTCGGTAAGGGGGTAGCCCTGAAAGAGGTGGCATGGTCTCAGTTGTGAGGCAGTGGGTGTGAGTGCCCCCTCAGCAGGTGTGCAGGAAGCACCAAGCTGAGTGGTGCACTTGGGGTGCCTGAGGGGACGGGATGCCATCCAGGACCAGGCCAAGTGTGAGCAGTGTGTCTGTGGGAATTTCCTCAGGCTCAGCAAGGCCAAGTACAGGGTCCTGCACCTGCCTTGGGGCCACCCCCAGTGCCAACACAGGCTGGGTGAGGAAAGGGTTGGAGGCAGCCCCTGCAGAGGGCTGGGGGTACCTAGAGATGAGGAGCTGGACATGAGCCAGCAATGGGAGTTTGCAGCCCAGAAAGCCAATTGTGTGCTGGGCTGCATCCAAAGCAGCATGGGCAGCAGGGCAAGGGGGCAAATTCTACCCCATTCTCCATTCTTGGAATCCCCATCTGCAGCTCTGTGTCCAGCTCTGGGGCACAAAAAGGGGGTGCAAGCGAAAAAAAGGGGATGCAAGACCTCTTGTGAGGAAGGGCTGAGAGTTGGAGTTGTTCAGCCCGGAGGAAAGAGGGATTTGGGGAGAGCTTATTGTGGCCTTTCCATACCTGAAGGGAGCAGAATTTTTAACAGAACCTGCTGCAATAGAAGAAAGGGCAATGGTTTCAATATAACAGAGGGCTGTTCAGAATACAGATAAGGAATTTTTTTTACCATGAGCATGGTGAAACAGTGGAACAGGTTGCCCAGAGAGGTGGTAGATGCCCCAACCCAGGAAAAATTCAAGGTCAAACCAGACAGGGCTCTGCAAAACCTGATCTAGGTCCTCACTGCAGGGATGGTTGGGCAAGATGACCTTGAAAATTTGTCCCTATCCAAACTATTGTATGATTCTGTGAAAATCACATAAAATGAAATACATGTAGGAATATAATAGGAAATCTGTTCGTGCCTAGGAAATTTCAGGATGCTGGAAAGAATTAATTTGCCATGTAATAATTGCTTTGGCTTTCATAATTGAAAGCCAGCCATATTTTGTAGTTTAAATGTCCAAGCAAACACTCTAGTGATTTGTTCTTGCTTTTCCTAATTCTGTTCTCTAAAGGAAATTTTTAATAATTGTGTGGGCTGCAGCAAATGCAGGACTTCACCTATAATAATTTTCTTTTTCCACAAAAAACACCTTGAGCCCATAGTATTTTTCATCTATCACATGATGACTCAACTATTAAAATATAACTTAAGCCTTACAAGGATTTGGAGATAGAGCTTTTATTTCTAACTTAGATGTTTCTCAGGTTTCTTTGTGAAACATAGCAATGGTTAACTTGGTCTTACCATTATCTTCAGATGCAGTGATAAACATTTCAGAGGCAGGGTGTTTTTCACTCCAGCCATTTTTCATAAAAGTTTATAGGGAGCAGAGTGAGGAAAGCAGCTGGATGAAAAAGAGCTGGAAGGTTTATGGTTACTAGTAAGGATCCTCCCCTTCTCTGTCTAACCACATCCTTTGGATAGGAGTAACAACTGTGGGAACTCCTGGAAGTGGAGCAGAGGGATGTGTCTCTCACAGTTTCAGCAATGTGATCCAAAGTTATCATTCTCTAATTGCAAATAGATCTGACATTTAACATTATTAAGCTTCATTTTATTGCTTTTCATTTAGGTACCTGAATCCATTTAGCAAGCTGTGCTTAATTTTCAGAGTTGCCACAGTCAGTAATTAAAAAGAAACTTTATATCCATATAATAGACATGAGTGTACTTTAACACTACTTAGGAGTCTTAACAAGGCAAAATATAAGAGCAAATATTTTATTTAACAACTTTCCAATAATACTGCAGGAAAAACTTCTTGATATAAACACATCTTGCCACATGCACCTTTGTGCTTGAGGGGAACCTCTTATGAGATGATGAAAGCTGTGACCAGGTTCATATGTTCGCCAGGATCAGTATTTCCTTAAGTTTCTAGAAATAAAAAGTGATTTCCTGCACTGGAGTTGGGTAACGTAGATGTCAATAAAGAGAATCTATGAGAAGAAGCTGCTCTGGACCTTCCTGTAACAGTTGCAATATCACATTACACAACTTTTATGTAACTCTTGGCTGTACTCTCTAATAAAAATTATCCTTCATGCTTTACTTTAATTTTCTAAGCTGTGCATGTGTACAGTACAGAGTGTACTTTCATTCATATGCCAAAGATCTGCAGCCAAATCATTTACTATCAGCATAAGACTATTTTGATAATTTAAGCCCTTAATCTTCTCGATTAGTTTCTCTTGCACACACACTCTGTCTTACTGACTTTTTAGTTGTCTGGGAATTGCTATGCATGCAATCTGATTTCAAGATAAAAATGCTATTTCTTTGTAAAAATGCTTTTTAAAAAATAGTGATATGTAATGTATTCCTGTGGTTATAGACTGATGGAAAGAATTGTAGTAAATTTGCCATTTTCAAGAGAAAAAGTGTGATTTCTCTGTTTTCCTGCATGAGGTTTTTGAAACGAGAGTGGAGGTAGGGAGCATTATTAATATAAAAGATTTTACGTCATTAAGATTTACCAAATTTAATCAGGCATATACAGTCTACTTTATCCAGGTTATCAGATCTCTTGCCCATGATCTGTTATTTTTCACTAAGCAGAATCAGACCTGCCTGTGTCTTTGACAGCCTGAAAGAGAAGGACATGTGCACTGCAGCTGCCAACAGAAACCTCAGTGAGGTTTTTCCCCCTCAGCTTTCAGCCTGTGTGTCTCCTTCCATTACTTCCTACAAAAATTAACACTTTCTGGTAGGATAAACCTATTATTAGGGAAATAAACTTAAAAAAAAATTGATAAGTACCTGTTAAGAATCCTTGAACAATTAAATATGGAAGAGCGTTTCAAAGGTATTTGACATTTTGTATGTTACCTGTGTTGATTTAATTGATCACTGTCATTGTAATATGCTGTTACAACTTGAGTTATTCTTTACTATAACTTTTTTTTCTTTTACTGCAGGTTTAAGATTTTTAAGAGCCCTTCGACTGATACAGTTTTCAGAAATCTTGCAGTTTCTGAATATACTTAAAACAAGGTAAGATTTTTTCTTGGATGCTGATTTAGTTAATTGGCGACAGAATGTAAATGGGTTTGATTTGGGACCCTAGTAACATATGCTTTTCTTTTCTGGAAAAACCCCTGCACTTGTTATCTATTCTTTAAGCCTTTTTCTGCTGATGAATGATTTGTCAGTGACAGCATCTTTTGCTATGTCATCATTTTAATTGATGCATTGTTATGTTTGAAATACCGAGCAAGGTTATGTGTTGATAAATTAAAAGCTGAATGATTTACATCACTGTGTACTGATTAAACATTGCTTCTTTTCATATAATCAGTCTGTGTTCTGCTGTCTTGAGAAACCTGAAATCAAAATTCATTCAAGAGTATACAGTTAAAAAGTATTTTGAGAAATTCTCATTGTGCCTCTTCCAGTTTTTTTGAACTGAGCATCTTTTTTCACATCAAAACCATTAAATTTACACTGAGCTATCTTTATATTGTGTTCATTGTCCTTAGTATTTCCTCCATATAATAATTAAAATTTTTCAATTAACCTTCTGGCTTACTGGTTCTTTGGCCTATTAATACATCAATGTTGTGCAGGAAAAGCACAGTTTTGGACAAAAGATCATTTTGAAGGAAATGAGGAGAAACCTTCCCATGCCTTGCAGTTGAAGACACATTGTTTTTCATCATTCTCTAAAAGGCTGCAGGGGAAGTATTGACCACAGCTTCCAATAATTACTGTAAAATCAATTCCATTTTGAAAACTTCCCCTCTCTGCAGCGGTTGCTATAGATCTGTGAGGGCTTTATATGCAGGTAAATCCATTCCTTGCTGTGATAATTTGTAGCAATAGGAAAATAGGTACTGAAATTTGTAGATGTTCACAGTGAACAGCTGTTTCTTCAAACCTAAATCAACCTTGAGACTATTGTCTGTGCTGTAAAATTCTCACACTATCTGTCTTTAGTTACTGGAAGGAAGCCAATTCTGGTCAAACAAAGACATCAAAGAATGTAAGGTGAGGTCCCATAGCTCAGAATTCTCAGTATGGGAATGGAGAATAAGATTTACCATGCAGAACAACCCTGCCATAAGAAATGGCAGTCATTAGAGAAGCTCCATAAACTCAAAGATTTTGGATAAAAGCTAATAGCCCCTTCAGTATTGGGGGATTTGGTGAAATTCCAGATCCATAAATGTGCATTAATCACTTTCAAGGTACTCAGAGCTGGTTTATTTAAGATTGACCTGTTCATTGAAATAGCCTTTCTCTGGGGCAGAATTTACTCTTATATTAGATATCATTATCTCTGTGATTATTTATACAACATCCAAAATATCTATAAACCTCAAATGTTGATTAGTGAAAGCCTGTAAAGCAAAACTTTCTTATATGAGTGTTTCAGTTTAGTCAGGTAATTCATCCTTAGCAGTTCATACTAACATCATTTATTTAACTGAAAAATTGTCACTGCCTCAAAACAGTTTTTTATGTCTCTCGCTGTTCTTGGTATTGCAACAGAAAGTCATGTCTGCTCTCTTTGTTGTCTTACTTATTAACCTGAAATGACCTGAATAATTTGGAATGTCAGCAATGTTCACAAAACATTTATTTTTTTTAATGGATGTGTCAAATTAAAACAAATTAACAGAATGCAATTTGTTTTAGAAGAGTCAACTGACATAAATTTGATTGTATAAGTGCTTGGGGTTTCTTTTAATCTCTTGGATTAGTTTAGCTTTTAGAAAGCAGCAAGCTAGAAAATTTGTTTATTACTGCTACCTTCTATGAGAAATTTTCAGTGTATTCTGAAGGTACCATCATAACTGCAGTTCACATGCTGCACACACATTTTCTATTTACAGTACCAGAATACTCTTAAATTGAGAGCTTCTGGTTCTGAATTATTTTGCTTCCTGAAAAGCTAAAGCATGCTGAGCCCTTGTGATTAATGGAGAATAAAAAAAAAAATTTGTACAAGTTAGAGCCGTTAAACTAGTAGTTTCAACATATCTAGTATTATTTAAATGAAATTTACTTCCCTAAATTCAATCAATGATTTCAATTACATACTGTGGCCTTAGAACTTTAAAGGCTTACACAGTATTGTATGCTTTTAGCCTGCTACTGCAACATTATTTTGTTCAGGGATGGCAAAAAATCTTCCAGAATTAAGATGTTTTAGCATTTTTTGCAGTCCACTTCTAAGGTTTTATTGAAATTTTTTGACATTTTAGGAATTTTTGGAACATAAAGACCAAGAGTCAGTGACAGAACTTGAATTGTTGAATTGGGATAGAAAATTCAGTATATCATTACTAGCTCTGAAACTAAAGTAGGGAGAAAAAAGTACTTTTTATTATTTAAAAATTCAGCAAAAGAGAAGACTTCTCTGTTTGAGGTGATATGTATTTATATGAAAATGTATGGAACTAATTTGACCTAGGCATTTCAGTGCATTTGGCACTAATAACAAATAAAAAATGCGAAGATGAAATAATTGATAGGGTACACTGGGCAATACTATGGTTTTAATATTTAGTGCAATTGCAGGGAAATTTTCTCCTCCTTTTCTTTTTTCTCCAGTAAGAAAAAAAATTACCGTAACCTCTAAATGAAAATTACTCCTGGAATTATTGACTGAGATATGAGGATTAAAGGAATGTGTATTATTTACACTCTGAGCAGAAAGGCCATTCCAAAAGCTGGATCCAGTGAAAGAAGGTGCACAATGCAAAACCAGGGACAGCAAGGAGACTAGTAAAGTGTTAGGTGATTATTAGAATATCTGAAAAAAAAGCTGAGTGTATTTGAAAAGATCCTGTCAGACAAAGCAAAATTTTACAGTGGCACTTTAAGAGACTGTACTCTGCCAAGGACCCGTTAGTTTCCCTAATTTGAAATTAAATGTATTTCACTTAAGATTTTTTGTTCCCATGTTTTATGGAATTGAATTCTACAGTTTTCAGTTGAAAATTGTATTCTTTTCTAATATTTTTCAAAAAAATCTGCAGGGGCTTAAGCAGGGCTCACAGTAAGGGATTTTGCACAGATGTTGGAAAGAGCTTAAAGAGGGAGAAAATGTTTATGACTAATCCTTCATCTATATTTAGACTCTGGCAGAAACACAGGGAGTATTTCATAGAGGACAGACAAGGCAGAGTGTTTAATAAATCTTCTAAAATAAAATGTACCAAACAAGTCATGTAAATAGTTACTATTAATGGGTGTTACAGTGATATGAAGAGACCAACAGACACATAATTTTTTATCAGGAACATCTTGTGTTCTAAGCTCAGGTGAAGGATGATAGTCAGCCTTGGATAATGGAGCTTTGCATCAGCATCACTCCTATGATCTTGTTTAATCTGGGAACCCATTGTTTAGGGTCCTGTGCTATAAATGAATGTTACCACTAAGAAAATAAGGAGTTTAATCAACCATAGTTTAAGAAAGAGAGAAATAGGGAGTATGTTGATGTTGGTGAACACTAATGACAAGACTGCTGATATGCTATTTTATTTTTGAATACAGTATTCATTTCATCTGTCATATTACCCAGTATATTCTATTTCTTGTACTTTCATATGTCTATTAACTCTAACTTCTAAAATATCTTTTAAGGACCTGTACCGGTTAATTTTACTAGTTATTTTGTTCAGAAAAGGATGCATTTTTATTGTCGTTAAAGTGGTTATAAACAGAAACATTAATTCTACTACAAAATGACTACTGCTAACACTGATAGTGATTATTTTTTCAATTTTTATAGTTTTTAATGTATTGCTTTAAGGATAATTGTGGGGACTTTTCTGAGGTGTTACCTTCTTATAAATATTTGCAAAAGCAAGAATAGGTAAGATTGTTTAGACACAGTCATACATGGAAAACAGTTCCTCGTGTTTCTGTTGAATATCCTTCTTAGGACAGTGATTTTTGTGAGAGAGAGAGCAGGTTTTATTTGTATTTCCTCCAGAAGATTTTATACTATGGTGTTTTCCTGCAAAACTGAGTGAGGTCCTTGTTTCAAAATCTCTTCTGGTTAGAATAGGGAAAATACTACTCAGTGTGACTAAAAAGCATTTGCGTATGTTTTTAGTGGGTTTAAATTACACTTTTTTCTTTTTTTAGAGAAAACTGTGAGTGTGAAGTATGAAATACTCTAGTTTCATGTGAATTTTCCCTAAAGAGTTCCATAGGAACAAGCAGAGTAATATGAAAATACTTAGGACTTTACACAGGAATTGTGAAATACCTTAGTTCTTTAATTTGAGAATCAGTTTTCTCATGTATTTTTTATGTATTTACATGTGAATAATTCTGAGTGTGTAGCAGTGAAAAATGAAGAGGTGAGTGGCGAACCAGATTATCTGTGAAAAAGCATTATTTATTTATAGAAGTTTGTTTTTGACTACTGATGTAGCTAAGGTTTCTGTTTGTCTTTCTGCTCTCATACATTGGGACTTTCTTTTCAAGCTATCTGAATTATGAAAATATGAACTCTCCAAAGGAAAAATAACACACATTATGCATAAAATTTTGAATAAGTTTTTTAGGGAATCTTCCTTTTGGGAAATAATCATCAGGTTCTTGAGTCTAAAGTTTGCAGTTGTATACAGGTATGTATAAAAAAATATGTGACAAATTCTAGTCTAAGCTCCTATTTGCTCTGTTTATTTCCAGTAATTCCATCAAGCTAGTGAATCTGTGCTCTATATTTATCAGCACGTGGCTGACAGCAGCTGGGTTCATACATTTGGTGAGTGCATTTGCAAGAACTCGGTTCACTTTTTCTGCCGGACCGCGGGCTCCAAGCTGCTTTAGTGCTGCTCTCGGTAGTGCCCTACCCCGTCGGTAGAGTGCAATAAGGAGGAATCCCAGCTCCCCGTGATAAGGAGGCATGCCAGCTCCCCGCGATAAGGAGGCATGCCAGCTCCCCGCAATAAGGAGCCATGCCAGCTCCCCGCGATAAGGGCCATGCCAGCTCCCCGCAATAAGGAGCCATGCCAGCTGCCCGCGATAAGGGCCATGCCAGCTCCCCGCAATAAGGAGCCATGCCAGCTCCCCGCGATAAGGGCCATGCCAGCTCCCCGCAATAAGGAGCCATGCCAGCTGCCCGCGATAAGGGCCATGCCAGCTCCCCGCAATAAGGAGCCATGCCAGCTCCCCGCGATAAGGGCCATGCCAGCTCCCCGCAATAAGGAGCCGTGCCAGCTCCCCGCAATAAGGAGCCGTGCCAGCTGCCCGCAATAAGGAGCCGTGCCAGCTGCCCGCACTGAGGCCCGCCCGTGTCCCCGAGCAGGCGGGCTGGGGCTCAGTCCGGCCGTGCCCCGGCGGCCGCAGCGGCGCGGGCGGGCAGCAGGGGGCGGTGTCCGCCCGGGAACGCCCGAGCGAGCCGGGCGCGGCCGGAGCGGCTCCCCCGGCTGGCTCCGCACCAAAGCTGCTTCCAGCCGGGCAGGAGCGCGTTCCAGCTCCTCCTCTTCTTGCGGTGTCAGTCGTCTCATGTTCGCCCTTGGGAAGATGCACAGAGGTTTTGAGTGTTTTAATTTATGGTTTATTTCTCATTCACGTAGAGTCGTATTTTTACACTCCTCTGGGCTAATGTAGAGTTTCGATCTAAAAACAATACCTTTTTTTCCTAGTTTTTACCAAACAGAGCGCAACACTTCTTAAATAACACATCAAGACCAAGGGAATGCTGTTTTCTAGGATTTAGAATTTTTTTCCTTTTTTTTTCTACAAAAGCTTTTCTATTGTACTGAAGGAGTACTCAAACTTCAACTTTTTACTCTGGAGCAAATTTTAGATGGCACACTCCTTTCCCACTGACAAATCTATAATTTTGTCTTTACGGTGACTGGCTTTTTGAAAAAGTAGTAGCATTCCACTAAAGGTGCCAGTAATGCCTTTAATGGAAACATAATCTTTTAAAACAAAAACATTGAGGAGTATAATTGCATTAAAACTAAGATTTACTCTGAAAATATTCTGAACACATTTTTATAAATGAACTTACCAAACTGCATGAGTAAGTTACATTATTTAGTGGTGCCTGGAAAAGATACTTCCCATAAATGATCTGAGTAGCAAGGCTGTATATACTGGCACAAGAACTGCAGTGCTCTGTTTGGCGCAGGGTCAGGTTCTGTATTTGATGAAAATAAATCACAGGAAAGCATTCAGAGTTTGTATTATATGCCAAG
The DNA here is from genome assembly GCF_028551555.1 of Melozone crissalis. Classification (NCBI taxonomy): domain Eukaryota; kingdom Metazoa; phylum Chordata; class Aves; order Passeriformes; family Passerellidae; genus Melozone; species Melozone crissalis. Next base: position 22,891,134 of record NW_026535797.1, on the reverse strand, counting down.
GTATATGTCTATATACACACAAAGACACATGCATATATGGGTAGAGTTAATTTGAGGTTAATTAGAGTCAGTTATAATTAATATTATTCATTATATGTTTTCTTGTACATTGTAGGTGGAGAACTCAGGGGATCCATGGGAAAATTTCCAAAATAATCAACCGCTAACATACTGGGAATGTGTTTATTTGCTGATGGTTACAATGTCCACCGTTGGCTATGGAGATGTTTATGCAAAAACAACCCTTGGTCGCCTTTTCATGGTCTTCTTCATCCTTGGGGGATTGGTAAAAATTCTTCTTTATGTTCTTTTTAGTACTCCAGTTACCTTAAAACTTGATCCTCTATATCTCAATGTTGTAATTAAGGGAACAATAATATCTGGATTATTAAACTAAAATTAATTATAAAACATTAAAATATGTTTAATATGCATTTTTCCTGTAGATAAATATTTTGGTAGAGCTTGTCAAATTAGTCCAGAATTAGTCCGGAATTAGAATTTTTCAAATCCATTTAAATGATTAATGCATGTGAATACATGAAGTGCCTTAATATTTCAACATAGAATGTTATTTGTAGTCCTCTACTTCTTAGTGACTGGCTGTAGAGCATTTCTGGAGGTTGCTATTGATATTTAAAGGCACTTTGCGGTTTCAGAGGTCCTACCCTCCCTTCTGTGTTCCTTCCCAGAATTCCAACAAACACTGTGGCTTTGGACTGCCTTAAAGAGCAGCTTGCCTGATCCAGATGATGGCAAACCACACTCCCTTTAATTTCAAGCATCCTTTCATGTCATGTAGTACAATTTTAGCTCACATTTTATCACGTATCCTTTTAGAACACCAATTTCTCACGTTCTTTGTCCTGTATGTAAATAGCACCCAAGTTACTATTTGTCTTGCCAATTTTTCCATTATTTGTCAGCGCTAGTAATATTATTACACCTGTTGCAATGTTCTCTAAACTAGCCAAGTTTATTTTAGCATTTACCCTGCACAAGGTGAATGCTATGTGGGTGACTTGTAATGTATATTGTGCCCATGCACACATTTGTATGTTGTTACCTTACCCTCGTCCATTGGTTTCACATATACATACATCTCACAGAGGTGCTGTGTATATAACCAAGGTTATGAATGCCATATATTGGACACACACAGACATGTATGAGCGTTACATATATGCATTCTCATCTCTGTTTATTGACATGTGAAGACAAAGATCATGTCAAATGGCAGTAGCTCTTCGAAGTATCCAGCCACAAGGAAGCTGTTTGTTGGACAAAACATGGCAGAATAATTTTTATTTTCTCCTCAAAACCTTTTTTCTATCACATGTTTTTCCAATCCTTCTAAACCCAAGAACTTTTGGAAAAGTTTTTTTGGGGGGCGGGGGGGTGATTTTTTTTTCTTGATGGCGACATAACCCCCGATTTAATCTTTTTTTTTCTTCTTTTAAATTCTTAGAATGGGGGGGAAAAATCTGTATTTTACAACAGAAATGTGACAGTAATGATAATACTTGGCTTTGGTTTTTTTACAGTGGGGCTTGGATAGGTTTTTTTCCCCTCCCCTCTTCAGGAACAAATAGACAAAACTGTTTTTTGTGACTAGATATGAGTTTGAAGTAATTTTGTTCTTGTTTTGTTTTACATGTCCATTTTTCCTCTTTTGACCATTTTCTTTATTTATAAGGTGTGTACCTTCTCCAAGATCAACTTTTACATTGAGCCTTCTTGTTTTGTTTGATAAGAAATTTTTCATTTTTTTAAAATTTTATTTTTAAACAACTGCATAGATCTACTTCTTTTGCATTTTCAGATCTTAAAAATATATATCTTCTGAAAATATTCATCATCCCCCTTTCTTTGGCCTCTCTTTTTAGTCTTTTCTTCTGTCTCCTATCTTCTTCTTAGGCCATGTTTGCCAGCTACGTCCCTGAAATCATAGAGTTAATAGGAAACCGCAAGAAATATGGTGGTTCCTATAGTGCGGTTAGTGGAAGAAAGTAAGTATCCCAAGAGGCTCTGCTGCCTCTGCTGCAGTAGAACACTCTCTGCATGCCATTTTCTTTTTTTTTTTTTGTGTTTTTGTTTCATGCATGTAGGCAATGTTTGCTCGCTACGTGCCAGAAATTGCTGCTCTCATCCTTAATCGGAAGAAATACGGCGGAACTTTTAACTCAACCCGAGGCAGAAAGTAAGTCCAAAAAGACCAGGTGTGGTTGTGGGACTCTAAAGAGCCCCTGAAGGTGGTAACAGCTGACTCACAGCTTGCAAGGCTGTGTTCTTTGACATCAGATGCTACCACTGGAGAGTTATCACACTGTAATTAGAGACCTGGGCTGTGCTATGGTACAAGTCACAACATTTTGTCCCTTCTTCAAGAGAACCTGGATTCCACTCAGAGTACACTGACACAGCTTATAAAAAGTACTGCTATTACACATGCAGTTAACTTCTGCAGCAAGGGTGAATTGTCACTTCACCATTTTGGGCATCAGAATATCGTGTGGTTTGTCTCTTAACTAAGTGACCATGATAATTGGCATGATTTTCAGACAACTCGGTTCTTAAGAAAACCTTGTTTTACTGGATGTAAAATGGGAGATAATATTTACCAGTTTGTTTGGTTGGACTGACTATGTAAGAAGTCTAAGAGCCTTGTTTCTCCATGTTCAACCAGCAGATTCAGATCTCATACAACTTTTTCTGACCTTCCATGGGTATTGCAAGCTCTCAGGAGTTTAGAATCTGTGACCAGGGATTTTAAAGCAATTCTCTTCCCTGTATCACATTAAGCATATCTGAAGAAGAGCAGGCAGTAACCTTAATATCAAAACAGTATGGTAAAAAAACCAAACCTACTATTTTTACCTGGTGGCAAAGGTTAAATTTTATTGGACCACATTACCTCATTACATTTCTATTGAAAGCCTGCTTGTTTTTTTGACCAAGTTAAAGCTAGCTCTTTCTGGCATTCCCAGCTCTGGGACATGCTGAGATAAAGCCTTTACTGAGCTAGCTGTCCTTGGCCATATAGAGAGATACAGCACAATATCACCTTTATTGTTGCCATCCTTCATTTCATTACGTACCATTGTGACAGCCACTGGTAGAGTATATTTGCCCCAAAAGCCTAGTCATACAGAGAGTCCTTTTCATATGATAAAGTACTGCAAGAAATTTATCTAATGAATTGTCCTTCCTACTTTAAGGAAGATATTTTTTACTTTGTTCCTTTCAAATCATCACCCATGCAACATATTGTTGAAGTGGATTATGGATTTGTTGCTCCTCTCTGTATAGCATAAAGACTGTAAATGTCCCAGAGAGCTAATTCTAGAGCACTTTTTTGTATCACTGTTTAGATAAATCAAAGTTTTAAAATTAGCTGTAACTATACTATTCTTTGTTCAATAATACTCAAGCAATTAGATAGTAAACTTCAATATGTGCATTTATTGAGATACCCTCAAATGTCTTAGGTAAACTGTGAACACTGATGTTGGAAACTTTCATCACTTACCTAGACAAACTAAATGCCTTGATTTATTTCTGGGAATGAGTAGTATTGTTAATTTCCCAAAATATTTATTTGTCACAGAGGCCAGAACAGTTTCATATTTATATTCATACTTGTTTTCTCAAGGAGAAGTTTTTCAAACTCGGAACATATTCCTCTGTTTTCAAAGCTCTAAAGGAGTTATAGCAGAGGGGAATGTGGTTAAAAACCTGTTTTCCACACAGGGTTTGTTCCTCCCCTTCTACATTGTCACTAGTACCCAGCATTGCTCAGATGTCTCTAAATTTGGACCTGATCTTCAGTCAGAACCCCACATCCTGAAAAGCTCAGCTTCAGATTACGGGCTTCTGCTAGCTTTGGGGCGCGCTTAATTTTATTTTTTCACTTTTTGTTTTGGTCTTTCTTTGTATGCACTGTCTGTTTGTTTTTATCTCACTCTGTCAGTGCTTTCTCTGCTGATCTCTAATGCTCATATAATTTGTTGCTTGAAACTCATCTCTGTCATCGGCATAAAAACTGTTCAGTTTACTTTATGCATTGTTTTCTGGTTCAATTATTAATTACTAAGTAGTTTAAAAATGTCCTTTGCTCATGTGGGTCTTTCATCAGAGAATCTAAGCTTGAGAACTGCACAGTAAAAAGCCATTAGGACCCCTTGTTTGATGTTGCTTTTGCAGTCAGTAGAACAAGATTGATGAAATGTTATGTTTGGCCAAAATTGAAGTTTTCATTTGGAATTCAGTGTTGAGAGAATGGATTGTCAGAACCAATAAGTTTTCCTTTGCTTGGGATATGGGCATGTGGTAGTAATTAGCAGTATAAGGTCTTTAGTTGAGCAACCAAGCATAGATTCTGGCAGCAAAAATAATGAGAAACTACAGTTGTTCTTTTTCTAATGTCAGAAAGTTTCCAGATTAAATACATTTCCAGTATGAAAACAGCTGAATTTTGGTGAAAGATATAGTTTCAGCCCTTGAAACCGAAAATGTGTGTACTTTTTAACTCTGTACAAAATACATTATGATCCCAATACGTAGACTCTGCTTTGTTACATCTCTATATGTGTTTATACATTGTCGTGCTTTGTTACAACTATATATTTGTTTATACATTGTCGTAGTTTAACCCCAGCTAGCAGCCGCGCCAGGAAACAGCACAACATGTTGCCTCCTAAACTCAGTGTGTAATAACATGATTATTAAACATTTAGGTCAGAAATTAAAACCAGTGTATGATTATGTATGTTGTTTTGAGTTTTACACCAAGTGACTTTAATACTACAGAGAGCCTTGCTATGGAATTGTAACTATAAAGGAGCTAGAACGTAGGCATAAAAATTATTGATACAAACTTCACTAACTAAAGAGGAGAAATAACAAACATCAAATTTGAGCTTACATTTCATTTTGCTTTTCAGCCAATGAAGTCCCCAGAGGATCATAAACTATACAGGATTCATTTTGCATAATAAAGAACCTTATTTTTGTTTTAGATGAGACCCATACATAGAAACTTTAGAAAAAAAAGTAGTTTGTAGACTGTTATCACTGGTTAAACTTACTAGATAATAGGCTCATTTAGTTGTGAAAGTCCACGGGGAATTTTTTAGATTTTAAATTGAGTTATAATTTCTGCTTTATAATATTATTGTAAAGAGACTTCTAAGAAACAGGAATGTCTTCATAGTCTTTAATTGAAGTTTCACCTTCAGCTGTTAAATGAACAGCAGTACTTACTGTTGCATTTATATCAAAATACCTATACCAATATTTCTATACAAAATTTATTCTGTATTTACTAATTTACTTTTCAATCGAGATTGTTCTTGTTCTATTTCTGTATTTGTGTGTGCATTCAATCAGACTGGATTTTAACTCTGTGAAATATTTTCCAGTTGAAGATATTAATTTATTATAAATCAGCATGCACAAATCTTTAGAAAGCATATGGAAAGAACATTTGTAAACCGATGAACTCAGCCTGGATAACTTACTGATTTTTTCAGTCTTTAAATTGAATTAATGACTTCTAATTCCATGGACTAAATTATTTTGTCTTTTTTATGCAATCCTGCTATCAAATCCGATGCAAAGCCCTTGTGAGGGCAGAAGGCAGAACGCAGCTTTGCATGAGCGGATGTGGCAGGGCGAGCCCTGACCCGGCTGAGCAGCGAGGTTGGGCCAGAGGAGCCGCTGTGCTCCCTTCCAGCCTGACCCATTCTGGGCTCTGGATGTGTTTGTATAAACTGCTTGCTTTGTCACCGTTGTACAGGTTCATGCTAGACTTCATTACAGATTTAAAAGATGTAACAATAAGTTATCCAGAGGCATTGTTGTAGTTAATATGTAAGATTAAAAATGCATTTTAATGAAATCACAGTCCTTTACTGCAAAAGGTATTAGAACCTCCTGTTTCTCTTCTCTCATGGTCTGCTCTCTTTCCCAGAGATTTCTACAGATTTCTTAAATTTACAAGCCATAAATTACCAAATCATCAACATATCAACAGGAATAATCATCTGTTAGAAATTCCTTCCAGAAGGAAACATGGGATTCAATAACTAAACTTCACAGAGGAAAATAAAAACTGTAGACAGATAGATATGGTAAACAGAAAGACAAACAGATAATTCAAGTTGACAGGTCATATTGAACTCATTAGACATTTGAATTTCATTACAAATTAGGAAAAAGAAAAGTTTAGTCTTAACCAAAGAAAAGGTCCATTTGCTGCAGTAATGAGAGGCATAGCTCCAAAGAAAGTGACATTAAATTCTTATATTAAATAATTTGATGCAATATGTAAGATATTATTTTTTCAGTGGGATGAGAATGTAATAAGAGAATGTGACATGGATTACATTATGATCCCAAGGGTGTCTCTATTTCCCATCTGCTAGCCATTCTTCTAATCCCACTTTTTCAAATGAAATTTCACTTAGTGATAAAGAAAATCTGATGAGTGTTAAATAGACTGACAGATAGAAGAAATAGGAGAAACTTCATTTTTTCAATTTTGTGTGCATATTCAACTATATCCATTCTTTTGAAAGTAAGAAGGGAAATGTGGGAAGTGACATATAAGAACATTTTGACTTTAAAATGTATATTTGAGGTCTCATACCAATTCCACTCCTACAATAACAGCACTTCTTTTATATTTCAAGTTGAAGTTCTAAAAGTTCCTTTTCTCTGAGTAAACTTTGAAAAACCCTCTTGGGTTTGGCACCAAATAGCAGTAGATGCTGTTCAAATTTTGACCCAAGAAAGACTGAATCTGGTTTATACATCTGCTGATCTACCATATTCTACAAACTGTAAAGTATATGGCATTCCAGGCTGTGTAATGTGAGATGGCAGAAGTGATGAATTGTTCAGCAAGTTTTAGAGACTTCTTGCTTTCACTCAGGTTCTGTTGCAGAAAATTGCTCGTGACATTTTGGGATTATTTTTGTGGAAAGAAATGCACTGGCTCGGTTCATGGATGAAATGCTCAAAAGTATGAAGATCCTTTCCTAACCTCCTGCATTGCTTACAAAGGATTTAATTATTTTTTGACTCATTGAGCACTTAAAAAACATGTAAGGTGATTTGAAAATGAGTAATAATGGGAGAAAACAATGTATTTATTAGAAACTACTTTCAGTTGAATTCAGAAGTAAAAACAGGATGGCTTGTGTGTGTGATATCTGCCCCACAAAATGTTACAAAAATGAAATCCAGGGTTTGGAGGGATTGGGACAGTCATTTAAGGTCTGTTTGCAAGTGAGATGCTAATGCTGGAGGTGTAGATTCCCCCTGCATTAAATGTAAGCTTTCCAATATGGGCTCCCTGTGCATGCTATTCAGTAGTTTTTTCCTTCTGTTTATAGTAAACTGCTCACTTTTGTCTTCTGGTGATAGACATGTGTTGTACCTAAGTGTTGTGGTATTTTTCATGAAAGCAGAAATACTCTAAATAATATTGCCATTTAGACTGAATGAAAGAATGAATATTCATTTTAAGCTGTAGTGGAAGTCCCCACTAATCCAGACCCTATAAGAAACAAATCACTGTACTTTCACTTTATTATGGCTGATTTGGAGGTGTGCATCAGAGAAAGAATATTAACTTTTAAATTGGTTTATAGAGAAACATTGCAAAATTCCTTAGGTCATGATCATAAAAATGCAAGATAAGTTCATCTAGCTGTAGCTGAGCAAAGTTTAAACAAAGCAGGCCAGAGTGAGTCATGCAGGATAGCATGCCATTGCAAACAGACTTGGATGAAAGCTCTAATGTGTAGTTTAAACAAAGAAGTGTGCTATTTATCCTGGATTAAATGAGCTGAAATGCACTCTTGTATTGGTCACAAAGTGACTTAATATTTGCATCAGATGAAATTTCAAATGCCTGACATGAACAATTTCCTGTTTGTGTTAATCTGCTGTAGGATCCAGTAGGGTTCCAGTGATCTGTACTGTGCACCACATACTGAATGGAGCTTTCTGAGGGCTTCCTGGTATTACCTGATCCCTTTTTCTTTATTCATGAATTAAGGGAGAATCCAAAGGCACGGGACCTGGTGGAAAGAAAAGAAATTTTCTGTCAGAATGAAGCACATCAGCAGCACAAACACACTCTGGTTCCTAAATAGCTGACAGTTGAAGCTATCATGTCCCATTTACAGAAATTAAAGGTCCCTGAGATATGTTTTCACATACTTCAATTACATCTCCTCTGACAGTATGGCCATATGCTTGTGCACTTTTAATGTTCACACATATTTTAGTTTCTGCAACACTTCCTAGTAACTACAACACTTTTTTTTGATTTTTAGTCCTTCAGGAATAAAGAGAATAATAAAAATCCACTTTTGGACAGTTGCAGGAGAAAAAAATGATAAACTTGCTTGACAGTCAGTTTGCTATATCCTTTAATATACTCTGTCTCCTTTAAACTAGGAGATTTATAGAGCCTGATGGGAGAATCAGATTGAGAAATTAGCTTACACTTTAATGATTTTTCTACTGTACACGTTGGCTTCGTAAGAGATCATTAGAGGACCATCATGTTTGGGCTCAAGTCTTCTGTGAAAAAGAAAGGGAAGCACTTCAGATTGTGGCTGCAGAGCACTTACTACTCTAACAGAGTTAATCTGAGAGGGCAGTTTATGTTGAAATAAGAGAAAGACACAAAAACACACACGAAGTTTTGAGCTGAATGACCAGAATCCTGAGTAATGTTTGGTAAATCATGAAAAGCACAACCATCTAGAAATGGACTGTAAACCGGTATGTTTAAGAGTGCATATCACTGATAGATAAACAAGCAGACCACATATACAGTCTCTGTTGAAATTTTTTTACTTCTTTTTTAGCAAGAAAACGTGACTGACATCCATCATTTCTTTGAGCAAAACCTGTTGGACTTTACAAGGTGCTGCCTGCTTCAAACAGAGCAGCCTGCTGTTGGTATATAAAGAGTTTAGATGGTCAGTAAATGAAGGAAGGAGCAGAATGCTAAGCAGAAATACCATGAAAAGATCTGAGCATATGTATTTGATATAAATATCATAATTTTATGGAGGCATCTAGAGCAATATGCACCCCACTTCCTTTAGTTACTTGACAAGTGAACACCAAGTATTCAACTGAATACTGAACAGAATTTTGTATTCATTATTGTTGATTTATTAAAATAGACTAGTTGGAGTAAGTCTTTTCAGGTTCTTTATACTTATTCAAGTAAAATGGATGTTTTTTGCAAAATAAACAGGCTAAAGATTTGCCTTTTGTATTATGTCCTGTGAAGGAAGAACCATGCGAAGATCCTTTTTAAAGAATCCCATTCAGAGTGGATCTGTTTTCATTTACAGTGCTATTTACATGGTTTAAGTGTATGTTCTCAATTATCTCATGCCAAAAATCTAGATGTTTTAACTTTTGCTCATTTCATTGTGGTCCTTACTGAAACAGTTTGTCTCCATAGTAGCTTTGCATTTTCTGTCTCCATTTTTGTTTACCCTATAAGAAGCTGGAGGATTTTTAGTAAATTGATCATTATGTCAATACTAGGATGGGAAAAATTAGTTATCATAGAGAATTCCAATTATGTAGAATCACAGTTCAAATCAACTGTGTACATCTGTGCCAGTTCTTCATATTTGAAATATTTTCATGTTTTTTCATATTTCTCAAATTCATTTTGAGAATGCTAAATATATATGGGAGATGATGGATTAGCCTATCTTTGTTGATAGAATATGGCTCCTGATAAGCTTTTGATTCTTTGTAAAAGGTTTATTTTGCAGCCTCACAATCATACAGTATGGATTCCCACTGGTATATTAAACCAGTTTCATATCTGATATGTGTACCAATGACAACTCCTACTTAAAAAAATCTTAGTCCTCCCAAATAGCTATCACTAATAAAAATGTCTAAATTCTTAAATAATGTTTTTCAGTATGGCAAGGGAATTTATAGATTTTATTTATAAAGAGTAAAAAAAAGAAATAATAATAATGTACTGAGGTTTTTCAGAAAGAAAAGCTTAATGCAGAAGTTAGATATTTCTCTTGACCAAATGAACTTAATTGTGTGTCTTTCTACTAACCAACTCTTTTGCAGAAAACAAAAGACATCCACTATGTTGGCTTTACTTTCTCAGTGCATGAAAAAATGGGTGTTTAAAAAAAAATGAAAAGTGAATACAATGGTTACTAAAACAAACAGAGGAAGTTATAAATCTTCAAATCATATACAGGACAGATTGAAACATTATAAGTTCCAATATAAACTCTTCAAGTTTTCTTAAATAATATACCTAATAACTCTCTATGGGCAAGTAGGAAATCTGTTTTCAATTTCTTTTACTTCTAAGCAAAAATATGACTTATGTTAAAGGAGCATTTTTTTGGTGGGAGTTTTCAACCAAAAATTAATGCAAGTATATTGTCAGAAAATATTCTTTGAATTCCAGGAGGTTTTGTTGCAGTCACTGTTCAGGATATTGCCATGCACTGTATAAGAACAGCAAAGAAGAGAAGAATAGATTGTGTCCAGCTCCAAATCAGAGTATAAAAGGAAACCACAGTGCAGATGCCTTTTAACACTCCAAAAACAATTAGTCCTGGTACCCAAATGCAAGAGTATTTGGCAGCCAAATGTTTTCCCTGGAGCAGATTGCTGTGAGTCCCTACTCAGGGAGCGTCATAACAGGATTGTACCAAATGCATCTGCTTGTAGCAGGAGCTTTTTGTAGCAAATAGCCTCTGGAGGTATGTGAGGGCATGAATTACCTTGTAATCTTTTGATACTCTGATTGATAATTTCTTCTGCTATACAATATTTTGGGTTGCACAGCCATACTTTTAAAATGTGGACTCTAATTAATGACAGAGAAGTACCCACATGAAGTGAAATCAGCCAGGGAGGTAATAAATTTTCTCCATGGGAATGCAGTGTATCAGGAGAGCATTCAGTAAGAGACCCAGCTAAAGCTAAAAGCACTGGATCTGTACAAAGAACCTCCCCTACAATTGGGAATTATTTCTGCTATCAAAAGCTATAAGCTATCCAGATGGAAAGTTCAATTTCTTAATCAGTAATAGATGGAGACATTTGAAGAAAATAATACCCACAGTTTAAAATCAGTTTAAAATTAATTTTTCATCTTGGAAAACATGCACAGACAGTATAAGGAATACAAATTATTATTTTTAGCTGCTATTTATAATTTCCCTGGGACTTGGTGAGTTTTTGATGCTATATGGGTTTATAGCTGGGAAAAGTCTGGAATACCACCAGACAGAAAGAACTTGCCTATATGTTAGTGTAATGTGGTGTACCAAACAGTCTGTTCAGAGTTCACATCAAGTAAACTACTAAGGTTTTAAATATCTCTTCAGAATCTGAAGCTTCCTGAGGTTTTCCATTGCTGCTTTATGTGTAACAATGCACTAAGTCACGCCTGCACACCTCTGGCAGCTCAGGCAGGTGACCAGCAGGGAAGCAGGGGCAGAATCCTGCTGGTGGGGGCAGTTCATGGTGCTCCCCTGTACCCAGCGTGCTGCAAACCCTGCCAGGCTGCAAAGCTCCCAGAGGAACCTCCAGAGCACCCCTTGGCCAAAGGAGAGAGGCTGACCTGATTTATTTTGTGCCTTGTTTTCTGATACTGTGCTTACCATCTCATAAAACAGAAAAGCTTTCACTTGTGTTTTTGTGATTTTTGTGTTTGCAGTCCAATGACGTTTACTGCACCTAAAACTTATGTTTAAAAGAAAAAAAAAGGCAAAGCAGAAACTATGAATAGCAAGTTTAGCAATAAACATTCATGTACCAAGTCCTATGTTAAATACAAACTAGCATGGCCAGAGTCTCTTGTAAACTTGTATTTCTTGCCTGTTAAATCAAGTGAAATAATTGAAATTTTAGATTGTTGCTATTTCAAAAATTGCATTTGAGTCCTGGTGATGTCTAAGTACTCATGTAAAAGGAGTTACCATATTTCAAAATAAATGTGTAACACACTCTGCTTTGCCAAAAAAGTGGTAATAGTAAACAATGACTTTTTGTTGTAAAGTACTCTCCTTCTAGGATTTATGGTAGGATAAAGATTTCTTGCCACTTATGGCCTGTAATTGGAAAGCTTTGTACTACCTTCCTTGGCATACAAGTTTGCTTCAACTATAGAAAAATATTGAATAATTTTAGGGAGATTTGCTGTCATAACCCAAAAATTAAAGAGTAAATCTCATTGGAGAAGTTAAAAATATTGAGTAAGATGTGTAAAATGAGGAAATATGACTTTGAAAGGGACTGGTTAATACAGTGCATAAACATACATATAACTGATCCTACTTATTGTTAAATGTGTAATGCAACCTGGGCAAATGGCTTCACAGGTGACAGTCTGTACATGGATGTATTTGCAGTTGCAAAAAACCTTTTGTAATTTGTATTTTTCTTCTCTGACTTCGTGGAATAGGATCTAGAGAAACATCAAGAAGAGATTAATGCTCTTTTTTCTCAATAAGTTATCATTTCCATTTCTGCTTGCTTGCTTGTTTTACCTTCTTTGCAAGATTAACTCTGATTTTTCTGTAACAGGCACATAGTTGTCTGTGGTCACATAACACTTGAAAGTGTGTCGAACTTCCTGAAGGACTTCCTGCACAAGGATAGGGATGATGTCAATGTAGAAATCGTCTTTCTGCATAAGTGAGTAATCTTTCAACATTGGTCTTATCATCTCTTACTAAGACTCATTAGGTTAACCTGTATCTTCTGGGATGACAGAGAATATTTAGAGTACCAAATAACCATAAGGTTAATATTTGCGTTTATTAAAAATATGTCTTGAGAAAAGGGTTTTGTCCCATGCATTTCCATAACCCTGTACTAAGCATATTTGTTTCAAGCAGACAGACTTCAGACCCAGTTGTATTGTCTTTCAGCTACATAGCTAAATGCATAGTTGAAGTGGGGATCAGTTTATGAAATAAAAAATATTGAAATGGAAATAAATACATCCAAGATTGTTTTAGTGGTAAATATTCCTAGGGAAACTGCCAAAATATTGATAGTTATATCAGTAAAACTAATGAAAAACACTGTATGTTGTACAAACTTATGGTGTCTGAAAACACCTTTTCACCCTGGATCTCTATAGGAAAGTGCTTATTTTAAAGTGCAGAGTATTTATAAAATGAAAAATGTAGGTGCAGATTCAGTTTTAATATAACAGATACTCTACACATGTATTGACAATAGAAACTAAATTCTTGCCCTGGTGATAATCAGTACTGCTCTTTATTCCATTAATATACACATACCAACACACACATAGTATCTTGCCTCTTTCTTATGTGGAATTTAGAAAAGTGTCTTAATGAGGTTGATGTTTCTTTCATGCTCTACACAATGTGTAAGTCAATAATAATTTAATAACTATTACAATGCCAAATAGCTGCACCTGGGGGGAACTGCTTGAAAAAGCCACATGATAGGAGACAGTATCTTTTCTGTTCTGTAATGGTGTCTGTTTAGAAGAGTTGCAACTTATAAATGTTATATTTTTGGATTCAGCAATGCATTCTGCACTTGTTGTCAAAGAAAATAATTAAAAAGTTAAGGATATAATTTGTGATGATTTAACAGTGAAATCTGAAAACTAAGCATCAGCAGTATGTCCACATTTTTTCATGTAGTCCTTTCAATTTGAACTAGAAATGACATCCTCAAGTAACTACCTTATTTTATTTTATTTCCTCTCCATGCAACAGCAAGTGATTGTGAGAGGAAATCAGGGATCAAGTTTTCCACAGTGAAAATGTGTGGTGATAGGAATCAGGAAACTGCACATTCACATAAAATGAGTTTAGCACCTTGCTGCTTGTTTGTGCCTGTAGCTATTAAATTCCTTCTGTTTTAATGATGGGCACTAGAAAAAATATTTACAAGATTGGTGCCACGTTATGTAATTGACTGTAATCAGTTTAATTTTTCTTTTGTTTCTGGCAAAATAAAATGAGACAGAAAGTCATGGCATCATTATGTTTGTTTTAATTGTAGCTCATAGAGGCCTCAGGGTCCCTGTCTGGTATCTTTTTCTGATTTTTAGAGATCTTGCATTGAGTTGTTCTGTTCAACACAGCTGTTGTGGGAATGGTAGGGACATGCAGAGGATGATTGTGGTACTATATGATTTCTGGGTAGAATGCTGGGAGAGGGTATTTACAAATGCTTGCACTCATACTTCTGGATTCATGTCCCTTGGAAATGTATACACAGTGAACATGGGGAGTAGCACAAGGTGGGCCAGGAGCACTGCAGAGACAAGTAAGGCAGTGAAAGCAATTTAGTGCTCTTCTTTTTAAGTAAGGCACACTGTTTCCATGCCACAGAAAAAGCATCAGCAGAAGTCTAAATATCTAAAATAAATAAATAGGTGGGTTTGTAAATGCAGGAAATGGAGCAGTTATGGAAACTGACCTCTTATTTGCTCTTGTCTTTTCTTCTTCTTTCCACTGCAGTATCTCCCCTAACCTTGAGCTGGAAGCTCTTTTTAAACGGCACTTCACTCAGGTGGAATTTTATCAGGGTTCAGTCCTTAATCCCCATGACCTGGCGAGAGTGAAGGTAACAGCTCTGTTGTTCTCTTCTGCTAATTGACGTTTTTCTAAGTACTCCTTGAATTATTTGGGAAGAAAACCAGACACTAAAGCCCTTCTTCATGTAACCCCAAAAGAATGTTTTTCCATTTCTATTATCTTAAGTAGCTATACTGGTAAACCTTTTTTCCCCTATATCTTTAGATCTTCAAAGCTACAGCAACAGTGACTTAAGATACATTGTCTGCCATTCCATTGAACACTTTATGAGCTTTTCATTGATGTTTCATTCAAAAGTGTATTTCACATTAATATTTGATATAGCAAGATACTGTCTTAGAGTAATTGCTTAAAGTGCTGTTGTCTTAACTTCTCAGAATATTGGAATATGAATCCCAATATTACCAGGTAGATTGTGCCCGGGCCAGTCTGACCCTTGCTGCTGGGCTAAAGGCGGCAGCTGTGGTGTAATCACCCCAGAGACACCTTTAGCTTTCTGGAGGTTGCAGCTGGGCAGCTGAACAAGTCCAGGCTTGTTAGGAACTCCGTTTACCTCAGGAGGGAAGGCTTCAGGCTATGGTGAGGAGGAAGCAGGCGGATTCTGCCGGAGGGTTAATATCCAGAGCCTTATTCCATGGTCACAGAGGTCTGAATCTTGGTTACAGCTCCAACAGAATACCGACCGCATGGCTTGATTCGGCTTTTAAGCTCAGGGACAGGGGGAGGGGAAGGGACAGGTGAGCCACCAACCAGGTGGGAGGGGCGGGGTCTCAAGGGACTAGGGACACCTAGATAGGCCAATGACCCCTGGGCATAGGGGCATCGTTTGAACTTGACCAATCACACGAGGCCTTCCTGGAATGTTAAGCCTGATTGACAGGACTCACTCAGCAAGGGGGTGAGGGGGAAGGGAGAGGCACATAGGCACACCTGGGAAAGGGACCCGGGAGTTTAAAACAGGATATTACAACACACTGCAACATATACCCCTAGTTTTGTTTAAAAAGAAGAGGACTGGGTTTGTGGTGCAGAATGCTTGCCAAACCATGGTTGGTAAATCAGTTCTTCCTCTACAAGAGGGCCAGTGTTTTCCACTGAGGCTTCCAGGTCATCCATTGGAGCACTGAGGGCTTCCAAATGGTAGACCTCAGGAGGGGAAGATGAGCTTGAAATTAACTTGAGGACCATGCGTTTGTTTAGTCCAAAAACAATACTAACAACTACAATAACTATAACTAAAATAAACAGTACTAAAAACACAGTTTTCAGAATAGATCCCAACCAGCCTGAGAGTCCCCAGCCTTTGAACAGTCCACTCAGCCAGTCGTCAGTTTCTCTCTTGATGTCGCTCACCATGGTTTTCATCTTGTCAATCGTGGCATGGACGTTCTCTGCCTTTGATGACAAGTCGAGAGAGCAGAGTCCTTCAAATTCTTCACAGCGGTGGTTGTGCAGAAGGAGCAGATAGTCTATGGCTGCCCTATTTTGAATGGTGGCTTGCCTGGTAATTTCCTCATCTGATAAGAGGTCACTCAGGGCAGTAAAAGTAAGGTTTGCCTGTTTTGCAACCCAACATTCCAATCGGCCTAATTTTCCCATGGTTTTTGCTGCCGAGATCCACGGCAGGACTGTAATTGCAGTGGCCTTAAGTCTGGATCTGAATTACAGTCAGGGTCTAATTGCCTTAGGTCTCTTTTTTTGATAGCCAATGTATGTGTGTTGTTTTTAGTTTGCCAGTGTATTAGGATTGTTCGATTTGGTGTTAACAGGCTCAGCTTGCCAAAGGTGAGCCTGTTAACACCGTGGACCTCCGAGCAGACGACGAGGGACACCTGCCCATGCTCTGTCTCCACATATTAAAAACACACCTTTTGGGAGTTCACAAGGCTTGTAATCACCACCAGATGAGTGAATTTTCACACCAGTTCTTGTCTGTGTAGTGTGGGTTGCTAGGGTCAGGATAGGTGTTTGGTTTAGCTTCATGGTATGGTAAGCAGGAATTGAATTTAAAGTGAATGCAAAAGGTTGCATTCATGGAGCCTAAGAGATGGAACTCTTGTGGCTCCCTTTTTGACACTGGTAACTTTCTCGCCCACTCCTGCCAAAACAGTAAAGGATTGTCAGCAGGGTAACGGCCAGGGGAAGGTGCGAGTAAGTTAACTTCATTTAAAGCACTCCACATTTCATTTGGGAACTCTGAGGATTTAAAGGGAACTCCCACCAGCCAAGTTGACAGGGGGTCAGAGGCTGTTGCTGTGGAGAGGCAAATCTGATCTTGTCCAAGGGCTCTGGCCAGGGTGGTCCATACATTCGCTTTGGGCTGAGGGACTTCGCAACATCAGAACAATTTAAAAATATTTTTTCACCCTCCAAACCCTTTTTCTGTTGTCTAGAGTCCAGAAAGAAAAATGCAAGTTAAGATTTTTGGTAGATAAAGTTAGATAGCTTTACTTATTTAGATATTTATTTTCTAGAATTTCTAAATTGTAAATTATTTCATTCTCTTAAAGCATGAAGCTTTAAAAAAACAAAAATTAAAGAAAAATCAGGTTGTCAGATACATCATTAACTTTTTCATTTCTTTTTCTTTTTTTTCCCAATGGAATGCAGCTGGCTACTTAAGTCAAGAATATTTTATTAGTACTGTGTAATTTACGCTTTCTGGAATACTAATAATGTCTTTTGTCCATTTTGACTGCAGAAATTGCTTAAGATTTTGTAGGCTAATGCACACTGTTTCAGTTCATCAAAGCATGTCCTAATTATGATCATAAATTCATGTGTTCTTATTTTGTGTTCTGTATTCCACCCTTCTTTGTGTTGATATTTGGTTCTATACACTGGTAAATACTTTTGTCATCTGCTTTGAGTTCTGTAAAGCTCAGGTTTGTGTGAATCTAGAGCTGTGGATAGATCAGTGTCCTCCTCTTGCTTTCTAAATCCAGTGCTCAGATTCTAAATCAGTTCAGCCGCCTCTTCCTGTCTTGAACAGGAAGGTACTTAAATTCCCAAACAAAGGTGCAGGACTTGTGGGAGCACTGTACTGATGCAACAGGAACTTCTGATGGATTTAAAAGTCTAAATTCCAGTATCTGGTTACAAAAGATTAACATTACCACCTTTGTGGCTCAGCTGATACAGAGTAAGAGTTGTCAGTGGAACTGCTGACCTGCTCTGATCACCATAAGCAAGTTTCAAGAAATTCTCTGTGTGCACGAGAATGGTCATAATCACTGTCGTGAACTCCTATTAGCCTAGAAACATTTTTGATTAGCAATATTGACAACTGGCACTCACACTCATGCAGCCAGTGCTGGATTCCCTGATAGTTTATGAGAAAGGAAGAGGTGGAAAGAGATGTTGCTTTATATGTTTCCTTTTTCTTTGGTGTCTCAGATAGAGTCAGCAGATGCGTGCCTAATCCTTGCCAATAAATACTGCGCTGACCCAGATGCTGAAGATGCCTCCAATATTATGAGGTAAACTCTGCAGTTTTTAATAGCTTTTTGGTCCTTAACTCTGATTAGCTAATTTTATATCTGATCTGTTGCACTCAAAGAACACTGTAGGATTTTTTTCTTGAGGACAAAATAAAAGATCCTCACCAAAATCCAGAGGTGAAAATACCTTAAATTCCTACCTCCGCTGTTTCATCTGTCTATTTTGTGTGTCAGAAGAACCACTTGGAACAGAGGCTTTGATGCTCTTAGTAATTTTGCAGGAGCTAGGGTTTGAGTATTCCTAGCTGAACACAGAGAGGAAGGGAATGCAGTCAGGTTGTTGCAACAATGCATGCATGAGTGCATGCACTGCAGGGGCTGTGCCAAGGATGGGGCAGAAGCACCTTCAGTGCTTCATTCCTGCTGCTCCATGGTGGAGCTGCTCCTGCAAGTAGTGCACTGCTCAGGGGATAGCAAAGATACAGGGCAGTTTCTCCTGTCCCCATCCTGCTTTTTTTTACACTGAAGACCAATCATTGCTTGTTTTGATTGACAAGGCAATTACAGCATTAGGGACCACCAGATCTCCTCCTGCTTTGCTCCTTGTAGTCTCTGAAGGGAGGAGATGAAACAGTCAGTCAGTAGATGGCAGCTAGAGTTACAACAAACCTAAGCCATTCCATTTTTTGTTTTGTTCATACAATCCTAGTTTTAATGATACCAGTCTCCTTTTTAAAATTAAAATCTCAGTCAGTGATTGATTAAAAGTTCTCTAGTATTGTTCTCTAGATTTTACTGGCTTGTCAGATGTTTGCATGCTGTGTATTGAAGGAAAGGGAGAAATAAAAAAATGCTACTAAAGTTGCTCTTCTGGTAAACTACTAATGTGTGCAAGAGATGTAGCTGTCTGAAAGACACAAAAAATACACCTAGTTTCATTTTGCAAACATGGTTTGAGTTGCAATGCAAGAAACTTTTTTTGACATTGATTGCATAAATGCATTAAAAATATTCCTGTCACAAATTGATGCATTCTTAGTAGATTTAATACATTTAATGTAATAAAATGCAAAACTTTTAATGTGAGAGTGGAATTCTCTTGTGTTTTGTCACAACTTAATTTTAAAAAATTGAAAGCTTAAACAATTCAGCAAGAAATGGAAAATTAGAAGAAAGACTTGTTAAAAGAATGCAATATTTTACTTTTCCTGTTCTAGCTTTGATATGCTTAAAAGCACAAGCCAGACCAGTAGTTTACAAGATACAGTCTACAAAACACTTATGACATTCAGTCTTATGAAACTGATGATTCCATAATAAGTCAGATTTTTTTTTTCATTGTTTTATCTTCTTTTTCTACCTTTAGGTTTTAAATACAGGACTTTTTTTTCTGGTTTTTGGTTGTTCATCTCTTTAATTTTGCTCAGTACTTTTTTTATAGTACAATATCAATCCATGCATTTCTCAAACAATTTTCTTTCAAGCCACTTAAAATCTATACACATTTGAGTATATCTTGGATTAATTAAGTAATTTAGATTGCAGAAAACATGCAGATTATGCAAGTAGCCCCATGTTTTATAGATTCTGCATTCAGTTATCAGTTTCATATTGGTCTTTAGATTAATCCATCAAAATTAATAAATTTGCATGTGTAACACAAAATCATTATTCAAGGTATTTAGATATGATGAACATCTACCAGCTACAAAGAAATAATATGTGATGGGGTAGAAATTAATTTTTTTAGGCATTTATCATTGGGAACTTGATCAAGTATGTTGATTCAAAGGCACGAAGATAGTCCCTGAGGATGAGAAGGATGTAGCAGTTCCAACTACATTATTTTCCTAATGGGATGAGTATCTGAATAGTGCTGCTAAAACAATACTCTTTTTCTGCAAACTCCATAAGGACAAACCATTCAACTGAATATTTCTAGAGGCTTATTGCTCTCTAGTCCTAGCCACTAATTTTTAACCTCAGTTTGACTATGTGTAAATATTTCAAAGGTCTGACATCAATCAGTTTGCTTTACAGGCAGATGAATAAGGGGTACAGTTTTAATTGTGGGACTTGACAATGCAGTAAAATAGAGGTATTTGGATGCATTATCTAAATAACCTATCAATTAAAAGTTATTTTAATTTGTTCTTCCTTTTCTTTTTAGAGTTATTTCCATAAAGAATTATCATCCGAAGATAAGAATTATCACTCAGATGTTGCAGTACCACAATAAGGTAATGTAATGGCCAGTGTTTCTTCTCAGAGCTTTTTGCTGCATTGCATTCACTCATACATAATTTTTCTAGTCCCAGTAACAGCGAGCATTTTCTTTCCAAACTAAAACATCTTAATAAACCTTGTCATATAATCCAGTTACAAACTATATTAGTTTTATTTACATATGCAAGGGATATTATCAAAATCTTGACATTTTTGAGTTGCCTAGGATCTGATTCTCAAAGCTAGTGTCCATGATTGATACTGATTCCAGATGACTTTTCACCACTTCAGTTCTCTAAGTTCTGATCTTATTGTCTTACTGGAAGTTATTGTCATTTTTTTTATTCCAGCATGACCATGTAGACGTGAAATTGCCAAGCAGTAGGTACAAAATAGATAAATTTGTGGTTTTTAATATAAAACATAGCCCAGTTGTGAGATTTAGTACTAAGAGTGTTGTGAAGTTCAAGATGATAAATCCACTTTGGAAAGAAATTTGAAAAAAAATTTTATGGTAAATTTGTGACCCTTAAACACAATGAAGTCAATTTATTCAATCCTGAGATGAGGAAGTCCATAAACTGCTGACTAACAGGGTTAGGAAGGATATATCAGGTAACACAGTACTCATGTGTGGCCTGCTTCTTTTATTAGCTCTGAAAGAATCAATCACTGCCCAGTTTTTGAGAAAAAGCATGGCTGGGTAAACCTTCATTTGATGAAATACACAATAAATCTGGCACTAAGAAGGTTTGATAACAACTCCTTAAACCTGTAACCTGTTGCTAGAACAAGAGCAACTACTGTTGATTGTTTTGTGCTCTTCCTGCATGTTATGGAAGAAGCCTGTCTTTTTATAGAATAAAAGCAAGGAGTTTCTCTGCTTTAAACAGTCACAGAGGGGAAGGGGTCTTTTTAAATACTGCAGTTTGTTTGCCATTCTGATGGTTGTGTCTTCAAGAATAGCTTTTATCAAAGTGCTGAGCTGTGGAATTAACTTAGGAAGGGGAACAAGGAGGAAAAACTCTGTGCTTCCTGGTGTCTACACAAACATAGACACACAGGTGTCTATGTTTCTCATGTCAGAGAAAATCCAACAATTGTGCCAGGAACTGAACAATATTTGTCTTTATCTAAGTTATCAGTTTCAATACTGCAGGTGTGTCTTGCCGAGTTATTTTCTTCATTCTGTCCTTATAAATAGCATTCTTAGAAAAAAAGGGTTGGTTTTTCACTGTCAGAAAGGGGTTGGTTTTTCACAAGTACCGTTCTTCAAGGTGGGAGAAATGAAATAGAAAAGAGAGATGATATTGTATGCATTTTAAAATTCTAGTATCCTTTAAAGGTTGCAGCTTCACATAAGTTGAAATCTAAGTTGTATTAGCTTCCTGTGTATTATGTGTGTTCCTCATCAGTCAGATGGCAGCTCAAAGTGCTGTAAAAGGAACATGCAGAAGGGAAGGAAAGCATTTACAACATTGTTCAGGTGTGAGCATGGACCTGACAGAGTGCCACAGCCAGCATGTCTTCAGTAGTGTAGCATTTTATCTGTAGTAGGTAAGAGTGGAAAATTTCTCAGCATGGAATTAAGCTCTGAAACACTTGAAGTGCTTCTGCCTACTCAGAAAAAAATCAAGGTATTAACAGAGAAAATAATTCAGAACTGTCTTCTGTTTCTGGTTCTTCACCTGTGGGATATTTTGTTTGTTTGTTTTCCAGGCCCATCTACTAAATATCCCAAGCTGGAACTGGAAAGAAGGAGATGATGCAATCTGTCTTGCTGAGCTGAAGCTGGGTTTCATAGCCCAGAGCTGCCTGGCACCAGGCCTTTCCACAATGTTAGCCAACCTCTTCTCTATGAGGTCCTTCATAAAGGTAATGCCTTTCTCATTAGAACATATTAGTCTGCAGTTCAGCTTGTCAGAGACTGGAGTAGAGAACATGACTCAAATGTGAAACAGATAGAAAGACAGTAACAGATTTTGTAACACCAAAACAACCAGCACACAGTTCCATGCAAATTTTTGCTGAAAACTAGGCAATAAACTAGGTTATATTGACTTGTGAGTTTTTTTTTTTTAATTTTTATTCGGCAAGTGTTTGGCCTTCAAAGTATTTTCCAAATCATAATCCATCTCCAGGGAGATATTTTTGGCATTTTGTGTTTTCGCTTGATTTTAGCCAAACCACATGTTTGTCTATTAGAAAAGTTGCTGCTGCTAAAACAAAAATATAATTTATCCAAGTGCCATGTGGCAACAAATTGCCAAGAAAAAGGGACTGGTCATTTTTGTCTTTGACATCAAAAGACTACTGGACCTCTGACTGTGAGTAAATAAGGAACATGTGTTAGAACTGAGGCCCAGACTTCCCACGACATCATTCATGTGTTTGTTCCTCCCCAGTCTAAGAGCTCTTTTGGACTTAGATTGCAAAATTATAACCCAGTTAGACTTCTGTGCAGCTGTACTGGACCAAGGCCTCAATCGCAGCAATCATTGCATCCTTCCTGGTGCAATTCAGGGACACTGATTCCAAACATAAGGGTGGGCAGTTTCCAGTCTGATGAGTGTTCTTAGTGGGATGGGAAACACTGGAGTGAAAGGAAGGCCATGGTCCACTCCAACTCCATTGTGCAAGTAAGCCAAAAATGAAAATACCCTCATGTCCTCAGATGAGAAAGCCAGGACTGTTCTCTTAGAGGTGCATATGTTGGTGCACGACAGTGAATCTTTATTGGCTTCTTATAAAGTCCTGACATTATTATGAAGGTATCCTTAGAAGACAGCAGGCTCCCATGAAAAAATATTTCATACTATTACATTTAATTAAAAAAGACCAGTTTTCAATATGGAAGCAGGTCTGGGCTCTGCACTTTACTGCCTGCAGTTTGAATATCTTCATCTTTATTTACGCTCTAAAAAAACCCAACTGAAAGAAGCAAGCAAACAAAAAGTTGTTTTACTTCAGCAAGCCTGGAATCTGTCTGTGACTCTACAACATATTTCCAATTTGATATGAATCCTTTCTATCTGTATCCTAGAAGAAAATTGTGAGCATCATTCTCCTTGCCAGTCAGTTTGGTCTCTCTCACTCCTGTCTGCTCTGGTAACTCAAGACTCTCAGGAGTGTCAAACATTTGTGACAGTCTCACTAATGTATGCAAATTACTGAGGCAGCCTCTTACATGAACTCAGGCTCTGCAGCAGAGTTCATGTAAAAAGTTTGCTCACCTTCTGTCTTTCCAAAATCAGGAGGGGTTAGTTTTCTCCTAAGGAGATCCAAATATATTGGTATCCTCAGAAGCCTCAGTCTTAATTAATTTTAATATATTATATATAATATATATATATCATATATTTATATATATTTTTATATATATATTTATTTTTTTTAATAGTCTTTAATACTGATTTTTAAAATCAGTGAGAAAGTGGAGAGATTCATAAAATGATAGAGTGTACAAATGTCTGACTGTGGGGGAACTGTACTAGGAATATACACTTTTATGGCCTGGATTTTTATCTAAAAACATTTAAAGAAGTCAAAACCTGGATATGTACAGGTATCATGTTTCCAGAAGTTATATAACCACTTCTGTTATTATCTTAGCCAGCTATGTTTTCTTATTTTATAATACATTTTTATAGTAGTTCCAGTACAGTTACAGATTAGGTCTCATTGATGAACAGTTCTAAGCTGAAGGCTCAGCTTTGCAAGGCGTTACTCAAAGTACATTTAAGTATTTCTCTGTATACAGAATAAGTATAAAAATAGCAATAAACTTAATTTGGGGGAAGCTGTCATTGTCAATTTTGCTCTTGTGTCTGATTATATAGTTTTAAACAGAGTAGTGTGCAGACATTCCTTAAATTGTGTGACTTCAAGTGTCACCTTCACATGTCACTCGGAGGAAAAAATGCCATAAGACAGCACATTAAGATTGCAATACTCTGTTAATACTGGTTAAAAATATATTTGCCATATAATTAAGAGTGAATTTTCTGGGCAAGTAAAATGCACATCTTCGCTTCCGAAGATCTCTGACTAACTCAAAATCTGAAGCCGTATAAAAGTGCAAGAATTGAGACACATTTCTTTATGTGACTAACCCTATTGGTGATAACAAAAGGTTTGTTTATTTAGCTGAAAGGATGATCTTTCTCATGTCTGTCTCACTCTGAAAACTTGAAAAAGAAAACTTACTAAATAGTGACTGTGAATCATCAGTGCATTGTAGGAGAGCAGCTACATTGATTAGGAATGCTGAAGAGGACTGTATTGAAGAGAAATATGTCCATTCCCTAAAATAACTTTCACCCCTTTTCATTAAGAACATTCAATTTAAGTACTGTCAGACCTTCATAAATTCTTTAGGTAAACATTATTAGTGGAGTCTCTCACCAGTCGGGAGATTGCCAGGAAAATGTATGGAAACTTCTGTATTTTTTTAATGAAAGCTTGAAATGTGGGTTTGTTCCGCCTCTATAGCGTGATTAGAAAGTGATTTAATGTGCCATAAATGTTTGGTCAGTCAAACACAAATGAACATGATTGATGGTGACATTGCACACATTTAACTCATTATGGGTTACTTTACAGCAAAATTATTTGTGTAAACAGTCTGCTCAGTGTTAGAAGTAAAACAAACTAAGAAACCTCAAAATATTATATTTGTTCCTAATATTTTTCTTTTGATTTTAGCAATATAATATCATATGGAATCCCTTATATTCTTTTTGGCACCAAACTGAACAAAAAGGAAGTCAGCTCAAAAAGCTTAATATTCTGTAAAAACTTAAAGTCAGATAGATTGCACCAAACAATGTGATAAGGGGAAAAAACCCCACAAAACATTACACCTGTAAACTGTATTTTAATAATCCAGTCTTCTTATAACATAGACTGTTACTGTTGTATTAAAAAAGGAATTTGGACTCGTTATTAACTTGCACAGTCTGAGAAAAAGATGGAAATACTGTACTGTAGGTTCTGTATTGTTTGAATTAGCAAGTGCATACCAGAAGTCTGTCTATATGAAAAACATTGCAAAAACCAGATACATGGAGTAATAGGCAGAAGTGATTAAATTTTGTACAGGCCAATCCTACAGGCCAATGTACAACCTAAAAGCCAAGTTAGTATTGTTGTGTAAATTAATAAAATGTGGAATATGGTACTTGAGTGTAACACAAGTCCACAGCCAAATTAGTTTTGTCTTTGCTCTATAGGTAAGGCAGCCCATGCACCTCATTCCAAATGTCAGAATTATCTAGAGCAGTCCCTATTATCCTCTAAACTATTTTGAGGGCAGGAGTGTTTTGTGGGCTCTTTCAGCAGCTTTTGCTCACACCTACACATATGCAATACCCACTTGACATTCCTTTCTTGTCCAGGCTGAAAGAGAGACATAATAAAACCACGCAGATCACAGGTTCATATCATTTGGATGCTTACCTACACTGATGGAACACATCAACTTGTTTGCTCTTTATTTTTGACCACTTAGGCAGCCTTGGAATATCTCTAAGTGTAGAACTGGAGAATGAACAGTGAATTCCTTGACATGTGGGAGGGCTTTAAAAGGGGGTGTGAAAAGGAAATGCAATGTTTCAATTTATTGTGAGGTTCTTCAGGAAGTTGCATAATAAACTGATTGCATGATCCTACTCACAAGGACCTAGATCAAATATTAAATGTAGCCCATTACCAAATACATTTATCTTCAGAGATCATGTAAAGATCTTCCTAATTGTAGTGTTTTTAAATCATTGATTCTAGGAATTAAAATCTATTGTAGTTTAAAACTCTTTGCTGTGTATACATAGTATCAGTCCTTGTGATAAGAGTGTATTTGTCTTGGGCTAAAGTCTACCATGGGACTTCATTTTCAGTCAATAATTTCAACAGGTCAACACCTGTCTATCCTTTGCCTCATGATTTGATAGAAATCTTGTCCTGTTTTGTGTATTTGAAACTATTGGATGTAGAGCCTGTATGCCTTTCAGTTCAAATCCCACAAGGCCAGAATCTAAAAGAGTAACATGTCATTCTATTTCAAGGATAGTCTCTCTGCCTTGACCCACTACAAAATTCTACCTTAGTATTATGGGGAAAAGTGCATAAATCTCATTTGAAATTATCACTAATCTCAATCAGCATATTTGATGTTTTATAAAATATAGTCTTTTTATACAAATTCTAAAAATCATCAGTGCATACAGAAAGCTGTGGAAATAGTTGACTGAGATTGTAAAGTGTTCATAGTACATAGGATATTTGTTAGCTTTGATTTCAATGGACAATGGAATTGAGTAAAGAAGTAGTTGATAATTTATAATAATTAAGGAAATGCAATTATAAGACTGTAAATCTATGAAGCTTAACTCTATGATATGACCATAAGAACTGCTTTCAGCCAGTTACTTCTCTGTCAGATTTAGATATCCATATGCAAAGGCATAACAAAACTAGACATTCACTCAAGCAGTTTGGGTGGGCTGGAAGGGCATTATGGGTGAATGGGAGGAAATATTTTAGCTACATTGCTTTCACTGTACACATCCTTTTCAACTACCATTCAAGAATATTCAAGGCCATATTGAGTTTAGCCAAGGGATTATGGCTTTAACCTGGCACAGGACAGGATTGGATTAGGAATTAGGATGAAATTGTTTACTGTGAGGGTGGTGAGGCACTGGAACAGGTTGCCCAGAGAAGTTGTGGTTGCCTCACACCTGGGAGCGTCCAAGGCCAGTTGGATGGGGCTCTGCACAACCTGCTCTAGTGGAAGGAGTCCCTGCCTACAGTGGGAGAGGTGGAGTGAAATGGTCTTTAAGGTCCCTTCCAACCCAAACCATTCTATGGTTCTCTGGGTACTTCCTTTTCAATCTCATCTATATTGCTTGAGATAGAGAATTGTAACATTAAACATCCTCAAAGACTTTGTCCCGTTTTGTGCTCTTTCCATGGTGGTGAAGAGCTGATCTTATTCAATGCTAAGGAGCAGACGTTACATCTCCTTTCACTGTGCTATAAAGGAGCTGGATATCCACCATCCTTTGCCTTGCAAATAGCAATGAATAATCCTAGGTCACAATGCAACTCTAGCATTTGTTCTCTGTCTTGATAGTGATGCTTAGATCTTGGCAGAAGAGATTTTATAGCATGAGTAGGTTCAGATACACTCAGTCTTTCACGTACCCATCATTACGCTGAAGAGCAAATGCTATGAGCAAGAGCTCTTTCGGAGCTACAGAGCTCCTGATAATTACACTGCTGGGTGTATTAAAGGTTTTCATTTTCTTCTGACAATACTGATGGCTGTGCTTGTAAGAGCTATGTCACTTTTTCATATCTCTGTCACCATGTCTCACTAGGAATTATTTTATGTAAATATATTTGCTGGTAACAATATTGTATCTATATATAACATAGAGGAGAGCAGAAGAGTATCGTGACTTAAAATAAGATTCAGATGAAAATTACATTTTTTCTCTTGGATTGCACTATGTAATTTTCCAGCTATTCTTCATATTGAAGAAATGGCTAATTGAAGCAGTGGCTAATTTGTTTTGTGACTATCAGGAGACAGAATTGCAGTGCAACTTAGTCAGGGAGAGATAATAATATTTGCAGTACTAGAGAGGAATCAGAAAGATTCAGGCTGAAGTTCTTTTGGTGGTGTGGCCCATTCTGGATAGGTTCCATCAGTTACCTAAACTTTAAAATATCATCACAAAGGCTTAAAGTAGTGAAGAGCACAATGACTCCTAAAGTATTTTTCCTCACGAAAGATACCAGACAGGTGACCATCTGTCTCTTTGAAATCACTGGGAAAATGTCATGGTTCAGGTGGAGATAAAACAGAAAGATCATCTTTAGTCAACTGTTGCAATCATCTTATAATAATATTTTATAGCATCCCAAGTATTAGCAACTCTTTTAATTCTATCATCAACATTTTGTGGTATTCTAACAGATCATATCTTAAATACTCCAATCACTTAATGAAGTTTAATGTAACACGAACTGGCATCTCTGGAGGTTGGTCATTGCTTTGGGAATGTTTGGTTTTTTCCAGTCCCTTCTTAGTCCTTGACTAAGAGTGAGTATTTAACTATAGACTTATCTGGAGTTCCTTCCTCTAAATCAAAACCATCTGCCTAAAGAAAAGAAAGCAAGGAAGGAAAGTCAAAAGGGAGATATGTAATGTATTTGTATATTTTTTTCCAACCCCAGGTGGTGTCAATGTAAGAAAAAGCCACAAAATAGACCAAAAGTTACAAACATGCCCTTGCTATCATTAGTCTTAGTTTTTTACCAAGCCTGGACTTTATCTCTCTTCTGTATATAGAGTTGCTGATCAGCAACATTTGCAAGCTTCCTATAAATAAAAGGGTCATAAAAAATGTGATATGGTTTCTCTGTGTGTGGTGGGGAATAACACAATGCAAATTCCTTTTACCATCCCACATGGCCTCTGAATGGTGAAAAAATTTCTGTGGAAGAAATTTCTCCTGATTGTTTGCAGCCCACTTGTCAGGCTGTATATGATTTGGAGCATCTCCATATTGCAGTTTATTCTTTCAGTGGTTTACATCTCCAGAACTAAAGTAACTGATTACTTGGCAGCCTGTCAACAGGAGGAGAGAATAAAACAACAACAACGAAAAACCAACCAAAAAACCAAAACAAACCAATCAAACAAAAAAGGCAAACCCCAAACAAATAAAAAAACCCTAAGCCCTACAAAAACACCCCAAACAAAACAAAAAAAACAAAAAAACAAAAAGAGGAAAAAAATCATTGTAACTTATATTTCACCAGGTTTCTTAACAAGTTTCTGTCCTCCTGTTCTTTAGAGCATTTTTTTTGGAAAGAGTTTGAAAGAGTGCCTTTTGGCTAGTTCAACATGAGAGAAAGACTGATGAATCCTAAATTAATAACCAGCCCGTGGAATAAAAATACAAACTTATCTAAAATACTATATTAAGGCCTGCCAGAATATTCCTGGTATGCTGAAATTTGAAAACCTTACATTTTTTGGTCCAAGAGAATCATAGAATCACAGAATATCTGGAGTTTGAAGGGACTGACAAGGATCTTTGAGTCTGACTCCTGGTCTTGCACAGGACACCCCAAGAGTCACACCATGTGCCTGAGAGCTTTGTCCAAACACTGCTTGAGCTCTGTCAGGCTGGTGCTGTGACATCTGCCCTGGGGAGCTGCTCCAGTGCCCAACCACCCTCTGGTGGAGAAACATCTCCTGATATCCTATACCCCCCCCTGGGGTAGAAGCTGTTCAGCCTGGAGAAGAGAGGGTTGTGTGGAGACCTTGTAGAAACCTTCCAGTATCTGAAGGGATCTGCAGAGAAGCCAGAGGGGGATTCATTGTTATGAACAGTAGTGATAGGACAAGGAGTAGTAGGTAAAAACTTAGAGAGAAATTTAGGCTAGATATTTGGAAGAAATTCTTTACTGTGAGAGTAGCTAAACACTGGAATAGGTTGCCCAGGGAGTTTGTGGATGCCCCAGCTTGGGCAGCGTTCGAGGCCAGGTTGGATAAGGCCTTAAGCAACCTGCTGTAGCGAAAGCTGTCCTCCCCATGGCAGGGAGGTGATCTTTAAGGTCCTTTCCAACCCTTAACATTTTGTGATTCTACTATTTTTAAAAAGAGAAAATTTGGGAACTTTTTCCTCACGCTCTCTACGACTTTATTTCACCTCATGCTCAGTGTGCTTGAAAAGATTTCAGTGTATTATTTTTGCATATGATACTTGATTTACTGAATACAGGGACTCTGTTTTGAGGGTTTTTTTCAGCATTCTAGCAAATCCCTCGCTAATAAGCAATGTTAATTGCCATAACAGTGTACTGACTTATCTGTTAAAATCTGATTCATGTTTAAGCAGTTGCTTGTAAGTTTCAAAGAAAGCTGTGGTTTTGACTCAGAACTCTGCATCTGTTTCTTTGGTTTTAGATTGAGGAGGATACGTGGCAGAAATACTACCTGGAAGGAGTTGCAAATGAAATGTATACAGAATATCTGTCTAGTGCCTTTGTGGGTTTGTCCTTCCCTGCAGTTTGTGAGTAAGTAGAAATACATTTAATGTGCAGAAATATTTACCTTCTTGTAACAGAAATCTAAGTTTTTTGCATGAGACCTTTTCACTCTAATGTGAGGACTCTAAGTCCTAATGTTGCTGCATCAGATAGTGTCTAATAAAATAAACATTAAAGCAATCACTGCACTGGAGAATGTGAAACATGGTAATGCCTGGTTTCAGGAGAGATTTGTAATTAAGTGATTGTAAATTAAAGCATAAATGTTTTTTGTCTTGAACAAACTCATAAACAATCTTTTTAAATTGAGTAATTTGCTCACAAATACTATCCTGTTATTTTTCTAATGATTCCCATCCTTTGAATAGTGGTGGTCAACATGACCTTCTTGGCTTGTGTTCTGTTCCAAGGAAACTATTCCTTAATTTAAACAGATGTCATGGAGTCATATAAGCAGTGTGGCACTCAGAGCTCCATAGAAGTGGTTGCAAACTATTTGCAACAAGTAAAATATATGAGAGAAAAGATATGTCTGTTCAGTTATGAGAAAGAAGCACATAGTACATAACCATAGTGCAAGCTTCATTTCTGGATACTGAAAAATGCTTAGCCTAGAATGAGTCTGTGAATGAGAGATTTGTATGCAAAAGGTTTGTATGATAAGTACTCTGTCTACGTAATCAGGTTAGTTTTGCACACTCATATTTCCTCTTTGCTCCATTCCTAGAGGAGGAAATGGAGAAGTAAAATACAATCTCTTATGTAAAGGAGGATGATTATGCTTCTACTCCTCTAACTTCCCCATCTTTCCCAATTTTAACAGGACCAAAAACATGGCATAAGAATGAGGGGGAGACAACTGTTAGACTAATATTATCCATTTATAAATTGTCTAGGATGTATCTATGACAGAGCCCAGTCTTCAGTTTCCTGGTAAAGTGAAGGGGTTCTCAATCCATCCTTCTACTGTGTCAGCCAAACTCTCTTGAGTTTACTGAGGGAAAAAGTTTTTTACTGTAGGCACAAAAGTTTGTGATTTACTGAAACCGGAAATCTCACAACATAATGCAGAAAAGTGTATTATATTCAGAATGAATAGTAGTTTGTGCTGTTAACACTAGCTACAGTAATGAAAATTAAATCTCCACACCAAACCATTTTTAACTGTGTCAAGTTTCTATATGAGTTTGTAGGAAGATATAACTGAGACTGTGTTTGACACAAAGCTGACATTCATTTATCTGTGCTGGTAGAATGGAGATAAAATAATCAAGAAAGAAAGGGTGCTTATTGAGGTTTAGAAAGATATCTAAATTTTGGAGGTCTCCTCAAGCACTTTAATTAATGAGTTTAGTGTATAGGTATTCTCATTAATGTAAGAATTGACTGCTCAGTTTCCAGAAGAACCAAAGGACAAGGACAGCAAAATGTCCATTGCATTGGTTGTGAAGGCAAAATTGAATCAGTGTAGTCTTAGTGTATTCAGCCACCCATGAAATATACAGACTTTGAGAACAGGTTTTGTAGTGTAGCTTTTAAAATTCATGCAGTCGATGACATTTTAAAAGTCTGAAATTAAATGAAATGTTCTGCTTCCTCAGGTTATTTGTCATAAATGCAAGTCTAGGAATGTGATTTTTTTGTGAATAGGCTGCCATACGGTCTGGATAACAAAGAGTGTGCAGAGACAGTGAGGATGGGACACAATATTGCTGAAGAATTTCCAGCTTCTGATGTCAACACTATGTTGAAGAATTAGATGGAAATAGAAGTTAATATCAGTCTGCAAGTTCTGTTTATAACTCCACATGTGTGTACTGTGTGAACATATTCCAGCAATATATTTTGAATATGTGAATGTAGTTCCTGACATTCTGTGCCCTTGGATGTTGCTGGACCAGGTGTGAATGATGTTATTGAAGATGAACTAACCAATCTGTCTCCCACTAGTGCAGAGCCTTCTAATATTTAATAATGTAAGGCTAACTTTCAGCCAGGTTCTAGGCCTAGCACTCTCCACCCCAAAATGTTCCTAACGAGGCCAGCAAGTGTCTGCAGTGATACTCAACCAGTGGGAGCAGCCACCTGCCCGTGTGTGGTGTAGGTTGTGCAAAGGCACTGACTGCTGGGCTCTTGTCTCCCTGCAGGCTGGTGTTTGCGAAGCTGAAGCTCTTGATGATTGCCATCGAGTACAAGTCGGAGAAGCGCGAGAGCAGGTACGGCCCACGGCACCGGCCCGGGCAGTGCTCGAATGCGCTGCCAGGAGTTTGGCCTGCTTTGTTTTCCAGAATGAGCTTAGCTATTCTTTGAAACGTTTCAGAATGTAATTAGCATGCCATCGCATTGCAGCATTTCGCATAGGCCTGAAAGGGACTTATTTCTGCCCTCTTCCTCCCTAAAAGTAACCCAAGTCAGAATGTTTAGTAAAAAGTGCAGTAGTACATGTGTCTCATCTCAGGAGTGATTTTACTTACGGAAAAGCTTACAATTTTTGTGTTTATAGCATATCACTTTTAATCAGATGTCCAACATACACTACTGAAAACAGAAAAATGGAAAACAGATGTGATATCAAAATTCATTATAGCTATGTGTATTTTCAAAATCAAATTTCATTTAAATTAGTTTGAGGGAACCAATTTAGATATGTTACAGGATAAACAAATATAGGGTAAACAATATTTAAATAAAATTTAAATATCTGTTCTGACAAAATTTACATGAATAACATAATGAAACTGGAAAAGATTAATTTAGCCTTGAAATTACCAATTGGCTGTCTATTTTCATTAACCAAAAAGAAAAAAAAAATCATTATTCTTAGTACAGATTCACAGATGGGAAGTGTTTCTTGCATTTTTGTTTTTGTGCAAAGGTTCATAGAAACATGATTGAACATTGGAGTCAATCTTCCATCACCTCGTCCATTAATGTTTTAAACAATATTCATTTTTATGTAACAAAAACATTATAAATGTTCTCTGAAACATGTGGAGGGTCATCTAAAAACATATGGCAATACTAACTCTGAGTGGAATTTGATTCTCCTCTTTTGCAATTACATTTTGTATTGCTGTAGTAGACCTGAAGTGATACATAGTAGTTCATCTTCTTTTTGGCCACTAATTACCTTTTTGTGGCCAAAGGGCACTTTTGGGGACAATTGCTCCTTCTCACAGGAGAACCAATTCTATCAATTGAACTCATTCTACATTTTCTGGGGTTTTGAAAGTTTAATACTTAGCATTAACTTTGATAGTTTTTCTTAATTAAAAAATTCTATAAAACCTGTGTTAGAAATTTGATATGGAAAAAGCAGTGTTGCAACCATTTATGAGCATTTCCATGCCCTATAGTTGATTTTGCTGGATTCTTCCATATATTATAAAATGAAATGTGAAGTGGTGTATGTACTATTGCATATAATTTTTGATCACATTATGCTGATTAAGAAATCCTTTTTTTTACTATCAGATTTTTTATGCTGTATTTAGCTACTTTGGGCTCTTAAATTACTTTTCCATTGAAAGATCTCATTCTGCATTGGCTAATATAAAACAAACAATCTATTCTTCTGTCTATGAACAATTTAATCTTTTTCTAGAAAAAGGAAAATACAATAATAACAGCAGTGGAACAATTTACCAAATTTTGTGTCTTCAGCGTTAGGAAATATTTGGTTTCTGTTTTTCTCCTAACAGATATTGGCCAGCTTTATATTGCCATTACTTCAGTTGTCATTAACTTACATAAATGCTAATATTGCAGTCTTTTACAGTAATAACAGATTGTTCTTGGCTTCCATATCATTCTTTGCATTAACTTCAGTGGAAGTTGGATTGAGTTCTTAATCAAAAGGTGATGCAGAGGATCCCACAAAAAGTAAAACAGTGTGATACAATCATATATTTCTTACTTAAAGCCACACAGGTAACAGCTTGCAATAATTATTATAGTAGGGAAAAATAGAGCCTAAAATTGCTGGAAGCAATACTAAGAAAGAGATATTAACAGCTGGATTTGTTGAACGTGTGTAGAAAGAGGAGGATAAATAGGGTAGTCACATTTTCTTATAACCCTGATCCACAGCAATATCTGCTGATTTTATTAACCAGTGATAATTTTATAGCACTGTTTGATCAGTCACAGAGCTACCTGCAGCATATTACTTTTCTACTTGTTCCTGTGCTCTTCAAGTCAAATATGTTAACTAGTTATTTGTGGTTTTCTGATCTTTTAGTCAAACCAGAAAGGTAATGCAACAAAACTTCAGTTTCTCACCTCCTAAATATACTTGCATTTCTATGCATCTTATTAAATGAAAAGATGCAGAATTAAAATAAAAGTTAGAATTACACAGTTTAGAAGCACAAGCCCTTTTTGAACAATGTAAATTTGTCATTTGTCAATTATGTTTGTTGATACTGACATTGGAAATATTTTATTCTGCTAATATCCAAATTTCTTCCCATAAATTCTTCATAAGGTGGGAGCTGATATGGATATTCAAGTTTTCAGTCTTTTGAGAGTGACAGAAAGTAGATACATGCTGATTTATTTTATAATTATACTTTGCATTCATGTTTTGTAGAACTGTTATGGAAGAAGTTTTATATAATTTAAAATTTAGAGAAACAATGTTAAATATAGCTAAAAATTTAAAACATTATGTAGATGGCACCCTTTCATTAAGATCTAATACTCTAATTCTGTTTACTGTAGGGAATTTGAAATCAATAGTAATTAAAAATTATCAGAACTCTATCCAAGCTAATATTGCTGTACATGTTAGTGGCAGTTGAGCTTCCTGCCTGCAGATGGTTCTTTCTTCATTTTTCCTGAATATTAATAAAGCTACATGAAACAGAAAGCACACCTTGATAAGTTTTGTCAGTTTAGGTAGGTAATTAATAACAATTATGATTTTACACAAATGTTTAAAAGCTGATATTCAAGCCTAAGTATAATTAATATAATTATAAATATGATAAATGTATATTAGTTTTCATATCATGGATAGAGTATCTAGAGTACGTTTATCGTTTTACACAATTGCTTCTCATGAAGGTATCTTAAAGATTCATTAAAAACCCTATGATTAGATTTCTTAACCTTTGCCTTTATATATTTAATAACATTTAAATTATTTCTCAGCTATCAAAGAAATCTCTGACTTTACAAAACTCAATTTAGAGTTTCTGACTAGCTACTAAAGTCTGCACTCTAGTAACTCCAGCTCACGATATGAGTGAACCATTCCTTCATCTCTAATTGCTTTCTGGGAATGTTATAACCCGTGATTAAGAACAGGAAGCACTTAAATTATTTTTTGTCTCCCTCATGCAAGCCAAATACTATCACTTAAAAAATGTTCTTAGCTTATTTGGAGAGGTTTTTCTTTTTTTGTAGAAAAATGCAAAGGAAACATAGAGAACGTGAACCTGAAAATATCCCAATGTTGAATATATAGCAAAAAATAACAGTTCAAAATTCAGACATTCAAACTCCTCATCTGAAATCCCTTTTAGAGAGATTTCTGCCTTCCTTTCCCCCCTGTATTTTTATTCTACATAACTAAGCAAGAAGGAAAGCCTAACCAGGATTCTTCCCTCCTGCTCCCCATTTATACTCCACTTGTAAAATTTTCTCTTTGTCTATCCATATATTTGTTCTCATTCTCAGCAGAAAAACCTTTAAGCCTTGAAGACTTTTAAATAAAGGGTTTTTTTGCTTTTGCTTTGGTGTCAGTTGATTTCTTATCAAAGTGTTTGATTTGCAATTTTTTTCTTGTCGTTTGCAGAAGCCGAAAGCGGTATGCCCTCTTCGTTACCTTTCCTTCCAACCTCAATCCTACCTTCACTCCTTCTAACTTCAGGACTAATTCCTTGCCAAGAACACAGGAAGATAACATCTTTGTCTATCTTTCTCTGTATATACACACACATATATACCTATACATATTCATCTATCTATGTGTGTGTGTATATATATCTCTGTGTATATATTTATATATGAGCCCCCAATCTCAAAGAGGAGAGAGAGAACAGCATTTTGTCTCTCCAGTGTTTCTTGTGACTCACGCACTAACTTCTTTGCAGGAAGTACAAAATAAAACAGGATTCATTTTTTAGGCTTTTTTTCCCCTTTGTGGAGTCATTGGTGTATCAGATTGTTGCATTTGAAAAGCAGATTTCACTGTTAATATCTCCTGTCCTCATTTTGACTGTATCATGACGATGTATATTTCGTCTTTACCAGCCCTTGTGCTGCCATGGTTGTTCATATTCACACTGTCATTGATGTCCTTCTTTCCCCAGTTCTTCCTTCAAAACACATCCTACAATACAGTAGTTCATGTTCTCTTGCAGTCTCATTCTCCATTAACAGCAACCAAATACCTGATTCTTTGCATTTCTGGTCCTGTTTTGAATCCAGTTACTCATAATACAGTACTCATTTAATTTTTTTGTACTGTTCCAGTGAAAGTGTCATGGATAGTTTATTATATATGTCACATTCATTTTAATGACATTTATTAACTCATTTATTAAGATGTTACTGAATGTATTTTTTTTCTCAGCTTTGTAGGTTGTTTTTTTTTTTTTGAGATGGCATGTTTTGCATTTTCTTTGGTGTACCATGCTGTGAGTCCCTCTCTAGTCTACATTCTATCATGCTGCTATTGGTTTGGAAGTAGATAAGGCATGCTCTTTCATATCCTTGTCTCTTCTCATCTCTCTTCCCCCTACAGCTTTTTTTTTTTTTTCCCTAATTGCTTATAGCAGTCTGTCTGACTGTCAGTGATGGTCTTTGGAGACCTGCTGTCATTGTCCAGACATTTCAATTTCCGTCTTCATTGTACTCTTCAAACTCTATTTTCTGTGTCTGTTCTGTGGTGTATGTTGTATGTGTATTCAAGTTTTAGTCTTACCTTCCTATAGTTTCTGAGTAGATGTGTGATAAGAGAGGTGGCTTCCTGTCAGTTTGGGATTATTGATATGATCCAACTGCAGAGAAGTTACTGCAACACTTAGCATCTCCAAGGATCTGCAGCTGTTGCACCTCTACTTTGCTTCTTGCTTTTAAGTATATCTTATCTTGTGGTGAAGGCATGTTAATGCTGGCATGATGAGCAATATGAAGAGGTGCTGTACCAGGTGAAGTTGCTTGCTCCCAGAATAAAGTTTATTGTTCTGCCTCATTGTACTGATAATGAACCACTTCTGGAACCAGAAGGAATAATTTAATTGTTTTCAAGTGTATTGAGTTCACCATCACTATTGAACTAGTTTGGAGTATGCCCAAATAAAATACCTCATGCACATCCTGTAGACGATGACTTAGGTGCTGTTGTAAAAAACTTAAGTCCTGGGAGCAACCTTTTATATGCTTGTAGTAATTAAGCTTTAATGTACTGTAGCATGTAATGTGCACTGTGTCTTTTGCCTTGTATTCTTTTCAGTGTCTTACTAGATTTTACTGTATAGAGCATTATGAATTCATGTCAGTGATAGAGCCCAGAAAAAAGAAGCAATATTTGTGAGTTACAATTAGTGTGAGAACTGGTGTGTGCACAACTCCCACTATGGGATTTGTGCATTTACACTCACACTCCACTTCAAAACATACCCTGAAAAGAAATATTTCCAGCTACTTCTGTAGTTGGATGAATGGTGTGGTGTGTTTTAAAAGTCCATTATGCTAATAGTGGTACTTTTAATCTGGGCATAGCGTAAAACAATCAAGAAAATAGCTGGTTTTGTCTAAAAGTATAGTAGCTATAGTAAATGATACCACATGATTTTGTTTTAGATAATGTATTTAAAGTACTTAAAAATATTATATCTTCCTGATTACTAGATAATATTGCTGCTGTTTGAGTTGCATGGGGAATGGTACAGTACATCTACCACAAGATTTAAAACAGGATTGTTACAGCTTTTGCCATTCGTTTAGTCAAAATTTTGGTGTTTGTGTTTCATTAATTTCAACAATTGGTCTTTCTTTTTCTTTAGAGTAGGGTGATGGCAGTCACGCAGGTAGCCATACAGCTGAAAGCAAACAAACAAACAAAAAGAAGTAGGGTTACTAAATCAGACAGGTTTCCTTGATGCAGGGATGAACTGTTCATTGGTCCCTGATAATGGGTTTCATCACACCTGACTTTGTCAATCAAATTGTTAAATGTCTAGTCTCCTGTTAGTTATCCAGACTTAGTCCATCATTGCAAGGGAAGAGAGGGACAGTTCTTGAATGCATTAGAATTCGATCCTAAAGTAGATGAGATGAATCCTACCTTTAGTGCTGTCTAAAATGTAAAGTTGAAAGTAAGACCAAACAGGAATGAATAGTACATAACAGAGGCATGGATAAGGAAAATCCTTAAAAGGCCTCTCCTGCTCCATGTCTCTATTGGTTGACCTTATCTGTGCTTTCAGTTTGTAGTCCTCATGAAGTGCTGCTAAAATATCATTACCCTTGCATATTTGCTGTGCTGTACTTGCTGGGCATGTCCACGTGCCTTTGTCAGCTCAGTTTAAAGACTTTCACCGCACTGTTCCATATTATTAAGGTCCCTCTTTTGTTCTTCTCAGAGAAGGCTGACAATTATGCAGATGACAGATGTGAGTGTCAGCAACTGTACTACTCTGTCTAGATTAAGAGTTCAAAGTTCCATCCATTCACAATTCAGCAGTAGTGGAAGCCTCCTCAGTTTCAAGCTGTGCAAAGCAAATTGTGGAGCCGTGCCACTTAGCAAGTGGCCGACCAGTAAATACATACTGCATAGTGATGGATCAGACTCTGACACAGACTGGTTGTTTTTTCCATGGAGTTCACCTTAAAGATGGCTGAATAGTCTAGAAAGCTACAGGAAACATTTTTCATCTCCTACTGAAATCTTCTGTATGCTGATAAATTATTAGAAGTAATGTTTTAAATATTTTTTGTATTTTGAAAAGCTATCAGCTTTCCATAACTTTGTAAGAGTGTTTTAGACCAAGAAACATAACTTGAGTGAAATATGTGTGATATTTGAAAGCAGGACCTAGCAGCAAAAATGAGTAAAAAATAAATAGCTGGAGGAGTTAGTCTCACCCCAAATGTCAGTTCACAAATTGTCTTACAGTTTGAGTCTCCAATTATTAGGCTCTCCATCAATTACCTTTGCGTTAAAAAAAACATAGAACACACAATTAGTAAAGGAAACCTTAGCTTACTTTTAGTGCTTTAAAGGAAGATATAATATGGTATGCTTCAGCTAGGTCAGAATATTGGTGTCTTTTGGAGTCAATCATCCATGCACTACCAAAAGAGGTATTGAGCAGCACTCGTGTTCTGGAGCAGTTTTAGATAGATAAGGATGGATGAACTGATATTTTTATGTCTCTGTATTGAAGGTAGCATGTATACTTAAAATATCAGAAAGATACAATTCAGTAAGTAAGTTGGGCACAATTAACACCCAGTGAGAAACATGAACAGATGTCTGTTCTCCCCTGTCATATGAAAAAGTCATCATGTCCAATCTGAAATTTTCATTGAATGTAAAAAAAGCCATAAACATTTGTCTGGAATTTCTGTGACCTTGTTTGAGTTTTGGGGGTTTTTTTGAAACTGTGTATATTTCCATTTGTTTTTCACCTGCTAATATTTCTGTCAGTCTGGGAACACATTTTCAGCTGTGTAGATAATATTAATGATTCTTTCCTGTGTTTTAAGTGTTGAGTGTAAATTTGGGTGGGGCTTTGAACAATCTGTTCTAGTGAAATCTGTTCTAGTTACCATGACATGGGAGTTGTACTTAGGTGATTTTTAGGGATCTCTTTGAACATAAACCATTCTGTGATTCCTAGGAGTCCAACTGAATTTAAAGGTGATATCCACATTTTCAGTGTGGGACATTTTCCTTGCTCTTAGGTGCATGACCCTGCATCTAGTCACCAAGTGAATCTTTAATAACAAACGGGGTGACTTTTGCAGATAAGTGTAAAACACAGATTTCCACAGTGCATATTCTATTCCACAAGTGGCTTTCTAATTATAATATTATCAAAAAGTAATGGAACTGACTTCTCCTAAGTTTGTGATGGTGAAGTACATTAAATTCCCATTGAAAACATTAAATCATATTTCATTTACATGGCTTTAATTGCCATGTGTCCTAAACATTCATGTGTGAAGGAGCAAGCAATCATGTGAGCCCTGTCATGAGAGGTTTTCTCCTGAGGGATGTATTTCTGGAATTGCAGTCATTAAAGAAATGATGACTACATGGTTTTAAGCTTGCTATTACTTGACTACTTTGTGTGATAACCTAAACTAGGAATGTTTTAAAATTACAAAGTTTGATCAAGATCTTACAAGATTCTAAAGTTCTTGGCCTTTCTTGCTTGGTTTCATGAGCTGATTTAGCAGATAAAAAAATCAAGTTGGGCTTTATGTTAAAAACATGTATTTGGAAAAATCAGTGTCATTTTCAGTAATATTTTTTCTGATGTGTGGCACAAAATGCGTATGGACTAGCTATATATATTGCTTTTAAACCTCTTGAGTTTTTCCTTTTTCACCTTTGTATCTTTGGATATATATAAAAATGAGACATTAGCTGAAACTGTGGCTCCTAAAACTCCTATTTAGTTTACCATGTACTTGTATTCTCAGCTATGGGGATATATGTGCATATTTTCATATTGAAAAAACACATGCATCTCTAAATAACTGATGGATGCATTTTTCTTGGAATACTCAGAAGACTGTTTTGTTTTTCTCTGTGTTGTTTGTTCCCTATATTCTGTTTTAATTCAAAACATTTCACTTGCTGTAATATATTAGAGTGAGTGCCTATCAAAGCATAACTTCAGCTAAGGACACTACAGGTGTCATAAGAAATAATTGAGTTGCAGCTTTAATAAGCAGTACATTTAATGTATCCATACAGCTCAGTAGAAACTGCTCATGATTTTGCTCTGGTGTGTATATAAGCCCAAAGCTTTATGACCTTTTTCTGTAACTCTTAGTCAGTAGCAGTGATGGAGCAAATTAATTTTCACATCCAACAGAAGCATTAACTGTGATCACATCTATATTTTGTGGTTATAAATAGATTGTATTTGTGAAAAGAGGTATATGTGAATGAAGTGTAAGATCTGACAAAAATAAAGTCTGTACACTGACCCATGTGAATTGATTTCATGTGTCTCAGAAAATCTTGAGATACAGAATCATGTTCACAATACATTGCATCCTAAATGAAGCCAGTTACTTCCTATTTAAGGCTATATTCCATGCATCTCAGAAGAGCAGCCTCATTTGTTTATTACTTCATCAAATTTTAAGTGTCATTATGAGAAGTGAACA
Source organism: Melozone crissalis (assembly GCF_028551555.1). NCBI lineage: Eukaryota > Metazoa > Chordata > Aves > Passeriformes > Passerellidae > Melozone > Melozone crissalis. Next base: position 22,849,424 of record NW_026535797.1, on the reverse strand, counting down.
TTTATAGATCTAGTGGTTACCTCAGTTTGTGGAGTTTGGGTTGTTGAGATTTAGGTAGGATTTTTTTTTCCTCTTTGTTATGGTTTATCCATATCCAAGAATTGTATTGGGGGAAAAAACCAGCCTGGGTCCATGAAAATAAATGTGTTCATCATTTTTCACTGAAAAGCTGTAACACTTATGTGACTTAAGAATCAAGTAAGGAAATAAAAAGTATTTTTCAGCTAGAGCAGTACCCATTTGTACCTAAGAAACACAGCCAACCCAAATTACAAGACCTTACTTATTTTATAAGGAGCAGTATAATAAATACATGAGATTAGCCTCTATAGAAGATTATTTAGTTTAGCAGCTAAATTCTCAATGTACTAGCAGGCAGGGAGGAGGAAAGGTGGAGATTAAGATGGCCAGTACAGCACTCTGCAAGTGCTAGGAAGTACTTTGTGTGTTCAGGTGACAAAAGCTTGTGCAGGAAAGCTAAATTTGCCATTCTATTTTTGACCTGAGTAACTGGTTTCACATGAAGAAATTCTTCTGTAGTTGTTTCTTTTTATTTTTTTCTTTTATCTGTTTTATTCCATCTTAAACCTGTGAAATTGGAAGTTTTCATTGTGACTGCAGCCATTAGGCCCAATTCGCTAACAAAGAAATGCTAGATATGACAAGAGATGATACTGGTTGGTGGTGGATGATACTAGTTTAGCTGTGTAACTTTATTTCATCCCATTTATCTGTGTGTATAATACAGGTGTTCCTTATACCATCACTTTTCATTTTTTGCAAATATTAGTAAAGTGTGCTGTGGAAATGAACCTGCTTTCTGTGGTGATACCTTCCAATTCCTGTAGTTCTCCTCTCCTTTTTATTTGTTGCAAAGCTTGAAACTGTGAGGGAAGGAAAGGGAAGGATATCTGGGTAGATGCTTTCTTTGAGATTTGATTTCTGTTCCAGACTCTGACACAGGCTGTCTGTGTGAGCAGGAGATAATAATTTAAACCAGACTTTCTACAGCTGATCTCTGATTAAGTATATTCATTATTTTGCGAATCAGAGGCTGGGCTTTTGGAAATGCTGAGCATTCTCACAGCAAAAGTTCCTAGAAAGTCTGTGTGAGCTATGCAATGCTAAACACTTAAAAAAATTTGGCCTGTAGGCATCCCAAATTAATAAGTACTAAATCTTATAGTTACTTAATCTCTCCTCTGTAAAATGGGGTAATACAATATCTTCATTCTTCCTGTCAAAAAAATTGTTTATGAATCTTTTGCATGCTGTAGTGATGAACATTGCAGAAAAACACACAAGAAAAAATTGATGCTGATTTTCAGGAGAGATAAATTACAGGAAGCCATGCCTGAAGTAATGGCAGTAAAACACCACTGAGTGAAGTTTCAGATTGTGAGAAGGAAGGGGTTTGTGGGTATTAAATTAAGAACTGTATCATAACGTCTACATAAAGGGGGCTGAAATATGACTTCATGACCAACCTTTTACTTCTGAACTCATGAGCACTTTATTTTGTGGCCTGCATATTCTTGTCATAGGGTGTTGTGGGCATGTGGAATTACACAAAAAAATGTGCACATTATTAATCTTTCAGATATATTATGTTGTCATACTAATTCATTCCTAATGTGTAGAGAGTACTTAACATATTGAATAAGAGATGTACTGAGATCCATTTTCCCTCCTATCAATAGCATGAAAGACTTTGGACCTTCAAATTTTAGTAATGTATGTCTGTTCAGCATTGTGCTTTATTTTTGTGTATATGTACTTCCATAAAACCAATTTTTGCTAGATGGACAAGTGTTTCAATTCCTGGTAGTCTTTTATTTACTCTAAATTGCATATGCATTTATTACATTTTGAGTTAGAAAAGCTGAACTTTAATAAAAGATGAAGAGAAAACTTTTGAAAACCGATATTAAATTTTAGAGAGTCAAAAGCTTAGATATATTTCACATGAATAAAACTTACTGGAGAATATATTTATATTTATCTGTATATTCACATTTAGCTTGGTGCTTTGCAAAACACCTTTCCTAAAGTCTAGATTTAAATTATTATAAAAATAAAGATATTTCATAGACATGGAGTACCTCACTTGTTGATACTAGTTCCTTTGTCAAAGTTAGCTGAGGCTCTTCTGCCGTGGTGGTTGGGTTATTTTTGTTCTTTCATGGCTGCATAGCAGTGTTTTAAAAATTTTCTATTCACTTTATGTTTTTTCAGCTGTCGTGACTGGTTGTCTTGTACCATTCCCCTTGAGTGTATGTGTGTATTTATTATTTTAAAAAATAACATTATATGTCCAGATAGGGGTCCCATTAACTTTCTATTTCACTAGAAATTGGCAAAAATTTGCATCCAAGGGTTTAGTTTCATAAGTGATATTTTTTGTTGTTATTGAGCAGTGGCTTTTTCCTTTTCACCATATTGTGAATTTGTCACCACTTTGCATGAGAGAGCAAGTAAACAGCAATGCTCAGCTTCACACTTCACATTTCTGAGAGGACTTTGTGTAGTCTATAATTAAAGCAAAAAGATAAGAAAACAGATGTGAGCACTTAGATTATGTGATTATAGGCAGAGGCATTTGACTGTCTCATACTAAAGTTTTTGTAAAACGCATGTGAAACTCTTATTTGATTGGAAATATCAAGGAAGAAGGGCTTAAAATTTCCTTGCAGCCTTTCCTAAATAGTGGGTCCCCTATAACAGAATCAAATGAAGCTAATTTGGAAGATTCAGCTAAAATAAATATAAACTTATTGTTTTGTTGGTTTTGTTCTTGTTTCACTGAGCAGTATATTAATCAATCCTGGAAACCACGTCAAGATTCAAGAAGGTACCTTAGGATTCTTCATTGCAAGTGATGCCAAAGAAGTAAAAAGGTAATTAAAATGTTTTTATCTTTGAATAGAAACAAACATATTTAATTTCAGTTTTTTTCTTTACATGTAAATGCTTCACCTAATTTTCATTGTCATCTGTTTAAAAATTCAGAGGGGGTGGGGGGGTGAGTTGTTACTCCTGAACCACCTATGTGCATGTAGTTTTCCTAACTATTGTCCTAAGTACCAAGGAACTGAAATTTGCAGCAGATATGAAAAGAAATAAACAGACTGGGTTTTTGAGTCCTCCTAGAAAATGTGAAATATTTTCATTTGTTTTCTCTATACCTATTGTGTCTGAGAGGAATTACTATGAGAGAGGAGGACAAGGATGACACTTCTGTTAAATTCTGGTTTAGAGGAGTTCTTATCTACGCAGACTTTAGCAAATTCTTGATGCGAGTTAGCTGCTGTGTTTATTCTGTAATTGCATTAGCAAAATAATATTTATGTTCTTGTCATTTTCCTTTAATGGAACTGCAAACCCCACAGCGTCATAATAAGAAATCAAACTACAAAAGTGCATTATATCCATTGCAGCCAACTTCACAGGCTCAATGTACCTGGGTGTGCTAGATTTGGGGTGAAGGAAAAGGAGTTTTATGATGTTGAGGACCAAATGTGTGTAGTCTTGTTTGTTAGGATTATAGTATGCTTGGAAGGAACAAAAGAGCAAGATGATAAAATAATTTTTCAAAGAAAAATATTCAGTGTCCCTATGATTAAAAAAAAAGAAAAAAGGAACATTTGCGACTGAATGTTTCCTCATAATTTGTATCTTTGTTACGAGTCATGCAATCAGATTTTTACTGCTGTTCTCCATGAATTTGGTATTTTACCTAAGTCCTATACTTAAAATGATAAAGTATTTAAATGATACCCTTTAAGTTCCAAACTTTTAGGATTAAATATAGTGAAATAATACCTAACAATGCCTACTTGCCATGCATACTTAAAGAAAGTCAAAACACCAAAACAGTGAAATTGGAGAACTTGACTTCTATTTTTCTTGAAAGAGCTGAGATAGATTTTGGGTAGGTGAAATGTACAGAACAGGGCAGCAGTGCTCCTGTCCTGTCACATCTCCAGCACCATCCCTGGAGCCTGTGCATCCTGCACTGCCTCAGGGACTCTGCCTTGCAGCATTCTGTTCCTTTCCTCTCTGCTGCTTTCCTCCACTTGAACATCCAGAACTGTCTGCACATTGCTTTACTGAGCTGCTAGTTTTCTTTCATTTATAAGGCATTTTACACTCTGCAATGAACTTTTTCTCAGACTAAGTAAAATGGCATAATACTTTAACTGCTAAGATTAGGGAGAAGTTAACTGTTATAAAGGCGTTTAGACAATTTTTTCACATCATTCATCTGCCACGTTTTATTTGATAGTGAACATGAAACAGGATTTCCAGTTCAGTCTGGCTTTTGGCAGAAGGTTATGTTTAGAAATACTCTGCCTCCCTTGCCACGATTCTTAGCTGCTCTGTGCAAAGCAAATGGTTATCAGATGTGTTTCTACTAACAAAGCCAATTATGAAAAGTGTTAATTTCACCCTTTGAGCTATCAATCAGACTCAGAAATATGTTCTAAAATTGAGATCTTTTGGAGGGGAAAAATGATTATACAATAAAGCATAATGAAACATGTTTTATACCTGAAATGCAAATTAAATTATTCTGGCTTTGTTAATGAAGACATTTCAACCCCCTTAAGCTAAAGTTATTCATATTTATATATCCCACAATGAGATATAACCTACAATGTTCAATTACTCTTTCTGTTAGAATCATTTTTGCATTTTCAGAAGAATAGTTTCCCATAAGAAGCAATTATACCTACAAACAGTTATGCCTAGGTAAATAGCTTCACATAAAATGTTGACTGTTTAAATATAATACAAACTACCCGAATTGCATCTTCATTATTCCTTGTTCATTTGCATGTTAACATGAGTGCCAGAAATCCACATTCTTCAAATCCACTTAATTTACCCCAATTATCTAGAATAATTTTATTACAGCAATAGCTCCTGGTATTTATTCTTTACTTTGGACGTGGGATTGAAGGTACCCTTTAGGACAGTTGTGCTGCAGTGAACTTCAGAAACATGGTCTCTAGCAAGGAACAATATCCAGTTCATGTTGTGAAGTTTTGGTGATGGACTATTTGTGGTAGTTGATTCTTGTTTAATAAAGGGGCTTTACAGCTGGATTGGAGATTAAAAATTTGAGGCAGTTTTCTCCTCCTGGCTTACATCTTGACATTTACTCATGTTTGAAAAACACTTTCTTCTCATTTCCTTGGAAGTAGTTGATTTTCTTTTTGGTGGAATGTGAATATCTTGAAGACCAGAAACTTTCTGCAGCAAAGTATACATGCTCAGAGAAGATGTTTTCCTTTTACATTTTGCATCTTGGAAATACTAAGGCAATTTCACAGCCTGAAAGAGTAATCTTCCTGTGAGTTTCTTAGAGAAATAAAGTGTGCTAGGTTTAGGACTTACATATTCCATTGGTAGCTTCATGTTATATTGATTTTAGAAATGTTAATAGCATTCAGTGAGGTCTCCCTGCAATTTCAATTTGTATTTGAACCAATATGAAGCATTGATGTGGTTCATTTCTTCTATGCTAGACCTGCTGTCTTTCTCATGATGGGTCACTTAACTACCAGTATAGTTCCACCTGCAGTGGCCATGCTATAATTAATCTAGAAGAAATAGTAGTAATCATCCTGGCTGCAGGGGCAAAGGCTGTGTTTAATCAGAGGCTGTATATAAATATTGGTTTGGTTTTGTGGTTTTTTTTAATATTTTGGACTGTAGATAGTTTTGTTTCAGTGGCCTCCTAATTGTTGTAGCAATGTAACGTTCTCATACTGTCAGCAAAATGTGTGGGTGTCATCTGAAAATTTGCTGAGGGTGCACTTGATGCCTCTGTCTGTGTCAATAATGAAGGTATTAAATAACACTCGTCCCAGTACAGATCCTTGAGAGACACCACTTGTAACTGGTGCCTGGTGGGACTGTGAGCCATAGATCACTACCCACTGGATGTGGCCATTCAACCACTTCCTAATCCACCCATGGAATCCATCACTCCAGTTTGGAGAGAAGGATGTTGTGGGGGACCATCTCAAAGACTTTACAGAAGTCTGGACAAATGACATCTGTAGTACTTCCCTGTCTGTTGATGTGGTCATTCCATCATAGCTGGTTGGTCAGGCAGGATTTTCCTTGGTGAAGCTGTGCTCCCTCTCTTGAATGACCTCCCTGTCCTCCATGTCCCTCAGCACAGCTTCTGGGAGGATTTGTTACACGATCTTTCAGGCACAGAGGTGAGGCTGACAAGCCAATAGGGTCATTGTTTCTACCCCTGTTTAAGATCAACATACAGTGTTGATCATACAGTAATGATCAAATGTCCTAGCTGAAAAATTTGCACAGGGTGCTAGACAGTCTTTTAAAAAAACCACCCTGGTAGCTGATGAAAACAAAAAGTCCTTTTTGTGATTAAGTTCATTAGATGCTCTTTTTTCTAAGATGAACAACAAATAAACTAATACACTGTGGCATAGTTATCATACATTCTTCCAATTACTTTTCAAATAAAAGTGTATTAAAGGAAATACTAATTTGGAGCTTATTGTTGAAAGTAATAGTCTTGCAGCAAATATTTCCTACTTTCAATGTCCAAACCTTTGCAAAGATTAAAGTAAATTAGCATTGGCGCATTTCCTTAATTGGTCACTGCAACAAGATGAAATATAGGACTAATTTCATTTATAAGGATTAAGAAATGTGTCAGTTTTTCCATTCTGTCTCTCCAGGGCATATTTTTACTGCAAGGCCTGTCATGATGACATCACAGATCCCAAAAGGATAAAAAAATGTGGCTGCAAACGGCGTAAGTAATATTTCTATCCCTCCCTTCCTCTCCTTTTCATGAACTGTTCAGCCCTGAAGAATACCTGTACATGCATTTACATGTTTTACACAGTGGTACAGAAAGGCTAAGAAATAAATGCACACCAATGTAGGAAGTGCTATTTGAGTTTCTGAAGTCCATGTGTTTTTGTTACATTTCACACCACTCACACCTGTGTCTTCATTAAAAAGTAAATTAAAGACCAATGCTAACAAAAACTGAAGAATTAAGTCAAGCTAAATTTAACTGTGGAGATTTCTGAGTTAAGAATTAGCCAACAGTGAAGTTTTTCTCTCATTCATAACATGCAGATTCTCCAAGAGAAGAAACTAGGGAATCATATTTTATCATATAGCTATTGAAATTTTTTTTCTTTTTAAATAAATGAACAGTTTTAGTGGAGGAAAGGGTTGTCTGGAAGAAATTAAATATTAGCACCTCTTACATATATCTTTTTAGCTGTAATGCTAATATTAAGTTTAGTTAGGTTCTTAAACTGGACAGTTTTTAATGAAGAAATGAGTGTTTGAATGGAGATGAGACTGCATCTGAATTTCTATAAATATGCGGCAATCAGCATTTTACCCATATATACTTTGCAAGGACCTTTTTCAGGAGCTATCACAACCACACTTTGACCAAAGATGTGCTTGACCCATGCATATTTGTAATACCAATAGCAAAATTATTTAAGAATCAATTTCTCATTGAATATATAAATATTTATGTGCATTCCATGGCATTCTGCCATGAAAAAGATAGTTCAGTTTAAAAGTATTGATTAAGTAAATTGAGAGATCTCAGAAGGGCTTGATCATGCCTATTTTACCATTACTTTTAAAAGGGGAAAAGCTCTCTTATTTATAGCTTCAGTCTGCTATAAAAAAAGCTCTCTTATGTATAGCTTCAGTTATCAGTGCACTGTTATAGAGGATGGAAGAAAGCCTAAGCTAAACATTCTCTGCCTTTTGGAGTACCTGAAATGGATGAAGTCTTGAAGATCATTTTCAAAAGAAAAAAATTTGTTGCTGGAGATTTTTAAAAAAACTCCTGTCCTCCAAAACACCACGAGTGTGGAACAATAGTATGATAGGGAGAAAGAAGCTGGAACTGACAGAAAATGGTATTTATCTTCCCAGTAGCCACAAGGAGAGCAAAGCACATGGAAAGCATGCCTGATGTGGAAGGAATGTATGCATTGCCTAACATATTGGAAAAAAATTGTTCAAGAACAGTTTATCCATGTGAGAATGTGACCTTTGAACTGCTGCCAAAGCCAATGAGTCTGCTGAGTAAGTTCTGGTAAAGCCAGTTACAGATGCCTCAGGGGTCTGTGACTCTCATGAAATCTTTTTTCAAAATTACTCAACAGTTAAAGAGAAATATGTTACCTGCTTAATTTTATCTGGTTCTGTCAGGAAAAAAAAACAAAACCAAAAAAACTATTTTATTTCTATTTTCTTCTATACTCCTCCTTCACATGGTGTATGCTTTTTAAACATGTCCCGCTTAAAAATGTAATAAATCCCAAAGATCTCTCAGTTTAACATGAGACCTACACTTTTCATTGTCATCTGCTAGAAGATAGGAATCAGGAACTCACATTATAAAGGTTAAGAGCCCTTTATTTTTATACAGTAATGAGAATCAAGGTAACCTTCTCAGTACTTTGAAACCTGGGAGAAAAAAGGGTATGACCCAGCCAACACAATGGATATTAGCAGCAGTAAAGCCTTGGAGAGGCAAGAGTAACAATTTGTGTAAGTAGCAGTTGGAAGGGTTACAAATGGCATGGTCACACATATAAGTGCAATAAATGAAAGTTTGTTGGGCAGATAAACAAACAGACGGAGTTAGGGAGGCAGAAGGAGGAGGTGGCTCTCAGAGCTGTTGGAGCACTAAGAAGGAATCCTCTGAGTCAGGTGAAGAATAATGGTCAGTGAGAGTAACATCTTAAATTTCCCTATCATCTCCCCTCTCCTCAGTCTGCCCTCTCTCCTGCTGTTTCTTAGACACACAAGGGGTCACAGATACCACAATAGCAGGCAGCCTGTAGAAGAGCTGAGAAGAGCTTTCAAAGAGCTTTCAATGAGGAGCATGCTCACAAGTATTATAAATAAGGCAACTGCTTTTATTTTAAAGAGCTGTCAGAAAAATAATGAAATGAAAAATTTCAATAGTAATTAGTGATTTTTGTTTCTCAAATTTTGTTGACAATTTTGAAATCCCTTTTATGGGACCTGCTTTTTGTGTTTGGGTTTGTTTTTAAGGTAAGTCTTTAGTGCAGAATGTTATTCTCATAAAATGTTTTAGCTTTCAAATCACTAATCACTTTTGAAAAGACTTAGATATGTTATCCATCTGCAAATGATGCAAATCATTGGTCTTAAAAATGCAATTCTAACCAAAGCAAAGCATAAATTGAGAAAACCTTCTCCCTTTTGGGTTAGAAAACTATCAACTCTTATGTCAACATGTAATACATCACTATGCCAATTTGATTTTTGACACTGCATGCATATGCATCTGTATAGTTGTATATGACAAATACATGCTTTAATGAGCGAGTAGCATGGTAATTAGAGGCAGCTAAATGTGGAAAATATGTAAGATGAAAGGAAAGGTTGTATATAAAAATATTGACACATTCAGGTGAATTAGATGTGAAAGAAATGGAAAACGTAATTATGGTGGCTCTAATTCCTGCAGTTTCCCATAATACTTAATTCACATTCTTGAATAATGTATCTGAGGTTGCGCTTCAGTTTAGACACTTTCTGAATATTAGCTTGGGGTATTGTTGGGGTCTAAACGTGAGTCTGACCTACATAGCCATTTGTCCAAACTTGTTAGGCCTAATATTAATAATTCAGGGCAGATCAGTACATTTCTACAAGGCCAAGGATAATTAATGTAATCCTGCTTTCCTTTTGCAGTTTCTTTGCCATCCCTTTCTCCTTACCCATCTCACTCCCTGAATAACACATAAATGCTGATGGCATATTGTCCAAAGAAATACTTGTGTGGAAATTTTATTCGCAGAATGTTAATTTTTTTTTAATGTTTTCAATCTCTTTCCTATTCCATTTAACTGTAGTTTTTGCAGCAAGAGGCCAAATATATGTATATATTTGTATAAAACACATGCCACGTTGGGATGAAATCTCTAAACTGGATGAACTGTTCCTCCTGTTTCTTTCATTTCGTGCAACAACTATGGTCTAATTCTCTATATATTTTTTCCAGTGACAGTGCTTGCTGTGAACGGTGGGGTTGAACCCCAGAGAGGACAAATCATGTGTACATTGATGTGTTTGAAGGAATTTCTTGTAATCTATGACAATTGACAAACTTTTGATTTATTTTTCCTCTTGCTGCCTTGGAACACGGCCCCTACTATATTTTAACTGCACACTGATAGTGATCTATTGTGAGTAAAAATGGGTTCCCTGTAGCCCAGAGTGCGGTCCAACCTGTCTTTCTCTAGCAGAGAGTATTTTTGTTCAGTATTTTGGTTCTTTTCTTTATTTATGTTGCATGTAGCAGTGACGTCATACCCACAAGTTTCTCATTGTTCCCACCAATGGAGATTAGGGTGACGTTGAAGAAAATACAGCAGTTTTCCCTTCTTCCACCTATTTGCCCCTTTTTTTCTACAAACTTATTTTTATCCCTAAATGAAAATTAGATCTTGGCAATAGCATTTCCTTGAAATTATTCTAGGGATATCTCATGAATTTTTAGGGATATTGGTTAGGCTGGGCTAATTGCCAGTATAGCACTCTTTGCCGGGTTAAATACAATTCCTTTGTCAGGTCCCTGTTTAGGTTTTCAGTACTTTTTCCTTTCCATTGCACAGCTGACACAAAGAGTAGCACAGCAGTCTTTTACTGTCCTTACCTAACTTTTTTCTCCCCAATGACAGAAAAAAGTGTTATGGGAGAAAGCCAGACAATTAATTAAAAGTGTGATTTTTTAATGTATAAGCCCAGAGATACCTTCAACAGGAAACAAGCTGCAGTGATTATTTTCCTGAGCTTGCTGGTTTTGACACTACTTACATAAATAGACACACACTGACTTTCCAGGGCCTTAGCTATAAAGTTTTACAGTATTATTATATCTAGAATATGAGCTTTATGGACCACTTCATGTCAGTCTAGGTCATACCACTTGAAAGTGTGCAGGATCTCTGAAGGCTCTCATCAGCCACTTTGTGTGTACACTCATGGTAAATACAGCATTTGGGACTTGGAAAGAATTTGCTCTTAGAAATACAAGAATACTGCAAAGAAATGCACTGGTTATAGGGCAGTGTTGGGATTATATGGGCTTGTTCTTTCAAAGAGCAAAGGGGATCTCATAGCTGCAGTGCAGCGTTGCTGTGCCAGATTGAGGCTGTAACTTTACTGTGTAGCTGCAGCTGTTCTAAGTAAAGGAGGCCTCAAAGTGCAACTTCAACATTTTACCAGATATTCTGAATTTATTGTGTGGAAACATCTCAGGTCTTAATGAGGATTGAGATATTTTCCCCCTCTCACCTATACACACTGTAGGATCTTGCAAAGAATGAAGGAATAATTTATGCTCTTGATAAAGAAAGCTCTGGCCTTCTTGAAATTATGGTGGCCTGCATTATCATTATTTGCTATTTATTTTATTGTGGAGCCTGCAAACTACACTGAAGGATTGAGATCCTGTTGTGGAGGAAAATATTCAAGGATAAAACAGAAATTTCTTCAAACATCTATTTTTAGCCAATAGAATGACACAGCAAAAAGATGTAGCAGCAGGAAAAAGCAGATTGTGAAACTGGTCAGCATGCTAAGAGTCAGCAGTAAAGCAAATAAATTCTGTAGATGAAATGGTGAATCCTATTGACTTTGAGGCAAAATACTAGAAATAATCTGGATTTATCTGAAGCAATGTATTTATTTAAAATATGTTCTTATGTTGAGACCTTTGTGAACGAAAGAAATTCATTTCAATTGTAATAAATAAGTAAAGGAGTTCTTCATGCTGTGAAAGAGCTAAAAAAAAAGGTCATGTAGTTTTGCTTTGGTTTTTTTCCATTTCCCCAATAGCTTAAGTTTGTTTAGAAAAGTAGTTTGCTTTGAGAGTGCACTGGCTGAGAGTCTTCTGTAAGGTAATGAAGGAGAGGTCATGATCAGATTTGAAAATTAAAATGAATTGGTCTATAAATGTGCTATTACATCAAAACTTGAGTCATTCTTATATCTACTAAAATAGGGCAAGATGTCCACTCAGATCTCCTGCTGTTTTTTTAGTTTTGACATAGAGCAGCACTTTGTGAATTGGAGCAAACAAGCAACCAGTTGTCATTGATGGCAAAAATTGCAAGAGAGTGAGCAAGCTCGCTTGCTAGTCTTGACGTTGACTTGTAAAATTTAAATAATGGAGAGATAGATTTTCCTGTTGTGTTAAGGTGAATAAATTCTCACCAACAGGTTAAGGTACTGCTGTATTTTTCAGAAAACTGAAACTGTGCTGGGGGAAGTCCTGTCTGTGTGTCAGTGTCATGATGCTAAGCAGCATTGCTGGCAGGCGATCACTCCAGCCTGGTCGCCTTTAATGCTGACGATTTTTCACTCACAGTTTGGATCATGAGAACCTGACGAATTGAAATAACAGTGTGCATTTCAATTCTGAAGTGTCTCGGGACCTTTTTTATACCTTTTTGTACCACTGGGGGGTCAGGAAGGCTCCCGTCCCTGCTCCAGAGCAGCTGCTGCCGGAGAGAGATCCACTAGATGTCCTCGGAGCTCCACCCTGGCTGCGATGAGGAGCAGCTCCAGCACAGGGGCACAGCCCGGGGCTTTGGAAAAATCAGGAGAGAAGAAGGAATACTTTGTTCTGCTTTCTTTAAAGAAAGAAAAAAAAAAATTAAAAAAAAGAGAAAAAGATAAAGGAGCTGTTCCTTGACATTTTAGGTAGAGAATAATCTGCAGTTTCCTTTGCTTATTTTTGCAGCTGGAAATATTTCCCATTACTGTTCGTGAACTCTAAGTAACACTTCAGATCCAGACAATCTACACATTTTAACTGTACTTTTTGACTTTTTGAGATCAGAAGTAAGGTCCTGTGAGAAGCTTAGATATCTGGGGAGCTATTCTTTCTTTTATAGAAAGGAAGGCTACTACCTTCTGAGAAAAATTGCATCTGGAATTTTCTAGAAGTATTTATTTACTTTCTAAGCAATTGAAAGAAACTTTGCTCTCCTTTTGCTCTTAATGAGTAGTTCATATGTGCCTTGTTTTGTAAATTATTTAGGCAGTCTTTACTTAGTGTCCATAAAAAGTTCCCCTGATATTTTTACTGATTAGTTTTACAAATGTTGTGTGATTGTCATCATATAAAGTACAAGGATCTGTCTTCTCCTTTTTTTCCCTATTTATTATACAATTGAAAATAGGAAAGTAGTTTCCTTTATGTCTCAACTTTTGTTTTCACCAGTATCAAATTACAATTCTATTCAACATTCAAACACATCTAGGAATAGAAATAATTGATTCTTATGCAGGTCCTACAGGTGTCAAATAAATTTAACACACACACACAGAGGCTGTTCTTAAGGTCCCCCTGTCTCTCTGATGATTCCCATTTTCTGTTAATGTTTATGGAAGTTTTATAGAAAATGGTATGTGTGTGGCTGAACCATTTAAAATCATTTCTGTGCTGTCTTTGACCTTGTCACTAGTCATCCCTACTAATAATGCGTGTTTTGTTTTATTTGAAATAAGTATTGTATTTGGTGTGAATGTAACTGACTGTATAAAAGGAATGAAGAGTAACAGCATGTTTTCTTTCCAAAAGTTATTGCTCTGATATGCAGTTGCTTATATACTTAACAAATCCTTGTGGCAAGTCCTTTCTGCTGCTTATATTTCCAGGTCCAGGCCTGTTTCCTGCATGATAATGATGTGAAATATTCAAATGATGCATGATCTCCAGAACAACTGACAATAATAGTTACAAACAGTCCCTGAAGGGTATTGCTTTTGAGAAACGTCATCATGTCCTTCCCCTATTGAAGAGAAGGCCTTAAATTTCCAACTTTATTGGTTTAATTCTGATGAAAATGGTACAAAAAGTTTTCCTTCCTAGCCTTCTTTGCCCTTAAGGATGATTTCTTTTTAATTTCCATAAATTTGTCCCATCCTATTATTGACTGTTGACAAGATATGGCCAGAAGTAAATGAAAACCAGGGACTGTTACTAACCAATGGCATAGCAGTTGGGAATTTCTGAGCAGTGTGTTTTGCTACAGCATTTGATTAGAAAAAGTCCTTCAAAACAGCTATAATTACAGCAAAATGGGCCTGCTTTTTTAACCTCACCTACTGTCAGTGTGTTGCACAAATACCCTTTATTTTTCTTTAATTTCCTTTAAAAATAAGAAAGTAGGCATACTGGAAAGACTGTTACACTTTTAGTAACCTATTTCACTTTTCTTTTACTGTCCAACTTTTCAACTTTAAAGAATGTGTTGGGAAGAGTTAGAGGGAAAACACGGGAAAATGCTGTTTTGAATTTTCTGTGTAGTTTGAATGTGTATGCATCAAAAGCTGCAGTGGAAACCTTCTTACTAAAAGCCAAGCTCTGAGGAATGATGTACTATGCAATGAACAAGCCTGATGCTGCATGATGAATTTCTGAACAGCTGTAAGATAACTCTACTAGGATGCTAAAAGAACATGGCATCAGTCATGTGAGCAAAGTTTTAGAGGAATGGGGTCGCTGCTGAAGAGATCACTCATTCATCTCCCTCAATGCCTGTTTTCCACAATCATAATGTTACCCTTGCTTGACAAGTATACTGTATGGCTAGCCATCAAGGCCTTAGAACAGGACTTGACCCATCTGAGTGATTTCAATCCCTCTTTCCTGATGACTGTGGGATTAAGAAACTGGAAAAAAAAATTCTTTTAAATTTAATGTCATTACCATAAAGCAAAAAAGACATCCTAAACTGAAGATACAGGCCAGAGAAACATTACCTTTTTTCTGCATTTGCTTTTAAGGTTCTGTTTTTGCCTGTCAGTGTTGTTTTGTTTTTAGTATAATTGAGTCAGTTCAATCTAAACCATTACCAAAAGTTGGTTCAGTGCAGCATGTGAAACAATCTAAATGGCCTTTGGATTCCTTGAAACGTAAACATACCTGATTCTGATAACATTCCAGGATGATAATTATACATGCATTTATAAAATAGGATGCTCTATATTTCTAGAAATACATAACAAGGACATTCAGATGACTAAAAGATAAAGATGTTCTGTCTGACCTGGCGCTTGTTTTGGAACTAACACCTAATTCTAAATTCAGTTATTTTGTTCTTGATTGACTTTTGAATCCAGAGCAGAAACATGCCAGTGATTGGCTCAGCATGTTTCAGTGGACCAATGCTCTGTGTGCTTTTGGTGATGCCTTATTTGTGAACTGAGCTTAATGTTGAGCGTATTTACCATTTTTAGTTTCGTGTCCCATATGGGCAAATTTTGGTATTCTGTCAAGAGTTAATTTGAATTCCTGAAGATAAAATGTAAGCAAAATTAATTTTTTTGAAAATTTTATTAATATCTTGTAACTCTTTATTAATGTATAATTAGTTGCAGTAAAGGTGTTCCTTGGCACAGTTTAATACAGAAAAAATATTATAATATATTTAAGGATAAATATATTTATATATATGTGTGTATGTATAATGCATATGTGTGTATGAGTGTGTGTATGTAAGAATATATTTGTATGTGTGTTTCTGTGTGTGTATACATACATACATATATTTATATATGAAGAAATCTCTGATTTTTACAGGGAACAGGATAGGCTAAAATACCTAATGGACTAGCAACTTTTGTTTTCATTTTAATCCAATGGTATTAATTGTGCCAAGGGAAAAGCATATTCCTATTATTCTGTGCTTTTACTGTGTTCTATTTTGATCCAAACACTTGACTGTAAACAGTAATTTTTCCCCATGACTGCGGTCACCCCCTAAGACTGAGCAGAAATAAAGAGCAATTAATCTTTTGCCCTACTTTTAATGTACAGCCAAAGTGTTATCAATAATCTCATTGCATTTTTTTTTCCTGGGTCAAGACTGTTAGCATTAACTAAGGCCTGTATTAAATCCCTTAAATTACCTTCCAGCTGCCTTGTTATATCTATAACCTTGCCATTAACCTGCTGCTCTTCCTCTCCTCCCATCCAACACATGGTTATAGCCAAGATGTCCATCTACAAGAGAATGAGACTGGCATGTTGTTTTGATTGCGGACGCTCTGAGCGTGACTGCTCTTGCATGTCAGGCAGTGTACATAGTAACATGGACACCCTTGAGAGAGCCTTCCCACTTTCTTCTGTCTCTGTTAATGATTGCTCCACCAGTTTACGTGCCTGTAAGTTTTAACACCAACACATGCTGTTCCATGTTTGTGGTGTCTGTGGTATCATCCCTGTCTTGTGTCGTGCATTGTAGTTCTGTGAGTTTTTACTGGGCTGATGCTTTTTCAAAAAATCAACCCCAAATTTGATCACAGCTCTGTATTTATATTTCTGTTTTTATTTTTAATGCAAAAAAATGTAAATCATTATTTTGCTTTTTGTGCTCTTTATGAAGCATCCTCTTGCAAAAGCCTTCAGGACCTTAGTAGTGCAGTATGGTGACATCTTTTCTCTTTAATTCATACAATACAAATTGTCATTAATTAAGCATTAAGTGCTTTGGTGGAGGACCAGACCTTTGTCTAAATCTGTGACTGGTGCCAAATGGGTACCTTTAATAATACTGGCACTAGAGCACCATACAATGGGCAGTGAATAAATATGCAGGATACAATATAGTAGATGGAATTCTATTCTATGCTGCTACTTTTGCCTTTAGTTTTGTTTGTAACTCTTCATTCTCAGTAAAGCAAGATCTTCCATCTAATACAGAACCTGCAGAAATGTTTATACTTTTTGTAAAATCAGTTGTACTTTTTGTAGCGCCTTTTTAGAAAAACTAGGCTGGTGCAAATCCCTGGTACAAATGTTTTGAAATTAGATGTGGAGTCTGTTCCATAGGACAGTAACATTCTGGAATGTGCCCTGGAAGCTCTTTTGAAAGATCAGAGTTGAGAGGGAGAAGACAGAGAACCTAGAACAATTCTGCATGGCCATTAATTATTCGGACAAGCTGTAGGGATTCCAAAGCTTGGATTATCAGTGTGATGTCATCAACTGAAGAAGATTGTTAAATGGTTTTTTGTGTGTTTGTTTGTTTCATTTTCTTGTCCTCTTTAGTCATTCTTAACAGGCAAAACTATGTCTTGGGACAGGAGCTGTTTTCCTTTCCCTACCCAAATGGCAAAGGAAAGCTATAAACTTATTCAGCTACAGCTATGAGAATAGATTGGAGTTTTGGTCAGGAAGCATGTCCATTTTCCAAGGCAAGTCATTTTGGACAAAAGTGCCTTCTGTAATGAAGACTAATGTAGATTTTAGATTACGCACCTGGTTGTCTTTTGGTACCATATTGCAGTATGTAGCCCAAGTGGTGAATGATTTTGCTTTAACTATTTTGACTTACGAACTATTTTTCTAATCACAAATATAAATTCTATAATTGTTACATTTCTTTTGTCTGAAGACCATATTAGTTAAAAATATTCTCATAGGATTTCTTGGAGATTTTACCAAAAATCATCTCTCTCTGTGTATAAGCACTCTGAACATCCTAGCAATCTACTTGCTTGCAACTCATGTATCACCATAAGGCAGATGGTTCCTAGTTTTAAGTCCTGTTGTAAATCACAGGACTTAAAACTAGGATAAACACAGTTTTATCCTTTAACGAGAATTTTATCAGGGTAAAATGTAGTAAAGCATACTTTGTTAAGAAAAGCAAACAAGAAACCTTGTTTAGAGGTTACCTGTACAGTTTTTTGTACAGTGTATCAGCCTCAGTAACATGGTGCCTGGTAGAGTTTGTGGGGTACAGACTGGTACGGAGAGTTTGTGGCTGAACCCTGGCACTGGTGTTAACAGCAACCAGATTAAGATAAATTAATATGTCCCCTGCAAGTGGATAAAATTTCTGCCGTTAGCACTGTTTGGCAAGGAAAGAAAAACTAATTTGTAGGTTTACCATAGCTTTCAAGTCCACTTAAGACTCTACAGAGGCAGATAAAGTAAACATTTTTGATTGTGTTGCCTGCTGAGCCAAAACCCTCCACAATAATGGTATTATTTCCAACAAAAGCCAGAGCTTTTTGGGAAACATGTTAGAGCCATGTTATATTTTGAAGGATAAGTGATATTGACAGCTTTGAGGATTTTTAGCATCCTATCCTTCATGGGCCTTTTCCCCCCTTCATCACTCCTTCAAATCAAAAGAGATCTCAGTCTTCCCCTTGTGAGGCGAGTCACCTTTGACTGTTAATAATAAGTACGAAAATCAATACCAATTCACACGCTTTGCAAAGCAGCATAAGCCTTTCTTTTCCAATTAAAATATATATATGCACGCAACGTTGCACTGGCAGGGCTTCAATAGAAATCAGTGTGTTTTCTTTGCAGCGCGCAGGGGTCGGACGATGCCCATCTTGACAGAGCTAGTTAGCTCAGAGAATGGTGGGGAGAGTCAGCTTTTCATTAAATATGAGCAGATGTGAAATGTAGAGTGTTTGACAATTAGAAATGGCAGCAGCAGGGCCCCAGAATCAAAGTGAGGTCAGATTGGTGGATCAGATTACCTCTCTTACATTCTTTAGTTGTTCTGAAAATCATTTTAAATTAGTGTCAGTGGAGCCATGATGGGTTTTGCCCTTTGTCTTTTATGCTACGACTGTATTGTTTCCCCAGACACTCATTAAAGGTCATTATACTATTACAGGGCTTGCTTTGGTCGTGGTGCCCCAGTTGAGTTGGTCTGCTTCCACAATTGCTTAATGTACTCCTTTCTTTCCTTTTTTTTTTTTAATTTTTGATATAAAAGCGGGCTTTTTTTCATGGAGTTTCTTGAAACAATGTGTAGGTTTTGTAAGAATTTGTGCTGTTTCTAAAAATCGGATGTTGAGTAGAAGATGTCAATTTACATATTCAGTGGTGTACACAGGATTTAATCTTCTAATTTCATAATCTGCAGAGAAAGTAACACTTGCAGTGTATTTTCCACTGTGAATGAGTGTCTTTGTTATTATGTTGTTTCTACTTTCAGCAAATGAAAATTGGTATTATGATTAGGTATAATTACATTAAAAGAGCTTTTGAATTTATAGGCTGTTTTCTGGAAAAATATACTGATAGTTTTTCTAAATGTAAGGAAAGAGAATTTTAAGTCTTTTTTTTTTGTATCTACATTTTTACAGGTTTAGCTGTATTTGGTAGATTGCTACATGAATAGCAAATGGTCCAAATACTTCTTGCATTGGAGACTCAAGTCAGAGTGAAGAGAAGCACTTAGCCACTGAAAAACCTGGGGTGGTTTAGGCATTGAAATGATGTTATTAGCAAGTGTGATGTTTCTACTTAGGTCTGTGCCAAGTCTTGGGGGGTGCCATTCAAATGATTAATTGATACAGACAGAATCTTAACCTGAACCATTTATTTTCTGTGTTTCTCCATCACCATATGGCTGTGCTTCTCAGGAACATGACAAGTTCATGTTCCTAAAGGAAACCTTTCCTAAAGTTGTTGCTGCACCCACTGCCATGGGAAACTAAATTTTCAAGGATATTCTTGATATTAGGCCCAGACATATCTAATTAAACTTGTAAGAAAATGTGCTTTGGTATGCTCTGGTAGTTCTGAGAAGCTTTATGGGAAGACTTTTGCTTTGGTGAATATAAAGGATATCTGGAGACGAAAGAAAAGAATAGTTATTGCTACATTTTGAATTTAGGGTTCAGCCCAGACTCTTAGATAGGTAACATGGAAAGACCTTGCTTAGAAAAGTTGGAAAAAGTGTAACTTTTGAAAGAAGCAAAGCATGTATCTACCTCTATGCCAGACCAAGTTTAAAGCCATATATTCCATATAATCTTCTAGTGTCAGCATATGTTTAATTCTGTACAAACAAGTTAGCTGCTGAATCTTTCTCAAAGGACCAAAAATCACATTCTGCAAGGTTAGGTGAACATTTTGGTTACCAAGGTTGGTAAACTGCTGAAACTATAACTGGTGATGGGACGGACCTTAGCAAGTTAGGCCAAGAAAAGCTCCAGCTTCGTCATTGACCTGTTACTTCAGACCCTGCCTGTGTGTCTTTACAACTGAAAAAGCCAAATTCTATACTGAGAGTTGAAATTATTTAGAACTCACTGATTTATCCAGGGAGATGGATGTATAACAGATATCGGTCAGTGTATCTAAAACTCATCAGTTGTATAAATATGCTTGGGCTTTTCTAAGTGAGTTGACAATTATTAAGTCCCAGGTTCTTGAAATACTGGCTGAAAAGCCAGCATATTCTATTTCTCCTAGAATGTGAGAGAGCATCGTCTCATTTCTACAGAGGATGTGTCCTCTGCTTTTCTAACCTATCACTTCTCTAGTCCTGCTGTAGTAGCCAAGAGAAGACAAGCAGCTGTCATGCATGAGCTGAGGTGCAGGAAGGACAGGTATGTGACCTCTCAGGAGACAACTTTCAGTGCTAGAATTTTCTGTTCACCCTTTAGAAACAATGGGTTTCCTTTCACAGGAGGTATGTACCACCTTGTGGTAGCTAGAGACTATGAGATGCTCATCCAGCTGTGAATGTCATCACATTTACATTGCATTTATAATGCTCTGATTATGACAGGGTGGGGTAGCACCACTGCTCTCTCCCTCTACACACATTTTCTGAGCTGTGAGACTTCTGCAGTGGCCACAGGAGGGAAGTGGGTCTGTTTGCTTGGAAATCTTACTTTTGCATATGCTGCATAAATCCTTTCTCTTTTATACAACCTACTGACCTCTCTGTAGTCACACTGTCTCATCTTTGTCCTGCACAAAACCCCAATAATATGCTTTTAATGTTTTGAGGAAGAAGAGATTGAGGGAATAAATAGGCAACTGGGTCTTGGAAATAAGAACAATTGGGAAAGACAGATGCTCTCAAGACTTTCTGAATGGCATAAGGTCCTAAACAAATGATTATAAACAGATTGTTGTGGTTTTTACAGCTTACTTCTATGGAATGACCCCATCTCTGTGTACTGGACAATTGTTGTATGGGCTGACTATTTTTTTTGTGAGATTAATGAAAATGGAACATTAGAATGAGACATAGTGCCAGATAAATTCTTGGTAATTCAAAGGCAGAGAGAATATAAATAATAACCCCAAGAAAGGAACTGTGTGTGAAATACCGATTTATGTAAAACCAGTTCCAGATATTGTCCTTTTTAGGGTGACAGATTTTTACTTCAGTTAGATTGGTTTCCATGCATTCAGTGTTGTATTCCTGATGTTTCTTCGAAATACCTCTACAAGACTATGTTTTCCCTTTCAAAATAATGAAAATAATGTAAAAATGGGTACCTGTGTTTATTTTAGTTGCCAGTTTTTGTAAGAAAGAATGCTATTTTAGACAACTCAGTTAAGATACAAGTCCAGTACCACTGAAAAAGAAATCAAGCATATACACCTTAACAGTTGTTACTGGGGCATGAGGGGAATCACCTTCCTTAGCCATCTTCTGAGAACGAGCCACTGTTGAGAAAGCTGGTATTGCTGAAACTGGACAGTGGGGTTTTAAAGCCCACAAAACCAGACAAAGATGCATTCAGATCTTTCCACTAAAGAAGATGGGATGAATTGACTCAATATTTGCAATCACAGTTTTAACTAGCATTCAAGAACTGCTTGCTGGAGCAGTGGTTTCACTGAGCCAACCCTTTGTGTGCCTTTCTTGCCCTCCGATGTCCAGCCTTCCTCAAGGAGGTGATCCCCTCCTTGATCCAACTGTACTATGCTCTGTATTGGTAACAGTGAAACAGTGATCAGAATGGGCTGGTAAATGGCCTCATGAGTCTCCAAGAATCTGTTCCATCACTTTCTTCACATATATGAGTGCACTGTGACTTCTGTATTTCCTCTTCAAACACTGAAGAGACAGCATTAATTGCAAAAGGGGAAAAGTGACAGGAAACAGTAGTGATTTTGCAATAGGTGACTTCAACTGGGTAGTTATGCTCTAAGGCAAAAAATGAATTTTTTTTGTACTATATTTTAATAGAATCTGAGTGCTGCTAAATTATTTAAGCTTCTTTTGGGCATAGTATGAGCATATAGGTGAATACTGAGAGGTAGAAATGCTGTAGTAGGAAAAAAACCCCAGAACACTCCAAATTAAGCTGTTTTCAGAAGGTAAAATGGTATAAATGAGACAACCTGGCTCATTGCTAGACAATATAAATAATGAGGCATGCACTGTTCCAGGTGATTTTTGTGATGCATTGTATACCCCTATGCTGATGAGAGTAAGCTCTGCCCAGTTTGTGATGTCTCTAACAAGAGATGAACTCTCACATCATCATGGGTTGGAGGCACTGCTAAGTTTAGCATTGAAACCTTTGAAAAATTGGGATAGTGGGGGAAGGAAAGATCAAAAAGTCTGCTTTTAATTTCTTTAGGCCTTTAGGTTGAGTAGTGATTCTTGCTAGGGTCACAGGAAGGGGCTGGTGAGTGCCTTGCTTTTATGGGTACAAGCTAGGAAAGATGCTGTCTGCATCCTGTGGAGTGAATTTAGCAGAGGGCCTTATGCAAGGTGACATGGAAATTATGTTTGCATTTTTAGTTCCTGAGTGTGGCTGGTTGTCACGAAACTCACCATGACAGTTTCTTACCACCAGGCAGCAGATTCTTCCTGTTACCTCCTTGGTGTGGGACAGATGCTGGCCAGTTAGGTCTCCTTCTCTGCTGCTTTCCAGCTATTTCAAGCGACAGATGCCAGAGCTGGCTCGGTTTCAGCTTGAGCATTTCTGTCATAGCCCTGCCTTGAGCCCAAATTCTGACCTTTACTATATGAAGTAAAGTATTTATGAACAAGCAGTGGCTTGATCCAGAGCAGGCTTAGAGCAAATGTCAAGTGTCAAGTCAGTCTCCTGCCTCCTTATACCACCTGCATTAGGAACCTGGATTAGGCCCTAGACTACAGCATTGACTGCCTTAGGCTTTATGGGTCTGGAGAGACATAACTTATTAACAAAGAGTTATTAAATTTTTATCAGTTTTATAACACAATGTAAATGCCTTCTATGAATCTACATTGTATTCATTATCATTTAAAACGTTAATTAAGTCAAAGTTGCATTTAATTTACTTCTAAATGTGCCTTTGGGAGGAAGCTTTTTAAAACAGCTGTAGAATTGAGAAGCTCATTGATGCTGGGAAGTTGTTAGTACCATTTTTCAGGATAGGTCCCACAAATTGATTGCCATTTTGACTCTCAGATAGTTTGTGTGGATGTTATTGGGCAAGGTCTCAAATTAATACTGAAACAACAACGGCAGAAAACTATCAGCTCATGCTAATCCCAGAGACACTTTGATACGTAATTCATGTTCTTTTCCAATTACTTCAAAACTAAAATTTGCTATGTAAATCCTGTACATGTCATAGTCTTGTTACAATTTATTTTCTTTTACATCCTTATTCTTTGTCTCCTTTTATAATTCAAGGAAAAAACATGTTCATCAATTTGGAATATTTCTCCTCAGATTGAGAGAAAAATAAATCCTCTGTCTTATATCTTACACATTTTATGTAATCTGAAGGTATTACAGCAAATATAAGGAGAGGGTCATTGAAGTATATAACAGACCAAAATATTGTTACAACATATAAAATGGAATGCAGTTTAGTATAAAAACCCCTAGAATGAAAGCCTTTGCTTTATGCATGGCAGTGTTTTTTCTTTTGATGCATTTTGATATAAAGACAGGAGAAATATGGAAAACATCGAACACAGTGGATCCATCATCTGATTATCCCATGGGACCCCTAGCATATTTAATATGTGCACACCTTTAATCAGGTTTGCAGTGACATTAGTAGTCACTAATATGAGTGACTAATATAAGTTCCATGCTTCCAGAACTGGAAGCAGGGGCAGCCAACCTATTTCTTTCCTAGCCTAGGAAAATCTATTGAATTAGAAGAGATCTTCAGATTTTATCAAGATCAGTGTGGGTCCAGCAGAGTGGGTCAGCCCCAGTCTGAAAGTCAGAAGCAACTTACAAGACAATTTTTCTGGGTCTTTGTGTTTTCTACTGAGTACCTAGAACCTTCTGAGGTATTTGTGTATGCCAGGAAACACAACTTCATGAATTATTTATGTTCTGCATGAAAAGAGGAGATTGTTGTCATATAACTCCATATGAGGTTCTTGAAGTGCCACAAGACAAGTGCCCGTGCTGTACTGTTGCTTTGATTGGGGTTATAGTAGACAGGAGGGGGTTGGACAGAACATATGAGGAAAAGTTTTAATTTATTTTTAAGAAATCATAAATACATTTATTTCAGTATGTAAATTTTTAACTATGTTGGTAATATATTTTTTAATAAAGTTCAGTCATCCCTTCACTGTTGGAGACTATTCAGCAACTTCTTTTAGCATTTTTTATAATATATTTATAATATTTTAATATAGCTTTCCTTATTTCTTAATATTGAATGCTGTAATTCTGTGATTCACATATTATCAAAGATTTTAGGAAGCATAATGTGTGCTATCTCACACAGACATGCTTCACTGATACTGATCAGGTCTTGTTAGCACAGTACAATTATTCTCAAAAGGAAGGGTGGAGAAAGCATTATTAGTGTGTAAGATGTGTCTGGTGTTATCTGGTCAAACACTCCTGTGTGCATTTTAGTTTGACTGGAAATTTTACCTAGGCAAAAATGGGAAAAAAAAGTGCTGCAAGGCAGAGATCCCAATCTTGACTGTGTCACTGACTTACTACGTGACTATAGTTCTTCCCTTCAGAAAATGAAAATACTGTATTCTCAATCTATTATACTATATTACATTTTGTGCTGAGAAGTGCTTCGAGATCTACATTTTGAAGTCCTAAATATAAGTCTAAATGTTGTTTTGACATAGGCATTCCCCTTCAGAGGCCAATTTTCAGATTTTCTGATTTTTGCTTAAGAATGCAGATGCACAGCAAGAACGAGAGAAGAGTGAAATGGGGTACAAGACAGAAAGAAGGTGTGGGGAAATTACCATTATTAGGGCTGTCTAATTTAGAGAGGTTTAGAAAGGGTATACTATATGAGAGGGCAGGGGTAACTTGAGTTTATCTGCATCAGCAGAGAAGTATCTCTGCTGCCATATTTTTAAAATAATCTGAAGTTTTCAGCTGCTTCTGAACTTTAATTGGAATGCAGACCTTGTTTACTTTGAGGAACTGCTGAAGGAAAACCAAAAATTCATTATAGCATCTTTGATCTTTGTCATGCAATTTCCTTTGTTCGTTCTTGCATAAAAGATTTTGCTTGCACTACGCATGTTCCTTTCTCCATTCCCATGTTCCTGACATTATCTTCACTCTCACTCCGTGGTGCTGTATGTTCCCTGACACAGCAAGTCTGGCAATGTGGAGAGAGATTTTACGTCACCCTATGCTATGGAGGAAGATGGGCAGCAGGAAATGGAAGCTCTGTTTTTGAGCAAACTCTTGTCAGGTGTGCATCTAACAATGGACATAGTTTAGTCTAAGATTAGCCCTGCTTCTGTCATACTTAGATGATCCCATGTGGGATTGGTCATTAAGTAAAAATAGCAGCTTGACACATGGACAGTAATTTGTAAGTCAAGATAAATATTTGCCTAGCTAGGAAAGTTTTATTGGCTGATATGACAGAGATTCTTCTTGAAGAGAATAAAAACAATTGCAAGTTCTGAGCCTAATGTAGAGATGATGCTTATCCCTGTTCAATGAGCAATATGTGGTGAATCCGTAGGTGCAAACTGATAGCATATTTCATTAGCAGGCATTTGTCCAAAGATTATTTTTTTCCTTGTATTCATGCTTGAGCTCTATTAGAATAATTCCTGATCTACCAGAAGATGCAAGGACTGCCAGGTTCTCTGTGATCAGTCAATCACAAGATGGGCGGCAGCAAGGGAGTGATACAGTATTTATTTAGAATTGCAGGGTATGAAAATGACTATAATTCACACCATGAGACAGCAGAAGGATGAGAAAAAGTGAGATGCACTGCTGAATAGAAGAGGGTGTGCTTTTCTGGCTTGCACTACATACTGTCCTTTCCAACATATGGAGCATGTGTCCCAAATATTCAGATAACCTGCTAATATTTCTCATCAGTAATGGACTCCTAACAATTCTTGTATCTTGTCTCATTTTTGACAAGAAACACTGTTTTGTACTTGGTTCTGAACAAAGCCAATAAGCTTTCCAATGAGCAAAACATAGTTTGCAAACTCTTGGATGCTAATAATTGCTTTTGGTGTTCCACAGAAAAAAGTATTTACCCTGTTGTGTGAGGTTGCACATTTTGAGTTCTACTGATGTTAAATTTTAATTTTTGACAAATTATGTTTTGTGAAAATTGAGACATGAAAGTGTAATTTTTGTTTCATTTTTCATTTCAATCAGTTTTCTTTTTTTTTTTTTTAGAAAGATCTAAATTTTTCAATAGTTCTTAAAAGATGGATTTTTTTTCCACCAAAACTTGTGTTCTACAGGAAAGTTACTCAAGGAAAAACAAATAAATAAATAAATACATGTGAATATATATGAAGAATTTATTTAAATATGTTTTGATTTTTTGTGTTCAAGAGTCTCCTTGCCCTGAGTAACAAGATATACCTTACTTATTTCTTCATTCAGACATAGGAGAAAAATGAGAAGACAGTAGGGCTGGGACAGATGTCAGTCTCAGCAGAGATCTTGTAATGGTAATCATAGTGCTAAGATTGCAGAGCCTGGAGTCAGTAATGTGATCCTCACGATTTGACAGGATCCTTCCATACAAGGAGTCCAATGTGCTGGCATCTTACACTTCAGAGAGTTACATGACTCAGCAGAAGCCCTTGGTTATGTTTGGAAGAGGAGTAGATGAACAAACAATTTGCAGTGCCAGGGAAGACAAGCCAAGAATCCAATCACATAATCTGGACTTGACTCAGATCAGTGTGAAATTCTGTAAGAGCAGGGATTGATGTTCTTCTAACTTGCTGACACCAGATCTTCCTGCATGTTAATTTATAAAGTATGAATTCTGTTCTCTATCTGCACTTCAGTATGCCATTATCATAAAGGTTATGGCATTCTTAGAACTACCTACACCTGAATTTGCCTCTTTCAAGTATAGGATTAGTTAAATTTTTGTTTCAGATCTCCCGTTACCACTACCACATGTAGTTTTCATTAGAGCATGATCTGTGGAGAACTCTCTGTCTTTTTGTTTATTCTGAATAATCCCTGAGAATACTATCTCCTACTTCATGAAAGCGCCTGCTCTGTTTTTGGATTCAGGATTTCTAGTGTTAGCATGTCTAGTGGCTGATCAAACTTAAAAGATCTTTTTGATTGGCCGATGGAGTCTTTGAATGCCACAGCTCATTCATCAACAGCTTTACTGATACTTCTGCTGCTAAGTAGCAAAATTCTTGTTTTGCATTTAAAATTGTAGCTTGAGGGCATGCCAGAATCATATCTTCAGGTTTGTATATTCTGCCTCAATACTCAAGATCCACATACTCCTCAGGAAACATCCTGATATTGTCCCTTGGGTCTCACAGATTTCCCCAGCAGTATCCTTGAGTTCTGCCCATGAGGAACATAAAATATGTCAAAATATGCATTTGGTTTTAATCTGCCCTTAGCATATAAGTCTTTTGTGTGCCCTCTTCTTTCTCCTCAAACAGGACAAAATAAAACCCTCAGAGGTAGAGCTCCAAGCAATTTGATTTTGGAAGATGACTTTCTTGACAGCTGTCAGTGTCCCCTGAGCATAGGATTTCTGGATGCTTTCAGTATCTGACTCTCAAAACATCTGGCAGCAACAGTATTTCCAAATATATTGGCATCCTGTGGCACTTGTGTTTGATATAGTTTCTTTTAGGGTAGTAACTGACTTATAAATCTTATGAAATTTTATACATCAATTTTTTCTCTGTTGGAGAGAGTTCCTCAGCTCCAGGTGATTGTAGAGTTTATTGTGAAGTTGGTGTGATAATACAACAGAAATCCTGGCAGTTCTGTGGTTTCCTGCAGAATCTTCTTTTCTTTTTTTTAATTTTATCAGTCTTCTTTCTTACCGTGCTACATACTTTGAAAAAGGGATATCACCTGTATTTAATTTTATGCTCTTAGTGTTTAAGTGATTTTTGTGCTGAGCACACCAAGTGCTCTATCGAACACAACTTGGTAACCTTCTAATTCAACACCTTGACAATCCTCTCAAAAATTCTCCATTGCTTTTTTTCCTCTTGATTAATTGCACTGTGTGAGAACAGTGAGGGTGCTCTGTTGAGCTCCCTTCTCTTTCTTTGGTAATGCCCATATTCTCATCGAGGTTTGGTTAATGAATCCAGAAGTGCCAAGCACAATGCAGTTGGGTTTCATGAAATTTTCTTTCTAAAGCTGTTCCTCATCATGGGCTATGATGTGTCTGATCCATGTCATGAGCTAAGCTAGGTTGGCATCTCTCTGTAGCTTTAGTATCAAAAGTAAAACCTAAAAGGACAAAACATATGTAATTATTTTTTTTAACATTAATATCAGATTAGTTGGGTAGATTCAGTATTACTTTTTTTCTTTGTTGCTAGCCTATGTCATTTCATGCCATCATGGTCTTAGATGAAGTGAATGTGAGGTGGCGTACTTTCCCCTCTCACAGTATTTCAAAAGACCTGAACCCTAGTTGCTACAGAAGTGTCAATCTCATCAGTAAAGTAGGTTTTTTTTAATAATAGAGAAATTATCTGAGAGAATTCATTACAGTATTTTTTTAAATTTTATATGGAGGTATTTTAAGCCTATTCAAGTTGTGTTTGAATTTATGATCCTTGCTGTATACATCCATTGCTTTGAGTATTCCTTCTATGAAAAATCAAAATTATGATGTTAGTAACATTGTTGTTAGTTGTAACCATTAGATTTCTTAGCTTATGCTTTATTTTCTGCCCCTATGGGGTGGATTGCCAGCTCTTGCTTCCCATAGCAATC
The DNA here is from genome assembly GCF_028551555.1 of Melozone crissalis. Classification (NCBI taxonomy): domain Eukaryota; kingdom Metazoa; phylum Chordata; class Aves; order Passeriformes; family Passerellidae; genus Melozone; species Melozone crissalis. The sequence goes on along the minus strand of NW_026535797.1, from coordinate 22,820,405 downwards.
AATTTTGGCCAAGCTGCTGTGAGCTTATTGCAGAGGTATGGATTTTGGAGTTTTTTGTTATTATTGTGCTGTTTTGCTTCCTTTTTTTTTTTTTTTTTTTGCCAGTATTTACCTAGAAATTATGTACTGTACTTCCCTAAATTTCCATAGCAATTGATTGTATTTCGTCTCCATTTTTGCTATCACTACTTTGCTATTGTTTTGTAGATTTAATCTTAGTTATTTTTATCTTGGTTGGTTTTTATGTTAATATATTTAACAAGTAGTACTGTTTTTTTAGATGCATTTGTTAAAAGCAAGAAAAAAGCTTCAAAAGAATACACTAAAGTAGGGATCACTTAGAAAAAAAAATACTCATTTCTTAGTGTTATAAAGAGTATTTAACTGTGTATCTGTATGTAATAAAACCTGCCTGTGTGACAGTAGCCTTTTAATACAGCAGGTTCAATCTATTTGATTAATTTTAATGTTTACCCTGTGACTTACAGTACTTTGCATAAAACAATTTATTTGTTAACATTGCCTGCTTTTATGAAAGCCATAATTCACCTAATAGAATATTGTTAAACTGCAACAAATATGCTAAAAATCTCCTCTGGTAACAACATTTCTATGTATAAGAACAGCTGAGAAATAGTATGTATTTTATAGCATTATGTTTATACATGGATATGGAGACAGGAAAACAGCACTGGGTCCTGAAACTCCCTGTAACCAGCAGGTGGTGGTGCTGCCTTAGAAATCAGTAGTGGCTGAGGCGCCTGCAAGAGCTTCATTATGTATTGCTTTGCTAAGGAAACAATTTTATTAAAAAAAGATATTTCAGATGGCTCTTTTAAATGTATATACAGTTTTTTGCCATAGAGGTGTATGCAGTGTAAGCACTTGTCTCTAGAACCAGTGTCTATGTAAATAAGCACAGCATTTCACACTTTACATATGAAATTATATGATGGGCACACATATAACAGGAGTGTGAAGACCTCCATCCCAGAGGAATACTACAGCTAAGTCTGAAAGAGTATTGGGGATCACTGAGCCTGATCCTATGAAAATTTAGTAAATGGAAGTTCTTCCACTGATGTGGGTGAAAACTGAATAAGATGAATGATAAGAAAGCCAGAGTTGAATGTTAATATTTCAGTTCTTTTTGTTCAGAGACACAGACATTTCTACACCCTTTTTTTCAAAGATAAACACAAGCCAAAAGAAATTTAATGGTATCAAATTTTACAAAGTAAAAAATATGAAGAAAACCCCAATTTATCAGTTGCATATTAACCACCTAGTTCAAAATAGAAACAACCTCAGCCACATCCTCTCAAGTGTGCTTTTAAAAGTAAGGCAATTCATGGGGAAGCAGAGGAAGAATTGAAAAAAACTACATAAAATCTTAGAATTTAAGAATACAATCTCTTGGATTTATAAGAAGCGTAGGAAAATCTTTACTTCACTGTGGTATTGGCAGGGACCTAGACTGTCCTTTGTAATGAGCAAGGTAGGTAAAATTTTATTTCAGTTTAAAACTTTAGAATATGTAGGTTGAAATTACACTAGACATATGTATTTTTAAGATGCTAAGATAAGTTGGCACTTCTAAATGGAAAAGAGAAGTAGTAATTCTAATTAGATTTCTGCAGGATGAAATCTACTTTTCAATATTCACAGGAAGGAAACAGTTGCAGCAAGACTGTGTGGGATTTCTGGGCTGTTCAGATGGTCTGGGGAAAAGCCCAAAGATGGCCTTGGGCCCCCGGGTTCGAAAGGACGAGAGGAAGCTTCAGATTTGTTCTTGGTCTTGGTGTTTATTAATTGCTTATCTAAAAGATTTTCTCTTGGCCTGACAGAGTTCTGCTCAGCAGTCAGCCATGGGCACACACTGAAAGCCCCTGGGGCGGTCACCTATCTTTATACCCGGAGTTACGTATACAATATTTATCATTTTTCTCCAATACCCTCTACCCTTATTAACCAGTGTTCCCCTAGTAAGGTCCAATCCCGGAGTGCCAACATCACCACAGAAGATGGAGGCCCAGAGGAAGAAGAAGAAGGAGAAGGGCACGCCCCAATCCCTCCATCTTGCCTCTCTAGACCCCCCTGTACAGGGATCTTAAACCCTGTATCTCACACTCCAATTAACTTGTCCCTTCACCATTCACCCCAGTGAAATCCTCCTGTCCTCATACTGATGTCATCTCCCATGTGGGATCAAAGTCCAGCCACCAGACATTTCTGGCAGCATTCCAGGACTCCTGAGCCCCCCAGGGGGGGTCTTGCTCACCCTGCACCCCAGTTCTGAGAGACTGAGATCCCACAAGACTGAGCTGGAATTTGTGGAGTCCTGCTCCAAAGGCATGGAAATATCGCTCCCCTGTGCACTGAAATACTCTGCCTGACAAACACAATCTATGCTGTAAATATAAGATTTCTAATCCCAAGGAGTGGAGCAATCACCAAGGACTCCTGTCCTTACTTTTACTCATAGTTACTTCAAGGCATTGTATATTTTTCTCTGAATTTAATGGAGCAGGGGGAGTATAAACAGTAAAGAGATCATAGGCACAATGATGATTACCCTTTCAAATTTAGATTTTTCTTTTTTTAATAGTAGCTTATTTTTTGTCCACAAGTAGAACTTCACTGTTTTCTGCAGTGACTGATCAGATTGTGAGTGCTTTTAGGGGAAACTTCCTTAACTTTGTAAAAACAAGACAGATTCCTCCTACAGTTTAGCAGAACTACATAACTACAGTGTGCCCTTGCTAGTGTCTCAACTTCTTCCTCTGTGTCCCTTATAGTTGGTGTCACAATCTTCTTTGAGGCAATAGGACAAAGGACAATACAATTTGGGTTGCTATGCATTGAAACAAGGATAGTCTATGACAATGCATGGAATATTATAATTTGCTCTGTGTTGCTATTTTTAAGTATCTCTCAAAGATGTGTCTTTTGGCTTTACATGTCCCACCTTGGGGAACTGTCAAAGGGCTGCTCATAAGGAAATCAGTGCCCTTTAATTGACACTTTTTTTTTAAAGGAAGGGAAATGGAAACACAGAAATAAAAAGTATGTTACAGTTATTCAATGTTAGAGGCACACTTTCATGTCTAATAAAAAAAAAACCAAACCACCAAGCACTGTAATAACAGTATCACATATGAATACAGTATATTTTTATGGAATATATTCAAAATGTACTTTTCAAACAACAGTAGCAACATCACAGTCTTACTAGGTCTGAGAAAATTAGAGATTAACAGCCACAATTTCACATCACTTGGTCACTTGAATTCTAGCAAGATCTGTGACTAATAAAATCCTTTAAAACAGAATTGTCTGCAAGTGAGCCACCCAATGCTGTGTAACCCAAGATCAGTGGTTAAACTAAATCTCAGTCAGGAGATTCCCAATCCTCTGCCTGTAGCCATGGGGTAATCAGGCAGTCTGTTAAAATGTTAACAACCATGTGGCTTTGAGCAATCCTTTTGTACTTTGCTGTGCTGAAGACAGCAGCTGGGGCTCCAAAATCATAGTGCCATAGCTGCTTGTGACTTGGTAGGAAGCACAGGGTCTGAACAGCTTTTTTCTGACACTTGGGGTAACATTTTCTGCAGCTCCTCCTCCATGTTCAGAGCAGAACAGCTTGTTATAATGAAGTAATATAATTTAAAATTTAACTCAGCATATTTACACTTGCCATACCAATGAGACACTTTAACTTTCCTTATTCTCCAAAGTGCACTCTGAAAAGACAAAGTCAGTTCCCTTCACTTTGATGTTTGTCTGGAGAACAGACCCCCCTGAAAATAGACCATGTTCTGGTTTAAGTTCTGCAGTTTAGGGACATCTTCATTTCTTCACCCTTTCCCAAAACAAACTTTACTTTATTGAAATAGTATTCTGTATGGATATGGCATAGTGGAGAAGTCTATTGGACAATTAAATGGACAGGGAGGAAAAAAAAGCTCACTGATGCTTTGCTTTTTTTTTTAAACTTTTCACTTGACATTTTTCCAATAACAGTTTAATGACTTGAATAAACAATTACGGAGTGAATCATAATTTGAAAAGGCAGTGGAGAATGAAGACTAAAAATCAAGAAAAATGTATGAGAGAATACTAAAATTTGATTTAGAAAATATGTTCAAGGTTCAATGGACCTATGACTTAGTCTAAGTATAAATTAGCATTTGATTAGGGATTGAAGTAGCTTGTTTTCTACTGTGCAAACTTGGCAGGGAAAAGAGAAGATGTTTGTTATGTACAAATAGTGTCCTATTGTCTATATACCTCTGTATTGGAGTGAGAAATCAGATCCATGAAATCAGAAGCCTTTCTTCTCAAAATTGCACACACCAATGTGTGTAAAATGCTGTATATATGGGAAAGGCTTGCTTCTCATATACATGAGTTATGAACAGCTCCTGATCTAAAGTCCACTGAAGTCTGGGTAAATGTTTTTTCTGACTTTACTGGACTTTGGATTAACCACAGTTTGGAAAGCCTTAAACCACTTTGCTTGCTGAAGTCATAGTAGCAGAGAAGTGATAATAATTAATACAACATTCATATTAGTTACGGAATTAGTTATTAGTTATTGAATTAAACTGGAGGAGCAAAGAAAAAAATACCATATTTCTGTGGTAACCTTAGGGAATTTCTCTACTCTTAAAAACAAGCACAAATGATGTAAATCCAAATGCCAGACCTTTTTCACCAAAGGATTCAAGTTAAAGGTTTTCTGGGTTTCCAACCTCCTTTGTAGGCTATTTTTCATCCTATATACAAGTTACTCTAAAAGATCAGGAATTTAAAGTCTGTATTGATTTCACTGAGTATCAGAGCAGCCATCTTAAATTAATAACAGGATCCAGCATGGCAAGATTCCACATTTGCTGGTAACTGTCTTTTTTTCAGCATTCGAGGAAAAGCAAAGATGAGAAATATATCTGTAGCTGAGTTTCAGTTCTTAATGTGGGAGAATAATTAAGCCTTAAAGACCATGTATTATTAATACAAAATTTAAGTATTGGATACTAATAGAAAGAAAAAGGAAAAAAAGAAAGAGATAGTCTACACAATGCATTTGTTTTGAAATTTTTTTGCCTTTAGCCAGAAAGTACAAGCCTGGGACAAAAAGAGGGAAAAAAAAAAAAAAGAGAAATGTTTCTTTCAAAGAGAATGTCTCATGTAAGCACCATTCAGTATTTGCAAAATGTTCTGATGATGCATTCTTGACATTCTTGGATCTTGATGTTTTATCCGCTTTAAGTGGCAGACACTGCAACCAAAACCCAGCTTCACCTGAGTTTCTAATGGTGTTAGTGTGTAGATATGCAGTGTATCTTTTTGTATTAAAAAACCAGAACGAAATGCATTTCCCTGAGTATGTAATGCACATAGAAACAAAAGCAGCAATCCTGTTTCATTTGAATTACCATTTCAGACACCAAGCGAACGCTGCTCCACAGTTTCTAAAATTAACATTCCTGTATCTCATCAAGCACCATTATATTGTAGTTTCTAGTCAATGATTTCATTACATCTGTTACCACCAAAAAAAAAAAAAAATCAAGTAAATTTGTTAAATAAATAGTTCACTGGCATGAAATGATTTTTAGAGGATGAATAATGTGGGGTGTTTTTTTTTCCCCCCAACAAATAACAAATGTTTTGATTAAATCATATTTCAATACTATGCTAAATTCCAACCCCAACTGATTTGGCACATTTCCTTTTTTGAAAGTACCTTTGATAAGAAATGCATTACAAACTCATCAGTTTAGCTTCCTGTTAACAAAGAGACAGCAGCCGTCTGGATTATTCTAGATCCGCAGTGAAACTGCCACACTATGTATGCTCAAAGTAAAGCTGTGCAACTTTGACAAGGGGCAGATGAATCCAGGAGTTATTGTGCAGGGGTTTAAGTCTATGCGGCAGCTGACGGTTGAAATAATCATCTATACATCGCTCTGAGCTAGCTGAGGAAAGGTTGAAGCTGTATATTTTCAACATATCTAGCCTAATGGTTAATCTGTTGTCTTGTACAGGGGGTGCTGGGTGGAATCACAGCAATAGCTGACAGTTTGGAGGAATTGCTGTGGGTATTTTCAGTTGCCTGATTCACAAAGTGGTAGGTAGAAAAAAGTCTAAACAGGCTTGTCATTGAATGTGGCAAGTCATGCTTGCTGTCACTCCCATCAAAAGAACTCTGGTAGCCAAAAGCTCAATCAACATATTGATTATTTGCATTTAGAAATACAGGGCTGCAGCTTGTCTTCACCCCCCACCCCATGAAAGCTGAGCCAGATTGCAGAAGGGTGACTGCTCCTTTGGAGGTCGGCTTGGAAGATGTTCAGGAGAAAGTCATCGGTTAAGTTGGGGGGAGAAATAAAATATTTCTTCAAACCAAGATAGTTTAGCTTTTAGGAACACTCTCTGTATTTCTAATGCTGGATCTGACATATCTTCACAGTGACATGGCATTACTCACTACAGAGATTAAGGGGGTGCAGTATGAATTAGACTGAAACAAAAATGAAGTATCTGCAAGTGACAGCTCTGGCTGATGGCTGACTATGAAGGAAAACACTGTGCTAGTGTCTGGTGAAAAACAGTGCTGAAAGCCTAGCCGCTGATAGAGATGGGGGAGGAGAGGAGCACTGGGTATCAGTGGTGGTTGTTTAGAATGTCTGGTTTTGGTCAGGATATTTTTTCTTCTTTAAAACACATTTTCATCTTCCCTTCCAGGCAAATCATGCTGAAGCCAGTTTCAGCCATTTTGTTGAAAGCGCTGTACTGGTATTCTGCCTTGTTACATTTAAATTAAAGCTCAGCCCAGTTTTAAGTTATGGCAAGTGTATGCTCACAAAGAATAAATAGAGATTGCCACAGGCATTAGTTTAACTACATTTGTTGTTTTAAAAATGTTCAGGGAGTTGCAGATTGCAATTCAAATTATCTTCATTATAATAAATAAAATGTATAGAAATAGAAACAGGCATGATTCCCTAACGCAGTCTGTAGGCAAGTGTATATTCATTGAGCTTGAAAGGGAGTTCCTGAGGGTGGGGGTAAGGAATAGGAATATATACAACTTCAAAATACCTTTACGATTGCATTAATATATCACATTTAATACATATTATTTTTTATCTCTCTAATGCTGACAGGCTTCTTGGGCAAATTCTGCGCAGCATTTATTAAAAGTAGATTGTGTTCACCCAGGGTGCAATTAGAAAATACTACAGAAAATGGAATTTCTTACCCTACTCTACTTTTATCCTGTTCCTTACTGTTTGCCATTCTCAAAAAGTAGTTTAAAATTTGGTCTCAAAATGGCTCTCAAAATATTCTTAGGTAATAATAATGCCTTATGGATACATGAAAATGTACTGAACAGTTCTAAGGAACTTGGGCAGCATAAACAATGCAGGCCTGTTTGCATTGGAAATATAGTCATATGTCATACTACATAAAAATAAATTAATCTAACTATGACTAGTAAAATAGTCCTGTTTTAGTGGACTTGGTGGTACTAAATTCATCCCATACTTAGTAAAGAACCCTGGTGGATTTGGAGGTTGTGATTTGATGTTGCACAGTGGTACGAAGAATTACCCCAATCCAGACAGTTTGATTGCCAAACCTAGTGAGGCAGTGACAATATGTAAGGATGTATTTAGTTCCATAGAATTAACAGCAATCTTTGTTTCCCAAATATGTTTTTTATGGAAATCATCCCACATAATAGTGCAATAACCCAATCAGATTTTAAAGAAGTTATTGATAAAAATCAACTGTCTTTGCTGAACTGGGGAATGCTCCATAAGTGTTTTAGGTTCTGCACACTATAGTCTGTATCTGCTGAAGCTGACATGTGTTTCTTACCTGGTTGTGCAGAACTGCTTCATCCAAAAGCTCTGTGCTTGCCCGTGTAGTTCAGGGTGTATTCTGACAGCCCCATGTGTGTGGCACAGCATGCACCTTCAGACTATTTACACTAAGAGTAACCAGTTTCACTCTTCTGTGGTAAAAAAATATGTGTAATTTTAGGAGGAATGGAAAAAGAGATTATTATCTCTACCAAAGATAGGTCATTCAGATATTATTCTGTAATCCTTGCTTTTGAAGACGAGTAAAAAGACTTGGGCCATAAACTAGCGGAGAAAGAAAATCATCCAATTTACAAAGAATTTCATTACTCGTCCACTGTTGGGCTTCTTCCACTTTGATCTAAGCTCTTGAGGCAGGAGGTTAGAGGTCATGGGATGAAACCAGTAGTTAAAACTTTTGAATCTGGAATAATTTGACCAAAAAAAATTGGCAACTTGTTATGCCCATGCCCAGTGGTAGTACCTGTCCACACTGTTGGAAGTAAGGGGAAGTAACTTAGGTTTTAAGCAGCTCAGTCCGCCTTTCTGCTGAACAAGATCATGTGGTGCTGTTAAATATGATGCCAAGCTCCAGATATGAAACCATACCAAAAGACAAGTATTTTTGTTCTGACACATGCTGTGCCACCACAAGCACAGAATCTTAGGAAAGCTTGAATGTGTCTGCATGGAATATGCCATAAAACATACACTGCTATGGCAGGTTATTGCTTAATAGTCAGGTCTGGTATCTGAAACCATCACTTATTGAACTCCAGAAGAGACTGTAAAAAGATTATGGTGTTTCTTATAACTTGATTAAAGGGTTGGTAAGCTTAATAGATTCTGGTCTTCTTCCATTTCACGTGAAGATACTTTGATAGAGGATGTGGATTTTTAAAGATTATTTCCTGTATTATTATCTTCACTTTAAAAATAGAACTGAGTTGATGCATATCGAGGCCTTCAAATACATGCTTGACCAGTGACATGTGTAGGGAGATAGTTCTCTGCAGATATATTTTATCATCTGAAAATTATTTCACTTGGAGGAATATCAAAAGTAGAAGTACAAAATTTGATAAAAAACCCAGTAACTCTGAGGTAGAATTGATAATTTTCATGTAGTGTATTCAATATTTTGTCTTCTTGTCATTATTGCTAATCAAAGATATATGCTCTCTTCTGATGATTTAAAATACATGTGAACTCTGGTGAGTATGCATTATTATTATTATTATTATTATTATTATTTTACTTCTATTAGTAAAAATCAGAATAGTATAATAAATTAGTTTTTCGTTCTTTTCTCACTAATTTTTCAATCTGCCTCAGAATAGTAGCAAGCCATCAAAAGGTCATTGAATTGGAATGGGTGCTTTGCCACCAACATGTTCAACCTTGTTAAAAGGTACCTTCAAATGACTCTTGTAATTCCTATGCCCTCACCTTTTCCATGAGAGAGACAGATTTTGTGCTTGAAGAAAAATGGCAAGCATGGGAATGCTATTTTTTTATCTTTCCTGTTACCAGATGGTGTTTCTAGCTGGTGGTAAACTAAACAAAGATCCCAGAAAACATGCTCACCTCAAATACTTTGCCTCTAGTCTCTGCTCAGTGTTCTCCATAGAATCTTTAAGGCAATTGAAACATATATATATGTTTCAAAACTAAATAATGCTGCAAGTTTATCAGTCCGCCAACTACTCCCTACCTAAACTTCTTACTTCATTATACAACCAATAATAAGGTCTTAGCAGCTCTGTTCTATACCTTGTCTGTACTATACTCATTCAGAATGAAACAAGAATAAGGAGAAGATCTTTATTGTGTGTTTTTACCAGAAAAATATTTTGTTGTTGGTTGTTACTGCGGGTGCCATTTGTTAGAGGTATTAGTAGATAGGGTAGTGTTTAAGTAGCCTTGATATATTATCAGTGGAAGACAAAGAATCACAGTTTTAAGCTAAATCCATATTTAGGAAATTGAATTTCTTAACTTTCTTTTCAGAGGTACTGTGTATGACCTCCTGAAATTTACAATATTCAACACTGTTGAATACTCAACAATTTTTATGTGGGTTCCTTAAAATCAGTTTAATTCCATAAGTATGCTTGCACAATTTTGAAGTGGTGACCTTATGTTTTCTATGATTCCTTATTTATTTTAATAGCAGCAGAGTGCTTTACCTCCCCTGTCATTTTCAGTAGTTTCAAAGAAATAAACATCTTCCACAGATAGTAAATCTCAAAGCCCTTATCAACATGGGGAAATAAGTATTACCTCAGACATACTTACCATAGGATGGGATTATTGCTTAAAGGTGATAATATTGTTGAATAATCCTTCTATAAGTATTCTTCTATAAAGAGTCATTTTTAGAGGAAAAAAAGAAACAACAACATAAGAAAGCTGCAGGTATAAACCTTAATTTCTGCTGTTGGAACTGCTACCTTAAGCTTTAATGTCTGTATTTCCACATAATATCAAAATTGATTCATGCCTGTGGTTTTAAATATTTTTTTAATACAAAGAAATTAATTTAAATTTTTTCTTATTATTTAGAAGTAAAGAATGCAGCTAGACCAAGTTACCCAAAAGGTTCATATCAGTTCAAGAATGCAACTACTAATGCATTGATTGATGCCAAGTCCACTGAAGGAATCCCGGAACCTGTTCCACTTGTTAATAACCGTAAAGGGAGCCTCCTCCTACCCAACAACCCCTCGCTGCTGCACCTTAACTTACTGAGTTCTGTTGAACAAGGAAAATCTACCTACTGTAGATTGCAAAGGGCACTCAGCTTGCCTGTAAAATACCGCTACCATTCCCAAAAACCTGGGTTGAACCAAGATCTCCGTAGGTAGCCCAGTAGTTGGATGCATAAGGCAATACAGAATGGCTTGTGCATGGTTTTGCAGTCTGTTTTCAATGTGACTATGACATTACTAATGCTCTGTTAAGTGCTTACAGATGTGGGTTTCTCCAGATGTGGTGATTAATAAGTTGAGATAGCTAGTCAACTAATGTTTCTGGGTGGTTTGTGCTTTACCTTTCAAAGGATTTAATTGCTTTGGAGCATTTACATGCTAGGCAGAATGAACTTACCAGGTATCCCAGTTCATGTGATGTTCAGTAACATCAATGTTATTTCAAATTTCAGCTCTTTTTGGTGTCTAAAAAGGCATCTGTAAATTAGTGCAGCTAGTGACCTGGGAGAGCCAGTGAACGAGACAGTGTTGTTTTAAAAATAGCTAGAAAATAACAAAGAAAAAATTTATGAACTTGTCCCCTGTTTTGGAAGACTTACTCTTTGTTTTTGCTTTAAAATTGAAATGAGGATAAAAGTCAAGTGATATGTTGCTACAGATGTTCAACTCCATATTAAGACTGTTAAAATTACCAGCACATCTTAAACCAATTCGTGGAACATTGTCTGGAGGTTATGTCATTGAAATAATGAACACTCTTTACTCAAGAATAAGCAAACATGTTAAAACATCACTGTAACTTTAAATTAAACTCCAGCATAAAACTGAGTGTCTGAAGCCTCATTAGGCTCGCCTGACATTTTTTTAGCATTGAGTCTTCCTGAACTGCAAAACTGTTATTAGACAAGTGAGCTCTGGGTTGTTACAGCAGTACAATAAGTGTTATACTTAGGGATGTGCAAACAAGCTCTTGAATGTTATTAGAACTCCGAGTTCCAAATCTATAAAACTCTGTGTCCAATTCTTGAACTTCCAATTTTCATTAAAGTGGTAGAAAAAGTCTCTGTAACATAATGTGGCTGTAGTTAATAAAAATCCTGTAGTATAAAGACATAAAAAATGGGAACTCATTAACAAAAATAAGCATACAATATCAGAATTTATTTGTCATATATCACAGCCCCACTATGCAAATATGTTTGTCTTTCATAAGAACAAGTGATTTTAAGACTCCCTTTTAAATTAATGCAGACACAGAAACCATGAAACTAAAATATTTAATAACCTTACTAAAAATTTTGCTAGATCCACTTCTTTAAATAGGCAGGAAATTGATAGGAGTATCTGAAGGATAATAATTAAATATATACTTACTACTAAGAAACCACTTGTGAATTATCACTGCAACATTTTTGGGAACCAAACCATAGGTAATAGTGTCCATTAGATACTATTCATGTATTTCAACTTCATGTGTTCCCTTCCCCCATTCCTATGGAGCTGTGTTGCTAAACTGCAGATGCCCTGTAAACTCTGTGCAGAGATTTCAATGAAAAATAAAACTTGATTTTCTGTCATATGATGAATATAGATCTACTTCCATTACTACAATGAGAATAAATGCCTTTCTTGGTTAAGCAACAAACTGAGAGCCCTCAGAAGGCTTTGCTAACAGGAATTAATTAGTCAGCCTTGCCAACCTGGGGCTTTGCAGGCAACTGGTGACAGTAACATGATTTGAATATGACAAGCACATATCCAAAAAGGAAGCTTATTTATTGCAGATGTGGTACCAATAACAAGTGCAGACTGCTAGAAATGTACTTCTAAAAGTTGTTATTTTGGGTGGTTACAAAGTAAGACTTTGATTTTAATTGGGCAGCAGGTTAACATCACCTGGCAGCACTGCAGAACAAAAATGTTGGACCATATAGTACAAAAGCATCCTCATTGTATTAACTTACAGAATTTGAAAGGATCAAGAAGAAGTCTTATTAGCTAGCTGAAAACCTGGAAGAATATTATTTTTTAATATTGTTTTCTCTTAAGCAGAGAAATATTTCTGGTTATAATATTATCTACAGTTGACTTGTGTTACTGTAAGATTTTTGCCTATGGTCCCGATGGATGTGTATCTCCCTTGAACTGCTAAAATTGTATAACAGCACACTTGTGGTGCCATACTGCATCGGTGGACAAACATTCTGTAACCCCATGGTAACAGAATGATTTGAGTGAAATTTAGAATTTTCACTCCCAAGACAGTAAAACAGATCATTTGTTGTTTTCTGGAAGGAAAATTTTGCATGATTCTTGTTCATTTGATCTTTTAAGTGGTGGAACCTGAATATTTATATACAATAAAGAACAAGAGAGCACAGTGGATATCTTGAAAGCTATTGTCTGTGCGGAATAGCATGCAAATAACTTTTTGGTAGAGAAGTTTAAAACAAGGCTAGGCCATTTTCAAGGGAATAATTTGAAGAAGGTGTTCTAAAAAGCACAAAGACTTGTGCTTTTTTGCAATCAGAGCTGCAAAGATATTACCAAAAAACCAATTCTGTGCATGTTCACTTCATGGTATATGTAGCTAAATACTGAAGTGATCTAGTTTAATATGTGCAAACTGTCACAGAAATAAAATTTCAATTTGTGTATTTTTGAGAATTTTCTGTGGGCTTATTTATTTCCCAGCCAAATTTGACTGAGAGGCATTTAACTAACCATCAATAAGCATTTATACTATAGGACTTTGATTTGGAAAAAGAAAGAAAAGTCAAATGAGAAGAAAATTCCTTTGTCTTTAGGGATGCTGCCTAAGAAGAGAGGAAACTTGGTGAATAAATCATTATTAGACAGTCATTGTTCTGATCTAAGTATTATCTTTTACACCACTCTTTGGCACATTTATTTTAGGATTAGCTTTGTTTGGTTGCTTTGGGTTTGATTTTTCTCTTTGCAGAGTTTCTTTGGTTGTGACTTCCTTGTTCTAGATGATGCCAGGTCATCTAAAAGCAAAATCTGTCTTTTCAGGGCTCAGCCCTTTGGTGTTGACCAAGGCAAAATGAAGTTCCATAGCAGGCTTGGGCAAACAGACAGAGGTGGTAGGCTGGAATGCAGTCTGTAATAAAGTAGTGTCAGAAGAGAGTTATAGCAAAAGACTATTGTTTAATTTCTGCACAGATAAGTCTGGTGCAGGTGACATATATCCCATTTTTGTTGTTTTTCTTATGTACCTTATTGCAAGTAGTATTTTTTCTCAACCTCTGCTTGTGCACCACTAATGTGTACTAAGCTCTTTAAATATAGCAGCTACTATTACTACTACTGATGTCTTTCCTTTTAGCTTTAAAGTAAAAGCTTCCTAGGCATCAGTTATAGTATCTTCTAATTAATTTTTCAGTTAACAGTAGGATGGGAAAAAGTTTATTTTTCCTTCTTTGTACCAGAATAAAGTAGCATTACTATGAACCTGAGAAAGCAGGCATGAGTTTATTCCCTTTGATAGTACATGTAAAAGTTACATACAGATTATCAAGTGCAGTTACAATCTCAAAACTGTAAAGATGCGGGTTAATTCTTATAGATGAGTTCTTAGGAAGCTGCACTTGTATAAGCAATACATATTGTGACATAAGTTATCCAAGAGTAGTTTATGACTGACAAAACTCTAAGTGGTTTTCTATCTGGAAATCAATCTGTCCTTGAAAATGCACCTCATCCTCATTAAAAGATTGCATAACACATGCATTCTCTGTTATACAGGTATTGTCTCCCCACTTCCATTCAACCTCATTCTGTTCACTCCTGTTAAAGCTCCGTTTTGGGAGGAGAGTAGAGCGATGAGGTCTGACTTGTGCTGGAGATCTGTGCACAATGGCAGGCTGCATTCACATTCCCGACTAACTGAATCATTGAACATCAAGGCATTGAATATTTTACATCTCTTCATGAAGACTCTGTTGTTTGGCATGTGAGGAGCGAAAACCAACTGGTGTCTAGTTCATTAGCAAAAGCAGGCTGGCAGCTGTTATGTTGATATTGAAAATAGTTCTTTATCTGTCTGGGAATACAGCAGAGCACTAATTCTATTTTTCTGTAGCGCAGATTAACTGATAATAACTCTAAGAATAACCCGAATGTGGTTCCCCCGCCTTTGTTTTTGAAGTATGAAACCAATTTGAACACCTGTGTTCAAAACCCTGGTATTCTTCTCTGCTTCTCCTTCAAACCAATCTCTTCGACTAACATGTATTTGATTTTTATTACTGTTGGCCTATGTTAGCAATGAAGTATCAGTGCGTGAATGGACATAGAGTGTGTGTTCTTTGCTACTTCACTTGTATTTCACATTGCACTCAGAGCAGTACTTAATCTCATGAGTTCCTTATATTTCCAGTTGAAGATGAGCAGCCGTCGACACTATCACCCAAAAAAAAGCAGCGAAATGGAGGCATGCGAAATTCACCCAACTCTTCACCCAAACTGATGAGGTAAGACTGTAAGAAACTCATATCTTCATCTCCTTTCTTTCTTCCTTCCTCCTCTCCTCCCCCCACATCAAAAATAAGGGGAGGGGGTGAAAAAAAAAGATTGTTAGATGGTTTCTGAAAGGCTGAAGTATTTATTCTGTCAGCTTGTCAGCAGTTAATGATAGAGCTGAAAAAAATTTCTGTCATGAAAAACAGTTTGAAAAGCTGTTTGAAAAATACATAGGCTTTAAAGTCTTAGCTGTCACCCTGTCCTGTCCATGTGTAGTTCTTAAACAGCAGTGGCACTAATGATAGCACTAACCAATCAGGGGAACTCATGTGGTTAGTTTGCCTCAGGCAATTCTCTTTTTGTTGGATTCCCTCTGAGTACTGTTTTCTGTACTTAAGGCCATATGTGAGATGTATCATCACAATCAAAAATGAACCTGAATATTACCTTCCTTTTATCCTGTCGATTGAAATCAAATTTCTGTTAATTGATTTAGACTGATGAAAAAGTCTAATAATATATGTACTTGCCAAAGCAAAGTTCAAAACTAACGCAGTTTTAGTCAAGCTAAAAGCACATTAATTATGAAATACAGGGATTTTTAAGAGGGTAGTATATGCTCTAAAAGTGGGTGATGAAAACAACATCTTGTTAGTGATATTTCCCCCTCTTGCTATGTGTACATTATTTTACGCTAGTACTCTTTTGTATAACTATGTAGTTTCCTTTTATAGGATAAAATACCTCTAGGACATTTGTTAAAACTAGAACTGCAACAAGAAATTGTAATCTCTTAAAATATTATGTGATTTGCATTCTATCTCACTGTGCTTTTCCTTTTACCTGCTCAACTCAGTCAAAATTAGATCCCATAGTAGATAGTTTCCAACAAGGCTGTGCCTGCTCTGTTTTTGCATATCCTGTGAACCCAGGATAGACCCTCAGTCCATAGTTGTATCCATAAATACCATAGCAGAGATTTTCCACTCTGTGTATGTATATGTACACATACACAGAAAATGTAAACTTATTTGCATATATAAATGGACACATTCGTGGAATTGGAGATTTATGTGTGTATAACTGTGTCTGCTCACAGAGGTTAAGTGAAAAAAAAATTGATACAAATATATAGTTCTTTCCATAAATAAAATCTCTTATCATTTTTGTTGACAATGATTTTGTTCCTGTAATGATTCTGGATACAGGTAGGTGATATTTCTCTTTGTATTTCAGTCACTAGACTGGAATTTTCTTTGTGCAGTTACAGAGGCATCCATATTTGTTTATTGTTTCTGCAATATAGGGCATATTCAAGGACGTAACTTCCACAAATCGTCTTCATCTCTGTTTAGACTACAGAACCAAAAGTGAGATTGATTCACAGAGGGAAAATGCACCCAGCTGTGGCTTTTTTTTTCCCTATTGACCATCTATTTCTGTAGAATGTGTCATTAAAAGTTCTCTGCCTTCCTGTTAGCTCAGCCTTGCCCATATGACACTGATTTACATGCTTGTTTACAGTTTATGAGGAAGAATAAAATGAGCATACTGGCAAACTTCTCATTTTTATAGTGCCAGTTGTCATGCTAGCATAGTTTTCAATTTACTTACCTTTGGTCAGTCCTCTTATCTGGTGCTAATTGTTTTAACTGGTTAAAATTTACACATGTGGAGATTCCCCCCCTCACCTTCTCCCAGATTCTAATTTTGGGGAAGTAGAAGTAAAAAGAAAGAGAAAGGGAGAGAGAGAGAAGGAACTGAACACACTGTCCCTGTTTGCTATGTAAAGTATGCCTCATTTCTTTGATCTTGAGTAATAATAATTCTGGGGAGTTATACTGTTTTCATATGCTTCAAAGCTGTGTCAAAGTTTTGCTGCTTAAGGGTACTTCTTTATTCTATTGGCTCTTGGGTACTGAGATGACAGGTCCTCTGTACTAGGTGCAGGCTTTTTCAAGTCATAGCCTTCAGCAAAACATCAAATTACCAAATACAGGGTAACATACTTCTACACAAATGCCTTTGCTGTAGATATATTATACCATATATATTAAATACTTTAGTGTTACACGGTACATTTTATGTGCAATAGAAAGTGATGGTTTGAGGTAGCCTTAGGGGTACTTTTTTCCACAAGCAGAAAAAGCTAGTGTATACCGTATCAAGTATGGTTTTTACAGGACTTTCTGCCCGAAGGCCTTTGTAAATAAGTAATGATCAACAGATTGGCTGTGGGTTTTTGAAAAGCATGCCTGTGTCAGTTTGCATGATGGGGGAAGATTTTCAAAGTACAGCCTGCTTTCATTGCCTGCTGAAGAGGGACTGAGGGAGAGTAGTCGTCCTGAGCCTGAGCTGTCTGCTCAGTAGCACATCAGAATTGCTAAACACAGGTTGAGCAGCGAGTGGAGAACTTGCCAAGCTTCCAAATCCAGACATTGTTTTCTTCCTCATCTCTGTTGCTGCTAAATTTATTCTCCAGCCCAGTGTTGGCACCCTCAGCTTCTCCCCAGACCCAACCGTCTCTTCCTTTTACTCTTTATCTACACTGACTTAACTTTGGTCCAAGGTGCTAGAAAAGACAAAGCGGATTGAATCAGAAGAGAGCTCTGTTAAGATTTGTTTGTAATGGTCAAACTCTTTTCTCCTCTCTGGAACAAAGGTGGACTGTATAATCTGCTATTTCGTATCCTTGTAAATTACAGAAAGTGACAGGTACTTGCTTTCCTGCCCAGAAATCTTTAGTGCATGTCAGCTAGAAGTACCCAAGAGGTAAATCAGCTAAAGCACTGTCTTGTCTGTAGCTGATATTTATCTTTAGAAGTTTTTTTGTAAATTTGCTTTAAAAACTCCTTTTTCAAGTCAGTTTTGCCCCTGTTCCACCTGCCCAGAAATAGCTGGCCATTTTGCAAACTTTTTCTCAGCTGTGGTTTGAGATCCAGAGGATCTAGGAGGAGCCGGGAAGCCAAGAAGTCTGGAGTATGAAAACAACAAATATGTGAAAAATTCATTAATAAATTGAAATCCAAATTGTGACTTTTGAATCATTCTGAGCAGCCCTACAGTTAAGATAATGTTGAAAGTGCTGCGTAGGTTTTAGGTTCCCCCAGTGGTGGAGGGTATTATGCTATCAGACAAAACTTTGACTTCTTGTATTGCTTGATTAGAACAGAGGATGGAAATGGTATCACAGGGATTCCCTGGGACCCGATGACAAGTGGTCTGACCTGGTCAGAGAATGGGAGTTTTTGAGATTTACTAACACATAAGTAGAAATCTGCATTACCAAATATGAAATGGATAGATGGATTGGAAACCTTTTTAAGGGCACCTTTTTAATGACTCTAAATTACAACATATTACTAACTGATATAAATAGACAATTGATATACAAATGCTCTTTGTGTGCATCACAGATGGTCTAGACTCATATTTAGGAAGTCACTGTTCTAACTGAATGCTGCATCACATCAAATGGCATGGGCAGAATCACACTGATGCAATACTAGAAGAGTCTAATCAATCAGAAACAAATCTTTCAAATTCCAACAATACCTACAAATGCAAATTAACCAGAAAAATACTCAGCATTGTCATGACTGTTTTTACCCATTTTACATCAGCAAAAGTTTGTCCCATTAAAGGCACAAGAGCATGGATACTTTTTAAAAATAACTGGAACTCCAACAGGAAAAAATATAAGTTAAGATGTGAACACAAGGACATCCTATTACAGTAAAAAGTAAAATTTAAATAGGCAATGGAAGGAAAAGGAAGGCAGGTTGTGACTGGGAGAGTAGTCACATATCAGGTATCCTTCATGAGGTGGAGAAGAAAAGTAGAACTGATCAATGCCTCTGGTATCATGCAGCAGTATCAGTCCTTGTTCATCATCTCAGTTGCAGATTCTGAGGTGTGTTATTGATGAGCAGCCACATTAACTATGAGGAGGCTACGTTGCCTGAATATCGAATAGCAAAGCTAGTTTTTAAAAAAATGTGTCATTTTGGATTCAGGGATTCAGAATGACCAGTAAAAATGCGAAAAGCCCTGGATATGAATCAAAAAAGCCACTTAAATGATTGTTGCTGCGCCTCAAGTCTGTACTTATTGCTTTGGTAGCTGCTACTGCCTGAGTGGAATACACTGACTTGAAGGAAATGTCAGCCCAGCCGAGTCAAACTACCTCTTAATGCAAGAACAAATAGCATATGACAGGGCCCAAGGGGCCTGAAGAGCAAACAAATAGTTTGTCCCTGTCCACTCTGGATGTAGTGGTGTAGTTGACATAGGCCTCTAGACAAGTAGCATACTCAGCAAAGGGTCATTATCATTAGTGTTCCCGATCACATAAGAATCAGAGGCATCAGAGGACACTAGGTTTTCAGTGTGTTGCCAAGGAGAATTTCGTAAGCCTGAGGATTTTTTCTGATTGAAGATCTAAAATAATTCCCAACCAAACAATAAAACTTGCTCAGAAACTGTCAAGACCCAGCTAAATGACACAGAAAAACAAGTGAGCTCTTTAGCATACGTTTCCAGAAGACTAATGAGATTATTTATCTGAAGTTGAGGAGGAAACCTCCTGTCTTTTTTCCTGAAGTTGTGTATAATATTTTAAGTATATGAACAATGGCTGTGCAAATTTATCTCCTAATCCACCCACTAAGCCACATACACTTAAATGTACATACACATTTTTGCTAGTGCCACTCAGCATGAATATGCATTGCCTCTGCCATTTTAGTGCTGCCCTTCCATGAAATGAAACTGTGAGCTTTCTCATAGAAGCAAAAAAAGAAAAAGTGATGGCAGATCTAGAGAAGCATTTCTCAAGCCATAAATGGTAAAATAAGTTGACTCTGATAATTTTCCATGACTCCCTTAAACCAGACATGAAGGTAAGGTTTGAAAAGGTGAAAACCCACGGATGAGCCATAATAATGGTATATATTTATGTCCCTTAGCCTTGAAAGTTTCAATTTTGTACTCAAATTTATATCCAGACTATGTGCAGTGCTAATATGCAATGATTAACAAGCTGCAACCCAGCAGGTATATAATAGCATAATTCACTTCTTGGTTCAGTTTTACAAGTTCACTAGGGAACAACAGGAGTAATTCAGTGATTGCCATGTTGCCTTACACCAATTTTTAACAATACTATAGAATTAAATTATTTAAATTTGGCGGTAGTATCTTTTAGCCTCCTGATTCTCAATCCTATTGGTAGACCAGGAACTGGTAGGTTTGGTTTCCTGTTTAATTTGTCTCCTTTCCATTTCTTTGTTGAAGGGCTGGCTTCTTGATGAGAAGTATGGTACCCAGGTTTCAAGAAGACTGTAGTGGGTTGGTGCTGGCTGATGTCAGACACCCTCAAAAGCTGCTCTCTCACTGCCCTCCACAGCTGGAAGGGGAGATAAAATAGAAAAAATGGTTCATGGTTTATGAGATAATGGCAGAGATTACTCAAAAAACAGACTCACATTAGAGGTATTAATTGAATTTATTGCTAACAAAATCAGAGCAGGATAATGACAAGTATAAACAGACCTCAAAACATCTTTCCCCCACTTCTTCCCAGCTGTACCTCCTCCCCCCAGAGGTGCAGGGGGATGAGGAGGGGGGTTTATGGTCAGTGATCACATGTCGTTTCTCCCATTGCTTAGGGAGAGGAGTCCTTCCCTGGCTTCAGTGTGGGGTCCATGCCATGGGAGAGTTCTCTGTGCACTTCTCCAGTGTGGGTCCATTCCGTGGGCAGCAGTTCTCTGCAAACTGCTGAAATCTGGGTCACTGTTCCACTGATTGCAGTCATTCCAGGGCAGGCTGCTCCAGCAGGGCTCCTTCATAGGGTCACAGGTCCTACCAGGACCCTTTTGTTCCTTGTTCTTAAATCTGTTGTAACAGAGGTGTTACCATCATTTCTAATTGGCCCAGCCTTGGCTAGCGGAGGAAACTTCTAGCCGTTTCTTACAGAAGCCACCCTTGCAGCACCCTGGCTACCAAAACCAGGCCATGCAAACCCAATACAGTAGTTGTGTTATAAGCCATGGCAATAAAAACAACATCCGATTTTTTTTTTGTTTTTTGAGGTTACTTGAAGTCTTGGACAAGTCTTTCTGGGATGAGAGAGCAGGAAAGGAAAGGAGAATTATCCTGCAGAAGAAAAATACAATTTTTATAAAGTTCAGGGTAACAGGAGATGCATTCAGATCAAAGGAATAGAAATAAAAAGCTCTTTAGCTATAAACTAGGTTTAAAGAAAAAAAAAGTATTCTTATAAACATTGACTAGCAACAGTGCTTTCAACATAATGTCACACTCTTCATTTAAGTGACAAAAACACTCCTATAATTTATGATGCCAATTAACTGTGGGTTTAGTTTTTACAAATGAGAAATTATTTTTTCAGGTACATTCTCCTACCCCTCAAAGATTACTAGTTCTGCAGCTTCAGTGGATCTAAATGGGAAATCTTAAAAACAAAAGACACATTGACTGTGTGCCTTGTCTCCTCCTCATTAAATTGCTTATGGAAAAGTCTGGAAGTTAACGATTTTGTTCTTTTTTTATGTGAGAAGCTTCATACTTCAGAAGCATATTTTGATCATGTCCTTAGGTATTGAGATAATTTAAAAAACAAGGTTCTTATAGTAAGCAGCTTTATATCATTGTTCTTAGTAGTCTTGATAAATTAATGGAAAATCTTCAGTAAAGCTTCTGAGAGTAGTAAAACCAGCAACATCTGGTCAGAGCAAGAGGGAAGAAAGAACTATTAACACTGTAGTTTGGCCCATAAACTGGACAAGGCACTAGGTACAAACTGTATTAGATATAGTCTTCTTCCTAGATTTTGGGAAAAAAGGCAGCATGAGATTGTAAAAATGTGAGGATAGCTTCTGAATATGACAATGAAAGCATTTAGTAGTAAAATGCAGGTTTTCTTTCTCTTGTCACACCGGGTTTTCTTCTCTAAAGCCTGGTGCATCTGGGCACTGAATCCTTACAAATTTCGTTTCTGATTAACCTGTGAGAGGAAAGATCAGTGAGAGAGTGTCATTAGTGTAACACACAGAGGCAACAAATTCTCATTACAACTTAATGCCATCCACACAGACTGCAGGGTCACAGGGAATGGCTAATGGTAGCCGACAAATGTTGGGTGTATTAGTCACAAAACATTTGCTGAATTCCATCAGAATGTCGTGACAACCTTCATAGCTAGTCCCAGCGAGCTGCTGGAGCCACTGGAGTTTTCCTGTGACAAGCCGTCACTCTGTCTTGGTTGAGCTTTATAGCACCAGTCAAAGCAGTCAGAGAAGATTGAAGTGACACAGGCCCACTGAGTAAATAGTGAAACATGCAGCACATCATGAAATATTCAGCCAGGGTGTAAAAGCTCTAAATGCTTTTTCAATTATTAGCACCTGCACTGGCTGCACACATCTAACACTAACAGCATGTTAATTGCCACAATTTGTTAGGGTAGTTGTAGGAGAAATTTTGAAGGCGTGAGACATTCTTTAGCGTGTCTTCAATTCCTCTCTTACCTTCAGCAGACCCACTCCTTCCTCCTAAAATTAAGCATCTGTGTGCATACACTTGCTAAGACATAGCCACAAACCCCTAAGTAAGGCAGGAAAACTCAAAATTCCTGAACCACAGGCAGGGTGTCTCTAAAGACCCTGAATCTTGTGCAGGAGACTGCTGAATATCTTTTTGTGCGCAAAATCCAGATATGTCTACCTGAGAAAGGCAGAGTTGCGGACTTAAACAGACACAGGTTAAAGAGGAGTAGTGTTTTTATCAGGTGTGGTTTGCACTGACTTTATATAAGAGAATTTTATTGGAGGACAGAACAAAAACTAGCCAAGGAATTGTCTTAATAACGTGTAAAGACTAAGAGATTAGAGTTTATTTTCAGGCAACCCCAGGGTCATCCCTGCTGGTCACACAGCATTCTTGTTCCCAGTGCTCAGCACTCAGGGTAGTTCCACTGCAGACCAGGGAGGGCATGTTGCTCTAGTTCTCAATTGCATGTGTATAATAGCATAAGACAAGGGTGACATAATACAAGGGTTTGTTTAACAATAGCCATTTACTGAGGCAGCCCTTTAGTCCTGAATAGTCTTTTCAGTTCTGTCCATCCCCAGTGAGTTACCCAAAAGTTTCAGACTCAAAACCTCAGATTTTGCAGTGGTTATAACTGTGTGCTAGGGAAGCAATACTCTTTAAAATGTAATGTTGACTTCCTTGCAGTAGGTTTGCTGTAAGTGGGATTTATGGTTTTGCTTTAGGCTGTTGTCTTCCAGGCAGGCTTTTTGGGTTTGCAGCTGTAGCTTGGCATTTAGCGTCGTTTTCAAGTTTAATTGCACATGAGTGGCACTATAGGCTCTTCAAAACCTTGAAAAGATGGCATTTTGCTCTTCATTTTAAGTCATGCGTATGTAATATCTGCTATAAGAACCAGAGAAGCTATTTTTAAACTGGGGTTATGGATGAGGGAAATTTAACTTCTGTTCCTTTCCTTCCATATAGGCTGTACATGTCTTTTCCTAGCCAGAAGGACCAAATGCTTTGGTCATTGCAAGTCATAAAAACCAACATCTCAATTAAAACAAGTACTAGGGGTTTGATTGACAGAAAGTGCTTTTCTTCATATGATTTGAATTCTTGAATCAGAGGACTTTGCAGCCCTGGAGAACATAATGACTGCTGTGTGAATATAAGCATTTCTGCAGTAACCTGCCAATGTGACTCAAGCACAGCTTGACAAGGCCATCTTCAAGGATCAGGAGGCAGAGAGGCTCTAGAAACATTCAGTCCATGATTTGGCTGTAAGGGCAACAACTGTAATGCTTTGTGTAATATAAATTTTAATGGGAAGAGGGTGTCCAAATGCCTTAGGCAGATTTGACAGCTTTGGCCTCTCTGTGTGTCTATCTTAATTAATTTTTAGTATTTGCAAAACAGGTTTGGATTATCAGATTAATGAGGGTGTATATGTCCAAAGTAGTAATACTATTTTATAACTGTTCTGATCAATTCAGTTTTTAAATACATAAGTCAGTGTATCTTCTGATACACTCAGTAACATCTGAGGACAAAGTTGGACCTAAGTAGCAAAGAGTTTCCAAGGTCCACAGACAGCTTCAGGGATCACTTTACTGAGAATGAAACAACATTGATTAAAGAGAAATTTAAAAAATATCTTAGCCCAAAAGATTTAAATTTAATAAGTCCACTTACATGGATAATCCCACATATTATGAAAGAAATGTGGCTAGTCATATCACAGAGTCCTTCTCAGGCAATAATCCATTATCCTGGAGTAAAAGTAGAAAATATTATCTCTTAGCATGTTTTCATGTTGCGTGTCCCATCCTTTTTGCTTCCTTTAAGGTTCCCACTTGCTATACTCCAAGCAATAAAGTAGAGTCTAAACTGTCTATGATGCTGCCAATAAATGCATGTATTGATAAAAAAAAAAAAAGAAAAAAACCAAAAATTAAAAATCCAAAGGGCTTTTTTTTAAAAAAATCACAATTTGTTGCCTAAAAATTCAACAGGGGATTACATGTGATGATTCACATGCTCTGTTTTTCTCTGAAAACAACTTATGTTTAAGCCTAAAATATTCTAATAAACCTTTGGAAGAAGGTACTTTGAATGTTCCCTGTTATGATGCAAAGCCCTAAAGAACTGTGTTGGGCTCTAAGCACTCACACTAAAAACTGCCTCAAACCTCAAGGCATAATTGGATGTCAGATATCTGATACCACCTGCTTTGTTATAACATTCATTTCAATTTGTATCATTTCTGTGAATCATTTTTATGTCTGGGATTAGAGTATTGCTAAATAGTCACTTGTGTTAAAGCTTCAGATAATCTATTTAATTTTAAATCTCAGAGCAGAAAGGAAACACTGACTACAAAACTAGAATATGGCATTGTTTAAAAATTGATTTATTACAGTTCCTCTGATGATGGATAGGGGGTAAAGGAAAGTTCCTTCTTAAATGTGCTTGATTTCTGCAAGGAAAAGATGTGATTTGACTGGTGAACTTTGCTTTTGAAAAGGGAACTTTTCAGTGCTCCTCTAGAAAACTCATGAAGAAATGTTCTGTGGAAGTACTGGGGTAAAAAACCTAACCCTGAAACAACAGAAAGAAAATCATTCCTCAATGGAAGCTCCTGAAGATTCCTAGTATTTTGGCAAACTTTCTTATTTTGAAGCATATAGATAACACATTCCATTAGAAAAAATAGCTGGGACAGAGCACCACTAAATGTAGTCTGAACATTAGTGCAACCTTCAAACTGAAGCATGTTCAGGGCTGCAGATCTTATTGTACCACCTCTGAGCAGATGGGGAATGCCCAGTGAGTGGCATCTCAGCTCTCAGACAAAACTACCATGGCTGCATCGTGCTGATGGATGCAAGAGAGTTCAGAGTCTATATGTTTTTATATAAATTTTAAAAAAGCCAACAGAACAACAACCAAGCCCCCACAACAAACGCCTTTGATACAGCTTTGTCATCTCTGCTTCCTGCGAAAGAGGGAACACACTTATGCAAGGCCTGTCATTATTCAGCTTGGAGCAGGAACAGAGACTCCAGGTAGTCCAGTAGGGCTTCCCTGCTGCTAGTGGGTTACAGTGAAATCACTGAACTGTATTCTACTGAGAGAATTCAAAAACTTTGAAAACATAGTGTTTCTTCTTTCCGGATGAGTCTATATCTTTGCCATGTGGGGCGTTGATTGTCTTAAAGCATCAGAAGATTCTGGTTTAAATGGAACATTGTATTAATAATTTCTCAACTTTTTTGAACCACTTTCTTTGGAGTTGACCCTGAGTGAAATACATGAGAATTTTCCGCTGATTTCAATGGATCTGTAATCAATGGCTATGAAATCACAGTAATTGATCACCCTGACTGAATTTGAGATTGTACTTTTCACAGGAAGCAAGCGTTGGTTGCATGGTAACTTAGCATACCATGTTCAAGGTAAATTAACCTATATCACCCACCATGTTCACAGTCTGCTTTAGCAGTCCATGCAGAAGAGAGGATGTCACCACAGTGTGCTGGTTCAAATGCTTTAAAAGCAGGAAACTTTCCTGTTTTAAGAGCTCAGACCGTATGGGCATTTCTTTAACAGGCTTCAAAGGGCAAATTGCTTTAAAATTTGGATACCTGCCTCAGAGCAATTAGCATATTCTTAAATTGCAAATACTTCTTTTAAATGTTACAGTTCTATATCAAGATATTTCAAGCATTTATGACAAAAACCTGAGGTAAAGACTGTAGCTTTTCAGACAAAGCACTATTGAATCAAGCTAAATATAAGATTTTAGGGTCAGTTTACCCTGTACCTTGCATAATGCAGTCACTTAGGGGTCTTCACCAGCATGTGAGTGTTGGAGTCACTTAGTACTTAATTTAATGTTTGGTTTTAGCATATAAATTAAAGGACTCTGTGTCTGTGCTGAGATGTAGCTATATAGCTGGAGAGCAAGTTCATAAAAATATCTTTTATTTGCTTCTCCTTTGAGAAGCCTTGTGCTTTAAAATGTTCTAGCAGAAACACTTAGAAGGTTATCACAGGTAGAGTTGTCAGAGAAAATGGACATTGTTGTTTGGTATTAAAATCATGTATTCCAGATGTGGGCATTTGTTAGTCAGTCTGCTCTAAAATGACATACTGTTGAATCTTTAAAAGGCTTCAGTTTGGGAAAGCAAAATATGATTGGGCAAATTGCTAAAATATTTAAAGTGCAGCCTGTTAAAGCTTTTACTGTGAAGAGCATCACGTCAGAAGTTGTATGTGGTAAAAGCAAGTAATTGGCTTTCCATACTTATGCCAGTCAGTCAGCATGGGGCTCTGTTCCTATCCCTTCTACTTCATTGCAGATGCCTATCGGAACTTTGATATTTATTTCAGAGGGGTGGGACTGGAAAGAAAAAATCTTGGACAGATGTGATGGTGTCACAAAACCCTATCTAAAATTAAGTTGTTATTGGCATAAAAGAGGATAGAAAGTCATTGAAACTGCACCCAACATTTAAAATTTAATTTTTTGTTTTGGTATGCTGCTTTTGTTTAAAAATGTCCTTATTGAAACCATGTTAAAGTGTAAATACATTTCATTTTTTTACTTTTGTCCCTCTTTGTACATAGCTCTTGGGATATCTTTCCATCCATAATTCATAGTATTTTCCATTTATGCTGTCCTCAACTTGGTTTTCCCCAGGCATGACCCCTTGTTAATTCCTGGCAACGAGCAGATTGACAATATGGATGCCAACGTGAAAAAATACGACTCTACAGGGATGTTTCATTGGTGTCCAGCCAAAGACATCGAAAAGGTCATTTTGGTAGGTATTGATGATGAGTTGTGTTTGAAAAGAGGTTATTTAAACCATAGAACTGATGTCTCATGGATAAATAGGTTCATCTCTGTCACAAAATTCAGTGTGTTGAAATCAGAAGCAAGAGTGATGAAACCAAAGCTAGGATTTTGGTTAAAGAATTTTGATTGCATAAATCTTTGTGCCCAGTGCAACAATAAAAAGTCATCCAGTATAGGGAATTTCTTTTTCATAAACTGAAATTTATATATTTGGTTTAAATCTTTATAGAAAATTAAGATTAGAAATACTTGAATTCTTACATACCCCACTTTTCTCTTTACACAAGAGAGTAATGATTCTAACACAGACAATTGTTGTTTTGACTTATCTCTTGTTTATTGATGTTTTATTAATCATTGTTAATTTATTTTTATTAATTTTGCTCTCTTAGAACTCCTCTCTCAATTCCCAATGTTTCAAGATGCCCAAATAGGCCAGAGCAAGTAATGCTCCTACTCTGACTCTAGCACGTTGCAGTGAGCCCTGTCTATGTTTGTTTCATTCCTTTAACTGGGAAAACCATCAAACTGACTCAAGTCATTAAAAATAATTAGGAGGCCTATCACAGTCTATTTTGAAAGTTTATGCCACTTGTGTTCACGTACTTATACCTAAGAGTAGCAAGTAACTAACCCCAGATCTCACACGCAAAACTGATTATATTTGAAATGAACTCCCTGGTGGATCTTCACTTTGTCGCACTTCATAAAGCTTTTCCCGAGCCTGCTCTCTTAGATTTTCCTGCACTGTGGCATGGTGTAGCCAACGATGGTGACAGCCCCAGTTATTCTAGCAATCAGGGGTTAAAAGCTTGTCTCCAGTTCTCCTCAGGGGTTTCTGTAATAACTCTGACATTGCCTGGAATTGCAATATCAGTGTTTAAATAGCCAAGCAAGTAAATTCTAAATTTTGGAGATGGAGCTTGAGATGGAGTTTTCCTGAACAGCTTTAAATAGCATCATTTATTTGTAATCAGCAAGGAAGTAGGGGTAGGTGTGCTGTACAAGATTTTGTAATAGAGATAAAAATCTTCCTTTGTGGTACACATTTTAGCTGGGAAACTGCATGTTGCCCTACTTTGAAAAGTGTTCCCTCACAAATGGTGCTGGGGAGTGACTCAGTTATCATCTCTAGGTTATGCCATGTTAGTTTTTTCCACTACCAGCCTGTGAATCTGCAAGTCTGCGACGGTTCTTTCTGCTTCACGCATCATCACCAATACACTGCCAGCAAAATGCTTCCCTACACCTTTTCAAACTCACAGTCCACAATTTATGTCTACATTCATATCTATGCAAATTTAATGCTGTCCTTAGAGATTGCACAAGTACAAATTAGTGCATAATTTGAAGATGATGAGATTTCCCAGGTTGTCTTCTAATTGATACTTGATGATGTCCCAGTCAGAAAAGAATTAATTTTGCTGCCCAGGATCTGTTTTGGCTCTGTGACATTCCAGCAGTATCAGGTAGTTAGAAGGGATTTTTGCCATACGTGGCTGCATACAGATTTATGGAGTGACATTTTTTATATACCTGCTTTCAAGACTTGGTCTCTGTCTTGTAAAGTCTGAGTATTCCAGCTGCATGGGACAACTTAAAAGCTTCACTGGAGGATTCACTCCTGTCTTCTGCTGTTTGAAGGGTCAAGACAACTCTCTTGGTCAAGCTGTATGAAAATCAGTGTAATTTCTCTGGAGAAACTGAAAGCTCATGCATTTTTTAACTGATGAGAAAACTTCTAATCAGAGTTCCCATTCTTCTGACATAATGAACATATCTGCTGCATATTCCAATCTTAATTGCACACCACCATGTTTCTGTAATTTAGAAAAATGACTTATACTGTGGATAAGTGAGAGGAAAATTTTGCGTATTGCCACTGGTTTAGTTTTGTTCATTGGCAAAACTTCTGTGTAATGGTAGAGAGTGTACAATTTCTTGGCAATATGGTAACAGTGGTTCTCCAACTACGTGATGGAGCACTACAATGCCAAGACTGGCTTCAGAAATTAAGGTAATTTTTTCCATGTGGCTTTATTTAATCATCTTGGTGTTTGAGTTGCCTGCTCAACTGAACTAAACAATGCTGAAATTAGTGCAAAAAGTTATTCTTTCACTGAGACAAAAAGATAATTCTGGACTCTGTTTAAATATTCGCCATGAGAATATTTCCTCAGTAAGTCCAATTGGCCTGAAAGTTTAGTATTAATCACAAACTTGCCCTTGTATTTTGTTACTGAGAGAAGCTCTGTGGCATATAGTGGGCATCCACTGGAAGGCAGAGCAGTGCAGGGCATTCATGGATTGCTTCTCAGAGCAGCAGCAGCTTGTCCTTAAATAAGAGCTTTGACTCTAAGAGATTATGGTCCTCAGCTCACAAGATCTGAGTAATATCACAAAGCCCTACTAGGAGCACTGGACACTCAACATCTTCCTTTCCAAATTGGCGTTGAAAAACCCCATCCAGTGATTTGTTAACCAGGGCACGACTTTGCATCTCTTTTCTGTAATCCTTAGCTAAACCTACAGTGCTTTGTAGCCAGAGTCACAATCCACATGTATAGAAACTTGCACAGGACCAGAATTTGGTCCAATACTATATCTTCCCATATGCCAGAGGATTTGCAAACAAGAACAGTTGGTTTTTTTCTGCTGAGCACATTTAATGAAATATAAATAAGGGCAAAATGAATAGCTGTATCAAACTATTTCTTTGTGCATGAACAATATTGACAGTTGTATTTTTCCTGGTTTTAAACTCAATATATGATTTAAGATGCCCTTTGTTTCATTTTTCCCTTGTCTTTTTGTTTTGTTTTGTTTGTTTTTTTTAGACTCGAAGTGAAGCAGCGATGACAGTTTTAAGTGGGCATGTAGTCGTTTGCATATTTGGGGATGTTAAATCTGCTTTGATTGGATTAAGAAATTTAGTGATGCCATTACGAGCCAGCAACTTTCACTACCATGAACTCAAGCACATTGTGTTTGTGGGTTCACTTGAATACCTGAGAAGGGAATGGGAGACACTGCATAACTTCCCCAAGGTTTCAATCTTGCCTGTAAGTTCAAAAGCCATATTATTGATACTTTGTTATTTAGGACACCAGCTGGATAGATTCGTATTGACTTTGATCTTAGGCTTTTTTACTTTTGTCTACTTATAGGCCTGAGGACTTAGATTTTCCCTTTACTGTGTCTATGAAAACAGAGCCCTGTGAGACCTTATTAGATGTTATTTGCTGCAGTGTTTGGTGCCTCATCATCCTCATCGGATGAATTTCAGCTGCTATCAGATGTATTAGCTGTGTTATGTATTGACCATTCACTGTAGTGCCCTGCATGGAGCTGGTTCTGATGTTGTGATTTCCCTGACAGAATGACAGTAGTTATTTATGATATTATTTATGGTTTTATACCCACAAAACCTTTGAAAAAATTATTGTTACTCTGTCAACATAATATTTATATGTATTCATAAAGACTTCCTGTGGACTGGCCTGCTTTATAAGGAACACTGCCCTGGCATTTCAGTTCAGAGTCCTGTGTGAAGGTACAGCAAAACCCTGACCCTTTTTAAATCAATGAAAAGCTCCTATTGATCTTGGTAGGCACAGCCACTAAAACTGCAAAAGCCCTTTTTCTCCTATATATCATTATGATTCACTCATATGACCACAATATAGAATCAAGAGCTCCAGGACTAACAAATAAAGTCCCCCAAGCTGGTGATCTTAGGTGACCACAGCTATAAATGACATGTGGGAGCCCATGGTATAAGTGAAAGAAAATGCTCAGCATATTACATAGCAAAGTTAGTTTAGATATTTTTTAAGAATGAAAAATTATAAGTTTACTAGTTTTAGTAATTTCATTTCAGCAGTTAAAAATAAACAAATCAATGATGAATGTAAC
Source organism: Melozone crissalis (assembly GCF_028551555.1). Taxonomy (NCBI): domain Eukaryota; kingdom Metazoa; phylum Chordata; class Aves; order Passeriformes; family Passerellidae; genus Melozone; species Melozone crissalis. Next base: position 22,789,005 of record NW_026535797.1, on the reverse strand, counting down.
CTTAACTTAATAATTGGGAAAATAGCTATAGAATGAAAGGACTGTCTTTGCTTTTTGATTAGTTCAGACTGTAGGTCTTTGTTACTGTAAATGCAGTTTTAGTGTTAGCCCTTGGCATTTTTCTGTAACCTGATCCAACAGATGGTGTCACAAGATTCTCTGTTGTCACAAAAATGGTGTCAATATCAGATTGGGTCAGTCAATATCCTCCTCTTTCTGCCAATTCCTTTTAATTCCAGTCACTGTGAAGGCAAAAGACTAGAGAATCAGAATTAAATTGATAATACTGTTGAACTATCAAGCAGAATAGAATCCCACCACTGTTTCCAATATATAATGTTTATCCATTATTACAATATGTTTTTGCAAAGTTTTGATTCTGAATTCTGAAGAGGCATAAAATAAATATACACCAGCTTTACTTTCCCCAGTTTACACCAAAATTCAGAATAGTTTTAGAATTATTTTGACTTGAACAGCTTAAATAGTTAGTTGATGCAACTTTAAAAATACAGGAATTTATAAAGGAATTGTATCTGACATAGTAATCAAGAGTGCTGAAGACCACACAGACTTCATTCCTGTTACTTCCATTTTTTTTTTGCAGCCTATCTGGTTCAAAATGGTGATATAAAGTTAAAATATCGGATGTAATTTTACTAATTTTAAAATGTACTTAAGGGTCTGAGATTATACTTGTAGGAACCTGTTAGAAGGAGGCCACTTTCATAGTTCCCTGTGCTTTGGTTCACAAGGTAAAACTTGCTGCTGATATCTGATGGAGATGTGGTTACAGCTGAATATGAAAACATTTGTTCTAGTTAAAAAAAAAAGTGGAATTTAAAGTCTGTATTAAGAGATGCCTTTAAGCTGCTGAATAAACTCTTAAAAAGTAGGCAAATGCCAATTTTAAATATCCTCAGGCAGCCTTAAATCTGTCCCTTTGCATAAAATCATTAGGAGTGAGCCTTTAATTAATTACATGATTGCATATTATTTTTCCCCACAGGAACCCTGCTTCACTTGGTGCACAGTACAGGCACAAAGGGCAGGATTAAGGTGGCTGGAATAATCATATTCTAACTTTGGAGCAGTTTATAATGAAATCATGTCTGTTCGATACATACTTTTCACAAGGTTTCATGCCTCAAATTATTGAAAATTACATGGAATAATTAAACTGGCAAACACTGAATAAGAATTGAGCTCTTCCTTCACTGTGTGCATTTTAAATTCATTTTTGCATTGAGTACTCTCAGTGGAGTTCAGGAGGTATTCACCATGAATGATCAGGAGATGGAAGACCAGGGTCTTGACTTGATTTTATGAAAATCACTGCATGACACTGGGACAGTTATGTCTCCTCATCATCAGGGTCTTTGGGTACAAATCCATGTGAGGCAGCAGAGTAGAATCCAGTTTCCATTTAAAAAAAGGGAATATATTTCCTGGACCTCGCAGCCCCTGTGATGTAGACTTAATATTCTGTAACTACAGTTGTGGACTGTTGAATGTGAAAGGCAAGTGTATTTTAAACAAAAAATAGCATGTTAAGTGTCATATCTCAGCTTTGTTAACTATGAAAAAAATCCACAGGCTACCACAGCATTTCATTTTAATGATTCCATTCTCTGATTGAGGATTGTGGAACAGGGAACGTTGCACAAGCTGTGCCCATTAGGATAAAGTCCTGCCTCTGTTTCAAAGGGTTTAATCACACAGCTTTGAAGCTCAGTGTGTTTTCCTTCTAGAACCACCAAAAGCGTGCTTCGAAAAGGATTAACCTTTTCTGTGTATTGCTTTAGGTAGAAAAAAATAGCTTTGTCCTGATTGCATTTCAAATGTGCAGGACACGTAATGCTTTCCTGTTTAAATTGCTGTTCTTTTGCCCAAGACCATTGTGGCTTGGTAGTAGATAAATAGACATTTAAAACACCCCCCTTGTTATATTCAGAGAGCCAGAGGTTGCCACATGATAGCAGCTTAAATCAAGACAATTTCAAGTCACCGATGAGATGTAGAATGCTGGCATTATTCCTGTTTCTTGTTTGTTAGTAATAGCTTGACTGAGTATTGAGACTGAACCTAAAATGCTGCCATCAGCACCAACTACCCTTTAGATTAGCACACATCTCCTATTCCCTGGCACATAGTTAGACCAGCTTAATGTCAGAGCATAAAAAAGATACTTGTTAAATAATTTCCCAAAGCTCCTTCTCAATCTTTAATTTGTTTTTCTTTTTTTCCCCTCTCCTGCACCCCCCTTTTCTCCTCGCTGTGCCGAAGGGTACGCCATTAAGTCGGGCTGATTTAAGGGCTGTCAACATCAACCTCTGCGACATGTGCGTTATCCTGTCAGCCAATCAGAATAATATTGATGATGCTTCGCTGCAGGACAAGGAATGCATCTTGGCGTCACTCAACATCAAATCTATGCAGTTTGATGACAGCATTGGGGTCTTGCAGGCTAATTCCCAAGGTAAGGACTGCCCTATAATACTTCTCTGCAGTGCCTACAGGGGACAGGACCTGGCAGGAAGAATATCCCTCACTCAGTAATTCAAAGAGCCCTACATCAGCTTGCTTGACAGTTAAACCTGCTGATTGGTATGATGGCTTTTAAAGGGACAGGCACGTAGTTTCTCTGCTACATCACAGAGCACATCTTTCAAAAGAAAAATGAATGAACATGAAACTGGCATTTTTTCTCATTTTGAAATTTTCCTAGATAATGTATAAAAATGTCGTTTTCTCACTGTGGCTTCCTTTTCAGGGTGAGTTGCTGTTATATAACCGGTGATAACTTGCAGTTATTCTTTGGAATACCTGAATTCTGGCTAACAAAATTTCTTTTTATGTAAAACACATTGAAACTACAGAGAAAATGCAAGTTTTAGTAACACAACTCAAAAAGTAAAATAAAAACAACAACTTTGAATTTTCTTTGCAGCTTTGGCACCTTCTTGCTCAAGAAGCCACAGAGAATTAACTCAAAGCTGATTTCTTCCCATGGTTTGACATGCACTCATCCCATTTAAGAACATTGAACAAAATCTTTCAGTCTTTCCAGAGAGAAGGGGACTGATTTATAGGTTGCCAAAGGCTATTTTACACCATCTGTGCCTGTGCAAAGCAGCTGCAAAGCAGTCATAAGCACCCTGGCAAAGACCCTCAGTGTAAAAACAATCATCTTCTCATCCCTGAAGGGTCTTGCAGCTTATGCAGCTGAAGTCCTACCTTTGATAAACCTATTAAGTGCAGCAGTAAATATTCCCTCTGGATCTGGTTCTGCTGTAAATGTAGGTGGAAAGGATTGTGCTTTGGTCTGCACTTTCCCAGAGAGCCTGATCTAGAGATAGGTTTCCCTCAAGGACTGTGAGAACTGAGATTAAGTTCAGATTTTCCTCTTTGCACTCTAATCAGGAAATAGGAATTATATGCCAAAAATCAGAGGTTGCAGTGGAACTTCTTGAATATAGAAACTTGAACATAGAAAATTCTTTCTTAGGATCAGCAATAAAATAGTGGAATTCAATACTGGAATTAAATTGCTCCAGAAAGCTAAAAGTTTGAACTTTTCAAAGTCAAATTGGACAGTTTTCTGGATAAGAAGTAGATTTAGAGAAGAAAAGGAAGAAACTGATTGTTTTTAATCCCATGAATGTTGAAAGTTTCAAATCTGTGGTCTGGAAATAACAAAACCCCAAATATTTTAGAGTTCTTTCTTCACAAATTTTTGAGGCCAGCTTGCTCACAGTCTGATAGCTTGTAGTCATGATTAGGAAACTCATTGCAGAAGTGGAAGACATGCATAGAAGTTCATTCTTTTGCTGGTTTAGCCCTGGGATCTGAAATTCTATTTCTCAAAACTAAATCTGTACTTCCACTACCAGGCTAATGGCTATTCTTTGGTGAATCTCTCTGTCTCCTGTCACACACATAATTAAAATAATCAAGAATCTCTTCTTGACAAACAGTCTGAGAGAATTTTCCATCTTTGCTTAGAAGTTAGAGACATTTCCAGCACTTGACTGTCTTATTTTACCTCTGGGAGTACACAGGGTCACACCATCCCTCAGTGAGGATAGAGAAACCTGTCAATATCCAGTCTTGTGCACCACATGAACACCTGTCATTTTTTACTCTTTATCCTTGGAGGTATTCAAGACCTGACTGCACAAAGCTCAAAGAAGCTGATCTGACCTCATAGTTGACCCTGCTTAGAGCAGGAAATAAGACCAGAGACCCTCCAATGTCCTTTCCAGACTGAATTGTTCTGTGACTCTCTAATACCCAGGTTGCTGCTGCAGCAATAGGTCAGGAAGTGTTCGCTGGCCATTGTCCAAATCCCTTTAGCCCTTTTAAATGTTGCTGATGCAGAGAAGCAGAGGAACAATAGGTGAGCACATTTTTAGAAATTTTTGACATTTCTTCAGGTAAATACCGGACTGCATGTTAAAAAATTAAAGGTGACTCTTTCCATAGCTGTTCTGGGGAAACAGGGCATAACATAAGTCAGGTAACCAGCAGCCTATTTTAAATGGAAGCACTGAATGAGGAGGGGTTCTTGCAAGCCCAGTTGCTTCAGAAAACAATTATCTTCACAGTAAATTCTCTGTTTATGAAATCTACAACTCCTGACGTGGTTCTGCTCCTTTCAGTACTGTAAATTTTCATGAAAGACCTTGAATAAAATGATTAGACTGTCAGAAGCAGTTAGAATCAGTGGATAGCACAAACTTTACTGGAAATTATATGCAATGTGACATTTTTGTCTCTGAAATGCAGCTTTAACATACGGTGGACACAGCTATCATGACAATTACATAAAGTAGGGGATTCAACTTTTGCTGGTCAAGAAGCAGCATATTAGAACAAACTCACAGATTCTTGCTGGCAATTAAGTACCTTTATTTACAGAGCAAGTTGTCATTTTACATTTGTGTATTGCTTGCCTGAGTTTTTCTAGATCTTAATGCATGATTTTGAATTAAGACATTCTCATCTACATCATGCTTGGATGATGTGTTATTCTTTCATGTTACTTCTGTTACTGATCATCAGAAACACTGGCATTAGAAAATATGGAGGTGTGGCGGAAGGTCAGTTGCCCCGTGACAGGGTGTTGAAAAGAGAAGAAATAAAACAAAATATGTAAGCTGTCTAAGAAATGTATGGGGTGAGCTGCAAGATTTTTGGTGAGGGATTTAGCAGTATGACCTTACCCTTGCTATTCTGGGTAAATATTAAATTAAATTATATGTATTTCATATGTATAATTGTGTAGTCAATAAGTGATGGAATCTCATATGAAAACCTGATATATAATTTCATGTTTACATTTCTGAAAAAAAATGCAGTCATTTAATTGATAAGTTATTGAATATACAAGGATCTTTCTAGTGTGTATTTGTGATTGTTTCATTTCAGCTTTAGGCAAAAGGTGACACCAGTACAAGAAGGGTGCCATAAAACCAGGATGTGAATTTATTGAACCATCAGATAAGCCATAATTGTTGGCAGTGTTGAAGTACAGGCCTATGTCTATAACTCCTTTGCTTTAAGTTGGTAGCAGGAAGAAAATCCACACATTTTGGGATTTCATTCCCTTTTTCTTAGAGCTTCATCCTCCTCACCTGCTTTAACACCAAAGTCACTCTCAGTCCTAGGCATATAAAAATGTATCTCTGTATCCATCCAAACATGCCCTTTCCAGCCAGAGATGTATAGAACCCAGGTGCAATCTGAGAGGAAGGATCTTGCAGAAGGAGCAGGTGGGTGGACACATGACAGCATACTTTGCTGAAAGGGAAATTTCTATAACAATAGGGTTAGCAATTCCCAATGCATTAACTGCTGAAAAATCAGCTCTGAATTAATCTGGTTTGCATCAACAAAGGATTTTCTGACTACTAGTGCAAGATGAACTTAAAACACACACAGCCATTCTCATACAGAAGTGAAGATTTGATAGTATTTCCTTATGGTGTAATAATACCCCCAGGTTTTCTAACTGGTTGACAGTAATTATCAATTATCTGGGCCTTCTGTAAGTAGTGCAGCAACATTTTTGTCCTCTGGCTTGCCCATCTTGGGTCATCACTGATCCTGCCAGAATTGCATCTCATCTAAGCACAGTGCTCTGCCTCGACCTTCCACAGAAGAAAAATCCAACTCAAAGTTCCAAGACACAGGAAAAAAATAATAATCTGGACCAGAGCTACAAATGACCTAGCATATCCAGAGGGGATGGCAGTAAACTATCTAAGTTGTCAAATCTATGTTCATCATCAGCTGTCTGGCAACATATGACCAGATGCATGGCTACACAGAACTGCTTGTGCAAACAACCTGTCTTCCTTAGGAAGAAAAGCTTACTAACAGTTTTGAAAGGATTTTCTGGTCTCCTTTACATAAAATATGTACTTCTACTCAAAAAGAAAAGAAGTTCTTTCAAATTAAACCTGTGCTGTTGGAAGTTCTCACATTGAAAGTGTTCTCAGGGCTGTCTGCACTGATCGTTTCAAAGGTGACTGGGCAGCTCTGTGGGCTTGCTAGAGGTTAGGGCTGCAGACTCTAATGTCCTGAAAATGAGCTTTTGGAAATCATCCCGGCAGTTCATTGCCTTTGGGAGACCTAGAACCAGGATTCCAAGGACAGAAAGGCCAAAGTGTATCCCACTGAAGCTGCAGCACACTATTGTTTCATTAAGATATCTCAGATTTTGAAGTACAAAATGCTGTAAAGTGAGAACTTGGCCCAGCTCTTCACAAAATTATTTATAAACTCAACCTTATTTTTGACAAGGAAACCCTGTGTTTGTCTTGATCACCTCTTAGAGATCTTGACTGATTGTCTTCCTAGAAAGATCTGTAAAGAGGTGTGTGTTTGGATAAGAGGGTCACCCCCAGCTGCTGGAGATTATTTTTTATTGTTCTTTCTGTTTCTCATTCTGTTCCCTCAAACAGAAATTAAGAATATTTCATCTAGAATTATTTTGGAGAGCAGACCAGAGAATATTAGATCCATAGTCATACCATGTGCTCCTCAGTCATAACATTTTTCCAAAGCACCCAGGAGGACTGGATGTGTGATGGGTTCTGCCTTGGCTGTTAAGTTGGGAGACCTCCAGTAATTTTCCTTTCCTTCATTTTGTTGACATTTCCATCCTTTCTTCTTCAAGTATCGTCCATTGACTATTCCTATATAGTTTTTCATGCTTCTTGGTTTTTTCTTAGAGTCCTCCTTTGTGGGGATTTTACTTGTTATTTTATCCACCAGATGAACATGGCCCGGCACAAAATATTTATCTTCAGTTGTAACTAAAGCTGCTATTTGGCTTTCTTCCCAACACCCAGAAAGACAATTATACCTAACTGTTTAGAGATTTATAAATACTGTACTGGAGTAGCCTCTGGGTAGTAACTTTAGATATCCAACTCAATAATTTTCTTTTATTGGATAGTGATTTAGAGCATATTTTGAGTCCTATATAGTAAGAGCAGTACATTTCATTAAAAAACACTTACTAAACAATAAAGAAAAGTGATCTTATTGCTCCAAGCAGGTCTAAAGTACAGAAAGGGGAGGCTGTATAGTAACATTTTGTCCACAGACATTCTAAGACAGATCACAGTACAGCAGTGTAGACGTATTTCAGCAAAGTAACAATTGCAGCTGTTTGCTGAATGACTTCAACTTATGAGAATTTTCCCTAGGAACACTATTTCAACACATGAGAGATCTTTTTGGGGCCCTCGTTTACAGTTCTCATAATAGATCCTCCAACAAGAGAGAATAAAGAGAAAAACATGAAGATTGGATGAACTCCTGTGTAATACATTTCATACGTCATGGCAGGATTATTCTGGGGAAAATCCTATAAAATCAAGTAAACATACTCAGAATTTTACACACTGACTTCCAAGTGTAACAAATTGCACAAGGTAAAATAGCCCTGTACAAGTTTCATTTCATTTGATCCAGTTCCTTTAAAAATCACTTATGACTTCATTGTCATCTTTTGTTGGAGCTGTCTTAAACTTTGATTGAAAGGACAGGAACAGCCAGAGTTTCATTAGACTTATTTCACAATCTGATAACTAATTCTTGTATCATTGCAAAGTTTTATGAACTTAGTCTCACAATTTGCTGCAAGAAATTCATTAATAAAATGAATTTGAGATCTGCTTTCCATTGTGATTGCAGATAATGTATTATTTTCCACCTCTACCAATCAATAAACCTTGATTGCTTTATTTCTGAAATGTTAGCAAAAGGCAGAACAACCGTATTATTGGGATTGAAAATGAGAAAATTCTTAAATAAGGGGAAAGGATAAATACTGTCTGAAGTCCTTTGTTAGCAATGGTTTTTGCTCTTTCTTGGAGATAACTGTATTTCAATGCTGCTAGAGAAAACTCTTTATAAATTCAAAGCAATAGTTTTATTCCTGAAGGAGAGGGGGTTTAGTGAATGTTGAATCTTATATCCTTTATTTTATAGTCATAAGGTTTAAAGTTAATATGTCAGAATATAGGCTTCGATAATCATAGATTAAGTTAATTTTTAGGCTTTTATGGAATTCAATATTCTGTGGCAACTCCAGCACTGTTTCCTCTGTTTAATTTGTTATATTTAATAAAAAACGTAGGAATAAAGAATCTTGCTTTTTTAATGCAGAAAATCAAACTTTATTTAGCTGCACTAAATAATTGCAGAATTTAAGGAGCTACTTTACCTCTTTAGAAAGCTTATAAATAAATGTAGAATGTTAAATGTAGATGTAATATTAAAAATAAATAAGTGAATAGTGCTGGCAGAAAGTGAAAGATTTGGGGTAGTTTTTAAAAGTGAGCTATGACATTAGCTTTATTCTTTTCAATCCTTAGATTCCTGTGTGTCTCTGTATATCTATGTCTTTTAGACTGCAGAATGCTTGTTATACTTAAACTAGCTCATAATTACCTAATTCATACAGATGGTTTGAAAGCTACTCTCCAAGACAGTATCAATCCTATCAGTCACCTTTTCAAAAATGGTTTTTTACATTAACATCAGGGTTATTTTTTGTTTTGCAGGACTGATAGTTTAGTGTAGGAGTTAGCACCTGATTAAGGATGTTTTTACACTGGTTCTGAATGTTCCTTTTGTTAGCATCAGTTGTTGCAATAATAGTAATAATCCAATTAACAAAATTTTCTACTTGGTTGAATGATTATTTTTTAGCTAACTGAATTTGTGGTTGTAGTTTGGTTTCATTAGCCCTTTTTAAAACAAAGGCTGACCATCCTAATTAATGAAGTTAATAACTGAAAAATGAGATAAGGGCCAGACATGTCCCATATCACTATTTACCCACAAAAAAAATAGTCCAATTTTTGAAGATCAGGTCTCTGTGATAAATAACTCAGCATTACCTTTTTGCAACATGCACATAATTTCTTATCCTGCTGAACTAGATGGATCAGTTGATAGCTGTTATTTATTTTATGGTAGCACACTGGAGCTCTAGATGGAATTAAGAGCTTGTTGTCATAGTCCTGATATATACAAGAATAAAATACGGCCTTTGCCCTGGCAAGTTTATAATCTGATGCCTTGCTTGTTCCAAAACTTATGTGCTCAATGTTATACAGGTTAATAAATCTCTCTGACTTCAATGAAACTGTCCACCTGTGTAAAGTTAGATTATGTGCAGATCTTTGCGAGATTTGGACTTAAATAAACTACAGAGTCTGTGTGGGAGAGAGGCTTTTCACTTAACTTTTTTCCTGTGCTGTAGAAACCAGCTCTGTGAGGACCTTGCTAGGCTTCCAGTCTTCACATGAAACCCTTGGCAGGAAGGATCCCATGCAGCATCCTTCACATTTTTGGTGCCTTTCCTTGCAGCTGGACACCAGTGTTGCCTGCTGGAATTGCACACACAAAGTAGTTCCCCACATCCCTCAAAGTTTTCATGGAAAGAGAAAAATTATTAAGAAAAGAGGGTTTTCAATTTTATTGCTTATAACAAACTAAAAATGTGTTGGATGAATGGCTGGAGAGACATATTCCTTTGATACAGTTTTCTCTGGTTTTGAGAAATACTGTAAGGCCCTAGCCCAAATACCTTTAAGTTTTCACAATTGCTTCTTCCCCTTCTGCTTTAAGATATCTTCTGCTTCAGCCAGAGAAAAATAAAACAGGATGAAGGAGGTAGATAATACAGTACATCAAATATGTGATCTCACACTTAAACTATATTTAAGCATCCCAAAACTGTTATAAATTTATGGTAACTCAAATTTATTATTATTTGCTATTCAACATCTTGAAAGCAAACCCCCTATTATGAAGGTGTACTATTTTGTGCATTTCTGATGCTGAGGAATAAAAAAATGCACTCTTTTTATGAGCATTAATTATACACCAGGCAAGGAAGCAATTGCCTCTATGTTATGAAATATTAAATCAAAATGCTTCCTGTTCCCAGATGTCCCAGAGATAAATACAGCAGTATTTTGAAGCCCCACTCGGAGCTGTTTTCCCTGCAAATTTATAGTTTTGTCTCCATTTTCAGAAAACCCTGTTTTATGTGAAGTATAGCACTCTTGGTAGTTTTTAAGGAGCAAACTCCTCTGGAGTTGCCTATGTAGGCAACAACTCTTATGTAGATTGCACACAAGGGATCTGAAGTTGAAAGGCTCCTTTAAGATGACAAATGGGTTGAAAGTGTTATTGTCTTTGATTGCATGCCTTACATCATCTGTATGTAGGAATAAGAGAGCTATACTTTATCTTTAGCCATTTTATAAATATTTAAGTCCTTAGAGTTGCCTAAAGATATTAAAGCATATTTTACAGTAGTTGGAATATAAATATTATATATAGCACAAGATACCAAAGTAGTTTAATGAATTCATAATTTTCTGTTCACTTTTATTGGAATGTGTTTTATGTTCCAAAACTTCCATTTAAAGAATAAGAGACCATTCTGCTCCCTGACAAGATGTGAGCTGATAGTGAGCGTTATCAAGGTTCCCTTAAATGGTGATATGAGGCTGCAATTAGCAAGACAAAAGGGCACATGAGTATTAGAATGTACTGCACCCACCTCTGTGTTTTAACTTTTAAAAAAACTATTTTTAAGAAACCATATGTAAGTCTTTAAAAAACTGTAAGGTGTTTTGCATCTCCCTCTGTGTATTTTCTAAAAGTTCTTAATTGCATAAGAAGTTGTGCATCTAGATCCAATTATACTGAGGAAAATTTTTAAAATTTGAAGGTAATTTTCAAAGATAACCAACCACAAAAATTTTACAACATGAAATATGTAAAAGGTCTGTGTTTCATGGCTTTGAATACAATGTATGTTGTTGTTGTAATTCTAAATCTTTCAAGTTCCCATCAAATATAAAAAATTTTTTTTAATATTTCACAGTTTTACTATTTCCCAGTAGGAGTCCATGCTGGGTAACGCTTGCTAATTACCCACAACAAAAGTAGACACACAGTGCTGGTAAATTACCTGACCCTTTGCATTTTAATGAGACAACAAGGATTTCATGAAGTGATGTTGTTTCAGTGGTTAATGGTGTCAGCAATGTTGTAATTGTAGGCTGAGGCACATTAGCTGCACAACCACATGTAGGAAGGGTTTCTCTCAACAGGCCCTTTGGAGAATAGAATAGGGTATTATCATTAAGCCTATGTCATTTGCATGCTGCTAATCACTTACTTTATTATCTTGTGTATCCATTGTCTTTCTTTAATTGCTCTTTAAATGAAAATTAAAAATAGTTCCAGTGCCCACGATACTTGTGATAGCATCTTGATTATGAAGATAACTTCAAGAAAATGGAACATATAGATAATATATTGCAGGAATACAAGATAGTTTGAAAGTAATGTTCCACAGCAGGCAGCCTCATGAGCGTGATTCTGGTGTCTCTCTTTGCTTCACTACGTATTGTTTGCTTAATAAATGGTTATTTATATTCATAAAGGTGATGGGGTTTTTCTAGAGATCAATGTCACTGGTTTTGCTTTACTGTGGAAGGAGGTACAAAGCATCAGTATCTAGCAGACTTTACCAGTCTAATAGCAATACAGGACAAAGCTGGATTTTTGTTGTTTCCAGTTAAATCCTAGCCTGTGATCTCCAAAGCAGAAAAGCAGAATCTATCACCTGCTAGTGATTTACAGAACTTTGACAGCTTTAGATAAAGTTTATAAAATTCTTGGCATTCTGTTTTCAAGAAAGACCTCTTGATTTAAGTTTGACATGATTAAATATGAGACAGCCCAGACTTTCCATAATAAGCATTTTCTAAAAGATTGCTAGCTTCTGGTTCTTTCAGCATCTGCAGGATGGGATATTCAGGCTGACTTCAGGCACAGCCTTTGTTGGAGAATCAATACTGCTGTGCTCCTAATAATACATTATTTTTGCAGCTTTTCCGCATCTGAACATACCAGAGCTGAAAAGTAAATTATTAATTTTGTAAATGATGTGGTAGGAATTTTTGTTGAAGAAAGTTCTGAACTAGTTCTTGTAATTTATTTCTATTCAACACACCCAAATAAGTTTATGGCTAATGGAATTTTTGTAGTGGCTTATTTAGGGTCAAGATTAAGATCTTACCAAATGTCTGTAATGTCATAGCAATATTTGATCTTTTGCAAACTTTCCTTAGAACTTTGAAGCAGATCCTGTGGAAGTATAATGGAGATTCCAACCTTTCATGTTGACTTGAAGTTTGGTTGCTTGCTTAAATTTTCTGTTCAACTTCAATTGTCAAATACTCTAATTTAGGAGCATGATTACTGGTTATTAGTGAGAGGGAAGGTATCCCTACAATGTTTACAGTATATGTATTTTCTGTAGGTTTGACAGAGTTTTTTCTTAAACGTATAGACAGGCTGGTAGTATGTAGACAGGCCAGTACACCCATGTAGGGGTTCCTGTTTCAAGGTTCCTGCCAGTCTGCTTGTTCTGTGACTTAGCAATGCATCTCCAAGTGAGGGCAAAGACAGGCAGGAATTTTCAAAACAGCTCCTCTAAAAAAAAGAACGAGAGACTGAAATCAGGCAGTGTAGTGTGGGGCCTGAGAAAATGTTACTTATTTGTTTAATCGATTAATAGAACTAACAACTCTACAGTTACATTCCGAAGTCATTAGCCACCAGTGCGAGCTTGCTTTACAGCATAAAAATAGTTTATGCTGTAAAGAAAATCAGATTCAGAACAGGGGCTTGGCCACTTTGTTTAACATATTCAATAGTGCATTTTAGAAACTGTGTATATCTGTTGCAAATCCTCAATAGTTTGCAAATTGTTACTATTCTAACTTCTAATTAAATATCTGGTTCTTTAGTGGCAATGTAAGCTCATCTGTCTGGACCTATCTTCCATTTTCACTGGAAGATGTAGTCTGAATTATATAGACAGAGTGCTTCTAAAAATTTGGACTGTGTCTAGATTTTCGTTAATGGCAACTTGCTCACATGTCACATGTAAATCAGTCTTTACAACTTATCTGCAGATTTGTATTTTAGATTGGCCCAAAATCACCACTTCTTAAACTACTTCTTAGCAACAAAAGCCCACATTGCAACTTGAATATTTATTCTCAGAATCCTATCAAACAAAAATAGACTAAAAACTCTCAGAAATATTCAAAATGCCTAATTGTAAGGAAAGCTATTTCCACTGATATTGGTACTAATTAAATTAAAACAAGGAAGAAAACATTTTATTTTTTATCAACCCACTTAACTCTCTACTAAGCAATAATGGATAGGAAATTTAATGTATTAAGTGTTTGCAGACATTAAAGTAGTGTTTAGATTCATGGATGATAATAAGTAGGCAGTGCTGAAAACCAAAAAACCACAATAAACCAAACCAACACAAATAAAACCCCACAAAAAACTACTGGAAGTTTTCAGGATGTCTGTACTGTGACTGGATACTGTAGTATACATTTTATGATTGCCATTTAATTTTCACTACTTAAAGAATACCACATTATATTTTACTGTTATCACTGTTTTTACCAGCTTGTTGGCTAGTTTAATGGGTTTTGAATCCTATATAAATAAAATAAATAAGGAGGTGGTGTAGAGACACTTCTGCAGATACTTCTTTAAATATAAAAAGACTGAGCTATCAGAGGTAAGGAAAACTCTTATAGATTTTAGAAAAAACTGATAAAATAATGAGTCATTCTGTCATGATAAGGAATTCATTTTCTTTGTAAGATTAATGTTTGTAAGAGGAGAAAGACAGTGAGCCAAAACAGTGCAGACTTAGCAATGGAATTTTCTTTTAAGAGCAGACTTTACCTCACTGGTTTTCTGAATACCTTTCCTTTTTTTTCTTGGTATATTTGAGCAAATAACCTCTATTTACACTGCTGACTCTATGCTTTGGATATGGCCATCAGAGGCATGAGCTGCTCTCTGAACTCTTGATTCTGACTGAAGCAGGGGTTTCCACACTTTACCGGTTGGGTGAACCCAGTGGCACCAGTGGTATCACTGCTGATCTTGAGGCAGTTTTACTGACACAACCTTAGGTACTATCAGTAGCTAATATATTGCTACTGGTATGGCATTCAAGAATATTCAATTAGAAAGCGACTTCAGATTCCTCCTGATTCCACAGCTGTGCAGTTTGTATTTGGGTTTTTTAAATGGTGAAGAAAAAAGGAGTAGAAAGAAAAGGTTGTGATTTCTTGTGCTTTCCAAGGGGAAGTTGGTTGAGTTAGCGTTATATAGACTGGTATAGTTAAAATCAACCTGATACTCATTTTCACACATGTTATCTACAAAGATGTCTTTAACAGACATGCTACTCTGAAGTTGTGTGCTGCAAAAGGCAGTATTTGAATGGCAAAGAGCATGACTGGGATGTTTTTTTCCATATTTATGATGTTCAATTTGGAGTACTGGTAAAATGTTTTGGCTTGCAGAAAACCTTTGTAGTGGCATGCTGAAAGCTTGAGTGCCAGAATTAAATTCCATGTTAAAACCTCTTTTAAAGAGAATATATCCACACATAAACACAGGATCCATGCTCCTTCACTGTGGGGATTTAATAAAGCCCTGACATTTTTAAAATATTTTTTTAATCACCTGCCTACTGGCACTTGACTATTTGCATAGGACAACCTGTCCACTAAAAGCTTATCTAGCATTTGGTGAAATCTGGCAGGACAGGACATGTGCACAATGGGCTCTCTAGTCAGCAGGCTTTGAGAAGTTGCATTTTACAATATAGAGCAATATAGAAGAGGAGGTTTTGTGTACTTGCAAATAGATTAGACTGCAGGAAATATGCAGGAGGGCCTATGAAGCATACCTGCCAGATAAATTAGAGGTGGTCTTGATCTGAGTCCAACCTGTGTCAAAGCTCAGCTCTGGGAATTCAGTTCAGATTTCTTTGATAAAATGGGGCTATAGCCCTCACAGTTCAATCTTTGATCCCCAAGACAGCCTTGAATGTGGGATTTTAGTTTTGACACAGCCTGTAGAGAAATTAATGATGTTTTACCATAGGTTTCCAGCTCAGTTCCAGCTTGAGTAATTTGCAAGTCTGCTGGCACTATTTAGCCCACACAGACCATGAAGTCGACCGTAAGTAAGTCCAAGTTGATGGAAAATCAATATTGCTAGAACAGAGTGACAGATGCTGATTATCATAAAATGTCTGTTTAAGCATTTTACACGTATCCATTTCCTCACTGCAAACACCTGAATTTTTTGTAGAAGTTACAAAGTAATTGTACTTAAAGATGTGGACTCGTCTGCTAAAGAAATTTTCAGAATATACATTCCAAAAAATGACTGCTGTCGTTATTACTGTTGCTGCTCAGGGGAGCTATTCAGATGCCTCATTTATTGGAGCTTAATAGATTAAAAGTCCAAATTGAGTCTCATGATATAAACCTAATCAAATTCTAATCTACATAATTTTCCCATAAGCAGCATTGGGAAATTTGTTTAATTTATGTTTCAGTAGTTGCCAATCAGATGTTGGACAACACTGTTACTTTTATTTTTCAAATATTTGAATTGATTACTTGCTATGATATCTGTCTTTGCTCTTCCTTTTACACTAAGGAAAAATTCACTTTTTTGATATAATGACTTAGTGTAGAGTCTTTTCTTACATGCCAATATATCATTTTTAGTGGTGAGTTTTCCATTTTGTTTCTAGTTATTGAATACCTGTCTCTCTAAAATAGGTAATGCAGCTTAATTTATTTGATAATTTTCATTCAGCATATTTATTTTTGCCTGAGGTCTAAATATGCAGAGTTGACTAATGATTAAACTGAAAGGAGTTTGGCATTGTTATATCCTAAATCATTTTAGCTGCAAACCTGTGCTACAGTTAGATGCTACTAACTTTGTGCCCTAGAAGCATCTAGTGTAGAAAACTATTGAATAGTAAATGAGGAGAAGAAACAATTAAAAAATAAAAATTATAAAAAGGTAGCTAAAAAGGGCAAATTTAGTTTTGTTTACTGCATAGAGAAATAGAGTTTCCATTCAGGCAGACTTGAGGGAAGTGCTATGGCTAGCAAGTACGTATAATCTTGCTTAAAGTGAGAAAAATAGGAAGTGAACATTAAGGCTGTGCTCTGCAAAGTATTAGTAAAGAAAGCCCATTTGTTTTGGTAGTTTTGGGTTGTGTAAGCTTGTGGTGAACCTTGGCAGAGTTAGGGTTTGGGTAATTACCACATAAGATTTTGTGAAGGGAATAAGATTCTTACAAAGCCAACCACAAAAAAACCTAGACAGTTTCAGGTAGACTTTGTTTCTTGGGTGTGTATGATAGTGAAACTCAAAATGGCATTGAAACTGGGAAGAGATTTATATAAGTACCTGTTAACAGACCCCTCTAAGTTATACATAATTCTGCCCTAGGTTTAAAATATTACACTTTTCTAATATATTATGCTGTTCACAATTGAAATGGAATCAATGTGGTGTGATTCAATGCTAGACCTCAAGATGATGAAACTCCAATCCTTCTCTTGATCTTTGTTTTTACAGCTTAATCCTACCTTGTTAGAGCAGCACAAGAACCTGCAGGCCTATAAATCATTTACACTTTCAGCACAGGGGGCCACTAACTCATCCAGGAATGGATCTCACACTTTGGGGAGCGGAAACTAGCATTGAACTTACTGCCCTGTGCTTCCATTAGAGCTTTGATTTGGTTATTTTCACTGTAGGTTTCTGTAATTCAGCAGAAAGTGAGCACAGGGACATTAGAGAAGACCTCTTTCTTGGCAGAAAGTGGCAGCTGGTTCTGTGTGACATTGTCTCTCAGAGTTCAAAGCTCCAGTGTTGTTTCATTCCCAAAACATTGGAGGGTTGCTAAAGGTGAGAAAGGCGTCCTTCTTCAGCCTCTACTTTCTGTAGATTCACCTTGGCCTATGTTTGGGCCTGGAGCATCTCTGAAGATGCTCTCTCTCTCTGAGAGAGCTAGGAGCTTGTGTAGTCACATCTGGCCTCCCACATTCCTCTCCTTTTCCAGACCTTTAGCGATAATCTCCAAGAGATTATTGGATATTCAGCACAAATCACAGTAAAACTCAGAACTGAAGCCAGAATTTAGGATTTCCAGGTTCTCAGGCCAAACTACAGCTCTCTGTCTCAGAGCCCATGGGACACTGAAGCTAGAATTGTTTCTAAATTGAATGGCTGTAACAGATTCCCATGAATGTCAGCAGCTCTTTAGCTGCATGACTGCTGCTGAACTTTTCAGGTATACCCAAGGGCTGTACTTTGGAGAATAACAGGTATAGTCTATCATTCAATTGAATTCACAGGAATATTAATGACATTGTCAGCAAACAGTAGCAAAGGGATACAACTGTGAGGTCCTTTCTGAGAATTATTTCTTTTTGGCTGCCTCTGCTTAATGAAAATACTAGTCCCATATTTCTGCATGATAACCTGTCGAGGGCGTGTTTGGCAGTTCACCACTTATGTGTTATTCATATTTGCTCAAAATATTATTGTTGTCTCATATTCTTTAGGTGAAACAGAGGTAGCTGGATGTACATGTGCTTTTTAAATTATATTTGTGGACTTTAGTGCATATATCACCCAGTGAATGCCATGACATCTTTCCCTAAAATAGCATTATTTAAAGGGTGCTATCAATTTACAAGGTGCTTTAATAACAAGGCCACAGCCTTTAGGTCTGTCAAGTGGATTTTCATTTTGGGATAGTGCGTTCTCTGCCTGCACAGAGTTCCAGTTTAGTAAAATGTATACCTTTGAAAAGGAAGGGAGGAAAAGAAGAAAGGGCCAGAGAAAAAGGGGAAAGGAATCATAAAGGATTCATTATGGTTCTTAAGAACAGAGGATAACTTATAAATGTAGCATAAAAATCCATTTTTGTGAATATGCCCATCTGGGTCTTGGTGGAGTCAGTGGAACAGAAGCAGTGCACAAATTTCCCTCTACATTAAAACCCCTGTGAACCTTTATTGGTCCCCTCAGCAAACTCTAAGAATATATTTACTGCTATGAGGACCAAGCTTTCCTGCATTTTGTGGGACATTACTTGGTTAAATGACCTGCAAAGAAACAAAAATTAGTGGTTTATGGCCAGCACAATCAGCAGATCATTTGGCCATCAGGCCAGTTGCTCACACATAAGCAGAGCAAAATTGGTGGTTCTTTCAGTGGAAAAAAGGCATGTTTAGCCATCCCAGCATTCTTTGATTCTGAACTTCACTGCAGTGCCACTGTGGGTCTCAGAATATCTGCATGTTACTGCTGGGACGCAGTTAGTGCCTCCCCGGGAGGACCATGGGTCAGCTGGCTCAAGAGACACAGAGCTCACGAGCCCAGTGCTGCTCATCCCTTTGTTGGTGGGATTTTGTAAGGGACAGAGAGGTTTCATAGCCACCTGGCCATGCTGAGCTCAGAGCAGGGGAGCATCTCCTGGTAAAAAGAGCCTGCCTGCTATTACTGAGGAAATTTCCCCTGTGCTGTCTTTCCACAAAGGTGAGAACATCTTTAAGACTTAGATTTTTGCTTCTGATGTAATTGATTGGTTTTTGCCTACTTCTGTGAGCAGTAGTATCTTAGAGGGAGCTGGGAAATGCTCTTTGCTCAAAGTCAAGACCATCAGCTTTCTGCAGCGAACTGCAGGAAGTTCAAACTCCTTCAGAGCAGGTAGCTGAGGAGGGACATGGGAGCCCCTGCCTGTCCTGTCAGGGAGGGATGCTGCTGCCAGGAGAGAGGCAGTGACTGCTGACTGCCAGGCCTTACTGATTTGGAGCACGTCAGGAGCCCAAAGCCTGTGTTCCTCTCAGAGCTGTGATATTGTTAATCCACTACTTGGCAGTATCTTGTTTATCTTGTTTCAGATAGGGGTGGGCTGTCTCCTATTGAGGCTTCCTCAGTTTGATAAGGGAGACCTCATTGCTGTCTCCAGCTACATGGAAGGAGGTGGTAGTGAGCTGGGAGCTGGTCTCTTCTCCTTGATTACCAGTGAAAGGACAAAAGGAAATGGCCTCAAGTTGTGCCAAGGGAGGTTTAGATTGGATATCAGTGAAAATTTCTTTACCATAAGGGTTGTCAAGCATTGGAACATTCCCTGGCTGCCCAGGGAAGTGTTGGATTCACCCTCCCTGGAGGTATTTGGGAGACATTTAGATGTGACACTCAGTGACATGGTTTAGTGGTGAACTTGGTAGTTCTGGGTTAGTGGTTGGACTTGATGATTTTGAAGGACACTTCAGACCTAAATGATTCTATAACTCTATGTTGTAGTGATTATCACTATAGCCAGTGGTGATGGGTTGACTGTGACTGACAACTAAGTTCCACAGTGGGACAAAAGCTCATGACCTGAGGTAAAGCCAGTGAACCACTCTCCCAGTACAGCAGTTTAGTACCAGGTGCAGTGACTGCTGGAACTGATATGATTTTGCTTTACCTCCTAATTGTTGACAAAGAGAATTCCCATCTCCAGAAGTCTCCTCACTGTCACTGCATTTCCTTCTACAGGCGCCGTGCTCAGACTTGCACAGACGTGTGAGTTTTACTGCAGAGGTTGCTCCCGTTAAGCAATTGTAGCCAGAGCTCCCCCAGTTGTTTGCAGAACAAGGAGATGCTGTGTTTGTGAGATCACAACTATCAGCCCTGTTTTACGATTTTTATGAGCATTAATGGAACAAGGTTTGGGGACTGAAGGAGAAAATGGAATATGAAAAGGAAAATGAAAAGAGGCTGTGAGGAAAGCATGTCATTTCTAAATGAATGCTCTGTGCAGAGGAATTGAATCTTTTCACAGCTGAAAATGGATCTTAAATCTGATGCCTTAGCTTGTTTCAGCTTCTGTAATGAAATAGAGTTTTCCTAATACCCTGTGACCTGAATTTCTCCCTGCTTTATGGGTGCTATTCCTTGACGTACAAACCTGTATTTTCTCAAGTCAGCATTTGATGATGGATGTCAAAATACAGGTCATGTATTATGCATATAGCATTACCGATTTAAGGTGTTTACTTGTCAAGTTGAGGAAATTCAAAAATGTCACATTCACTGAATCTGCACAGCTGTCACTTGTAGTTTTTCATGCCTTTAAATGAAAGTTCTGATAAAGCAGGTTAGTTTCCTGCACTTTTTTTTTTTTTTTTTGTTTTCTCTTCTGGAGGAAAAAAATAGCCTGTGTATGGAAATTAGTTTGTGACTTGGGAGCAGGAATGTGTCTTGAGGGTGTTTGATAGCACACAAAACCCCCAAATATTTCCTCTTCCTGAAAATATTCCACAATTCTTATATTTCTAGAAGTGTCTGAATTAAGTACGAGCAAGGAAATTAAATTATCAGATACTTCTCACATCTTTCAAGACAGTAGGATGAAAAATATTAAGGCATGAGTCTATTTTTCATTCAAGGAGAAAACACAATCCCTTTAACATGCTTCCTGCATTTCAGACTGAATGCACTATGTGTGCAGTGTGCAATTACAGAGCTTCTGACAGTCTGTGTCTAACAAAAATGCCACATTTACTTCAATTTTCTGACACCATCCCAGGAAGACAAATATTCTGAGGGTTAGAGAGGTGGCTACAAATGGCCTCTGATGGAGAGCGTGCGTGTCTGTGTATGTGCACGTTGCAGGGAAGGGGAGGCAAGAAGAACCTGCACATTTAGCTGAGTTACATACACTAGCTTACTTCAATTTGCTTTTAACTGGCAGGGAAATACTGCTGTGCTCCTGCCACCTGAAGGGCCTGATTCACTAGGAGGTGGTTTAGGAAGCGTGTCCTGAGATGTGGGGAAGAGGCTTCAGGAAAAAAGGGAGAAGCAGAGCCTCCAGGGATACTCCCAGCAGTATAATCCCTGGAGTGCATGTGAACAATATTAGTTTTGTTTTATATTTTTATATAAGTGAGCATGAAAAGTCATCACGTTGCCATTTTGACTTGTAATTCAGCAGGGGACCCAACTGGGCCTGCCACCTTATCTGCTCAAGGAAACTGCAGCTACCTGAGCTTTTTCTAATGTGACAAAGGCTGTCTCTTGCATCTCCTAAAATAATGCATTCGACAATACAATGCAAGACACTGGATCCTGCTGCAGAAGGAGGTGTCACACTAACACCCACCTGTCCTCAGATTGCATTTCCTCCCCTTGGAGTCCCACTTCAGTTTTTCTGCTGTTGTGAGAGAGTCAGTGTTACCTGTAACTTACACAGTGGTGACTGAAAGACCTCTGTCAGACTGGTGAGCCTGAGGAATCTCAGGCTCTGCCACGAAGAGATAAACATTCAAAGGGCCAAAACAGCTCTCAGTCACAGTGCCAGATACAAGGAAACATCTGCAAACTGAAACTGGCTGGGACCACAACTCCCTGTCACCAAGCTGGTCTTTGTGAGTTCAGCAGCACAGGTGATGTGACATGGCTGACTGTTAACATTTCTGATTGCCTCTAAGAAATCTGCTTCATAAAGATTTTCTATCCACTGATGATATTATATAGAATTTCTCTACTGACTTAGGTTTCCCTATGGCAATGTTTTTGTCTTACAAGCCCGTTGAAGATATCACATCCACTTCTTTTCTCCTGAGGAATTTCTTCACAGACTTTTCACTCTCTTTTTAAGCTATCCTGTCTGTACAATCACCATGTTGCATCTAGTTTTCTTGTGATAGAATGTAATTCTTACCAGTACCTTCTGCAGAGCTCTAGGAAAGTCTCTTCCCAGTGATTCTAGTTTTATTACCTGTATATTCTCAGTGTGATACATACAAAACATAGAGATAGATGAATGGAAGGAGAACATTAAATCCCATTAAATCAAGAAGCCCAGATCTCGTGGTCCTTGTAGTTTAGGGGCAGTTTAAGAGTGATGTAATTATCACTGGAAGAGAACTGTAAGTCCTTAAGACAATATAAACCAGTATGATATGCTAACAACTACAATTTAGTTTAGAGATTTCCTGGTCTGTAAATTGGTCCCCAAATAGAAGGCAAGGTATCAAATAATCTTCCTCTGAATTCAGTACCAGGTGAATGTATCCATTAATTTAATGGAGTGAAACTATTTCCACACTGCGAGAAGATTGTGAATTTAAGTCAGGAATTGATTTTGCTGTGAATAAGTTGAGAATAAATGTATGGAGAATTCAGCACTAGTGACGAAGGACCAAAGGTCTGTCACCCGGATGTCAGGTGTGAAGTCAAAGAACTTGGAAATAATATTGCAATAAAAAAAAAATGGAATGTTTTGGGGTTTTTTTAAGTGTGGTTTGAAGTAAACTTGGCTCAATTTTATTCCTAGCAGACAAATATTTGTCTAAAAATGCTGCCTTGATATTGGTCTATTGGTCTATGAAACCATAAAGTCACTTTCTAGCTTTACCATCACTTCTGCAATGACATTAAATGAGCATTCACATGTTTTCTATAGCTTTACTGGAAAAGGGGGATGGAATGCACTAGTCAGTCTCAGTGGTGAATTTTCAGGCCTGCTATTGCATGGGCTTTTGTATAACTACCCATTTTTCAGTACTTACAATCAAACTCCAAAAGGTTTTGCCTGGGTATTTTTTGTTTGAAGGCAAAAAATAAAAAAAAAAAAAAAAGATAAAAACACTCAATGTCAAGAGCTCCGTTTCAAACAGTAGGCAATCTGGCTGAAAACAGTCTTTTTTAAAGGTGAATGTTGCTGGTCTCTAATTTTTTTTTTTTCTGTGACTGCCTTCCAACATGTTTCTTCTTCCACCTTTATTTCCTTCAAATTGTCACTCTTTCCAGTTCTTTTCAAGCAATCCTCTCACATAACATTTGAAAACCTGTGTCTCTTTCCTTTCATCCTATCTTTTTGTCTTGTAGACTGGACCCTTCCATCCCAGGATTCCTACAATTGTAGTCCTCATAGAAATGCATATTATAGATGGTACACATGAAAATTACAAAGACCCTACTCTGTGTGGGTGGTAGTGCTCTTGGAAAACAGTTGGATAATTTTAAATCTTGACTTCTGCTCAAACCTAAAACTGGCTAATGGAAGCAGTTTGTTCCTCATGGTTGTATTACCATTTACAAACAGTACTCTTTAAAATCTTAATTGCTGTTTAAGCAAAGGTTTTTGCTTTGGAATGGTTTGTTTTTTGTTGTTGGTTTGGGTTTTTTTGGGTTTGTTTGTTTGGCTTTTTTGCATGTAGTTTGTCCTCTGTAAACATTCTCTATTTTTCTCTCTTCTTTTCATTTTTTTTCCTTCCTTTTAGGCTTTACACCTCCAGGGATGGATAGGACATCTCCAGACAATAGTCCAGTCCATGGCCTTTTACGTCAACCCTCCATTACAACAGGAGCCAACATCCCTATTATAACAGAGCTAGGTAAGAAAAGCTAAAATATATCCTTCAAATGTACATTCCAATGTCTTTTTCCCACTTTCCTTGTTATGTAGATACAGAAAAATTACCCGTACTGTTACATTTTCTCTTTTGATAAGTGTTTTAAATTACTCTCTCAGAAGAAAGTTTAGGAACAGTTGATTCACTTTATTTGAATAACTGAAATATATTTCCCTCCTTTGGGTTTTCTCCATTTTCTTAAATAAATATTCTATCAGACAAGATGATTTTTGCATAGTGTAACAAACAAGCAAGGGTCTTTGGGCTAAGATTAGAAAAGGAAAAAAGGCCAGAGTAAGTATAAGCAGATATTTCCTGTGCATTTAATCAATTGTAAGAGGCCATTTGTTTATTTCTTCATGGTCCAAAACTGTTTAATCATGTGTAACCAAACTCTATATAATAGTATGAGATATTTCACTCCTGAGAATATGATGATGGTAGGTAACTAGACTCTGATTTCCACTCTAGCTGTGGGTATTTATGTTGTCAAGCGGTGTGATGTGAAGTGCAGAAGCTGTTCTGTTTCTTTCATGGCAAATACAAACTTGATTTGTGGTCCTTTGTCCTTCTGTTTTCTTTTTCAGTTTTATTTTTTAGAGCCTTACCTGTCTTTTTCCCTTACTTTATTCTCTTTCTGTACTTTCTTTCCCCCCTAAATACTTTACTTACTAGCTAAGCCTGGCAAACTTCTGCCTTTGGTTTCAATCAGTCAGGAAAAAAACAGTGGAACCCACATTCTAATGATAACTGAACTGGGTAAGAAGTGCCTTTTTCCTTCACATCACTGTGTTATTTTCTGTTGTTGTTCTTACTGTCATCAGCTTTTCCTTTATTTATCTGGCTGTATCAGAGGGGCTACCCTCATGGCACTGCTTTGAATGTGTTTTATTTGTGGTTCTGGTTGAAATTGACTGTCTTGTTCTGGTCTTCTTAATGATTTTTTTTCACGCAGCATCAGTAAACCTTTGATCACACTCGTCTGACCTGCCGGCTGTTTTCATAGCACCTCCTCACCAATTCATTTTTTTTGGCCTAAGTCCCCACCTCCCTGGCCCTCACTCTCCTACACCAATTTCTCTCTCCTTTTCTCTTCTTTCTCTTTCTTTTTGTTACTTCAGCCTGTTGTCAATTTGGTGGACATGCCTTAGCAGCTTTTCACAGGAAGTCCAAGAAGAAGTAAAAGATACCAGAAAAAACCCCAAGCATCATACTTTCCCTCAAGCTATTTTTTTGTTTATTTTGTAGAGTAAGGCTCAGGTTTTGAAGCTGTAGAGGAGCAGCCAGGCTCCTGTGTGGTTCCCTCTCAACACAGAGTGCTCTCACCAGCCCTTGGAGCAGCGTTTGATGAGCTTTTCCCTATGGCACAGCACCACCCGTTGGCACCCAGCTCTCCTGGCCCACAAATCCCAGTGTGCTAACTTGCATCAGGAAGATAAAGATGCTGAGGATAAACACATACCTGCAGAACTCATGGTAGATTTTTAGTAGCTCAGGAACTGACCCCATGCATGGCTAGCACGGTGTCAGGTGTTAGTCTGCCCGATGGAAGTGGAAAAAGAGGGCTACTGTCAATGGTGCCTACTCTCAGCTAGCAAATTAAACTGAGGTGCAAGCTGTTCAAAAAGTACATTTTGATACAGCAGGCTTTCAGATACTATATTGCTTAAGAATCTACCTAAATTGATAGGTATTGTACTAGAAAAAGAAGTTTTGTGGATCCTGGTGTTTTCTTGGATGAAAGTCTTCTGATTCCCAGGGCAGAAAATTTCTCCTATTACAGTACTAGGGTGCTATGTTTTAACAATTACATCAGGGAGTGCAAAGGCAAGATTTTTAAATTCTCTCCTCATCTCATTTAGACAGCTATCATGAGGTTTTATCTGCAGTAATTCATGTTTTGTAAGTTAAACATAGCAAGCACAGTAGTATAGAGAGTTTGGAAAAGGAGTGGATGTACAAGAAAACTATATGGGAAGAATTGAAACTGTATGAGAAGAAAGATCAGAATAGTAGGCAGAATCATTTCTGGCTTTAGAAGACTAGAGTTGAAATCTGATCAAGTTAACAGCAGTTCTCATGTTATTTTCAAAGTTTGCTGGGTTGGCTCAGGAGATGTGTTCACATGGGGAATAGGGATATCATCAGTGTGTGCAGTTTCAAATGCTCAAAAACTTTTTCATTTTCCTTTCTTGCATGGGAACTGAAATTAATTTGTCATTTAGTAAGCTGAAGGGTATTTCAATGGCATAGCTAAGCAGTCTGTGCGTTCATGCCTGAGGGAGACTAATATGGAAATGAAATATTTCATGAAATACGATCCACTTGATACACTGATCTCAAGGAAACAACTATTTTTAGTTGGAATGAGTTGGAGGCAGAGGGCTTAACTGTGACAATGAAATGCCAGAGAAAGTCAAAATGACAAATACTACTTTATTTGGGCTTTTCTCTAAAACAGCCTGATTTAGACTCTTTTTCACACTGGCTAATGTAGAATTTGTGGCTGAGAAAGTGACGTTATAGAGACAAATATTTGAACATAAGGCAGTGCTGCAAGAGAATAACTGCTCATTCATTCAGATAGATGCATGTTAAAGGGACAGTTTATCCTCTTTTGAGCCCTAAGTGCATTAACACCACTCTAGCAAGAATCACAGCAGCACATCTAACAGATGCCTGTGGGCTATATCAGAATTTTATTGACAGCCTCTATTTTACAACTTTGTATCTTGTGATAGAATTTCACATTAACTCTACATTGCATACAGCCTCAGCCAATATACCAAGATTGTCTCAATATACAAGTTTATCATATATCTCATTTTGAGCGCAGGCAACTGGTGCCACGGAGCTGCTTTCCAGGAAAGGGATAGGAACATGTCAAGAACAAGAGTGTCACCTCTTACAAGCAAGATAACAAGCAACAGATTTTTAAATGCACATTTTCACATCCATCTTGATTTCATTTTCAGTGACGTCAAAGACACAAGTCTGTGTTTCCAGACATATGCCGTTTCTTTTTCTTTGGCTGTGTAATGTGTAAGGTCACATGCTGGTGACCCAGAAACACCTTTCGTTTCTACTCTTAATATTATTATTGTACTTTTCAGTAAATGATTCAAATGTTCAGTTCTTGGACCAAGATGATGATGATGATCCCGACACAGAACTGTATCTCACACAGCCTTTTGCTTGTGGAACCGCATTTGCTGTCAGCGTGCTGGACTCCCTCATGAGCGCAGTAAGCAAACAAATCTTTTTCATTCCCTTCCATCAGACTTGCTGTGAAAGAGAGTGAAGGTGTAGAATCTTTTCCAAAAATAGGCAGAAGATGCTTTTTTCTTAGTGTCAAGAGAATTTTGTAACCTAAGCTAGGTTATTTTCTTAGTTGGACACTCTAACTGAGATATCTAGGACTTCCACGAGTCCACAATTTTGTAAGGAAACAGTCTCATGTCAGGTTTCAAGAATCATGCTTTCAAAAAAAAATTGTCCCTTCTGCCTAAAATCCAGACTCAAATTCAGTGTGTCAGTCCCTGTGCTCACCATTCTTGTCAGACAGCATCAACTGTGTTTTGAGCTTTTAATTTCCTGTAGCTATGCTCTGAGTATGAGTGCTGGGGGACGCTGATAGAACTCCACAAAAGCCATTGTACACATCTCATGAACTCTATTTGTGTGAAGAGAGGTTATCCTCTCTTTTTCAAATGAATTTCCTTATGAATCAAAACTTCAGTGCATGCCAGAAACTACAGATGGTGGCCTTTGGTTATATCTACATTGGGGCTTTTGTTTGCAGCCATAGCACAGTTCTGAAGCAAGCCCCTCGGTCATGCTCCTTTTCATCCTCCTTATATTGGCCAAGTTTCCAGACCAGTCTTGCTCTGTGTGAGCTGCACTTCATCCAGAGGGACCCTAAACTCTGCTAGATATAGCAAGGACATAGTCTTTTTAAAATCTGAGCATGGGCTTTCTGAGCTCCCCATAGAATAAAGTTCCACAGGGCTGGGAAAGATCTGTTGTAGACCCCAACTAACACCATATATGAGCAGATGCATTTCTCTAAAGGAGCCAAGTCTGACCTTCACCTGAATTCAGAATGAAACTTTTTTGCTTTTAAGAAAAATGTGTATTGATCTTTATGATTTATTATTTTATTTGTATTTCATATTTATGTATCTGTATTTTGCAGTTTTGCCTGCTATATTTTCCATATGTTCCATCCACAGATGAGTCTACACAGATAAAATTTTAGTCTAATGCTTTAGGAGTTTTTAGTATCCTCAGACAATGCTTTTCTTGAAAGCTATTTACAATATTTTGTAGATGTGACAAATTCAGAAAACCTATTCAAGGACTCCTAAACTCTATACCTTCTCAAATTAAAATCTCTATGTATAAAATTTTTTTGCATATTCATGTTATAAATGGGAATAATTTAACATGAAGGTTCCAAATGTTTACTTAGAGCTGTTTATCTACTCCCATTATTATCTAAGTCAATATCTCTGAATGTACTGTTCAGTAGGGCACTTCAGAATCAAGAAAAAAAAGAATTAATCCTTCTGGTTGCCACTGGCATTGCCACAGAAAGAGTGAGATACTGTGGACATTATTGCTTCCTTGTGCAAAGGTGTCTCAAGTAAATAATCGTGATGCAATAAAAAATAGGTACAGCATGCCTGTTCAGAAATTTTAGTGTTTTTAGTTATTGCTAGCTTTTATTAACTCTTAGTTTTGGACAACATGCCCTCTGTTTTTGCAGTTCCATTCTACAAAAGTCCTTTTTCTGAACATTTTCATATCTAAGTGGTGATATTATGTGTCAGCGACAGTGCAGCCTGAAGCCAGAGAAATGTGATAACAAGAGTAGAAAATTCTCAAAAAAATACTAATCAAGAAGAAAGGCAAGGATTCAGTCAATTAGAATTGTTCACTATCCTATCTTTTCTTTCACCAGTTTTCTGATCAGTGGCAGGGTTATTTTCTCTTTATTCCTCAAAGGCCCAGCAAGGAGTTGGAAAAGAACAATTCTTCCTGACCACTCAGAAAGTGTAAAATGTGTGAGATGCTTTCCCTTTACTATCCATATTCTCATGGGGAAGGTGTGTTATCCTTTCACTTCTTCTCCAAGGAAAAGAGTGTTTCTCACACAAACTAATCTGTTTTTACTATGTTATTTCTTACCTTTATTATCTTTTTTCCTAAAGTACACTTGGTTTTAGCAAATAGCTTCTATTTAATGTGTCTAACTTCATACTTTCCAGTATGGGAAACTGAACCCTGAATCCTAGCTAAATTGTGACATCTGTAGTCATGCTTTCATCCTATTAATTGCACAGGAATTCTGTAAGAAGTATACAATGTGCACGCTGCTGCCTTTTGCCATTTGGAGACAAGTATATAGTTCATTATTCTATCTACTTAGTGATGCAGTGGGTTTTGCTGCTTATTTTTGATAGAAAAATTGCAGTTTATTATTTCTGTTGATAGCTGTGTAATGAAAATTGCTTATATAGTGTACAATGCAAATTTTCATGAACTGCTCCTTTAAGAATCAATCTCTTCCCACAGTAGTGGGATTTTGTAGTAAAACAAAAGTCGAGTAATAGCCATGCATACATATTATTTCTGGGCTGTGGGTCATTTGAAACATGCGTATAGATGTACATACAAGGAAAAAAGCTACAAAATATATTCAAATTAATTTGCCTAAGTGTTTCGTTATTGGACAATAATAATAATAATAATGATTCTACAGTATTAATCAGTATTAAATTATAATTTTATTTTTTATAGTTTTATAATTTTGAAGTAATGCATTACACCCAACTCATGAAACTTAGATTAGAAAATATGGTAACTTTCTAATTCAAGTCTGACTGCTGGAGATCTTTACATTCTGCTGGTTTAGCGTTATTTCCTATAAGATGACAGTATTGGATATTTTAAGTTTGAAATTTTCTGTTATTTCCTTATTTCAAAGGTAAAAGGCTTAATGTAGTTTAGTTTTCAAAGTGCCATGTACTGGTCATCTACACCCAGTTTGGCTTTGCAGCAAAGGCAATATTTCCCACAAGCCAAGGATTCACAGTGCAGTAGCTCAAACACCATTGCTCAGAGGACAATAACCAGCTCAGAACCTGCTCTGTGTTGTTGATGAGTTGGGAGCAGTGATCTCACCAGGTTTGCTTCAAGAGCTTTACTGTGCTCTGTGGGAAGGCTCTGGGCTTGGTTCATGTTTTAACTCTGGCAGAGGCTATTGTTAAAGTGCTCCAGCTAATCATTGCTATGTCTTTGAAGAGACATCTAGTGCCATCAGGTACTTAAATGATATATTAATATTTATTTTGTCGTAGCATATGCAAACCCAGGGAAATAATACACATTGTCAGTCTCAAGGCAACACCACTTCTGAAAAGCAGAGCATGCCTTCATCACCAAGTGAAATGTAACTAAAAAGTGTGGGATTGGAAGCATCTTTTAGGTTATGTAACTGGTTTTTAAAAATGTTATCTTCAGCTATAGAAAAGTTATGTGACATAGGATAGAGAAGCTAATATTTGAGCAGAAGGGCTTATTTCTGAGTCTCGTTGAGATAGTTATTCCATAAAATCCTGTACATGCAAGGAAACCAGCTTTCAACCCACAGAACCTTCAAAGGTTTGAGCAGTTGCCCTGAGAGCCAGAGCTTCCCCATTCCTGCTTTTGGCACTGAAGCACTGCAGCAGTGCTGGCAGGCTGGGTCCCTCCCACACCTGCACTGCACCAGACCCCAGGTGCTGCTGGACACAGGTGATACCACTTAACATTCACTACCCTGGAATCCATTTCCTTGTGCCAGAACTTCAGGTCTTGATTGTTTTCTATATTACCAAATCCTACTTTTTCTTCATATAAACAGAAGTACAGAATGGAAGAAAATCATTAAAACAGTTAAAAATAACTTTTCATTATGTCCCATACTCAAGAATTCTCCCTAAGGGATCCTCACAGTCTTATTTATACAGAAAAGAAACTATTCTAATCTTTGTTATGAACACAGGACTATTTTCCATGCAATTCTGTTCAGAGAATTAGTAAACAGCATCTTGTAACTTAAAGTGTCCCAAACTTCTTTAAAGTTTGGACAATAGTTTAAGAATTAATAGATTTTCAAATGCTGCAATACTGTTATTTATTGTCTGATGTTTATTCTGTGTCAAAGACCCTTTTGTTATTGGTGTGAATTACTGATGTTAGCTTAGTCATTCCTCAGGTTTGGATATATATTATTCCTCCAACTCAATGAGAAAAGCAATTTAAAGTATTTGTTTGAAAGTGAGGTTAAAAACCACATGTGGTGGAGGAGGAGGAGTCGTCTTCTTAAAAGAAATTCATTTAAAAACCCACTAGCAAACACAAAAAAGGCAGATATAACTTGAAAAATGAGAATTTTAGTGTAATTATAAATGAAAGGCAAAGTGCTATTAAAGTTAAAGCAATATTATTAAAAGATGTGCTAATTTTCAGTTAAATTTTCTGTAGAAGACCAATTAGTTTAAAAGACATGACAGCATTAACTGCAAAACATAAGCACTCTGGTAATTATACTTTAAAAATGATTGAACAAATGGGAAAGCATCCTTGAAACATTTGAAAGAGCTGCACTACAATTCTGAAGCAAAGGCTAGGTGGCACTGCTAGCTCAGATATCTGTGTCACAATTTCCTTGCTATTTACCCAGTTTCAGTGTGTATGATGCATTTCTTTTTTTCTGTGTTTAGAATACACCTATTTCATGCTCTCATTCCAGATGCTGATTAAAGTGGTATCACACACATGTCCAGTGTGGGGTTTGGTTAACGACAATAGCAAACAAGTATTTCTTCAGTTTTGATTTTACACTCAACAAAAGGGATTCTTTTCCATCACTGGAAAGTGCCTTGTTACTTTAAGTACAACAGCACCTTTCCAAAGACATTCTGTAGATCAGTTTCTTATAAGTACTGGCATATTCAGGCCATGTACCCTCCCACAGAGCAAGTAGAAGATCACTCTCAAATTAATTTCAGTGTATTATTATTCCAGAGGAAATGGATATCAGCTAGTTCAGCTTTTCAGTGTTCCCCTAGTTCCACACTGGCAAGACGAAATGAGGAGTCTGATTTTTGTGACAATCAAAAGCATGGACAGACAGCTTTTTCTTGAGGAGTGCTAAATACTTTAGTACAGAAGGAAGCAACCCTGTTTAGTGAGGGTGAGAAGTTACAGCTTCCTATTCACCCATCTTTTCTTGCTTATGGTTGGACATTTTCTGATCAGATGTAATGCTGCAGCAGTTTGTCCTGAAACTTGGAATATTTTCTCCCAACGATTGCAAAAAAAAAAAAAAACCCAAAAAAACTCCCCAACCAAACAACAACAACAAACAAAAAAACAACAAAAAAAAACTTAAAAGAAAAAAAACAAACCCAAGAAATATCTTTTGGCTGCACTCATCCATCTGATTGAATGGTGCCATCCACATCAGTCATGGTGTGAAACCCAAATTAAGCCATTGTTCCACAATGAATGCTGCTTCCTTTGCTAATGAGGGTCTTAGCTTTGCCTTAGAGGTATAGCACAGTTGCCAAAGAGAGTGACTCTGATTTCATCTCTGGGACATCAAGAAAGAAGTAATTGCAAAATAAACAATCATGCCTGAATGTCTTCTCTCTCTCACAGTGGCAATTCCTATTAAACATCATGTAATCGCTCCAGACTTACATTCCTGCAAGGAGTCACATTGATTTTTCCATAAGTTAAGAGAGGTTTGAGTATTACACTTGAATTGTTACCCAGTGCATCCACATGTATAAGGGCTGATTTGAGATCAGCTGTTGTTTTAGACTGGCTGAATCCTCATGAACCTCTGCCTATGTCAGACTACTCCTTACAATATGCTTTGTAGCTAAAATATGTAGTGCCTTACACAGGTTAACTTAAATAATTGGAGTTGATGAGATGCAAGTATTTGCTTTAGGGCATGTATAACAGTAAGAATATGTTCCTCTCATTTTAATTTAGTCAACAGGTGAATGGCATATATGCCTATGTAAATAAGCAGAGAAGCTTGAAGTTAGGAAACTTCAATGTAAATTGAAAAACATTGCTGCGTAGAACTCATTTTCTTCTGTTTTATCTGTCATCTCCGGCAAACAATGAAACTGAAGTTCATTATACAAAGAAAGAATATCAAAGCAACATGGATAGGAAGCCAGTTCTGCTTTTTGATCTCAGGATAAAATATTTCAACCTCTACCTCAGTTTACCCATGTATTAAATGCAGTTACATTATATGGCTAGAGCAGTGAATTTCATTGAAAAGTATTATTTTAAAAGTCTTATCTTTAGACAACAAGCACTGCTGGAGAATTCACTATTCATTTTTACTTGGTTGGATTACAGGCATTTGTTATAAGTCCTAAATTCAACAAAATCCAGAAATCTAGTAATGTCAATCCTGTGTACTCTACAGTGAGCTCATTTTTTCCTTTTATGTTCCTTGCACTTTCAAAGCTTCTGAAAACTCAGACATTGGTGACATTATAAGTGACAGTCTTTCCTTTTTTTTTGTTCAACATTTTTTTTTGCCCAGTACAATACATTGCAGATGTTTAACTGAGTATGTCTGAACTATACCAGTATACTTTTAAGTGAACTTGAAAGTCATTCATCTGGATTTAAATTAATATTTTAAATACCCATTGTTTGCCTGACAGACCAGCAATGCTACAGATGCTGGCAAAATGTCAGTGTGGAGTAAATCTTCCCTAATAAACCACACTTACCCTATACCCTAGAGTTTTTTAAAAGGACCACCAGGATCCCAAACTCATCATACATTTATCTGGAATGAACTCAAGATGTTTAATTGATACATGCTTATGTCTGAACACTGTCAAGTCTCGTAATAAGATGTTTAGTACAATACATCGGTTAGACTGCTAGAGTCCAGCCACAGTAATAAGTAATGACATTTGCAGCACAAAGGCAGCTCCCCAACGAATTGGTGACAAGAGTAAAAAGGCAATCTAGCCTGTGTAAGCTTTAAATGTGGTCTGAATTTTACAATTACATGTCCTAAAGCCCATTATTAGACATGAGGGCGATGAGAAGGAAAGCAGTCATTGCATCACTACTAACACCAATTATAGGAAACATAAATCATTCAAATTTTTGTACTTTAATAAAAATCAGCCTGAATTGGTGTTTAAAAGGAAGGATCTAGTATAGGAGCCTAATGGGAAAGAAGAAAATAGAGTAATTGGAGGCTGCTGTCTTTTCACTTTCTATATAAAATTATTTGAAGAGACAGCCAAGAACTTTAAACAGCAGAAACCCGGAAAAGTTGTAATTTGGATGTCTTCAGTTGTGACTTTAATGGTGTTTGCTTAAAGAGCTTTCTTTTATCTCTGCAGACATACTTCAATGACAATATCCTCACACTGATACGGACATTGGTAACAGGAGGAGCCACACCAGAGCTGGAAGCACTGATTGCTGAGGAAAATGCATTGAGAGGAGGTTACAGCACGCCCCAGACACTTGCAAACAGGGACAGGTGTCGAGTTGCTCAGTTGGCTTTGTATGATGGGCCATTTGCAGACCTAGGGGTAAGATCATGAGGGAAATGCAGGACCAAGGCTGGTCTGTGCTCTGTTAGCTTTCTCTCAGACTGAGTGAAAAATCCATCTCAATAAGCATATAATTTCTATTATTGAATTTAATAGAGCTTTTGGATTGTTTAAAAATTTATAGCACAGAGTGCCAGGTTTGCTCTTTACCTTTTTGAGAAGCTGTATGACTGCCCCGGATCCCTGCCTGCGTATTTCATACAGAAAATCCTGTGGCTCTTCTTCGTTGTCAGCTAAAGAGATGGATGAGCTGATATGGGTGATATAACCATTATAGCGATAATGAATTCTAAATTTATTCAATATGTATAGATATACCTTTTTTGGGTGCCGATAAGCTTATTCAGTGTTTTCACAGAGCTTCCAATTCTTGAAATCTGCTTATTAGCTTGAAAACAAAGGTTTGTAAGGTTTGGTTTCTGCTGGTGTTGGACGAACTAAAATTCTTATGAAATCCTAATCTTCTGATAATTTGACTGCACTGTTCTAAGGGTCAAAAAACAAGCAAAAAAATTTAAAATCCCAAACGAAATAAATAAATTATCTTTTAAAAATAGCGCATCATATAAAAATAAAATATCTAGAAATGTTTTCTGGACCACATTATGAAATCTTGAGGTAATCCCAAAGCACCCACTCTGCTTTGATGATGATGTAGGATTTGATGTTTCTTAAATTAACCCTGTGTTGACCAGCTCTGTCCAAAAAGAGCAGAATGACCTTCACAGAAATGACAGGGAATCCCAGTTTAAGGATTAGGGCAGGAGTGCACAGATAGAAGCCTACAGCCTTTCAGTTGATGTAGCAGTCTAGTTGCAGCTGAGACTAGCAGCACATCAAAACTCTTTGGGATGCAGCTTAACACTTCCACAAACAAACTAAGCAACACCAATTTTTTGAATGCTGTTTCACCAGAGCCTCAATTGCACTACATCTGTGAAGGCAGAATTGACACTCATGATTATTTAAGAATCACTATTTTGGATATACAAATGAGCAAATCTAAACTTATTTTTTGCTAATCATACATTTAGTCATAATTTTACAGAAGCAGATAATTTATTATCCTTTTAAACCCATCGAACTCTAATTTCTGTTGTGCTCCTCAAGTCTTTTTTTGTCTGGACGACAGTATGACTGCTGCCAAGAAAGGGTCAAAGATACTAACAATTTTAATATCACAGTTAATGTAATTTGTAGAATATGCATTGTCTGGTACAAAAATTTAGATTTCCAGCTTAAAGCAAATCACTCACTCTTTCTAATTTGCCATTATTTTATGGACTACGGCTCTCCAAAATAACATTCATCACTTTACATATTTACTCATTTGAAATAAAACATTTAGATTATTCATTTCCTTGGGCTCTCATTTGAGACAAACAACAGACTGTCTATACATTGTCCCTTTTTTATAAGTTCATACTGCACGACTGTTCCTTGATGGAGTAAAGAAAGGAAAAAAATGTGCTTTTCTCTTTTTTTTTTTTTAATCTCCTCTCTTTCCTCTAGGACGGAGGTTGTTATGGAGATCTGTTTTGTAAAGCACTGAAAACATACAATATGCTTTGCTTTGGAATTTATCGGTTAAGGGATGCACATCTAAGTACTCCCAGCCAATGCACTAAACGGTGAGTCTGGTCTTTTAGAACATCTCTGCTTCACTGATCTGCAGTCTTCTCAGGAAGGAAAAGCCCAGTGCCTGTAATAAATATAAAAAAGAGCTTGCTCCGTTTTTGTATAACTTTTCCACAATCCTCTTTAAAGATTTCACCATGATTCTATCTGACTTTAAATCATAAGCTGGATATCACAGTGTAAGTTGTCAGCTGATTTTATTCAAAAATTTTTAATTAAATATTCAGAGTGTATCTTTAGCTTGTTTGCTCTATGATGATCCACTGTTTGCCTGCAAGGAAAGGACTTCGGTTCCCTTATATGAATCAACTCTTAAGTTGTGGGATAATAATTTAAATTACAGTAGGTAGTCTTTTTTCTGAATGCTCAAATAATACTCCTGTGGGCTTCCCATCAGTACCATCTGTGTCTAAGCATAATTTCTTCCAGTAAATGGAAACCCTTCTCTTGGTAGACTACATTTTTACTTCAGTAGCACCAAGCCTGACCTTAGTGCTTTAAATAGAGCAGACACATTTCCATCTTTGCAAACTGAAGGCCGTTTAGCAGCTTGCTTGAAATGTGTCTTAATTAACTGCTTCCTAGAAATACACACACAGACCCATACCAGAAGTATCACAAATCTACCATCTGTTACTGTTTCATGCTCTACAGAAAACATCATTATTGGGTGAACGTGGCAATAAACAGCCCTGCAGCCCACCAAAGCGGCTTCTTCTGTAAGAATTTGAATAAATTGGGTAGAAAAATTGAGTTGCAGTTTAGATTTACACTCTAGTTACTATACTTGGGATTATTTGTTGGCGTAATAAGGGACTTCTGTCCCTGAAGCAGCTAAGCAGATTTCTTATGAGCATTGAATTAATTTGAAAAGAAGTCATGAGCTTCACGTTCAGTTTTTACTCATTTCTTGCTTGGACAGAAAATGCCGATTGCCTCACTCAAGTCTGTTTTTCACATGCATGAAAAAATTTAGCAGCTGCTCTTGTAAGTCCTTCATACCCTAAAAGGCCATTAGGTGAAGGTGGGGATTCTTGAAATTGAGCAAGTTTTTATTTCAGGCCTGGGATTTAATAGCAATAAATTGGATTCTTGGATGTGCAGATTTCTCTTTATAAATGCTCTTTGAGGCCATGAATGTACATGTGGAGTGAATGAACAAAATTAACCTTCCTATAAAGTTATTGATGCATTTTCTGTAACTTGTTTTAACTACAGTCACAATCCAGACCAATAATTATATCCCTTATTCTGTTGGCTATATTTAAATATTTAATAACTATGTAAATATGTATTTAAATGTGATATGTATTTAAATAAGCTGCATGTGAAATCCTCCTCTCTCTGCCTTTCAGCCATTCTTTTAAATACTGTTTGTGGTGGGTATGGTACTGGTTTTTTGTCAGTATATAAATATATTCGCTAGAGTCATTGCATTATGGTGCAGTCAGAAAAGGACCATGATTTGTATGGTGGTTTCTCTGAAAAATCATTATGTGATTCACTTGAAGAACATCATTCTCAGGCATTTTGTCTGTCTGAAAGAAAACATAAAAAAAGTGACAGCTGACTTAAAAAGGTCCTAAACCATAGTGGGAATTATGTGAGCTAAAGCTAGGTACAAATAGAAATGCAAAAATTGGGCTAAGTGTTCCTGAGCTAACAACTCTAGAAGAAATTTTTTAGTATAAATCTAAACCTGTTTTCTTTTACTTTCTTTTTTTCTGTCTTCCGTTCCTTCCAGCTATGTTATCACAAACCCACCGTATGAATTTGAGCTTGTGCCGACGGACTTGATCTTCTGTTTGATGCAATTTGACCACAACGCTGGCCAGTCCCGAGCCAGCCTTTCTCATTCCTCCCATTCCTCCTACTCTTCCAGCAAGAAGAGCTCATCAGTCCACTCCATCCCATCGACAGCCAACCGACCGAACCGCACCAAGAGCAGAGATTCCCGGGACAAACAGAAGTATGTGCAGGAGGATAGACTTTGATATGTGTATCTGCTCCCACTGTGTGTGAAACTTGCATTCACCACCCATTCTCCCCGGTTAATGTTTCCAGCAGTAATGTTCCCTGTTTTCCCATGGAGTTCTCCCT
The DNA here is from genome assembly GCF_028551555.1 of Melozone crissalis. NCBI lineage: Eukaryota > Metazoa > Chordata > Aves > Passeriformes > Passerellidae > Melozone > Melozone crissalis. The sequence goes on along the minus strand of NW_026535797.1, from coordinate 22,750,718 downwards.
TTTTTGTACACATATTTTGCATATGTATGACAGTGTGCATGTGATTGTCATTTTTATTTCACCACCATAAAACCCTTAAGCACAACAGCAACAAAGCAGACGGACCAAAAGTTATTTATGATGCTAGGGGAGAATAAAAAAAGAATTCCAAACCCATAGGCACACTGAAAACATAAATAACTCACTGCAGTTACTCTACATATCTGAAAATAGAGTATATTTAACATGAACACTTGCTCTTGATGTCAGAGTTACACAAAGAAAGTCATTTAGTGCAGAAGTGTTGATGTATGTTGCAGTAGGTTTTTTTTAATACTTATATTTACAGGAGCTCATACATTTATTTGAAGCTTATAAAACTCTCCTATTGAAAAAAAAACAAAACAAAACAAAAAAACCAAAAACCATGCAAAAAAAAACTCCCTGTTGATTTTTCACTCTCAAAGCTTATGTTATATAGGGCTTACACTCCTTGTATAGATTATTGCTAGACATCTGCTTTATACCAAAGCAATATCAGGGACTTTTCTGCTTGTTCAAGAACTTTCTCTAAAATACTAGTCTTTTGGAGATGGTGTATTTTCCCTTTAACACTGAAATTGTCGGGGCATGAAGTTTTACAACTCCAATGGTTTAATTTAAGTTTAGAAAGAGTCTAATTGCATATTAAATTATTATTCTGTCTATTTATATTGCCACATGAATAGCTATATTTTCTTTCACTTTTGACATTTGGGATAAAAAGCCATATGTATCATAAATATTGGATGTAAGTCATTAAAAACTGCCTTCTTGGGACTTTTACGTCTTTAAAAGGTGAATTAGTCACCTTATGTACAGAATAAATAATGTTCAGAAAAGAGCAAGCATTTTTCTATGCTTGCATATCAGATCTCAAGGGACTTTGTTCCTTTCCCCAGATGGTAGTTTAACTTTTCCAAGTTAGTGTTCGTATAAATTTTCCAACAAGGGTCCTAATATGTGAAGAACCTCCAGAAATCTTGCTGCGTGTTCTACCTGTTTTTTTCAACAGGTGCATGCCAGTATGCAGGAATACAGGGAAGACAACTGAGTGCCTTTAAGTCTCTCCCATTTGGGGAGAAAAGGTGCTGTGCCCCAGACTGTTAATGAGGAGAACAAGAGGGCTGGGTTGGAAATACTCACGGTGCTGAGGCGTCGTGTTCCGTGCACTTGCCAGAATTCAGTTCTTGCAAATTGTCACCAATGACACATGCAGCCAAAAAAAGTTGTGGCAGGGAGCTAAATAAAGCAGTGGAAAGGAACCTGCCCTAGACAGCCATAGGAATGATAGTTCAGGCTTGCTTTTACTTTTTTTTTTCTTGGTTTAAACTTCAGAAGCCAATGTATATTTTGAAATATACAGCTAGCTCTAGGTTTATGGAGGGTTTCCGAGGGTAGGGAGGGCAGAAACACATACCCTCTTCCCTGGCTATCCAGCGAGAAAGCATGCAGACAGAAAAATATTTAGACTTGGAATGATTAGCATTGTAACTGCCAACCCAATCAAGGTGCTTTTATGGTTAGTTTTGTCTTCTACCTTCCCCTTCCCCACGCATGATAATTTTGAAGATTTGCTTGCTGTGTGAATTGACAATAAAGCCAAGCACTTTTACTGACAAAACCTGGAACCGTGTAAGTGGGCTACAGAGAATACCACTGTGCAGTGCTGAGCATAATGATTGGAATACAGTCTATATGTGTGAGTGTGCATTCAAACGCAGCTGTAAGTCCAATCAGTGAAATGCATTGCAAATTATGGTTGCTCCCCTACAAATGAGACTATTACAGTTGCTCTTCATCATAAAGAAAAATTCACGTGTTCCTTTTTGCAAAGAAAGTTATCGTGTTTTGCCCTCAGAATATTTATTGCTACAAGGATGTGCCAGTTAAAGTGCTCAACCAGAAATATGACAGTTTAAAAGCATTGTAAAACTTACATAGCTTACTTCTTTTTCTAAAGTGCAACAAGGATGAATAGAATGGGCCAAGGTATGAAAATTAATGGTTCTGCATGACCTAGCAACTGCTGTGGGTTTCCCTCTATAACTTTGTCCTTGTGAAAACTTGTGAAATTAAAAAAAATAGTTACAAACCTTATTCAGTTATTGGTTTGTTTGTTTGGTTGATTGTTTTGTTGGTTTTCTTTTGCCTTTTTTTTCCCACCAAACCAGAAGTAAAACTGGCTGCTGCTGCTGCTGCTGTTTCTCAACCCTGTTTTGTTTTTTTCTCCTCTCATCTGCTTGCCTTTCTAATTGCACGTGTCCTTTTGTAAAGACCCAGGTTCCTGCTCAATGAAGATGCCTATCGTGGTGCAGACATTACTTTAATTTCCCATTCCTCATTCCAATTTCTTTCCTACCTTCCCCTCCCTACTCTCCTATTCCCCATGTATGTACATGAGCATCTTTTTATGTTGGCAGAATTGATTGAAGATAGTTGAGAGCAGTTACACATTTTGGAAGAATGTTAATGGCTTTGACACCAAAATGCTTTTCCATTAATGTTTTATCTGTTTTCCATTTAGCAGAGAAAGAAGGGTGTTAATATGAAGCCACTTGTCACATGCTACATAATGATCTTTATCCAAAAAAATAGTATTTGTATAACAGTGCAGCTCAAATAGAAAAGACATAAACAGTGTACATTAGAGAAGAAACTTGACTACTTTGTGAGCAGCAGAAGAGGAATATCTAATATAAATCTAAATCAAATCTAAATTCTTCAAATTACATTGGAGTCTACTCCACCTCTGTCCTCTATCCTGAAGTTAGAATTCTAAAACTTTTGACTTTTAGTAGTATTGCGTACAATTTCCACTGCTGACTATAGTCAGATTGATCAAATAGTTTATTATAGTGATGAAGGTTTTCTGATATGGATACACTAATGGAGGTTGATCATTATAAGCAGAGAAATGCTTAAATCAACTTTATTTTGGTGTTTATATTGAAAAGTAAGAGGAAATCTCCTGTTCTATCCCAAGTCAGACAACCATAGTAGAATGGTTAGTTTTTGAAAGTGAAGAATTATCACCAATGTCAGGAAGTGACATTTTAGGTTTTTAAATGAAGGTCCTGCCATTTATATCAGTCCCAGCATGGTTTCAGCATTGGAAACCAAATTCTTAGTGAGCTTAAGCGTTGACACAAAACCATGTCTAGCAAACCTGCAGGATCTTGGCATGGGTTCCTGTTGACTTGAACAGAGAGAGTCAGGCATTTTCCAGTGAAATTCCCATTGTCAAAACTAAGAATTCTGGTTGTTTAAAAAATAAAAAATCAAGAACAAGTCCAGAACATTTTCTTTGTCACAAAACTTTTGTTGCCCTGGAGTAAAGTAAAGGTCTTCATAGAAAAAATAGTTTATTCTCTTTTTCCCTGCAAATTTCTTACTGCCTGCTGCATGTAAAATATTCATCTGCCAAAACAAAGAATTTCTGAGTAGGTGGGTGGAGAAACTTTCAATACTTTTCTTTCTCATGCAGGAACAAATTACATGGAAGAATTTTCAGCTTAGTTATAAACAAAATGGCTACATGCAGGGAGGAGACACACACATACATGTAAACTAATTTGAAACTGCAAGTGTCACAGAAGACAAAAAATGCATGTTTTAAACAGTTGAACAGTAACCTGGGATTATGGTGAAAATATAAATATAGTAAAACCTTTGTGTTGTGTTTGGGTAGTGTTTTCTTTGCCTCTGCTTAGAAGAGAGGGTGTTTCACAGTGACATTTGCTCTAAGTTGCTACTCAGTCCAAAATTAATGATAGAAATTTTAAAGCACCAATACAATTAACCTCTTGGAGAGAATTGCTGCAATCTATACAACTTGAAGAAAACTTTATTTTGAGCGTTTTACTTTGATTATTTATATCCTTTTTTTTAAAGCTGCGGGGAAGAGTGTTCCACAAAAACATTAATTTTTATTTATTTGTAATGTGAGCATTTAGCCTTTTGAACCCTCTTGGATGCACTGATGCTGATAGGCCATTACAAACATAGATGTCTGAGAGTGTTTTCTGCCATCTGATACATTCAGTTACTAAGCTGTTCCAACATGTCTCAGGTGATGCTGTCAAAAAGAAGCCTGTCAAATAGTGTAGGAAGATCAGGGACTTTTTTAGCAGCTCCTAAAAAAATAAGGTAAAAAACTATGCCTGTTGTCACTATAATGTAGAAACATTTCTGGTAAGGATCAATATGCATATTCCAAAAGGGAGAGAAACAGACTCAATGTGACAGAGAGCTTAAAAATACTTGGTGAATATAGCAATATATAAAGACTTTAAAAAGGGGGTTCCTGAGCTGATGTAAAGGAAAAAGTAAGTATTAAAGATAAAAATCTGTATTTAGACTCTGGAACACATACCAAAATCAGGCTTTAAGCATAGCATAAAAGACTGAAAAGTGTGTAGGGGCTTCAAGAAGAACATTTAGTGACTGGGAGCAGAATATCATAGTGGCCAAGAGTAAAGATCAGGAGTGTTAAGCTCACATTTCAAAGGTAAGTAGAGAGGCCAATGAATTTGCACAGGAGATTCATCGTTATGTGGTCAAAGATAATTTTGACAGCAGAGAGGAGCAGGAAAGGTATAAAGCTGGATTTAAGCATTGCATGCTGGAGGATGATAATGCTTGGGTCAAGGTTTCAGCACTGGCAAAAAGAAATCTAAACAGCAAAAGACATTAGAATCTACTAGCTTCTGCATTTATTATTAATGTTCTGTATGTATAACTTGCCAGGTAAAGGCAAAAAGAGACTGGTTGGTGTCTTTTTAAAGAGCAGCTCCCTGTATAGGAGTTCTATTGTAAATTTAACACATAAATAAATAGCTTATTTGGAAAATTTTAGGGAAAGCAGGGCATTTTGAAGTGCTTTACACTGGCTGCTGAAAAACACAACACAGCTCTCATTCCTAGCACTCACACAAGCCTCCCCTTACTTGCTACAACAATGAATTAACTTGCAACCAAGTTCTGTTTGTAAGGAAAGTTTTTGCACCATGTGTTAAAAAAAACAAGGTAGCAATGAAAGTTCACGGTGCTTAACTTGCCTCAAAATCATTTTAAACACAAACCATTAGAAAACTGTTAGTTTGAAATTGTTTATGTGATCTCACAAGGCTTTTAAAACATGATAACCATCACACTTTACACCTCTCTGAAAGGTTAGTTTAATCGTAGATCACATAAAATTGGTTTCCACAAATGCATAATGGTTCATGTGTCACACTTGAACTAAATGGTTTTTTAAATGGAGCTGAAATTATTTTGATGTGTACACATTCCCAGACTTCTTTTCCCTACAACCTTTCTTAAACCGGCCCCCATCAGGAATCATTCCCTTAAAGTCTCATTAATAATTCAGATGTTCTGATTACTTTAAAAGATCTATGGAATTGAGGCTTTTTTTTTTTTTTTTAACTGCTTGACAAAAAGATAAATGAATGTAGAAAGAAACGGTAGGAGTCTGGCAAGCTGTAGATCATCTCTGAACAGATTGTAACTTTATCATTCTGTCAGGAAGAATAATTTAAAGCACTTAATCAGTTAGCTTCAGTGTGCAGGATGTAACATTATGAATTCCTATCGTCCAATCTGTTCAAATCAAAGGGAACTTAATTATAATAGGTGAGAGAGAGGGAGATGGGAGATTGAGCGTCGTTCAGACTCAGGCACCTTTAAGGGGGCAGGGAATTATTTAGTCTGGTCACAAATGAGTAGGACATTTTTAAACACAAGTGAAAAGCATTTTAGAAAATTACAAGAAAAACAATACAGTAGTTCCATTTCCCTTCAGTAATAAGCCATTAATAAGTAATATGATTCCTGGGTTTGATTTAATTTTTTAAAAATGTGTAAGAACAGGTAGCAAAGGTTTTAACATGGAATGGGGATTTTGCTTGTAAATTCTAAAAATCCATATAAAGTGGAAGTGGTTTAATTTGTTATTCATGAAAGTGACTGAAAAGTCCAGTAATTCTGGAGATTAAGCTACTTCTTGAGAGACTCTAAACTCCAAAGGTCTTTGTTTATTTTTGTGTGGTTATGTCTAAGTATTTTTCCACTATTTTTCTCAGCCTTTCAATTTATTTTCTCTCCTTTGCCTCCTGAGCTTTTGTGCTCAGTCCTTGGGTTTCTAAGGTGAATTTTGCTTGCTAATTTTCAATAATTTATTTATTAAAAAATGAGCATTCTTTCCACTCCTGTTCTGATTCCAGATACTGCAGCATTTCAGTGGTTAGAAAAGTAGCAGTTTCTATTATGTAAGTGAGGCACTAAAGCTTCTGCAGCATTTTGGATTCCCCATTGGAGTGAGAAGTAGTGCATACATGTAAGAGTAGCAGCTCTGATACAACACACCTGTAACCTTCCATGTAATAAGGAAATGCCCAGAACCATAAGTGTCCACTGCTCTGCCCACCCACCTCTGGAACCTGGGGAAGGAGGACAAGAATGGAGGCAGAACTCTGTTCACAAATGCTTGTCAAGGCACAAGTGCACCTAATGGCCATCAACCACTCTCTAGACCAGGAGTTCCCAAGTCTTGGAATAAAGTTTTCTTGTAAGGTTACATGCCTGTCATTGAGAAATTACAGCAGAAAATGCTCTCTAAAGGGTTTGTTATTTTTTTTTTCTTTTGTGAATTTTAAGAAGCTTTTGTCCATAGCTGCAATGGAGCAGTGCAACAGAGGGGTTACAGTGCTGAACAGCTGGGAAAGGGCTGCAATGCTGCAGCCTCTCAGCATCCTCCCACATTGCTCCCAGCCCACCTTAAAGCTGCACCATAAAAATTCCTCCTGTGTTCATGGAAACAGGCATTGCTCAAGGACAGAAAAGAAAGAGCTTCCTCTCTAATTTTCCTTTAAGTCCTCACTTCCTTTGCCTTGCAGTCACCTATCCGGACTGATCCATTCAGGATTAGCTGGAGGCCCTGCCACCGTCACCTGCAGTGTCTGCTGTGTTCCCCAGCCCATTTTAAACTCCAGAGTTCAGCAGAGCCCCAGCACCTGTGTTTCAGAGTAGGGATTTAATGCCCACCCTGTGCAGCAAGGCTGTCTGGCAGCAGGAGTGCAACTCCTATTTATTCTAGCACCAACTGCAGAAAGTTCTTTATGTTCTCCTGCATGATTTTCTGGGCCAGCAGTAGCCACCACCCCAAGGCTGAAACGGTTCAGAGAAGTCTCTGACTCTCTAGGTGCTCCTCTGTGCATAGACTCCCATGCTCTTTTCTGTATTACCCTTATCCCAGCTGCTCTCCTTGGCTTCTTAGTTTAGATTTTGATTTGTATCTTTTTTTTTTTTTCCAATATATGAATCACCTGAGCATGGGCACAAGAAAAGAGCTCTCTTACATCCAACAAGCAAACTAGCATATTGGCAGTTTTCTTTAGCTTCTATTATCAAATCTGCAAGCGTCATCCTCCTTTCATGACTGTATTTTCAGAGGTATTAATCTAATGCACTGTACTGCTAGTAATTGGTCAAAGTCACCTTCTATTGATCTCTGTTTTCTATAAACTTTACTGACTGCTCCCTTTTTCTTTTTTTTTTTTTTTAATGTTTCTGTGTATGTGTGCTTCACTAATTAACACTTTCATTTTTCCCTCCTTATTCTGTCTCTACCCCTTTTTGCTCCTTAGCAGAAAAGAAATGGTTTACAGATGAGCCGGATAATGCCTATCCCAGAAACATTCAAATCAAGCCCATGAGCACTCACATGGCCAATCAGATCAATCAATACAAATCGACAAGCAGCTTGATACCACCAATACGAGAAGTTGAAGATGAATGTTGACTCCTTCGAAGCCAGAACTATTTTTATAAAGCCTGACAAACTTCATGAATGGTGATGTGACATTTATTCCTCTTACTTGCTGAACCACTGATGGAGAAGTTAAGAAGGGCACGCTTAATGGGAAAATAAAGTAGACAGATCTTTGTTTGTCTGCCTTTAATATTGCTTCCACGTATTTTGGAAACTATTTCATTTATAAATGAACATAATCAAAACTAGTTCATGTATAGCCTCTAGCATTTTAAATTATTTTTATTTATTAGAAAAAATATATTTTTCTTTTTTTTTTCATTGTTAAGTATTTTCCCTTTAAAAAATGGCATATGTGGCCAGACTCCTAAGAATTAAAAAAACCCAACAAACCCTCAGTCTTTGGCTTAAAGGAGAATGATGGTCACAGTTATAAGGATATGTAATTAAGGGAGACAAATGATATATTTACAAAGAAGAAAAAAGGTCCAACTTGTATTTTAGTAAATCAAAAAAAAAAAAACCAAGAAAAAAAACCTACACTTCACCAAAATGTTTCTTTATCGGAAGATGTGTATTTTGTTCAGCATTGACACCAGCTCTTAATAAATTGAACTTATTTATTTTCAGAGTTGAAAGTCATATTTTTGTACATGTAGCATTCTTCAGAAATATTCTTTGTTTTATGAACATAAGCAGATCCCCTTGGCTGTGTGGAGGTGCAGTGACCCCTGGCTGTGCCCTGCCCCTCTCACGGTGGCATCACGGGAGCGCGATGGGACACAGGCACAGGGAATGTCACCCCCAGCCAGGGCCAGGGGCTTGCAGGGCACTTGCTAGGAATGGCAAACCTGGCAATTGCACTTCACTTCCCATCAGCCATCAGCAGTGGCTAATTTCAGGAAGGCAAGCTTGGCAATTCTTCTTCTCTTGCCGTTACTACAGTGATTTAATCCAGAGTGCATAAAATAGTGCATGGAAGCATCAGTTATAAACCATCTAATCTACCACATTTTGTTATTTCCTTACTTCAGAAGTGCTGATGGCCTTTCATTGGTCTGAGATGGTACAAATTCTTCCTGATATGTACAGAGATTTAGCTCCAGAGCCTTGCACTTTAGTAAAAGCTCATACCCTGGTAAAGGGCACACTGAATCTCCTTTTGGTTAATTCAGTCTGGGATAAAAACTGGCTTAGCTCCAGCTCTACAATCTCACAACATGCTGTCCTCAGTTAATTCCTACAATAAGCAACATCTTATTTTAGCAGTAGTTTTTCTTAGTTTTTTTCTCCATTTATTTATTTTTACTTTGCTGGGACACCACACACAAAAGTACAGTAAAAACCAAATAAAAATAATAAAAGTGATGAATGTATTTATTATGATAACATGCAAAAGGCCTTTGATGGGTGCCTTTTGTGTCAGCAGTTTCACAAAGTTGCCAACAAGCTTTATAGCCATCAGACAAAAATGTGATGTTTCATATCTGTGCTGCAGTATCCACCCACCCAAACATTTATGTTCTAAATGATTTAGTTACTCTCTCTATCTCAAATAAGCAACATCTGACACAATCGTGTGGAAACAAAAAAAAAAAAAAAAAAAAGGAAAGGCTGTGATAGTAGGGAAACAAAAACCAAAACTACAAAACCAGAGTCATCAGGAAAAGCAGATTTTCATTGTGCAAGTTAACTTTAGGCTTTGTAATTTTGCAGAATTGTTAAACACCACAATTAAACATACCATGGTATCTTTATCATTAGAGAAATATCAGTGAATCAAACAAATACAAAGCAGATGATGAATTTATTGTGAAAACAATGATGTCCACTATGTAATCCAACATTTAAGCCAAACTATCTCAGCTTTAATGTTTGTCCACTGGCTGCAGTACAAGTATAACCATACTAACACCTAATAGGCTTTATTCTGGAGTGACTTCTTGGACTGTGACTATTTTGTTGTTACATTTTGTAGAATAGCTATTTAAAGACAATAATGAGAATTGTTAATACAGTATCTGTAAAATTGGATTGTTTAAAATATTTCACTCTCCTACAGAGTAACAAAACAATACAAGCAGTTTTTCATTATTACTTAGATGCATGTTTAATGCATTTCACAGTCCCCAAAAGAGAAGATAATTCCAGTGAGTTCTTCCAACATATGCTGCTTCAGCTAGTGACACGTTATAATTTACATCCAGTCTCTGCATTGGGTCATGTTAAGCCTTTTCTTTGAAGTCAGTGCTCCTTTTTCATTTATGAACTGCATTCATATTACAACCAGAATGAAAAAAGCTGGTCCTGAGTACAGGAGAATTGTAGACATTTGTGTTCAACCTCACCAAATACATATGAATTTTAATTTGTTTTTCCTGAGAAGACTGGTGTTTACTCTAGGGGCATAGAACATTATGTCTTATACCTTCTCATATACAGTGCCACTTCTGAGTGTCCTTCCTTCAGAAGTGAACATTCACTGGGTAAAACATACTAATGAGTCAAATACAGCACCCCTACATTGCTGAGGTTTGTGTGTGTCTGTCCAATTTAACAGTCACACCCCGAAATGCCATGCTATTGTTTGTAAATAAAGGACAAGACTGAACACATTCATGGGCTTTTCTAGCACAGAGAGCTCCATATGCAATGGTTGATAAAACAACACTCACAGAGAGCAAACAAGCCAGGGAGAAACAGGTGGAGTTATGGGTCTACATTTCCCATTTACAGAAAGGCTAGAATCAGTGATATTTTCTTACTTCTATTTTTGATAATCAGAGATGCAGGACGGATGTCTGGAAATTAGATGGAGGAACAGATAGAAAAGGAGTTGGAATCTTTGATATTCAGCCATTAACAATTATAATAAGGCCAGCACCAATAAATGGATATTTGAAGTTATATCAAAGCTGGGGAAAATGCTGGGAAAGGGACAGCTGACAGACCACATGATGACTGATACAGAAATAAGTTCTTGGTTTTTATCAATGACTTTTACCCGTGTCTCAGAAGGCAAAGATTAAAAAAAAAATTGGGTGGGGAGGATTTCCAGGGTTTTGGGGGGGTTTTTTGTATTTTTGCTGGTGGTTTTTTTTGCATTAATTGCATGCACTACTGACACAGGCTATAGAATGTTTTTTTGGTAACTCATGTGTTGGATAAATAGTGTGTCTGTGTGTGTGTGTTTGCGTATATGCATGTCCACACATGCACACACACATATCTGTCTATGAGGGCACACACACGCACACAGATGTGTATGTGGGTACAGACACACACATATGTACAGGGGTGCGCAGGTATTTGATAGAGTCATCACAAGAAGGTGTCATCATTTTTATTTTCCATGAGCTGGCTTGAAAAAAGGCACAGAAAAGAAGAAAATATGACTTGCAGGGTGGCATATAGAAGAATTTTTTCCTGCTATTTCCACCTGGTTTGACCTGAAGCCAGCCATCCTGGTTATTTTTATGAGAGATGCACTGAGATTATGCTGCAGAGGATAAACTCTCACTGCTGCAGCTGGGCTGTGCTCCTGGCCCTCCTCACACCCCGCAGTTCTCTGCTCCCACACTGCCAGAAAGTCTGCTGGCTCTCTGTTCCATGGCTATTGGTTTAATTTGGCCCCTGAAGCCCCTGAGCACCAAGATGAGAGGATAAAACTGTCCTCTGATAGATTTGGTGGCAAGTGCCAAGCACAGCAGAAGTTAAGGTATAAAATAACAAAGATATTAATAGTCTAAATGCAAATTTTAACACCTTGATGTGATTGTGTAGTTCCTTCTAAAATAATAAGTATGTAATGCATTTGTTAATAGAGAAAAACATTTCCTTGTACATTTAAAAAGCATTCTAAAACCGTCACTGACATTTTAACACCTTGTCTTTCAAATCAGCATCAATGCCCAACAGTAGGGAATACATGGGACAGAAAGTACAAACCCCTTGATCTGGGCCAGGCGTGGTCAGCTGGATGTGAAAAGAACTAAATGGCCTCAGCCAAAGGCAGGACAGGACAAATGTGGTTTGCAAGGCAAGGCACAGGAGACACTGAAAAAACATTTAGACTTTTATTATACATTACTGGGTGGTGGTGGATGAGGTTGGCTATTTTTGGCCTGCAAAGGAAGATTTTGCATTTCTTGAATTCTTCATGTAGTAGAAGGAGAAAGCAAAATAGTGTGCTCTCATTCAGGTTTTGCTGGGGCTGTGTGTGTCTAAACTACAGCTAAAAACTACTGCAATAATTGGTTGCATAAACTGGTGAATAAACATTTATGACAAAAAAAGAGCAATAATTTACAAATGGTCAATGATTTGTGTTTTCACTGCTTGGCCACTCACTGGTCAATCCATAAAATCGTTAACAACTGCCCTGGACTAGCTGACTCACATGGGCACAAACTGAAACACAGAGCAGGTGCTTAAATGGTTTTAAGAAGTGGATTGCTAAGGGCTCCTGGATCCCAATGTATTTGAAATGAACACATATTGAGGTCAATGTGTGTGTGTGTGTCTTGTTTTAACAGCTGTTATCATTGTGAATTTCTTCAGCACCAAAAGAAGTGTGTGTCTCACCTTTCATTTCTAGTTTTGAATGTGATTAAACAAAATAACCAAGAGTGTGAAAGGCGATGAACGGGACAAAGTGAAAACACAAATCTGCTCCCAGTGTTGCAGTGGATTAGCCTGGGAATATCTGTCAAAGTCAATGGCAAGTGCATTAAAAAATTCAGAGGAAAGGAGAACTCTTTAGAAGCCTTTTGGTTTTTTCCTTTCTGTAGCATCTGAACCACCGAAATCCCCAACATGCAAACAAGCACCTTTTTAATTTTAAATTTTTTTTTTAATTCTAAAGGTTCTTGAATAATCACAGGCCTAAAGTAAATATTTTTAAAGTCATTATACATGCAGACCAGGTCTCCTAATATTCCATTCATAGTATTTTCATGCTGAGCAATAGTAGCGGGTGTGGGTTCCAGCCCCATCTGAAATGATGAAAAGAAGGTCTTGTGCTGCAGTCACTGCCCAGGATGGTGTGTGCGCCTTTAGTGTGGGTAAGTCAGTGCCAGCATTTATCAGAGCTGTATTTCTGTCAGTGATGCATCTATTCTGCACAGGTCCTCTCTGCTCCAGAGCGTGCAGCCACGCTGAGGCTGGGCAGCTCTGAGCAGCATTCTGTACACCAGGTGAATTCCTCTGGGGCCAGCAGTGAGCACTGCTGCTCTGAGCTACCTGCTCTGCACAGTGGTGTGGTACTGGTGGCTGCCAAAACGAGAAGGGGTAGGGAAAATGGAGAAAATATAAAATATATGGTATTTCTTTTATTACTTTGGTTCTAATTTAGAGCAATATCTAACTTAGGAAGCTAAACAGTAATGCTGCATCTAATTAGAACCTTTATGATGTTGAGACAAGGTTTCTTACTGCTTCAGTCAATGCATTTTAGAGGAGATGTCTATAAAGCAAAAAAAGCAAACAACCCAGAGCACAGCATATAGGCAGTTGAATAAATGTAATAAAACCCATAGATTTTTCAGAAACAAAAAATTGTGGCATATGAGCATTTTGTTGACTGGATGATAACTAGTAGGAACCAAATAAGAATGTCAGCAGAAGTTATGTCAAGCAGTTAAAAACCTTCTGCTTCTGCCATGGTCCCATAGCTTGGGACACACATGCTTAGCCAATGCAAATACTCTAACCTCTGGTAAGAAAAAAAACAAAAAAAAAAAAAAGAAAAAAAAAGGAAAAAATATATTACTTTAACTTTCTCATTTCTGTAGAGTTCAAAACTGATGAAAACACTTTCTTCCTTTGGAAAAAACACACACATGCAAATGCATATATACAATATGTTCTGATTGTTTCACATGTCTACATTAGTTATAGTTTGGAAGTGGAGATGGTGAGGGGTACACTGAGAACCAGCTAGCATCTTAAAGTTCATCAAGAAAAAGGAGTATGACTTCATCACTTTACTTTTACCATCATGGGTTGGTGAGAGAGAACAAATGCTGGTGCTCAGAAATGATCTACCTGACTTTGTCATATGTAATATCCAGTGAAAAATATATCGTCCTGTAAAAAGGGTTTGTACATAACTTGTACATGGTTTCATTTTGTATTTTTCTCAGATTAAAATTTATGTATTTGTGTTCTAAAAGAAGGAGATATTGCTGTGGTTTTTTTTTCTCTTCTAGAAAAGTTTGCAACTTGTATCACCAAATCATAAATATTACAGCATTCATGAAACCAATGCTGTTAATACATTGACTGAAGACTAACCCCACAGACTTTCTCTCTTGCTTACACTCCAGAATCACACTCCTGGCTAACAGTAATTAATATCAGCTGCAATGGAGGATGCTCTGGGTGCTATAAATGAGTAATTCTGCACAACAAATGGCACACTAACACCAGCTGTATCGTCAAATACAGATAAAGTTGGTATAATTTAACTACTTTTCATGGTTGAGCAGACCATTTCATATCACCTTTAGCTCTGATAGATCAAGTTAAGATGGACTGATAATTTTGCTAAACAGCACAAGATTTTCTACTTTCTCATGATGATTACATCTAAAAATTATCTGCAAGTTTTGGACTATGTTTCCATTGCAGGGAGTTAGGTATCATCCTACATGCAACTGTATGGTTTTAGGCTTAAGAAAAAACAGTCTCCTTTTGGAATCTGTAAGATTGTGTGCATGTGGCTGGCATTCTGCTAAAAAAATAACCTTGTCATTAAGGCTGACATAATTGATCTCCCAAAAAAGTACCCCCCCCCCCAAAAAAAAAAAAAACAAACAAAAAACCAACAATCTAAAACAAAAGAAAAAAAAAACACACACAAAAAAATTAGTCTCTTTTCAGTCCTCCCTTACTTACCACAAGTCTGCCCTTTGCCACCTGATGCCTCTAGGGAAAAAATTCTATTTTAAAAAAGACTGTAAATTTTCTCTTACTTCAAGGACAGAAGACATTCAGACCTATTTCTAAGTAAGGGCACTCAAAGACCCTGAGCTTGATTCCTGGCTGTATGTACTTGACTGACCTCTCCAAAAAGCACTCCCCTTCCCCCATGCTCTAGCTCTTAAAACACAGATTTATTAATATACTTTTTTCCAAACATTCCTTATGCTAAAATTTTCACCTGCCTCTGGGTCTAGTTTGCCAGGTTTTACTTTCCCATTTTTTTTCACCAATGAGACACAAGTGTCCAGTAACCAGACATATTCTGTCAAAAAAAAAAAAATCTTACAGTCAGTGGGAGAGTGAGTTCAAAGTATCCCTATGGAGATGCTGGAGAGAGATGAACACTCCAAAGCACTTCTTAATTTTTTTACAACTTTATTCAATTTCCACTTTCTTTTCCTGCTTGGAAGAAGAAACTCCTCTTTCCAACATCTTTGTCTTCTCAGGCTCTCCTGAGCGACTTGGAAATCAAACCACAGTAACAACTTGTAAAATATTTTATTGCATTTGAAACCACTGACTCTTGAGAAACTTTCAGTTTATTCACTCAAGTGTTATCCAGTAAATTCTTTTTTAGACATCAGATGCAATAAAATACATATATTGAAAAGCATTCATTGCAAGATACAGTGCAAAACAGATCAACAAATGTTGGTTTTCTCATGGATCAAAGACTTTCATGTAGGATGCATAATCCATGTGTGCAGACTGAATTAGGTAGCCCTTCACTCCAGGTGAATAGCTTGAATGCAAAACTTTTTTGGAATTAATGAAAGCAGGACTGTTCCTTTATTTCCAAGAAAACTCTGGTGATACCAGAAGCCAAGAAAACCCACGATTTTCACATATATATTATTTTCCCACTGAGGAAGAGAAGGTTTCAAAGACAAGTTTTCCTTATGATAAACTTTCTGAAGGGTGCTGTAAAATTCATTTCTTATCCCCCCTCACTGCACATGCTCGGACATCCCTGTTCTGTCTTTTCATAATACACAAGCTTCATTGCTTCTTCAGCAATATTCTAGTCAGATAATGAAAAAAAACACCCTTTCATCATTCTGCATATGGACAGAGTTGCTATGAACTTATAATAAACATGGGCAAGACAGTGGAATTTAGGAAACCTGGAAAGTTTTCAGGTGAGGCTACCATGGAGTCACCCACACTGATGAACTGCTTCTTAAAATACAGGTTAGAGAATCAAGTCCAAGCACATTATGAAAATTATCAAATTATTTAAAAACTTATGCACTGACATGGAAACCTGGAAGGAGAAAAATAAGAGATGATTAGGTGAGTAGACTATTACATGTGGCAATTGAGCTGGAGAGTTTCACTGAGGGGGTATGGACACAGATAAAGTTTGGGTAGCTGCGTAACCCAGTCATTTGTATGGATGGCAAGTATGACAAAGAAATCCCTTTTACATTTACCAGTTGAATTAGAATTCCTCTTTCCACTGTTGGATCAGTTTCTGCAAGGATACATTTCTAGGTTTTACAGGTATTTCTCGTACTTGGACTCTGCCCAAATAATTTGCAGGGAAGATCAGGGCACCAAGCAATGAAACTGCTTGCAGTTATTTGACACAATTTTTTGTAGCTGTACTTTTAAGAATTAGTACTGTTTATGTGTGCTCAAACATCTGCAGGGTGTTTTTTAGGGAAACCAGCAGTCTGGTCTCTGTAACCTGCTTTGATGTGTCAAATCTCTGCCAATCTCTGGCCAGAAGGAAACCCCCTGCTTTCCAGCAGCAGGGCAAGCTCCAAGGATTATTGCCCTTTCTAATTCACATTCTTTCTTCAAGGCAATTATTACCCTCATGCCCTCTGCTTGCTACTAGGAAATCAAAACTGTCTCTATAAACAATAGGAAAATCTATTCTTGTTTTACATTATGTTTTTCATCCACTTCTGCTAAAAATACCCAAGATAGGCCTGGAAATCCCTTTCAGAATGAAAGGTGTCAGTCAGTGTACGACATGCCCAACATACATAACATGCTTTACTACTGAAAATAGTAGCTGGTACTACCCAGCTAGCTACCCATGCTTAGCTTTATCCCCTTTAACATTTAGCTTCTTAGTATATGGGAGTTTTAATATTATTATGATTATTG
The DNA here is from genome assembly GCF_028551555.1 of Melozone crissalis. Taxonomy (NCBI): domain Eukaryota; kingdom Metazoa; phylum Chordata; class Aves; order Passeriformes; family Passerellidae; genus Melozone; species Melozone crissalis. Next base: position 22,733,824 of record NW_026535797.1, on the reverse strand, counting down.
CTACTTCCTAGGATACACATCAAGAATACTGATCAGAGAAGCTCTGTACAAAACAGTATCTCTTCCACTTCTGCTGGCACAGGATATGAGTCCTGGAAGAAACTGATGTAAATTTGATTCCTGTACGTTTAAAATATCATGGTGTTCTTCACAGTGACCACTGGGGAATTTGTACATGGTCTGGGCTTTGACACAAGCAGTTTTGGCTCCTCCAAAAACAAACAACAGGAATGCTTGCAGTCCTGGTAACAGCTGGATCTGCAGGATGATTTGTGCAGTTATTAGCTGGGAGTTATTTTCTACAGAGTCCTTGTAGTCCATTCAGTGCTGTTGGAGGCTGCAGGATCAGCTCATCATCCTCCAGCCGTTCTCTCATTAATACACCTCTGACCTGGAGGCCTATTCTGAGTGGGACAGAGACTCTCTAGTCAGTTTAATCACCTGTCTCTTGGCTATGCTGTGAAGACATAATTATCAGGATTAGATTGAGAACATTAATTTAGAGCAAAAATAATACTGTCTGTAAGACTTTGAAGATTTAAATCCCCAAGACACAGTAGCAGAACCCTGGTAAAGCCCACGTTGTTGGACAGTGACCTATAGCTGTGTCCAGGTCTCACAAAGTATATTTATTTCATAATACCTTTAGCATGCTCAGTAAGCACATGCACCAGGTTCCTTCCAGCAAACAGCAGCTCTTTCACATAAAATGCCTTTTGAAGGCAATTGTGAGTCTTGATTGTCTATGAAGGGAGACTCATGTAACTGGGTAACCAAGACACTTCAGTTAAAGTGGAATGAATCTATGCCATGTATTCTGTCGTGCCTTTATGGAAGAACAGCTCTGATATACTGCAATGAAAGACATTTTGGTAAGGGGGATGGCTTAAGGCCACCTTTTAAAGCTCACCTATCCAGGGAAATAATAGTAACATAGAACATGAGCTTTTGTTTTAACAAAGTTATTTTTCAGTTTAGAAATAGGAAGAATCTCCAAAACTTATGATACATATAATTTTCCATGCCTCTGTTCTTAGACTCAGCCCATGGTGCATAGCTGAAGGAGCAAACCTTTACTCCATGTTTAAAGTTAACCTGAAATTTAATTACATGGAATCTGCTATTGTTTATTTGGAGCAGTTAGCTTTCACATGCTCTGCAGATTAAAAGAAAGTTCTGAACCCCCTAATTTATGAGACCAACAAAGAAATAAACATTATTCAAAATTGTTAAGGAAGAGGGTAAGAGAAGCAGAAAAGCATATTTAGCACATCATTAAGAAAAGATGTGTGGGAGAAAGTGGAGTGGAGAAGAGAAGACAGAGCAAATGGCCAAACATTAAAACAGAAAAGCACAAGTGCTAGATCAGGAAAGGAAACCAACTGAAAGCATGAGGATGGGGGGGAAATGATACAAAAGAGCTCATGGTGGGTGCAGAGTGATCAGGCCAAAGCTAATGAGCTTCTTCTCACACTCTGAAATCGACAGATCTACCACGTGCTCCAGCGAGCTGTGGTTGCTTTCCATAGCAAGGCGGATGACTTTCTATCAGATGTGTCACTTGGGGAAATAATTGCCAGCAATAATGGTGCAATAGCAGCACACTCCGAGCACAATTTATCCATGTCTGTTCTATCTTTCAACTTCAAAGCTTCCACTGCCACACAGATCACATCAAAATGACACCTCTGTCGTTAATGACAGTGGTCTAATGCAATACTGAGAAGCCAAATCACTTCTCCAGATAGGCAGAATGCCTCATACAGAAACTAGGCATGTGCACGGGTCCTGACATTCGTATTCAAATTTGTATTTGTGGGGAAGAGGGTGGGTTTGACATATAGATTTATTCACATTTGCAACGGCCTGTTTTATAAAGCACAAAATTCACTAAAATTAGAAAGGAGTGGGGACAAGAGTAGCATGCAGAGCCTTAACTTATGCAAAGTGAATGCCTGGATGTAGGAAATTTCCCTTTGCACAGCCCACAGCACGTGTTAGCCAGTGTCACAGGTCAGAGATGTGATTTGTCTTTAAAGAAAGAAAGAAACAGATGAGTCAAATAAAGAAAAATGTACCTTAAAATGCACACTGTCCTTGTAGGCAAATGCACGTATTTTTCTGGATCTAGGAACAAAACAAGCTGCTGTGAAGCCCCTCCTGGTGGTCATTACTCAGGTAAAGAAGAAAGCTGGCAAACTGCAGTTATTAAAAAGAAAGAATTGTCTGTTTATTTTCCAGTGCTGTTTGAAAATTACCATAGAACAGTAAATCTCTAAATATGAAAAATATGTATGCTTCTTACATAGTATACATAAACACACATGCAGCCAACATAGTGGCAGGGACACCATTTGTTTAAGTTTCATTAAGATGTGTAGTTAAAAGCCTTATTAAAAAGGTCCATTTCTCACTTCAGTGAGTTCAGTGAAATTTATTGCCTGAGGGTTAAGTAATGCTTCAGAGAAAAAATGAGATTTAGGAATATTTTCATATGTTACCATCTTTTCCAACAGAAACATTTCCTATAACGGCTGCTTGGATGGAGGGTTTAGACTTCACTGTATGTTTTCACAGTGCTTTATGTATTAAAATAGACAATCAAACAAAATAGCCAGCTCTCAGCTTCACCTCTAAGGAAAAAAAAAAAAGGAAAAAAGTCTTCTTTGGGTAGAAAGCAAGGCAGATTTTTTGTAGCAGATTTATTTTTCTCAGTTATTATTGCCATTCCATAAAGATGCTTAGAATACTTAGTTAAAAAGACAAATAAAGAAAGGGAAATAAATGGGAAAGGAAAATTTTCCCAAGCCCCACATTTTGACCTGTTTGGATGGTGAAAAGGAGACTTTCTAGCAGCCATTAGCAGTGTACTGCCATTGAATGGGTCTATAGTGTAAATTACTGACTGAATATTTGTGTGCTTTGCTTTGCGTGCTGGTGGCCTTGTATTTACTGATTGTAGGCATTTTGGAACAGCCTAATTTGTAAATCAGTTCTGTGAATCAGATTTTGCTTCAAGATTATGGGCTAGGAGACTGCTTCCATGAAACTGAAATTCCTCATGGGCTGGGGAAGTTTACAGATGCACAAAGAGACTGTGTACATCTAAATATAATGCACTGAAAACTGCAGTGATTATCCAGTGTTTTGTTGCATTGGTTTGTTTTTCTTTTTTAATTATTTATCTTGAAGCTGTAGACAGGAGACTGCAGAGAGATTGACACTGCTCAGGTACTGCTGCCCTCTTCATCAAGGGAACAAATTTCAAGCAACATTTATTTCTTGTTCCGTAAATATTCAATGGCAGCTCAGTCATCAGGCCTTGCTTTGGGATAAGGAGGAGGAAATTGTGGCTTGGCTTTTTCTGAAGAAATTAGAATGTTTATTAATATTCTTCCTTTCAAGCCAGCTTATTTAAGCAATAATTTTAATGAATTCTTAATTTTGCATTTTTCTAGTGTTTAATTCATAATTTTTGTGTTAATTTATGTCCATGAGCACAGACCTATACCTTCCCCTCCCAAACACCAATTTCATTCATGTTACTCTGTAAAAGTTGAAATCAATTTTCTTCTCTTTCTGTGCATAGACTCCCCTCTGTCAGAAACAGCTCCCAGTTGTGCTCTGACAGAGGGGTAAAGCACATTTCTCAAACTTGCCATGACCATTACTTTGCTGTCAGTCAGCAATTTTTGGTGTTGATTTTTTTTCTTAAACTGACCTACAGTTTTAAAATTGAGACACTGTCTATGATTTCAATTTGATTTATTACATTATTTAAGTTTATTTACTTCATTTTGGCCTCAGTTGGCTTTCCTTCTATTCTGATTTTTTCATAATGTTTCAGCAGGAAGAAATACAAAAGCAGGAAGCTGGAGAAGCAACCAAGCATTTCCAGTTTCCCTCTTGGTCAGAAAATTCTGCACAAACTGCACATCAGAGGTGGCTTAAATGAGAGAGCGTCTCTGTGTATTCACCATTATTTATGCTTACTGCCTTTCTACTGTTTCCTCAAGCAATAAATGTTGCATTTTGTCCAAAGGAGTGACCACCAGTAGCTGCTGCAACAAGTATTTTTTTTATTTATTTCATGTTCTAGATTACATATATACTAAAATTACTGGGAAAAAACCCCACTGGATGTAAGTTTGTCATAGCAGTAAGCTTAGAAATGCTTTTCTCCCTATGGTGGCTTTGTAAAAAGAAATACTCCTCAAACCTCTGCCCTGTAATCAGCCAAGGACCCTAACGAAAAAGCACTTTTAGAAAGTGCAAAGATATAATAGTTCCAAGATGAATCTGCCCTACAGTTCCATTTTCTGCCATACAAACCTTTGGGAGCTTATCGTTGAAGCCACATTAGTCTTGATTTAAGGTCTTTTGACACATTATTACAGCACACTGCCATCACTTCACACCTGTCATTCTGTCAGTCAGAAGAGAGGGAGGGGAAACAATTTTGATGTCAATCAACAAATCCTTCGGGAGGTGTAACCTGTTAAGACATATTACCCTTTGCCCATTGCGATTTACAGGCTTTGAATGTAAAGGACATATGCCAGAAATAATTAAAGACTAATCTTTATTGTACTCACTTACGAATGAAGGCATTTAGTACCACCAGCACATTTATATTGTCCAGAAGAAGAAAGAGATAGAGGAGCAGAGCGTGCTACTACAACTACTCTTTCCATTTCTATTAATCAATTGTTCTGTCTGGATGTTAAAATCCTCTGCCCTCATGGAGCAAGGTGGTCTTTCCTCTTACATTTGTATTAATGTCCTAGCAACATACAGATGATTCCAATAGGATGCAAGATCTGTAGCATTGTTTTTGAATCAAAATAGTATTTTAAACATAGAGGAAAAAAAAGGCATGGAATTTTTGAAAAAATTATCAAGTGAAATAGGAAAAAAAAACCAAAAAAAAAACCCCATCTATACAAAACATCCTGTCCTCTACATCTTAGTGGCTACAAAAATCAATCTCAGCCTGGAGAACTACAACTTCCATAGGCATGGCTTTGGATCACCTCGTAACTACTCTGTTGTAATTTACTTGGAGGCATCAAAGGAGTGATGTCAACCTCAAAATCTGAATTTAGGATCTAAATCCTGAGCTGAAGGAGGCTATTTTTTTTCCCAAGCTACATTTTCAGAGTGACACAGAAGAAAGAAGCATTTACACAGCCTACTTGTTACTGTTCACAACTCATCTCTGGAAGGAACATCTTGTCCTTAGACTGACCTTAGAGCTACAATCTAAAGGAAATAACAGCAAAACAAGAATAGCTATGGAGTAAATAAAATAACAGGCAGGGACTATATAGTCTGGAGAGAACCAGAATAAAAAAAATTAATTATATTGTAAATTTTTTTACACTACTGTGCTGTATTACTATACATACAGCTGGTTTGGGCAGGAAGTTGGGTGGAATTGTGGAAGCTCTGACTTGCAGCTGCCACCACATGCAATCAAAACCCTGCTGGAAGGACAGTTTTGCAGTTTTGATAGCTAATTTAAAACAAACTTTGGGCTCATTGTCCAACAGGCAAACCCTGCATCACTAACTCATCATCACAGAACATTTTCCTGCCTCTCCTTCCAGCTGTACCTCCCTCATTTACGTGCAGACCCACACACACAAACACACAGGAAGAGACCAGTGGAGGTGGGAACACGAGAGCAATTGCCCCAGACCTTTAAGGACAAACACAGCACTCCCAGATGAGCACATTGAGTGTGGTGGGCTCTACTGGTAGGTGGGGTATCACAGCCACACAGGTGATCTGGACACACATTTGAGTGCCCTCAATTTGCATTCACAAATAGTTTTCACCAAAAAAAGGCAGAGATTCACACGCAGCCAAAAGCATTGTGCCTACATTTGCTTATTAATTTTACCTGAGGGAATGGAAGGGCTGAATTGGCTTTAGCTGGTAGTAGTGACAGAAGTGCGCACTTACAGTAACAGTTCATTTTTCATTTCCTAAAATATGGAATCAATCTCACATATTAAAGACTACACCATCTCAGCTCTCACAATTTGAAGAGGTACTCTGAAGGAGGGGGAAGTTGAAAGACAAGGAAGTTGTAAGGAGAGGTGGATTTTAATTCAACATTTTTCACAGAGCTAGGAAGAAAACAAATGATCCCTCATCATCTTTCTAAATAGATATTCTTTGCCTCTTTTCACATTTTCATTACACTTTCCTCCACCTCTACTTTCTGCTCTCTCTGGAGGTGGCTCGGATATGACCATGTCAACCAAACAGACCTTTTACCCCAAATTCAACCTGCTGGGGCATTCATATACTTTCAGTTGCTGTGGCAAGTTAACATACATCAGCAGCTGTCCCTTGACTGTAAGCTATAGTAGAAGCAAAAAACAATACTCCAATTTTTACATGAGAAGCCAAGACTCTCTAGGACAGGCCAGAATTGCTGATTTCAGGGAGAATCAGCACTCACAGCCATGCATAAAGCAAAAACCAAATAACTATAGCTGATATGGGGGCAAAAGATTATAAGCAGTGTCTTGTCTGTATTTTGTGGTAACTGTAACATAAAGAAGCTCTGTGTTACCTGCTGGCAGCTGATGGCTGATTCTGCTTTTGCAGAGGCAACATTTTTAAAGCAGCACAGGCAATGGAGTAAAGCTGGTAGAAAATGTGATGGAGGCTGGTGGAAAATGTGAATGAGGCTCTTAGTCTGAAGCTGGTCAGAATAGGACCTTGTCAGCCTGGAAGACTGTCGAATATGCTGTGACATTTAATCAACTGCTTGACTACAGGCTCACCTTTAGTGTCTGTGGTGAAGTGAACATGATTCCCCTCACCTTGCTTCACATCACACATCACTTTTCAGTGCACTGCTGTAGAGAGCTGGGTTATAGCCTTTTTTTTTCCCCTAAGAGGAACACAGTAACAGAGGTCAGCTACAGTCATGAATTTTATGAAAGGTTTGCTGGGAAACCACATTAAATGGCAACATCAGTCCATACATCAGCCCTGTAGTGCTTTTATTCCAAGACTCTGCAGCTGAGTGATTTGCAATGTACTTGCATTTCATGGCCATCATTTTTAAGCAATGTCATTTGCCTTGGTATCCGACACTTCAGCTGCACCAGAATCCACCCAGCTATTCATGATAAATTTCTTCCAAGAAAAAATCTCCACAAGAAACTCTCCCAGGATCCCCAAACTCCAATCTTCAGAAGCCTTGGATATAAAAACAGGCACAGAGATACCTCAAAATGCAATAGTGACTGAAGAGAAAAAGCTAAGAATAAAATTACTGCCCCAGAATTCAGAAAAGTAAAAAATTTTGATTAACAACTGAGGACAACTGGATGCTATGAAAGCATAAGATAAGGTCTATATCATTAACATGGCAAATAGAATGTTTTTTTTAAAAAGTTTTTGAAGGAAAACTGACACAATTACTTTTTTCTCCAGAGAATAATATTTTCCCAGCAATGATATCAACTCTATTCCAATCACAACACTGTGTATTTTTTTGTGTTTACTGTTGTAAAATATTCAGTTGCAGAAGTTATGTCATGTCTACCATATCACAGATCCATTTAACTGTCCATATGAAATTGTGTTAAAACACTGGGCCTCTTAATCCCTTCTGAGAAAGGGATTACCTGAAAGGTAACAGTAAATACTCAGATTTGTAAGCAGGTGTGTTAATATTTGAACATCAAGGAAAGACTCTTTATCATCATAAGTAAATTTTCATTAACGTCTAATAAAAGTCATACTCCTACTGGGATATCTCAAAGTGCTGGACATTAGGCAGTAATCTTTATGGAGACATTTCTTGCATTTTGGAAATTGTCTGCTCTGGCATATTTAGGAGTGCTCACAACTCAGGAAGTATGTTCCCAAAATGGCTTCACAAACTAAAGTTTTAAATATCAGATGTCTTTTGACAACAATACCTACACATGGATGCGCAGTCCTCCTAATTTCACTTAGGGATTCTTAGGCCAGAATTCTGTCTACAAATCAAAGGAAAGAGAGCACAATGTAGCAGGTGTGACAACAGCACAGCATTTGGCCCAGTATTTTGGAAAGAGAAAAAGAGGAAAATGGTACCCAACAGCTATGGACTCTTAACAGCTGGAAGTAGCAGCTGTAAGGCTTTTCTTGGCCTTCCTGTTTTGACAGACTTAATTTCTATTGCAGAATTTCCAATAATCACTGTAAATGCCTGCAACACCACATAGCCACTACTCTAAATCAAAGCTACTTTACCAGAAGGACTCAAGCAGTCCATTATCTCCACCTGTTAGGAAGGCAATCCGTATCCATGACAGGGAGAAACTGCTTGGCCACACTTAACTCTTGTCACCAGTCATAGACCCTATTTGTTGCAGACCCATGGCAAACTGACTCACCTTGGATTTGTTCCTGTTTCCACTTTAGCTCAATGGCTGTGCAGTCAGTCCACAGAATGCCTTCTTCCACTCTAGGACCAGGGAGACTGAGTGCTTTGAGCATTGGTCGTTGGCTCAGTATTCAGAAAGTAACACTGCAAACAGAACTGTAGTAGATAACACAGCAAGAATGGTCAGTTACATACTTAAAATAAACACTTTTTTTCAACCAGAAACCTCATCTATTTGTTCCATGTGAAATATCCCTCCTCCAGGAATAGGAGTTCCACATGCCACCCAAGGAAACTGAGGGAGCTGAATGAAGGTGCTGGTAAGATGGGATCAGTAAATCTGCTTTCCATTTATGCCTTAAGTTTTATACAAAGAGTAACTTATTTCCTCAAACCTTCTCTGTGTTTAGCCATGGATCAAGAAATATTAATAAAGAATTGGCTGACCTCTTGGTTGTGGTAAAAATTAGGAATGCATGTTTGCCTGAGAAAATTGAATCCGATCACACTATTTAAGCCAAAAAACAGAGGATGTTGTAAAGGAAGTTTCAGTTCATTATAGCATTTCTCAGAGGCTAAACCTTAAGTCTGAATCCCTTCCAGGTCATACCAACACCAGTGGTTGTCTGATGATGCCTGACAGGCACACAAAAAATGAATTCTTATTATCTTAGTTTCAATGCCTAAATTAGAAGACTCCTCATTAGAAAATGGACACCACAGAAAATATTACCTGTGGTACTTGTTAGCTGTTACCACATAGCAAGGAAAAGCTAAAGCCAAAAAAAAAAGGCTTTGGAAGAAAGACAAAGTTCTCTTTTCACCCATTCTCTATGCTTGACAAAGAGGACAAACTGATAGGGCATCTACAGAAAAATCTACTGAACATGTGTCCTGCTTTTCTTTATATTCTAGCAGTGCTACAGAGTGAGAGAAATGCAGTCCCCAGCTCTGCCAGTGTGATGTTCTCCACAGAAGAAAAAGGAAATGTGCACATCCGTAAATTTCGGCAGTAGAAAAAGTTTAAGGGTGCTGTCACCTCCTCCATGGTATATACAGCTTGGTAAATAAGGCAGAGGGAGCTGCTCTTGGCAAAACCATTCGGCATCCTGTGCCCAGCCTTCCCTCCTGAAATAAAACACAATGCGCAGTTTTTAAACCTGGTTCTTTGATGTATGGCTCTGTTCTACCTCATCATTCTCGTATGATTCAACAAACATTAGAGAGAAATTCTTCTGTTAAAATCCTTTACTGCAACAGAAGCAAATACCTTACTTTTAGAAAACACATTTCTTAAAGATAAAATACAATTCTACAATGCTCTTTCAGATAGATTTGCCATAAGTCAGATACCCTTGTTCAAATAATGGACTATGAACCTAATTTATCTTGTGCCTTCAAGAAGTACAGAAGTTGCTCTTATTAAGGTGCTCCATTATGAGAGTCTGTGACTGGTACAATGAATTGTTTTTCAGCTGTGCTGTGGTTGCCATTATAAGTCTTCTGGTTGAATGAAAAGGCAATTAAGGGGGAAAGTACTTAACAAGAGACCAGAACAAAATGATACAGTTTTAAGGACACATCATGATCACAATGACATTCAAAGTGTCATTCAGCTAAAATAAAATAACAATTTAGAACTGCACAGGACTCTGGCAAGAGTGACAGAAACAAACCTATTAACTTAGGAGAAAAAAAGCCACTTCATGCTGTAATAATACCTTTAAGTCCCAAACATTTGTTTCCCACCTCCTTTTCACTTCTCACCAAATTACAAGTGTATGCAAGAGCAAATATAAGTTTCTTATTGAAATGACCTTATCAAATCTATACCTGGATGATTGACATACCTAGATGGAGCTTTCTAATGTTCTGTTTTTAAAAGACAAGCTTCCTTTCAAATTCTGAGTTTTAAATGTTATCATTCAAATTTTGAGGAAACTACTAGAGTGCATAATAAATCCAGAAAAACCCTCCAAGTTCTTCTATTACTTAAAGGATATAATTCATTCCAGTGTGAGGAAACAGTCCTTGTGCTATGCAAAGATACAGTATTCAAATATGACAGCACTGGACAACACTCTATGCTGTAAAAAAAATAAGCAGAAGTAAAGAAAAGCAAAGCTGTGAAATGCTTTGATAATGGCTCTTCCTGTTAAAGCTGGATTACACAAAGTTCAGTGTAGGTCTCCTGAGGTATAAACACCTGAGATTTTATTTAAGTTTTTCCTAAAGAGTCATCAAATCAAATCAAATTTTTGGTCCTCAACGCCAATGTTTCAGCAAGGTACTTCTAAGAGCTGGTGTATCTGATACTACCTGTAGTAAGCCAGTCTTGTGCTTTATTCTATTTGCCTGTTGACTCTTATTTGACATTTAAACACTGTTTGCTCATTTAATTTTCTGTTAGTTCCAGAAATTCAACCAAACTAGGTTTCAGCAAAAATTATGGTTTTTATAAAGTTGTGTCTGGGTGCAACTTTCATTCATCTCTGTATTAGTTTCTGCTGCCTTTAATGACATTTCTTCATCTCTTTCCCAGCACCCTACAGGAGGCCTTGTTGGAAGAGACAGCAAAATCAGAGTTTCTGGTTTTGCTTTGATTTTGCTTCTAATTCAACTGAAGGCAATAAATAGTAATTCAAGAGAGTGGCATCTGAAACTTTCCTTCCTTCCTTCCCTTAGCAGCAGTATTGCAGTGAAAGGCAGCTACAGAGTACCTGTTAAAGTCTCTTTTTCTTCAAAAAACAACAGAAATGGTAATTAATGAACGAATCTCACGAGCTGCCCTTAGCAGGCATAGTTTTCTTGAACAATTTTTCTGGACTTTAGTGTAAAGTCAAGGAAAGTTCCTCTGGTCCTTTCTGTCCTCTCCCACCCCAAAGTTCCAGCCCAGCTGTGAAGTTGCTCTGTTGCTCACACTGAATAGGGGTCATGTAGGACAGTCCTTAATGACTAACAGGTTTTTCAGGTTTATCAATATGAGTATGTTCATTTTAAAAACCATCTTGCAAAAAGTTTAACTCACAACACCATTGACAAGAATTTCTCTCTGTAGATCTTTTACTTGAATTGCCACAGAGCAAGTGAAGGGGAAATTAATTGTGATTGCAGAAGCATCATGGGACCAATTCACATCTGACATGAAACAAATTCCACTGAAAGTGTGAGAATATCTCTATGAACACTGGGTATGGCATTTCACAAGGAGCAGAAAGAGCTTTTAGAATTATTTGCCTACATCAGGTAAATCATTTAAAAACTAGGAGATAGTATTGCTTTAGTCAGAAAAAAAATGCTTTCTATTGTTATTGTTAAAGAAAATACAGATGAAAAAGGTGAGGGAAAAGCAGAAGGGTTTTTTTATCCATATTAACAAAAGGATACATTTAAAATGAATTTTTTAATTATGTGGGGAAATAATACACTAATGTAGTGGTTGTTAAATATTAGAAATTAAAAGGCAAGCCTGAACTGCAACCTTGAGTTTTTAGAGCAGTCTCAGAGCTTGGAGAATTCATAAACCAAGCACACCTTCTGACATAACTATAAAATGTGGTATAAAGCCTAGGAAAAAATGGCCATCTTGAAAGGGTAACAGCACTTTTATGAGAATTTCAACTGCACCATGGCAACATCAAGCCGTCAAAGCAAATGAAGGGCAGTAAAAGTAAAATTAAAAATGATGAAGGGGACACCAGCTTGCTAACAGCTTTCCAAGCTGTAAAGCTTTCAAATATTATCTCTTCATTGGTTTGTTCAATCACACATGCTGGTTACCAAGCTTTATCATATTATGCATCTTTTCCATCACTGCAGACTGCCAGGTTTTGATGGACCTAGAGTGAAAAAATAAAAAAATATCTTTTCCCTCTCGGTGCACACCCCTCCTTCCCCCTTTTTGGTTCTTCTCTACTGGTGCATACTGTCTATATGGTGACACCTCCTCGTATAAACCAAAGATACTGAACTTATGAGAGAGTTCAAAGTACTTCTGGCCACCTCAGCTTTCCATTCCTGTCTCCTCCTTGTTTCAGCCACGCGCCCCAGAGCCTGTCCCCACAGCTTTCAAACTCCAGACTAGGTTTGGCTGCTCTCTCAGCTGGGCCACTTATCACAGCACCCATGGCTTAGAAGGCCTCTCTTCAAAGGTTTTATCACCTGCAAATAGCAATTTCCTCGTTGGCAACTCATTCATTGTCTCACAGTGAATTTGTTTTATTCAGTTCCTTGAAGCACTCTGAGATAGTTTTCATGCAAGACTCAAATGCAAATGTAGAGTTACGTTTGCTGTGTGCATTGAGGTTGGATCTCATATCTGCTCATAGGCCTTGGTAAAGAAGTAAAAGCTCAGTCTCTCTGATCCATTTAATAGCATCTCACAATAAATATTTCTACATTAAAGAGCCACAGCTTTCTGCCTGGGCCTTTGCTCCTGTGATTCCTCTCATTTTTTATTAGCTGCAACATGATTCATGTTTTAATAACTTTCTCATTTAAAAATAGCATTAAATCAGATCATAAACATTGTATATATGTTTCATTGTCATTAAAAAGACCTTATACTGCAAAAAAGGTGTACTTAAAAAGAACATTAATAAAGTTATAAGTACAAGGGGCTTTTTAAATTAAAATCAGTCATTAAAGGACCTCTATCTTTCAAGGCAGAGAATTATCAAAATGTAGATTGCTGAAACTGTAACACATGACAGTTTTTTTGGGGGCAGAAAGTGCTTGGACACTTTTATATTTAAGTTGTTCATTAATAGAAAGGACATTGCATGCACGCATGGTTTATTTCAAGCCCAAGATAAAAAGAGCTCTGAAAATGTAACTAATAAATATGAAATATCCTTTTTTTCTTATTTTGTTTGTTTGTTTCTGGAGAGAAAATTTTTGTTATTTTCTCCAACCAATCAGATCAGTATTATGACCTCCATGGCAGCACATGGATGCAATCCAAAAAGGAACACTGCAGGTTGTTACAACTTCATCAAACCCAATGGGATATAAATGGTCTTTTTTCCTTTTTGGTCCTACAAGGTTATAACCTGGGAGCCACAAGGTATAGTAATTGTAGCCATATAAGACAATAATACAAAGTAGGACAAAGTTTAGAGTAGGGCTTCTACTCCAGGCCAAACCTTGCTAAACTGAAACTTATTATATATTCTTTTCCTCAGGAAAACAATTCATTTTTTTTCTGGTGCAAGTTAGAAAAATAAAGCAAGTTATCATCTGTACAATAGTTGATACCTTATGCCTGTGAAAACGGATTGTTGCTTATCAGTGTCCTGGATCTGGCATTGCTGAGCTAAAGGAGAGATCCAGGTGGACCAGGATCTGCTCCTTCAGGATCATCCTGCCCCAGCAAAACCTGAGAGCACCCTGACTCATTACGCCTGCTGCACCACTGTCCTGAACACTCCCTACCACTTTGTCTGAACAAGCCTCTCTGAAACTTCCACAATGAAGCAGAATTACAGCGTGGGCCCAGAGACCTGAAAAGCAATTTCCCTAAACAGGCTACTGAAGTTAATAGAAGTTTGTTTGTATTAACCTATTTGGATGAGAAAAGTAATGAAAAGCTATTGTATTATCTATAATCTATCTAGAGATAAAATTGCACTCACACAGCACAGTACCTCTTGATAGGGACTAATATTCCAGCAAGAGTATTTAACAAATGGCAATGAATGTTTAATAATTCAATGAATGTTTGCAACTCCTGTGCAAAACACATTCAGGGATGTGTTTCTTTCTGGTTTTCCATTGATGCCAAACTAGATAAAATTCAACCACTATTTTTACAGAAGGGTATTACAAACTTGTCCACAAATACAAGGATTTACAAAATGTGTATTTTACAACATGTTTCAGGGAAAAAAATATTAATAGATTTGAGATTAAATTGTCTGGATAAGGAAAAGAAAGCATGTTTATTCATTACCTTTAGTAATAGAGATTTGCTCTTTTGCAAGTGCCTCTAATATACACAAAAGTGAAATTTATTGTCAAGTTTGGAGAAGTCAAACCTATTTTTAGGCTTTTCTAAAAATATGTATGTTTGCTTTGTCTTGCTTCACAAAAGAATGTACTCCTTGTGCAGACCAGCAACTTCCTTTTCTGGACTCTCAGCTGGCATAAGCACTGTTTGCCTGGATAGTTGTCTGTTTTCTAAATATGCTCAATAGTTTCTAGCATTGAACTGTGCTGCTCAGACAGAATTCACACAAAAGAGGCAATGCAGTTTGGGCAGGTCAGTTTAGTGAAACTCCTCAATGGTGAAGACTCTTCAGACTTCTTTGTTTGCCTGGAACTTCTCTACTCAGTGTCTGGGTTCATGTAAGTAAAGACGACTGGAACTAACAGACTGTTCAAGAAAACACAGGAGAAATATCAATGAGTGGGGAACATCAGGAAAAGTATTGATGAAAAGCTTTGTTGACCATATCATTATTCATTGGACATGAGAGTTGACATAGATATCACCCTGAGCATAGAAATGAGCATGGGCAGCACAACAAATAATTAGTGATGACATTTTCTATATTTAAGCATCTTCACCTCAACTATCTGCCAAGAGGAGTGCCTACTCTGGCACTTTGAGAGGGTAGAAAAAAGCATTTACAGACATAATTGCATCATGCAGTTTGCTGCAGGATGGGAGTTCCAGTATCAACAGAAAGGAACTTGAGAAAGGAACTGGTCTGTGACTTGGTGCAGTCACATAGGAAAGGCACCTGCATGAATCTGAAACAAAGATGTTGGCATATCAAAAAAGGGGAGATAATATCCCAAGGATCAAAGATTATATCCACTTATCTCTTGTACTTTTCTTCAAATTTAAGTCATTTTTCTATAATCCTTGAAAAAACTTTTGTACTAGAAGGTGGTAAGCACACTCTAAATGAGTTTCAATCTAGTGTTTTAGGCACCCTATTCCGTGCCCTGCCAGAACAAATCTGGAATCAGCAAGGAAAAAATCATCTTCAAAATGTTAGCACTGCACATCTGAAACAGGCTTTGAACTTTTATGTTAGACCTCAAGAGATGAAAGTTTTGGTTTTTCTCATTATGCTTTTAGGAAAAATGATCAATTACTTCCCTTCAATCAAGCCCACAGTTCTGTTTGATTTCATTTTCTTATGTTTTTACTGTGTGGTGCCCTGAGACATTTGTTTGATAAAGTGCCCCATAAATGGGGATTTTTACTGTTATTGTCGTTGCACTTCTTAGGTCCCAAACTATACATTGTTGCCACACTAACGTTTTAGACTGTCTGATTTTTCATCGCTGAGAAGGATTGATCAGTCTTGTTACTCTTGCTAGGGAGACCGATATATTTTGTAATTAATAGGGTAGCCTTTTGCAGAGTTCTGTGTTGGACTGGCTGCCTAAGCAGAGCCTTGTCCCTCTTCACACACACCTCTGGATTTAGCTAACAATGCTATAACAACAGTAAACAACAAAAATACAAAGTTCCCCACAATAGTTCTGTTTCTTTGGTATTTATTCAGCAAGCAGTCCACCTCATCCAAAAATCCAGTGCCCTCTGTTCCCTTTGGTGGTTGGTCAGTGCCCCTGGGCACTCCATGGCTCACTGCTGTCAGTGCTGCCCACCTGCCCCTCACAGCTGCACCCACTGGGGATGAGGCTCAGCCCCACCCCAGTGACCACAAACTGTGTGCCTACAATAGATGATCAAGTAGAGTAATTTAAATCAGCATTCACACCAAGCTGAGTTTTGCTTCACTTTTCTTCACTGAATATGATCTCAGTTACAGCGGCTAAATCCACAGAAATTCAGTTTAAGTCAATGGAGTAATAAATGGCTTACTCCAAAGTAACAGATCAAGATGTGCTCATCTCACACATGTATCCAAAATCTGATCTGCTCACCTGACTGATATAAATACATTTAAAAACTTTTATTATTGTAGCTCAACTGGGTCTGAAAAAAAATTAGTACTGGTGTACTAAATACAGTAAGAAACTTGTGATTTTCTACCCTGGCTCCTTTTGGCAAGAACAGATGGATCTGTTTCCATTTTTCATGCCCTTTAATCCCTTGGGCACAAGTTGTCATCATGTTAATAATTTTGCTGTAGCTGCAATATAACTCCTAGCACTTCTGAGGTTTTTTTAATCTTGGTTAATGTAGCTCTTCCATACTCTGGAACCTGCAGCAATGGTGGATATGCCCAGAGCTCTCTTTTGCATGAGGGAAGTCAACTTCTCACACCAGGGTGCTCCGACATCTCGGGAGAGAACTGCAGTCTTGCAGACTGCCAGCATGCATAGCCGCAGAGGGATACAAGGTTCCAGCAAAAATACAACTTGTTATGCTCAATAAAACCACACTGTCCCATCACACACACTATTCTGTCTTTGCTAGTCACCTCCTTACATGTTTCCTAATCAAAAGTATGAAAAAAAGTCCATAATGCATCAACAACTTGACAGGGAAGGGAAGATAGATAGCACTGCATATTACTCTGTACTGAGTTGTCCCATTTCATCCTTAAAGACACTGGAACACAGCCAGCAAGACAGCGAGGAGGGTCAGATAGAGCCTCTAGACAGGTCTTGCAGTTCAGATTTTCAGAAGCAGCTACTATGAGCCAGGTGCTTACAGATAACAACAACCTCTCTCAATAACCTAATGATTTGATATCTCTGCCTATTTAAATATTTTTCCAACTACACAGAAGTTGCCATTTTCATTTTATTTTCAGTTGAGGGATTTGGTACTATTATTTTGGTACTATTACTATTTGGTATCAGTTTAATATGGGCATGTCATGGTTTGACACTGGCCAAACACCAAGCGCCCATGAAAGTCACTTGCTCACCTTCCCCTGCCACAGCTGGGCAGAGGAGAGAAAAATTAAACAAAAGGTACATGAGTTAAGGGCCAGGAAAAAAACACTCCAAGGGCAAAACAGGCTCAACTTAAAAATACTGTTGATAAAATCAGAGGAGGACAATGAGAAGTAAAATAAGACCTTAAAGACACCAACCCAACTTCCCCCAACTCCAATCCCTCCTTCCCACTGACAGCACAGGGAGACAGGGCATGGGGGTGTTGGTCAGTTCATCACCAAGATTTTCTTCTGCTGCTCCAGGAGAGGAATGTTTCCCCTGTGAGGCCTTGGGGGTCCCTCCCATGGGAGACAGCTCTCAGGGAACTTCTCCAGCATGGTTCCAATCTCATGAGCAGCAGCCCTACCACACGTGCAGCAATGGGAATTTCCCCCACAGGCAGACAGTCCTCCCAAGCCTGCTGCAACGTGGATCTCTCTCTTTCCACAGAGTGTAGCCCCCCAAGGACAGGTTGCTCCAGCCTGGAAGCAGGGCCTTCTCTCCACTGGGTCCCCACTGGATCACAGCCTCCTCCAGGCACCCACCTGCTCTGGCATGGGCACCTTCCCCAGGGGCTATGGGTGGATCTCTGCATTCCCGTGGATCCCTCTGGGCTGTGGGTGGATCTCTGCATTCCTGTGCACCCCCAGGGGCTGCAGGGCCACAGCTGCTTCACCATGGTCTGCACAGGGGATGGAGTGGAACCTTGGCTCTGAAGCACCTCCTGCCCCTCCTTCCCCCTGACCTTGGTGTCTCCATGTTGTTTCCCTCACATGTTCTCAGCTCCTCATCGTCTCTGGCTAGGAGAAAGCTGTGTGTCCTTTGTTTTTATTTTCTCCTCAAATATGTTATCACAGAGGCATTACCAGCCTCTCTAACTGGCCCAGCTTCAGAGCCAGCAGGGATTGGCTCTGCTGGACATGGTGGAAGCTTCCAGCAGCTTCCCACAGGAGCCACCTCTGCTGCCCCCCCGCCGCCAAAAACCAGGCCCTGAAAAACCAACACAGGGCATTGCAACTGTAGTTTGTGTTAAATCAGCATCCTGAGATAATAAAATGAAATAATCTCCAAGTAACCATGTTTGCACTTTTCCTCATCTTTGAGTTTAAACATTCTAGAAATAGTGGTCATCAAATAAAAAGCTTGATAAGAATGCCCGGTCCGCCATGAGGGATCTGCTTCTTGATGCCCTCTTCCCTTATCCATCTCAAAACTCACCTTTCTGCAGAAGAAAGGTTGGATTGTGGTGGTCATCCTTTCATGTTCACCTCTCTGCACCTGGGCTCTTACCATGCATGTCATAAAAGCAGTCACTGATTTGCAAGTGGCTGATAGAGCCCTTAACCATCCACATTTCAGTCTTCAACATTTCTTCCTGCAAAAGGAGAGAAACTGAAGCTCTGAACTTGCTGTGAATACCTACACTATTTGATAAGAGACATCTCACCAGAGTATCCTATGATAAATGGGATGATAGATGAGAGGATTTCAGCTGGGGTTAAGCAGAGATAGATCAGGCCCAGTGTAACCCAAGTGAAAAATTACTTTCTGTACATGAGCCCTCACTGAACTTCTATTTTGACTGCATTTCCAAGAGTGGGACACTTGTTTAATACACAAGTCTCTGAAAAGCTTTGCATCCAAACTAGTAACTAAGCAATTACCTTGTAATCAGAGACAGTGTTGACAATGCAGTCAGGTGGCAGCGTGTAATTACACAGGGTAACACCACATGCAGTATTTTGCTCCACACCTTGCAAACTAAGCCCTGCCATATTTTTTTCTCAAGCTGAATAAGACTCTGGAGATTCTACACAACCGGAAAACATGATTCTCACAGCTTTTTTGTTGACATAAGTGAAATGCCTAGACAGGCCAATAAAAAAAAAAAAAAAAAAAAGGTAGAATATACCTTCTCCACTCTCTTTTATTTAGGATAGTATGAAGTGTCTTAAAGGAAGGGTTTGGAGACCGAGTCATATATCTGTATCTTTCCCCTGGGGCAGATTCTCCAACCACTGCCAGCTGGAAGACCCACTCTCTGCACAGGCAAAATTTAGCAATTCATCATGTCAAAGAATAAGGAGAACTTCTCTGACTCTGGGGATCGATCTTAACACCCAAGGGGCACAAGGGCAGGATATAAAGTCTCTGAGTTACTGTTAATGTTGCCTTCTAGTAATAAAGGCCATCCATTCCATCCATTGTTGTTAAAATTCCAAACCTATTGTTCCTTCCGATGAAAAAGTACCCGCACTTTTGGGATGTCTGAAAAGTGACCCAATTCATAGGAGTAAAATAAAGGTAAAAAAGGTAAGAACACCACCACCAGCACCAAATATTACAGGCTATCATTTAAAACAGAAGAAAGAAAACCCACAACAATATAAAACACAAACAACTTCCCCATAATTTTAGAATAAATGTTGCACTTCTAATTTCTAGAGTTCTCCAGACAGACAGTTTAAATTGATGGCTTGTTAGTGAGGACTGGCCCCTTTGTGAGATGTTTTCAGAATGATTGATTTACAATAAAGTGGCTCCTGGTGGGTGCACGCAGGTGGAACTGATTCAGATCGATTCCACAGAAGCTGACTAATCAGCTGTTTAAACTGGCAGAGTGCTCAATGACAGAAACAGTGCAGCTATCATTTTCTATCTAAGATTACAAATTAACTTGTTCTGTTTATCCTGTATGCCATCAATATGGAGAAAAGCAGCTGAGAGGGAAGTGGGATTCCAGACTGATGGTATAAACCCTTTCCTGCAGATATGCTCTCGAACATCGACAATAAAGGCACAAAGGGAAAATGCATTACATATTAATGAAACCAGTGGAGAGCAACACCAAAAGAGGATGACTTCTTCAATTAATTAACTAGGATGGGAAGTCAACAATATTTTTAAAATGTGACCAGAAAAGGATAAATCAATGCCAAAATGGCCAAGAGTAAATATGTACTGTCCCACACACTCCCACACGCGCTATCAGTCTGCTCCTCTCCATGCATTTTATATGCACCCCAGAGGACTAGCATCTTTAGAGACTGGTATATCCAGAAATGATTAATGCTAGGTAATCAACATTTCAGCCTCTACAGTCATATCCCTGAAAGTGTCATTTTTACAAGATGAAAAACTCCATGGGGAACACAATGTATGTGGGTAAGTGAAAGGTGTCAGAGAGAATGTGGGTAAGTGAAAGGAGAACAAATATTCCCTGCCTCCAAGCTGATAACAAGAGCAGGGGTAAAAGGGGAAGGGGGGCTTAGCAAAATAATTTTAACAATCTCTCATTTCTAATGCTTCCTTCATGTAATATTTCTAGCATTTGAAAAATCTGCGATTTTTTTTATCATTCTTCCTCATCCAACATAGACCTACTCCATCTCTTAATTCAATTTAAAGCTGCAGAAAAATACCAAGTATGCCCAAGTTCAAAGGGTAGTTACCCTATTTTTGCCAGCAGGAGATAGAGGTGATGGTACTAAAATATGAGGTTTAGTTAAGCTACCAGAAAAACTCCCCTTCACCAGTCTGTTAAGGCTTAGATGGAAAAAGAAGCGAGACAGAAAAAAAGTATAGCTCTCTGTAACCATCCAGTCCCTCTCTCTGCAGAGTTTGAATAATTCAGTGATAATTGCTCACAATTTTAAGGGCCCTTTTATGTACCTATTAATGGTCTGAGAGCACAACCTGGGGTTAAAAACCAAACAAACTCAATCCACCTGACCATCATCAATACCTTTCAAACTGATCCAAACTAAAATGCATCATTGAAGTGCTGCACTAACACCAATGTTTATCCTATAGAAATTTAGATTTAGTTACATTAGTAACTTAGATACATCAGTCCTTCAAGCATTAAGATGACTGTCAATCTGCTTTAGTATTTGCACACATTTAAGGATCGACACCAAATCAAAACTCATATTTTATTGTAACTTTGGAGCTGCATAATACATGGTCTTACTGTCATCTGCTTTCCTCTGGCATTGATAACAGAAATCAAAATACTAAGCAGATACTGACATTAAATTTGGTGGCCTAGGAGGTAAATATTTTGACAGATGTACTGCTAAAGCTACTTTTTATTGCTGCATAAAGGAAAGTAAAACTTGACTGTCAGCAATAAAGCAAAACAATATATTGTGTTACTACATGCATGCTAAATGTGAAAAATAGTCAAGCATGTTTTTAAAATGAAATAAGTCTATGAAGGGCAATATATTTGTGTCTAAAAAGGAAAAGCAAGACAAAACTCTTGAGCTTTTCAACATCTTACTATAATCAGACAATAAATGCTACTATTTCTCAAGAAAGGAAAGGACTCTAATTTAGAAGAAAATACTTACTAGGTAGGATAATTAGGAAGGCACGTGCAACATTTAGATGTGTCACATTAATTTCTGTGTTCATCAGCTTTTGAGAAGATTAGCCTCTTGACCTTTGCTGTCTTAGCCTTGAAAAGTGTTGAATGCCCAGCATACTGAGGTAAAATTTAGCTGTCTCATTGCTGACTTCCTCATGAGTCCTCAACCCTGACCTGAAGGGATCTTTTCTGCCTCTCCATCTCCAGAGAGGAGAAATAATTCAGTGCTCCTGCACATGTAGGCCCAGCTCTCTCCTGAGCAAGCTGCCAAAGCCAGCTGAGTTATGTGGGCTCGTATTGTGATGTGGGCTTCTCACAGCAAATTGATCTGATCGTACTGAAGTCATTTCATTTCAGACCTTCAGGTTGATATGCAGTCTCAGAGGTGAGATAAGCTACTTGGCTCTGAACTGCAGAAGACATGTTTCTTCATGATAAGATTGCCAATTCAAAATCAGACACTGCTTGGACAACCAAGCACAGGCATCGAGCATGATCCATCAAACAGAGTTTTGTTCACACATATGTAGTACAGAAATAGAGACACGCACAAACTTTTGATGCCTGAGACAACAAATATAACAATGTACTTTAAACAAAATCTAGTGTAAAATTCAAGGAAACAACTAAGTAATGTGGGATGATCAGATCATGAGAAGGGAAGAAGAATCCCAAAGCACAACCAGTTCATTCTGGGTTTAGAAAGCAGTAGTGATTCCAGACTGAACAGTGTATATTGCTGCTTTCTGTTTCCTATCACCATTACATCTTCTCACCATTGTGAATGTCACCCAATTCCCACATTTACTGCAGACCCCTCTCTGAGACTTCCCTAAACTAACTTTTGATTGACCTAAAACATTTGGGAATGTATTTAAATTTTTCACTATGAAAAATCAATTGCAGCCTGAGCAAATTTAAAGAAAAATATTAAATCATACGGCTTTTCTTGTTGCAGCATATGTTGCAGCTGAAACAACCACAATACACAGGGCATCACCACACAATATCAGAAGTCTTCAACCCATAAAGAGTAACACCAGACCTCATCAGAAGGCTTCAGGTGTCCGCCCGTGCAGAAAAAGCCTCAGGCACCTGCTCATCTTGTTCTTCAGCCCAGGCTTTTATCCCCTCCTGTTGATGCACTGCCCCTGTGTGCCCTCTGCTCCCTTTGGTGGTTGGTCAGTGCCCCTGGGCACTCCATGGCTCATCAGCTCCAATGGGATTCACCTGCTGCTCACACCTGTGCCCATTGGGGATGAGGCTCAGCCCAGCCCCACCCCAATTAACACAAACTGCATCTACATTTTCTGGCTGTCAATTCAAAAGAAACTTTGCATTTGAGAAGGTGTCAGCATTAATAACTCTTTTCTATCAGTAGTGATAACCTTATAACCATGTAAATAAACTGTTTAAAATGGGCAGAGTCAGATATATAACCAACCTAAACCTTTAGGGTCAAGCCTTGCTCTTATGGGGCATTCAAAAAAATTCTGTACTGTTATCTTCAGTAATCACTTTTCTTTGGTACATATACCTCTTTCAAGGTCCTAGACTGACCAGAGTTCATGACCATGCTCTCTGAGATTCATTTGCATAAGAAAAATTGGAGGGAAAAAGGAGAGAGTAAAAAACAGACATAATGAAGACTTGCATAAAATGGTACAAATGGCAGTAACTGATGCAAATTGTTTTACTGTAACATTTAGGGAAAGGTCTGGAAAAGCCAGAATTTTTTAGTACAATATTGATGTCGAGAAATTAAAAGAATCATTGGTATAATTAAAACAAACATTAAAATTTTCACTGGCATGTGGGTTCTTACACAGTAACTGATATTTTATTCAAAATAATTTCTCAATAAAGAAAACACGAAAAGTTCTCCCCAAGCTAGGAAAAAAAGGAGGCCATTCTTGAAACAAAACTGTATGTCAAAGATATATCTTTAGATGTATATATAACTGTTGAACAGTCAGACATGACTGGGTTTTCAGTGCTGCTTTTAATCTTGAAATAGCATATGTACAGCTTAATTGCCTACTGGCAAGAACTGAGGGAGTTTTTATTTCATTTTATTTCATGAAAGATCAGATGTCTTCTGTATTCAAAACCTTTTGGTCAAACCAGACCTTTCACTTAATATTTCTCATTGTGATTTGTGTACAAAAGGTAGAAGAGAAGAGACATTAAATATGGAATTTTTATTAAAGATTTGCACTCTGGGGAACCAACGTTAGATCTAAATCTAGTCAAGAATTCAATAGGGGTTTCTTCCCAGGTGGGGAAGAGGGTAATTAACATAATGCAGGAAAAGAAATTAATTTTAATAGATTAGAATATTTTATATCAAATACAAATTTCCCATTGATTTTTGCACTTGAGTTCTAACAGCTATAATATATTGAAGATAGGGAAGTATAATAATAATGATGACATTAATAGCACTCTAGTGTAAAGAATTATTAAGACTTAAATGTGATACTTTTCAATAATGGTAGATGAACTGAATTTGAGACATGTTCAAGGAAAGCTTCAAGCATTGATTTAATTTAGTTTTATACTCAGTAAATTGGACTAATGTCACGTCACTATCCTTAGGCTTAAAAAGTAAGAAAATAGAAGATTTCCCTCCTCCTTTCCCTGGCTTTTATAGTTAAACTCTCTCTGGGCAGTAATATATATTTGGTGCTATTTTTACTCTAAGCAGCATCATAACAGAGCATTTAAGATATATTGCTTTGGCAGCAGAAATGGAAATATACCTGCCTGCTCACACCTGCCCAGGATGGATTATCTACTAGAGCTTAAAATGGGGAGTCTGGACAGAGCAAGACTCATCACACCCTGATGTGCTAGAGCTGCAAAAAGACACTTGTCTATTTGTGTTAACAAAAGGGGCTGGCCTGACTGGGAAGGCCTTTTTGTGTTTGGTCAGTGAGCATTAAAAATCCTAACCATAAGGTCAAAGTCTTATGAGGCTCTCTGTATGACATGGCACGTTACCGGTCTTCATCAGAAGGCATTTAACTTACAAAAAGATAAAATAATATAATTCTTTATAATAATAATAGTAATAACAATAATAATAATAGTAATAACAGTTTCCAAGGTTTTCAAAGCCTTTCAATATCTTTTTTTATTTCATGTTTCTGCATGGTTGTTTAAAAAGCAATCTCTTCCTGTAATGAGAAAAAGAGAAGGTCAAGTTTAGAAACACATCTTAAATGGCCATTAAGCCCTGGAAAAGGAAAATGAACAGAGAGATTGTTTTGGGCAGGAAGACCAAAACACCATCTACAAATCACTATTTTCATAGAATTTGAGTTTTACCATGAGCTTCATGACAAACAAGTAAACACAGATATATCTTGAGGCTGGTGCAAAAGCTCGTTTCTGACATGGGTCACCAAGAGCAGTGTGTTGCTCCTGTTGCCACAAAGCACAACAATAAACTGCCCAGATTTGCTGCCTTGTTTTATCTCAGAGGAGTTTATTTATTTTGGTCTGTAAGCAAAGTTATGCTTGTCTTAGGTTTTCAGGCCCAACATCAGCAATGGAGGGATGGAAAAAAAGCTTTCCTCTCCAATACCAGATTCCAATGTAAAAAGTCAGAATAAAACACTGAGATCTACAGCAGAACTCACAGGTGGAAATTGTATGACTGTATAATTACCTCACATTTAGCTAAGATCCACACAATTCCCTTATGTCAAATTCAAGCAATTTTACTATCACAACCTGTGGGCATTATTTCCCTAGTAAAATATTAAGAATTATTTTTAAGGTGGTTTTTGAGACTCTACTTATGACGAAGTTTAAACTGTGGATAGACTTGTTTTGCACAAAATAATAGGTTTGGGTGTTCCATTAAGCTCCTTAGAGAGGAAATGAGACCTCTGTAGTCTTCATATCACTGACTGGACTGGCCAGAACAGCCAGGACTCCAAAAGGGTTTCATTGTGCTGGTGGAAGGAGTTACAGGAGACAAATAAACAAGTATTGTGGTTAATGCTAAGCTGTGGTTGCCATCATGGGCTGAGGAGGTAGCTCCCCTCTGTCCACCACACTGCTGCTCCTGCAAGGACCTGCCCAATCCTCCCCAAATGTGTTAGTCCTCCTGGAGCAATGAAATCACACATATACATAATTTTCCCTGTGCTAAATGTGATTTTGAGAAGGTGACAGGCACATTAGGTATTCAACTCAGGCAGAGTACTGAAATTACTATCAGATGGATTTCAGGTGACATCTGAGTTCCCTCTCTCACTGAGGGCCATTAGAGCCATGAGTGTTCAAAGATTGCTTTCTCTGTAGTGATAGGAAGAAATTTCTTTAGTACCAAGGCAGCATGTGCAGCATTTTGAGACACTTTGCAGGGGAAAACACTGTATTTGAGGTGAAAAATTAACTGTATGCAAAAGAGTTGCAATTACTACTGAATAAAGACTTTAAAATAGGCAAGCTGGAGTTTAACAGAACTGAGCAAGAGATGAACATTGCTAAAATGCAAGTATTTTATATTGAGGACAATGCTGGATGCTATGGGCACTCAAAATGGGGAGAGCACTTACCTGTCCCCACCACCCCAGGCGGGAGCTTACCAGGAGCCCTGCATTGGGCAGGACACAGCTGTGTCTGGGCACTTGGTTGGCAGGACACAGCTGCGTCTGGGCACTTGGTTGCTCAGCAGACCTGAGAACATGACTAAGATTTCCTTTTTATATGTGGTCTTCATAGACCCATGCTGTGAGATCACACCTGAGTTTCACAGGTAGGAGCTCCAACAAAGGCCAGAGAACAGCTCTCTGTGTTGGTTCTTCAATTTTTACTGTCAAGTTATAATACTGTGACACTGCAATTCCCAGTGTTACTTCCTGTTTTAAGTAACAGGCTCAGGTGTCGAGGGAGTAATGTAGAAACTGAATAGGAATTTGAGGTTCTGAAAAATACATTTCAAAATCAGTCTTAACTAGCACTGTGATTACCAGCTTTCTGGGGAAGCACTGACCAGGGTTTGAAACCTGCAATTTAACAAAGTGGAGAGGAGCTGGGGGAGAAATTGCTCAACCAATTTGTAAAAATAAGCTGGGCAGAATAAATAATGTATAATTAATATACACCATTCTGAAACAGATAGCTTACAATCTTTCCTCTTACATAGCATAGAAAAGAGGACCTATACATTTTTTCACAGTATATGAGTGTGGCTCTATGTAAATAACATCCCTTGAAATATAACAACACTTAATAATGAATACTTATATAAAATATTGCCTTATGAGGCCAATCAAAAAAACTGTATTGCTAAACATGTAACAAAATGAATCATATAATTAAAGGGTACACTGATTCAAAGAAATTGGCCAGAGAATTAAGAAGATTAGCTTTGCAAGCTATTGTTCAAGCTATCATATCAATATGAAATAAATGTAAAAAAGAAAAAATCTCAGCTGTTATTAACTTAAATTACCTGCAACCATATGCTGAATATGCAAGCAACATAGGTAAAAACTAATTTCACCAAATATACGCCATTTAATATTAGCTACCTACTGTAAGGTACTTGTCTTTCTCCAAAACTTCAGCATCATAAATGTCTCAGTCTTGCATCTGCCAGATCTGGTTGGACTCCATTATTAAAAGCACCTCAATTCTCATGACAATCAGACAACTTTTAAAATTCTTCATTACCAATGAAAAATATTGAAGTTTTAACTTCAATAACTCTCAGTCTGAGAGTCAGATTTGTACTTGAGTTTGAAGAGTCCTTCATAATGTTAAGTTTTGTGCAGAACATCTGGCAAATAATAATATGATTAGGATATTCAAAGAAGAGATTGTCCTTTTAATTATAAAACTTTATGGATTTGAAACGCCCTGCTAAAAATAGTCACTATTCGGTCTGATAATCATTAATTACACAAACTGTAATGAATTTTGAACAGAGGAAACATGACAGTATTATTTATTGGGAATTTAAAAGTTCAGCAAATGTATCAAATCAGCAGCACCTTTAAATAGCATATTCATTGGTAAATTCTCATGAAAAGTTGTTCACAATGAGCAAATGAGGTAACTTCATCAATATTAACAGAACAGAGTCCTTAACAAGTAGGGTGTCTGAACATCATGTTAGTGGAATGATCCAGCTTTAGCTGTGGAATTGCAAAAATACTTCCATTATTCATGATCTTTTCTAAGGCACATTTTTTCAGGTATAGGCTGTGTTTTCTCACATGTAATTCATCTCATAGGGTTTTTCACACATCTATCAAAGGTTAAAACAAATCCTCTGCAAATTTTACCTCCAAGATGGCACACTCTCCTTCTTAGTGGGGCTTCAATTGCCTAAATTTGCTACATGACTGTCAAAATCATTAAGAACTGAATTTAATGTGTATTTCAGGATCTCTCTGGCAAGTGCTTTTAATTTTATACATGTCATGTAAATCCATAAAACAGCATGATCTAAAACTCCTAACAAACTTATTAATGAATATTTAAATATGCATGTGTTGTGGGGTTCTCAGTTAATTATATAGCAATATTGTCTCATATACACCTTAATTAAATTAATTATTGATTAGTGCACTTTCCACTGATATTCCATTAACACACAATAACTGTCTCTTTCTATCTGGATGAAGTTTTAATTAATTAAAATGTGGCTGGAAGTGCAAAGTTAAGGAAACAAATTCAACAGCAGAATCATTTAAATTCAAGTAAGTGAGTAAGAGTAAAAATGTTAATTACATTAAAAAGAAAGAATTAGCCATGAAACTACTTTGGCAGTTTAAAGTAATTGATTTAATAAAGGATTTCTAAAGGATTACGGTCTTAACAGCAGTAAGGATAAATCTGTGGATGTGGCAATATAGGAGAATTCTCAAATTATTATTGTTATATTTGTAAGATTATATCAGTGCTTTCTTTCAGACAGAATCCCTCATATTTTAAGCAGCATCATAGATTTCTAAATATTTCATTATGACTGTTTATTTTCAAACTGATGAGCTACAAGCTATTTCAATAGGTTGATGCTGTAATTCTCATATGATCTGGCAAATAATTCACAGTGCTTTTATGTTGTCATTAACTGTCACATTTCTTGAGTTAAATATGAGTCCTGTCAATTGAAAGTCAAGAAGCTGCTTCTAAATTTCTCAATTTCATTAGCAATTGATTCAAATCACTTCCATAAAAGAGTCTGGATTGACATATGAATTGCAGTGGTTCCACAGTTTAGTGATTAATTAAGTAGGCTGTAAGACTCACATTTAGCTATTTATTAATCTTAAAATTCTTGCTTCATTATACAAGGCTTTCTAATTATTACATGTAAATACTGTATTTATCTTTTTTGAGTTTTGAAAGAAGTTAATTGGTGGGGAAAAAAAAATCTTTTTGATTGGTAAAGCTGTTGCATCAGTAACAATCATCTGTAGGCAGACCTGAAGCAGTGTTAGAATTCTTTGACAAAGTGGACTGTGAAAGAAGTCAACATAAAATAAAAACACTTATTTTAAAAATAGAAAGTTATGTCAGCATGTGACGATTCAGCCACTCATGGTGCAACAGTACAGTTTATACACTGAACCACGTGCTTTGTGCTTGTCTGTATATCCTCCATATGATATTATATCTAATTTGAATGCAAGAAAACCAAATTTAAACCAAAACCCTTCTTTTGACCTAGTCAATAAAGAAAACTGGATGGAAATTTGACTAATGTTGAACCAGACAAAAGCCATAAATGTAATATACAAGAGAGTATATTGATTATTTGATAGCAACTCACTGACTTAAAGTTTTAAGTTTGAATAGTGCAGATGTTTTCGGGTTTTTTTAAGAAGGAATCAATAAATGTAGTTCTTTGCCTGAATAATTCCACCTTCCTTTTTCTTGAAAGTATGAGTGTCACAGTGACTCACCCAAATGTTGACAAATTAGTTTGCTTGGTGTCCATTGTTTTTAAGAATATCTACAAAAAGAGAGGTTACAGAATTCCCCTTTGCTAATGCTCAGTTCTGGCAAGGTTCTCCTAATAATGATGAAAGGAAACTTTTTTTTTTTTAATTGTAGTTTCATTCAGGTGCTACAATCAAAGCCCAGGTTCATGCAACATTTATCATAAACCTATTCTAAGACATAGTGCTCACTTCATGAAAATGGGATCTCTTCAAAGGAAGACTGAGAGATGAGGGCATTGCATTGCATGATTTAACTCCAGAGATGCCTGGAAAGGCAAATAAAGGATGAGAGTTGCAGAAGCTCTGAAACAGCAGGTCCTCAACAACAGGTCACAGCTGGATCAGCACAAACTAAGTCCCAGCAACAGTCCAGAGTACTATCTGCTGAAATTAGATTTTTTTAATCAACTGCCAGAGGCATGTAAGATTGTAAATCCCATAGACTTTTAGTGTCTGTTGTGCTACTAAATGCCTTAAGCACCTTTGAAAATCCCACCCTGGCCTATTCTGTCCATTGGCTCGTCTAAAAATGCACCATATGTGGTTTAGTAACTATAAGCAACCTGAACTTGAGCTTTTCATCTCAAGATGTCTTCTTGAGAGAACAAATTGATTTTGTGGATTATCAGTTTTAAGCTCATGAAGAGCATAGGCAGAGGTTCCTAGCAGTTTGGGGATCTGCACAGTTAAGTAATGCAATGCTGAACAGGCTTACCTGTCCAGGACTGGGGTCATACAGCAGCACTGATTTGCTTCTGTACCATTTTTGGAGCAGCTGGCAAGGCTACAGTGAACTGGGTGTCTCAGCATTTGTGCTCACTTTACTCTTGCAGTGACATGGCTAACACAGCTTTACATATCTCTAGTATTTCACAGCCAGTTACAGAGTCATATTCACAGAGGAAAAGTTTTCCCCATCCTGCATGACTGCAGTAACTTCAGTAAAGACTTTAAGGCCTATTGTTTTCAAGACATTTATATTATTGGAATGAAGATATCAAATCTACCTGTCTTCACAGTCAGAAGCTTTCACTTGCACTCTTTTACTTCTACCTCCTAAATGAACCCAACATCAATCAGACTCACTATACTTCATTGCAATTTAGCATTGTATTGTATTTTACAGCCTTAGGGAATGCAAAGAAATAAATTCAGGCACTTTTAATTTAGAATTACAATAATTAGGTTAGCTTGAAAACAAAAGGTATAAATTAATAGGATTCAAAACATCACAAATACCTACATGTGGTTAGCTTCAGGTGTCATTGCCCACAAGATTGCTGCTTCCACCGGATACATCCCATGAGAACTAATAGAGCAGTTTCATTTAATTGGTCTATATACATTATTCATGTGACTCTGTGATAATTCTGGACTCATTAGAGGGGAAGGGGCAGCAGGTTTCCTCACTACAGAGCACACAACGCTGAACGCAAGTTACAGTGCTGTTCTAAACATGAGAGATTACAGGAGTTGTGAAAAGGAATTGGCAAATATTTTAGGGAAGAATAATAAAGAATAATTCGGTTTCTTAAAACAAACTTCTGAAGGTAATGAAAAATGTAACACCACACTTTAGTACAGCCTAGGACCTCCAAAGACTCACATCAAATTTATTAGATGCTTGTCTTCTGAAAGGAGTACTCACACTTGAGCATGATGATTGCATCACAGTGCATCCTCTTTTTTCCTGCATCACTTTTCACCACAGAGAGCTTAAAAGAAAATGGGAGGACATCATAACACCATTGGCTACACCTATGGCCAGGTGGAGAGACTTCCATCCTCTATATGAAATATGCAGTAATCCAGTCTCTTGGGTTTTCTACAAAGGTATCAGGAAAAGAGACCAGTAAATGCCCTGTAAGTCATCCTAATTCTACTTGATTTTGTAAACAAATCTTAGCATGGCAGAGAAACAGAGATGGAAATTATAGAGGTACAAAGGCTTTCTAGCCCAAAAGATGCATTTGTAAATTTCTTAAAAGTACAGAAGGAACAAGACTGAGGCTAGGGACCAACTTGTTGGTCCTTACATATAAAAAAAACTTTAAGTCGTCTGTTAGTCTGAGTATTGTTTAAGCAAATGACAATGGGTATTTCACAGCTTTGAGAAATCACATTCATGAACTGTTACTTCAACTACTTCAAAGTAAATGCTTTTTTCCTTTTGATTAAAATACAATATTGCACAGTCCTTTACACAAACTTGCCATGAATATTTTAGTATATGATTTTACAGCTATCATGGACATGTGATCTACTGAGGAAAGTGCAAGATTAATGCACACCTGCATGCCTTATTCAGAAACATTTCAAATGAGTCTGCAACTTGCACACAATGATCAAACACCAGCAAGAATTAGAACACACTCTGGTTGTCATAAAGTGAACTGACTGTCATCTAAATGAGATTCAGATTTATAAGATGGCATTAATAATGAAATACTTGCTGCATTCCAATATAAACAGATATTTAGATCACAGATGGTAATCGCTTTAACTGTTACAGTCAATTGAGTGAATAATGCAATCTATAACAGGGTTCACAGATGAAATGGAATTTGTAGTTGTTAATTTTTACTAAGAAGTCAAAGAAGACTTACATGTAGAAAAAATATGCAATAAAAACAACGTCTTCTACGTCCTTTCTATTTTAATTCATGTTCAGATAATAAAATAGAAAAATATGTTTGGTTTGTATGGGGAAAAGAGACACGGAGAAGTGATTTGAAGTCAGATTATGCATTAAGAGTTATGAGATACACATTCTCATCTGCAATGTAAAACAGACTTAGCTCTACTTACTCTCACTGTCAGTACAATCAATAAATAACATTTTCCATGACACAATGTGGTGAGCTGCACGATAACATCAGCAAAGACTCTTTTCCTTTCCTTGTTGACAGGTGTATCCACTCTTTGCTCTTTGTGGTAGAACACACAGAAAAATATTAAAGACTGCTACACTCCAACAGAAAATGCAATAAGCTCATCATAAAATTCAAAGGAAATGTCTGTTCTCTAATTTCTATCATGCATAGACAGAGCCAAATAATCACCAAACATAGTTTCTCACCACAAAAATCTCAAATTGCTACAGAAATTCGTTAGTGAGACTGCATGCAATTAATCTAAGCAGCTTCTCTCTTTATAAATTTAGAATACAAAAAGGTATTGAAAATATTCTTAAAAAGAGAGTTTCAAAGAGAGCAAAAAAATCCCCAGGCAATACAATAGAAAACACAGAAACAGAGTGGAGAAGTTGCAAAAGAAGCTGATCAATGTAGTAATGAGATTTTCAAATTACTAAATCAGACTCCAGGCTTGATCTTCAGTTTGGTGTGCCTGTTACCTGCTCACATTGAGCCAAGAGAGGAAAGTCAAGCCAGGAAGGCTGCCACAAGAATTATGATTACTCCTTCTTTAAAAAGTAATTACAGCATATCCTTGACAACATGGAAGATTGTTCTGTGAGGAATATCTTGAGAATTCCTGTTTGAAGAACAAAGGTTGTGTATGTGTATCTAGATATACACATATCTATCTATATATATTTTAAGGTAAAGAGGAATGTTGTTCCCTACTCTGTAGCCACAGCTGTGAACTATTTTGCTGAACTTTAAACACCGCCACCTGCTCCCAACAGCCAGGGTTCTGAGCTGTGTCACACCTACCATGTGTGCTGGAAACAACCAGAACACAACTGCTGTTTCCTGAGTCCACTTCTGTTCACTTTCAGGACACCTGCTGGTATGGTCATAACAGGTTTAAACAACCAAATGTGGGAAAAGACTAAACAGTTCAAAAGGTGGCCTGCTGAATGAAAAACAACAGTGCACTCCCTAAATAACAAATAAAAAGAAGCTTGAAGGGCAGCGCCATAAAAGTATGAGCCGAACTTCTGCCCAGATGCTGGATGCAAAATCCTGCATAAATTTTTATTAGTAAATAACAGCTTGTGCTGTGCCTCTACATAAGGGGAAAACGTACCTGAAGTGTCGCAGCAGGCATTGTCCTGAGTGCCACGACTTTCCCAAGGAAGTGGCTTGGAAGCGACACCTCCTTGGAGGCACAGGCACATCTGTGCTCACACCAAGTGATTTCAGCTCCTCTGGGATCCGGGCGATGCAGAAGGAGAGATGGGGTCTTCCTGTGGGGCTCCAAGCAGAGCTTTATCGACCTTCTTCCCCCAAGCGACCCAGGGACGCAGAGCCGCTCCTGCAGGCAAAGTGGGGTTTATACATGGACCTCAAGGGGCGGGGCAGAACACCAGGGCCAATGAGATGAGGGCACAGGGGTGGAGCAAGGGGAAAGGGCCAATGGGATACAATAAATCTGCATGTCACAGCAAGGCATGCTGGGAGGAGGAGCCTTTTACCTCAGCCCAACAAGGGTGGTTTTCCCTCCAGGGGAGTGTTGTAGAGTCTTTCCCTGTTGGCCCACCAGCCTCCACACTAAAGGAAAATATAAAGTGTAATGTAGGAATCAAAAAACTTGGGGAACAAAAAGCAGCAAAGAGCCAAAAATGAAGTTCTAAATAGTAGAAATATTTCATTGCTGTGAATTGTTATGCAAGGATAATGTATGATTCTGAATGGCACAGGGAGAGCTAGGTTCATTCCCTATGGTTGCCTAAAATGATTTTCCACGGCAATGTTAATTATGGGAGATCAGGTAGAGTCACAAACAATAAATTATTTATATCCTCTCCTTAAAAAGCCAACTAACCAAAAATAAATGCCAACCCACTGTCCAGCTACCCTTAGTTAAGCTAGAAAAGTTACATTTTCAATTAAAAATTCAGAGGAATAATGTTTATATTCTTACCCTCCAGGGCCTTCAGCTAACTGCTAACAGATTTATATTTTCCGAATTGACTTCAACAGAAACTACTTTAAGAAAGTCTTATTTTCTGTTATAGTGACTACTATGTGAAGCAGAATTAATATAGAATAACAATAATAACAGCCTAAAAAGTTTTTGGAAGAGCTGAGACTTCTTTGTGCTGCACAATAGGATGCCCTCATGTGAAGTATTCTTATGTTTTTCCCTCATGAGAAGTACAATAGAACAGAATTGAAGAGATCTACAAAGGGGAAATGGAGAGAAGCATGATGGGACATACATCTATTGAAAACTGGGAAAAATTTATAGTTATTCAGTTTGAAAAAGTTGGATAGCTACAGAATACTTGAAAACCAAAAAAATTGCAAACAGCAAAATGAAAAACTATCAGATTTCAATTTGAGAGTATTTAGTGTCTGGCTAAGAGAAACAAGAGGAAACATCATAAAAGATAATTTGAAACCAATTTATATTGTGGTGACCAAAACTGCTCACAATATCCGAAGTATGAGTCAACTATCTAAGAGTCTCAACGAATAAAGCAAGAGAACTCAGTGATCAGTGTGTCATACTAGGTTTAGATTATGATGAGGTCCTTTAATATACTAGAGCAGAACCATGTCGGCTAGTCTTAGGCCAGCCTGTCACACAGCTCTCCTGGCTGGTTTATATGGGAAAGATCCCCCCTTTCCTCCCTCTTCTGAATATCAAGCTCTTGTGAGGATCGCCATAAAAGCTAACCAGGAAAAGGTTGAGGCAGGCTTTAAGGATAAATAATGCAGTTTCATTTCAGATCTGGAATTTAAAATTTGTCTCTAAATTAAGCTATTTTGCATAAATCATCAACAGCTATGTTTATTCTTCATAGAGGAATAAAAACCAGACAGAATAAAGAAGAATCCTTGAAAAGGATAAAGATTTTTTCTTAAAAGGACAAAAGATCAGCATACTGGGGGAAAAAATGTCCTGCAAATTTTCACTTTTGGCCTGTAAAACCTAAGGACTTGATTTGATTAG
Source organism: Melozone crissalis (assembly GCF_028551555.1). Taxonomy (NCBI): domain Eukaryota; kingdom Metazoa; phylum Chordata; class Aves; order Passeriformes; family Passerellidae; genus Melozone; species Melozone crissalis. The sequence continues at coordinate 22,698,354 of NW_026535797.1, read as the reverse complement.
GAAGGAGTCTTCTAGGATGATGTTGAATGCTTAGTACTAGAACAGCAATTGTGGAAGTACTTCATCAAAAAGATTAACAACCATCTATTAGATCTTGCATCTTTACTAAAGTAAAGAACAAATGCACCAAGTAGTTAAATAGAGTAAGTCAAAAAAATTACTTTAAGGTCCTACAAAATTAGCATTCAGGAAAACTTCTCCAAATGTAAAAACACCTACTTCAATTCTTGAATGAGACCAAGGCTACTTTTAGTAGATTGGCAATAAAAAATAAAATAAAATTAAGCCTAAATATTCTATTTTAGCCTAAAGGGTCCCATTCAAAGCTATTGAAAAAATTTTAAAAGGGTGATTACACTCCTAATTTCAGTGCCATTAAGAGCCACTTTGGCTGCAAGCCGTATCCCTCTTGGCTAAATCAACATTCTGATGCCATACAGGTATTCTGCAATATGCTGAGCTTTCACTTCTAAATACATTTCAATTTAAACTAATACAATAATCCCACATTTGCTCAGTCTTTAATTTAAATTGCAGGTAATGTAATATGGATATAGCAGCAAACATACTGTCTACTAGCAGTTTTACAGTGAATGTTTTCTGGAGTCTGGAATTTTAATATTATTTAACTGAGTGCCACATAATACTCCTACACCTTCAAACACTTTTTCTTACATATAGTACATATTCTTTTCTTTTCCTGTCTGACTTCTTTGTATAGAAACACATTTTATTTAATACATGAAATATGTATATAGCTCACACATAAATACTTTCTAAATGTATAAGATTAACACTTAAAAAATTAAAATTGTGAATACTACTAATTATATGTATTTATGCCTGATTATTTTATGTTGACAACCTAAGGCTGTATTTTCACTAAGCGAGAAAGCCTCTGGAGCATCAGAGAATGGCAGATTTGTTTGGAAGAGGAAAGGAGAATTCCTGGCTCTGTTTTCTCTTCTGTGTAACAAGCAACTGCCTGTGTATGGGCCTGAATGAAGAAGATGGAGGAACCTTTTTTTTTTGTCTCAATCAGACAGTTTCTTCTATGTAACAGAACCAAGTATACCTCTGCAACTTTGAAAGTCCAAAAATGCAGGCATTGCTTCCTTACCATGTCAGACCTGGACTAATTCCAGAGCTTACTCACTGCATTTGCTAAATAACGGTAAAGTATGGCTATCCAGAATTTTCATTTCACGAGAGAGGACTAGAAATTTCCAAGCAAATAAATAAAATTTAAAGAATCTCAGAATGTTAACCTGACAAATATTTTCCAAGCCAGAATTCTTTATGTAAAATTAGTCTGGCTCAGGTAAAGAGCATATCCTAGACCAAAAAAAATTTCTTAATATTAAGTGAACATTTCAACATGTTAGGAATGATCCCAGCAGCCAGCAAGAACTAACTATAAATGCAAATACAGGAGCACATATTCTGCCTCTCAAGAACACCTCTTCTGAAAAGAATTTGAGACATTCTATATTTGTGAAATATTTATTCCTTTCCATTGAAAGGGAAAAGGAATCATAACCATAATCATCTCTGACCATAGTACAGCATGTGAAATAGTTAATCAGTGGGAAAAACCTTGGACAGTTGCATTTTTTGTTCCAGATGATGTTACTGGAAAGCCTTCCTAGTTTGTGTTCTGAGATATAAGTCTTTCAAAGACTTGTTTTTGCACATCTTTCTCATTGGCAAATGCCACAAAGAACATTCAGAAGGCTGTGCTGTGAATGAAGTGTTAAGACACTGACAATACTTCAGATAACTTAGAATCAAGTTATATTAATAATATATAAGAAATATTAATGACTCTGTGATCAGAAAAAAACTGTTTCTAATGTGTGGGGAAATATTACTCAGTACTTTCTCAAATACTGGTGCAAGGCATTTCATTATTTATTGGGTTAAACAAGAAAGTCAATAAGACACTTCTGTCAATAACCTAAACTATTAGCTGATGATTGGATGATTGTGTATTGGATTGAATGGAGAGAAATGGTAAGCTACTGCACCCAAGCACTGATATCAACATCTTCAGTCAGATTTCTTATGATATAATATGTCCTAGACCTGGGTAGTCTTGCAACACTTCAGATGAAGAGTGAAGAGTAAAACTGAAATAATTCTTACTTTTCAAAAAAACCCCTTTTCCTAAAGTGCTACTTCTATAGCACCATTCTTTCATTTGCTGCCCATGGCCCCTAGATAAGAGCTCAGCCTGTATTGACATGTTTTCAAACAGTATTTCCCAATTACTAAGCTGTGTATGAAAGATGATTCTTCACGTAAAAAACTTTGAAGATTTTCCTTTCTTCTCATCAAAAATCAATGTACAGGAAATTGCTCAAATTTGTCAGAATAGCCACTTCTGTTGCAGCTTAATCATTAGACCTAGCCTGCAAGACAGCCAGCTATACTGCCTTTCCCAAGGAAACAGCTATCGTGTCTTCTAACCTGTTAGAATTTTTTCTTTCAAATCAGTGGCTCTTTTTCACTCTTTTTTGCCTAAATCACTGCTGGAACCATGCTTGTTCCAACCAAATGTGGTGTAGTAAGAAACTAATTTCTAGAGACAGTAAAGATCACACACTCAATATAGCAAACACAAGAAGGAAATGGCTGAGAAAAATATGCTTGCACTGTACAAGTGAGAATTTAGAATCGTGAGCTGTGAGATATGTCTTCCACTTGCCATTACCCTAAAGCTACAAGGAAAGAGGGAAAAATATTAGTTACAGGCTGCTACACTTTCAACATGATGAAGAAAATGTTCCATATATCACCTAACCCTCCTCTCTCCAAAATACTGTTTTTCCTTATAGATATATATGTCTCAAGTATGAGGAATTTTTTTCCCCATCTTGGTTTTCTTATTTCTTTCTTCAACCAGAATCATCTTAAATTACTTGCAAGCTACCTAACTCAAAGAGCAAAAATTAGAAAAGAAAACAAACTAAATAAACAGTGGCACATTCTTCCTTCAAAGTAAAGAAGCTACCTGGGCCATAAAATATCAAATCAAGGCAGGAAAGTGCCCTGAGCAGCCACAGCCCTTCTGTGTCTGCTGGCCAAACTACACAGAACTACCTGTAAATTTTGTAACTCTAATGAATCATCAGTGATTAATACTATTGAGGTGGAATGTACTTCATTGAAATATTCAGTGTCTCATATCAGTGTCACACACCAGAGCATTAATGGGATCAAGATGCAACAATAATAGTTTCCATGACAATGCAGCACATGCTTTCAGCAGCACTTCCCTGGGTAAACAGTAATCCTTCAGAAAAACAAGAAGGTCATTACAGCAACTTGTCAAATCAATGCAGAGAGTGTCTGAGCCGATTAAGGCATCTTCTCTCAGCTCTGACATGGTGTCAATAGTACTGGGCCACTAGTGCTCAGTCAGATGACTGAAGTGAAATGCCCATCAGTCAGAGAGCTGAGGTGGACTAATGATTCCCTGTGCTGCCTATTAGAACTACATGACAACTCAATCCTGTTTGCTTTTTAAAAAAAGAAAAAAAAAAAAAAAGAAGTGACCTTGTTGCTTTGTTTGAAGCTGAATTAAATTGACAACAGCAGCTAATCTTTACCTAGGGCGATTAACAGAATTAAAGTACAACAACAAAGGCACACAAGGTTTTATGCTTTATATTCTTAGTTTGATAAAGCTTGCAGTCTACTAGGGTCTTTACAATCAAGTACATGGTAAACATGTATTCCAAGCCAAGCTATATTTGAATGGATTTGAATTAATCTGTTTGTAAGAAGACACTATTTTGAGTGAGTAAATGTGCAAGGATAAGGCAGAGTTTAATTACAGCAATAATCAGCCAGTGGTTGAAAAAAAAAAAAAAAAAAGAAAAAGAAAAAGAAAAAGAAAAACACAACTGAAAGAAATTTTCAAAGGCAATGTTTAAGGGGAAAAGCTACACATGTGGGTGCTATGCTAGGTAAGGAAAGGATATGGTCAAGAAGAACATGACTTTAAAATTCTTTAGAGCTGTAGCTTTTAGTGTGAATTCCCTGTGTCACAGTATGTTCTCCAAAATGCAGGACTACAGTATGAACCTCATTGTTCTACAGATATCGTGAAAATATTTAACAAATATTCAGTATAAAGCCAACATGTATAAGCATGTAGGTATACATGTTTTTCACCTGAGGCCATTCTAAAATGATAAGCTAGATCAAAGTCCTCATGTCCACATCATGTTTCTCAGCAGTTTATCAGTTTACATTACTGACCTACTCAATCAAGAGGAAAACAGGAGTGACAAGAAGGAAGGAAGAATCCTGGGCAGAATGTTTTGTCTATGTTAAAGAGAAAATCTGAGTTGTTAGTAAAGCTGGAAGATTATCTTTCTTTATCCCTTTCATTCACATATTTCCTTAAATATGCAGTTTTTACCTACAACACTGGTAACAAAGTTGATTTGACTTCAACCTGTGAGCTTTCTGAGAAATATGTACCAAACCACTGAGCTTGATATTCAGACTGCACGAAGGAAAAGGACAAAAAATGTGTAGCTGCCCAAATTCTTTTCACTGGAGCCTCAAAACTCAGCAAAGCCAAAGCCACAGTTAATTGATGTTGCTGGACTTTGAAACAAAACACCATTTCAAAAGCATACAGCAGATGAGGTGAATAGGGTTCAAATCTACAGAAAATCTACAGTAAAAAATGATACAAAGCCTGCAGAAAACCTGCTGCAGAGCAACAAGCATGATGAGGACAAAGGGGATTTATGTTTACCAAGACATAAGTCATTGGAAGGACTAAATAGCTCAAGGGACTGGTACTGAGTTTGAAAGCTTTTCACCTCTTAGTATCAAACTCAAATCTAGCCCCAAGCTGTAGCTATTGAAGGTCATTATCATCCAGTGGCTGTTCAATACTGTGAAAACAGCCCAATTCTCACTGGACAGGGAGTCACATTTCAAAGACAGCAGCATTTCTGAGGTTCATTAGAACCCATAATTTTGGTTTCAGCATAGAGCACTTTATCAGCTGCTGAGCATCATGCCTTCCAGAGGCTGACAGATCAGACAGGGAAAGTTTGCAGTGCTGCCACCGTGATAGCCGTGCTGCATGCAACAGAGACTTTTATCGCTGTGTCTCAAATCTAGAAGCCTTTGAACTGTAACTGCACAAGTTAGAAAATATAGAATACATTTAAATATTTCAGTGCTTGATACTGGTTTTATTCAAAAAGCCGTGACAATTTTGAAACAGTGGCTCACTCACACAATCTCAAATAGCAGAAGACAAGCTTTTAAGGGTGAATTTCCACCAACATTTGCAGTGAAAGCAAGCCTTAGACAGGAAATACACAAGCTTATATTTCCTCTTGAAGTTGTCATTCTGGGCTCTAAACAATTTATTAGTGGTGTGTCATATGTCGTTATATGTGCAATGCTTACCTTAGTTCTCTCAATATTAGTTTTTACATTGTGTATTTCTCCACACCAGTTGACAATTGCACTCTTAGTTAGTTTATGTTGCACAAAAGGTTCACATCAGAGTTCAGTTTTACATAATTGTTTAAAGCACATACGTGTCAGCAAGCCTCTGCAATTTGCTTTCAGGCAAAGTAAAAATCTGCTATTCCAGAAGAAATTCACCTTTGTAGCATGGAATTTCCAGTGATACTGATGACCATACATCACTATTTTGATGCTTTGAATAGAAGATTCTCTGGATAGAGCCATAGGATTTTACAATGCCCAGCCCATGGTGGCCCAGCATGCCCTGCTGGAGTTTGACAAAGCACACCCAACACTATTCCCTCTGTCCCTGATGGCAGCCTGCTAATAGGTACTAGATCTATACAGCCCAATAGCAAGAATTAAAAAGTATTGAGGTCTTCCACAGGGGAATGATTTAATTGTCGGTTGTTAATCAAGCTGACCATGTTTCACTAATCTTGAATTACTTGTAATCTGACAGTACATGCACACATGAGAAAGAACATTGGAGAAAGAAAGGATTTTATGCATTAATTCTCAAATGTGACTAAGAGCTCTCTCATTTTATGTGATGATTGAAACTCCATTTCAAGTTAGCCAAAAAATAATGAGGTAAAATGATCTATTTCTACATGCAAATTAAATCTGATGGGACGTTAGACCATTCTGAAAAAGAAAATTCCAATGACTGAAGAAAGAAAGCTGATTTCTTAAAATTAAGTGGTATTTTCCCAATAAGCATGAGCTTCTTGAAGACAGAAACTTTTATTTGTGATACTATATGGATCCTGAAACACAATTAGGAAGAAGAATTTCTTTCAGGTTTCTAACAAGCATAGATAACATCAAAATTGAGTCATTTCCTGATTGTTAGTCAGGTAGTTAATTGTGATGATAATTACTGTCTCTGTCATGAGACAATATTTAATTTTAATTTAAATGTTGCCATCACCAACTAGAAGAATTAGTGAGAAAAGATATATAGATTTTCTGATATTTGTGTATAAATAAAGGTTGCTATTATTGCTAAACTATCCCCTCATAGATCAAACAGAAACTAAAACCAAATGAAGTTCTCAAGAATGCTTGTTGGGAGAGTTTTGTGAGCAGTGTATCTCTTGGCATGATGTTTTACATATGCCTATTTAAAGTTCTTGCTGAAGCATTACTGCTATTTAAAATATTAAAATTAATTTTAAAAACCTGTATTACATAATTCCTTCAAAGTCACAACTGATACTTTAAGGGTGATAGCTTATCTCAACAAAAAATAAATGTCCTGGAGACTAAAGCCTCTGACCTCAGTTGGGTAAATCTAGAAATATTTGTTCAGTGTAAAGAAAGTGTACTTTATTTTGAAGGCAGAATTTGAGGATATTTGCATATGCCTTCATTAAAATCTTGAATTTTCTTTGGAGGTTTAAATACTCTTAACAAAAATCATAGGATCACAGAAGGGCCTGGGTTGGAAGGGACCACAGGGGGGTGAGCCTGGTCCCACCTCCCTGCTCAGGCAGGGCCCTCCAGTGCACAGGGCACAGGATTGTGTTCAGACAGTCCCAGAATATCTCCAGAGAGGGAAATTCCACAGCCTCCCTGGGCAGTCTGTTCCAATGCAGGGTCCCTCACATATTAGAGAAATTCTCCCTCACATTTGTGTGGAACCTCCTGTGCATCAGTTTCTGCCCATCCCCTCTTGTCCTGTTGCCCAGCACCCCTGGGCACAGCCTGGCTGCATTTTCTGACATCGTCCCTTCAGATCCTTACAGGCACTGACAAGGTCCCCTCTCAGCTGTCCCCTCTTGAGGCTGAGCAGGCCCAGCTCCCTCAGTCCATCCTCATAAGAGAAACACTTTATCCTAATCCTCTTTCTCACCCTCTGCTGGACCTGCTCCAGGAGTTCCATGTCTCTCATGGAAATAGAATATGAACCACATTATTTGTCAACAGTGAGTGAAAGGATTGCTGGAAGTGAAGATCAACTTCTGAGTTTATGAAAAGGGATGATAAAAGGAACACTTCGCACTCACAAATGGTCCTCAGACTGTCATAGGCACTGAAGAATGAAGATCTTGCTAAAGGGAGACTCAAATTTCTGTGAATCTTCCAGAGTTCTGCTTCTGTTTTACAGATGTATACTTACAGAAATGGTATTGTATCTGTTATGTGTGCATATTAGGGGCATACATCTAATGTTAGAACACCTAAAAATGAAGTCATTAAGATTGTAAGAACTTTCTGAATATGTCAGCTTCAGATGCTGCTGTACAAATTCTGTTCTCCCTAGCAAATGCTCTCATGCTCCCATAGGATGTGATGTAATGGACAATGGTGTTCATGCCCATGAAATCATGCAGCCCAATGGGAACCATAACAGAGAACTTGTAAGCATCAGCAAGGGTTTGAATGACTGTAATTAAGTAACCTACTTCTCCTGTGGTGTCCCACCATGACAGCTGGGGTCAGCTGCAGCACTTGAGTCCCTAAACTTAAATGTCAGTGGAGGTTGACAGGAAATTCTTAGCGAAAGCCCTTCACCTCTGGAATTTACTTCTCTTATTATAGCTTTGATAGAGCCCAGGTCAGTTGACAATCAAGATGTAGAGCAAGACCTTTTCATTAACACTTCCCAAAAGAGTCATAAAGATGCCTTTTTATATGCTATTGTGACTAATTAGTTACTTAATCACTCTAAATTAAATAAGAAACCATATTTTGAATTCCCATATTTTTAGACATGACACACATAGCTAGAAACACTTTTTCCTTTTTTTCCCAAATCCATCAAAAATCTCAGAGAGAAGCTGTATATTAAGAAGTTGAATGGAAGGATGACTGAAAACACAACAGACACACAATGTTTACATCTGTAATGAGAAAAGCAAAGAAAATGTACAGTAATGAGGGGTAATTTAGAGAATAATCAAAGTAATATTGTAATGACTACAACCAGCATATCATGCCTGAAGGGAAATATCCTGAAGGGATATCTTGCCTAAAGGGATATGGTCTATACCACAAAAGCTTGGAGCCATTGAAACCCCTAGAGAAAGATGATAATGGCCGTACATACAGTATAATTTATTTACAATTTGAGGAAGGCTTCCATCAAGTCCCTAATGACAGGCTCACTAGTTACATTAAAAGCTGTGCTGATTCTGATAAAGGCATGAAGTCAATAAAGTAGGCAAAAGGAACCTGCAGTACAAGGGGAAAATGGATGTTGCTTACTAGGCAAGAATAGAAATAGAAGCCTGGATAGCAACATAGACTTAAAAAATACATATCAAAAGAACTCTCAATATATGATCTCATGACAGCAGACAGATTGTAGAGACTACTAATAAGGAAGCATGATCTAGTGTGAATCTAACAGCTCTATTATCTGGGAAATATTGAGAGACCATTACAGAGATTCATTTGTGTATCTTTTCCAGTATTTTATTCTCACTTAGTCTTTCCTTATGGTTGTAACTGTTTGTGAGAAAGGGAAATTGAAGGGTCTTTTAGGTGTAGAAGTCTTCCAGCTATTTTTTGCAGTGCCTCTGGATAAATGAGACATCTGTAGATAAATACATTTGTAAGGCTAAAAGAAGGAGAAATTTTTAAATCGCTGAAAAGGACAGTATACTATGTAGAATAAATACAAATAACAGCAAAGTGAAAAATAGTGTGTGAAAATAATTTTTGTAAGAAATTATTCTTTTGACTTTCAGTAATATAAAACAGGAGATAATCCACCGGTGTAAAACTAATGAATAAAGAGGAAATCACCACTAAAAAAATCCACATTTGGAAAAGGTTGCTACCAAAAGAGAAAATACCAAAAGAGAAAATTTGCCACCTGCCTAATGGAAATTTTTAGAGCTCATATAAATTTGTGCTTAATTCTTGTCACATTTGTGGTGGTTTTAAATAGCTTGATTTTTGGTGAGGGGAAAAAGTCAGCCAAAAAAGTGATTTTTTTTCTGTAAATATTTGCAAGCTACCACCACTGCAGCTACAGCCAATTCACCTGAACTCGTGCAATATTTAAGACCCAAAATCTGATTGCTGGATTGCTCTGCAGATCTTAGCCTAAAAGAGGATCTCCTCGAGATGAAAAATATTTTCTTTCACTCTTTTGCTGTATCAAAATTTCTATGGCTAGTGCAATTGAATAGTTCAATAAATTAATTAATTAGAAGAGAACCATCAAGGTTTTTATCCATGGTTTTGTTTTAGTTTTTCACAACTCAATACTTTTTATAACAATCAGCACAGAAAATGTCTTTACCTGCTCATTCTACAGGATATGGATATTTGCTGCAGAGCTTTGGAACTGAAACCTTTACACCTTCTGCCTCATGTGACCGTTAAATTTCAGGGCATGATGAAGCATCATTTTCACTGAGTCCATGAACTGATCTCTAATTCTTTTGTGGAAAACATGTGGTACATCCATCAGGTCAGGAGGGTACCTGCAGGCCAGAAATTCTTAAACAAGACTAAGGATGGAAAATCCTGATAGGGAACCAATAAACTCTGTGGAGTTGGAAATAGTGGTTTTGAAGCTCTATCTTCCCCTTTGAGATGCATACAATTTTAAAGGCATGTGCTTGCTTTACAACCTAGAAAGGATTTAAGACTCTACATTCCTTGTAGAGACACAGGGATCTTTATGAAGATTTGTATACTCCTAATGGTGATGCATATCTCCATATAAGTCAGGCATTCCTCTCTGAATTTCCTATGGGGTGTTCCCACTCTGGGGTATCTGCTGTAGGTGCCATAATGAGATTATTAACAATTCTCATACCTTCGATACAGAATTCAGAGACCTCACTTAAGGCTCTCAGGACTGGTCTGAGAAGGAGGCATCTAAGGATTAATAAATAACCACAACACACAGCCTATACCCATCTGTGACTTTTGTCTAGTCCCTCAGAAATATAAGCAGGACCTGAAAACCTAAGGTGTTCAAATGACTACATCTTGACCTTTTTTTCCTTGAGCAATCACTAAACTTGAGGTAGGAAAATGTCAAAGGATGGGCTAAAGAGCAGGAAATTGTGTGTGTGTAGCATGAGCTGCAGCAATCAGTCTTTATGAGGAAAGTAGCATTTTTCCAATAAGGATTTAGTCACAAAACAAAATAAATGCTTCATTTTAGAATTATAAGCAACTTTGGAAGGAAAAGCAGAAGTATATGACAAAGAAAAGTTTGTTCACAGGTAAAAGAACAAGATGGAAAGACCCACCCTGATTCTAAAATTCAGAAAATGGAGAGCATGAAGGAGATTGGGGTTTCAGAGGAAAGAAATGTAAAGGAAATATTGACTTCTCATGGAAGTAGAAAAAGACATTACAGAGATAGTCAAGTTATCACATGTCTATGACTTCTTCACTCGTGAATGCTCTCTTTGGGAGCAGTAAGACAGCGAGAAACAAGGGAGATATTTATTTGAAGCTGTAAAAATTGGGAATAAGAAATACTGTAATCTTGAACATCCATCAGAGCATAATTGCAGTTTTCCATTTAGTGGCAAAGTATGACTTTCCAAGGACTGCTGGAAGTACCAACATTTCACAAGGACAGCTCTGATGATGAGTGATGATCCTGGTGTCCTAGTCAGAAGCTTTAATATCTTTTTTTTCTTGCCTTGCCTTCATCCCTTGCAATGCCATGCTGCCAGTTATAAAAGCTTGGTGTAATCCCCAGGGTTTATAAAGAAAGTGCATTAGGTGTAAGGAGGGTAAGGCAGACATTGGCTTTGGCAGCTTGTGTGAACTGATGAAAAGCAGCAGCTAACTCCCACAATGGAGCAGGAAAAATGTACTCCCCCTTTGAATCACTAATCAGACAGTACCAGAGCAACTTATCTGAGACAGAAGTTCACCATGTTTCTATGCATTCACATACCTAGCATAGACTTCCACTAGACAATAAATATTTCCCTTTTTTTTCTGGGTTTGCATTAATTCTGTACCTATCTCTACAGAGTCAATTATGGTTTAAAAACCTGAGTCTAATAAAAACAAAATTGAATCTTCTATGATGAAACTGTACACAAAGTGAGAGGTAGTAAATTCAAGCATTTGGGATTCTGACTTTGACACACTTCTGGAACTGAAGTCTCATCAGGATAGGAGAACACAATTTAAACAGCTTTCTCTTGCATTGGCTTATTCACATTAAGTACAACAAGTTGCACACAGCAGGAGAATCTCAGCCTAGATTAGCAATACCATTTTTTCACAATGTGCAAGGAGGGTAAAGATCATGCAATTAAAACACGCTGCAAGCAAACACAATCACTTAGCAATGAAAAAAACCCCAAAAACCTCACCTAGTTTTAGACAGTAAAATAAAACTGCAAGTAATTAAACATTCACTTGAAAAATTTTCATCCTTCTAATAACACAGCTTCTTCATACAGCACTACTATGAATTCCTTTTCTGCTTTCTTGAATATAAGCCATGATGTATCTAAAAGCTGGTAAGATCTACAATGGAGTTTTTGCTAGATTCATTGCAGTTTTCTGTCATGTGATCAAATCCACATACTTATTTTCTACCAATATTTTTGTGTACATTGCCTCTGACTGCATACCACAGCTAGTAAATGTATGGTATATTTAAAGGTCCTCATCGAGTCATTAAATAATTACTGTAAGTAAAATGCCTTTGAAGCAAAGTGAAATACAATAAAATCAAGACTTTTTTCAAAAATCCTTCTGATTAAGAGGATTTTGAGCCAACAGAAATAAGCCCATTCTGATGATATTCATGAACTAGTCCTAAAATGTTGTTATTTAGTTACAAAATAAGATCTTAACTGAACTGTGAAAACTGTCTGACAACCCATAATTCAATGTAAAAAAATTATTCCTTCACCATCCTCGTTTGCATCAAGTAAATTTCTTGAACGTGATCCTCAGTAGCTTTTTGTCATGCCATGAAGATGTCTCCCTTTTTTCCCTCCTCAGAATACTTAGTCCCAATGCTTCAGAGGCTGCTTTGCAAGAATCCTGCACACGTAAACACAGGATTCTTTCACTTTGTATTTGAGAAATAACAGTGCCATGAGACACTAATTACAGACCATGCAAACAAACAGTAGTGTGCACCCTAAAGTCCTTATCTAACTTGACAGCAAGTCTCAAATAGTGGAGAGCTTCCACATGTATTTTTCTTTGTCGTTGGCTGCAGGTATGGAGACCCATTGGCTAAACAAATCCCAAGGAAGCACAAGAATCCTTAGTGTGTAAACTGTTGCTTGTTAATGGGCTTGAATGGTTCACAAAGCCTAAAGAATTGTCTGCTTCTGACCTTAAGAGAGTCTTAAATCAATTTAGTCTGAAAGTACTCAGCTCTTGCTGAAGAGTGACCCAGAGACTGGTCCTAGCTCTCTGCAGATTAGCCAGACCAGCTGGTATTCACCAGTGGCTCTGGTGCTTTTCTTCTGCTGCCATCTCAGCAGAAAACATTCCAGCACATTTAACACATGCACTGTGTGTCTACACACACTTCTGATGCTTTTAATGTTTTAAGAGCTCACTATTATACCAACAATACAGTATTAGTTATTCATTAATAACATTTATAGATGAGAGTGTATCCTTGAAAAGAGAAAACAAGTCCATTACCTTTTAAAGGTTCCTTTCCTGCATGCCTCTTCCCCCATGTTGCCCTTGCACACTGATGCACAGCTCCCCAGAGGGTTACAATGCAAGCACCCAGCATGGTGAGAACTCTGAAACACAGAAACTGCAGCCTGAATCATTTTGTCACTCCTTGCATGTTAAGACCATCTTGTGCTTTCCTCCATCGTATAGCAGACCTAAACCTCTGTAGTGCTGTAATCTGACACAGCAAAACTAGTAAGGGAATACAACAAAGACAGGCTTCAGGGATGTTTCTAGTATTTTTGTGTTGATAAATGTCCCAGTTTCCATGTTAAGAACTGCCCATGCTTCTTTGCAAATGATCAGCTGTATCTTCATCTAGGTAATTGCTGAAAGACTTCCAGTAGATTCTCCTACTCTGATGTCTTCTGTTTCAGCACCACACTAGCTTTTTAATGAGGGTGCTTTTTTCTAATGACAAAGCAACCTGCAAGCCACAAGACTTATGAAGGTGAGGCTTTATTTACTGACCAGCTGATAGCATTCTGCATTGCTACAGATTTGTCACGGCTCATGCTGATGAGTCAGCTAACATGTGATTGCAATTACTGGAACTAGAGAATAAATGCAGTTTTGAGAAGTGTTGCATTGCCTCACTCCATTTAAATAAGCTAAAATAGGAATTGAAAGTACCCATCTGCCCCTGTGTGGGCAGTCTGTGGGGCTAAACAGCAATAGTATAGGAGAGGAAGGAACAGTGATTTCATGAAGTAAACATGAAATTGAGTGAATCAACAAAAACCCCAACACTGAAATTCAGACAATATAAAGAGAGACAATATTTGAGATGGATGACCTGCACAGAGAAACAGAGGAACACATGCATATCAGAGAGTCTAAGGACACTCTTGAGTGATGGACGCAGTGAAGTTCACTCTGGAGACATAGCTACCATTTGATTTATCCAAGTTATAGAGATGTGTACACAGATATAAAAGCTGCAACAGCTGCGAAAGCACTTAAATACAATACTTAAATGCACTGGGATGTACCAAGTGATACAGAAGTAGGAAACCAGTATTTACATCAAAGAGTTGGTCAAAGCCAAGAAGGCTGGAGACAGAAATGAGCACTATTTACAAGAAGTCTGTGATCATATTCACCTCAGGAACCAAATGGCTGGTGTCAGCCTGTGCCATTCATCTTCAGGTGGCTGTAATAAGTGATAATGATGAATGTAATCCACACAGCCAACAGCTTTGCTAGCAAGGTAAATCATATTTAGCATTCTCCATTTTTGAAGTATGTGCCCTAAATATTAATTTACAACCTTCCATGGCTCTTATCTTATAGACCAATATTTTTCATCAAATAATTTTTAGCCTTTATATTTTCATATTATTCTTCTGGATACTTTTAAGCAGCGTGGAGCTCACTTTTTTTTGAAGCTTTTTAGATGTTAAGCATTTCCTGTGCAATGAATTAATATATGCAGTAAACTAGACTTGGGCCTCAAACAAAAAATATTTCCCAAAAAGCAACTCAACTACCTGAAATAAAAGATGGAGCCGTCTCCTAAAAGGGGAAAACAATACAAAAGAAGAGGACTTAATTACAAATACATTTTCATAATGTCTGAACCTACTTTTTAGATGCCCACTGCTAGATCTCACTAAATACTCCACAAAACATACGCATCTTCCATTACACTCATACAACCACCAACAGATCCCTGATCTAGAGGCATCATCTTTCGACTTCATAGGATGTAGAGAACTTTTATTTCTTGCCATCAGTTAGTTTTTAAAAAACATATATAGTATAAGCAGTCACAATGCCCTGTGGCAAAGTTCAACAGCTTATATTTTCTTTGTAAATAGAAACAATTTTTGTTTACCCATTACTTGATGCAATTTTAGTTTAAGGTTGGTATAGACAGTGGATAATTACTCATCTATGTCTGCAACAACCTGACAAGCTTTTTTTTATGTTCTCTCTGCGCATTTTTAGTTTCTCTCATTACAGATTGAAAATTCCCACTTAGTTAATTCTTAGTTCACATGGAAATGTTTCCATCCCTTACATCGTCCATGTTGAGCATGATTCTTTTTTTTTCCTAATTTCTACTTCATTCTGCTTGAAAAAAAAGGTGCTGCACCCAGTGCTAATGACGCAGGTATAAGTGGGATTTGTACAGCTGCTTTATAATTTCTCAGTTTGCTTTCTAATCTTTCCCTAGTAAATCCTAATACAATATTCTTTTGGACCATTTACTGAACTGAACTACCTTTTCCATTTAAACTTCTATAAACCCAGTATCTTCATTGTAAATATTAAGACACCCTGTAATCAATATAATTGATGTTCTTCCATGTTCTTCCTTAAGAAATATTCTTAAAGAATGATCAACCTGTTATCTTCTATATCTAACCAAAAAGAAAATAACCAAATGACCCCTTTCCTTTCTAAGAAATATGTCTTACCTTGATATTTAATTTGAACACAGTAATAATTTTCGTTTTATTTTTTGGGAATTTGGCTTTGCTTACATAGATGTTCTTATATATAATAGACAACTGAATCTACCAAAGATGTCAACTTGGTATTTGCAAGACTTTTTCTTTTAAATAAACTTCTATATGGGTTATTCCTTAAAAATAAAATGGTCATCTTAAAAAAAATTCACAAGGAGAATATCTTGCCATATTTCTCCCCTCTTGTGTACTTTTCCTGCATTCGTTACTGTTACTGTGGACTGTAGTTTCTACATCAGTATTTAAATGGACACCTCCTATGAAAATGATGCTACCTTGATTATCTTGCTTATTTTGCACAGGTTCTGGAATTTTATTCAAAGTTTGATAAGACATCTTTATTAACACTTTTTCCTTCTTCAAGACCCAGAGTTTCACCTATTTATTCTTACCATTTTGACAGGAATATCATGCCTGACTTCTCTGGAAAAAGCATTCCAGCAGTTCTTTTCACCGAATCCTGCCTCTTGAGATTTCACAGAATCACTGAGTATACATTTCAGTTAGTCCACTAGGATTTTAAAGAACAGCAGCTCTTTTAATCACATTACATCTAGACAGCATCTGAAAGCCTTAGGTGTTTGATCACCAGGTCTTTGGACACTTTAGCTCACACCGAAGGCATAGATCACAATTTGGACCAAGCATCCCTGAGTCCAAGTTGCATTGGGAATGGCTGCACAGCAGGAATGGTTGGAAAGGGAACGTTTGCAAGACTGGGAAGTGACCCTGCTGCTGCCAGTACACACACCACAGACAGGGGAGTTACAGCAGGACATTACTGGTGATTAAATGAATTCCTAAAGCCATGACTATACATCAGTGTCATAGCTAAACCCAGTTGTATAGCTATGCAATCAGGCAAAATAACATAGTTCCCTAATCTTGTGTCCAATAACAGTATGATTCAGTGTAAGATAATGTATCAAATAGTGTGTCCTACTCTTTTTGGACATTAATCTTGACAGAAAAATCTTTAGCTTTGTATGGATTAGTCAATGCAAATTCATTAACTACTTGTCATGCTTCTAATACAATCTGCCCTGACCCCAAGACTTGACGGTGTAGTGTTAATCAAATCTACAGAAGTTCCCATACAGACAAAACAATCTGTTTCAGGTTAGACAGATTATTTTTCCCTAAAAAAAGGGGAAAAAAAGAGGTTGGAATAAAGTATATGAGAAAAATATTTTAAAATATAACTTCACTTTTTTTTTTTTCAAATCCTTTAGTATTATTAACATTATTCACAGTTCTCTGTATTGAAAAAGGTTTAGTTTGGTTATTTTTAACTTGCATCTAGAAAACAGCCACTTCTTTAAGGTCGCAAGTCTACCTTCCAAAACAATGAAAACTTATTTTAATTTCAATGAATATGTCATTTTACCAAAACCAAAAATTTTGAGTGAAATTGATATATATTCACCCTACACACTAGGTGACTTGCAAATAGCAGAAGAATTGCAACAAACACCTACCAAACTACTTTAGTTTTGACTACCTGGTTATAGTTTGCCCTTTGATGCATTTGGCAACTATAGAATTCACCTTTCTCTTTGGATTTTTGTCTGTTTATTCACTTCACTGTTCTTATTCCTTTTACAAAAATCTTTAATTACCTCTTTTTGCACATGGGGTTGTTTATGGATTTATCTTCATAACCAAAGGCCCTATTTCTTAAGTAATTTCATTAGTTTCTGACTTATTTAGGAGGGTTCCCCCCCTCTTCCCCCTTTTATGCTAGCTTCTTAATACCTTTTTTTTTTAGTATTCTGCTAGTTATACTGGCTATCTTAAGACAGTTTCCTCTGACTGTAATTCATCCAGAGATTTGCCTGGAAGGGATTAAATGTACAAATCTCAACCTTGTTATCACCTAATTTCATGGTTTGTTTTACCTTCAAAAAGAAATGTCTTTAAGCCCATGAAAGTAATTTCTTGCATAGTCATTAGATCTGCATTTAATCACATGCATGGTTTTGAAGGTTCTCTACCAGATTTTTTTTACTGCTGAGAGATATCTCTGACACTGAGGTGAAGCCTTAGCTAACGTGTAGGCATTTGGGGATTTCTCTCCCGAGCATTTCAAAGATCTGTGTAACGCACACCCAGATGATGGGGATGGGACTGCTGCTGGATGTTGAAGGTATACACTGCACTTAACACTTAGATTAGCCAGATGCTAAGAAGTGAAAGACCAGTGCCAGATAAGACTATCAAATTGCTATATATAACTTTTAGCATCTTAATGCACTGCAGCATCGTGCTTAGAAGTAATAAAGTCACACAAGATTTTCCTGAAGCATTTCAGTTATCCAGGACTACCTTGTGCTCAGTCACTTCAGATCTTTTGAAAAACTTTCCCAGAATAATTTAGGAAAAGGTTTTAATAACCAAAAGCAAATAAATCAAAACATAATCATCTTTTTAACTAAACTGAAGCAAGCAGACACCATTGTCCTGGTTATTTAACCAAGCAGCTTGCTTAATGTCTGAAGTGAGAACGGCTAATGATTCCCCTTGTCTTTTACCCAGACCCCCACTCTGAACTCTCATAACGAAAATAAATCCAAGCAAAAACTAAGTTCACTAATTTCAGGGCAGGGAAATTCCTGTCTCCTGTCACCCCTTTGCCACAGAGATTGCTGCCACATACTCATTCTCACTCACAGACCAGGGACTCAGTCTTACATTTCAAGAAAAGGTCTTGGTCTCTATGCACAGAGATCAGCAAACTGATCCTAATAAAAGCCAGAGCGCATTTAACTTTAATAACTTTGTTTGCTTCTCAAGAAAAGGATTTTACATGCCTGGTGTTTCCTTTGCCTTGTTATGAACTCAGACATATGTGAAACCTACCTTTTCATTTCTTTTTTCCTGCTGTGATATCACTGACTGGAACAGGGTATTTCTTACCAAAGTACGATCAAAGAGGATGAAATCATCACGATGTACATACTAACATAAACCAGAACCAAGGAACTTCTGCTTTGCAAAACCAATCACTGAAAGGTCTAAAAACTTATCTTATTACATTATTAAAAGGATGGAACTTGAAAAATGCATTATTCTCTCAATATCCATCATGAAACAAACATCATGCTCCTATTCTACTTCCTCAAAGGAAAAAGAAGTTGTGGTCCAAAATAATTTCTAAAAAATTTTACAGTAATTGGTTTTGATATCAAAATAGGTATAAACACTATAGAGACATTTGTGGGTTTATTTTGTGGAGGAAAACAAAATGCACCTCTGTCTCACTCTCTCTAATGTCTGTAGATGCACTTTAAAGATATTTTTAATATTTATTTAAATATATGTAAAACAGATTAAATTGTTAGCAAACAATAGGCATTCTTGTATGTTCTATGAAAATTCAGTAGAGACAGTATTAATATATACAAATGAAATAACATTTCAAACAATTGAATTTAAAATGCTTCCATTTATTTTCTGCTGCATTCTGTGTTCTCATACCAGTCACCAGCTCTGAAAGCAAGTATCTTAAGTCTTTTTCTTCTTATTTTAGGAAATCATCTTTACCCTATTTGAAACGTATAATTTTGGTTAAAAATAAAACAAATTGTAACTTCAATATAAATACCAGTGTTTTGAAATGCCAATGACTCTGCAATGTCACTGTTAAAAAGTCATCCATCCCCATAGAAAAAATATAATCGAAACCTCCTTTTCTACAAGGAATTTGAAGATAAGGTGGGGAAAGTGGTTGTGGAGTGGAAAATTATTAAAGAAAAATAGAGCCATTTAAAAACAGCAAAGCATTTCATATTGCACCAATCGAACTGATTGCTTCAGACAAGCAGGTACCTCACAGGGGTCCAGCATTTACCTTCTCCCTGTGGGCACTTGTACTACTTTTTGGTATGGCCTATATCTGCTGCAATTTAAAAGCTATATTTTGATAGCTACTCTCTTAGAAAGGATTCTGTTCCTGGAGAAAAGTTTTAATAGAGAAACTGTATCCAATTCTGGTTATATATGTTTATGCAAGATCCACAGGGTGCAGATGAAGAAATTGTCAGCAGTATCACAAAGTAGGATGGGTCTCCAGCCATCCAATCATGAAATTTGCCAAATTAGGAGAAAAAAGGATTGAATTACCCATGGGAGTTACCCTTCTCCTATATTGAGAAAAATCCTGACAGAAGAGTTGTCCTTTAAGTCTTTCACCCTGGAGATTTCACAATGCTCTTCTTATTCATCTGTCTTGCCACATATTCTTAAGGAGGCTATCTCTGAAAAAAAATCCTTTTGGACCTACTAGTGTCTGACGTCTCCATTGCCATATGACAGTGCTGGAGGAAACCTTCAGTCTTAAACATCTCAAAAAAAAAACCAAAAAAAGAAGAGTCATAGAAATGACTATGCCCATGCTTTGTTCAAAAACTGAATATGACCCATCCACGAGTAGCACTTTGGTTTTGACAGGTTGGGCATTAGGAAAAGAGACAGAATTTAGTCCAGCTCAAATACTGCCCTGTTAAATTTTAAAAAGTTGTCAAATGCACAGATAATTTATTGCCACATGGTGATGAGACCCATATGTAGGTAAACTAAAGCTGGGAACATACATGCTACTGATGGGGTTATTTAATGGTTAATAAGGGATGTCTGGTTAAAAATTAACAGAGAAAATAGTTTCTACAATTATTAACTGAAGACTAGACAATGAATGCAAGGCAAAAAATAATTAAACTAGAGAAAAATTTCCAAGGGAATTAGCTAATAATTAACCCAGAAAAGAAATTAATTTGTGTAGGTTACTTGAAAAGTAGCTAATGTGTAAATCTGGTTATGGGTGGTTAACATGCATTGAATTGACAAACTGATCAATGAATGAAAAAGTTAATGATTGATGGGGATATACCAATTAACCCAGGTTAATAATTAAGGAGTCATTAATTAGTTAAACCTGGTAGCTTGGTGAAGAACTGCAGCTTCTTAACTGAACACATATACATTTTTTTAATGTTATCATAGCTTGAATGACTCTTGGATTTATATTAGTTCTGCCAATTTTAAGCAAACATTTTAAGTTTTGGAGTGCTGAGACACATAAAGACTATATTTGTTTATACACATCACAGCTCATTGTTCACTCTTGGGAATGTGTATTTGATAAACGAAAACAAAATTATTTTGAAATACATGTTGCTATTTTCCCCAACCAAATTAGAAACATCCTGCCCTTATGTTCAACAAACACAGTGGGGTGTTCATATTTAAAGATTTCTACTTGCATATGTGCAACTTGTCAGGTAGTTTATGAATATTTACATATTAATTGGCCTGACATCTGTCATAATTGCATATTAATTATTTTTGTTTTAATCTGATAATTGATTTATTATACTGCTGTCTGCAACTCTAGGGAAATGTCCCTGAGGGACAATGCATGCATACACACAGATTTGGTCTTCTGCCTACAGCACTCCTCTGCTGATGATCTGAGAAAAGGTTTGTTGTTTTTTTTTGTAGTAGAAAGATGCATTTTAGAACTTGATACAGTGCTTGTCAAGAATTAGCTGAAAGACATCCTTTGAATTCAGTGAGCATCAACTCAGGCCTGTAGTCGGTGTAACAAAGCATTTCTGAAACAGTAGAATGACAAAAATCAATGGACTTTTTGATTTTGGATCAATGGAGAATTACAATTTCAGTATATAAATTATCCATGAAGAGGAGGCTAAGTTACAGATGTGGGAGAGTCACAGACTGCATCAGAAAGGGGCCCTGATTCTGCATATGAACAGAAATAATGTTCAGATTCTTAATTCACTGAAAATCAACACTTAAAAGAAATAAATTAGTATACGAGCTTCACTAAACTGTATGTGTGCTTTCTGATGAGACAAAAATGTGTTGTTCATGTCAAAAAAACAGGTCAAAAGCACATATATCACTGTAGTGTTGCAATGGGCTATAGGAAAAATATCCAGGAAAACTCTTGAACTAGGCAAGGAAATGCTGGAAATGGCTTAAACCCAACCAGGTCAGGAAAATCTGAGAGCCTCTTGGAGCAGAGCTCTAACAGTGCAGATTGCTGTGAGAGCAGTGACATGCTGACACTTGACAGAAGTATAAACATTTTCAAAAGAAGGTTCTCCCACCCAAATTTGACTGATTTCAGACAAATAAGACAGTCTGAATTTTTAGCACTTTCCCACCCCTGAAGGAGTGGGAAGAAATAAGTGTTCGGATTACTGGCACAAGAAAACCAGTCCACTGCTCTCATAAAAAGACTGATCATGATATTCACGTGACATGAGTCAGCCTGTAGCACCCATTTCAGTGGGGTATCCCCTTTGTGCTGACTGGGACAGGAGGAGAACAAGAAGGAAACAACTCCAGAGGTGATCCCATGCCAAAGCTGTAATAAAGCATGGCAGAGGAGAACGGAGATGGAAAGCAAATTGCTTCAAAGGGGCCATTTTCAAGTTCAAAGCAATGAGCATCCAACAATTTGCCTGTTATGGCTCATCTGATGCCAAAATCTCTGCACACTTTCCCCCAAAAAGGTTCATTTTATCCAACATCACCCTTATAAACATAAAGCTAACTGAAGTTTCAATCATTTGAATTCCAGATGCACGACTGCTTATCTGCATCTCTGCCACAATATGAAAGGCAGGAATGAGAAAAGCCTCAGCAATATTCTGTCATTACCACATGGCAATTAGACTACTATATATATATTTCACTTGACATTTCATTGATATAGCCACTTCCAGTAAGTTGTACTACATCTTTGAACTGGCCTATCCTAACAGAGTCTAGCATGGATTTGGATTGGCACCAACATCACTTCAAACCCTGCCAGGTCCCTCAGCCATTCCATTTGTAACTTTCACATCATTTCTCATTCACAGTTTAGACCTTGAGCAGAAAGGAACTGCATGGCAGCCTGCCAAAAGAAGTGTTTATTGTTTATAAATTATGAACGTGTGTATTTCTGCAATTGGCAGTTTCTATCTTAACCAAAGCAAGCTATATTTATAGAAAATTAGAACATCTTGTTTTGTACTATGTTATGGCAGATTGTCTTAGATGAAACAAAACACGTGCATGAGCCACATTAAAAACTAGGGCTTAGTTTGTCCAGACCCAAAGGGTGCATTCTAGTTCTTGCATTATTAAAAGTCATTACCACTAATTAGGATACAGAAGTAATATTTTATACATATCTAGTGGGGACCTGGTTACTTTTCATGACATCTGCAATTTTTCTAAATAAGCCTTAATAAGCAACATTAAGGCTTTAGTGCAAATCCACAAATGGAAAATGGCAAATCAGATATTAAATCTGAATGCTGAAACTAATACTGAAAAAAAGTTAAAATGTTTCTGCTGCACGTTATGGAAAATCATCAAATTTATTATGTCAAAAAGTGATATCAGAAATCCAAACAAAAAATAAATTCACTAATTTCCTGGTTTTCTTTTTAAAACCTTGTCTATTGTCCTGTTTCTTATAAAGAGAGTCTAAAGGATCACGAGGGCACTGTTATGAAAATACCTGCAGTAGTGATAGAAATATTGAGTAGCTCTCAAGTATTCATTTCCAAATAAAAGCTTGAAAGAGTGATTTCAGTTCCTGAGAGCAGAGTCTAGCAATATTTGAAAATAATGAGAAACAATTACTTGCTGCATTGATAAATATCTTGGGAATATCTCTACAAGATATTGTGACGTTTTTAAGAATGGGAAAAATATGGTTTCTTTTCAAAGCTAACTTATATCTAAAGTGTATCTTGACCACATAATACAATTCTAAAGCAATCACCTATAGAAACAAAGAGCTGGAATGGAAGCAGGAAACAAATGGAACAGAAGAAAAGGAAGAGGAAAATAAAAGGAAAAGACAGAGAGAGAGAACAAGAGTATCTTAAGCCACTCTCACCCTGTCTTTCTGCAAGTTGCAGAGGACAGATGATCAGGAGAGAAATGGAAGAAAGAAGAACAGGTTTGGAAGCTTGTATAACACAGCATGGAACAGCCAGGAGCAGGAGTCCTCACAGAGTTTTGTGAGGAGGCTGCTGAGACGGGCAGGAGTGTTCCCTTCCTGCTGTCAGGACAGCCCCACACTGCTGCCCCTCACGGCACTACCCTCACTGCACTGCTGCTCTTCAGACTGACTGGGTGCACAAAACAGATTTAGCTGCCTTTTGGAATTTTTAGTTTTTTTTTTTTTTTTTTTTGGTCTGGCATCAAGGAGACTATGAGGGCAATGCTGAGTGTAAGAATCACCCACATGATAGTAGAGGGAAATCCATGATTACAAAGGAAATTTCTCCCCATTTCAGAGATGACAGTGACCCAGACTGGGAGTTGATTGTGTTGCCAGCCCAGCCAAAATACATTTCTGGGGCAAGGAGAGCACCAACAAGCTGTGCACAGACCCTTCTGTGAGAGGGTCCTGGAGATTTGGCCTGGCACGCTCCCACACATCCCAGAGAAAGGCCAGGCCCACCCCGGCCCTGCAGGAATGGAGGGGTAGGGAGAATGATGGAGCATCAAACCCACCTTGCACTAGCTGCAAAACAGCTGCCAAAAATGAAGGTAATTAGGAGTTAACAGAATGAGGGAGAAGGTGGGAAAGCAAGATCTGCAGGGACATGACCAACATGCCATAACACTTTTTGTACCTGTATTATGTTTTGTTCTCATATAGAAAACTATGTCACAGCCCATCCCTTGTATTAGATAAATAAATCTGGGAATAATACCTTTTCTCTCTTCTCTACAAGCTTGACAGGCTTCATTATAACACTTTTTTCACCTCCACCTTTCTGGAAGGTGAACTCAGAAGGTAGCTGTGCCAGAACCTCCTTCCCATGATCAAACCAAGAGATAGATATGTACAAGTAAAAGAAATTAGGTGTGACTTATATAAAGTGTCACCTTTACAAATATATCAGCATAACACAAGTCTGACTTTGCAGAATTTCCAGCCATACATGCACATACACTATTTTGTCCTTCTAACCTCTGAAAAGCACAATTTTAAGGAACTTGAACACCAAAAATTTTAATACCTTTTAGTTTCTATGTGTTTCAGCTGTGCACACTTAGGAATTTGTCTGTTACTGAGGACACCTGGAGAACATGAGAAAGTACACAGCACTGAGACTGTGGTGTTCTGCCTGTGACATAGCATGACTAAAAAAGCACCTAATTTAAAGTTAAAAAAACCCCAGCTATAGCATAGCCTTCTTACATGCCTCAGAATATTTAAATATCCCTGCTTGGGGTTTCTAAGTGGCAGCTGTTTTAATTCAGACAGCATATTTATAGCCCTTATATCTCTGTCTCCCTGTGTGTCACATTCTCCACCAGAGAGGCAGCTACTGAACATATCTACACTTTGGTCTTTTTTTGGCCCCATTTGATTCATTCGATCTCTCAGTAGCCAGTAATTATAGCTATATATATAACCTTTAGCTTCCCAGTGATATGTATGGTTACACCTCTCCTCTCTTCTGTGAAATCCTTTAGCTGAGTGTTCTGAATTCATTCCTCTTTCGGGGATAATGCATGTCTCAGTGTTTCTGCAAGGGTACAGATCAGGGGCTATGGTGCTAATTTAGCATCAGCATCACTACTGGAGAAACAGTTATACTCTGTATTGACTAATTTTTCTCCTGTGACTGTATTGAACCTGCTCCTCAACCTTTTCTTCACAGAATGCCATCACCATCTGAGTAATACATCATGAGTGCAGTTCACTCTGATGATGTATTACACTAACATATCATTAGTGCAACAGCAGAGCAAGGCGCTTTGATGATGTATTAATGCAATACATCATCGGAATGAGTCACTCCCATGATGTATAACTCAAAAGATGGTACTATCCAGGGAAACATGGACATCCAATAAATCAGGGACAACATTAAAGAATAAAATCTAGGACATCTTCTAGGGAAAAACAAAGCTTCAGAAACCTTTGAATGAATATAGCATGAGGTTTTCCTTAAAACAAAAACAAACAAACAAAAATAGAAAGAACACAAATTTTCATATTAATTTTATCAGGAATGTAGGTTTCTGTAAAATACAATTACCATGATATTCAAATTTGAATTCTCTTCTGCAATGACACATGATATATGCAGGGCATTTTAAGTTAGAGAAAGATTATGTGATACAATTGGTAATATACTCACTTGAGACTTTTCATATCCTACCTGGAAGCAGAGAAAAAGGGAAGCAAATGCAAAAAAAAATCCAAGTCTCTTCCCTGCAAGAAAAAGGCTGAAACCTTTTTAAACTGCTAAAAGGAGCAATTAAAATTTCGTGTTAAGATTTACTACACACTTTACATAAATCTAACAAATCCGTCTATTGACAGTAGTGCAAGCAGAAATGGCAAACTTTAAATAAGTATAGCACTGAGGATTAAAAGGCACTTACTTGTAAATATTTACATAAAAATGTTAGCTCTGTAGATACAGTTAGTAGGAAAAAAACCCCCCACATATCCATGGATTTACACAACTGATATCAACCTATGAAATGTCAGATCCTAAATACAGCAACAACTCATGAGAAAGCTACTAAATGCAATTCTGAGTGAGTTGCAAAGTTATAAGAAATTTTAATTAGAACATTTAAAAAAATAAATTTGAATTTCAACATTCTGAACAAACCTAAAACAAAACAACAATTCCTCACTGGTCAGAGAAAATACATATTTTGGGAAACAAAAAAGACAGAGGGTTTTTTCTCACTCATCCTGCGGGTTTTATGGCAGGGCCAGAAAAAAACCACTGCATGGAATATCAGATAGCACTCTGCTCAAACAGTGAAAGACTTCTCTGATGTTACATGTTTATTTTTGGGTTTCTTATTCAAACAAACACCCGTCTTTTGCTCACACATGCTTGCACATGCAGACACCCTGCCCACCACATACCTTAACGTGCTTAAAATGGGGTAACTTCCGAGCAAGCCTTTCATACCCTGAGAGCTATTGTTCAGCAACAGCTCTGCAAATCCCCCTGCCATGAGAAAAGATAGATTTTTGTTGATGTTGTTTTGTTTTGTTTTAAATTGGCCTCAGCTGCATTTGATTGCTCCAAGCTTGTGGAGATTTTCCAGCTGCGGCCCTGAAATCCCCATTAGGATTTAACTCCTCAGTCTCACTTTCCACAGCTCCCCAAATCCCAGTTCTGGTGATACAAATAATGAATGTACTAATATGTGTGTGTAGGAACGATAGAGGGAAAATATCAGTGTTTAAGTGGTAACCTTGAGCCTTTGTGTTCAGAGAGAAGCCTGGTGCTCCCTGCAGGCAGTGGCCCAAGCACAGTCCCAGCGGACCTTGCTGGCTGTCATCACTCTGAGCAAAACTCTGGCATTTCAAGTCATCTCAGTCACTTTATGAAAGAAATCACTTTTCTTGAGGCATTTCAAATAATTGTGGTCTGTAGAAGAAAATATATTTAAAACATATTGAGAAGACCCCTGAAGATGGAGCAGAACTGGTAAACATTGATGAGAGAGAGAGAGGAAATGGGGCTGCTCTGCGGAGGCTTGTCTGCAAACATCAGCTTCCTTCAGCCTGTAACCTACACTTGGGGACCACTGGCCCCATCATAGCAGCCCTACTCTCAGAACCAAAGCTGGAGGTGCCCTGGGACTGGAGAATGTCCCCACAAGGCCCTGGCCAGCCGGCATCCATGGCAGAGGCAGAGTCACCGAAAGAGCAGCTCGTCCCTGCCGTGCCCCTCTCTGGCTGGGGATAACCATGTGAGTAAATGTCACAGTCTGCAGCAAGCTGCAGCTCTGCTGCTGGGGTTTGAAGGCAGAGCTGCTGATTCAGAGCTGCAGGCCAGGCTGGTGCTGGCCACGGCACAGGGGGTGCTGGGGTTACACAAGAGTCCATTCTATCAATAAAACAGAGCTGCCCTGAGGGGCATAAAAAGTATACAGGGTTCTTAATTGCCTCAGCAGTAGCAAAGAGAGAAAGAAGCTTTTTTCTTGTTTTTAACAAAAGGTCCTTCCTGTGCTGTTTCAACTAAACCAATCCTGCCTGTATTCCTAGGGAGTTGCAGTTCCTTACAGGCATTTAAAATCCTCCCTAAAACTCACCAATTTTCTAAGTGCCTTTGCTGGCCAACAGCCATAGTTTTCCCTTTCCTTCAGTGTCTTCATGACACCATACGAAGTAAAAATAAACACATTTTGTGCAAAAATTCAAACAAATGTGGAAGAACCCTGCTAATGTCTTTGCATTTTAAGCAGTGGGGCCAGGCCATGACTTTCCATGTAACAAAGGGTGTTGAGGCAGTTGGGTCAAAAGAGAAAAAACAAGCAGAAACGCTCCCTATCACAGTAACCTTACATTAACATCTACCCTCTTTTAATACACATGAAAGTCAAATGTAGAGGAAAAAAAAAAGCTGACCTAAAAAGACAGTATCAAGTATGAAGTAATATCAAGGAGTAAGCCTCCTCAAGTCCCACTTCTTTGCAGATATTGCTTTTTTAAGGACATGGTTCTGTAAATTTTGAGTAGGAAAGGAGCCTTTATTATTTGGCTTAATTCTTAATTGAAACCATCCTACAAACAACACAGACAGTAGTCAAGAAACATAGATGAAAATCTTAATACCAAAGTCCTTGTCAAATTCAAGCGCAAATAAATTAGGAGTATTAATTACATCATGTGTGAGTCAAGACCTAGTTATTTCTGCTGAAGAGGACTTGATTAATGAGACTGTGGTTTTACATGTATATAACAGAAACATCACTACTCCCTCAATCTGCAGGGCATGGGCACTCAAAATGAACATATTTTAAATAATTACTCACACTCGATCTCCTCATGACACAGGTCTGAAAATTGCTCAGCCCTTTCCTTCTTACTTTTAGGAAAGGATTCCATTTTAACTTCTCTCCCCCATTTTTTATGTAACCAGTGAACCTGAAATCATGTCAAAGGACAGCTTTAAATGTAGAGTGAGGAAAATAGTCCATAAGTTCAATCCTAATAGTTTGATTTCTATACCACAACTTTCTTAAACACTATGCTCTTGGGTTTGATCTTCTCTGAGTGGTCTTTTTACATTTTATTTCTTTTTTTCTTCCAATTAAAACTATTATAATTTAATGTTAAGAGGCCATTTTACTGAGACTTTTTCCCAAATACTCTTCTGAAATCTGGAAAATAACATCCACAGAGTAAAATGTAACACTCTCTCTTATTCAGCAGAGTTGCATTTGCAACTAAGCACACTATCTAGCACTAGAGTCTGTAGGTAGAGCAATTTTACTTGGCTTTCATGGAGAGAATCCTGAATATATATTTAATTTCAAGCCATTCTGCAAAAGAATCCCTCTGAAAAAATTTTATTTGGGCATTCAAGCCGGGGTGTTAAAGACTGAGTATTCAAGGATTTTAGTTCAGAATCATTTTGTCAGTATGAAAGTGTCTTTATGTCAGTCAGAAAAGTCAAAGTCTCAAAGTGAAATTCTTTCTCTGGGCACTTTTACCTTGAAGTTCAAATTAAGTTATTTATTTATTTCATCCAAACAGAAAGTACTAGGCACTCTACCCAAAAATGGCTTTAATCCTCAGACAGTTATAGATGTTATGGCAAGTGTTTACACTTCTCATGCTATTTGTCACACAGTATCCTATTATTGGTTTTCATGTGTCATGGCATCCCTTGGGATGACTCCCCACCTAGCTCTGCTTATGGTACCTGTGCTTTGAAAAACTGGGTGCAATAATAAAGAGGCAACTTGCAGGTTAGAAGAGTAAAAAGGATCTCCTAATTACACTTAACATGAATTTCATTACAAGGGAACTGTGTTTGGTGATTCAACATAACAAATTCTGCACAAATGGACAAGCACAGACTTGATTCAGTTCTGGTTATGCCAACCACTAAATACACTGAAGTGGTTCTGTGGGAACATCAACGTATATCAACATGTTCAAGAAGCTTCCCACTTTCATAGCAATAGGTAGACAGCAAGTTTCTGAGAATGGATACCTGTGAGTAAGCTACCAGCAACAGAAATATGCACATCTAACCCTGCTAAACTTTTGTAATGCCATCTCAAACTCAGTTGTAATAAATAAAAACCTCTCTCTATTTTTTCCGAGCAGTTTTACAAGATGGAAGTGCAAGTACTAATAAAATATATGGTTTAATTAACTAAACTTATGCTGCAGTGTACATTAGAAGTGGATGATTTACAGAGTGTTATCCTCTTCAGGACAGAATAATGCAAACAGCATAATTAAAAGTTGATGAGAAGTGTATTTATTGAGTACACAGGAAGAATAGACACTCAGATTTATGATACACAAAGTGTACCTTTCATTTGCAATATTAACATTTCAAAGTCCAAAGCATCAGCATAATGCATCCAAAGTGTTCTATGCAGCATCCATATAATTCAACCCTGTTAAACCTCACACTGCTGATGGTAAATTATGTGACCCAAACATATACAAGTGTAACATGATATATTGTGATATCATGATTATGTTCATTGAGATGTCTGTGGATGCAATATATCACATTTGCCTGTCTGTAAGTACATGTGAAATAGTTGAAGGGCCATTCATTTATTTGTGACATGAATTTCAGAGCCATCAGTCATAGACCCATCAATGTAAAAGAAGTCACTGTTTAATTTTAATGAAAGTGCTTTTAGAAAATTCCAGCTAGTATTCATGCAGATCAGGGCCTGTTGAGCCTTGGGTATTTGATATATTATTTGAGAGTTCAGAGAGTGCATAACCATCCCAGAAGATAAAATGTGTATTAATACCCTGGGAATTTTCAAACCTCTAAGCTAGGTAGACACAACCTCACAAGACAATTACTTTTATTTCTGTCCTATATTAAACCCAGTTCAACATCCTGGTATTTGGAAAAAACAATTTTTTCAGGTATAGAGGCAGATACTATGAACAACACCTATTAGCCAGACATTAACACTACTGAATTTTTTAGAGACACACACACACAGATATCATGTACCAGGTAAGGCTTTATGTCAATATCTAAACCATCAGGTAAATAGATTTCAAACCAGCTGTAACACATCTCAGTTATGAAATGAAGTTGTCTTCCTTATAAGCTTAGTGTATTTTGAACAATTTGATGCACAAAAAAAATTATAATGGGGGTTTGAAGATTCACATTAGAAAAATAATTGTGACTGTAGTTATAAAACTAAATTTGGAGAGAGATGGCAATTTGTGGGAAAAAGAAAAATAAGCTTCTTTATATAGCACCATCTCAACATATACATTCTTTTCAGAAAAGAATTTTTTGGAAAGGTGAAACTAGATGAAAAACATTTTCTGGTCCCTTATAATTAGGAGTTTAATTCTTTCTGAGAACTTCCTTTAACTCCTCTCCCAATTTAAAATGTATTTACAGCAAAACGTTTGGGGTCATTCTATGAAGTCAGCAGAAATGGCAAACAGGTCTGCTAACAGAGATTAAAATAGTTAGTTATTTAGCAGGTTTTCCATACATAATACGATTCTTTTGAGAAGGTACTGTGGTACACAAAAGGTACTGCGCCCTCTTATTAGAAATTTCATATTATCCACAGGTAAACACATGGGAGCAAATTTACTAGAAGAATGGATGGTTAGATTTAAAGCACCAGTATTTGCTTCTCCCACTACCAATGCTCAGCTGTGAACCTGGGTTCCCAGTTAAGTCTTTTAATAAAGGTGGCTGAGTAATCACCATGCCCCAAGCTCTACTCAGCACACTGTCCTTCCTTTCAACAGAAATATGAATAGCTAAAAATACACACCAGATTTCAACTAAAGACAATCACTTTTAAGTTGATAGAGTCTCATTATAAAGTAGTAACTAAATACTAATTACTGAGGATTTTTCTTTCCTTCTCTGCCTATAGCTTTTTGGGGCAATTTCCTCAAAAGTTTAAAAAGAAGGTCAGAGTGTTCTCTTGTGCATAATTATTTCAATTTGAATATATATGGAGATTTTCTTGATTGAGGGGTGTGTGTGTAATTGCATAAGACTAACAACAATTGGGCCAGGAAACATAATGTACCACAGATATCAGGCTATGTATTTCCCAGATAAGAAAACTGGAATTCCCCTTTTACCATATCTTCATTTTTTAATTATAGTTTGCAGGTAATATAAAGAATAATTTGTGGCTCTAGTATGGATTTGCTGTGAAACCTTGGGAAGACTACTTGAACTCTGTATTACAGTGTTTTCATCACTTCAAATTAACCAATAAGCAAAAAAAAATCTCTGCCTTTTAGATGTTACTATTAAAAATATTGCTATTAAGAATATAAATATTATTATTGAAATGTTATAATAATTGAATTATTATTTTCAGCCACAGTTCCGATTAGGAACAAAATAAAATAAATTAAAAAGTCACCAAAATAGTGAACAGCCTCAGCTAAATTAAGTATAATGAAAGTACTGTCCATTCCTTTTCACAACCTGCTTTCTTACCCTTTTTTGCACTTATTCAGTTTTGGTTGAATTATTTTTATACTATTTAGAAAGATATAAGGATTGGGATACTAAGGTTCAGATTACCAGTCAATATTGGGACTTGAAAATTAATTTGTTGACTTTTCCTGGGAATAGTCAACACCAGCTACCTAACATATATGAGCTAAGCTCACTTTTGCTTAATGGGAAATGTCTTCTCAAGGGCAAGTCAGGATATAGCAAAGGACAGAATAAATTATGTTTAGCGATGGCCCCTTTGGGATAAGGCTAATTTTTCCTAAAGTTATCTGTGAAATGCATGTATATTAATGCAGCAGCCACCTCTACATAATTTCTCAGGATAATACATTTTCTCTTGGAAGCAGTGTCCACACAGCCATTTTTGTGGAATAATATGATCATGTCTTTTTCTGAGGTTCTGACATTTTTCACAAAATAGACCCTTAATTAAAAAAATATGCCAAAATTTAGAGATTTACTATTACTCATTCTACTTGCATGAAATTTGGCATGAGGAGGCTGATTTATAGAAATCTTTTTCTCTTAATTTTCTTATGTGAAGGGCCCTTTCCAAACTGGCTTTAAATAAACGGTACTTTGGCAGTGACAGAAACACTGGGATTTCCATACTTTCCCTTCTATTCCATGGGATACCAGTCCTGAGACTCAAGTAAGGGATAAAGTATCCTGACTGAGATATTTTTTTATGATGTCAGATGGTTACTGCACTGTAAATTATGTTATCACTTTAATCCAGTTGGGAATATAATTTAAACAAAATCGTTGGAAGAAACATGAGTTCAGCTGGTGGGCAATACTTTTATTTTTACTTTGGTCTAAAGAGAGGAATGGTCAAAAAGAACACAAAAAGATTCAGGCACCTAGTCTTCTTCTGACAAAGGTCTGTTGCAAGTCTGAACTCAGATATGAATCTTAACATCATGGCTGTCCTTGCCTGCTTTCCAGACTGAAAAATAATGCTTTTACTCTTTGAAAAGTTCAAACTCTGCTTCACACCCATTTCTGACAAAAAATGAATTACAGATATGAACTCAAGCCCCTAACTCTTTTTATCCTCTCACTTCATCCTTCCTTATGTATCTGAGTTAGATTTGTTTGTGATTAGATTTTTTTGTCGATTCGATTTTTTTGTGATTCCACAGCAAGCACAGCCACTGCTGCGTGTTTCATTCTTCCTATCACTCTGTAACAGGTGCTGAGCACACCTGGTGCTGTGATCCCACTGAAAGCAAACATCAGGCTGTGCTTCTCCTCCCTGTATTTCATCCTTTCCAGTGTCACAGCACACCCTTTTGTGAAAGGACAAGGGTTCTCCATGAGAGTTTACTGTGGTTTTTGGAAGCAGCAACCTTATGTAATGCATGCTGTCTTCCCTTCTTGCAGCAGGGTCACAAATGTGTCCAGGGTCCCCAGCCTGACAATCCATTACAAATGCATTTCCAGCTCGAGAGGTGAACACAACACAAGATGTACTTCAATCCACTGATCCATCAGCACTTATTATCAAAAATATTTCAGAAAGGGAAAAGAAAAAGTTTGTGTGAAAGTTTGTGAAAGGCAAATGTTTTAAACAAAATGGCTAAGAAAAACCTTCCTTGCAACAAACTCAATAACAAATTAATGCCAATTTTCTAAAATTAGACCTTACAAAAATCTAAAGGATATGAGAATCAGAGCACTTCTGAATGAAGCTGAAACATCTGAAAGTATGATACAGTGGAAGATATAGGTAAATGTCTTTTCTTCACAATTTATGAGCTTTATTTCCCTAAGGCCATTGTGTGGCTATGGTGACCCTAACCAGTAGCAAAGCTGAAAGGAAAACAGCAGAAAATGAAATGGAAGAGTCATGGGGCAATAAAACAAGCAGGTCCTCAGCAGTGCTGAGTTGCTGAAATCTGTTACATTTCACCTACCACCAGCGAGCTGCTGATGGTCAGTCAGTGGGAGAGCAGGACAAGAAAAGAGTTCGTCCACTTCCAAGCTTGCCAAACAACCCTACCACCTTGAGTAACAGCGCTCTTGTTACCCAGGCTCCCTGCAGTTTGTGCACAATCAGATTTTCACTTTCAAGTGTTTTCCTCACCAGTCTCTGCAAAGCCCACTCTATCCCACCCCCAAATTTCAAACCCTGGAACTGCTGTGGGAGGGGGAAAGCACATTTCCCTTTGCTGTGGGTTTCTCCCTACAGGCTCAGCCAGCCTAGCAGATGGTAGTACACCAGACTTTTTCTTTTTCGTTTATTTTTTTTCCCTCTGATGCTAAGCATGATTTACAGGCTTGAGTTATTATTTATCATTATTCATTTTCTGTCACCAGTGCATTGAAGGTTAATAGAAATGCCAGCATGCTCACTGATTTACTTAGTAAAATATTTGTTCCAAGGTTTAGGTCAGATGATTGGTGTCTGAGCGAGCTTGAGGTTTATGCATTATGAAAAGCAAGCTGACTTGACCTTGAGCCACTAGCACCAGCACTATATATTACTTTAGTGGAGTGACCTTCAGAGCCCCAAGACACACTAGATGTATTCAACACATGTTTTCTTCTCCCATGCTACTGACATTGTATACATTCCAGCTGAACTTATGTAATGTAAGATGATACTCACTTTTCATCTAATGAATTTGAGTAGGATGACACATTCAACTAAAGCCCCCACCCTGGAGGTAACAAACTACCTTTGAATCCCAGATGGACTGAGGCTCAACAAGTACTTCAGGCTAATTGACACGCTTTGTCACGTGGAGCATCTGGTTCACAAACCCACACAGGATGTAGAGAGCCTGATTCTGAGATTAACCACCTTGGTACGAGTCAGGAGTAATTCCAATGACCACGATATTAAGTGAGAAAAATATAAAGCCCATGGGTGAAAATTCACAAATTGGCAGGATTTATGCCTGGATTATACTTCTTAATACTTGAGTTAATAATCCAACCCTGCATGCCATCTCCTTTTTTTTCCTTTGTAAATGGACCCCTAAGTCTGGTACGGTGTTGTCAGACAAGAATAAACATACGCAAACAATGGTTAAAGAAACTATTTTCTTACCCCTGATTTTCACATTGGTCAAGTCTTCCTTCTATTCTCATTTGTGCAGCAGTATATAAGTATCTTCAGATGATTTCTTTTTGTTCTATTTGTTCAAACAAACAATGGCCACTATAGCCAAAATGAAAAATCTTAACAACGCTGAGATTTAGTATTATTAAATTGAAAGGCTCTCACTTTGCTGTCAGTTACACTGGGACAAAGTCAGACTAATTCCAGACTCTTTAGTGGATCTACTCCAGATTTACATCAGCAAAAATGAGAGCAGTTATTTGGCACAATACATGTATGCATTTTTTTCCAGCTTCTCCTTAATTCTTCCCAGGTATCAACCAGAGAAACGTCATCCCTAAGAAGAATTAAAAGCAGAACCTTTTGCCTCCATACCCTATTAAGACAGAAACACCTTCTTAATTTTTCACTTCCCCCATACATGACATTTTGAGATAGCTGAGATTTATATAGGCAGATTTGGCAGCCTTTTCATATTTACTTACACTCAGAGATAAATCAAACTCAGGGCACTCTCTCCAAGAACAAGTTATTTGTTATCTGACTAAGTAAGTGTTAGTGGAGCAGACATAGGAAAGGTATTTCTATTATAACTGTGTTGTTTGGCTATGATTTACTGTGGTAGAAGATAATAATTTTTATTCTTGATTATACACTGTATTCTCTTATTGTCTTATATTTTTCAACATAGTTAGTTACTGGAAAGGGTAGACAGAGAGGGAGTTGGATTGGTGTTTGACACATTAACCAAAGGAAGGAAACAACCCCATGAGCAGAAGGAGAGAAAACTTAATCCTGCTGTTAAATCAGAAACAATTAAACTCATGTGGGGTCTGCCAAGAAAAAAAAAGGCACTTCTAGAGAAAGTATGGGTGAAATTTAATTTTTTCACTTGATATCTGCATTAATCCTACAAAAGCCCCTGAAAGGAAAATGTTTAAATACTCTGGGTAGTAATTTAACACTCCTGCTATCCACTCTGAAGGAGAAAAACTCAATGAGAATAACATCATTATATTCTCCGGGTGCCCTAATTCTTTTCCTAAACTTCTTTCTTATCTAAGAGTACCAGATTCCTCTTCCATGAGCAAACTTAAAATTTCTCCAAGACCACATCTTTTTCATCTTTCATCCAAGCTGACATTGTTTGTCAAATAGAGAATTGTAGGACTGCTGGTTCCACAAATTCAAGTAATGGTGAGTTACTTACCTTTAAAAATAAAACAATTAAAATGTATAACTTCTGTAGCAACATTAGAAGCAATGTTGTGGTGGGGCACAAGATTGGTTGAATTTGAAGCTTTCCTTCATCAACCAAGAAAATCAAAGCTATTAAAAATCTAATATTAAGTCCAAGAGCGGAATTTTGCTGACGCAACATAATGTGATGGTAAGAATATCTTAAATGCACATCTTAGTTGAGAATTGAGTAAAATAAAACAAATTTCAGTATATAGTAAAACAGATCCTCTAGCTTTCCATGCAGGCTGCACCATCAACATTAACAGAGGTGTTACTGTCACACCTTATACCTTAGCTGGTACAAAGCCTGGTACTTTGGTAGTCAACAGTCCCAAAGCACTGCAGTAGACAGCACTGTACGCACATGCCTCAAATTTGTCTTTCTTTTTCTTCAGCAAGATTTATTTGCCTCCTCTTTTCAGCCAATAAAAAGGTTCATTACCCTGCTCAAATTATGGTACATACTAGGGTTTGCTATTATAAGTAACCAGCATGCTCTCAATTAACCTTTTCTTGTGTTTCCCTGGTGACCTTCCTGCAATTTCCAGAACTGATCTAGAAAGATAGAGAAAAGTAAATATGCACCAGGAACCAAAACATTTTTTAGCACACCTATCTACCCAAAGCCATAAAGTATGATAGATGCTTTAAAACAAAATGAATGTCAGTCTGGCTGCTGGAGACACCACAGAAGACAAACCACTCTTCTCAGTAACAGAAATGCTAGAGAGAAAATCACATCCTGTGCACTCATGCCATATTTACTGTTTCTGTTGAAGCCATTCAGAAAAATCCCTTCAGAAACAATGCTGTATGAACTCACACAAAAAGTCACTGTCCTCAAAGCTCATGCTCCAAAGAGAAAGATATTAGTTCCTCAGTTCCAAGCTAACTCCCTAATGAAGGCCGGGTTTCCAAACCCTCAATGTCCATGATGTCTACAGTCAAAGATCTAGATATGCTGAACTAAAAGGACTTTTTTCATCTATCCTCCCCACCAAACCTTCTTTTTCCTCTTCTGCACATCATCAGCCTGGCTTCTTAATTAACTGCATGATAGAGAACTGAGCTTCAGAACAATCTGTCATTGTTTGGACATGCTGGGCCCTACTGGCAAGCTCGAGCCAAGAAATGGAAAGAGTGATACAGCAAAACAGAGTGTTAGGGGAAAGACAGAGGAAACCCAGCTCTGATATGAATGGCAGCTTATTACACCTAAAGGAAAGAGGAGGAGTATGTTTACAAATTTATGTGCTTATGTAAATCAGTCAGTCGGTAATTAAAAAAAGTAACCAAATTCCTCATAAATTATACTGATGTCTGTGAAACTCCTTCATCTGCCCGTTGAAGCCAAATTTTTGCCTTTTCTCCACCTTCCCATTTCTCTGCCTTGCGTTGCTCCACTACGACCACTCCTGTGTTTGTGATTCAGACTTAAAACGCGTACTTTTGAATAGCCCAAGCTTAATCCAAAAGGATGCTTACACAAGTTCATGATGAAAACCTGGTCATTATGGTATGTAATCATCCCCAGTTCACTGTGTTATAATGAGTATGTACACTTTCAATGTTCTCGGTAGTAAATAGCCAGAAGAGCTTGGAATTTTAATGTGCAAGTTCAAGCAACAGATGAAAACACATAACACCCTAACACACAGAGGATAAAATTAGATAATATCTCCCATCATGAGCTAAACCAAGATGCTAAAGTCATTGCATTCTGCACTTCACCTCTACAGAAAGCTATTTTCAGGCATTTAGAGGATAAAGGAGCAACAATATTTAAGTAAGTAGTGCCATTAGTTTACGCTGCATTTGCCTTTCAGGACTACAAAATAGCTCATATGATTTTTGTTTCTCTCTTTAGTAATCATTAAAATATACCTAATAAAAAAGATTATTTAAAGCTATTTAGGAAGAAAATAACTCCTGTGTTTTTGTTAGAAGTACAAGTGGTGATACAAGGCATCTGAGGTAATATTAATTGCTTCTTGACAGCTCACTGTGTTGACGAACTAAAAATCTGTTACTTGTTCAAAGCACAGCAGTTGCTCATTGTGCCATAAGTTTCCTATAGTGACATCAATAATATTGGCAGTTGGAATAAAAAACCTAAATTTTTGGGGTGGCATTGCAGATGACGCTGATAAATCAAGTTTATTTAATTTGATATTTTAAATCTCATTTGACATGTTAAATATCTTTTTCATAAAGTCCACTTACACAGGGAACTGATTTTCCCCAGAATGGAGGTCAGTAAGAGTTCTGCAGACTAAATAATGATTGCTAGAGCACTAGTTCCAGACTAAATTTAACTGATTTTACCTTTATGCTTGAAATCATTCTTATAAGGAAAACATTGACACTTCCTCTCTACTGAAGAGAAGTGGTGCACTGAATGATCTGAGGCATGAGGGCAGTGAAGTACTTTCCCTAGAAATGCAGAGGCATAGAAAAGAAAATTATGATAGCAAGACTGCTGAATGGCTACAGAATTGACCTGCAAAATTCTGACAAAATCTTACCTTTTGAAGAACTTCTGTGAGCAGAGAAAGTGGGTCATTTGGAGCAAAACTGAATTCAATTTATATACGCTGTCGTTTAACTGAGGAAGTATTGTTTAAACACAGCTCCTTGTTTTCAGGCCTTGCTGGGCCACAGAGCAGAAACAGGATATAGTTCTTAATGAGATGTGAAACAGATGGTCTCTTCCCTCAATAGTACTGAATTTCCATCACCCTTCCTTACAGACAATCTCCAAGTGCTTAAAAAGACCTTAAAAATGCGTCAATATGGACAGCACCTCAGCAGGGTGAGCGTTGCTGTCCCTGTGGCTGGGGGAGCTGTGCTGACAGACACAATGATTCCCTGGCAGTCACTCAGCACCATCCCTGCAGCAGGGCTCGGAAGGGAACCCAGCTCTCCCAGCTCTGCACAACACAGATCACTCCCCCTCTTTCTGCCATTCCTCCTGCTGAAACACTGCGCTGCATATCCAAAATCTGAAAGTCTTTGTTCCTTAGAAGCATGATTGAACTAATTATGGCTCTATTGTCATGGTCTGAAACAATGTACAGACACAGCAGACAACATTTCTGGCTTTAAGTATGGTAAATGTCAGTGTTTATGTTTTTGTTAGCTGTCCTAATTATCGTGTGTCCTCTAAAACTCTCTGTTGTAATTACCACTCACCATACTGACACCTACTGCTAAGGAGAGAGCTGATCGGCTGCAGGATTTCTTTATTCCTGGACCCAGCCAACAAACTGCATGTGACACCAACAGATGTTTCTGGTTTTAAAACAGTGGGAACTTCATGAACTGTTTTCCCCAACCTCCCAGGAGTAAATGCCACCATAGTTGAAAAGTTGGAAACATTTGTCAGGCGCTGAACAAAGCTGTGAACGAATGCTACAGTAATTTACTACTTCTATAGTCCATTTTTTTTTTAAAAAAAAAAGAGAGGATGAGACTACAGAAAGACCATTAGCAAAAGCAGTACTGTGGGGGTTTTGCCAGTACAGTCTTTGTGCTGTCCACATCTGTATTACAGCACATGGAGAAACAGCTAAGGAGAATATCACTCTAGAGAGTGTTTGTAACTTGGTGTCTTTTGTAAGGGAATGCCCATTAACTCTCAGGGCTGTTCTGAATTGTGTTTGCAGCATAAAGGGAATAGCTTGGCTCAGATTCCATAGCTGTAACTGTACAGAGAAAAGGGAGAAAAAAAAATCAATAAGTTCAGTGTAAGCAAGTCAGAGCAACCTTTAAAATAATAAGACAAATCAATTTATTTCACAAATGTCTTTATTTCCAAATGCCATTGTTTGGTACTTTCTACTGTCATTGCCCATGACATTTGAGAAAACTTGGCTCTTAGTCATTTAGGTGCAGCGGAAATTATCATGTAACAACCATGTGAAAAAATTATACATTCACCTCAGTGCAGATCTGTTGTAACAACCTTGTCCTATGGGGTAAAGAGTGTTTAGGAGGCGGGGGAAGGCAAGAAAGACAAGTTTTAAATATGGACAGAAAAGCCCTACTTTATTGCTATATACAATGAAAAGTAATTATAGAGAAAAATGAAAGCTGCTTCTTGCTGTTAGCAGGAAGAATAAGGGAATTCTGTTCCTTTTTAAAGCTTGGAGTCCATTTTGATATAATTGGTTCCAGAATTATTTATGACATTAATTGCTGCATTATCGACTGCCTGTCAGCTCTTCTGGCAGTTAGTCCATCTTTCTTACCACAGAAAGCCAGCTCAGCCCAAACTAGACTGACAAGCTAATTATACCCATCTTCCCCTTCAATGACAAATGCTGCTCATCGGAAACCTTTCTAGAAATAAGCTTTCATTCTTTCCCCTTTTTCCTGAGCCAGACACAACCAATATCTCAAGGTACAGATCACAGCTGAAACTCTGCTCACAGGGCTATTAGCTCTGAACATCTCACTTGAGCCAAAAAACCTAAGCATCTTATGTTATCAAACTGTATGTCATTCCCTGATGCTAGTTTTCAGAGGATGTGCACTGGGCCGTGGCTGTCACTCAAAGCCGTGGCAGATGGAGCAAACCTGACTGCATTAGCTGGGCCCTTCTTAGCAGCTGAGGCAGGACTCTGACAGCCATACCAAGGCTCACAAGAAAGGCTCTGCATTTCCCTCATGTAAACTTCCAGAATCAATCGTTTACAGCTTTTATTTCCCTTTCTTCCGCAAATGAATGGTGACATTGCCCGGAAAAAAATATTCTTTTGGAATATGGAAATAAGGAGTACTGCTGTGAGAGGAAAGACATCTTGGAAATGAGGGGAAAGTTCCTCTTTCAGAGGAAAAGAAAGGACCTGGTTCAAAACAACGCTGTCACCTCCATCAGAGCACAGGATGATGCTAAACCATCTTGGTGCCCTGGATGCTCACCTGTTCAGGGACCTGGTACCATTCTGGCATGATGGTGTAAACTCATCTGCACCACTTAACCCAAAGTCAGTTCCTCTTTTCCATTTTTCAGTACTTTATATATAAATACATACTGTGTTTTTTCAATATTTTCTTTGCAACAATAAGGGATTTGAGCATCTCTGGGTTAATTTGTTTGGGGTTTTTCCCCAAGATTAGAAACACCTACACTGTGACAATTGTTACCAGATTTTGGTCTTATTTACATAGAGGCCAGAGTAGTAAAAGTTAGGATGACCACAATACTAGCCTTGATATGCGCTCCTCAGTGTCCATTGATTTGTCCTCTGGTTCAGCTCTTTGGATTCTTCATTGAAGAATTCAAAATGGATGTGTTGGCGGGTAAGAGAGCAAGGAATCAACATCTCTTCTGAACGGAAACAACCATATAGATACCATATATACACAGAGTGGACTCAGTCCATCTTTTTCAGAACAAGGTTCAGCATTACAACTTATAATACCAGGCCCCCCTCCAGAGGTGGTCTCCAAATAAAACCCAAATACTGAATTATACCTCTTCCTAGATGAAGGTCTAAGATAGCTAATCTTACCACTACCTAAACCTGCTATCCAACGCATTCAATCTGACACCTATCAGCAGCACTAAATTTACTGAAACTGTACTATGAATTTCAACTAAATAAAACTGAGGTCTATATTTCAGCAGGCCTATAGTCAAAAATGGCCAAGGACATTGCAATGTCTGTGTTAACTTCTCATTTCATGCAACAGCACAGTAAAAAGTAAGCATGGACCTGGAAAAATGGTAAGAATTCCAATTAAAATGACCACAGGGCTGCCTTGATTTACATTCTGTCCTTTTATGTCCTTATTTCAGAAAACACCTGCAGTCTGCTGCTTGGACTGAGCAGGCTCCTGGTAGGGCTTTTTTCTTTGTGAGCACCAAGTAGACAAGCAGAGTGGGGGTTGTACTTAACAGTCTTGTGCATTTTTCACTTTTTCTAGGTAAATTCCATGGGAAAAGCAGAAGATAAATTGACTCTGAAGCTTTACAAATTGGTTACTTAAATCACTCCACACCTATAAATTGTGTAGTGCTGTAGGTCATCTTTCTTTAGACACTCATGACAACAAACACTAAAGGAGAGAATTGAGACCTGATAAGCAGATTAACTGCATGCTAAAGTGTTATGGAGCAAGTAAGAAGAAAGGAAGATATGTAAACCATCTGCTCAGTAGATGATGCAGCAATATTTGAGTCAGTGCTTTGTGGTTTTCTGTAACAAATTACACACGTTTGAACAGAAAGCTACTGCATTAATTGGATTCCCAGAATTTCAAATAGATATGAAATGTGTCCCTGGTATTTTGAGAAAACAAGACCCAGGGAACTATAGGCTAGTCAGTCTTGCTCAAGATCATGAAGCACATCCTCCTGGAAACTATGCTGAGGCACACAGGAAATGGGAATGTGACTGGTGCCAGCCCACGGGGCCTCACCAAGGACACATTGTGCCTGACAATGCTGATAGTCTTCTGCAGTGGGGTTGCAGACTGGTGTCTAAGGGAAGAGCAAAACACATAATCTACCTGGACTTGTGCACATCTGACACTACCCTGCACAACTTCCATATTTGGAGGGACATGGATTGGATGGATGGAACACTCAGTGGATAAGGAATTGGTTGGATGGTCACAATCAAAAAGTTGTGGTCAACTTGTTGAAGTGGAGACCAATGATATGTGGCATTCCTTAGGGGCATTGGGATTGGTGCTGTTTAATGTCTTTGTCAGTGACATTGACAGTGGGATTGAGTGCCCTTTAACGTCCCTTCTAATCCAAACCATTTAATGATTCTATGATTCTTGTACAATTTTCAAAATCAGACCAATTGTGACAACAGAATATCTGGTAAAGTTTTGATATATAAACATGGCAATTTCACTTTAATTCAGAAATGTGCAATATATTCTATTTTTGTATATTTTGCAAGGTAATTTTAGTTCTAGACTGTGATCATATAAAACACAAAACAAATCAAACAACTACTCATTTGCTGGAAGTAAACTCTGGGAGACGTAAATTGTTTATAAATGCAGCAAGATTCCTTTTTTCCTTAGTACTTGGCATTCTGAGAGCATGTAAACCCCCAGAAAGTGATTATTAATACAATATATTAAAAATCAGAAGGTTTTCCTATTGCTGACTAACCCTAGACTTTCTCCCCTACCTATCATTTTAATGATCATAATTCAGAGTAGCTGATAGAGACCTCCCCACTTTTTTATGTTCCCATGTTGCAGTGTCTTTATAATGCTTACTCACATTAAGCACTAAACATGTTTGCAGAACACTAAATA
This sequence comes from Melozone crissalis, assembly GCF_028551555.1. NCBI lineage: Eukaryota > Metazoa > Chordata > Aves > Passeriformes > Passerellidae > Melozone > Melozone crissalis. Next base: position 22,654,603 of record NW_026535797.1, on the reverse strand, counting down.
CTCCAAAAGAGAAAGATATGCTTTCCTGTAAAACCATCAGTAAATATATAAAGTAATACTCAGCATGTCAGCATTTCTGCCCAATAACATAATGAGGTGATAAGTTACTTCAAGAGCCCTAAGAATAATAGCCCACTGGATTTTAATTTGTTGAGGTTAAATGAATAGCCTTGTGCTTTAAAAGGATACCTTCCAGCACCAAAAGCAGAGCAGGACTGTTAAGGACTCCTTGACAGCTGAAATAAAGTTCCTGGGGCTTGTATACTGCTGACCTTGATAGCTTTTTAGTTTAAAACGTTTTAAAGGTGCATGTACGACAACACTGGTGAGGAAGAAAAAAAAGAAAACAAATGCCAGGAGATCTAACAGAAGCAAGATGCATTTGGTTTTGACTTCTAATTAATCAAGATAACATCTCTTTCAGCCATTAGACAGTAAAATCAATAACCTGGGCAGTCTGACTGCCAGTTAGACTTATACACCAACACCTATTATTGGCAAAACTGTGATGTATTTAACTATTTCATCCTTTATTATATTAAAAAAGGTAACCGGCCTCTGTGAGAGAGTACAGGAAAAAGTCCATCACCACAATAAGTTGCCATCCATCCACTGGCAAAAATTCCACTAGTGCCCCTCACTGAAACCTTTCTCTAACTGCTCCTTTCCCTTATCAGAGTGACTGACTGTTGTAGAAATTAGTAGTAATACTAATAGTAATAATAATACTAATAATATTGCAGCAACCCAAACCTCAGCTGTATCACTACTAGATCTTCAGGGAAACTGAAAATTTTATTTTTTTTATTTTTAAGAATCATTGATATTCTGACCTAGGCAGAAGATACTACAAGTGATGCTGCTATAATATTGCTGCAGGAAAATAAATGGCACCTGACCAGAACAAGAGGCAGATCTCAGAAATCATTACAGTGGCTTCACTTCAAAGACACATTAAATTAATTCTTTTGCATAAACAGGCTATTGTGAGGTCCTGCAACCTCTTTTCCTGGTAACTAATCCCATTAAGTCTGTGACATTTCTACAAAAGTGCCAAATCCTGAAATATTTTTTCATTAATTAGCTCATTTCCCAAAAAAATCTCATTGAATTTAGACTCTTTTAAGAAGAGCAGACAAAACAAGCTTAAATTCCAAAGAAAAGATCCAGATCATTTTATCTGATTTTAGGAAGTCTTTCAAGCTTTGGCCTATCTTAATATATGAGATGTAAATGTGAAAGGTTTTTCCTAAGGCTGACATTTTGAAGGTCACAAGAACTTTGTAACTATTTCTTTTCACTAGTCAGACAACCAGAGGTGGTACCAAGTTCTCAACAGATCACTGGAATTAGTAACTCTGCTCAAGACCTGCAGTCAAGGCTGCTGCATTAACCCACAGAACCTGTTCAACAATGTTGGGACTTGCTGCACAGCACAAGATTGTTTTCCTTCCTCTTCCCTAGCAAAGACTATTTTCTAACTGAATCTCTCTTAAACTACTTTTACCACCAGAAGCCTTGACCCTTCATATTAAATACACAAAATCAGTAAAAACTTTTTACTAGAAAACACAAGTCTAGGAAATGGTGGGTGTTATGGAGAGGCCCAGAAAAACCTATAAAGGTTTATTTGTTTTCATTCCTTCCTACACACTGATGATAAAAAGATTCCTAGAAAAGATTAAGCCTTTATAATCAGCATAGGATAAGCAGAGTGCAGCACGGCTCAAGACATGAAATCAAATTATTTAGCAGATGCATATTTAACAAGGACAATACAAATGGACCAGTAATTATGATATTAGAGTGTTTTCATGCTATCTTTGTCTTTTTCTATTCTTTGTAGTGATCGCATGTACAGTTAATTACACTTAATAATGATGATTATGGCGTTATTTTACAATGCAGGAAATTAGCTCAATCAGGCATTTTATAATGCATAGGATGCTATGGAAGTTATTACTGCAGAAGGGAAATATTTAAAATCAACATTGCACTCTAGGGGTCTTTTGACTTATCTTCCTTTGCTGTGCCACTAATCTATTGTACAGTGTGGGGTACCTCTCATTAAGGCAAATGGGAAATCTCTAGCTTACATAAATCCTCTGAAACTATCTGGCAGAAAACTGAGTTTCATCTGCAGAGAGAAATGATGAACTTACATTGCTGAAGAGTATGCAAACATGTTCTGCAATGGCACAAAAATGAGGGGCTGGAATCCAACACGATAATTTGAATGAAGAGTCTCTCTTCTGCACTTGACTCTAGTTTCTTTGAGATGATAGCTCACGTATGAGAGAGGAAAAGAATAACTTCATCCTGTCTTCAACAGGAAGATGATGCACAGTGAAGAAGGAAGCTCCGGGATGGTCTTTTTGCCACAATATTAACTCTACCCTGTGGAAAACACTTACTTCCAAAGATCATTAAATCCATACATGATTTACCAAGATTACTAACTATAGCAATTTATATATTATAAAAACTGTTGCAAAATTTTTTCTTCTATCCTCTAGGTCCTTTAATACTCTTCATCACTACCATTACTGTAAAAGAATGAGCCATTGCCTGTGCCTTTTCCCCTCTATACCTTTCTTCTTACTGATTTTCTGATCCTTTATAATTCATTTCACTGTTTGTGAAGGAACATAATACATGTAAAAGCTTTTGTTGCAGGAGGTAGATGTACAAACACATCTTGACAGAAGGACTTTATAGTGTCCCCAAAAAGAGCAAAGAATCTACCATCTCAGCTTACACACTCTTGCATTCCAAGTCTTTTGTGCATCAGTCTTCACAACATAGAAAGGGTCCCCACCCTCAGCAAAACAATTTCAGGCATCATGCTCGGCCAGCAATAGAACCACCTTGTGCCACTGTAAATGGGAACAAAGGGATGTGGTTTGCCTCTCAAGATGCAACTTGACCTGTCAGAGAGCAGCATTGATTTACATTTCCACTGCTAGTCAGACAAGGCTTATTTCCTCTGAGAGGTGCCATTAAATATTATATGGATTCTTCTCTGCTATCCCTACGGGTCTCAACTGCAGATCTTCCAGGATGTGAATTTTGGGGGCAAGTCATGTACCATGGAAGCTGCAATCTACCTGTTGCGCGCAGAAAGGGGAAACCTGCCAGCCAGCCTGTTTCCCTCCACTGGTAGCACTGTGGAGAAAGAACTCAGCCTGGCACAGAGAGTCTCTGTGGGCAAAGCCAGCACTGCCTCCTCTGCCTCTCAGCAGCACCAGCTCCTGCCGCAACTTTCCCCACCATCCTCCAGTGCAGACACAGGAAGGGGTTCACTGGTTGAACACCCCATGAACACAGCCAAGGCATAACAAACCATGTGAAAAGCAGATGTTCAATTGTGAGCATTTTTTTCTTCTGGGGCAACCAAGCCAATCACATTTTAACATCAGTGTTTTCAAAGGGAGAACCTTGACATAGTCAGAATTCAGGTCTTAGCACACTAACTTAATTTCTTGCAAACTTGTGTTTTAGAGTAGAGGAAAAAAGGTGGAGGTCTCTTTGGATATTTTTTTTTTTTTTTATTTCTGACCTAATGAGAACTATGCCAATATATGGGGTTTTTTTACAATGTTTTCAAGCTTTTGGCTCTGCAGTTGGATATAAAGATAAAAAGTAAAAAGAGTGTTTAAAATATATTTTTGAACTTCAGACAACAAAATGATACACCATTCCTTCTCAAAAATGCGATGGCTAAATGGGTGGTAACAAATATATTTTTCAATACTCTAATAAAACTGTACAAAAAATGTGTCTATTAAACATATTCCTCCATTGAATTTTCTCTTCCACTACGGTAATGCTGTGGATGTTTTGAGTCTTTCTTAACATACAGAATGGGGAGGACTGTTAAAACCCTGCTTGATTTATCACCATGCCTAGGTAGCCAAATGATTTAAGTAGAAACCAGTCCAATAGCCTGTAGGTACCACTGACTTTTTAATACAAAAGATTTTTATTTTTTTCCAACTTGCCAGAGGATTCACATTATCAGAGGCTGATTGTATTTGGAAAATGCTTAAATTGAATCTTCTCTATTCACCTCCCAGGCTGCTGAATGAAGAAGTATCCCCTATGTTAAACTGGAAGTTAGATGAGGAGCAGGCACTCATCCACTGCAATCAATGACAAGCTAATGGGGCTGTTGACTATAAATTCTCTGGAAACCTAGATGTGAAGCTCTTGATTCAAGTGATCTGTGCTGCAGACCCCGAGCCACTGCAGACAATCAATTTTATGTACACAAACTTTTTTGGCCAGCAATAAAAGACACACTATTTGAAAGAGGATGCCAACATGATAACTCCAAAAGAATGTTATTTTATGCTGCCTGCACCTCAACCTTACAAGGATGTGAAATATCCAGAAGTGGTACAATCAATAAATTGTTGGCTCCTTGGTACAATAATCACCAACATGGTCCTGATCCTAAGCTAGTGTAAATAAATAACATGGGTCATGCATGACAAGTTGCTTCTTCGGTGGCTGAAGCCTTTTTGCCTTTATACGTTTTGATTATTAAGAAGTATCTTTGGCAAGTCAGTGCTATTTCTGAATAAACAGTTCATGCATTTGGGTCACCCTTAGAGAAAGCTTGAAAGACTTATCCCTCTGACTTGGGGGAAAATTGTAGAAAAAAGGGTGCTGACCTCCTGTCTGTCTACTTGGTGGCTGGTAAATGTTAGCACAGCTTGATAATATCAATTAGACTGGCAAGCTTTATTTTAAGTTTTTTGAACTATTACTACTGCCTGCATCCATTTGTCTTTTTTATTCTCGAGATGTGCTATGACAAGGATTAAATGCGACACACACCAAACTTTGAATGTCCTGCAGCCAGTTCCAATGGCTGGGATGCTGTCATTTCGAGCCACATCAGGAACAGTGGCTCAATGGCTGCATCTGTGACACATGTCAGAAACTTTTAAATGTCTGCTCTTTTTTTCATCAGGATGCTTCTGTATCTTAGCTAGGGAAGAGATGACATTTTGTGTTTGGGTGGAACTTGTTGTGGTTCCCTCTTCCTGCCTCCTCTAACTGTCAGCCTGAGTTTCCCCTAAACATATCAAAATACAGACAAATAAACCTTGTCATTTAGAAATATATTCAGCAGTAACCACGCTTGAAAACAATGTTTTAGGAGGAACTTGGGCACATTTTCTCATAGAATGATGAGCTACACAAAACACAGCGCTAGGCTATTTCTGACCTTTGTTATGTGCCGCCTTAGAAGATTGATGTGCACAACTCAGATACACACGAATTCCTTAACATTTCTGTTCTTTTTCCATTAAAGTGGAATAATTTGGCATATAAAATACACAGTGTACTGGGGTGTTTTTTGCAAAGCTTGGAAGAATTAACATTTTGATAAGAATACATAGTTCAAGGGTAGAAAATGGATCTGCTAATGGACACCAAGGAGTCTCAGGGCAGGACTCCAGGATTTGAAAATGCAGTTCTGAAGAAGAGAGCAGTCTTGTGTCAATATCAGTCACTGAAAATACATAAATGTCATTCTTAAAATCCGATTGGGAATTTTTGTCTTTCAAAACAAAAAAAAAGCTTAAAACTCTAGACTCTTTGATTATGACATTTGCCCTTTGGGTTTAATTGATGTAACAAACACTAATTTTTTCTCCTTTTCCCTGAGCAGCTTGAGATCTTCAGATTCTCCTGCAGTTTTTGGTGACTGTGTATGGACAGCCAGACACGTTTCACACAGTCAGACACTGTGTAATTTTTCTCTGGGGCTCTCTTTGCCTGTTTCAATTGGCCATATTTCAGCTGAATTTGACTACCAGTTGGACCTAAAATTTCCATTTTCTTAAAATAATCAATTTGGCTTTTTGTTCAACTTATTTTTAAAAACAAAAGAAGAGAAATGCAATGATGGCACATGAGCTTGTACATATGTGCAAACATACAGTTCAATCTCATTTTTTGAAAATATATCAGAGATTCCATATTAGGTCTGGAGGGGTCCTAGAGGGGTTAACTCCTTTTCAGGGGAAGTATTCTGCCTTCTTACATCTGATTGTGGAAAAACCTGGGTTCAGATGGGAGATGCTCATTTAGCAGAGGAAAACCTGAGATATTGCAGAGGGCATTGCCCAAACTCCAAGTAAAATGCAGCCTCTCCCTCTGGATGGATGCATATTCCAGTCCTCAGTGCTGTGCCCAGCCTTTGCTGGATACTCAACACACTGTGCATTCAATCCTGACATTTGTGGCCTTTTGGCAATAAGTTTTTTGGTTTTTCTCTGAGGCACTGCTTCCCCACTTATTTCATTGCTAGATAACAGAACATAGTTACAAATATAAAAATTCATAAGCTTCAATTAAACTCGAGCATTCACCTTAAAGGTGAATGCCTCCGCAGTCACCTTTTTCTTGGCTGCACTCAAGGCTAAATTAAAAAGTAAATACCAAACAAATCATAGAAACATGTAAACAGAACTATCACTGCACAGTGAAGAATTCACTTTAGCATCCCATATAATTAGGAAATCAGTGACTGACCAGCAGAAAGAAAGATGGAAAGGATCAGAATATATTTCATATTACCAATTCAATAGGCATGACGACTTAAGGACAAACAAGAATCCCAAATCCTTCATGATCCTGCTTTTCCTCTCTGGGAGGAGGAGGAGAGGTGGCCTACAAGCTGGTGGTGAGACTTCGCATAAGAGGAAGGATTCTGCAATCCAGCCAAGAAGTACAACAACTTATGCAAACATGATACAGCCATTATTGAACAAGAAAAGAGTCACAGCCTTCTTTTGCTTTAAGACAGATAAGCAGCAATGACACAAAAAAGTAACTTCCAGAAAATATGTCATACTATGGCCTCAAATTCAAACTGCTCCAAAAAAAGACAACTGTTATCATTGCTATTTATGTCTGAAAGCCCTGAAGGATAAATTTTAACAATAGCATTAACAGTGACATTTAGGATTTAGTTTTACTAAAAATAGAAAAGAAAAAAGGATTTTAAATATGGCATTTTGTATAAAATAAAAACAGAATAAGCAAGATTATTTTGGTATATTATTCCAGTAGAGCTGGAACATTTTAATTAATTAAATCTCAGCATCCTCTCAGGTCAGGTTATATTAGCTATATTATTGCAGTAGGAAAACTAGGACATATATTTTTACTTTGATAAGTTTTTAAACTAAACTGTTAAAACTGGCACAAGCTGAAACCACCTATCCAGTCTCATAGTCCTGAAACTCACTTTCCTGTTTTCTATAAAATGTTCACTAGCACAGTCTGCAGGTCCAGTGTTCATTCAGATTTCAAAAATTTCAGTGAAGCTGGCCCTTGAGTTTGGCAAAATGTGAACTTGCTAGACCTTAAATCCAACTGGAAAATGTAGTGGGATGCTTTATGGATGAAATCCTTCAAGTTTTGATTTGAAAAAAACCACAAAGAAAACCAACCCGATCTCTCTAAAAGCTTAGGTATAATTAATTTTGGAATAGATTAAAAATTTGTAAAATAATATTAATTTCTATTTTGATATACAAAAGAATGTTTTCACTGTGTAAAGTTCCAGAAATTTATCATTCAACAGCTGCTTCAAAACTAATGAATCTGGGTTTCTGTCTTAGTATGGGTGATAACACTCATTTTTTATATCACATCTTTTGATTCCTTATGTCAAATGCCCTGTTTTAATGTCTATTTTGATGACCCATAAGAAAATGCCAACTGTTCCAGCATGAACCCGAGCCTTATGCTTGCTTCTATATTACCACTAAGTACTTCGGGGTGCAAAAGGGAATGTGCAAATGGTGCAAGACATTGAACAGCACAGAATCCTACCCTGACTTTGTTAGTTTAAGACAGACCTTTATTTTTTCCTTTTAAACTGAGTGTGCATTACTATATTTTGTGATATTTGCTCCTACTGCCACTGATGTTGAAAGCTTTGCCACTGACATGAATGGAAAGAGGATAAGACTCAGAATGTGCTTATGATATAAACTTGTGATTAACATTAACAGCTGGTAGGGTTTTTTTTACGCTAAGCCTCATAAATACAGCTGAGAAAGCATTTATCTGAAAGTGGAAAATGAGGGCTTAGCTAGAGCTGTGCAATCTTTTTGTAATGAAACCCAGAACTACCCTGATTTGGGAGAGCTGCTAGAGGTCTGACATTCAGGCCAGTTTTGCTAAACCCTCAGTGAACACAGTGGATTTACAGTTTCAGATGAAAACCACATACAGCTCAGCAGAGATTTTGGCTGAATGATTCTTTCGGCTTTTGCTCAAACTTGAAACTTATTGGGTGTGAACACACAAAACCCTGAACTTACAAGGCAAAGAAAAAAAAGGCCGGCATGATTACCACGTGGGCAGAAACCATGCAGGACTTGCAGAACAGAAATCCAGGCACTGCAAGGGGTGGTTTGGGGGAAGATGTGTTGGGCATTACAGATGTAGAGATCCCAAAGCTTTACCCCCATCTCAAGGACTGGGCAGAGGGGTGCAATCAGGGGAGCTCCAGCTAACCATACGAGGCACCCCATGACAACTGCAATTTACCCCAGAGCACTGACATTAACACCGCCTTTTATAATATGTGCATTGTATAGTAGGTGGTGATTTGGTGGTTTGGGAAGTAGCCAAGGAAAGAGACTCAAAGTATAGTGAACTTCCTTCCAAAATTGATGTTGAAATTTGGCTACCTGAAACACATTACAAGTCATGGCTAAATCAGTAGGGTATTAAAAAGGAAATGACTCTTGAGCAGAGAAGTTTTGCTTTTCGCCTCTCTTGCATTGTAATTCTCTGTCCAGTCCTAAAGTGACTACTAAGCTAAAGGAAATTAAAGAAAAGATGAATAGAAAAAAAATCTCAAGCTGGGTCAAATTCATCCCCAGTGTAACTTAGCTCAAGTAGAGTTAAATCAATGGAGTTCCACCAGGGATGAATTTGGCTTGTTGTCAAAAGGAAATGAAGCAACTCTGCCCTCATTTACAGCTATCAACTTAAACAGAAATTTCATTATAAGGGAATTTCTGAAAACAATTCCTAGGTAAAAGAAAATTGCTAAGGTTGAACAGCATATGTGTTTGGAAATTCCCTGAAGTCCACAACTGTCTGCTTACTTGGTAGATACACAATGCCAGCTAATTGAGTGCTCACATTGCTCAGAAGGTCTTTAAAAAATCAGAGAAGACTATAAAATGAATAAGCAGATTGTTTTATGAAATCTTCTTTCTTTGTTTTTCCTGTAGTGAATCTTAAATACTCAACTGCAAAAACACTGTTAAATTAAAAGTAGGAGGAAAATTGCAGATAAAAACAAAGTCAGGAATATAATTTTTGGTTACCTTCATATTCTTTATTTTATTTTCCCAATTTAGTTGTAAAAGTAAGGTAGAATTTAAGCTGCACAATTCTGCCATTTATGTTCTCCAGAGTATGATCTGAAGAGATCCTGTGAAGCTCCTCTTTATTTCCAAATAAAATACTGAATTAAATCTTACATTTAATACTGACGTTTCCAAACTGATTCCTTCTTTTTCTTATAAAGCTACAATATCATTAAGATGTAGTTATGTTCTAAGAGGAATTATGGATGAGAGTTCAGTGATCTGTTATAAAAGCTGTAGATTAAGATAAAACTAGGCTAAAAATCCCCAAATTTGACTTTACAGTTTTGTCTTTGAATTGGCAGCAAAAGTTTCAATCAGAATGCAAAACATTTGCAAGAGATTCTACACTTGTTTTGAAGGATGCTTTGAACACCTTTAGAAACTTGGTCTCACAGACTAAAACTTGCATGTAATGGATGATGCAGAATATATTTCACGTTAAAACCTATGAACACAATGAAGCTAGAACTAAACATATTTTCCAAGATGCTGTTTTCCTTAAAATGCTGAGGATTCTGAGATGATGATGATATTTTGTGAATGTGCCATGGCCACGACTTAGCTTGTCCTTAAAAATATCTGCTCCTTGAAGGCTTGTGAAAATCCTGATCTGAAACCTTAATCTAATTGTCAGCAACTCTAAGCAAGGGTCAGCTTCAGGTTGACAACACCACCAGAGGCAAGTCCATCAGAGTCACCTAACCTAAAAGGTAACTTTTAGAAAGATCCAGCTGCTTTAGAACTGCATACGGAAAATATATTAATTCAGCCAGTTCTGATGAAGTAGGAGTGCTGAATATATCCTGAATGTTCTCACATAGCAAAAGCCAAAGAAAATACTCTTAAGACTTCTTAGGAGCAGGTTATAAATCACTGGAAGAAGCCATTTTTCTTAGGCCTAGCTCTTATATAATCCAAGTATATAATCTTGGTAAGGTATTTGGATAACATTAGCAGAAATGAGCATTAACTCATTTTAGGCAAGACAACTTTCTCTAGCCAAGAGAGGCACAAGGAAATCAAAGGCTTCAGCAGTTGTACACATTCAAAGGCTAACTCTGAGGCTTCCAATCAGGATCTTGATCCATCAATCCATTTAGATGTGTTTGTGAATAACAACGCTCACCTGTGTTGCAGCAGATGTCACAGTAGAAACAGCCACAATACACAGAGTATCACCAACCAATATCAGAAAGCTTCAGGCCATGCAGAATACACCATACCTCATCAGAAGACTGCAGGTATCTACACTTCTTGTTCTTCAGCCCAGGCTTTTATCCCCTCCTGTTGATGCACTGCCCCTGTGTGCCCTCTGCTCCCTTTGGTGGTTGGTCAGTGCCCCTGGGCACTCCATGGCTCATCAGCTCCAATGGGATTCACCTGCTGCTCCCAGCTGTGCCCACTGGGGATGAGGCTCAGCCCAGCCCCACCCCAATTAACATAAACTCTGTGCCTACACACCTGTCCCTCAGAGTTGTTAGCATAGGCATGGTCCCATAGTAAGATTTTTAAATGCTTATTTTCTCACAATCATATGTTGTTTGTTTTGTTTTATTCCCATTACTAGGAGTAGAAAAGACTGGAAGAAATAGTTTTTAACCAAATAGCAGAAAAAGACTAACCAGTGAGATGTAACAGTTATCACGTGTAGATATAAAACCACTGAAAAAAGCAACTGTGCGTTTCAATTGTTATACTATGAGCAGAGAAGCAGAAATTTCACTTTAAAAACTTTGTGCCATCATCTGCTTGCAGTGCAATGAGATGACAATTGAAGCAGACAAGGATGCAGCTAGAGATCTTCAGGAACAGAGGACAACAGCTAGCAGGCCATGCTAGACCCCTGACTCCTTATCACCTGATTGCTGTCAGATTCTGCAGGCTGAACCTGAAAACAGATACTTCAAAATCCATCTCAAACATAAAGAGTCAGTCTGGCTATATGGTTACACCTCTGGAAAGCTGAATTTCATCTCTTTCTTTCACATATGCCAACCATTTAACAAAGCAAAAAGACAGACAGATCTACAGAATGAAGACAATAAACTTTCCCAAAGTGGGCAAGCAGAGATTCATGTGCCAACTATCACACCACATTAATAAGAAATATGTGGTAAGACTCAATGTGAGTCAGTATAAAATGGGCTGATTCAGAACTTCACCACAAAGGCTGCATCCAGCAAAGTTCTGCTGGGGGCAAACATTTCCCAACATACTCATACTGTTGGCAGGAGTGAAAAATACATCCACTGGCAGCAAATGAACCCTTTTATTTTACAGAAAGCATTTTCAAAAGCACAAACAGGTTTGTTTCTTTCTTCTGTCTTAAGTGGGAGCAATGGTACACCAGAACACAGTGACTTTTCATCTGCAAGGATGTGAGAAATCAACACTCAGCAATCAAGTAATGTTCTGCTCAAAGAACAAAAGCATTTGAAAGGGCTGCCTATCAGCCTTCCAAAACTTAGTAACTCTAATTCTCATTGCTACACATTGACTTCAAAGATACTCACAGTTTGAGTAAGGCAAATACTAGAGTCAATACTGTGAGAATCAGCCCTAAGAAAGGAGAAAAAAGTGGCTTCAGTGGTGACATACTTTCAGCAATCCCATAAATCATTTATGCATGCAACAGATTCAATTAAAGCCAATGTGCTCTAAAGTTAGGTTTGTGTATCCATAACAGCAGGATTTTCACTGAAGGTCATTCATCTTTGTGACATTGAAGTGAATTTCTAGTTTGGATCTTTTCCTTGTTTTTCATTTTAAGGTTAGGGATTAACATTTTCAATACACTGAGTTACAATTGCAGTAAGCACAGCTTCTCTAGGCATCTCCTAGTAAAAACATTTGCCTCCAAGTCTTCATTTGTGATTTCTGACAAAAGGCAAAGGGCATCTCAAGACTGAACCTAAGACTGAAGTTACAATTCAAAGAACTAAGACTGGAGTGGTTCCTTTGAAATGCACATACTTTAAAATATTTTTAATTTTGTAGGCAAATCTTTTATTTTTTAATAGCCTAGTTAATCTTGAGAGTAAAAAATGGGCCACGCATGGAGAAGGGGGAGCAAAGGAAAGAGAGTGGAACTTCTTCCTAGATTACTGTATTGTAACTTTCATGCTAAATGATAGCTCATTTAAGAAATTCAGGCACAGTTCCCACTTAAGAACGAACCAAGTACAGGTAGCAACCCCAAGTGTGAAAATTCCACCATCTCTTGAACCAGAATTTCAGCAGAACACATCTGAAAATATAATGCTCTGCATATTTAAAAAGAAAAAAGATGTTTGCATAAACAGTAATACACATCCATGCATATTTTTAAATAATATCTTAATCCATGCTAGTAATACAAAGCAATTGTTCACAGATTTTCTTTTGGATTTTCCAGAATCAGAGACATTTAGTGTGAATTCCCTTCAAGCAGATTTAAATTAGGGCTTTACCATATTTAATTCTAGGTACATAATCCCCCAACTGAAAACAAAAACCAAAGGGAAGAGAATTTGTTCAAATTTCATTCCAAAAATATTTTTGCCTCCAAAGCTTTGCTAGGAAAAAAACACTCCTGAAAATGATACAAATGGTTTTGACATTAGGAAAAGTAAACAAGCAAAATAAAGATGGAAAAATCATGCGGTCAGTTTGCAAGTGCTGTTTATTGTTTGAGGCAGGGTTAAAGCCTTTTATAAAGACAAGAACATATATGCAAACAGACTGAAAGTGACATTAGGTTATTCTAAACATCCCTATTCCAAATCCTGCTGCCTATAACATTGCCATAGCCAAAATGTGTGGAGGCATTCAAAACAGACATCATGATAGAAACAAACTAAGATTGCTGTTATTTTGGTGACCAAAACAGATGACAAGTGCCCTAAATATTTCTATTATTATTTTTGATTAAAGAAAAAGGCATGTAGTTTTCATTTATCTGGTATCTCCTCGGACTTGCAATGTGAATTGGCCTTTCATTTGTGGCCATGTATGACATTAGAAGAGGCATGACCAGTGGCTAGAACGTGCTTTCCAGACACCATTCAAACATCTCAGAGCTCCATTTGAGCTACAAGTGGTGTGAACTGGATCGTTCTGTGTTCATCAGTGGTTTTAAGTATCTGTTTAAGATTTATTATATACTTGCAGAGTGAGCAAAGGCTTCCATTTACTGAGTGAGGCCTAAAATGCTGAGCAGCAGCAAGCTTTCCTCTGGCACCCAGCCAGTGCCTCACTATTTCACCAGTCATATCTGCTTTCACCACTGCCTTCCATGTTCAGGTCACTCTCACCTGTAATGCCAGCTGATAAAAAGCCCCAAGGTAGACAGTTTCTAAAGACTGGTATGTTCTTTTTTTAACCAGGAAAGTGAATAAAGACCACCAAGTAATTTCAAACAAACCAAGAACAGCTAGGCATTGATAGCTCTCAGCTGGGATCAGTTATGAATGGGGTTGGAATAGCCAACAGGTCAGAATTTTTACATATTCCTTGGCCAATCCCATTGTATCAAGTAGAATTTAACACAACATATGCATGAAGTATGAGACTTTATTTTTTTCCAAAGTAAAAAGTTAATGATTCTAAATATGTCCAATCTCTTTATCAGAAAAGCAGAAAATTTGCCATGCCTTTTTATTTTCTTGACTGAAAATTTGATAATAGCCTTTCTTACATAGATATCAAAAGGTAGATATCGTCTCTCTAATATATTAGTAAAGCTGCTAATTATGCTAATTCCACCAGTTACTTTTGTTCACCTTTTTCCCCTCTGAATAATCACACCCATCTGGTGGCAGATTTATATCACTCCTTTTAAGCATTTTTTTCCCCAAACTTAAGCATTTAATTATAAACATAATCCCTAAAAGTTAGAAATAGCTTGTGCAATAAACCAGGAATAATACACACTGTCAATATCACTAACGAGAATTTCCAAGTGTAAATCGTTAAGCTATGACATTATTTTACAACATAAAGAAATGTTCACTTTTCTGAAGGTAAGAACTAGTAAACAATGAGATGTGATTCAAGAATTGGAAAAATTTGTTTGTCTGGGAAATTATAAAATCCTTTTCCTTTGCATATAAACATCCATACAAATTGACAGTGTTTTGCATGGCCAAAATGATTTCAGGATATATATTTTTCCCTGCTGAAAGAAAAAATAATCCATCTAGGCTCATTTTGGGGTGTGGGTGGGTGTGCCACCAAACTGTGAAAGGATTTGTGTAAGCCTGTACGAGACGATAGAAACACAAGCACTTAATTCACAGGGAAAAAAATAAGAACAGATAAGGGCTTTTTCATCTGAAATTACAGCCCCTCTCCGTTATAAACACTCGGGTATCAGCACCACTTTGGCGGAGCAGGCCAGGCAGAGATAAGGGCGTGCTTTGGGAGGCGCCGCGCATGCAGCGGGCCCGGTCCAGCCCCAGGTGTGACCCTGCTCTCTGCAGCACTCGGGCCAGGCCATCCATCACCGCGCTCCCCTGCCAGCCCCGTGCTCGGCTGCAGCTGTCTGTCACGCTGGTGGATGGGACCTGCTTAAAGGCAATCATGTCAATCTCGATGTGACTACTCAGACTAAGATAGAAGGATGATCTTGACAGGCTTGGCAAAGTCAGCAGAAGGCACTAGAGGACTTTAGTTACATGCTTAAAATGTAGACGTGATTTGTGCTTCTCATGTGGAGGGATTGAAGAGACACCAAACAGCACTGTGTTTTATAGCTGGTCATCTCGGATGAATCTGTTGCCCTCGGAATGTTTTCCATAGTAAATGTAGCGACATTTCCCCAAAATGCCTACAATAAAAAGGAAATTAATTTCAGTTAGTATTGAAGTAGAATAACATGCAATAAAGCACATAACTTGGGAAATTTGAAAGAGGAAAGGAGCAGTTTTCCCTTGTCCTGCAAAAGAAAGAAAGTTTGTGCATTTCAAATATTCAGTATTGCCATTTCAATCAGCAGCATTGAACCCACTCGAAAAATGTGTTTAAATACCTAC
This sequence comes from Melozone crissalis, assembly GCF_028551555.1. Classification (NCBI taxonomy): domain Eukaryota; kingdom Metazoa; phylum Chordata; class Aves; order Passeriformes; family Passerellidae; genus Melozone; species Melozone crissalis. The sequence goes on along the minus strand of NW_026535797.1, from coordinate 22,639,176 downwards.
ATGAGCTATCCTGTTAAACATACATCCACAAGTATCTTCAAAACTAGAACTAAACAACACTGAAACATCATACAGTGTGTTATAAATCAGAGTACTTCTCTCCTGCTTCTAAAAAACCAGAAAGTCTGGGTTGAAATTATATTTTGTGCTCTCTGCTGTCTCCCTGCTATGTTTAAAAAGTATTCCTGATGAATGAAACCAAAAAGAAAAAAAACCCCAAAACAAACAAAACAAACAAACAAAAAAAATACCCCAAAAACCTCAACAGCAAATAATGACAGGTTAATGTGGATCCTGCCTGCCAAACTTTTCCAAAGTCATACTGCAAGCACCTAAATAATCTTTGTTTTCAGTGACAGAGAGCTGAAGGGAGTGGCTGAAATCTATATGGGAAGCCATCGACAGACATGGGCCAGAACAGTTGGCCTCCCCAGACTCCAGCATTTTTATACATACAAATAAATATTCAATAAAAACATTTCCAAAGTACGTCTCCAAACAACATTGCAACATCCCATGAGCAAGATACAATTTAATTACGCTAAATATTGGCACATGTGGGATGCTTTCAATAATTAGCCATAATACTGGTTTTGGGAGGCAAGGCACGTTATTCACAGTGAGTACATGCAGAAATATGCCTGAGGAAGGCTTAACTGCTGTGGGTGAGACACACATACCTGCAAATCTCACTACTTTATTCAAAAGCATCCCCTCTGGTGGTACTAAGTGGTATGTGAAAACGTAAGTTCACAGTTACATCCCACCTGTGAACATCCTCAAAGATGCTAAATTTTACTAGCAGAGCTGCTCTTTGAGCCCTCAGACATGTATACTCAAATTACAGTCAACTCCCATGAGCAGAAAGGAGGTGGAAGGGTCTCCTCTGCCTTGGGAGCGTCTTACCAGAGCAGTCACTGCAGTATCCAGCTCACCTCCATAAGGGCAAACATAACCTAGCCCAAAGGAGACAAGCACTGCCTTACATAAAGGGTAAAGAAGGGGGAGGAGCAGATCTTCAATTCTTTCTTGTTTTAGATTTCCATAACTCACACAGCTGTTAGTGTTCCCACTTGCAGTATGAATTAACTATGCAAGCTTTTATATTCTGTGCCATTGTTTTCCAGTATAGTGTCTGGATATAGTTAAGATACATAAGATAAGCTACTAAAGCTTTGGAAGGCATGGGTCATGAAAGATTAATCGAAATCCATGCTCTTCTTCCTCTCTGAGACATCATGATGGTAACATGTTCCTATGAGGATTGTGTGGGGGGGAAATAGATTGGCCTGTCGTTTGTTGTGAAAAACACTCCTCTTCAGGATAATACAAATGCATTGGGAACTATACAGTGCAGTGCCTGATCATATTCCCCTCCTGCACAGAGCTTTCTTCAATAATTTCAATTTCAATCATTTCACTAGTCAAGCAGTTTCCACATGCAAAGGATGATAACAGCATTCCTAAACAAGAGTCTAATGACAACCAAGTTATTCTTTCCCTAAACAGATATCCCAAGTAGGTAACAAGGACATTCAGAGCTCTAAATGCAAAGGATATGAGCAGTTTATTAACGACATTCTTTGGACTCCTTTTTCACTGGCATCGATAAAAGTCTTGTTTGAGGTCTGCTGCATTTCTTAAGGACTGGAAGCAAGACTGTTTATAGAGATGCTGGTGAGAGAGTGCTGTTTGATGAATGCTGGAGACTATAGCTAGGTGTCAATGCTTAGAAAATGAGGCAAGGACATGAGGTATTAATATTGTCAATGATCTCCTGACAGGAAAACAGATACTGTATTCACCGTCAGATTTAAATAGACATCAAGTGCATTAATGACAAAAGGGCAGACTTCAAACAAAGGGGGCTGTATGGTGCTGTGCTGAGCCAGTCTCCAAGTTGGCAATAACCTGATCTGAAAAGACACTGTCAGGGCTACAGACAGGCCTGGGATTGTGTGCGGTGACAGAAAACAGAGATGCTGACAGAGATACCGGTGCCATATTATGCCAAGTATATTCTAACACTGTCTCCAGTCCTAACTAAATCTGACATCATTTCCTATCGCTTATAGTATCCTCCACTGCTCTGGCAGAATATTTCTCCCCAGACATCATTACAAACTCCACTGTAGTTTTAAAGTTACTGGCAGGCCTGTGCTGTCGTGGAGGCTGGGTCTAGAGGCCTAAGGATAACCTCAGTCAATCTAAATTTGGAGTTTGCTGGAGAAGTGCTCTCATTTTCACTGATATCTCAGCTACTTGAGGTGATCTGAACGCTAAAGTGTGAGGAGCTGTCACCTTGAATAAAATCCTTAAAGTAAAGACGCTCTGTTCCCGGGATGTTCAGCAAAGATGTCGGACAGTCTGGCAGCAGGAAATGAAATCCAGCTGCTGCTGCTCGCCTGGGGATAAAGGTGCTTGGGCTAGTGACAGTTAAAGTCAGCTGAAATTTTTGAAATCCTGCAGCCTACAATTGTTTAAATTAAGGAAGTGTTGTCTCCGCAGAGATTCCCTACCCAGGCGCACAGCTGTGATTCGATTGCCAGGCATATTACACATGCTGCTCAGAGAGCCTTGATAAAAGCACAGTTGAAAATGTTGCCATGAGACCTTGTTTATCATGAAGGTTATTTGTAAAACAATAATCTTGCTCATAAATTAAATGCGGTGACTGGCATGGTTATTTGTTTTGCTTTGTTTTTCCTCTTTATGTCCCACCTCCCTTTGGCAAGTACAGAAAGCTCAGAGAGCTGCAAAATGTTTGTGTGCTGCAATGAGAATTTTGATGCTAAGATATGTCACATGTGAATTTAGGAAAGCTACTGCTTTTTTTCTGCCTATCTGCTATGGTATTCTTTCCTTGCAGGGTTGGGAGTACACTTGCTCTTTTGCACACAGGCAAGGGAAAGAATGAGGGGAAAACAATACATCTGTGGCTGTTCTTGTGTTTTTAATTAAAATATCCAGCATTGGCCATAATAAGCCAAGTATATCCCCTATACATCAAAACAATACACAGCATCCAGAATGAGGTTTCTGCTCAAGGTTCTTAAGAAATGACAACACAAGGTCTCTTGAGGGATCATCTTCCCTGAATGAGGCTTCTAATTTTTCTTAAGTAGCTGACTCTACCATCACCACAAGCTGTTAGAACTATAATTATGAAAAAACTGCATTGAGAAGAATAATTTTTAAATTCACTCTTTATCTTTTAAATGTTTCCATCCTTCGGAATGGATGTTCTAATTACGCTGGGTAAGTAATGACCTTGCAGTTGCTTGCATGTGTTGTGGTATCAGTCTTTCTTCACAAACACATTGTAATGTCAGCAGCACCAGCCTTTCCTTAGCTGAGGGAAAACCCAATTATCCAAATAAATAAATACATACATGCATGCTTACTAAAGCATGTGAAAAAGTTCAAGTCATGTTAGCTTCTTTTAAATTTGGCATGTTTTGCAGAGAGCTATGGTGCTTTTAGACCTCTCTATGCTTTGCTAGAGCAAAAAAAGGTTTGCAGATGTATTATATCACAAGTGGCAAAACCAAGTTGCAATGGGAAGTGTTAGACCTATAGCTCATACAGCCTTAGTTACAGGTCAAAATTCATCTCAAGCTGACAGTGATCTAAGGTAGCATCTTGTTGCCTTTTTCCTACCACATTAATCCTCCACATTTAGAAAACCCACCTCTCAGTCATCACAACTTGGGCAGCTTCCAGTAGCATTCAGTTTTCTTTTACAAGTAATTACTAAAGCTAAGTAGTCAAGCCAAAAAATTTTGCCACCCCCATCAAAACCTATTGCCACATCTGCCCAACATCCCCACCAGGCGCCCATTTTAACATCAAATGTTTTTAATAAGCCCCTCTGCAAGTGAAAGCAGCAAAGTATTCACAATTAAATGTGTTTGTCAAACGCTGGTCTGCAGCATCCATCAGGGAGTGGATTTCAGCTAACAGCCTTCTGCCTGTCTCTCACACGGACTAACCACAGGGCCTGCCACCAGGAGCTGCGGGCAGATAAAGTGTGGCACTCCATACACAGACTCAATATTCTACTGGAACTCCACTTCACCTAACTTTAATTAGAGCACAGTACCTAAATCCTCCACTGCCAATTTGTATTTGATCCATATTCATCTCTTTTCACACAACCTGCTGTTGCATAGTTTTGCTATGGGCTATTAAACAGCTGCCATGTTCCACCAAGAAGCTGGGTGCATTTCAGTGTGGTTATACTACCAATCTGTAAATTGTTTTGAGACCCTTCAGGATGAAATATCAATGCCATTATCATTTTTTACATAGGCACTTGGGCATATTCTACAATTAATGAACAGAAGCTGTGAAATTCCCTTAAATATTAATATAAACTTCCTATAAAGGAAAGTAATTCCCTACTGACAACATTTAGAGGAGAATAAACACCTATCTATGAACAATTTAAAGTCTATAATGCTACTGATTTAGGCAAAACACCTCCATGAGTCAAGTTAACCTAAAACTCTTAAAAATCTTTTTATCTAAGGGATATGTAAAGGTGGGGGGGAAAAAAAAGAAAACAACAGCCCAAAAGCAAACCCTTTTGTATAGGAGTTTAGTAAGTTTTCAGTTTGTATTTATCTACCTGGAAATTCTAACAACTTTAACTAGCTGTCTAGTTGACAACTTATTTTCAGTTCCTTTTGGTGAAACAGAATACTTGCTTCTATGGAACACGATCCAGCCTATGAATTCTCTGACACAGGAATCTGAGAGGATCCCTTGGAAGACAAGAAGAGGTGCAAAGGACCATCTGGGTCACCAAGCACCCCCCAAAGCAGCCAAGTGTGTAACCCAGAGAGATGAGACTTGCGCTCTGCCCAGCAAACACAGCCCTGCCAGCGTGGGGAGGGTGAGCTCACAAAGCGCAGCGTGACACAGGACAGCAACACAAGAGCTGCAGCTGTCCTTGCTAACGTGATGGCTCTCTGGTGCTACCATTTCATCTGTTTGCTGCAACCACATTTCCAGATTGCTCCCAGCTGGAGTCAAGACACAGGAGCTTGACTCTTTAAACCAGAGAAGAAGTAACAACAGAAAGAGGAGAATACAACAGATAAGAATACCCTTTGGTTGTACCACAGCTAAATGTGTGGAAAAGAATCTTAAAATGACCTGAAATATCACAGCAAGAAACAAAACCGAGATAAATTACCTAAAATATTATCATAACATACTCAAAAGTGCTCACATAACAAATGCACAAATATTAATGTTCCTTGTGTTATAAACTAGTTAATTTATTTTTAAGAGGATAGAAACTATAAATGTAAGCAAAAATGATGCATAAAGTAGCTATGTATAAAGGGGTGAGGTTGTGCTTGAGAAGGCTGGGGACAGAGCTGGCTGTGGCTAAGGCGAAATTCCTTCACCAGGGCCACAGTCCTCACGGAGCGGTCCCCAAATGCTCCCAAAGAAGCGCCTGTGAATTAGGGATTGTGGTCCGTTGCAGGTTTCCTGGAGAAAGGAGACATATCTTCAGTAGTAAACTGAAATGAACTGCTGATCCCGACTCCCCCCTCTCTCTGAGGGTAACAGCACTCAAGGAAGGTAACCTTCCCATTCAGAGGAGATGAATTACCCCTGCTCTGCTCCCTGCACAGGGATGCCGAAAAATGAAAACATTTTCCTCTGGACACCCTACAGCACGGGGCACAAAATGGTCTTTCAGACTGAAAGAAATTACTGAAAGACACAAAATCAAATCTGTATCCAGTCTACAGCAATGGTGTTAGAATTACACACCTAAGCTAGAGCTGAGAGGAATCACAGAAGGCAAACTAACACACTGAATTATTGCAAGTATCCTGCACAGACAAGTGCTGTGATATGTCAAGTCTCACTGGCCTGTTTGTGGGAAGGGGGAAAAGGGGGGCGTATGCAGGGAAGTGAGAGTAGGGGAGGGGGGAGCAAAGCAGTCAGCAGGGAGGGGATGTTGGAAAAATTTGCAATGAAGGTGATAGGAATACAAAGATGTGAAGTTTGCATCCTGGGCCAAGGAAGCTGCATAAATGTTCAGTGTAAACTAGCAGTCAAGCTGATGTGTGATAAAGTGCAGCCTGCTGTAAATACACTTCAGGGCTCCCAGTGCAACTAGGGAAGAAACTTGTAATTTGGAAGTGGGGGGAGAAAGTAAAAAAAAAAAAAAAAAAAAATGCACTGCAAGCTTTTTCTCACATAATCTGTTACTGGAAAATTGAGAAGCTTGTCCAAGTCCGTGGGAATAAGCTGATGAGCTGATACTTAATAATAAACCATATTGTGTCATGGTGCGGAGTCATCTAGATCCATTCAGGCCACAAACTATATTACTTTATACAGCCCTGGCTGACATACATTTAAAGCCCTCTACACATTAAGGAGCCATTAGGCTGACAGATTAAAAGTTATCTTGGAGCTAATGTTTCCATTATGCGTATCCTGGCAGTGGAACAATCAACACACTGTTCCTCAGATGTCATACTTTGTTTAAAAAAAGGGTAGGGGGGAGAGCAGGGGGAAAGCAGGGTATCCTTCCCTCCTTGAATGACATTGACATGATCAGCTTTGATCTGGGCATGTGCTGTCTACAGATTCTTTACTGTTGGCTAAAATAGGAGCATTTAGGGCATAATACTTTAAATCATTAACCAGTTCCATACTCCTCTGGGTATCATTGTTACAATTTAAGGTTCTGCACTTGGGATTTCTTTGGAATCTTTCCATGCTCATTGTAACTATCATCAGAGAAATATGCTGGGGGGTTGGAATGCGTCTTACTAGTGAAAATGAAACAAAAAATACGCAACCAAATAAACAGAAACTCCAAACCAAATGCTTTTGTCTCTTCAGCATACCTTTACCAGTTTTGCCCCGTTACTGCCATGGAGAGAATTAATGCTGACTTTATAATTAAATACTTGCTGTGAAATATGTTGCAAAATTAAAGCAGTTTTTTTTTTCAATTACTCAGACTCATAAATTTTGTACTTAGCTAGATACTGTAATCAAAGAAACCCAAGTGCACAGAAAGCATCAGCGCGCCAAATTTTAGGGGTGGACTGATGCTTACATTTGGATACACTGAACACCCTTGAAGGAGATGGAGGAGAGGACGTTTGGGCTCGCAGCCCTCTGGGTCTCGGTGTGTCTCATTCTCTCGTCACTGGTGTGGATGAAAGCAGAAGAGTAAAGCCAGACAAGGGCGGTAAATGCTCCGCCAGCTCGGGCCCCAGCTGTGCGGGCGGGCCCCGGACACTAGAGGGCAGCAGCTCTTTGTGCCAGCCCCGCCGCGCCGAGCCGAGCCGCGCGGGCGGGCGGCAGCGCTGAGAGCGCCCGGCTGCTGCCGGCGGAGCCCGCACTGCTAACAGCGCTGCTCCTGAAGGAAGGCAGCCTCTCGCCCGGCAGCCCGCACTGCTAACAGCGCTGCTTCTGAAAGGCAGCCTCTCGCCCGGCAGCCCGCACTGCTAACAGCGCTGCTTCTGAAAGGCAGCCTCTCGCCCGGCAGCCCGCCGTGGCACCAGCTCTGCTCGCAGCCTCTCGCCCGGCAGCCCGCCGTAGTACAAGCTCTGCTCGCAGCCTCTCGCCCGGCAGCCGGGCTGAGCTGGGGAGCCCCAGGTCGTGCGCTGGTGGCGGGGCAGCGCTCCGAACAAAAGGCTGGAAATGCTGTCGGGGGAGAGGCGGGGGCATTTGTTCCTCTCTCGTATTCACGGCGTAAATGCCAGCGCTGCTTTGAACCATCTTTCTCTTACTTTCGTTAATGCAACGGTGCGACGACCGAAGTGATGTAAGAGGTGCTTTTTACACATTCAGAATGATGGGGGAAAAGGAGGTTCTAAAATCCCTTCCTCACCCTATACGAAAGTTCAGGTGTTCGGTGTACATTCACCATACAATTTAGGAGATTTTCAGTTAATTTGGCTAACATATGCAAAAATGGCCTTTCTGCTGGCTGCTCTATTCTTTGGGCTACATTCTAATAATAAAACTTACACTACTCAGCAATGGAACTAAACCGTAAAGAACGACAAGGTCATTAAGAAAACAAAAAGTGACTATAATTAAATCATACTTCACAAACCTTAACCATGCAAAGATTGCATTAGCAGTAAAATGCGAGAGGAAAAAAGAGGGAAGTGAGTTCTTTTAGTAACAGTGATAGAATTAAACAAATGTACCATGATTTATGGGGCAGAAAGCAAACTTTGGAATAATTGTTCGGAAAGTCTGCAACCATTCCAATAAAATTACAAATTCTTCTGTGAAAAAAATTTGAGCAGCAGGGCCCTTCTGGAGAGTTTAGACATAAATTTGGCTCATCTCATGAGTAAAACTTGCTTTTGGATCTCAAATGTGTTCCTGCTGCAGGAGTTCACATTAGGGGAAAAAAAAAAAAAAAGCCATAGAAAATTCAGTCTGGCTCAACTGGTTTGCAATTTCTCAAGAGAGTCATCTGAAATAAAGACAAGTTGCTTTTTATTTTTAAAGCTGGGAAAGAAAGTCTCTCAAATAAAATTAAAGAGCATAATTAAGTAGTGCTGCTGTCACATTATGATACAGTTAAGGGAACCGTCTTTGTCTGCCATTACTTGCTCCTTTCCACAAGCCCTTCCTCAGAAACAACAACTACAAAAAAAATTAAGTAATTGCTGATGATAATATTACTATGATTTTTCCTAATACAAAAATAGATGTTTTTTGAGAAGCAGGTACAATACATGGCCCTGGATTCCCTTGATTTCCAGCAGAACTTGAAGGCATCTGGCACTTTGTAAGACACATCCAGGGCCCACAACAACGGGTGAGCTCCTTTCTCTCTTCTGTCACTATTACTATTTAGCATCAAGTGTAATCAAAAGTGCATCTGGATCCAAACACAAAGTATTCAGAAAATATGTAGTTCTCTGGACTAAGTCTGGGCTTGCCTCTTGGTAGAATTTTGTTCTCTTCTATATGACATATAGCACCATCTGCTATTGCTAAATAGTTACTGGCCATAGTCTAGTTCCCAACCTGCCTCCAGTACTGAAAGCCAAAATATTGTCATTGTTTTCTGTCCTCAACTGTTTTCCCCTTTCCTCAGTCTCCTTATAAAATATGCTAATGGGAGGGGGCTGAAGGTTAAATCACAGGGGCCAGTAGAACATCATTTACAGGTGCACTTTTGGTCTCCATGGAAGCTTTTGCTAAAGATAAAAAACTGGGGACTAAGAAACAGCTTGAGAGGCACATTAAAACCCCTCCACTAGGGTCAGAGTCATTAAAGTTTAGTTAAAGCACTAAAGACTTTCTAACAAGTATTCTGCTTAGTAAACATTTTCCACCAGAGTGTGGCTATTGGTGAGAGCTTTTGGAGTGTGTCAGTTAATCAGTATTCGCCCGCTTTGACAGCTTGAAATATTACTCACTTATTTGGCTGGTTCAAATTTGTCAGACTTGACTATGTCACAAGTTTACATGTCCCCATATGAAAAAGGAGCTCACTGGCAAAATGTTCATGATGGACTAAAAAAACACATGTGACTAGAAAATAGTCAAGCAGCAGTGGTCAGTTATCACTCAGAAGGACAAGAAAGGAGTGACTGTCTTTGAGACTACCAAACTAAACAGGAAGGACTAACCTGTGACTTTACCAAATATCCTTTAAATGGTTAATGGAAGAGTAAAATCTCTACCACACTCAGAGATTTATTAAATTGCTTGGTTAAAGCTGCATATATATTTTGGATGTGTTGAGTCATTTGCTGGTACAAAGAAAAGAAAGGCTTAAGACAGAAGCTGTCCCTCAGTCCCGAGAATGTTTTGCAGCCAAGGAAGCGCCTTCTGCCACAGGAAGGCCATTTAGGCAATGCTCTTCACCTCTGCTCTCAGAGTGGGTGCTATTAAAACAGAAAGTCCTCTGAAGGTAGCAGGTAGTCTGGGATTAGACCATCACATGAATTCACAGCAGGAAAGCCAGTCAGACACAGCCACCGTTTGGTTAAATGTATTCAACAACAGGGCACACGAGTGCTGCTGTTAAGCCTGGGGCACTGCTGAACAGCACAAACTGCCCTACAGAAGACCTCAAAGATCTCAGAAGTAATAACAAAAAATTATACAAGAAAGATCTTTTCAGGGATAAGGAAAGCTTAACCACTTACGTGTGTGCAGTGAACCCTGTGGTCCTTTCAGAGAGGCTCCTGGGAAGCAGCGATATGCTACTGAAGTATTTCAGTCTTTGGGCAAAACAAGCTTGACATCCCTGTTGGCATCTCTGCTGAGAACAGACACTGGCCTGACTCAGAAAACATCAAACGTGACTTTCTGCTAGCTGTGGCAAAGCTGAATACCGAAGGCAGGGAGGAGAGGTCACAGAGGAAGCAGTAGTTAACGGGGTAAAGTGAGTGTTATAATCCCCAAATTGCAGTAGGACTGAATGTTTGCAGACAATCTGCCTGTCTATACCAAGACAGCCTCATTTTTCTTTCTTCTAGGAGAGGGTTAAGTATAATCTGAAGCCTGGAAAATGGCTGCTGTTGATACTAGTGAGGCCTTCTCTTTAACTAGATCCTTCAGGAAAAAACAAATTAATCAACAGCCAGCTGAAGTGGGTTTAATGATTGCATTCTGCATACAATCAGCTTTTCCCTTTTCAAGGGCCATCAATATGTCAAGGGAAGACATATCTGAAGGATATAGCTCTTAACATCAAGGTTATCTATTCTCCACAAGGCTCCCACTCCTTACTGGGCTGATACTTTACACTGCCTGTGTCTAACATTTTCATCAACTCTGCAATCAATCAAGGTAATAATGTTGTGCAAAAAATCAATTAACAACGCAATTAAACTTTCCTTATTATCTCAAAGGGCTGAAATAATACCTAAAGGGAAGATAGACTCACTGAATGCAGACATCCATAACCCAATGTGAAAGTGAATTATGAGGTTAGACAGATGCAGGCATGTACTGGCGCTGTTATTTTCAAAGGGATATATCTCATCCAGGCAGTGTATCAGTCACCACCAATCCCATACCCTAAAATTCCAAATTACTTTTAAGAAATATACGATGTGCAATATCCATTTCATATTCTCTTTTAGAGATAAACCCCCCAAAATCTGAACAGGAGTATTATTCAAAGACAAAATGATCTTTCAGAAAGAACATAAAATATAAAAGCTATAATAACATTTACATCTGTATACCACCCATGTCTGTAAATGCAGGTCATCAATTATACCTAATCTGTAGTGAATAAGGAACAGAAGAAGCAGCACAACATTTACAGCCCAAAGGCTCAAATTTGGAAATACCTTACATCAAGTACACTGAAAGAAGAGCCCCAATATAAACACATGCAGCAAAACCAGCAAGGACTTAACTATCATTCCCTGAAAATAAGACAAAGTGCCTATATTATTTTGTAATTACATTCAATCCTCATGGAAACAACATTCCCAAGAGCTGAGTTTTAAAATACATTGAAAACAGACAATTAACCCCTTGCTGTTGGGAGGATTTGGGTTTTAGCATAAAGATGTTAAGGAGAGAGGTGCTCAGCACACCAGCACAACGGAGTTAAGCCAGGTGCAATAGCTTTGTTTTGAAGATGACTGGATAAGAATTTGAGGGAGGGTGGGGAAATGAGGAGAGAAAGAATACATCTAAAATTAACTATGAAATGAGTGATCTTACTGCTCCCCAGTGACAACCAAAAAATATTATACAAATAAAATGACCGTGACCAAGCTAGGTATTTTGTGGGGTTTTTTGACTCCTATAATTTTATATCTCACCACCTGAGTGTTTCCCCTCAGCCCCCCCCTTACTCATTTCCCAACATACCCACACACAGTCTTCACCCTAGGTTGTTGTGATTTAACATTGGCAAAAAGATAATGAAAATAGAAAACACTGAAGGGAAGCCTATGTCAGAGTGACAAGCTAGGCTTACATCCTGTAATAAGCTCAGGAAAATTTGGAAGCAGAAAAGATTTCCCTTACACACTGCACTTTGAATTCCTCTGTTAAAGGACGCTCCATGTGTCTGCGTAAGGAGAGGTGTTCTACAAAGCTGTTCTCCCAGCAGGGTTTGCTTAAGCACATAACAGCTGCAGTTTAGAAATGGCCTATTCTTACAATTAGCTCATGTAGTGCAAGTGGCTTGTTTGGACCAAGAACATCTTTTTTTTTTTGTTGATAATTCTCCCTGGTTTTGTCTTTGTCTTGTACTTCCTGCTCTTCCCCCTGTTACCCCCATCCTGTAGAGTCAATCATGGGTGAGATACAAATAAATGTGACTAAAATTCTTCACAGTTTTTGAAACATTGCGACTTTCCTGCATGGATTTGGGGCACTAATATTAGCCCAGGATTAGAGAATTCAGCCATTCCTCCCTTAACCTTTAGGAACATAATTAATATGTTTTCATTTTCAATTACTTCATTGTGTTTCTATCAACTGGAACCATTCCTGCTGTGTATTTGATTCCACTGACGATGGGGTGTGTTGGATTTTAAATGATGTGCTAGCACTTCTGTTCCCTATATACTCTAGTTTATGTGTTATTCATGACTTGCATTTGGAGACATGGATGATACACAGATGTAAATGTTATTAAAGCTTTTGTGTTTAGATTCATTGTGAAAGACTTCTTTGTTTTCAGATAATTCTTTTAACCATCACAAATAACCACCAATACATGAAATTGTCTTGAGACATTTTTCTTTCCTGTTAAGGTTTTTGATGAAGAGAATTTTTTATTCTCCCTAGTGTTCTCTCATCATCAAAATAAAATGCAGGATAAATTGACAGACAGCAGTTACACCTGCAGGATAACGTAGAAGTAAACCTTTTTGTCATGTGCTCATTATACAAAATCAAACCCAAAAGTTACTTTATTTTTTTAATAGCTGTCAGGACTGTGGCTCCCAGTTTAAGAAGGCTGTGACTGGCATTATTCTCAAACTCCTTTTACCCTTTAACATCACATTTGAATTCCGGAGGAATTTAAAAGTAACATGGTAAAGAAAAAGGTATTTCACCAAATCATGGTTTCCTATCTCCTTTTTCACTTAGATTAAACTAATTTTAGATTATTAGTTTTATAACACTATTTAAATATTTTGAATATATGACAAGCATACTGCGCATCTTTGTTGCACTGGTACTATGTAGGAAAAAGCTGAAACACAATATGTACTTAAATGCTTGGTAAGCATCAGCCTTGGAAAAAATCACCCAGACAGCAGTCAAAAGTAATTTTTTGTGATGGACAGATAAAACACCATTAAATTTTTTCATTGTTACTTATTAGAGGCAAGGGGTGAGCAGGTAAATTTGTGTGTCTGGACTGGTAAATCTTCAAGACAGTTGTGTGAGGTTGCTATATGTAACTACATATATGGCTTTGAACTGAAACAAAAGAGCTCTCTAAAAGCCACATTTAATCGCTAATAATCCTGTCAATTGATAAATCCTTAGATATTTTCTCTCAATGAAATTGAAGCTCACTTTAAACCTGAAGTCTTGGAGTTGTCACATTTTTTGCTTTAAAAGAAATATTTTATAGCATATTTTTTTACTTTTTATGTCTATTTTATCCATTAAGCCTATAATAGTAGCAGCCTCTCTACAGAACTCAAATATTCAGAAACCCCAGCAAAAGGGATTTCTTTGTCTGAAGTTGAAGCTTCTTGTAAAAATCTGACTCAGACTAATTTATTCAAAGTATAATAGCCTGATCAAGAAAATAACTTAATAAATTTTCTTTTGCTAGAGTAGTGTGTTGGATAGTGGTGGCTTGCACTCCCCAATGTACCATTTTACAGAGAACTTCATATTTTGTTGTGAATAGTTATTGAAAAGAGATTTTTCCATCTGACAGAGAGAATCAATCTAATGTCACCCACTCTTTACCTCCAATTTTCTACTAGCACCACCTCTGTCTGGTGCAATCTTGTAAATGTTTTGCTGGAGATACCTGCTGTTTTACTTCACCTGCCACTAAAGCTTACTGCTCTTGAGCAGTTTTGGAAAGATGCCTTTGAGCTTTATGAAACAAATGACAATTTTTTAAGCTGAACCAAAGTGTAACTTAATTCAGCAGGACAGTGCAATGCTCCTTTTAAGTCTTTGATGCTTCATTGAGGCAACAAGGTTCCAACCTTTCTCTCCCCCAGTCACAGTGAAGACAGCTCAGGACTACTCAGCGGAGCATTTCTGATGGCCCAAACCCAGGAAGTCGAGGCTCAGCTGCCTTGCACTGCATTCCAGGCAAATTCTAGCCATAGTGGGCAGTGGCCATGCCATGGAAAGAGTAACCCACTCCCTAGGGCAGGATATAGGGTCAGCACAAAGTGGAGTGTCTGGAGCATCATCTGATTAGGCCATACTATGAGATTAAGAAGCTGCAGTATTTGGGACAGGGTAGCAGAAGAGGGGAATTAAAAGAGGCCATTTTTGTATTGCTTCAGTCTTGTGCCACACAGTTCTTCAGCCTTCACAGACTGTCTGGCCAATGTGCACATTTCAGTCTTTTACTTTTCATGATGTAAACACTTACTTATTTTTGGGCTTGCTCAAAAATGGAAATAGCTTGTCATCCAGGGAATAGATGAGCAACACTTTCATATGCTCTTCAACAATTATTTTGTCATCAGGAAGCAGTGTATGATAAACATGACACCATAAATCTACAACATTATTGAGGCAGATACAGATTAATTCAGAATTCAATATTAGTAGCCACCTTAAGTGAGTAGAACCTGATGCAACATAAAAATATGTTGAGATGAATTTGTTGAAATAACAATTTTAAAAGGTCTGCCTACCATTTCTATCTAACCAGAAGCATGTTAATAATACAGGATTTTGTATTATTAACATGCTTCTGGTTAGATAGAAATGTGAAATAATACAAGATTTCTCCTCTCCTCCAATGCACTTGTCTATAGTTGCACTTGGCTTGAATAGCCTTTGGTAAAGGCTTGGAGATCTTAAAATAGGAGAGCACTCATCAAACTTTCACCAGATGACTCACTGCACTGTTAAGAGCAGTTATTTAAATGTTTGAAATATTTTAGACAGTTGATGAAGTCAAGAGAACCAGTTCAGCCAATCACCAAGAAAGCAAACAGTGACCCACAGGATTTCAACCATCCTCCTTTTCTGATGTGTTTTCATCCTACACATTACCAGAAGCATTATTAGACCACTTTAAACCATCAAGGGTCCATCCAGGTAGGATCAGCCAAAAAATGGGGTACTAAAAGATATTACAGAAAGCAGGTACAGCATGTTCTTATTTTTTCTCCCATGTATTTGAATTTTTTGTTTAACAGGGAAGAAGTGTGTCTTCCTACATAAAACCAAATGATATGACAACGTTTTTCTTGACATAAAGAAAAAAACTTCATGTGGTCTTTCCCATAGCCATGCAACTGTGCAGGCCTGGTGAGTGTGGCAGTCTTACACAGCCTCCTTCTCCATTTATAGCAAGGATGGTTAAGTTCTGGACACACATGGCTCTAAAATTTATTGATTTCAAGTGCAATTAATATCCAAGTCTCTGGGAAGCTTATATAAAGCTATTACTCTGTTCAAAGGGGGAAAAAAAAGACCATCAAATGCTTATACTGAAAGTTATTTTTCTGTTTTTCTTTGTCTCAAAAAAGAAAGGGGGAGGGGGAGATGACTGTTCCATAATTATAAATCTTCTGAAACTGTAACTCAGGAAAAGACTTTTCAAATAAAATGTTTCCCAGAAAAGAATATTTGGCAGCGGTTGGCTCTTGTTTTCCCTAATAACCATTAAAAGTCTGCCCTAGTAAAGCATTTTACTGCAACGTTTGAAATGGTAGAGTTTACATTTTATTTAATGAATAGTTGCAGAGCATTAAAGCAACATCTCGTCGGCAAAACAGCTCCTTATCCTCGCTTTGTCTCAATTGGTTTTTTTACATTTCATTTTCAATGACATGTCAGCCGTCTCTCACCAACCTCAAAGGAAAGTTGAATGCGGGGCTTACAAAGTTAAGCTGACATTTGCTCTCTTCCAATAAAAAATATTTAGTCCATTAAACATAAATACCTGTCATTATGATACATGGACTGGGTACAAGCCTCCCGTTTCCCTCTGATGTTTATTACATCCAAACAACTGCAGTGCCTGCATGTTTTCAACTTTAGTGTATTGATTAAACTTTTAAATGGCTGCCATATAACCCAGGGACATCAGGAAGATTAATTTGCGTCAATGTTCATCTGTAATTCATTAGCCATTTATTCTTTACAACCACATGGGCTATCAAGAAAATGCAGGCCATTTTTCACTCTGCACAGGCTTGGGAACAGATCCTGAAATTTGTGCTGCATACAAATAAGCTCCCCAGGCCCGGCCACTTAAACTGCTTGGCTTTTCAAAAGTTAAAGTTGGGAATAACAGCAGAAAAAAGGGAACATAAAAAACCAGAAATGGACAAAATATACGTCCTCAGGGTACTAGGGATTTAACTGAGTTTGTCCACTGTCTTTTCATCCATGGATTATGGTTTCTTATTTCAGTCAGATTATAATAACTGAAACTTGTTACTGTGCAAAGGCCATAAATAAAATGAGCTGTACCCCCCTCTAATATCTTCTAAGATGTAGTTTCTTGGAGAAAGCTAGAAAGCGGCAGTGAAGTATAAAAAGCTCATGCCTCAAGGAGGTTGTAGCCGTGAATCTAAGAAAAGGATGCAGCTTTAACCAACTCTCCCATTTATTGTGGATTCCAGTCTTGCCTTTATTTGGGAAAATGGCCAGCTAAATATTGGTATGTTTCCTTAGGGTAGAGGGAAGCCATCTGGCTCCTTGATTTGCCCTACTGACCCCCTTGGCACAGTATGAAGTGCATATTAAATAAGGAAAAGGAAAGAGAACAGCCATAAAGCAAACAAAAATGCACATGAATTTTACATTTACAACATGGAAAGATCAATGAAATGCATCCTGGTTCCTTTCCTCTCTCTACCTATAAATTACAAAGCAGTGTCACTCTGCTAGGTAAAGGCATAGTGGTACAGCAATAGAGTCATTGAGCCCAATGGTACCAATCGAGATTCCAAAAATTAAGATCTCATAACACAAATCCAACAGGTTTCCTTGTTGCAAACAAGAATATAAACATAGTAGCACCCTGTAAGAAACCCTGAAGATTTTCACATAGGTCTAATACATCAGTTAGGATGTAATCATCTCTACTTAACAGCCACGGTCACTATGCTGTCATTTTAAAATGTGGATTATGCATAAAAGAAAGGAGATAATTTGCTTCTAAAATCAGTCATCAGCTTACTGTTAAATATCAGCCTGGGTGAAAAGAACACTGGAATGAGCATCCTGCTTAGTGTAACCCTCCCCATGTAAGGCTGATGCCATGCCCAACCTCTTCACAGCCTCAGCAGCCTGGATCTCACCACAGGCAGGGCACTGTCTGGGGGAAGCAGGAGCCTCTCATCACATCCAAGGAACACACAGGAGGCAAAGATGCTTTGGACAAACCTGAGCTGTGGAGCAGCAATAGATTTTGGCCTACGCCCTCCAGCAGCTCCAAAGAATTCAATGCTGCCCTGCCATTACCTTATCACCAAAAATTGACCATTTGGGGCTTGTCTCTGCAAGTTGTATAGCAGTGCTTTTAAAGACAATCTGCAGGTGGGATTGCTAAGCAGCACTTCTGTCAGTTGGCTGGCTTGTAAGTGCCCCAAAATAAGTGCCCCAAAAAAAAAAGAAGAAAGAAGAAAATTATGAGATACACAGGGATATACTCAAAGCGACTTTTGGATATGATTTTGTATTTTATTACATGCTTGAAATTTAGGCTGAGTTCATCGAAAGATTCATTATGGTTCATCAATCTCACAAGCAAACCTGAGCTGATTTGTGGTTTCATTTTGCACAAATACTTACTTTTAATAGGCAGGAGAAAATTAAATGAGTTTTGGTCAGATATCTGGATTCCTTTGAATCTAAAAGTTGAGTCAAAAAGAATGTTGGGAAATGAGCCAGTTTCAAAGCCATATGTACAAGGAAAGAAGACCATTTATCCAAATCTGGATAGCTTTATGCTGTACACATAACCTGAGTCGCTCTGGTCTGTATCTCCCCCACGGCACAAGATGAAATCTCAGCTTCAACTTTTTATTTTGGTTTTCTCAGCTTTAGTCATACCTTCAAAATAATTTAAATATAATTTGTTTGGAGTAAATTATTTTTCTATTATGATAGCAGACACACCGGGAACTTCACCAATGACAATATGTGGATAACTAGTGAGTTGAAAATATTGCAATATTTACCTAGTCTAAGTAGAAAAAAGATGCAGTGCTAAAACTGTAGCTTAAACTAAGAAAAGAAAACCAAATCATAGCACAACTGTGGAGTTTCTATCACATCAGAAAAAAAGAGTTAGCATGCAAAAAAATCGCAGGTGTTTTAGAACAGAGCCATTATAAATTCAGCAGAAAATTTTCAACCTTACTTCTGCAGATACTGAAAGCTACCCATGGTGCTCACTAAACAAAGTATTTCCTTAGAAACTTTATTCTTTGGTATAAGCATTAACTTATAGTAGAACACAGTTAAGATGCAGCCAGACCTTGGGGTTCAGTCCTTTAAAGTTCCCAGTATAACACATCTGAAACACCAAAGACACAGAAAAGGAGTAGAAATCCCAAAAGGAGGCTCACCAATCCCAGATTCTAATTAAATCTTGACAAATTAGGTACAGAAGCCCAGGGGATCACAGCCATTGTGTTCACACCGCAAAGCCAGTGTCCTGGGAACGTCCCTGGCAGGCTGCATGCCACCGGCCCTGTGGCACAGGAGCAGGTTATCGTGGCTCACCATCACACCCGGGCTCTCTCAGGCTGCAGCAATCTCCAAATGGGAAGACTAGGTGGCTTTGAACTCGTGCTTACACCGGGGGGGCCTAAAGCAGCGAGCTCAGGACTCAGCCATTTGTTTTCATTTTCATATAATGATGTGTCTAGCTCTCATGGTTGCACAGAAAACTGTATCAACTCGAACCATATGTTAACTGAGGCAGCAATATGTTCTTAAATTGGCAGACAGCTCAAAATGACAGTTCAGCAAGATGTGAACTATTTTCAATCATCTCAATAGGGTGTTAACTCTAAACCCTAAACATTGCCTGTATATATATTTTGTTAACTATTTCACTACTAAATACCGTAAGCAAGCTAGCTAAACAGTTCCTCCACACTTCTCCAAGGCAGAATATCCCAACTCCTAATTTGAAAGAATGTATACATATAAATTGGCCTGGTTACATACTTGGCTCCATAATTTTTAACATCTCACAATCAATGTATTTATCCTTCCACAATCACGAGGCAGTGAAGTGCTGTCATCTCCTTTTTAGAGATGGAGGAAAAAATGCGAGAACATGATAAAAAGGAAACAGAACAGAGATCATCTGAGCTTAAGCCTTTTGTCTGAACCAGTAGATTAGCCTTTCCTTTTACACGGAAATTATGTGGAGACAGCGAAAAATCCGCTGCATTAAAGCAAGTAAAAGAGACTGAATATTTAAGAGCAGTATTAGCCATATATGTACCAGATTTAGTTTTTAAAAGGTTGTGTGCAGTTCAGTTTAAATTAATTCAGTTCTTTCACTGAATGCCACAGAATTTTCAAGGATTTGCTCAAGTTTAAGGCCAGCTTACCACAGAGCACAGAATCTGTTGCCCTTACCTCTAGCTGGTCAGTTTTATTAATACAGTGTCTTAGCTTTAGGCCATAGTACGCAATAAAACAAAAAAGACTAATACAAATTTTAAATCTTACAGCAGTTTGCCAAATAAACACAGAATCTGGATTACTAACACTTTTTAAAATCATACAGGCCTAAAAAATGTACAAACAAAAAATAATAAGAGTTAAATATATATTATTTTTTAGGTCTCAATACCTTTCTAGCTTTTTTATCTTTTTTTTTTTTTTTTTTTTTTTTTTTGTGGCCAATCAGGCCAACAGTGTGGCAGCCAGTGTAATTGAAACTGTTTTCCTACCCACAGGTTTTGAGTCACAGAAGTAAATGCATCTAAGCCAGGAATGGAAGTTGGCTATTTATTACCCAGGTGACAATATAGGTTACAAGAAAGTGTACAGTAAGAAAAACCTTCAGCCTGACTGGACTGTATGGGCAAAGATAGCTGTGTCTCCTGATACCAGCCTAAGTCACTTTCAAACAACTAACTGCAAAAACTCCGTCTAGTTTGTGAAGTATTTTGTGATGAAAGGCACTCTACACATGTAAAATATTATTACTACATTTGCAAAATGAAATTTCTAGAAGAAAAAGCACAGAACACGCCAACAACAATAAAGTAATCAATTTCAATAGGATGCAATAACTTGCAATAAATTGCTTTGTAGACAAGGATTAAATTGTTTCAGCACCAGCCACCCAATCCAACTTAACTAACAAAGAGAAAAAAGAAATGAGAAACATTTGCTTAAAAAGATCATAACTGTCAGTGTGTTCAGAACACCAGCATGTCCTGCTACACCTAATACCTTTGTCAAGGTGGCCTATCTGGAACTACTCTTTCCCATTCCCTGCAGACTTAAGCTGCAGAGTTTCCCTGCAGACTCCCACTGTATTTGCCAGTGCTGGATCTCTGCTTGGGGTCTGAGTTTGAGACAGTCCAGATCCACAGGCACAGCCCCCCTTCCCCTGCCCCCCTTCAGTATCACTCATCGCAGCTTAAGCTTGTCTGCCTTGCACTGGCAGTGACCTGGATGTTGCACATGCTGCAGTGCAAGGAGAGAACAATACCAGCAATAGGACTGCTCCTGTGATGTTGGTTTTTCATAAAGATGTGCTTAACATTCTTCCAACAACATTATTGTTATAATATTTTTTCCATGCTCCGATTCTACAAATCAGCGTTACATTATACTGAAGAAGAAATGTATTTGGTCTTAAATCCTTGTATTAAGCATTCTGTTTGAACAATGGATTTAAGAGATTTGGTTTACTATTCCACAAGATATTTTAATAAATCAGCATCTTAATTCCTAATACCTTCTTCTATTAACACATAAGATTTTAACTTTCTCTTCTCCACATTGTTACATGCTAGTTTAAGAAATGTCAAAAGTGAGTCTCAAAATGACAGTGTCAAGCATCCAGAAGAGGCCTGACTGTCCATTTACATCATGATCTTTGCCTTCTTCTATGTAAGACTAGAAAATTAGCACGAACATTTGGTAGCAGACTGCAGAGTTGTCATTCATCTTCATTTCCATGGGACAGATCAGTTAAAGCCTCGGTTGTACACAAAGCATTAAAACCACTTCTGCATGTTAAGTAATAACATGGCACCATGATGCAAAGTGGTGGCTGAACACCCTTTGGGGTGCAGTTACAGGAAGGCTTTACACTATGTAACACGATTCTATGTTTTTAATTGCTGATCACTCTGCTGCAACATGACTTATGAAAACTGTGTGTTAAATCATGAGTGTCAAAGAAAATCTTAC
Organism: Melozone crissalis; assembly: GCF_028551555.1. Taxonomy (NCBI): domain Eukaryota; kingdom Metazoa; phylum Chordata; class Aves; order Passeriformes; family Passerellidae; genus Melozone; species Melozone crissalis. The sequence goes on along the minus strand of NW_026535797.1, from coordinate 22,617,618 downwards.
AAACGTTCACATGATGATATCTTCAAATGAATTGAAAGTATTTTATAATTAAATTTACAAGAGTCCCTAAATCCCATTTTTAACTAAATTAGGTGCTTTAGGGCGCAAAAAAAAGTACACGTAGGCCTTAACTGAGGAAGATATTAGACTGGCAACAAGAGAGCCACTATGCCTTTTTATATTCACAGCACAAGATTCCTGTAATGAGACTGAAAAGAAGGAGGCTGGACCTGGGTTCTACAATATGCTGCAATGCTGGTCCACACACATCCCTCTCTACTGGGAAGAAACAACTTTCTGTTCCACTTCTTTAAACACTTGGGCAAGAAGCTGCACAGACTCTGGAGGGACAAGCTCAACTCCCTTGGGTCCCCATGGGGCACATACTTGCCCAGCTGGAGCGTGGCCTGGAATCAGGACAAGTGATTGCTGAGCATGGTGATCCCCAGTGCGATGGAGAGCTAACAGGGTTCTCAACAGAGATCATGCTGTGAGAGAGAAGGATTAAAATAAATGCCAGACAGCACTGGAGTGATAGAGGAAAGCCCTGTTTGATGGCATACATTTACATCCAGCCCTGTGACTAGCGTGCTGTTCCCCTTTGGAGTGAATGTGTCTGTGACTGCCACAACCTTCACCGAGTTCTGGGCTGCCCACTCAGAGGCACACACACTCTCAAAAGACTTGGATTTGCAAACCACAAGAAGCCAAGGAAGAACTCAGCCACGAAAGCCTCAGCACCTTCGGAATGGCAGCTTCTGCTGACACATACAGCAGCAGAACATTAAGTGCTTAGGGAACTTCACCAATGAAAATATAGACAGCTTGAGACTTCCAGTTACTTATGCACATGTTTAATGTTTTATGCATTGTTATCTACTCTTAAAAGCTTGAATCATACTCATATTGCCCTTAGAGCCTAGTGCTTAGACACTTTAAAAACACCTGCCCCAAGAGTGTGTATCTATATATATATATATCTATATCTCTCTATATATCTAAATCTATATCTAGAGAGAGAGTATGAGAATATATCCATCTCCTGCATACTTAGCTGCTTCTACTGCCTTCACAAGGGGCTGGTGCTGTTGGAAAATGAGCCCACTACATTAGTCACATAAGCTGGGATTTACAGCTGAAAGAACTTAGCAGTACAACTACGCTGGATATTCAGAAGGCTTAACTCCCATTAGGCAATGAAAAGAAGCAGCTAGCATCAAAAAGCTCTGTGTGTCCAACAGCTTACACTGCTCTTCATTGACTAAAGAAACTGGAAAACATGCTCCAGTCAAATGGCCAAACTTACCTTAATTAATATGTTTCCTTAATGTGCCATTACTCAAATTCAAAACCATTTGAAGTTTATTGCCGTTCATGGCACCCTGAAGAGGGGTTTTATTTGCTGAGCATTTGGTAACTTACAGTGCTCTCAGTGAGAGATACTATATTAATTTCTCCATATCCTGGGTAACCAGTCTCACCTTCCAGAGAAGGCCTACATTTTCCCTAGTCTTCTTTTCTGGAAAGCAAATCTGGTCCTCATTCATTGGAATTCTGCTTGCAAATATCACTCAATATTTGTGTATTTATCTTAAGAAACAAATTATTTGGATGGTTTGGCTATGGTCTAAAGCATTTATAATTATAGATTTTTATTCTGACACGGCCTACTGACTAGTTCCAAAACTCAGGATGAAAATCCAGATATCACCAGCTGAAAACCTTTCAAGAGCAATACAGGACACATGATAGCAGAAAAAAGGTAGATGCAGCATTGAGGATTTAAAGCATCAAAAATATCCTAAAAACTGAGTGTTCCTGTGGTATCTGTGATGTGCTGGTGTTTAAAAAGTGAGGGGAGAAGAGACCAGTGAGCCAAGAGGAAAAGCTGGTCTTTGAATCTCTGTTCCTAACTAATTTGTTTCGAATTCTGCCACAGTCCTACATGTGAGAAATGACATTAAGGGCAAGGGGTGATAGTACAGAGATAAAGCAACAAGAAGGTATTCAAAATACTTGCCAAGAAAAAAGCACTCATCTGATAAAAATTTAGACAGGAAGAATGCCAAAAACCAGGAAAGACACAACGGAGAGATTTGATGAGGTGATTGCTGCTGCAGTTGTCAGGCTTGTCAGTAGAAAGGGGATGCCAGATTTTAACTCAAAAATAGTGTCAGCTTAAAAGTTGTCTTTTTTCACCACATGTTTCTAATTAACATAACATTAGGAACTTACTTCTGGCAACTATAAATAAAACTGTTTGGGACTTAGAGCAAAAGATTAGGAAGAAGAGTTTTTCAATACCTTAAAACAGAGGAAGAAAAAGAAACCTGTTATGAAGAGAAAAGCCCCAACAACTTGTGCCATAATCCAACAATAACCTCAAGATGGTTTTGAATTTGAATAATGGAGCATTAAAAAAAAAAAAAACTCATTAAGTGAAATTTGACAACTTTAGTGAAGCCATTTATCTGTTTTACCTTGAACAAATTTTATGAAATGTTCTTCATATTAACTACAGTACTTAAGAAAACTACAAAAATGAAGCTTCTCTTACCACTGAAAAAACGTGACAGACTGAAACATAATCTTATTTGGCACTCACAATTTTTGCAATCCTATCCTTTACCACCATTGCACATCTTTTTAAACATCCTGCCCCAACTCCTCTTTTGAAGAAATTTACTGCAGTACATCTTATGTGTTTGCCTAAATCTTAGGCACACTGAGACACTACAGTCTGAACTGGAAGAAGGCACACAAAAGAAGTTACTGAAATGCCCTTTTATGTGCGTATGAGGATGTTTCTAAGACTAGGGCCAGCCTTTGGGATTGGAAAAGGCAAGTCAAAAGGACAGGTTTTCAATTTACAGCCTGGATCTTCAGCTGGGGTTTGTTGCAAGACTTGGCTGATTTACACAAGGCAAGAATCTGGAGCCATGTTTTCACTCTAATGAGGTCATAATTTAAATTAAAAAAAAAAAAAAAGGGAGAAAAAATTAAATTTAAACAGGCATTTCCAGGCTAACAAGAATAAAGGCCCTGGGGACTAATGAAGTCAATGAGGTTTATAAATCACAGGTTTATAATACGTCCATAGTAAATCTCTTCTATGTAGGAACTGAAAAGACATTGTCATGTTATCTAAGCCTCTTCAAATTCAGCAGCCAGCCAATATTGTGTTTAATTACTCTGTGCAGGGAAGCCATACACACACCCAACCCACCCCAAGCCTGTTAAAAGGTCTATTCAAAATTCTGCAGGCCAAATGAAAACTTTCAGCACAGTAAGAAAGATTTGTATATTGTTATATGGTTTCTCATTTTTCACAGAGTAAATATCCACATCTTTGCTAAGCACAATTGATCTGGCCCTGGACAGAATTGCAGGTGGGCTGAAACACACTGGATGTAGCTGAGGGCTGGGGAGCCACTTAAACAAGGTACAGGCCCTTTCAAAAATTAAGTGCATGATTCTACTTCTCTGTTTCTTGTTGAAATGATTTAGCAGCAGTTGAAATCATTTTAATTAGCACATGAAGAGAATGGCTGGTGCACAGAGAAGGTTTCTCTTTATTCCTTGCTAGGGTGGGGATGCATCATATTCTTCTGCCTTTCAGGTTAGCAGATTACTTTGCTGCTGGAAACAACAAGCAGAGGAGGAAGCAAAGATTTGTCCATAGCCTATTGACCTTCATTCAAAGGAAGAATATACCATGGATATCATGTTTCCTTCATTATGTCTGGAAATAAGATGTGGAAGCATTTTAAGAGAGAGAGAAATCACCCACAATCACAAAGCCTCAGGATAACCCTGAATGTTCTCAGGGTCAGAAGGAAATATATTCTGAGTAATGGCACATATGCAGACTCCAGAAATATGACTGTATCTATTTTCAGATTTCTTTTTTCGTGGAGAAGCCACAAGCACTACATAAAAGGAAACAACAATGGACGTGATAGCCAACGGAATACGAGAAATGAAAGCACAGCTACATCTTGCAACAGACTAAGTGAGGGCCAGGCTATTACACTGTTAGAGAATCAGCAGCAGTTTTGACATGCACCTAACCTAGTCAGTTTGTCAGTTGAAAAATGCTTTTAGCTTTGGTGCTGTTCCATTTTATTGCTGCTAAATAGCTTTCAGAACTTAAGCAGATTTGGATATACTTAGTACCATGTATAGAGTCAATGATCTTGGGAAATCAAGATTTGAGTGAGCTGTTGTTAGTGAACTTTGGTGAGTGGCTCAACTGAGACATCCCCTAAAAGTGCTTTCCTCCAGTAATTCAGATTCTGCCTATTGTTGAAACCAAATACTCATTGCTATCCCTGCACGCAGGGCACTGGAAAGAATCAACACACAGAAGCAGATCATTTGATGATGTTCCACATTCAGGACAATATTGACTTTTACAGTGTTGTGTGCTCACTAAAGCCATCAATCCTGCAAGCCATGACAAATGGCCACAAGAGAAAAGCCTGTGCCTATTTAGGATGCTAATCCCCATTTCAGTTTCTAACTGCTTTTGACATCCTTTGGTAAGGGTCACTACCATTACATCTGAGCTAGTGGAACAGCCTGTGCAAGACCCATCATCTGCTTCACTACAAAGCCAGCTATCTGAATTGGCAAAATCTTCCACAGTGAGCTGAGCTGACCTCTTCCAGCTTAGCCATGACCCAGTTTAACCTTCTGACTTGGCCCGTAATTTGTAACACTGCAAACCAGGGCAGATGCTCCTGTGCTGACCATCACACCACAGATTTAGCTTCTGGTGTTGAAGGAGATGGTGTGCCTAGATTTAGAAAAATCCCATCTGTTGTCATGGGCTGTCTCTTCACTAGAAAGATATATCCATATTTGCATAGCCATTTCTATAAAAGATAATGCATAAAGGTTTCCATTGCAACCTTGCCACAAAAAGGTCAAGAACTTCAAGAGAACATAACAACAATGTGACATGAAATAACTCTTGCCTGAAAGTAGGAAGGCATCTCAACACAGCATAACACTTTTAAACTGGTGGGGAGGAAAACAGCAATCTTGCAGTAAGGAGTCAGTATTGCTGTTTGCTACAATGAGTATTATGCAGCATTATGCAATGTGACATTCACTGGAGTCCAAGGGTTTGGTTCTCTTTCCTTAGTTCCACAACATATTTTAATTTCCCTTTTACTCACAATTATGTTCCCTTCTTTCCCACCCACAAACTGAATAATGCCATGTTTCATATATTCATGCAGAAAACTAAAGAGAAATGTAGTTATATGATCATACCAACCTGCACTTTATTTACATTACTTTGTGAAAAGACCAGTTTTCTTTAGCCAACAAAGTAACGCTTCAATTTTTTTCAGCATTTGCCACACCCTCCTCAACATCCGGGTATTCCCTGACACTTAGCTCCAAATATCTACCAGTGCTTGTGCTATAACACCACAGACTGGTGTTCACCCCTTATCTCCTGCAAAACCCCCACAGCAATCTTTAAAGACGCTAATGATGAAAAATTAGAGGCCTTACAGAAGGAGAACGAGAGATGACCTTTGCCAGTGTGAACTGCCCATGCTTGAATGGAGTTCTGTGCACATTCAGCAAAACTTTTCAAGCCTGTACAGCTTTGGTAGATGGCCAATATTATCCTAGCATTGCTTTTCAGAATAAAATTGACAATCTTTAATCCTAATTTGAGTTCATTGCACAGCACAGACATTTGGGATTGTGCCATTGTGTAGTAAATTGTACACCTACTAAGTGAAAAGATGAGAAAAAGAAATACTTGCACTTGGGTTTTTAAGGCCAGCACAGAACAACCTTTTCCCTAAAACCTAGCTTTTATAAGGATGAACAGAAAAACAGCCCAAAAGACTAAAACAGAACAAAAGATAGATGACTAATGTAGTAAGGATTACTTGTGGTCACTGTGAAAACTGTTCTTAGAAATTATGCCACATAAGTCAACCCAGAATATTTTCTCGGTTATAAATATGTGCTTCAATCTTATAAAATTATTTTTAACTGACTTTAACCATAAATAATTTAGTCATAATTAGAATTTGGAAGAAAATTTCAGCACTGCCCAAATTATTATGATTATTTACAACTGTGAGAGCACATTAAACACGTTCTAACAAAACTAAATATATCATTAAGATAGACCAGAAATGTGTTCTGGAAAATTGCTCTTTGGAGTGTGTTTTAGAACATGCAAGAAACATATTATTAGTTATCATTAACTGCTTGCAAAGCTTTGTAATACCTGGGCTCTCAGGCATAATCTAAAGTCAGAACTTCAACCTGCTGTTCCATTCCCATTTATTATTGTAGCTAGATTTTTACTCCACAAAATTCCATAGTTCATAAACGGTAAAGAATTCAGTTTTTACACAGTTATAATGTCTTCTTCCATTTCTATAAGGCAAAAACAAAGAAAAAACAATTCACTTATAGGAAAAGAAACCAGACCACAAACTCCAAGAAAATACTTAAACATTTTCTCGAAGAGGAAAAAAAAAATCCCAAACAAAATCCCCACCCAAAATCTGTAACAAAAAACTCCCACCAAGTAAATAAGAACAAAACACCAACCAAAAACCCACCAAAACCAAAGCAAAGCAAAGAAAGATAATTTACAAAAGGAAAAACCTCTTTCCATTTTCCAAATCTGCTAGTGGCAGTTGGTTTTTTCATTTGTTTGTTTAAAGGCAGGAGAAGGAGGATCTAAGAGTGACTAACAAAACAGCCCTTTCTTTTACCACATGCAATACCAGTGATTGCAGAGATTGATCCAGATCAGTTATTTATTCTGAAGATGGTACCCTGCAATCACAGCCCTCTATGTAAATACAGTCTAGAATAGAAAAAGCAAACAAAAGATGAAAGAAATTAAATATATTTTCCCCAAATTGTATATATAGAGTTATGTAATATAAAAATTGTTCAAGGACAGATGTACTAAGTTCTTCAGAAACCCAGACATACACATGATCAGTTTTGCTTAATGATCATCATGCAGAAATCTGCACATAGTAAGTTTAGGCTTCAAATTACTGATGACCTACAGAATTGCAGATTATTTAAAAGGGACTAAGAGAGATTTAGTTTCAACTGGCTTTTCCAGTTTAAGAGCTGGGATTCATCAAGTGAAAACAGTTGGAAAGAACTTCAAAACAAACAGAAAGATGTGGCTCTTTACACAGAGTAGAAGACCTGTGAAATTCCTTGCCAGAGGCTACTGGGCATAGAAGCTTACATGAACTCCAAGGGAGACTGGAGATCTGTTACATGTTAGTGAACAAACAAAACTGAAAAAAGTCAAATGTTGGAAAGAGTGCTAATGGGGAATGTCAAAGGAGCTTGCTCAGTTCTTCTCCAGAGATTTGCTGCTGGACACACTTAGAGAATGCCGGGGCACTTGGGCAGCTGGCCAGAGCCAGGGAGAGCATTCTACTTATCCCCATGTTATGCTTTGGGATGCACATGGTCATTGAGGCCCTTTACTCTTCACCAGATTCATCCTTTTTTCCAGGTCCAGTTCCCTGTCATGCACAGATCTGGTTACCAACATGAACACAGTGCCTACAGTCCCTATAATGCTGTCTCAAAAGCATTGAAACTATCATTTGGTTTCCTACTTTAACTTGAGAAGCTACAAGTATTTCTGTTCCTCTGGAGACTATTCATATTTATCTTTTCATTTATTTTGGCTAGTGGCTATCACATAGCACAGAATTTCTAGGTTGGAAGAGACCTTTAAGATCGAGTCCAACCAATGTTCTAACACCTCAACTAGATCATGGCACCAAGTGCCACGTCCAGTATTTTTTTTAAACACATCAAAGGATGGTGACTCCACCAGTTCCCTGGGTAGATGATTCCAGTATTTGACCACTCTTTCTGTGAAAAACTTCCTCCTTAATTCTAGCCTGTATCTCCCTTGGTGCAGCTTGAGACTGTGTCCTCTTGTTCTGTCTGTTGTTGCCCGGAGAAAGAGACCGACCCCCAGGTCACCACAGCCACCCTTCAGGAAGTCTTCTATCTTCTATGAGAGAGCAACCCACCATTTTACCAGCCTGACTGGTACACTTTCTTTTTCAGAAGTTCTGAGGTAGTAAAATAACCATATTTCTGCATATCACAGAGCAAGCTGACTTAGCAGGGACCTCCAAAGATCACTGGCCCTGCACAGCACAATCCTCAGGAGTCACACCATGTGCCTGAGAGCATTGTCCAAAAGCTTCTGGAGCTCTGTCAGCCTTGGTGCTGTGACCCCTGCCCTGGGGAGCTGTTCCAGTGCCCAGCCACCCTCTGGGTGAGCAGCCCTTTCCTAATATCCAGCCTAAACCTCCCCTGACACAACTTCAGGCCACTCCCTCAGGTCCTGTCACTTCAGGCCACAGAGAACAGATGAGTGTTTGGCCTTCCTCTTCAAAGAGGTGAACACAATGAATAATGGTGAATACACGAATAATGACTTTCCACTGCTCTTCTCTGAGGCTGTTCTCCAGCCATCTTACAAATAGCAAGGTACACATGCAGTGCTACGATACAGACAAATATCATCACTTCAAATAAAAGTGGAGATGACAGTTCCTGCTTAAACACAAACTCAGTGTTTTCCTTTATACAGATTCCCTCCACAGTCAGAAGAGTGACAGACAAGTCTGACTGTAATAATCTAGCAGTGACTTCCCAGTCCCATACAAATGTGCAGGATGCCACAAAGAAATGTCTGATTACAACTGCTACAGCTGTTCAAAGTTGATAGAACATTTAATAGATTATTAATGTGTATGCTCTGTTTAATTTTCTGCCCTGCTGGCACTAATATTTAATCAGATTTTGGATAAATTCTTCTCTCCTAATTGAGTTTACAAAGCCTTGGTAATCATGTGCAGCTGACAGAAGAATTTACTTCTTTTTTTTTCTAGTCACCCCTGTTCTTTATGCTATATATTGCTAAGGAGGAACATGTTTCCAAAAGGAAATCATAGCCATCTAATAGATTTTTTACTATTTCAGCCAATACAGTCCCTCTAGATTTCAATATTTTCCAACAGATTTTATTTATGAGCATTAAGAATCCATCCTCCTCCCCCCCATTTTGCTTCATATCACCAGCTGTGATAATTTCAGACAGAGCCTGTCACTTCAGGTTTATTTCTTGAATCCTCCCCTTTTCAATTGCTCCATCTCTCTGATTTCTTTTCTTTGAAAGAGCTATGAGATTGTAACTCTACAGAGTTTTTGACTGAGCTCATCAATACCAAAAGAATGGGAAATGTAAGAGAAAGCCACTAGCTGCATTTTAAAGTTATTTTAAAATACACAGTCCATTGGAAATATTATTTAAGGATGCCAGTAACTCAGACAGAAATTGCTGTCACTGGGCTGTATGACAATGCCAACTCTCAATGCCTTTTTTTGAGGTAGTATTTCTCCCATCTACATTACTTCCCATATTAAGTCTATTTTCCTTTACTTAAATGGATCCTTACATGATTAAAACCAAATAAATGCAACTAAACTATCCCATCTAATTACAACATTCCCTTGAACCATCCATCACATGGGAAATCTGCTAGGCACATGATTAAGCAGTACCTCTCCTCACAAGCAAGAATCACCCCCTTTTAACTTTTAGTGCCTTAAATATAGGCAGGATGAGCTAAGCAGAACCAGTTTGATTTTAAGTACACAGTGACTTAAAAAAATTCCATCCTGCAAGTGTCAGCAGTTATTAATGAAGAGTAAATTTCAAAATTAGCCACAGAATGATTTAAAATGCATTTGTTCCTGAAAGTTCTTCCTCCCCTTTCTCAAATAAAATAGATTAAGAAGGAAATTAAATTCTTCAAGAAATAAATTTTGACTGAAGTGAGAAATCATACTAAGAAGCTAATTTAAGAAAGATGAAATTAATTTTGGTGACATTTATTCTATTTAGCAAAAATGGTGACAAAACATATAGTAGCTCTGGTACCATGAGATAAGAGGTTAGTAATTTAAGGCTGGGCATAGTAACAGTCTACAATGATTTAATCCTTCTGGTACAACATCCCTTGTGACCTATCATTAAAGGTTTAGAGTAAAACTGACAATTATTATTAGCTTGTAATTGGATTTTGGAGATGCAGTATAAAGTTAGGATAATTTAAATGACTGTTGACATTGGAAAGATTATGTAAACAGTCTGAATCAGCTGTATTTATCAATTTATTTGGTTGGATAAAAAGCCCCCTCGCTTATCACTATGGTCAGAATACAAAATGTGTACTATTACCACAGTATTCTTTTTCACATTAATAGATAAAAGCAAAGACACTGCAAGAAACTCTCCCTTAGAGGAAATGCAGGCTATATTGGCATCTATCAAGATTTTTAACTATTAACCTCAATTAAAGTAGCTGAAAAGCAAAGTTTTATAAACACGCTATACTTGAAAGAGAAATTATCAAATATGTCTCAAAAATACTTGAAAAATGAAAACAGTATGTTTAATTATTTTATGATATGGATTTTTAATTATCTATCCTAAGTTTTAGAAACCAATAATAGAATTGAAAACACAGGCATCTTTACAAATTTTATTTTGAAATGGTTCACCTTACAGCTTTGAGTATACTGGAAAATTAAGCTTTATAACTCAGGACACTGGAAAATCAAGATTTTTGCTGGGTAAACCACATTTTCTGTGCTGCTGTGTTTTGCCATTGTGTTGCCATGTTTTTGGTTCAAAAACATGGCAACATCTAAACTTTGCTTGCATGCATCAGTACACAACATCTCAGCACAGAGCATCAAGCCACATCAACATTTGATTATCTATCGTTCTTTAATAGTCACTTTCTGAAACAGACACTTAGACACAATTTAAAAAATGTGCTTACCAATGTCTCATACTGAAATAATAACCTCCAGCCTCAGGAGTTGAAAATTTCTCTTTTTCTGATCTTTCCCTCATCGGTATTTTTTCCTTTCCTTTTTTACTTATTACCAGTGCCCTTTACTTCCCACATGAATGTAAAAATAGACCAAAATCTCTGTGTGCCATAAATCATGCCTGTCCTCCAAGCAGCAAGTACATCACATAGGAAATACACCCTGAATAAAACTTTCAAGACCTCAGGATCCAAGGTCCATGTCAGAACATCATAGAACAGAAGTCAAATGCATGAATTCACTGTGTAAAACCCTGAAATACTCCTTCAATCCTTCAATGGGTATAAAGAAACCAATAGTTGGGTTACACTGGTTATTATTAAATAGGGGTGGGGAAGTGCAGAGATATCCATTAAAAAGCCAACATTCACACAGAGTATCTCACCTCTTTTAACAACTTAGCATGACCATATGGGGAAAAAACCCCCTCTATTTTAGAAAGAATTTCTAAATTCTAGAAATTCTAATTTCTAGAATTAAATAACCTACAATCTGTGTTCAGTCCACTTGAGAACATAATCCATAATACTGATATTTTCATGAGAGAAGATTCCAAAACAACTCCATTTGTATTCAACTAGATTGTCTTTTTTTAATTTAATCTTTGTTAATTTACCATTTTAATCCAATAAAAGAACTCAAAGCTCCACTTCAAAATAGGAAAACTATCTTCCAAAATATGCCAAAATGGGAGATATCGACATTTTGTTCTGCAAATAAATCTTGGCAAAGCAAACAATTTCCAAAGCACCATAACTGTAACAGTATTTAATTTCTGGTTTAAAATCACTTTTGAAGATTTCTTTAATAAATATAGAAAACTTGTTTAAAATGTTCATAAAACATAATCACCTGCTTTAGGTATAAATGCTGATGTTTCAGCTTTTAGGGCCTAATTCAGTGAGGATCTAAATACTGTGAGAGTAAAAAAAATGTTATATATAAATTTATGATCACTCCAAAACATGGAGAAGTTAGAATTCAGGCAGCAATAGTTAGTAATCTGAAAAACTGGTAAAGGGGGCCAGTTTTTCAGATTCCAAAGCACAGTCTTTCTTATCTTCTTTAGAGAAGCAGAACACTGGAAGAGCAACATCCTGGAGGATTTGGCAAAGCCAGTGACATGCAGGTTCAGCCATAAGAATACCTGAATATCACTTACTACTCATGGCTTATGGTCTTTAGTCATTTAATAAAACCCAGTTAGCAAGCTTTAAATCATTGTGGTTTTCAGTTACTGTCAAGAGCAGCCACAGAGTAAGTGAAAACATTTAATTAGAACATATCATTCATTCCATTACTTCCTCTGAAATACCCAGTCTATATGATTTAGCCATTTACAGTTATTCAGATAGTTAATGATGTTTTCTGAACTTAGCAACAGAAAGGACACACTCCAGGATTGGGGAAAGGAATGCTATTATGAGTCCTGGGCAAAACTCCACAACTGTGAAATCAGAAGAATCTTTTGCCAATTTTGACAAATCTGCTTTGAAACTTGGAATGCAGTCAGTAACAGCAAAATAAATCTCTATGCCTATAACATGCACAGGTAAGTATACTTTGAGATGAAATGACTAGGAATGGAGGACTGTCACCGCATCTTATACTTTTATGCCTTCATGTGCTTGGTGGCACATCCTAGGAGTCAGGAACTTAGCAGTCTGCAAGGAAGATTTAAAAGAAATGTAAATGTAAAATTTAGAGACAGAAAAATATCCATCCAGCTTACCAGTCCCACCCTCCCATTTATGCTGTTTTTCTTGCTTTTCCAATGTATTCCTCTCCCACTGGAACCTTATTTCACTAAAACAGGATTTCCCTCAAATTTTCTACAGATTCTTCACAATCCGATAATGCTAACACTGAAACCTTCCTTCCTTTTATTTCCTTCCCTCTGGTTAGAAAAATTTCCATGACCCCATGAAACTTTGAAATTTGACACCAATTTTCTTCCCTCCTGATATGAGCCTGTAACATTCAGCTGGTTTATCAATAGCACTCTCTTTAGTGCAAAATAAGGGCACACATTTGATGACCAAAATCAAGCAATATGGATGTTTTTTTCTTTCTCCTTAGGAAAGGATATATGACCTGTGATATCCTTTAAAAATTCTGTTGGCTTGAGAACATCAGGAGTTCAGGAGTAGAATTTAAGTCTTCATAAATCATTGGCAGTCTTAAATCCCATTTAGTCCCATCTGAAGTGTGCTTAACATAATTGCAGAAACTAGGAAACTCGCTGGGACACTTCTAAATCAATCTTAAGAGACCCTTTAAGACATCTTGAAGCAATGTCTCCCATGCTTTATATACTGCTGCTCTTCTTGCAGCCTCCACCAGGCATAAGAAAGGACACATTTTTAGGGTTATTAAGCATAACATTTTCACTGCAGATGAGCATGAAGTTATTTGTCTGGGGCACAGGTGTTTCTTTAATTATTAAACATTTGGAAAATTCACTAGGCTTGCTGACCTTCAGATCACACTCCTACTTGTGTGGTTTTGCAGGCTCACACAAAGTAACAACAGAAGGACACAGGTTGTTTCTGGACTTGATTAAGTGTTTGCTTATGTTGTTTTCCTGTTGCCTTTAATTACATTTTCAGTGTTTCTGGGAGCAACTGGCTGCTTCAATATTCCTGAACAATACATCTAAAGAGATGGTAACTGCAAAGTGGAAAGTTAAGTTAGCTATGAACAAAGACTGCTGCAAAATTCAGACCTATTTTACACTGATGACTTGAGCAAGATGCAAAAAAATCTACATTACACCAATAACTGAGAGCATGATGACAGAACAGTTAACAGTATTTTAATCTCAAAGTGCTGTGGTACAGCTTTAGCAGCTTTCCTGGTAAGAATGGGGCTGGCAAGTACCTGCTCTCAAAATACTCTAAGCAGCTGTTATGCTATGATAGCTACGTTCATGTATCGCTAAATCCTGATCAAATATCCAGGAGAAACCACAGCTCTAGAGTCAGTTCACAGCTCTTTCACTAATACTCTTCACATCACTTCACACTGCCATGAAGGCAGATAAAATACAAGTTGAGAAGACTGATCCAGTACAACTTGCACAGTCTTAGAAATGTTCTACAAAAGATATTCGATGAGCAATACCAACCACCTAATAAAAATTTATCCTGATCACTTAAATGCATCTGAATAAACTGAGCTAAAGCCAGAGAGAAATCCACAATAACAGCAACAACCCCCCCCCCCCAAAAAAACCCCAAATCAAACCCAAAAAAACACCAAACCAAACAACCCCCGCCCATTAAATGCAGACCTTGCAGCAGGTAGGCAACGATGATTAGCTACACACAATGAGGTATTCCTTAAGTTACTGAGTTTTATAGTTTCAAGTACAACAAGATAAAATTTGGCAGAATTCAAGAAGCTCTTCTACCCTTCCCTAAGGTGGTATTTTTCTCCATTTGAACTTGAGCATGCACAGTCTACAAGGTCTGTGCTCAGGACTCCTTAGGCCAGCCAAGGCCAGCTAAGGGACGAGGTCAGAAGACAAAATGTCACCATTAGAGCTGTGCAAACCTGACAGTAATGGTGACCCTTGGGAAGGAATCTCACATTTTAATGAGAACACACAAGAATGAAAAGGTTCAGGCTGCAGATGACCCGAAGTAGATTCTTTCTTTCTTCTCAGTTACTAGTTAGACATCAGCACCAAAAAAGAGCAACTGAAGCTCAAGTCAAACAGGCTGAAATATTCTGGTGCTAAGAGCTGTCCCCCCCAGTTTGAAACGACTGGCAAAGATGTTCATTAACTGTGTACCATTATGCCATAACAAAACAAATAGAGCATAACAATGAGAGGAAAGATTTGATGGAGGAGAAAGTTACTGAACCTTCCTGAGGCAGCTACGATGTAAAACTGCACCTAAATTGTGAAAGAGGCAGCAAAAACGTGCATTATGAACATTCCCTCTAATGTTTTGCAATAGACAAAACCACGTAATGCCTTTATTAAACAGCATGAAATCTATTTAACGCTTCTTTGGATGCACTAATTAGGTTTTCCATTGTGGGACACGGTGATACAGTACTAAGGGCAAAATGCTCCACTTAGTTAAGCTCCACGCTAGTCCTGCTCACGTAACACAGCGTAAGAGAAGTGAGTACATTCTGTGAGAGACACTAATGAGCTTTTTACCACTGTTTTGGTCCCAATATTAAAATTCATGTACTCTTTTTTATATTAGGAACAAAATATTGACTTGCAGGAGCTTAACAGTCAGTTAAATCAACCTCTCTTCTCTGGTGTGTTACCTTAAGAGGAAGAAGGGTACTTCAGCACACAATTTAGCCTTAATTCTGAAAACTGCAAAGTACTTGCTCAGTTTTACATCTCCTTCAACTCTCTGCATTCCAAAGGTCCAGATGCGCTAACTCACGCACCTGAGGTTAAAAAACTTCCATAAGGTTTTGAAGCTTGCAGCTCCACTCTCTCCTTCACAAAGTTTTAAGATAGCAGAAGGAAATTCAAAGTGTGTTCAAACTTTTTTACTATTTTTTCTGTCAAGTAAACAGAAAAACATCAGTGCAGAAATGCTGAATTTACAGCAGGCCTACATATATGCAAAAAATAAACCCAAGCAATCCAAAACTCAGGCTCATCAGTCTCCTTTATGAATTCAGTCCTGGACAATAAATGTTCCTTCAAATATGAAAAATGAAGTTGCAAAGCCAGCAGTACAGCCTTGTGGTCATGTTACAAACAGTGATACTCACTCCTGGTGACTTGGAGATTGACTTCACATTCAGAACCAACCACACTGTTTTACAACTAGCTGTGCTCTTATTATCTTCAAGCACCTGTTTCTGCACACAGCTATACTACACAGAAAAAGAACATTGGTTTCCTCAGGTTTTAGGTGGTTTGCTTTTTTTTTTTTTGCCTGGGGGGTTCTTTGCTGAATCCAAATCAATGGAGCTATTAGGAAATTGCTATTATGAAAGCTGAGAAAAGTATCAATAAATCATTCTCTGTATAGAAGATCAATAAGCTCCTCTATGTTCATCTAAATGTTTATATGTAAGTAAACACCAAATTTTTTGTGTAGACTCAAGATGGATAGTATTGGAAATAAAAATAGTCCAGAACATTAGATAATATGGCTTTGACTTCTAGGATTTATTTTAGCAGCCTAAACCTTAACCTAGAACTCAGTAAAATTCGTTTTACCTTCTTATAACCCTTTCCTGGCATACCTTCTTCAAATATGTCCTGAACATGGTCTGGGTGTCAGACGTGAACAATAACTCTTTTCAAAATCCAGAAAATGAGCTAAAAAAAGAGGTTGAAGGATTGATCATGCAAAATTCTCCCCTGCCTCTTGTACTGTTATGTATTTTTACGGAAAATGCCCATTTTACATCTGATTTTCATGAGAATTCCAAGATCTAGACAAAGCTGACTCAGTTTGTTTCAATTATATTGTACTAACTTGACTTCAGAAAAGGGAGAAAAGGCTGGGTTCACACCTGCCTTGCTAAACTCAGCCAGAGCCCAGCTAAGAATCATGGAACTGTCCATAATGACAAGAATATTGGGTTAAGAATAAGTCTAACTTAGAAAGCAAGTAAATGGTAGGGCAGACAGCTCACAGGGCTCATCCTGGTGCCACTGCCAGTACAGGCAACCAGCTGGAGCAATGACAGCTTCTGGCTCTTGCCCAAGCATTTACTGGAGGTGACGGGCCTCTACTTTCATTTCCCGGCATCTTACTTTGTATCACTCAACACAGGATCCCAACCTGCTCGTGTTCTGCTGGTACATCATAACCAGACCATATTCTCCCTCTCCAGTCCTTTAATTGCCATCAAAATCAGGCCCACTCCCACAGTCCTGCATTTTTCACTTTCCAGCTGCCTCCCCACTATGACAACTGTACCATGTAATTTCCCCAGCCTGTTCCCATGCCGTTCTTGCAATACATTCCCAAACTACTACTCTGATGTCCCTGGCTGCCCACAGAACACAGCTCTCAGCTCCTCCTTGGCCCTCTGTGCTCTGCCCTGAGCTGGAGCAGGGGCCTGGCATCCTCTGAGCTCTTATTCCAGATGCTCTGGAACACAGCACAAGGACAGAGAGGCACAAGCAGCAGCAGAGGTGGGTCTGTTTCCTTTCTGAGGTTAATCCCTCATCAGTGCCTTCCTCATTATACAGATGTGTCTCCCCACAGGTGATTTTACCAAACAAAACCATCTCTGGTTGGACTTAAGCACCTCCCCACTTACAGGTCTATGATTAATATGGTGCTAAATGACTTTATGGACTAAAGGGCTTCTTGGGCTGCAATTAAGTCATCACAGACTTAATCATGAGCTGTCAAACTCTGTCCAACGTGCAAATTAACTCTTTCAAACATTCACAACCTGAGTCTGGAGACTTTCTGCCTGGACCATTTTACTCCACCACATTTGCTAGACACCTAGAAGGAAGAATTAGAACAAGATTTAGGCCAAGGAGCACCATAATAACACAAAACTCCTTGTCATCACTTTATTCTCTCTTTGTGCATAACAGGTAGGAGAGTTAGGCTTAAAACAGAGGGAAAAGTGAACTGCTCCATCACAAAACTACTAAAGAAATAGCAAGAATGAAGACAGACTCTGAAAAGAGTAAAAAATACACCTCCTACAGTGTCAAAATTCCACCATCCCACATGGCACTAAGCAAACAACTCCAGCTGAACATCTCACCTACAGCAACAGATCCAAGAGAAAAGAAAAATGTCACTGATCACAAAAAAAGCAGCTCTTGAAAATACAAGCCATCATTACTGACAAGAACTATCATGGCAAAAGAAAAGAATAGCTTATCTTTGTGTATTTCTTTTACTCAGTCTCAAATCATTTCACCAGGCATTTGCATCTGCAACATGAAACTAATTGAAAACTCATTTCATTAGTAAAAGACCTTTAAAAATCAGGGTTTTCTTTCCTCTTATACATTATAAATATATATATTTCAGATTATTCCAAAATATTACAAACATATTTCTATTTACAAATATAGTGCAATTGTTATATAAAAAGTATAGATGGGCAAACCAAACCTTCATTGTTACTTCAACAATTTTTTATTATTAAATAAAATTGGAATTATCCTTATCAGCTCATCAAATTGGCCTGAGAGAAGATCTTTTTTCTCAGAATATTAACTCTGCTCTGTAATTACTTTAGCAGTTACACTTTAAGAGCTTAAGGCATCACCTCAGCTACTTCAAAGCACTATGAGTCAAAAAACTTGATCTGCTGACTAAAAGCTTTGATTTTCATGAAAAAACTTTTCCAAGAGTAGATGGAGGCGTTGGGAAGTTTTTTGTTCCAGGACTCAATTTTTGGCCTAAATGAAAGTACTGGAAATGTAATTATCCCACACATCTAATCCCAGGGATTAGAGGGGGGGTGGGGGGGACATGGCAGAGAAAAGAGATGCGAGTGCAGTGGTTTTAACATTCAGGAATTCAAAGCCATATTTTCAAGACTCTGACTGTTTTGGAGATCACTGTTAGTGAATTCCTTTGTCAACCCTGAAATAAATATAGATTGGGGGACTGGGGATGTGGGGAGGTTATTTTAGCTAAAAATCAACAGTATTGTCAAAATGGTAAATACAGAGTATAAGAAAATCACGCAAAACTTTTAAACATCCATCTAAATTCAGTGGCACTGACAAGTAAACAAAAAATCTGGAAGATTTTCTTAGATTACTTTAGTTGCTCCTATCACTATTCCCAAACAATAGTATGTAGGAAAGTTTCAAAAACCACAGTTTAAATCACAGATATTTGATATCTTTCTAGAGATTTACACTTTATACCCATTATTGTGTATTATCTAAACGGATATAATTTTTAGCACTTGTTTATCTTTAGCTTTTAAGAAAGAATCCCACAATATCTGGCTCAATCCTCTGAGCAGCTGAGCTGGGTGGCTGCACAGGGAAGATGTGGCACAGAGAACTTTCATTCTGCTCCTGCAGAAGCTGTCAGAACATAAGCATCTTCTACACTGTTTCTCTAGCACATGTTCCTCCAGGAACCTTAAATCAATTGTGAACTGACAGAGCACAGTGAAATTCTGCCTTGACCCCCTTCCTCTTGCTATTAGAAAGCTGTGGCAGAAGAAGGAAAGATCCTGCTGCCCTGAACATTGATCCCAGCCACTTTACATCAACAAGTGTTCCCATAAAAGGAATTCTCCCTGGCCCTTTACAGCAAGGGTTCAACTCCTTTTAACAAAGCTGGAGTTCTTGGGGAAGGAAGGCCCTTCTTTATCACAACTTACTAAAAAGAGTAATAGGGGACATGCTATGAAGCGATCCGGTGTCTCCACCTACCAGTTTTCCATTCAAAATCTCTCTTCCCATCTCCTGTGTGTACACAACAATTATTTCCCTCAGCTTTTTAACTTTAGCCTACCTTGAACAGACTACAAAATAGGAATGTATTTTCACATCACTGGAAGACAGGATAAAAAAATCTGCATCCACAGTGTTAGAGACTAGATTTTGCTCAGTCTGTTTTAAAAGTGAATTGACTATGGATGTGAACTATGAGACATGGAAGGGGGGTAAAGACCCTCAGCCAGAACGGCAAGAAAGACACCAAAAATACTGCAAAGCATGGAAAAAAAAAATTGAAAGTGCCAGAAAAAAAGTAACTCCTACAAGATAGAGAAACTCAGTCAGCTAATACATAATACAGACACACTCAGAATCATAGAATAAACTGAGTTGGAAGGAACCCTCAAGGATCATCAATCAGTATTTGTGCTAACGTTCGACATCTTAAAATGTACCACATCATCCACACAAAGTCACATGTGACATAGAGGAAGGACAAAAGACACTGATTAACTGCTGGGTGGCAGAGATTGCTTAAATTCCCTCATAGCTCTAACAATAAAGCATTGAACTTCATGTCCATATTTTACCAAGACAGTGGTTAGTATCAGGTCCTGTTCAAACCTGAGCATCTCCCCACTGTTTGGAGCACAAAAACATTTGTGCATCCTCCCAGCTCTCTGAATACAAAATATTTTGGAATTTATACAAAGGATTCACAGCAGTAAGTACCACAACTATTCATGGGGGTTTGCAAGACCAGTCTTCCAGGCCACACATGCAAACATAACTCTGTCCACATGTACATTAGGACACAATCCAGTTACATGAGAGCACAGTATTTTTCAAAAAATAAACTATATGATAGCATTTTCATTTAATTCATGCTATTTTTTTTACTTTGTTTTTAACTTTCAAGCTATATTCTCATCCCTATTAACAGTGGGCATGGCTTGGCTTAAAAGAACTTCTGGTATTCATGAGCTTAAATGCTGGACTAGAAATGCAACAGGCTTCTTCTTTATTTAAAACATAAATTTTTTGAGTGTCTACAGGAAAAATCACAAATACACAAATTTATGTTTTAAACCAAGTATAAAACATCCTCTGGTGGTTACCAGCACTATCCATCCTGCATGATTTATTCATAAACAGTGTAAGACCAGATAATCCATAACACTGCAAACAAATGTGGTCTGGTTTCATTCACATCTTCCATGCAAACAGATGCTTATCATATTTTTCTCAAAAGAAAACAGATGTTCCACTGCTGAAATCCTGGGGATACAGGTTAAAAAAAATTTGCAATTTACAGTAGGTAATAGTTTGAATATTTACTAGCATGATGTGAAAGACTATGATTTTAATCAAAAACAAGAACATAAAATTAATAATTGAGATTGCCCATCAGTTATGTTTTATTCTTGGCTTGCATCTCCACCAAGGTAATCATTATTTTAATGACAATTATGGAGGGTTGTAAAAAGTACTAGGAAAGTACCAAAAAGTACCATCAAAAACAGACTTTAGATTTATGATTAACTGGTTAACACAGAGGTTTTAGAGCAGTAACCCAAAGCAGTAATGAAAAACTTAGTTTTGCAGTTTTTATAAAGGTGGCCAAATCATTAAACAAACAATTAGTCCTCACAGATCTTTTAAGCTCTCTTGGGGACACGAACTTGAACACAGTCCAGAAATAGTGACTGAAAATCATTCTTCACTTTTATGGTATCCTTTGTAAACCCCATTTAATAAAATCACATCATTCCAGTTTTGTTCTGAGCAAGCACTTTGTACTAATTTACCGGTCTGAGCTGGATAAAGGCCTTGAAATAAAGAGAAAAGAAGTAATTGTCCTTTGAGAGTGCAAAGCCTTTCTAACATGACCACAGCAGATGAAGTTGACCTGACAAAGAAAGGGGAAAAAGCACTTCCTTGCTACGGCATCTCATAACTCTAATGGCAAGGAAGGGGAAAAAAGCACATGCTGTTGCAGCAGTATCACTGTAGGTAAGCTTTAAGAGCCAGGCATGAAACATTACTATGTAAGGCAACTATTCTCTTTTCCTCTTGCACACACATATATAAAGTACACAGGCTATTGAACTTCTAAATCAGAGGGACTTCTGCATTCACCAAGAGTGACAGAGCGGGTAAGTGCTGGAGTGTTTGGTTTGTCTGGATTGCTCACAGGAAAGGATAAGTTTTGAGACAAAATACAGATGGGTACAAACAGGACACAGTCACAGAAAGTTGCCAAAACTCCCTCTGCTCTCTTCATGCATCACAGTCCAAAGGCAAAAAGTATCATGGCATTGCTCAGGTACTACTGACTGTAGAGTAACTGTGCTGAGGTGACTGCATGGGTTAGACCTGACTCCTGTAATGGTACTAAACCCCACCGTGAGCCAGAAGTGGGCTAACCAACTGAAAGAATGAAGAAACTTCAGCAACATAAAAGGCAGTGTTAGCCGTATGGACACTGCAGTAAGAACATGTAGCAAGTTAACTATCAGAGTCCAGATCAACCTTGAGCTGTGTGAATACAGACTTTAGTTACTAGGGAACACATTGAAATGAATTTTATCAGCTCTTACATCCATGCTTCATTAGAAGTAGAGGAATTTTGCGCCATATTTTTCATTCAGTTCTAAGCAACTATAAGTTACTGTTAGGTTTCAAGATGCAATCCTAAATACAGTCTTTAAGCACCTATAACAGCTAAACAGCTAGAATACACACAAAAATATCAAAATAATAATGGCCACTTTGATTTTTAAAAATAGCCTTCTCATTGCTATGAAACTTACAGTTTCAGATACCCAGAGGATAGCAAGAAGCAAAACTGTAGAGCTGGAGGGGAAGGTGGAGCCACTACCTCTGCTAACAAAAAAGATGCAAAGGACTTACTGGAATATGCAGAAATAATGCTTTGGACTCAGTACTGTAAAGAACTGACAATGATGATGATGATGTATGGTGTTCAGTATTCTCAACTCTTCTGAATAACTGAGACAGGAATTTCCTGAAGGCAACAGCCCGAGCTACAGCTATATCCAGTGCATACTAGAAATGGAACATTAGCATCACCACTTTTGGACTTATCAAAGCAAATGTTCAAAATTGTGTATAAAGAGTACTATACAAAGATACATCACAATCATGGCACTATTACATATATAAAATGGGGAGAAATCCCATAATTTAAAACAGAAAAAGAAGCCTTCATAAGTTAAGGAGGCAGATTGATTGGAAAAGGCTAAATAAAGTGAGCTGTGATGACAAACAGTTTACAATGGAAATTAAACAAATAGAATCCTGATAGTGAAGCTATGTGAAAAACTTGCTTAAACAGACAAAAATGCTAATTTGATCCAAACTCGTTTATGCCACATTTATTACTGATATGGAAAAACAAGCATAAAGCTTGAGACAGTGGTGGGTATATTAGTATGAGCAATGGTAAATTATGCAATCTACAGCAGAAACATGACTATTGCTAGAATTTATAGACACTTAAAATTACTCTTCAATATAAAAACTTTAAGATGCTTACATTAGCTCAGCCTATCAAGATCTGTATCCTTTTAGCTTCACATTAATAGCGACTTTATCCAATTTACAGATTTCTAAGAAGGAGCGGTTCGCCCTTAAAAATTATATGAATACTTAAAAGTCTTAAAAATATCTGAATACTTAATAAAATTGAAAATTTCATGCAGATATTTTCTTTTTCTTTGTTTCTCACTAAAAAGTACAAAGCTGTTGGAATGCAAGGAAAACTGAAGTCAGTTCCAAATGAGAACTTTCAGAGTCTTACACTCCATTCAATGTGTGAATAGTTCATTTGAACACTGAATGTACTGAAAATATAAAAGACAAAAATAATAAATTAAAGGTATATGTCAAAAGTAATACTCCCTGCCTTAAATTTTAAAAACAATGTGTGTACTCCAGCCAATTAATTTAATGTATCTTGCTCAAATGATACCGTACTATTTCTCTAATAATATTGTACGCCATCTCTATCCTAAGTTACTTTCCAGCTATTTCCCAAACTTTTAATTTGATTAACATCTTGAATAGTATTTAATATTAGCATTTAATTAATATTTAAAAATAATAATATATTTTGCATTTGCTTCCATTTAATTTTTTTCCTTACTGACAAGTAACTGATATCTTAAGACACTGTGTAGAGAAGAAAGTGAGTACTATATTTTGGTACTCATGCCCATACAGATAATTATCTTAAGAAATAACCAAAAATTCATTACAGTAACAATTGAAGATACTATAAAAACCTCATCACTCCTCAGTCTAAAAAAGGTATAGTCTGCTTCATTTAGAATTTCTAAAAAGAAAGCCACTAAATTATTAAGTGTCAGGAAAGAATCTCTGTGCAGGAGATCACATAAATATGCCCTTCAAGTTGAGATGACTTAGACATGGATGTAATTATAAGTGAAAGGACTTCCCTGTACATTTTACAATGCTTTTCAAATAACTATCTAAATAACTTTACATTGAGTCAAACTACTGCAGAGCCTTCTTATATTAAAGGTTACAGGGAAAAACTTTCATTTGAAAAACTACAGTTGAGTATATGCCAGAGCAGAAAATGAAGAATAAGTCGTAATTTTGACATAGCTCCTCCTACTTGCACAGTTAATGCAACAGCCTGTTTTAGTCAAGAAATGAAACTTGTGCAACATTTTTATATTGAGGTCCTTATTCTGTTTATTTTCAAAAAACCCAAAATTGTGCTCTCCAAAATTTCAAAGCTCTTCTAGTTTACAAGAAAAGCTCACTTTGCAACATCCAACTTTTGAAATACTTGACTTAAAGTTAGAGGAATACCTGGCCCAACCTATTAGATTAGATAGAATACAGGTATTTACTGTATGGCAAATAGTGAGTACCATAGGAAGAAGTCTTTTGACTCAGCTTATAATTTCTCTTGGACAACCAGGTAGTTCAGCATAAACATGCAACATCATTATTGTAAGGATACACAACAGTCATCTCTGCAAACTGGAACCACAGAATTCTCATGTAGTTGTCAGCCACAGATATTTAAATTACGTTTTTCAGTAATCTATTTTCCTTCTATTTTTTCATGTATTATACACAACAGCTGTTAATACTGGACTTGATAAAGGGTTTCTGAATGTGTGACATAATGAAAGATTCTTTAGCACCATACTCATATAATGCACTCAGCTTTTCTTATAAAATTAGTCTTAAAATAGACATCTTATTCAAAATTTTAGTGGGGTAAAACTTTACCGAAAAAACCAGCCAAAGTACATGTGCTTGCTGTATTTCTGATATGATCTTTTTCCAAGAGATTCACAGGCAAGGCAATCTTAATCAATTTGATTTCATCCTAACATTTACTTCCAGTTCAAGACTTGCGTAATAGCCTAAGGAATGACTTTCTTAACTCTTCAGTAATAAAGAATCAAGAAACAGATAATTTTTTCAATTTCTTTCCATTACATTATATGTCCACATTTAGATGTATCTGGCAAAATCTGAAACCTGACACCAATGTGAGAGTCCCCAGGGATTCACAAATATAATTTCCATGCCACTCTGAAAACCAAGAAAAAATGGAAAATGTGAGCTGTTATAAATTTGAGCTAATCTCCTCCTGCCATAGCCTAAAATGATCGTCAGCAGCCAGGTATAATCTTCTGGTATTCGACAGCCTAAGAAGAGCTTGTCTATCTGAGCCTCAGTGGCTGGTAAGAATGTCAGTATCTCCTAAAATACTTGCACAAGTAAATTTCTTTGCAACATTTCAATTCTGCAGCTGCTTGCTTACCTAGGAGAGGAGGAAAAAAAAAAAAAAGCAAGCAGATATAGTGTAGAATCCTTGAACTCAGCAAGCTTATTTTCAGGGTTAAAAATAAAGTCGCTCCAATATTTTACACAAGGTCAGTGACACAAGACCAGTAATCATCTCCTGTAAGCTTGCTTTACTCTTCTATTTATGTATCCTGAAATAACATTGCTTATATATGCAAAAATTAAATCACACCTCATCCAATCCCCAGGAGGGCAAGAGGAAAAAACCACATTTAAAACTATCAAGGCATTTTCTGATTGGTCCCACTTGCCAATGTACTCTATATCCTAAGCCTTATTGGACATTGATGGGATTTGAGTTTCTTGTGATGAACATAAGATGCTTAGGAAGTTTTAGCTAAGGATAAAAGGCAAAGATGATTATTTCAAGATATGTTAAACACAAAATTAATTACTGTTATACCACTCTTTTTAACTCTGAATTACAGATATATTGCTATAATTTCGAAAAGCTTAATTTTATTTATATACACTAATTAAAGCTCACTAATTATTGCTGTGGAGGAAAAAAAAAACATCGAACAAACCTTTTCCTTATTTACAAAAACTTGTCAGGCATGTTTTATTTTTTAACCTGATATTTGAATAAGAAAATTCCATAAAATATGGCAATGCATCCACGCATTAACATTCCTCTCAGTAATATTGCTCTTCATCAAAAACAGTAGCACTGTAAATCCTACTTTTTTCCAAGTCTGTGTTTGGTTACTAGCCTCCAGCTGCTGAAATCAAAACATTATTTTTCTGAATTATCTGTTCAAACTTTAGCCTTCCTGCTTTCTAAGAAAAATTTGAAATTTGACCTGAATTTATGTTACAAATACAGAAAGAAATCTAAAGGAAAGAATCAGTAATTATGACAATCCTCTTATTCCTCCTATATGAAAGGATGTCCTACCCATCTTGGCTGCAATTTGCCAAAAGCATGCACAAGACTACAATCACTGAATCAACATTTTTCTTAAGCAAAAACCGTTGGAAGACAGGGAAGTCCCGGCTCAGGCAAATCTACTCCCAGGTTGCTGAAGTAATAAGTGCTCTGAAATAGATAAAATGATAACATTAACACTTGGCTATACTTTGGAGAGGACTGTGTTCTTTGGTAAGGATGCTATGCTTCTGATCAGCCAGGATCAATAAAGAATAAACACTGAATATTCAAATAGATACCCAGATCTCCAAACTTTTATTGCATGCTACAACTTTATTTATTTGTTACCATGACTTTATAGTCAATATTTTTGACGAAACTGAATTACATAATAAAAATATCTAAATACTTTTTAACAACCCCTGAAACTACTCTTCGCTTTAAAGCTATCCAGCAACAGCCATAAAATAGCTCATGCTTTTCTAGAACCAGCTCTCAGGTATTTCATATATTTTTATTAAACAAATGTCCATTTTTTGAAACTTTTGACTTTGCTTAAAAGAGTATACAAAGAGATCAAGCCATATGTCTCAAGGGCAAAAACAGCACTAGAACTCATCAAAAGTCATTTTATGTAAATCACAGATCACATATCTTTCACTTTCAAAGAAAGTTTCTAACATGAGAGAAAGTCTAGCACAAAAGATTGGACTTCATGATTCTTTTAATGCATTTTATTCTTCTTTGGTGTCATCCTGGTTTTACAAGCTTGCTATGACAGCACCACAGTTTAGAAAACAGGAGCTGCTCTTGCTGGCATTGCCCTGTCTGTAACAGAGCCCTATCACTAGCTATTGAGACAGCGGTCTTCAAGTTGTCACCAAGATCACGTAGCCTTTTCTTTCCAGTAAACAATCCTGTTGAAAAATTGAGCTTCCTAGCCTCAGGCTGCTGAGAATAGGTCCCAAAAAAACTGTGCTCCATTGCTACCAAATCAAACCGTCAACAAAGGTCGTGTTCTTTGAAATGCTGAATGACAGCAGTCCACACAGATGTTCATCTGGACACAGAGCGGCTTCGCTGGCACTCAGGAATAGAATCAGGCACCAGAGCCATCCGGAACCCCCAGCCCCCAGACATTTGTCATGCTCCAACTGGTTCTGGGCAAGGCCCTGCCTGCATCCCAGGCAGGTGGAGCAGAACAGAGAGGGGCACGGGGCTGGAGCATCAGCCCTCCAGTGATACAGCACTC
The DNA here is from genome assembly GCF_028551555.1 of Melozone crissalis. Taxonomy (NCBI): domain Eukaryota; kingdom Metazoa; phylum Chordata; class Aves; order Passeriformes; family Passerellidae; genus Melozone; species Melozone crissalis. Next base: position 22,590,300 of record NW_026535797.1, on the reverse strand, counting down.
CTTTGTCAGGTCATTTTAGGCCTCTCTCTCCTGTTCTGAATTCTGGGTGACACTCCTGGCTCATGTCCCCCCTTCCTACAGGTTCTTGCAGTGTGCTGTCTCAGTTAGAGGCTCCTAGTGGAAGATATTTATTAATATAATTCTTGGTCAAGGTAGGAATCTGTCAATAGCTAGAGAATAGTACGCAATGTCAGGTTTTTATCTAATGGAAAACCCTTTTTCTTCTAAGGTTTTTAGTATTTCTTTACATAGCAGAGATTAATAACAATAACAACAACAACATTAATAATAATAATAATAATAATAATAATAATAATAATAATAATAATAATACTGCAACACTATTTTCAATTTACAACAGCTACGAAGGACTGCCAAGCCAAGTCTTCTTATCTAAGACAGATGATTTATGAAAGTGAAAAAAACAAGGAAGCAATCCTCATCTTGGCCTGTGGATTGTTTTGGCATGATACCATGCTTTGATTTAACCTCTTCTCCATATATATAAATATATTTCTATGCTTATGTTCATATTATAAGTAAAAATATCAAATTTACCACATTTTATTTTAAAATTCAAATTTTCAGATATAGTTTCACTGATACTCCATTTGCTCAAAATTATAATTTTCTACAAATTTCTAACAGCAATAAAAGATGGAGAATCACTGCATTATGTGCAAGGTGAATTACAAGACCTGGCATATAAGATCACCCTAAGGTCATATAAGAAGCCATCTTATTTTCTCCTGATTATAAAAGATTGCATACAGACAGAGACCTCTGATCTTCACCAGAAAACTTAATTTGCTTATTCTGTAGTAAGGAAGATTAACCACAATATACCCAGCCCTACAGTACATTATAATCAATATTATGGGGTTGAATACTGTCTAAGAAAACTATCTGACACACCCCTCCTGGCTGGGAATCATTTCCACTAATGACTTTTAAAATGAAATATGGAAAGGAAATAATGGGGAAAGGAGGCAAAATAAAAGACCACAAATTGTTACATTTTTGGGCATTCATAATACACATCAAACAGAAAACATGCACACCCTTTAAATTAGCTTACAAGAGCACAGCTAGTTAGAAAGAGAGGAATCATGAAAAATGTCATCATCTCATCCAATTCACGTCCTTTAAGGGAATAGACATTCATATGCTTGGATTTAGCACCAGAAGATTAACTGGAAGTTAATTGCTGCACTGTTTCCATCTAGGTATCAATACAATTGAAACAATATTTGTATTTCTTGGTCAAATTCTTCTCTGTTCTGGAGACAAGCCACTTTCCAGCCCCAGCAGTAAGCTTCCTCTCAATTCCCCATTATAAACAAATACTTTAAGGTTTATTTAGCAGAGTTTATTTAATTACAGTCTTTGAAGGCTGTTTCTCAATTCCATTGGAAATAATCAGTTAAATATTACACATTTCTATATTACTCTTATGGAGTTTTCAGGCACATTCAGAAATTCAGCTGCCTTCAGGAACTGGTGCCACTGCATTTTTTTTCTCTACTGCAATCCAGCACTGAATTTTATCACGTCTTGGATTTTTTTCTATCCATACCATTAACTCAATATTTACTAGTATTTTATTTATTATACTAGTATAATATTTTTGTACTTTCATTAGCGTAAAGAGCAACAAAAGGTACCAAAAATCCATCAGGGAAACAGCAGCTATGAACACACACTTCTAAATGTCTTTCCAAAATATTGCACTTTACTGTTTTTGTGTTAAAGAGCACCGCATTGCAAGATAATACTACATAAAATAACATTTCTTTTTTCTGATTCTTATGTGCAATTGACTTGCCCAAAACATGTAACCTATTGTCAGTCTTCCTTGTATTATGCTTATTTAAACTATCCTCAGGTATTGATAAATGAAACAAACCCCAGAGTCCCCACAAACTAAAACAACCCTGGTGTTTCACTGTATTCCATTGGCAGCATTTTTGTTCAGATCTCTAGGTTTAAGGAGGAAACAGGTTGGATACAAGCTGCTATATTTACAAACATCAGCTTTATAGAGAAACATTCTTCCCTGTCTTCCAACAGTTACTTCAGCCTCAGCTATTGGAATACTTTACCACCCAGCTTTGATGGGATAGAGAAGCTACATGCACATCAAAATGTCTTTGTACTTGTGCTTTGCTTTGCTCTGCTGGAGGACGGGTCAGAAAGTCCAAGACTTTTAGCTGGAGCAAGCTTTTTAATCTTCATGTGCCTGAGTACAAAACCACTGCCCTCTTTGGGGCAGCTGCTGCTGGATAGAAAATAATTCAGATGGATTGGTTTCAGGGGTCCCAGTGATTATAATGGGGCTCACACTGGTGAAACAACAATTGGAAGAGTTTCAGCTCAAGTTCTGTAGCTTAAGGACAGCACTCACTTTATAAACATTCTTCCCAAGAGTCAGTTACAACAAAACTCCACTAAAAACAGATAACATCCACACCTCAGAGATGTTATTCCTGTATCTTAAGAAACCTTCGGCAAAAGTCGCATGGTACAGGACTCATGGCACAATTTTTTAGTTTGCATTGACAGATCTGACATGCTATACTCTTTAAAACAAAATTACCAGAAGAAACACCAGTTAGCCGCAAATCTAGAGAAATTATCTCTAAATGGCAAAGCATTATGAGTACCCTTAATAAAAACAGATTACAGACAAAAAAGTATTATTTGTGCTTGAAAACCCAGAAAGAAGGTATGAATATTTTAAATGTCAAATTTTGTAATAAGAAGCCACCCAGATTTGTTGGAACAAAAATATTATGTTAAAAGATTCCTATATTACATATGAATATTTTCTAACTATTTATTTGTAAGCATCAGCAGGATTCATTCACCCCACAGATCAGGCCAAACACACTGAACAACCACATATTTTCACTGCAATACTTATGAGTTTCTACAACTCACCTCAAAGAGCAGAAAAGCTGCAGTTGCTGTGAACAAATGTATGGCTCTGAGGTACAGAGCCATTCTCCCCAGCACCTCTTCCCAGGACAGCATGCACAGAGAAAAAACCTGGGGCATATTTTTGTGGCCATTCACAGGCTTGGTATGTGTCAGGTTTTAAAATATTCATCAGCTCAGGGTCTGGTTTCTGCTGGCTACCACTGAAAGCAGTTTTGGGGGCTCCTTACTCCTTTTTGAGTGAAGGAACTCTATTATCAAAGAATTTGACAAATAATGCAAACACATGAGCAAGATCTGGATAGCATTAGGGTTGCCATGTCACAAGAGCTTACAGTTATGGCATATGTTTTTATTAAATCAGATATTCAAACAATATTCTCTGATGAGGAACTACTTCATTGGGTATGAAAGACTATCTATGAAAAACTGGTTAAAAACTAAGACTCTAAAAGGAAACAATAGAGTACGAACATTTGTGGGTTATTTCTTTCTAAACCACAGAAGTACCTGGGAAGTGAGGAACAAAGAACACACAGAGGGACACAGAACACCAATTAAAATAAGTTTCTAAATATACTGAATTTTACTTCCACTGCTAACCTTTAAAAAACCACTTCCTAGCTTTTAATGCAGTTAAGAATTTCAGAAATAGCACTCAAGCTGATAAAATAGTACTGAATTCCAGTTAACTGCTGTTAACTACACAAAGATACCTTCGTTGGTGAAATATGTGAGAGCCACCAAAAAATGCCCCTGGTCAATGGCTGGTTTCTAACACTCAGAGAAAATTATTATGGCTGGGCCTATGTGAAGCTGACACAGCTGAGGAAACCCACAAATTTTCTTTGATAAAACCTATAAGTTTCCTGCAGATTCTTTTACTTGGTCAGTCCAGTATGACCTTTTCAACAGCTGTTTTTTACACATATTAAGAATTGGCCAAAATAAGACATTTAAATGAAAATAATAATCAAAAATCCAGATACATGCTTGGCAGTCAATACCCTTTTGTTGAAGAAAGACCTCTTCAGTGTTCTGTCCTGCCCTGTGGATGTCATTTTGTAGTTCAGGTATCTTAACTACCAGACGATTAGTAAAATGCCCCCACCTTGAATGCTTTCGGAAAGAATCCTTTTGGTAACCTCTGTGATACTCACAGAGAGATTCTAAAATACAAATGATCACATAATTTTCAAAACATAGAGAAAGAAATAAAATATGGAAATGTAAATATCTTCCCCAGCTAGTCTTTTTTTTTTTTTCTCTTCAGGATCATCATCAGGTAGAAGTCATTCAGTTTTACAAAGTCTCCGGTGTCTTCTAGCAGCAACACTTAAAAGACATCCCTATGTGGAATACTTTAGTATTAAATAACTATAAAACACATTTCCTTTCACCATCTCAAAAATTACAGATACTTCTGCATGTAGTTATAACTTGAAATGTGGAAGGCAGTGGGATTACATGGCAAAGTAATTTCTAAGTAAATTGATTGTATCCCAAAAAGACAAGAAATTTAAAACATTTTGTCCTCTAGATTTGTCTGTGACTAAGCCAAAAGTATCTGATTAATTTTTATACAGTTTTTTTCCAAAATGCAAATTAAAAGTTACCTTTAAATTGTTAGATTTAATGGAAGTGTGTATTCTTTTCCCAGGACTAACAGGCAGAAAATAAATCAGATGAGTGAGAACAAAACTTCGGTAAGCCACCAACCACTTATTTCTGGTGCAAACTAATTACATTAAGCAGAAAGGATTGGATGAAAGGGTAGTTTCATAAAAGAAAACCAAATAAATATATTCATACTTTAGGTAAATATGGTAAAGCATATACTTGTATGGAAAAATACATGCTGCTACAGACAAAGTGATGTAGATTCTCATTATACACTTCTCAAAATGAGAAGGCAGAAAGGAAAATGGGCTTCAAGGATGTTCTCACTTTCAGCCCCAGTCCAACCTATGTGGCCTCCTGCACAATCCTGGGGTGTTTCTGGAAGATGGGTGAATGAACACAACTGCATTATGCCATCATATCCCCTTTTTCTACATCTGCATGAGCATAGAATACTAGAATACTCCTGGGGTTTAGTGGTGTTGGAAGCAAGGGTAGAGGGAGATACTGATTTACAAACAAAAGACATTCTTGTCCATTCTTGTCCAAGTCACCAGTAGTGGATGGCTTCAGTTTTGACAAAAAGCAAAACCAGGTTACGAACTCACATTGTAACAAACAGCTGATACTAAATTAGCACCATGTATTAGCAACAAAATAAAAGTTAAGTAGATTGGGTTGGCTGAAATGCCAGTCATCAGCCTGTCACCATCCCCTAAGGGTTTTTACTGGGGACAAGGGAAGACTGGCCACATCCATAAAATGTGAGACTGTCTAGAACAAAGTAGAGCTTCTGAAAATTAACTTGGGGAATATGGTGGGCAAGCAATTTAACAGAAAATCCTAATGATGTTAAAGGAAGATGGGTTAAAGTAATTGCTTTTAATTTTGAAGGTTAAAGAAACAGGGAGGGGAATTGAACAGAGGAGCACAGCAAGCATGGGAAATTATTTTACTTCTGTTCATTCATGAGACCAGATTAGTAAAAAGAGTTCTGACAGCCATATTTTTTAAAGTGTGTTGACAAATCAGTAAGTGATGAAAAGAGCTAAAATCCATTCTTAAGGACTGGAGAAAATAGAGGTGTTTCAACTGTACAGTGCTTTTAGTTTATAAAAAAAAACCCCAAAAACTGGGGGGTGATTTCATTATTCTCTGTAGCTATTTACATGAGGAAAAATACTAAACACCAAAGGACTAATATTCAGTACCAATATTTCCAAAGTAACTCTCAAGGCTGAAGGTGGAAGCCAAGTAGAATTAGACACACTTCTTACCATATGGTCATTAACAATTTGAACAGGCCAACAGGTAGTTCAGTAGAGTCTACATTTGTGAGTCAAGCCAGGGCTTCCATGGAAGATAGACACTAGCAAATACAGCTTATGGAGTGCAGTTAAGGGATAATTACATGTGATGCCTGGTGAAATGCAAGGCCTATAAGGTACAGAACATCAAGACAGCCTAAATTGCTTTGGACTGCATGAATCTATAAATACATGAAAAACAATAGGATTATCTGACTAAATGTTAGAAAAAGACTGAAAAAAACTCTGAAAAAATCATCTCCTCTCGACAGAAATAAGGCACTAAATTATTTCATATAGCTATAAATGTCGTATAATTATAAGCAAATGGAAACATTTAGACCACATCAATCATTGCTGTTTCTATTGCTGTAAATAGAATTATTGTCAGGCAAGCATATATACACATCAACACATACAAAAATAGGCTGGAATAGTATTCAAACTTCTCATCCTTCTCAATCTTTTTGACTCAGACAAAATGGAACAAGTATCCAGAGTTCCATCTAAAAGTTTAAAAAATCAGAAAGCAAATTTTAATCTACTCTCCAAACAGGCGCACACAGAAAGCACCAATTGATCTGAAAGCCGAGTGCCAACTCAGGGACTGCCTAAACAGGATGGGAAAAGACCCCATGGTATGGATGCATGTTGGACATGTATGCACAGACAGTTCAGCATCTCAAGGTGATGTGACCAGGAAAAGCAACAGGGAGGAAGATAAAGATCTGTTTCCTTCCAAAAGACTATGGAAAGCTGAGCTAGTAAGACATACACAGAAATCTAAAAAAAGCACAGTACTTTTTTGTTTTATATATATATATATATATGCCCACACATATATATATACAAACACACACATATATATATATATGTATCTGTAATGCCGCTCTATATACCACTGGTCTGTTTTCTCAAATAAGCATCTTGATGTGTACAAAGTGACAGGCATCAACATTGATCTTCTCAGCGTGCCTGTAACTGGACCCTGAGACAAGTCTATACCTGCTTGTCCACAGGATGCACCTCTGGTTCTTCTCCCCAGAATCCACTAACAACACTTATTAGCTGCCTCCTTCCCTGGGCAAGGGGTCTGTGCTGCCTTCTGGTTCTCATTATTATATTCATTTCAATGCAGTTCCTGAAGTCTGATACCTCAGTACTTGAGAGGTCCTGCATGTGCCACCAAACAATGATTCAACATGACATTGTGACAGAAAACAGGGAGAAGGAATAGAAATAAAAGAACAAGGGATCAAAACAACTGCATTTGGCTCTCTGTGTGGGGTGTGCCTATCAACACCAATAACTGTTAACAGTGAGTCAGATGTCACATCGATAGAGCAGTCAGATCACTCATATCAGCCCTCCATTTGACTGGAAGGTATCAGTCTTTTTATCTAAAAGGATATGCAAAAGTATAATGGGCTATTAACTCTTCTTTTTTTGAATTGCTATTGAGGTTTTGGTAAGTTCTTCATTTCAATTCAGATCCTTAGTGATCCTTGTGCATTTCATAACTTCATAACTCCCAATGCTTTGAAGATTGTTCTACAGACGTGTCAAGGAAAGCAACTAAAATTCTTATTAATGTTGTGAATGATTTAACAGTCTAGTGATTTGCCTCATGAAAATCTACATGAAGAGACACCAACTTTAGGTATAAACTATGAATTTTGCTTGATTTACCAACAGTTATGTCCCTAATGGTACATATATTTAAAGAGTCCAGTTTAATGGAGGACTCAGACTCTGGCTTGTGCTCCTGACTGGCACCGCAACATGGTAATATAGACTTTAAATACTTATAATTTGGGGGGGATTCTATTTCCTAACTCAAACATAAAATTTCTTATTCTTTTTTGGAACAGGTAGTATCGCTTTTCATGCAGTGCATACAGGGCCTAAATCACATAAAGCATTACTGTTTAAAAACTGATTAATAATAGAGAAGATGAGCTTGCAAATAAACTCGACTCTACAAGTACATGTTAGGTTAAAAATGTGCCCAGGGGGAAAGGTAAGAAAACTTGATTTGTTTTTTGTCATACAGAGATTTCATTCTCTTTTTCTGTTGTTTGCACTCATAAAATTGCCCTTGTGGGAGTCAATCCTGGAAGGATGCAGCAGCTAGTTTTAGTTAATAAATTGTTGCTTTGCTATGTATAGCCAAGAATCATCTGATTAGCTCTTTCTGTGTCAGAGCTGCTATATCTCAGTTAAATTTCCTAACTGTGAAGATTTAAAGACTTCTGAAACCAGTTCTTCAGAAAAGATGTGCTTCTATTAGAACTTTCCACTCACTAAAACTACTGCCAAACTTTTTTGTTCATCAGCTTTCCAGAACTTACATCCGTATTCCATTATATAGCACTTGCCAGTAAATATTATTTTGGCCTAGTTTGGGTCTGTTTTAAATGTATATAAGAAAGATCTGCTACATATATAAATCATTAGGAATTATTAACTAAAGGATTGCATAAATAATCTGTTTTATAATATATTGCAGATATTTCCAAGATAATGTGCAACAAAATGAGAAAAGTCTCACAGAGAGAAATATATTATGTTTCAAACATAATTTCTGAGCTGTTTAAATATGAAACAAAACCTTGTCAAGCTACAAGTTTCCAGCTGTTATGATATCATAAGATAAATTTACAGCTACAAAACAGCTTGGTGAGGGAAAAAAAACATTTGCTTTTACAAAGTATGGAAATATAAATGTTTCAAGCACTGCAACTGTCCAAACAAATTAGTAAAAGCAAAAATAGCTGAATTCAGTATGGCTTGATTTTGTACCAGCTTCATAGCACGTGTTATAATTATTTAAATCTGTCAGCAAAACGTGATTTAATGCATTTAATGTTAGTTTCGTGTGATGCATTTTATGTTAATTTAAAATGATCTGATAAAAGTATACAGGTGGTCTCAGTGTCTAGCATTTTGCTGTATTTTATTAACTGAAATAATAATTTATTTCTCTAGTTAAGTAACAATAAAGCTGGATAACTAGGCTCTGAAGGCCCACTACATGTGGACGCTTAAATTCTTAACCAGAGCTAAAATGAAAAAAGAGTTTCTTTCCTCCATGACTTTGAAAAGAATAGAGTGGTGATTAACAGCAATATTTTTTTTAATGAAACACAACCTTTCATCCCTGTCATCTTGTGACCATCCTTGCTTGTACGCAGCTCTCTGACAAGTAGAATAATAACGGTCATACATCACTGCCCCGAAAGTCCAATCATCTAAATCTTCACTCGCTGCAGCCTCTGAGACTCAATTACTTTATTGACATGCAATCTTCATAAGGGGAGAAATATTGTGCATGTAAGGTCACTTGGTTATGAAGACATATTATCATATTATCTGCATGAGGGTTGCAGGGCTAAGACCTGACAGAGCTAATTATAATGGTACATGATAGAGAGCTCAGTACACATTATTTGCTTGGCTGAAACTAAAGGTGAGGTAAGACCATGACATCATGGTTTCAAAAGAAAATAATTCCCTTTCCCTTAGAGACTATTACTTTTATTGTTTAATGTTTTGTACAGATAATATTCTTACACTCCTCATAAGCAAGCAAGCAGTGAGAATTTCTGAATTCGTCTGTTTCCATTTGGAAGTATTTAACTCTCGAAGAAACCAAAGGCTCATCTATAATAATGTAGTCCTGTTATTTTGTGAGACTTAAATCACATTTTCCCTGCCCTTCCATCAGTCCCCAAAAGTGTATCTATAAATATACATATGCACATGGCAAACTGATAGTCCAAAATTTGCAGACAGCTAATACATACTGCCACAGAATTTTCTACATTTCCAAAAGCATGCAAGCCTCCAACAAAATGCTAAAAAAAGTCTATTAGCCTCTCATTTTTCAACAGAAATAAATTTTAATTTTGCTTTCCTCTTCCTCTGCAGTAGCTTCTTTTCCTCAATGTACCTTCCTAGTCTATTTAATACCTACTAATTCCCTGTCACTTGGCACTGAGGTACACTCCACTCTGCTCTGGGATGACTGGCACAAAATGCATCTCCTAATCCTTTACTGGCCATTCCCTCACATCAAAATGAAAAACAGGAAAGAAACAAAGCATATGTTGTGTCTTTTTAATAAATAATCAACATAAATTACTGCACTACTATACTGAACAAGTTAAAGTCTTGTTAAGGGTTTTCTTTTGGTTCCTTTGGGTATTTGTTATGATTCTATTTATTTATTTATAATTTTTTTTTTTTTTTGCATTTCTTTTAAAGTCTTTGCCAAGTTTTATTCATGTCCACCCTTCAGGTAGGAAACACAAAGTTCACTCTTAGAATAGTTTCAGAATTGCAAATATGTGATGGTAGTGCCCCAGAATAAATTACGCTGTATACTTCTGATGGGGAATGCTTCTTATTGTACAAAACCACTGATCAATATGATTTAATGATTCTATGGCAAATCATGCTGCACAAGGTTTTGCATTTTCCTTGTTTGAAGGCAGGGTAGAGAAGCCATCCCAACCAATGGATCCCAGCTCCAAATAAGTTCCTGGCTCCCAGCAAGACATCGTACCATTGCACCGGTGAGATTCCAAAATAGGCACACATGCTTTAATAATATTGCCAGACCATAACCTCACATGTAGATGCTTTCAGTTATCTAATTTACTGAGACTGGTCTCCTGTTAAAAAAAAAGCCAGAAGTTATTTCATAACAACAAATTCACAGGCTTCCCTACTGGGAAGAAAAAAATGAAAAAAGTGCACTGTACTTATAAATGCCCTCCTGAAAATATCTCTTCTTATTTTCAAACTGCAAATTTTACAAACCATGGTGTGTCAGACATTACACTGTCCTTCCAACAATAGCTTAGTCACCCATATTTTTAATAAGTTTATGATATTGCTATGCCTATCTGCTGTGCTTTGCTTCTGAAAGAATCCTGCCTGAAGTTGAGTAGCATTTTGAAAGCTTATTTGATCCTGTATTTAAGACTTCACACAGTGTGGGATTTTTAAAAGAATTTGATTTAACTGTTAACCTCTGTTTCCACCAAGGGGTATAAAAAAGTCCTTGGGAGATGACTGCAGATACAGACAGGGAGATGTCAGGCCCTGCCTCTTCCCAGGAATAACATTGATGGTTAAAAGCATCTTTTGCCGAGTTTATGTTCCAGCAGCACAAAGGAGACAGTGAAGTAATCAAGACCCAGGAGAAAAAACAAACAAATACACCCCAGAACCATATTATCAGTAACCATCACACTGGCAGTTATCCAGCTGATGAGAAAGCAGACAGGTAGTGAGCCATGAAACTCAGAAAAAGAAGAAAAATATCTTCTGACAGCTATGAAATTCTGCCTCAAAGTGACTTGTTAATTTAAAATATCCCAGTGCCCTGCAAGCTTCTGGTCTGAGACATAAATGACATGGAGAGACCCCAACATGCATGCAGGGAAATCTGGGCCACCAAAACTCCACCAAAGCACAGAGACCAAACTGCAGACTCTGAATAGCCAAGCTACATATGTCATTTCTTCAGCAACTACGTGAATACTCAATTTATGGAAATATGAAGTAAAAGGTCACCCCCTTGGGCATCAAAGACTTTTTATCAAGGAAATGGAACAAGAACTAAGGGGAAACAAATGCTAATGTCATGCCCAAAACCACAAAACATTTTTATTGCCAAAATTGCTTTGAAACTAACAGGGCCAGGCACATGATATCAGCTCAATATATTTCAGAGCTTTGGATCACAAGGCACCTAATTCAAGCAACAAAACATGAGGTACACATGGCTAGGTGCTTTCCTCCTAGTGGCAATTAATGTGGACAACATGACATTGACAATAGCAGCCATAGGAGAGATGGAACCGGGACACTCTCCAGAAAACACAATAAAAAAATGAATGACACTCAATGGTGGCAGCCAAAAGGAAAAATGAGATCCCCATATTGTACATCCAGTCTTGAGGACAAAGAACCAACAATAAGGAGAGGACCTGAATAAAATTTAAAGGAACAGGACACTGCTAAAATAAAATAAATAAAGTAAAAAAAGACAACGCCTCCCATGTATTTTTAGCACTAACTTTAGATAATGTAAAACACTCTTAGTGAATGAAATATTCAGTTTTGAATACTTTATGAATCATACAACAAGGACTACTTCATATTCTTCTGGTAATACAACCTTTAGAAGGCAGTTCTGGAAGTTGAAAAGAACATGTCATGAAGAAATAAACTGGGAATACTATTCAGGCAGAGAACAGATTATTCTATGCCAGTTATTAAAAACTTGCAAATTTATTTACAGCAGAAGAAATAAACAATAATCGCATTAAGCTGAACATGCAGAGGTACTGTGCAAAATACAAAAATGTTTTCAAAATATAGTTAGAAAACATTGGAAACTCTCTGAACTTCATCTAGATTTGAGAGGGGAATTAAATCAGATTTCAGCTCTAGAGAACTTAGCTGGTACTCTCCAATTTAGGATGTAAAATTTGGTGATAGTAAAAGGCAGCATTTGACATGAGACTTTTCTGTAACATTGGCTACCAACACATTGTAAATACCAAACACATCATTTACTGGCAATGTAGAAAAGAAAACAAATTAAAATAGGTGGTCTTTTGACTCTCCTTTCCAATATTAAAATGTGAATAAGGCACATGTTATTTTTACAATACATTTCTCAACATTCCTGTCCTATAAAATTGATTTTTCTAAGTGTCACACAGATCTAGTGCTCCATACCAAGCACAACAAGCAAACAAAACTCCTTTGGTAGCAAAATTGTGGTTTACTGATCCTAAAGTGTTTTGTGAATGAGCGCCTTGGATTTAAATTTGTTAAAAAATGGGAGACACACTAAAGCAAAAAAGACACAAAAAAGAAACAACGTGTTTTTTCACTATTTTAAATTATTTTTAGTATTGTTTTTTAAAGAATTATAGAAATTTCCCAGACTGTTAAATTATTTTTCATTTGCAATAATAGAAATGGTACCATGTTGACAAAGGTACTTTATTGACAAAGTACTGGCTTGCAAAGGAGAGAAATGTGTCTATAAAATAGATTTCAGTCCATCTGAGACTCATAGATCATCAAAGAGAATGAGAACATGAGGGAACCAAATTACAATTTCCATGTGGCTCTGTCCCAACATACCTTAACCTATATTTTGGTCTACCCCACTCTCCTTATCCACCCCATCAAACACACACAGAGATATTAAAACCATCACTGTGAGAAACACAGTTTCCAGTAAGAGGAGTTATTTGTTGGAAAGAGTTTTCAGCCAAATGCTTATCTACAACTCGCCTGCCAGCTGCACATATCTCTGGAAATGCAGAATTCCAGAGGGAAAAGTGACTAACACAGTGTGGAAGGCAGGGGGGAACTGGGGGTGTCTGACATCTTGCTGTTGGAGGCCCAACACTGGCACAAAGCTGGTGGGTAAGCTAGAGCTTGATTCTAAACAATTTTTCTACAAAGAAGAAAATTTTGCATATTAACCAGCAGACAGTAGTAGCTTCTCAAGAACACGTTGCAAATAAATCAAACAAACATTTTATTAATTTTGGCAATACTAGAATGAGTAACAAATACATTTTTGCAAGCCCTGCTCTGTAAAAAGAAAGATCAATTGACTGATCAAGAAGGTCAATAGTGAATCTCTTCATTGACTTCAAAGACAGCAGATTTCTGTGCAAAAGCACTTTAGAGGGAAAATCTAAGCTTCAAGCTATGATGATTACTTCAAATAGTTTCACCAGTTTGTATTTTTAGAACCCTTCTGGCAATAACTTTTCCCTTTAAACCATTTCCCAAGTCACAGCTTGTTAGAGAAGATGTTAAATGAGGATATAACGTTTTGGGAAAAGGGTAGGAAACCCAAAAGCTATGAGAAACAAATAACAAACAGGAACATTTTTTAGTGACAGACTATTAAAAATTTGTCCAGCGAATATTGTCAACCTTTTAAGATTTTGACTCTAATGATGCCTTTTGTCATGGCTTCAGGGGGCCATGTGCCTATTGCATGGGTTTGCCTTTTACAGACTGGTAGGAAACCATAATAAAATTCAAATAAAGATAGAGCAGGAAAAGCACACGATCTTAAAAAGTGAATAATCAAACAGTACAAAAGAAAATATTGGAAATGAAAATGATAACACACCCTGTTGCCAAAATCTGGAGATGAAGATTGCCTCTGGATTAGTCCTCAGATTGCTGTAAAATGCACCTACTTACCCTTTCACAGACTGACCACAAGAGATTTCAAAGTCAAATTTAAAGAGTAGAGACTAAGAGAAGCATTTATCATACTGTTCCACATCCAAGTAAAACAACTTTTCTATACAAATTTAAAGCTTGAATGAACAGGTGCCACGTAAAAGTATGCATAAAGTACATTCAAGCACAAAGACTGGCACACAAGAAAACTGCAGCATTTCAAAGGATTTGTGCTAGGAATCCAATTGCTTTTTCCTACCTATCCAGCGTCCAGTTGCAAAAATATAAGAATACTTTCTTCTTTTCAATATTACAAATGAATAGAAAAAACTACTCATTCATGCTGAAGCGTCCAACAATATTTTCTTTGCCCACACAGTCAGGAGTTTTTAAGTGCAATCCAATTTTTAAATAACACAAGACTGTAAACTGAATGTGCTAGCCTGACTTTTGATTTTGTAATTTATTGAGTTCCATCACTATTCAGATGGGTTTTATGATGATGAAAAAAGGAAAATCTGAGGGTTTTGGCTGTTCTGATTACTTTGTTAAATTACTGGCTTTGCAAAGACAGAGAAAACATAAGTGCTAAGGTTAACCACATAATTACATACCATTTCAATCTTTTTTTTCCCCTCCGGTCCAAAACCAATCCATTACTACACAAAGTTGCAGCATTTTGGAGTCAGCTGTTAGATCTGAGCTCTGGAATTCATTCATCTGAATCTTCTTGAAGTGACATTGCTTGTCAAAAATCATCAGCCAATCAAATTCTTAAACTGAAGTGAGTTGTCCTCTTAAATTAAAATGATACTTTACCCTGATTTTTCCATACAAAAGTTGCATTGTGTTTCTCCTCCAGGATCAACTTCATTTTCAGGAATTTTACCACAATACAAGCATTTATCCCTCAATCTTCCATTGGGCAAGGGCGAGTGGGCATATAATTGAAATTCACTTAAATGAACTGACATGGTTTGAAGGAGTAACAAGCTAGGTGAGAATATTTCTATTGTGCTCAAGAACGTCTTCATTTTGAACCAGATGGGAAACAAAGAGGAACTCATGCCAATTTCTGAAACCTTAGTATTCACTCTCCTGCAGCTCCTCTTTCCTTCCCTTGCTGCCAGACGCGCTCACATATTCAGTCTCAGGGCAATAAATTCCGTCCTTTTTTAAAAAAAAGAGCTACATAATTCTCTCTTTGATGAAGATTTTACTGTGGGGAGAAAGACAGACCTGCACACTGGTGCCTTCCCAACAGCATTCTTTTTGGCATAGTTAGGCCAGCCCAAAGAAAGCTTTCCTGAAATGTGAGATCCCAACCCTTGGTCCAGCTTGCCAGAACACTGTTCTTATGCTCTTCTGAAGACACTTTTCCTCTACAGAGAGCTAACACTTAGGAATCTTATTTTTGGGCAAAGCTAGAAAAGCACCAACTTCATTAGAAGCAACAGCTGACCCTTCAGAACGAACAGTTTAGTAATGTCCGTCCATTTAATTTGTTTCTTTGACTCTTGGTGATGAACAGAAGGTTCTGAGCCTAGGACTCCTATGACCAATTGCATTTCTAATCTTAGATTACATGTTTCTGAATAAACACAACAGCAGATAAAAGGCTGAGGTGGCACAGAAGGAATAATGTCAAAACACAAACTAATCCACCTTTACATCATGGGACTACAGCTGAAGACAAGTCCCACTGCAAATATTAAAGGCTTGGCTGAGAAATGTGGATATGGGCTCCTCTGGCATTCACTCCTTTTGCTCCATGTGAGAGCCATATAAGCCTATAGGAAAGAGGAGCTTTAAAAGGTGTGTGGAAAGCTGAAAATAAAAGACAGTATTGAAGACAAAATAAAAATATTTTACCTAAAGTACAGGTAGCAATCTGTTAGAGAATCCTGAAATACAGCTGTAAAGCTGTAAAGATAGCGCCAAACATTAAAGCCATATAGTAAGATGAAGCATCAGTAAATAAATGTCAAAGAAACTGGATTATAAAATTAAACAAGAACATATATTTTAATGTCTGCAAAATGTTTCTTTCAGGAAACATTAGGTACTAATAAAGAATGCCTTCAGGCTTCTGTATCACTGGATATATCAGAGGGGTTTTTTTGCAAACAATTTGGGGAGTTTATGCCTCTGGGTGCTGCTGCTATGATTTCAGAATAGAATTATCTGATGCTATGTGATTTCTTGAATCATTAGCTTTCCATTTCTTCTAACTTACTTTTCGTTTTTCTTTTATTTATACACGCACATAGTGATACAAGCTGCCACAAAGGAATAATGCAGAGACCCCTGGAAATAAAATATTACTTGAGACATTCTTAAAAAATGTTAGTATACATCTGATATCATTATCTGACATGATACTCTTAATTGCTATTTGCATGCCCAATTCACTTCCAATATACATTGCAGGAGGCATTGCTGCATCCTTGCTCTGATACACGACCACCACAGAAGGTTCTTCCCCCAGAGGGTGGCTGGAGCAGCTCCCCGGGCAGATGTCACAGCGCCAGCCTGACAGAGCTCAAGCAGAGTTTGGACAAAGCTCTCAGGCACAGGGTGTGGCTGGTTCATCTCTTGGGGATGACTCTGTGGAAGGCCAGGAGTTGGACCCGATGATCCTGATGGGTCCCTTCCTAGTCAGGATATTCTGCAATTCTAAGAACAATCTCTTACCAAACCAGAATTGATAGACAAGAGGTAGCCAATGAGATTTAACAGTATTGAAGTGTCAATAACTCTTCTGAGGAGAAAAAAAAATTGGTCCTTGAATACTAAGGTTGAAAGGAAGTTCTGACTTACTAAAAGTTACACAGTCTACCTACAGAAATGCATTATCATTTCTTCTATGTTTGTTCCAAGAAAAGAAATACATTTTTTTCCTGAATAATCAGTCTCATGCTGGTTCAGATCTAGCAACAGATTTTACAAACAGTCTTACTTTACTCCCTAAGACCACAGAATTTATAAGAAGGCCTAAGCAGTCTGGAGAGTTATGAAGTAATTTTGATTAGGAACAGATTTAATTTCTGGTGACTGTATAGAATATGGTCTAATGTTGTGTGGAATTTTGCAGTCTCATAGCCAATTTGAGACTCAATTCACATGAAAAAATTTCTTTTGAAATCAGAAAAAAGAAAAATAATGGCACTAGAGGGAACAAATAATTTTGAATACTGTAGATCTGCAACTAGACAAATACTGTCAAAAAGAGACATTGAAATAAAATCATTTATGGATTTGAAACTCAGTATTCTAATACGAGGTTAACTATTAAAAGACAATAGGATCAATATGACCAGAACAAACACAAACCTAGATGCAGTTAAAACTTGCATGGTAAAAACTTCCAACTTAGAAAGAACCAAGAAATCCAAGATTGAGTAGGAAAAATCTTATGTACTTCAGCTACTTCACAAACAAAGCATGAGACATGATGTTGGAAGGGCTACTACTCAGGGTTTTAGGCCTAAAATAGATTATTGTCTTTACCTATCATCAAATGGAGACCAATGCTGTTGATTTGTTTTCCAAGGAGAGGTGGTAGCAGGAAAAATATATGTTCAATACTTGCTTTCCATATTTCCAGTGACCATTTATATTAACAGATCCATTAACCTAACCTTTTTACCATAACCTTTTCATTTAATTTTTAATAACAATTATACTGGTTTTAATTGAACTACACAGTCTCAATTCTGAAGACAAATAACGCCAAAAAAAATCCCCAAATAACCAAACAAAAAATCAATATCAACCATAAAGACACTATAAATTTGTCTGATGACAGATTATTTTCATTGTCTGATGCCACTTATCAAGGTCCTATAAATCCAATTGTTGGATATAAAAAAAAAAAGGAATACCTTAAAGCCACATACATCTCAGTTTAGACATCATTTGGGAGTTCATACTTTCCTTAATTTCTTGTCTAGACTATTGTATACAAAAAGCCACCCAAGCCAACAGTCCCATTTTAACTGTGAAGTGTGTTTGGGATATATTGCAAGGCTGATAAATTGTACACATCAGAGTATTGAGCATACCAGAATAAAAATAGAAAATTGGGGAACAATTGAGGGCAGAAGGAGAAGCAGGGAGAAAGAGCCAGATTTGCACTTTCGCTTACGTTTTACCATTGCCTGTTCCAACAGTAGTGTGGCTGTGCAGGCAAGTGTGATGTTCTAGGCCAAACATGATTTGTAGCAGGAAGTAAGAAATTTAACTTCAGTAACTAATGGAGAAAAAAGAGATGAACAAACTTTTGGACAGATATGCCCTTCTTCAAGCTTGCTGTTCCTCACAGTCCTTGTGTGTTTCATTCATTTTTTTCAGATGATCAAGCAGATATGTTTGGTGGCAGACAGCAGACCTAAAGAAAGGCATATGTGTCCAAAGTCTAAACATAATTTCCTCTAATAAAAGTTACTGTTGTTGTTACAACACCTGTTGTTAACCTTGCCTTGGTTCCTTTTCACATCGTGCATAAACTCTGAAAATTCTCTTAAGTAATTCAGATGCAAGGAAAGAAATAGCTGCTTCTCCTCTTGCCTCTGCATTGTTTAGTCATGCAATGACCAGAATCCAAAGTACCAAAATGGTCCAGGCAAAGATACTGCCAGGATACTTCCACTTTGACAAGCACCAGGAAGTATTAGGCGTTTCATGGGAAATAGTCTTCCCTTCAGATTTCCAGACTGATTTACAACTCAGGGTCAAACAAGCATTCTCATCTTCCTTGGCAGTAGGAACCAAAACACACAAACAGCTAAAGATTCTTCAGACTTTAGCAAGAAAAGAGAGAGGAGTACAGACTTCCATTTGTTTCCTCAGTGCCTTACACTGGCTAGTCTATATCAGAATCGTTAATGACTTGAGATCTGAAAATAGTTTGAATGAAAACATTTCAAAGCTCACAAGGCTCTGTTCCCACTAAGTCTGGTCTTTGTATAATGAAATGCATTCCTTCTGGCCTAATGTTACAGACTTGGCAAAAGAAATGCCTTTGGTATGAGCAAAAATTCCAAACTTGAGTCTTGCAATTGCCCCTTCTAAAGGGTCATTTATTGTGCATGTTGTTTATCAGCATGTGTCTGAAATGAATGCTGCTTCAATGCAAAGCAACAGGAGGTCACATTATAATTGGAATGCAATCAGTAGAATTGCTTATGACTTGGTTTCCTTTCTAAAATGGCAATCCATGCCACATTGGCTATTATATTAATGTTTTTTTGCATTACTAAAAAGGAGAAGGGGAAAAAAACCTTTACAGTGAGCAGCTGACACAGTTTTCTGTAACTGAAAGATCACATGAGCTAAACAAGACCCAAACAGTTCACCTTTAAAATACCAAACCATCTGGTTGGCTGTCCCATGATAAATCTTAATGATAAATGTCTTCGTTTTGATGTTACAAAGGAAACGTGGATCTGCTCACTTTGGCACAGCTGCAAACACACTGGCAACAGCAGAATGGAACTCAGATGTCAAAAATATAGGAAAAGACAGTAAAAAAAAAATTTTTACTGCATTTTACCAGATATACAACTTTAAATCAGTTTGTGGATGGGCAATTAGAAGTCCTGAGTTTTCCAAAGAAGCCTTTGGAACATTTTTTTTCTGTTTGTTTTTAGTTGGAATTTGATTTTTAGGCGTTTCTTTAAGTTTCTTTTTTTCCATCTTCATCCAGACAAAGCAGAAAGCTTGAAATATGCATGACAGAAATCGCAATATGCTTTGGTAACTCAATTCATATTTTGTCAGTGTTTCTTGGTTATTAAGGATAAATTAAAATAGATTAAATTAAAATAAATGGAAAATCTGAAGGGTTATGGCAAAGACAATAACCACACACTCACAGAATGGGTCAGGTTTGAAGGAACTACAGAGGGGTCATCTACCCCAACCTCCCTGCTCAAGCAGAGCCATCCCAGAGCACATGGCAAAGGATTGTTTCCTAACACTTCTTGAATATCTCCAGTGAGGAGGCTCCACAGCCTCTCTGGGCAATCTGTTACAGTGTGCAGTCACCTGCACATAAAGTCAATAAATTCTTCCTCATGTTTAGGTGGAACTTTCATGTGTATCAATTTCTGCCTGTTGCTCCTTGTCCTTCTGCCCACCACCACTGAGCAGAGCCATCATTTCAACATCCTCCTTTCAGATACTTCAAGACAATGAAGAGGAATAAAAAGAGCTCCAATTCTATGCAGAAAAAAAAAAATCATACAAACGTTAGCATAACTGAGCATAAAACTTCCACCCTTACCCAAAGGTACAAAAATAAGCTTTGCTATAGAATTTGTATTAATTTTCTCATGCCAATATTTCTAATATAGAAGAGGGCAAATAGTAAACCTTCTATTCGCACCAATTGATGACATCTAAAAATTTCAAATGCACCTTAAAGAGAACCAGAAGGAACTTTCAATTGAAAATTTTAAAAACAAAAAAATTAAAAAGAATTTGCTGAAGGTTTCATAAATCGCAGCAAAGGCGAGAAAAACTTTTATCTTTCAACATTTTCAACATTTATTGCATTTCTACAGATTGGCAAAGGTATTTCTGTTTCTTTTCACTATTTTGCCAGAGATAGTAACTATAAGTAATTTCTCAAATCTTTCTGTAATGTTTCAGGCATTTAAGTGGTCAGCTCTGAATCTCCTCTTCTTACTTATTGACCTTTGATGGCAGAAGTCCATTTCAATGTAACATTTCTGTAACCAAATTTGAAGGCTTTTCTCCAGATAATAACATTGCAGCTTTTCCCAGTACTCAGCTTCTGCCCTGACATCACTCAATTTCCTTCCATTCCCTCATTTTACGTACTATAGACAACTATCCCAGTGATAATTCTGTCTCCTTTCATTAGACGGTTACAGATTTTTTTTTTTTTTTTTGGGCCAGTGAAACACATTATTTTCACCTTTCTTCATGAATTCTGTCTGGTAGGCCCTGCTTTATTTTCTTTTTCAGTTACTCCCCATCTGTTTCTGGATATCAGTTTTATTTTACTCATTCCATTCTACTGTTCAGCTATTCATCAGGACTGAAAGATGTGGATGATTCTTCTGCGCTCCTGCTCATATATACAGTACTTAATTATTCACAGATGCACTGCCTCCCATCCAACCCATGCTCTTCTTGTTACTTAGCAGAGATGAAACAAGTGTCTTTTACTTAACTCTTCTACTTCTTCAAAGACAATTTTCTGAGACAGCTGACCATTTTCATATCACATATTGAACTCCTAACAGGGTACAGCTACTTCTCAAACAAGTTACTCCAGTTATTACAACATTTGGATCTCCATTTACAGATGGTAAAGCAAGGGTTACATATGTCCAGTCCCCACTCATATGCTTTTATTTTCCTGTCCTATCATACTGTAAACTTCTAATTTTCCTGTTTACTCTCACATATATTGTTGGGTGTCAGGACAGAAACACACACTTTCTTGGGTGGTCTCTGTGCATCTATTCACACCATTCACTTTTTCCTAAAATTTCAGTTTGCATTGCTTTCAATATTATTTTTAGCCTGTTTGGTACTCCTATGGCCTCACAAATAATGTTCCCCATAATATAAAAATATCATAAGGAGCTTCTAGCATCACATAAATCTTGCATTAATGAGTAGGATGCCAAGTGATAAAAGATAGAATTAGCATGGGGTTTGGCAAAGACAAAGAGAGAAGTGGAGCTACAGGACTGGACAAAACAAATGCCATCAAAACAAAAGGTTTTGGGGAACATCTGAAGGTCCATAACTAAAAAGTGTCGTTTGCACTACTTTGGCATTCTAAAATATTGAAATAGGAACGTGGACAAGAGTGCAGCAGATTTAGAGAGCATTTGGGATTTTACAAGATGATCCACTCATGTTCCCATCATCTATTTCAATTTTCCTTTGGATCCATGTTAAGAATTCAATATCCACACTCATTTCTTTTTCATCTTAATGATATCCGAGCATTCTAGCAGGAAGCATACAATATCACAATTTGACTGAAGTTATCTTACTACTAACTTTGTGTGTACCGTTGTTCTGGGAATTGCATCCAACAGAAGGTAGTAGAGGATTGAATCACAACTCTTTCATTCCTCAAATTGAATGGTGTATGCCATGTGGGTAAATACTTAACATCTCTCACTAAACTACAATGGGACAACTCCTCAGGGAGGTGAAGTCATCACCCTGTTTCAGTGATTACAGCATGCCTGTGAAAGCTGTAATCCAAATGGCAAGACACATTTGCCTCAGCAATTACTAGAATATAGACAGGAGATCAATGTTTGTATTGATGCTCTTTTATAAAATTTACATTTTTATCTTATGGTAAAGACTTGTGCTATTTCATCTGCTTCAGAACCCAGTCTAACTTTTAGTATCCACACTATGTGCTGCTGTTTAACCCCAGCCAGAAACTGAGTACCACACACCTACTCCCTTGCCATGTGTCTGGGATCTATTTATGCAATGGGAGCAGAATTGGGGAAAAAAAATAAAGGTAAAACTCATGGGTTGAGATAATGACAGTTTAGTAAATGAAGTAAAATCAGAAATAATAACAATAGTAATGAAAAGAAGAGAGAAGAGAGGAATAAAACCTCTGGACTGATTCCTAGCCAGCCCCTGAGCAGTGGTTGGCCTTTCCTGGACAACTTCTTCCCTGTTTCTATACTGAGCAGGGCATTCCATGGTCTGGAATATCCCTTTGGCCAGGTCAGCTGTCCTGGCTGTGCTCTCTACCAGCTTCTTCTGCACCTCCTCACTGGCAGAAGGGAGAAACTGAAAAAGTCCTTGACTCAGAGTAAGCACACTGGGCAGCAACTAAAACATCAGTGTGTTATCAACATTAATCTCATACTAAAACCAAAACACAGCAGTGAACCAGCTACTAGGAAGAAAATTAACTCTATTCCAGCCAAAACCAGAACACTTGGTTAGACTTTCAAATAGACTTTTGACTATTTTATGAAATGCTCAATACATTGGATCTTTTGTAGGCATCATTACTTGAAAAAGTAAAAATTATGAGTGAAATGTAGGACTTGATTTTTTCATCATATTTACAGCTAACAAGTTACCATTACTGAAATATCTATTGTAAGCCTTTTACTAATATTTGATTTTTTATCAAACTCTCTAGCAGTTATCTAAAAATCCTGAGGAATGAATGACAGAAGGAACTGCATAGCAGAACTGTTAATGGTTTAGACCACAAAAAAACTTGAGATTAAAAGATCCCTATGGCGGGGATGGGGGAAGCCACCAAAATTCACAAAATCCCAACAAAACAAACAATCAACAAAACCCCCATAACCAAACAGCTCAGCATTTAGCACTGAAGATAAATTTTCACTTTTTTTTTTCACCAATACACCAAAGTTCTTCATCAAAGTTTTTATTGTGGACTAGAACTCCACACAGCAGCTGGAGGATCAAGTGTGTTTTAAGTACAAATCATACCAAGAAAATACCTAGCTTCTTAGGTGTTCTAAACCTAAACTTATTTATGTTTATTATCAAATTTAAAATCCACTATGAATATAATTGCCTTTCATACTGACCAATGTAATAAACAGACAGTCAACCTGTTTTTATGCTCCTATATAAAGGCCATCTTTGAAATTACCCTTATCATTACTACAATAATTTGTACTGTAATTGAGAAATAACTTTAATATTTCCCCTACACTAAAACTATAAAGCCAATTGAAACCACAAATGATGGTTAAAAGAATTTTTTTTTCTTTTGTGATAGTAGTGTAGAAGTACCAGAAAAAAGTCAAGAATTTCTCTTGTTTCAAATGATGCCATGGTATGGTAAATTTATTGCATACCTGTGATATTTTCAAGATTGAGAAAGATGCTTTCAAATGTTTGGACTATAATTTTGGAATTTATTCAAATCTTCAGCAAGTGAACTGGCCAAAGTTTTATAGAAATTTAAACATTTTTCATTCCAAATGGTTTCCATTTATTGATTTGATTGCTTTAGATCTTCATTATTTGCATTCTTAATGCTACTGACCCTGATGTTATTCCATTTAACATCCTAAGTGCTACTATAACTAAAACTGAGGTGGTTTTGAAAATTTCAAACACTACATTAGAATTTTCTTTTTTAAAATGTCAAGCGAGGACAATAAATACATCCCTAGGAAGTCCAGCTTTCCTTCTCTCCCTAAATCAAGGGTACCAGAGTAGCTGGCTTTTCCACGCAGCAGCTGGCTCTGGCTTGAGGAAGTTCTCTGTGGAGCAGGCCGACCTACAGCACATTCCCAGCATGGTAAGGGAGCAGCAGGTCCAGGCCTCAAGTGTTAACATTATAGCACATTTACACAGCTAGGTCTCTGCCATTCAGGGAGGGCTCATGGGGAAAGGCCCAGCCAGGAGCAGGCTGTGGCTGCCAGAGCGATCCAGGCTGCAGCACACTCAGCGCCAGCACTGGAGGGGCTCCTGAGGAAGGCAGCAGCCAGAAACACAGCACAGGATGGACAAATTGGTCTAGCAGGCCACGTACAGCTGGAGGCATCGTTTGGGTACCCCTGCTGGAAACCATAAAACTCTATAAGCTTCGTGAAATAAGCACTTTTACATTCACAGTTGAATCTATCACAGCATCTTTAGCCTAAATGTTCCTATTTCAGATAAAGCTGGGAAGGGTATATTATTTCTTTTACAAGTTTTATAGAGCTCAAGAACATAAACAACTAGTAATAAACATGAACCTTTATCACACTTTTCCCATTCATCTGTTGTGAAT
Source organism: Melozone crissalis (assembly GCF_028551555.1). Taxonomy (NCBI): domain Eukaryota; kingdom Metazoa; phylum Chordata; class Aves; order Passeriformes; family Passerellidae; genus Melozone; species Melozone crissalis. Next base: position 22,565,409 of record NW_026535797.1, on the reverse strand, counting down.
ATGAATGCTGGAAAGGACACAACCCACCCCTGGAAGAATCTCTGTTCTGCTGCCTGCAGATGTTGACAGAAAGTTCCTCCTCACTTTCCAGTGGTGATGGTTGCAGCAGGACTTGAAACTACAAATGCCTCATCTGTCCATTCTTTCTTGGAAAAAAAAAGTACTAGTCCTAGCTCCAGCTTAGCTGGGTGATAGGAGGTGATAATCCCTTCAGGAATGTCACACTTAATATCTACTTTGGGCATGACAATCACAAAATTCCAAGGAGATTAGCATTGCAGAATCCTTTAAAAGAAAACTGCTATGGCATGATGGAAGCCTAAGGATAAAACTAATGAAACCATATAGGAAAGGTTTTTTTTTCAATTACCAATTCTTGCTCCAATCTTTGCTTCCTAACATCAAGCTTCTACTGAGATTTTACACAGATGAAATTTCTACCAAATAATTTAGTGTTTTCTACAAACTGCAAGGCAAGCAGGAAGCTGGGTAATTCAGCATGTACATTGATCACCATACTTAGTATTAGTTATAACGATAAATACATATTCAGTCATTATGCAAAGGCTTCCAGTTAGAGAGATGTGGCAGAAATGGAAGGAAAAAGATTCTCTCTAATGAAAGATTACTGATGTTCTGCCACTAATTAGTAATGTGAAAACATTCTGCAGGATTTCAGAGTAACAATATAGAACCTTTTTTTTTTAAATACACTGGATTAAAATTTAATGCCTAAAAGAAAAGTTCTTCCTGAACAGAAATCAGATCTCTCTAAATTTTAGTTTCTTCCTTGCAGATTAATAACTCAGTTTAGTATTTCCTGCACTTATTGATGGAAACTCATGTTAGAAATATTGGCAGCATAAAGCCAAGATTTCCTATAATGTCCCAAATTAGTTGGCTACCACAGGTTTATGGATTATTAATGCATCTCCTGTTGGCATTCTGCCTTATACCATTTTTCATTGAAATATTAAACCAAATTCAATCTTTTCTAGATTTTTAGTAACATAAAGCTTGCAAACAGCATTAACCCCTGTTCCAAGAGTCTCTCATTCAATAAGTCTTTTAGGCACATGTTTAAAATCATCCATATTCAGCAAAAGACAAAAGCACATAATGGAACCTAGGTGACAGTTCAGATATTTTGCTGAATTAGGGTCAGTAATGTAATTGTTCCTATTAAATAAAAAATGCTCCACAATAAGAGGGATCAGCTTTTAAATAATGGTGTTTACCTTACTAAACTGAAATAATATCTTTTCAATTGAAACAAAGAATTTGGATAATTAAGCATAAACATTCATAACTCTATTTTTGTAACCAGGAAATAAAGCTTTTCTTGTAATTCAGACAAGATGCAGGATTGAACATTAGTATATTAGGTGGAAAGTTGACCTAATAGAAATTCACCACTAACAAGTTGAAAATTCACAGTTCATTTTTTTTTGTCTGAAGTGCTTTCTAGATCATGAAAAAGGACAACTACATACACCAAAAGTACGTATCTGTGTTTTGTTTAACCAGAGTGCCTGATGAGATTAAATAAAACAATGGAATTAACACACATCACATATGTATACCAACAGAATTTAGCCTCCCATTCCTCATGGAAAGACCATTAAAGTAGCAATATAGTTGTTCTTATGAAATAATTATTACTGTATTGTTTAAAATTAGAAACTGAAATATGAATATAATTTTTAAATTACAGCATTTTACCTCTTTCATATTCACAAATCCAAAGATACTAGCAAACAGTTTAGAGAGGTTAAATTGTTATCCTAACAATCTCTCCCTGATGAAACCAAAAGGCAGCAACATTCCTTCCAGATGTGCAATAAGAAGAGAGAGTCACTCTGTTCCCAGAGGATGCAAGAACTCAGAATTTCAAAGGCTGATGCCAGGAAGCCTTGCCAGATACACTTCACAAAAAATGTTTGATGAATTATTATGGTGAGCATCAACTTTTCAGATAAATGACTGAAAATAAACTAGCTTGTATCTCAATGGAGAGTATAAATTTCCTTTTTGCTTTGGGAACTTTAAGTATGGAGAAAGCTGTTGACCATTCCACCTCTCACTGAACTAACAACATTTTACTAAAAATGTGTTGCTTTCCAAATTTCCTTTACTCATAGCTCCATAAATTTAGTCAGAGAGGAAAGATATCCAAAAAAATTCTTACACAAAATTATGACAACCAAGTGATTTGCAAACTGCCTGAATCTGCACAATCAGTAAGAAGAAAATCACTGATCTGCAATGTTAAACACTTAACTAGCAATTTCTATGAAACTTTATGAAAAGAAAGGAAGCTGCAAAACATGGTTCCAGTGTTGATTCTCACATACAGACATGATAAACAAATCTGATTACAACATGGGCTGTGAATAAATACTGACATGTACAGATTTTATTTAAAATCATCAGCGTAGTAATATGTATCCAAAATGAGTGTTCTGTGACAAAACAGAAGCAACAAGCTTTTAAATTCGCAGCCATGAAAACTCATCCTACACTTTCTCCTACACCTGCAGGTATAGGAAAAGCTACCCTCCACTCTGTAGCTCTAGAATCTCCATGTCTCATGAAGAATTTTTCTTTTTAACTGATGAGGACTAGGAAAGAACTTTCAAGATTGTTATAAGAATTGGCCAGCAATCACACAGCTTCATTCTGCATGTCTACAGTGATCAAAAAGGATTTCTCACTGAACAGAACTGAAATAGCAACTTCAGAACAGGCTTCAGAATAGAATTATCAGCCATGAAAGAGTCAGAAGCAATAAAAAAAAAAAGAGTATGATCAAGAATAATCTAAACATAAAGTACTTCTTCCAAATAGTGCAGACTTTTTATGTTTCTGCCTTCATCTTCCTTCTCTTGTCCCCTTCATGGTCCTAAATATTTCTGGGATTATTCAAATTGCCTAAATAAAATTCATGCATAAGAAACTCTTTTGCCTAAATACATGAGGGCTTATTACCACATTTCTTTACTGGCACAAAATCTAAGAAAAGCCTCAAGGTGCAAATGATCTGCAGTCTATTTAACATCATGGTTATTTATTTTTATGGGCACTCATTATTACTCTTTACCCTAAATTATAGGTACATTCCTGGCTCCATTTCCCACTATTCCACAATCTTTATAATAATATGGGTTTTCAGATTTCCAAATCCTCCTCAATACCTCATCAATCAAAAATGCATGCAACGTCCACTATTTGTTATACTGGGCAGAGAGAGCAAACCATGGGACCACAGCTTGGAGCCCAGATAAAGACTTTACTCATATCCCAGGACTGGGATACATGCCATAGCCTTGGTAGCATTCACTAAGAAAACCTGTTTTGCAATAGCTTCAACAGAGTCTTTGCATACAAACTGATATGCACTGAATTAGTGCTTAAATACCACAGTTCCTATTTTATTATGGATTATGTGCTGAACTAGTTCTGTCAAGTTTAGAACAGTATGCCATAATTTTGACTAAATCTAAGCCCATGCATCTTTTTCCATGGAAACAGTATTACAAGGATGCCCATTTCTCCCGTCACAGAGCATTTTCATGAATATTTTGATAAACAGCTGTTATTCTGTAGTAGTTTATAGCCACAATAGCATCAGAAATGACACAGCACCAGAAGGGATCACATAACACTTAATTTTGTGGACAACTCAGAAAACTATAGTTTGCATCATTTTGATTTTTGGGCTTACTGGACAGGAAAAAAACATGTGCCTTTTTAAAAAAGCCCTTGACTTAATAACCATATATCCATTAAAGCCAAGCTGGGTTGCTGTTACAGTCTTTGCAATACCTTTAGAAAGGAGTGGGTTTGAACAGGCTGAATAATAAGGTATTGGTCCTTTCCTGAAACTTTGTTTTGCAATTCCTAAAAGGAAAGACTGTTCCAAAAAAGGGATCCGTTAGTAAAACTCAAGTCTTCTTAATGACACTGCATCATATATGCAAATGAAAATAATTTATTAAAATGCAAATTTTTCAGCACCAAGACACCCCCCTCCAAAATCCACTACAGGTGAAAGTCTCCTAGAAAAATCTGTATGATTTAGAATAAACTAACCTCTAACCTTTGAAAATTGTAGTTTATCTGCATTGAAAGTTCCTTGATGTGCTCAGGAAATTAATGATGTCCAGAACTGTTAATTCTCACCTGCCACTCTACATTCCCCCTCACCTGTTCCTCTTGTTGATTTTGCAGTCCATGAGATTTATACATCAAGATTTACAACTTTTTATTGAGCTGTGCAGGCTTCAGTGTTTCTGGCCAAGCTTAACTGTGCTCTCTTTATGGGAAGAATTAAAAATTATACAAATATATTGATAGATTGCAAAAATAGAAGATAAATGATAAGTGCAAGTCAGAATGATCCACACAGGAGAACTGATCTGTTACACATTAAAACAAATTTTGTGGATAGTGGTGATAAAGGACATGTCATTAAAATTATCTAGGAAGCATATAGGCCTCTGTTGTGAGTACTTTTATTGGAAGGGGTATTCTAGTTGTTAAATCTGCAGTCCAAGCAATGAGATACTTAAAACCATACAGTGCTACAAATATTTTGGCTAAACCACTGCACACGGTGCTTTCTGCCTATCTTCTCAAATATGAAAGCAATATTATTTTTTCTATATTTTATTCACTGCCTATCTTTTATTCACTGTCAATTTAACTAAGTAAATGCATTGGGCCATGAATAACTTCTTGCTACACAGATGCTTGACAAAGGGCCCACAAAATACTTCAGTATTCCCAAATAAGATGACAATACAACTGTCAGAGAATAATGCTGCCTTTTATACATCCATAAGGAGAAATCATAACATCCTCAGGGACAGTAAATGACACATACTAGTATCCTCAACTGTTCTCCAAATTAGCATGCATTTTATTAAAATTCTTGTGTTTCAGTAAGAAATACTGACTTTTCAGTAGAAATGCCACTTACATCAATAACAGATAAAAATATATAAATGAAATGAAATTTCTAAAGGCATGCGCCGTAAAAGGTGCATAAATTCCTTTGTTTTTTTTCTCACCTCTTAGAACCACCTTTCTGCTGTTAAACAGAGGGGAAAAAGTGATATGGGTGGGAGGACTCAAGATGGCAAAAGAGAAGGCAAATCTCATAAGTTTCACTAAGTAACCCTCACCTATTATGCTCACCTGTGTCAAGGATGCTTACAACTTGTTATTACCACAAATATTCAGATAGATTCTGAGCCACAGTGGGTTGCAGACAAGAAGAGGAAACACATCCCATGAGCAGAATTACTAAATCTTCCTCTAAACAAGTACGAAGACCGGAGCCGGCAGGTGCCAGAGCCTTTGTTAATTGTGCCCCAAGGCTCTGAACCTCCCTGCCTTATGACATTAGATCATAAGGCTCTCTTCTTTCCCTGCTTTCAAAATTCCCATTCTCCCAAGCTTATTCACTAGCTTAGCCAAGCTCCACAGACTATTGCATTGTAGATGCCCAGAGACAATTTATATAAAAGATATTTCATAAATGCAGATTGCTTTGTTAATCAGAATATCTTCACTCCCTCTGATTTCTTACCCAAAGCAGCTCTTCAAGCCTTTCCTTAATTTTTTGGGGGTTTTTTGTTACATATGAAGCATCACAGCAACAGCATATGAAAATAGTAAATTAAAAATCTTAATGCAGCTGTGCAACAAGTCTCTTAGAAGACGTTTTAAAATGGCTCAAGAGCACATACAAACTTATTAGTGCAACCCTAATATTTCCTGGGTTTTTCAAACAATCTGTGTCATTGACCTTAAAGTCCCTCTGGCTTTTCATACTCACATGTATTTTCTTTCAGGTTGGTAAGAGAAAAGACTCAATTTTGCTTGTCTAGGCTTTTCAAAGTATTAGAGTTACATGAGGGAAAAGGTAAAAGCACAAGTTGACTAATGAAATCTGTGAGAATGTGCTTTTTTGTCTAAATATTGGAGTGATTGTCAAGGAGACAGAAGCTCTGACCGTATTTCACCGTCAAATTATGATTGTCATTGTTCATAGACTAAAAGAAATCTGACAGGCATCCTAAGATTTAAGATTCTTAAGTATCTTCTCAATGACATATTTCAGTGCATGTGATTACTGAAATTACAACATGATCTATTTCACACTGCCCCCCTTCCCCTTCTAATTTAAACATGTTATCTTATCAAGCTCTCATTAGAGAGGTTAAATCTTAGCAAGCTATGCTTAAGTAACTCCAAGTCTATTTTCAAATCAAGAATCACCAAAATAGTAGTACTGATGATGATCAATCAAAACATTTAAACTACTTCACAAGAGCAGCAGAAAGTTTGCATATATCTTGGATAGATTTCACCCATATGCTTCTGCTCATTCAGTTGCCGTGCAGAGCTTGGCAAATGAGATCAAAACACACAGCACCAGTGCTTGCATAAAGGCACTGTAGTATCTATAACTTGGCACTACAGGTGAAGTTCATACTTAGGAAAAAGTAATTCTCTGAGTTACCCTCCTGTTACTCTCAACAATCGTTTAAGCTGCTTGGGGCTACGCTTTAGGATGTGCTACCAGACTGACATATTGTCTAACTCTGATGCCCAAAAAAGTCTGTGCCCAGTTGATGTGTTTTGCCTAGGAAAGTGGATGTTAGATTTTTCCACACTGACCTCAATTTGCTCCCAAGATGCCTGAACCTCACAATAAGGAAGGAAGCTGCAGCTCAGTGAGCAGGTGAAGGTGCTTCCCTCAGCTCAGAGACAATGGCTATTACAGAGAGCACATGGCATGAGTGCACACACACAACTTCACATTCTCCAAGATTTTAAATTAGCAGTACAGAAATATGGCTTAGCAATTGATTTGGAATGAATTTATGAGGAGTATCAAAACAGCAATAACTCATCACATAATGACATCATAACCTCTACATGTATATGTATCTTGTTTCCCTCTCCTTCAACATTTCATTACCCTGCAAGTGAAAACTTGGCTGAAAATCTGAAAAGCCTCATCATATATCCAGCCACATGTGCATGGCTAAAACACCTGCAGGCAGTTGTTTTAAGGCATAGAGATGTATAGCATGTGTATGGATTTCCTCCCCATAATCTGTTCAGGTTTAACTACAGCCACAAGCAGAAATTACCTAGAGATTCCCCTCTTGTACTAACATATTTTTTTCCAACACAGTATTTCTAACCTACACATCAGAGAAACCCTTCTTCAGACTGACTGAAAAATCTTTTCTATTAAGCATATGAGGCTTGGGAACAGACAAAAAACAAGAGTCAGATACCTTTTTTATTAGGAAATAATACAATAAAATTTGAAAAAAAAATATTTATCTGAAAATTCATAAATTAGAGCAGTTCAAAATACCTACAAGATGGTATTAAATAGTTTGCTTTGGAAGTTAAGAAAATTCTTCCAAACCCATGCAGAAAAAACAGTAAGAAAACAAGTGAAAACTTCAGGGAAGGAATGTGCTACTTAATTTACTTAAAAGAATATAAAACCACTAATATTTTGGAATTTGCTTCTAATTTCATTCTTTGCTCCATCACCATACTTAAAAAAAACTTCCAGCGAAAGGTAGATTGAACTTCACATATCAGAACTTGCTCTTGTACCTTTATTTATTTAAAAGCTTTTTCTGAAGATGGTCCCATTAATATTCAGTGTTATCAGAATAATTCTGTTTTAATTTTAACCAACTCATGTTACATAAGCTACAACAGTTACATAGATTTCAAACTGGGTTCCCTACTGCCACAACCTGATTTCAGGAATCAGATTCTCTTTGCCTCCCCAAATTTTCTAAATGGTATTGAAGTGATGCACAACTTTTTGAGCTACCTTAGAAACTGGTATCTTCTAAAATTGCTGCAGAATAGCTCTACATTTGCTCTCTCATGTCCATAGGAACAAATCCTGAACAACTCACAGATTGCCAGACCAGCAAGTATCAAGGTTTTCACTTTCCTGCCTGGGCTACTGAAAAACAGAACGACAGACTAAGACTCAGCTCCCTGGTGAAACACTGTGGCTCCTTTAGGTGGTATGTTCACAAAAAGAAAAATATAAATATTTTAGATCCTAAATATTAATCTGTCAGGAAAATCCTGCCTCCATTCAGGACGGACGATTTGAGGTTACGAGTGCATTCCTGCTTGTGAAAGAAACATTCCTTTTCCTGCACACATCTTCCACTTGGTGCATTCCCAGGTACCATATCAACCACAGCAAGCTGGCATCTATTCTCACTGACAAAATCACTTCTAGAACTCCTTGAAATTTTCTTTTTACTCTGCAAAACATACCAGTATTTTGCATACTTTCTTTCTTTATTTGCTAAACTGCAGTCTGTTTTAGCTTCTTGTGGGAACAACTTCTGCCTGAATTATGGTTCCTACATCTCCTAAATGAATGCCATCTCCAAATCTTGCAGACTATCTTAAGTAGTTCATTTCATTCAGAAATTTTTTCTCAAGGGCCATCTTCCCTAAACACACAGAGAGCAGGAAAAAAAACCCAAACAAAATTTTATTAAGGTTTGGCAGGATAAAAGAATTACCAAACATTGAAAATATGTCAAACTCAATCTCCTTTGTGGCATCTCCTGATGTTCTAATTCTTCGGATAATATTCTCATGATGTTCTATTTTGTCTCATTCTCTTTCAAATAAAGCCATTCCACTCCTATATAACAAACAGATTTTTTAACACAAACAAATTAATTTAGCCGACAGCTTCTTTTCACTTTACTACTGAACATACTCTGCTAGAGGAATCACTTTTTATATTGACAGTGAAACAAAACTAAAGAGAAAAGAGCAAAGGGACTCCTTCAGCTATCCTCCACACTTCTACTGCCATTGCTATGTAGCATCAGATTGCAGGGCAGAGGCAAAATTTACATCCACAATTACCAGCTGAGTGGATGTCCACATTTCTCCTTTTTACCTTACTGTAATCTCACACCTGGTACTTATTTTTCTGTCACGTACTTTACATCAGTAATGGCTGGCATTTGGCAGCACCAAATTGCTTCTGAATAACGTAATAGCTTATATTTTATCTGTTTATTCTAAATTGCTCTCTTTTTTGCCCCCATGAAATTTATCATTTACTACCTTTAAGACAGACACAATCTGCCAAATTAATTAATTATGTGGATTTGGGAGGGATAGTAGGGTGTATTTAGCTTGTTTGGTGTGTGTGGAGGGGGTTTTTGCCAACCTCTTGGCTTTAAGACAGATGCCAATTCTTCCATCGGGACCCAAGGGATTATTTCCATTGAATCCACTCCTTTTACTTCATGGAAACAAAATTTACTGTTAAGCCTGGCTGCTCCCACTCACAATTCAGAAAAAAAAAAAAAACCCAGAAGTTGCCTCTCTCCTGTGAGGAAAGGTAGAGCTGGGATTGGTGCAGTTTTCCTGAGCACAGCTGACTGAAGTTAGTGCAGTCACTGCTCCAGCAGTGGTGCCTGCAGGGGAAGCCAAGTCAGCATGGGGAAACCCAGCACATTGCTGTGGTAGCCCTGCAATTTTGGTAATCACATATTCTAACTCCTCTCAGGCAAGAGGGAACACTAATTTAGTTCTCTATTAGATGTGAAGCCATGTCTAGTAATAGAAATGGTTTTGAAAGAGGCAGCCTGGGACATGGGTTCTTTCCACTTCTCTCTACATGGCCTGACACTGAGCAAAAGTAAAAAAAGACCAAAACAAATCAGAGACTGCAGCCTTGTTTGGTCTTTAAGTAGACATCAGAAGGCTGCTTGCATCCCCTCTGTAAGCATTCCTGTGAAAGGACTCAGATTCACCAGCCGTACATTTTTCCAGCCTACTGTGCTAAATATCATGATGGCAATTGGAGGCATTCTAACAGAACTGCAATACAAATCTGTTTCACTTGAGAAGCAAAGCCTATGGTTCCTTAGGCTTTATAACCCAGTGCTTAGTACAAATTCACTGAATTTTTCCAATGCTTCACTATGTGATTTTAGGAGTCTATTTTCCCCAGTGGCACGCAAGCACTAAAATTGCACTACATTGCATTTTGCTCTCAGTGGGTGGGAAAGTGAATACTCAATGGGTTATTTTCCATTCTTTATTTCAGTTTTATGCAGCCACAGGTGGGGGGTCTTTCAGGTGGCTGCCTAGGTTTACTAAGCATTTTAGAGTCATAGACAAAAGGGTCTTAAAAAACATATCAGTGTTGTCAATCACACAGTAAAAGAAATTCATTCTGTGTAAATAGAAACAATTTTCAGATATCTCTGACTGTAAAAGGTAACACAATGAATATCAACAAAAAAGGATCAGCCATCCTCTGTTTGGTAAGGGACATAAAAAAATTGCACTTGTTTATACTTATTATTTACCTCTCTGTCTCCTCCCTTTATTCTCCCCAGGTGTGATCTCTCTGCTTAAGGGCATACAAAGTTAGCAAAGGATGTAATGGGGCTTCCTATCATTTACTTTTCTTACAGTGAGGTTATTAACAGACCACAAAAATATCAAAAAACAAAAAAAAGGGAAGTCATCAACCTACTTATCATTTGCTTTCAGAGCTCTGTAAGGAACTTTGATCAGTAAATATATTAGATCATGAATACAGATATTCATATCCAGTAAAAAGCTGACAGCTTTCTCTTCTTGCATAAGATCATGCAATGAAATCCCCCTAAGTTACCCTTTTCTTTCCTGAAATCAAATTTAAAAAAGGGCCCTTCACTCATTTATACACAGCGCTCACCAAACAACGAAATGCAAAATACACTGCATCTTTTTGGCTGCTCATAGTTCGAAAGACACATAGATGTTACAGCAAGATGTGCAGGCTATAGAGAACTAACACACAAGGGGATAAAACAGTTTCACTGCTGTTATGCAGATGGCTGCCCTTCTGACTGTGGGGGAAATTGCTTCCCTCCCCCATTTTTTAAAGCAGGGCTCTACATGTGTTTACTATGTGGGAATTAGTGTTTTTTCAGATGACACCCACATCCTCTCCATTCAGGTCAGTACCACCAACTACAGGCCAGTGGCCAAAGTCATGTCAGTATTCCATCCATCCTATCCTGCTAAAAAGTCTAAATTGTCAGAGAAACTCAAAATGGAATGGCCATATTATTTTAATCATGAGAAATATGAAGAACAGTGAACAACGTTTGGATGCAGTACTACTTTCTGTGCGCATGCCATTTTCTCAATACAAGTCTCAGCTATTTAAAATCTGAGATGTACAAACTCAAAAATAAAATTCTCTGTCCCATACGTTCAAAAGCCTATATTTGTGTATTTCAAATAGATAATAGCCCAATAGAAAAATTAGTTTTTCTAAATACTAATGGTCTGTAAAATATTTTGTGACCACAGAGTAATATCTCACATGACATCAAACAGTTTTATCTGCAAAAGCAAGAATGTCTTGAAAATTTCCTCAAAAATACATTAAACGTAACAATAAAAATTTACATTTTCATTACAGATTCTAATTTTACTGAGAAAACACCATCTTTCACATTTCCAACATTTGCTACACAGACCCTTAGCATGGGGCAGATATTTATTACTTCTGAAATTAAAACATGCTCATACGAAAAAATATTGAAATGGAACATGCACCATAAAGATTTTTTTTCTTTTTTCCCCTTTAAGCAATAATATAAAGCTTTATCCTGTCTGTGTACTACAGAACAGTACAGGCTGTATGGAATATATCAACACGTGTCTATATGTTATTAGAAACAGTAAATTCCCATTTAAACAAGGGCTACAATCTGTGCACTAAACACTCATTAATGGTTATGAATCAAAAAAAAAAGGGGGGGACTTGCAGCAGGTGTGCACATCTATGAATTTCAATACATTGTAAAACTGTCTGTAGCCAACAGCTTCATCATTTGGCCTTTCTGAGCCTGGAGACAGGCAATTTTTCATGATTTTACTATTTCTGGCCAAACAAAAAGTTTTTAATTAAATATACCACATGATTCCAGATGTTTGTTTATTTGTTCCAATGAGGCCATAAAAATGCCTGAATGATAAAATTGGAGGACTCCTGCAAAAACAGGCTAGACTAGAGTGCTAACTAAACACGGGGATCTCTCAGGAGACGGGATCTGCACAGCACTGGTGTGCTTTGAACCAACTTCTTTGGAAGAGCTGTAATACTGTGGCTGATGACTGGAATTCTTCATTGTAAAAAATTATAAGGCCAAGAGGCAAATTTACTTTTTTTTTTTTTTAATTTCCAGTTGTATACACACTGCATCATTAGCTCTCCTATACATCCAAAGATTTGAAGTAGGCTTATGGGTTTGGATCCCAAGTTTCCACTTATAGAAGGCAGTGTTTTCTATACATTTCTGCCACTTTTTAGTCACCCTGCTTGAGCATTCTTATGTTTTTGTCTTGCCAGCATGACAAAATGAGCTATGTTGTGAAATATCAGACACTCTCTAGTCTACCAAAAATATGAAGTTACAGGCTTTTTCCTCATTAATCACATTCCCTCTGATGTGACACTTGTATGGGTGACTTGGGTCTAGACTGCTAGTTTTGGCAAACATGGAAAAAGTTACAATGAAAAACCTCAGAATGACAAAAATATGGGAAATGGTCAGGTCTTCAACAGACAGATCAGGGAATGCACACTGTAGAAAAATGAAAGTCTCTGTAATATTTGGGGAAAAAATACTGATAATTATTAAAGTCTGCCTCAGTCTTAGAATACTAATGGGAATTTTCTGCTCAGCACCTGAGATATTTAAGAATATTTTAATCTGAATTTGATTAACCACTTAATTACTCTCTTTTTTTTCTTTTAAAATTTTCTTGCAGAGAAACACACATATTTTATTCCCACTGAGACACAGCACACCAGGAAGTGATCCTCTTGGAACTTCTGGTCAGCTCAATCGCACCCCTTGGGTTCAGTTTCAAACCACAGAACACAGGGAAGGCTCATAAATAAAAATATGCTGTCATTTAAAACCAAATCTTAACTTTTCTGGCCATCAAGAAAGATTTTACACAAAACTGCAAGTCACTTTATATATCATCCCCACCTCATTTACCCCAACTTACTTTCACATAACTAGTTGCTCCCATCACTGCTATATACAGAAAGATAATACATTTTTATGCTGAAGTTTTAATAATCTACAGTATCCTGATTCAAATCCAACATTCCTTGTGTACACAGACAGAAAATTGTTGACCCTGTAAGTGACAAGAATATGAATCCAATGACCCAGAAAATTTATTTCTTGAACCATATTAGTCAAGGTCACACTCAAATCCAACTACAATTTATTCCACATTTGGGAAAGTCATTGTGCTTTACAGACAAACATGCAGATGCTGGCAGAAATTATCACTACTGAGCAAGTGAGGCAAATTGGTCCACAAACAGCACAGCTATTTGTGGCAGTTCTATTCCAGTAAACAAATAAAATAGGGCTCAGGAAAGGAACTGCATGAGACCCTCCTTAAGCTGTTCTTTCATGAGTGCCCAGCAAAAAAACACTGCACAGCTGAGAGATGAGTCAATCACATGTGTGGGCAGTGGACCTCTCAGTTCCATTGAAAGGCAAAATTTTTGATTGTGTATCAGTTCACAAAACTGGGAGAGTTGGCTTATGCATTTGCAGACTTGGCAAATACCAACACAGGTGGGCTTCTGTTATCAGCTGGAAGCATTTTACCGGAGTGCGCTTCCCTAAGAACTGTGCTTTCTAGCATTTCTCCCCACATACTTTGTTCCATTCATTCCTTCTGCCCATTCTTCTCCCCACAAAGCAAACGGATCAGAAATACTGAGAAAGCAGTAAACTGGGATCCACCTTGGAAGGGAAAAATCATGGTCAGAGCTAAGAAACCGGGCACCCCAGTGATCAAATAGAAATGAGTCAGTACATTGACCTCATCTCCTGGTGCGAGGCTGGGGGAGCCTGTGGGCACCAGCAGGAGCCACCAGCACAGAAATGAGAGAAGCCTGCTCTGCCCTTCTCCCACCTGCACCAGGAACACCTGGCACCACAAGTCTTTAAGTTTCTGCATTGCCTTCCCACACATCTGGACTAGAAAATGCCTATTCACCTCTGATGGATTTATTTTTTCTTCACATCCCTTTAACTAAAGGGAACTGAGATCAGAAAACAGAATCTATTTTAACCAAGTCTTCTCTCACACTGATACTCATCTATACATCACTTTGCTTTCCATGCCTCTCCCATGTGTCTTGAGCTTCCATTAATGTCTATTTTCCAAACTAAAAACTAAGGAACTAGAACCCAGTTTCTCACTTCATATACAGGCAGACCACATGGGATTTTTTTTTTCCTTTTTTCTTTTTTTCTTTTTTTTTTTTCTTAATAACAGACTCCTTATTTTAGCATTCTCCCAGAGTGTCAAAAGAAGAGGATTTCCACCCACTCCCCTGGAGGCTAAGTCATGACCACATCACATCTCACTGTTGGGACATATTTCCTGGCACTAATAGGAAATGTCACAGCTTATTTTTGAGTGTTCCTTCCCTGGAAAATATGATCTTGTCTGTTCCATGCTATTGAGAACTTTTTTGTTTGTCTAAGGTTATTAATCTCATGATGAGAAGATCCTGGCCTAAGAAGTCTTCAGTCTAGGACACACCACAACATAATGCAGGTTAAAAATGATGTTATTTTCAAAGGACACTTTATGTAAAACAATAAAGAAAATATCTCACTGTTCACAGCATCTTTGCCTGATACAGAACTTTGACATAGTGCATCTGCTTGGAATTTTCTTATTCATCCTATCCTTAGTTATTAAACACGTTAAAGCAAATATATCTTATATAAATATATGGATACACTTTTTTAACTGAATGATTAAGTACTAACCATAGGGTTTTTGGGGTTTGGGGTTTTTTGACAGAATACAGTGCCTTATGCATTTACACGGAAAAATCAATTGACAAGCATAAAGTGCAGTTCACACTAAGAAAACTAACTAATTATGATAAGTTGCTACATAAATTGCTTTGCAACTTCCCCAGCAATCAATTTCAAACTCTAAATAAGCCTCTGGCTTGAAAACACAACGAGTACCTAACAACTGTGTCAATAACAACAACAGAGAGGACCACAATGATAATATAAACAGGATACTTATCCTTCTGGAAGTAAGCTTTATGTAAAGCAATTTCCT
This sequence comes from Melozone crissalis, assembly GCF_028551555.1. Classification (NCBI taxonomy): domain Eukaryota; kingdom Metazoa; phylum Chordata; class Aves; order Passeriformes; family Passerellidae; genus Melozone; species Melozone crissalis. The sequence goes on along the minus strand of NW_026535797.1, from coordinate 22,550,184 downwards.
TTTCTTTTTATGTCAGTGATTTAAAGACAGCATGGCATTTCACAATGTATGTGCAGAATAAGAAATTTGCGTATTAACATTTATTATTAAGAGGTGCATGTCAATTTTACTTGAAATATTTTAAAGTATTATATTAAAACTCTCGACCAAATTCTGGAAGGATTGATGGACATTACTAGTTCCATATGAACATAAGAATATCTATAAAGTATGGTCAAGCTGAGCAAATTGAGACAGAACAGATAAATCCTTGGAGAATAATCAGTTTAATTATACTACTTCTTCTTGCTCTCCAAAATTTCTATTTTTTTCCTTCAACACCAAATTTTGAAAGAAGTAGACATCCTTCAACAAGTACTGGACTGTGAATTCCTGCCCAACTGGATGGCTAAACCCTTGCTGTGCATTCTGTAGTCCACTTTTATCTTGGTCACTACTTATCTAGACTCCTACAAAGCTACTGGTTTTCTGTATGGCACATCCCAACAATCAATCTGGAGGAATTTTGTGTGAACATACAAGTCATTAGTGAAAATTTACTATGCCAAGTACTCTGGGAACAATAGCACAGTATAACAATCACAGAAAAAGGAAACATTGCAAGTTCAGGTGTCTCTCTACAATTATGATTGTTTGCTGAAGAATGGGAAAGTCTGGAAAGATTTAATTCCAAAAGAAACCTTCAGCACAACTCTGTTAGACAAAGAGAAACTGAGCAAAAGCAACCTCTCATTTCCTTTGTTCAAAAAGGCTCTATAAAATTACCTTTAGAACGTTAATAAGAAGCTTTAAAATATTCTGTTCTTGGATTTCTGGGCATGAGATTTGAATGCAGTTGATGACTATCAAGACCAGATCATAAAATAAGAAAACACATCTGTCTGTTGATTGAAACATATTGGTAAAATAAATACCAATTTTTCATTTGGACGCTCATCATTCAAACATAAGACAATGTAATAACTGCACATACCAGGATGCTTGGATAGTTACCTGCAGAGATGCCAAAACAGGACAGTGGATTTGTTCAGGAAGTTTTTTACAAGTCATAATAGATTAGAACTATTAAACCTTGGCCTAAATCCAAGCTAAATTCGAAAAACTACTTACATAAATACAGGATTAGTTTTTAGTGGAAACTGCTCCTCCTTCCTTTTACCAGTAAGCTATGGGGTAGGCTTACCACTGTTTTTTCCCAGAAACAAGAGCACAGAAAGGGAGGAGTCACCTGAAAATTGTTACTGGAAACCAAATGGCTTTGGCAAATTAATATGTTTCCAAGTAAATCAGGTAATACACAATGTTATAAAATAACTGCTTATAGGAAAGGCATCCAGCACATGCTTTTGTATGGAAAAACAGATTTTCATGATAGCCATGATTTAGTGATATTGCTTCTGAAGAGATACAATGATAAACTGTTATTTTCCTCATCAACTGGAAAGTACTGTACTTTTCAGAAGGCAATTTGAGTTTGAATGCTTACACATAAAGCAAGGATGCCATTATAAAAAACCAAACATACAACTTGGGTGGGGCAAAGGGTGAGGAGCCTTTTTCCACACATCAGACAAATTATCCTTATAAATATCCTTTAAATATTTTTGTCACCAATGTCAACTATTAAGAATTTAAGTTTCTATTTTAAGATATGTATCCAGTTAATAAATTATCAGTAAGGAACAGAAGGGTACATGCATGCAAATCACTAAAAAATAATTACATAAGTCCAAAATTTTTGGAAAAATTTCTTCTAAAAGTCAGTACATTTCATTACGTTTGTGGGGCATGGCTATTTCTATTTAAAAACTAAAATGTATATCTGGAAAAGCAGACAGGAATGTGGGGTGCATATATTTGATTTCACCAGAAAATTTGAGAGCTAGAAAATACAAGAAATGTATAGAATATAGAAAGAAAAGAAGCACTTTTACGACAGGAGGCTGTGTCCTTTAACTCACTTATTTTAACCAGGTGAGAGAACTGCACAAACTTCTCCCAGGTAAATAATTGGGTTCTAAGTCCATATAAAGTAAAACACAAAAGCCTACTTTAACAAAGACCATGGAAAGACCCTTAGAAGTTTGAGATCATTGTTCTGGAATCAAAACAAAAATACAGCCAGTTATAAAATTACCACTTTGGAAGCCTTGTCTAACAGGATAGCAATTAGATCACATAAAGAATCATGTCACGTTGCTGTCAGATGCCCAAAATCCAAATGGAAGGACTTTAGATTTTTCACTGAAAACAATGAACAGTGGAACTGAGGTAAGGTTCAACTTAGAAAAGTGGGTCTAAGCAACACTGCAATATAAGGGAATACAACTTTCCCAAGATGGGGAAAAAATTTCTAAAGCTTAAAAACGTGATGGAATATTTATTTCTCTCTTCATGTACTTATATACTCAAGCATCAATATAACACTCACTATATTTCAAGTTATCATTCCTTATCATTCCATCTCACATCACACTGTCATATGCTGTTTCTGTGGGCTTTGAAATGGAAAGCGAGATTTTCACCATTCCCAAAATGGTCTGTACAAAATATGGAGTCAGCCTAAAGGACCAGATCCTGACTGGAAATTATATACTGCATGCATGAACACAAAAGCTGTAAGACACATGGTGCAACCCACACATAATTATATGTTTCTGTTCTCTCTGTAAAAATCATAGCTAAATAGAGTGAGAAATGTCCAAGTGAAACTGTACCAAGCAAATACATCCAGCTTGCTCCTGCTTCCCCTTCCAGTCCCCTAAAAATCAATTTGCAGCTGTACCAAACCATTCGCCAGACTTGAAGATTCTGGTAAACAAGCTTCTCCAGGGACAAATTACAAACTTACAGCATTCTTCATTCCAGTATGCATTGAAAACCACCAATATTTACATATGCAACAGCTGACTCAATTCCACTTTACAACACTGAAAGCATTCTGCGAAGAAAAAATTGAAGATATTCAGAACCTAAAATAGCATGCTTAAGTATTTCATTCTTTCCTCGGAGATTTTTCTATTGACTGCAATTAATCTTTTATGGGCTTGGGAACTTTGGAACTTTTCTTTGTATAAAAGAAGTTGATTGACTTAATGGGCCTTGCCAGTAGGTTGTTCTAAGTTTGGAATTGGTTCTTCCAAGACCTGCAATTTTGGAAAGTGTCCTTAATTATTTCCTTGTGAATATGTGTATATACGAACATGCATACAGATATATATAAACTAATCAAATAATGTTAACAATGTCTCTTTAAGGACCAGTTTTACCCCTTCTTTGGATGACGTGCTCTTCTCCCTTTATTTATAACTGTGCTTAATCACAAGGAAATTTGCAGCATATTTAGCATGCAGAGCAGAATATTTCTGGGAAGAGTAAAGACAGAAGTAATAAAAATTATGTGAACTGCTAAGGGTAGAAAGTTGGTGATTTGGGGAATATAATTTTCCTCTTTCATGGCAAGGTGGCAGGCATTCTGAAAGCCTGGTGAGCACAGTGGGCACTTAGAGCCTGGCAAGCTCCCACTCTGAGCAAACACCTGCTGGACGTGTCCGCAACACCTACTGCAGCCACCCAACTGCTGTATTGCAAGAAGAGTCAATCAATAATGCAGGCACACAGATTTTGATTCAACACGACTGGAATTCCTTTTGTCAAGTTGGATAACAAAATCAGCCATGAAGCCACACTTCCAATACACTATTACCTAAATAAAAAATCTGAAGATACCTGGCTTTTAAGGGTACTTTGGAAGTATTTCTGTATAACTCAGGTATTTCTCAAGATTCTGTCATTCTATTTATTGCTAGTAGACCCTAGCCATTTCAGCCAACACCAGAAACCCAACCTCAAAAGCAACATGTTTATCTGAAAATCAAATCTACCTGTCTTGGGAATGGGGGGGAAGAGGGTGGGTGGAGAAGGAGGGCACTGGGTTGCAGGCTTTCCTGGAGGGGAGAGGTTGTTCTGTAACCTCTGAAGTGCAAGTCTGTGCTCAAATTCAGGATTTTGATTGGTCCTTTCTCTTTAAAACATATCAGTTTCTATGTGTGCTCAGTGCTGGAATACAATGCGCCCACAGCACATGTAGGACATCTGATTTCCACCACAGCAATCTTCTAGGACATCTGATTTGCACCATAGCAATCTAAACCAAGGCCAGGATGTAGCTTCAGATTCATCCTCAGCTCTAGCACAACAGTGATACAGGCTGCAACAAATAAAGTTCTAATCACCTGCCTTCCTCATCCTTCACACCTGAATCACAGATCCTTCTTCAGGTGCATTACCTGCCTGATCCTTTCAGAAGGTATCAAGTAATATGGAATGCTGCTAAAGCTGCTTCCATCCTCTGTAGTGCTGCAGAATTTGAACACACATTAAAATTAAGCTACCATCAATTCATAAATATAAGGCTGACTTTGATCCTGGTATCCAAAAAAACCCCTGCCTACAGACAAATGGTACACATGATCAATGGAGAATCAATAGGTAATATGGGAAATAAATAAGAGAATTTTTACTCTGGTTTTAAGATGAAAAAGTGCTGCATGCTTTACAAATTTATCTTTTTTGAAAAAAAGAAAAAGCTTGGAATGCACCCCTCCTGACTGCTTCAGTTTTACACCTGTTCCCTGAATTTTTTGTTTCATAGGTATGCAGAAGGAATTTGTGAATTTGCCCAAGGTGCTTTTTTAAATTCTAAGGACTGATGAAAAAGGAAATTGAAAACTGATCCACTTTTTATGTTGAAAAACAGAGAAGAATCCCTTTTTATTGCAATGAAAATGTGTTAACATTTCAAAATTATGGTCCTAATTTCTAAACTGCCAAAAAGCTCTCACTTAAAAAATATTAGAAAGTTTACAAATTCTCTCAAAATTACAAATGCTGCACGTAATCATCTATTTAGCAATGTTTAAGTAGTCTAATCTCTTTACACTTTTCTCTCTCTCATACACACACGCAAAAATCACTGAGCGTTATTATCCATAGATTTATTTGCTTTCCCGGTAGACTACCTGTAAATCCTATTTAATATGAGTTAAAAATCTGTAGTCTTGACAGCTATGGTTTTCTCATAGAGTGCTTGAAAGGCATGGTGATCTCTGTGAAATGCAGCAGCACCTAAGAGAGAGAAGGCCTTAGAGCAAAACTTATCAGGCGGCAGAAGCCGATAGCAATAGAATGGAGCTCGCACCTCTGTGGTTGGTGAGGTCTCTGGATCCAGCAGGCAGCGGTGTGTAGTGCATCTCTGGAGAGGCAGAGGCAGCAGCACTGGAGGCCTGTGTGACAAAGCAAACACTGTCAGTGCTCTGAGTGCAGGGCAGGGACCAGGCAGAGCGATGCACCTGCAGGATCAGTGCTAGGCTTGCAGGTGCACGGAGTTGCCAGCCATGAAGGATTGATTTGTTTTTGTTAAGGCTCCTTGCCGCTCCTCAAGGTTGCTGCGCTCACAAGAGTTTACACAATGGCATTATGTATCATTACTAAATTAATCTTTTCACATAGCTGGCAGCTTAAAAAAAATTACCATCTTTGTCAGGAAATCTTTAGGCAATGTCAAAATTTTTCCTCTTGCTGAAACAGATTAATGTTTACCTAAAGAGAGTTATGAATGAGTCCATATAAATGAAAGGCGATAGAAAATAGGAAATTGGGCTAAGATATTGTACTTTTCAAATCTAAAGAAAAAAATCCCAAATGATTTTCTCATTCCACTTCCCTGTGAGCTAAAAGAAGGGATCTAGTAAAAATTATAGTGCCTATAATGCAAAAAAAAAGTGTACAAGTACATAGAATTGTTAACAATAAACACTAAAAACCTGTAGCAGAAGTCTAGTAAAAGAAATAAGCACCCAAGAGGACTTGCTCAGAACCCTTAAAAGTAAAGTGTTAAAGGACAAAGAAGCCCAACTCTTTCTCCCTAACAAGTCTCAAGATCCTATGATTCTAATTTTAAAAGATTAGACTGAAGAACTATTTACAGTTTACAGTACACTAACCTTCATTCCATTGGATGTTTCAGCTGAAGATACATATACATATATAAAATAAAGTTTAAACAAGCCACATTTACCATCCTGCTTTTTAGTTACAGAATAGCAGTTAGAAGAAGACATGAAAATAAAGAATTGTGTTGCTGAATATGAATCATTGTCAGTTTTTAAAGTTCAGTTTAACTTAGACTGGTGACACAGTAGTGATATGTTCAGTTTCAGATACAGAGTTTGCTCTAGAGTATTTACAACCTACCCATTTCAACAGACATAAAAAGATCATGTGTTTAAATAGAAGACACAAAGGACAGCATTCACTGAAAGTTATATGATAATTTCTAACAGAAAAAATAAGGCAAATAAAGAGAAAAATACAAAAGATAAACTATTTCTTGAATCTCATGATAATTCACTAAAGGGAGTCTTGAGAAAATAATTGCTATCTTCTGTGCAGTTTGTTCCCTAATGATATATTGACTTCTAAGCTGCAAAAGTCAATCAAAGGAATTCACCTCAGTCTTACTGACTTTATAATTGAACATATCCTCAAAATTTATGAACCCACAGGTCTCCAATGTGTGGTTAATATAGAAGTATAAAATAGAGCTACAGTGTTTTGGGGAAGAAAAAGCATAAATACTAATTCAAATTTTAATTACCAGACCAAACCAAAGAACAATAATCAGAAATCCGTAACAATGAAAGTTAATTCTGATAATAGTTTGTTAAAGGCTGTAACTTAGAAATCTTCCTTGTTGTAGCTGTTGGATTCCTAGATGATAGTACATAAAATGTTAAGAGGTGACTGACTAGATTAGCATACTAAGATTTTGCTTTTGGAGACCAGCCATCAATTTCTGTGCCAGACATACTTACAACCTCATTTTTGTCCTTAGGAAAAATCAGGTCACAACATGCAGATGCATCATGCATCAAAATAAACATCTTAATAGAATTTAACAGAAGCAAGTTTGCCTAAACAGCAAGGATACTACTTATCAGAGATGAATAAAAATAGAGAATATCCTGGCTCTGCTGACTCACCAGTGATGATAAACCCTTTTCAGGGAACCTCTGTCCACAGACATATTGCTACAGACATAACTCTCACCTGCAGCCAGAACGAATGATACCTTGCTTTTGGTGAACTGCAAACCTGCAGCTCTATCTCCTCTGGATGATGAATTATTGGAAATCTCTCTCATGACCAATATGAGCCAAGGGCACATAACATGTAAGAGAGAGAGACAGAAACTCCTTAGACCCAGCTATGTGATATTTGAAACTAATTCCAAGAACAACTACATGTTTCCTTTGGGCTGAGTAGTTCTGAGTAAGAAAAGGAGAAAAATGTCACTATTTAACATCGTGCTTCATCCCTGTAAATCACTCAAAAAACTGGAAGAATAAGTGGTCTCATACTGTACACTCTAGATGGTATCTGCCTATTCAAGTGTACTTATTTGGGACTCTGGTAATAGTGAAGGTTTCTCTTTGGTACTTTTAATCTCAATTTAGACTGTTGACAGCTTGATGATAGCTTTTCCTAAAATTACTGGAAGAGACTTTGCCATTTCAGCAATATACCACTGAGTGAGCAAAATTCAAGAGCTTCTAAAAAGGATATTGGAGTGAAGGGGCAATTTAGCTTTATTTCCAATTTTAGGAAACACAAGAAAGAAGGGTTTGTTTATTGGTGTTTTTCTGTTATTTTATGTACAGTATATAATTCCCTGTCAAATATAGAACAGTTTTCATTACCTTTGAGCTAAGCATGCAGTTAGAGCAACTTTAATTCCATGGAATATCATCCAGGGTTAGGACTGTTTTGCACAAGCACTGTCTCAAGTTCCAAATCACGTTTCTGAGTAAGCCTGTGCACCAGCAGAAAGACAACTATTTGTTTTCTCTACCACATTCTGACATTTGGCCCTAAGCTATTTTCCAAAGAGATTTGTATAGATTGCATTACTCTTAATATTCACAGGAATATTGTGACAGTGACAGCATTGACATGTGACAGTTATGTCTTCAAGTATTGGTGACATATGCATCAGAAGTTCTTGCAGTGGAAAGTAACTATGCATACAAATAGCTTTGAGGAAAGCTGTTTAAACTGGTTGGTAGATCCAATTTTATAGAAACAGGTCACAAAATACCTCAGTAGAGAAATTCTATTGGTATTATTACAGAAGAAGCTTGTAGTTTTGCAAACCTTGAAGTCATTCAAGTTTTGCAGTATATCACAGTACCTGGTTTAAGACTTACAAGACAAAGTTAGACTCCTCACAGCCCCCCTGTTATGGACATAACCAAACATTTACTAAACTGTGGTACCTCTCTTCATATTAACCTGTGTGTTTTGTCCAAATTGTTGTAGTTGATGCTGAATAGACTGCAAAAAGCATGTTCATCAAAATTACAGACATTGTAGAAGATGAAGCAGGAAGAAAAACACCGACAAACAACTAAAAAAACCCCACAACAAAACATCAAAAACTAAATTTGAGAGCAGCAGTACACCAAATCTTTAACTATTCAATCCTAGGGAATGGTCAGGTAATCAGAACTCTATTTGCAACATATTTTCTTTTCTATGAACTTAGCAACCATACAACCAGTAGGGAAAAAATAAAAAGGTGAAGCATGGAGGAAGGGATAAAGAGACTAGAAAATATGCCAGAGCAGGCCCTGAGTGGAGCATTCCATATGGCAGAGTACAGCCACTCTGGCTGTCCCCTCCCCAGCCGGGGGCTCACCAGAGGGTTCAGATGGGCTGCCTGGAGTTTGTCACCCACCTCAGCACCCTGGCACGTTCTGTAGAACCAAGAGGTGGCACAGCATCCCTACCAGCAGAGGAGGCTGCTCCTGATGGAAGGGGATTCCCACTCTCCTTGTTCCACAGCCAAGCAGACTTAGCCACGAGTTAGCAGCTGTCTTTGCTAAACTCCAGCATAAATTAGAGTCACTTTAATGAGCGGAAAAAAAAATAACCCGTTTAGAAGAAAATTGTCAGCCACACACCAACAGCTAGCTCTCAAGAGTGGAGGAATCTAATTAGACTAAACAAAAAAAAAAAAAAAAAAGGCTAATTTGTTTAATCCCTGAATTCCACTTTACAAGCAATGAAAAATGCAATACTTGGATGGTACTAGTAAGGGAACATCATGTGAAGTGTCAGGACATACTGTACATCTGCTGCATCAAAACAAATTTTAAAAAATAAAATGCTGTGCTATTTTTGGCAACCACACAAGTTCCTTCAAATATTTCAGCTGCTGAAGGAAGTAAAGGGGGAACTCAGACAAGCCAATTCTCTTTGAATCATTGTTTGAGAAGGTAAAATTTAAATGACTCTGCTATCCAAATAATATGTCTCTACTGCGCATTTCATTTTTGTATTTCTAAACACAGGAGTAAACAAAAACTCCACTTCTGACACTCTTAAATCTAATCAATAATACAAAGTGTTTCAGCTATAATCAAGAGCATGACTTTGACCTTAGCAAATATTCAATCCAGATATTTTAGCAGCTTATTTTCAGATGTGATGCTACCAATACAGTAGTCAAATTATTGTATATTAGGACAACAAGGAGAACAATGATCTTATATTGTGGTTGGCCTTCTAACTTCAATAACCTTTAACAAGAAAGTAAAGAGAATTTTTCACATTTAACAGAAAGAGTGGAGCTTAAGATTCAAAGCATTTCAAATTCAAAGCATTCCCTTATTCTCTTGAAAGAGAGATTATCACTTCTCACTTGAATTTACTTTACCTTTTGGTTTTCACTTAATGTTAAATTGCAAGGTTGAAAGCAGGGATCAAAAATGCAAATGAACCTCAGATAATTCTTATGCATTTAGGCTTAATTGAGTGTAATCGATATGTCTGGTGTGCAGCCAAATTCAACTATTGTGAAAAGCACCTAATGTATAGACATTATTTTTGGACTACTGAATGCCAGAAAATTATGAGCTGGCATTCAGCTTTGGTGAATCAGCCCTTGAATTTTCATCTAAGAGCAGTTTTGAATTATTACTGAAGATAAGGTGTAAATGTGCAAGGGAATTTTATCCATGTTTCTCCCATGAATCATAAATGAGGAAAAAAATTACAGTCTAAATTGCACTTAAAAGGAATAAAGTCTTTTCATGTCATACATGATTTATCAAAATGATCTCATTTTAAGAGTACTGTGGTGTATCTTGATTAATAACATTAGTAAGCATGATGAATGGCCTCTTTAATGGTAACACAGAATTTATTGGCAAAATCCCTACTTCTACCAAAAAGGGTGGGAAGTAAAACACACAGCAGTTAGTAACCTGCAGAAACAGCTTAAGTAAACTCTCTGCTATGTATTTTGCACTTACACATCCTTAAAAATCCTTAATCTGAGTTTATTCTCCCTCTCGTTCAGAAACAAGCAAGAGGTGTTACCTAGTGGGGCAGCTCTAACCACGACAAAAGTCACTTTGCACTTCTCTGCAAAACAAGCTGAACTCTGCATGTACTGTAGGAGGATGCAGTGTATTAAGGTCTTTCAAGAACATTGGTCCCATCCCCTTATGACCTTTTTCAATATCCTCTTCATTTTGCCTTAATATCCTAAATGCTTCCCTTCTTCCATTACTCCATCTCACCCTCCCCCCTCCTTCTCCCTTTTTAAGCCTGCTCCAGCCTGCCCTAACTAATTTCCTTTTGGGCTGACAGATCAGAGGCCTTCCTACCACTGTTCCTTTTAGACCTGTGAAGCCCTCCTCGTAATCCTGCTGCTTGTCCACAATTAATCTTTCCAGTTGCCACATTATTAACACTACCACCCACAGACAGAGGATGCCTGAGCACGGCTGGACACTCGCTCCCCACTGGAGCATCAAAGTTGTCAATCACACACCAGTCAGAAAGTTGCCTGCTGTCAACATCAGAGGATTTCATACTCTCCTACCCGCTGATCAAACATTTTTCTTCAGAAGATTAATTCCAAGTCCCCACCCATTTCCTCCCATATCCTCTTTCCCTTTTAGGTTTACTCAATGATCCATCTTCTGTATGGAAAAGGAAGCAGTGTATAATAGAAATCCTTTCAAAACAAAAGTTCAGCAAAACTAAATTTAAATCCCAGCTGCTATCAACCTCTTCCCCCCCGTGCAAGTTAAACACCTTAAAGAGCTTGGATTAGACCTAGTCACAAATGCCTTTCTTTGATCAAAGGCTCCAAGACTTTACACAAATATAATCACAAGGCAATGACTGCATCTAAGGAGCCTGAATTGATTTGTTCTACTGTAACATATCGCATACAAAAACACCCACTAGGCTTTTTGACTTCCAAGACCCTTCTTTTTCAACTTATATCACTCACAAGCCAAGAATTTTAGCATCTTCTTAATATTTTTTCAAGGTCATTAGATAAAAAGTGAAATTCTTGCACAGTATTTGCCTTCTCTTTTTAAAAAGTGCGTCTCAGCTACTTAAATGCAGAAGGATACAAGGGATTCTTCAGCTCAGGTTCAGTTTAATGAGTTGAAGGGAAGTAACTATTGCCACCTCTCTCTAATCACATGCCACATTCTAAAATATTCAGTTTTTATAAATTAAACCTTACTGCTTAAGTGGCTCAGTATCTTTCACTACAGTTGGGACAGAGAGAATCTGTCCCTAAAGGAGCACTTGGACATGCTAGCCACACAACAGTGAATGAAAGCAATACCCATTAATATAATCCAGCATGCAATCTATGCACTGTAAAACATGTTAGGGTTTAAAAGAGGAATAAATTAATTTCAAATCACACTACAAAATAAATTCAAAGTTCCTCAATCATATTTATCCCTAAAATAGATTTCTTAATGTTTTTTCATGTTTTAGGTTGGTACTAAAGAAAATCAAACCTCAAAAAACAACTCCCCGAAGTATAAAACAGTAAAGAAAAATCTGCTGGCCTTGAATCCTAAACTTATATTGGGAAAGTAAGTCCAAATTATTATATATTTTACCTTATATTTCTACACAATTATTATATATTCTATGTCATATTTCTCTGTCAGCATCTTTACCTCCATATCCTGAGAACACACATGCTACCTTCTTTTCATTTACACTATGCAGGATTCAAGGGGCTCACACACCAGTAAAATAGTAGACAAAGCAAACCACAAATAAGTCTGTCATACCACAAACCACAAAACTCTCCAACTGTTGCTGGAGAATTCTGAGTTGTCATAGACAGCTATTCTTTGAAGTTCCTCATGAAGTGAACCACAAATGAATTTTGAGATGCTAGAACCTTTTTCTAAATCCCCACCTCATCCACACCCAAACATGACACTTATTGAATTTCACTCATTGTCCAACAGTTCTGAAGGAGTGAAAGAGAAATATGGAGTTTTTAGAGGTTACAGCATCAACAGAAAGTGCCAAAAGCATAGGTAAGTCAATGTGAAGGGAAGTACACTGACAATGTATTAGATTCCAAGTTTCCTTCAGTCATTCCCTGCAATATGTTTCAACCAATTACATCACAACTACAACACAGAGCAGTAGTGGAGTGATTGCCAAGATTCCTGCTATGCTATGGCATAGCAACAGTTTATAGGCTGCATAAAAACACTGATGTAGAACTCAAATACACATTACATATGATCCTGTAACTCATTACTTTTCATAGCCCTTTATTTTGAAACCAGGTAACTCAGAACTTCACCTCCTTTTGCCAATCTGATAGATTCTTCAAAAGCAAAGAAACAACCATCAAGCTAAGTTGATTTTTTAGATAGGAACTTCCAAGACTGTTCCATAAATTAAATCAGCAATGGAATATCATCACTTTCAAGCACATTCAATGATAATCAGAGGATTGCAGAACCCTGTATACATTTCACAGGCCAAGCATAATTGTTTGCAATGCTAGAGCACTTATTTTGCTTTGCTATTCAGTCTGATACCTTCTGCATGCCTTGTTTTTTTTTAGGAAGTATGGAAAATATTGCAAAAAAATGAAAGCTAGATCCTAAAAAGTATAAGCTTTACTTTAATGACCTAACAGGCACAGGAATAAAGAAACTGGAAGGTTAAAAATGCTTTCAAGGCATCTTCATTCTGTCATGTGGGAATAGAGCTGAATTGCAGCTCAAACCTCTTGTCACTCTATTCAGTCAGCAGAAGGGGGTGCTGCAGTGTAACCTATTTAAAATGCAAATAGAGTAACTTTGGTAACAGCAGATTAAAACTAGCATTCTATTCACTTGGCATACCCACAGCATACTGAATGCTGGAATCAGCCTTGTCATTGCACACCGCAGGTTATTAATAGAGCTCAGAATGGTGTTACTAAATGTGCAAGCTAAAAGCAAATAAACAAAAATGGATTTATCTGTGGTATTTGTTCTGCTGGAGAATTCAGCAAGGTCTGCCTCACGCTGCACACTTGCTTATCCAGGATCACTGAGGCTCAATTTCGTTGGTTTTTTTTTTTTTTTTCCCTTAATTATTTGATTGACAGCCACTTACCACAGCCAGAGATCCTGGGATATGTGATTTACAACACTAATATTATAGCGAAAACCACATTTTTTTCACCCAGGACAAATATATACACACACAGGGAAGACTCCATGGTGCACAGCTGCTACTCTCTAATAGGCCTTTCTGGACTCTCGTGAACTACCAACACATGAAAAAACACAAAGTTAAAGGGTTCAGCAGAACCAAATCAACACATTGTGCTATGGCTTTACACTTCATCTTCCTACAATGTCAGGTGTCAGGGCAGGCAAATGGGTTTCCCCTCTATATTCAAGCCAATTCCTCTGTTCTTCATCTCGATCTCTCAGAGATTCATCAAAAATGCGATTTAATTACATCTCCTCCCCTCCTCCCCCTCCCAAAAAGAGTGTAAACATGACTCCTTTTTATCTCCTGATACATCTGGACAAGTAGACAATGTGCTAAAACAAAATAAATCTGCCCTGACAGTCACATCAAAGGGTTCAGCTAGGGGCTTGCAGCTACTTAAGGCACAGGAATGTTGTTGCTAAGCATCGCTCTACAACCTATCAGTCCCTTAAAGAAGAGCTTTTTTCTTTCAGAGGGGGATGAGGAAAGCTGGAGAGTGGGAACCAGACTGCAAAGGGAGATTGGGGATTTTGGAGGATTTTAAAGCTTAAAGTGAACTGTGTGAAGAAAAGGGGGTTTGTTTTGTTTTGTTTTGCCTCTTGACATACAGTCCACATTTGGGGGAGGAAGGAAAGTAGGGAAGGAAGGAGGGGTTCAAGCTTGTTGATGAAATATCTTGTGAATTATCCCTTTGGATAAAACCAAGAAAAGTCTTTGATATCCTTTTTCAAATCCCTGTACTTACTGTAGATTTGAAACAGAAAGATTGTGACCAAAAGCAATCGGGCTGGGATACCAAGCTTGTTAAAAATTATATTGTGAAATGCATCCCATGCCCTGCTTTTCTGTCAAGCATTCGATAAATATGTTTATGTTCCTGAAGAGGTGAAGCCCAGAACAATGTCCATATCCAATAAACATGCGCTACAGAGAAAGGAAACTTTTGATACATATGCACATAGCACAATTTGATGCTCAATTTACTAGTGAAAACTGCTCTCTTTAGGGAAAAGGTTCACTGAAATCTTCAGTCTTCCACACCGTGCCTTGCTGGACTTGATTTGCATGTTTAGTGCTTAAACCTCCAAAGGAAGGCAAAGCCATGCTAAAACCAGACCTTAGGACTCATTCAAAACACAGCAACAACTAAATGGACGGCTGAAAATTCAAATTAGTCTCCCTCTCAAAGACATAGAAACATATCCAAGGCAGATAGACAACCCAGCCTAGAAAATATAAAACTCAAAGCTTAATTAGCCTGAAGGTATGCTAAGAAAACCAGCAATTTGTTACAGCAACACTGAGGCGTTAACATATCTTTGGTTTTTAAAAAACAGTTTAAAAAACTTCCCTTTTAAAAATTAAACAAAGAAAACATGAAATGGACTCATTCTACATGCAGGGCAACTATCAAGAACATGAACAATTACTGAGCCCATGATATTACACAAATAAATAACACTTAGCATTATCTTCAGCACGACCATATTTATTAAACAGTGACTGAGGGCAGCAGTAACCATTTTTATTGTCCCATACAGCTCTTATTTTCTAATTAAACAGAAGGTTATTTCCACTGCCAATGCAGCTATTTATCTTATTTGAGTGTTACATAATATTTTTTGCCAGCCAAGCCTGACTATAAAGTGTTCTGTGTGGTGAACTGTGGCCCAACTTGCTTTCCTGTTTGGTAATCATAGAAATGGGCCATTTCGTGCTGTGTTAATAAATAAACTTTTTGCAATTTCTCCTAAAACATGATAAAGCTTATACTTTGTCCTTCCCTCTAGCTTCAATACAAGGGCAATGAGCTGTATTATTAAAGATATAGGTCAAGCAAACCTGATGATTTCAATCCTGTGGGGTGCTTTAGAAACTATTGTCATATTACTGAGATCATTCTGCTGTTCCTAATTATTCCTCTTGGTTGCCTCACATTTCAAGTGATTTCTCTCACACTTATGTCAAAATTTATAAGCTACTCCCTGTAACAACACTACATTATTTCCTCACTTGTTAGGGTAATATAGGACAGAAACTAGGAGAATGCTTTAATCTAGCTGACAAGGATAATGTAGTCTAGAAATGTAATAAACTTTGCATTCTACTACAAAGTTGTGGTTTTTCTCCCTACCATGAAACACTTCATATAGATAGACATCTTAGAAAAACTAATTGCTACAATAACTTGCATATCCTCTTATCTGAGTTGCTTTTATCAAGAAAAATGTATCAGCATTAAAGCGTTCACTCCAATAGCTTGTGCATTCTCCTTATTCCCATAATTGCTATTCCACAACATTCTGTTGACTGTACTGTAAAACTACATGCTGCTGAAGGAAACCTATTTCCAAGAATTCTGTGCATCACCATAACAGTGCAAAACATCTGTAATTAACAGGCTGGGCTTTAACAGTGCTGTAACACATCTCGGGCTGACTGGCACAAAATTTTATTTGCACTAAGTAGCTCGAGACTGGAAAAACATAAAATCAACTTTATGTGATAGCTCCATGTTCTATAGTAGTTTTTCTGAAGGATTTCAGGATGTAAAGAAAGCTGCCAGTGGAAAAGGTAGTCTAATGAAACATTTGAATTTTAAAGCCACTGTGGGTCCTGCTTACTGTGGAAGCTAACCTATTTCCTTCAGAACAATCTTAAGGTTATGGATTATGGCACCCTCTTCCCCTACCTCCACAGAAAGAAACAAAGCAAAAATTCCTAATAAACAAACTAAAACACAATTCCAGTTAGAAAATGTCATTTGAGTAACTCAAACATGACATCCATACTACTATTTCTAGGGATAATTTTGGTGAATCTGTCTGTACCAGCAATTTGCTATGTTTGTCAAATGTCCAATAGCTTTTAAAATACTTTGAGTCAGCAGCAAACTGAAAAAAAACCCAGATCACAATAATACGAGTCCAGAGCATCAAAGCCATCAGACAATAAAACAGGAATAGGAGCACTGGTCTACCACAGCAACCTCTAAAGGGACTTTTTCCAGATAAATAAAAAACATTATTTAATTGAGCAAGCACACAGGAAACAGAGAAGACGCAAAGATGAAGCTAGTGTTGTCCCCATCAGAAATACTCACCGACAGCGTTGTCAGGGAAAAAAGGGAAATGTCAATAATTTCTGGGTTTGCCTCTGCTCCTACTTCTGTCTTCCTTTGAAGAGCTGATGACCTGACTGAAGGTAAACCTCAGATGGCTTGAGGTGCGTGGGTGGGGAGGGATCAAGAGGCAGAAACAGAATCTTCCGAAGGCTTTCACTTCTGGATCCCAACCAGGAGGACTGGAATCCTTGCCATGGCCTGAGAGCTGCCAGGGTGAACTATTCATACATTTATAAAGGGAGATTTCCCCCTTCTATGATGACTTCTGTCCCAGACAAAAAACCCAGCATGTGTGAAAAACACACTTTGTCTCTTTTGTTTTTTAAGCTACCATCTCTCAATATGTAAAATTGTCTTGAAAGCTGATGATTTTATAAGTGTGTCTATGCCCAGATTTTTCTCAACAGTGGACAGCCACAAGAAGGTAATGCAACAGCCACATTTAAAAATTTTAAAGAAAGAACATTTAGGCCTTACCTTATGACTTCAGAATACAAAAACTATAATTTTAGGGATATAGAGAATGTGATTAATTAATATCTTATTAATTTGTAAAGCATCTGCTTAGAAAACAGAAACAATCTCTGATGGAAATTATTAACCACAGGAACAGGAATTAATTTTAGGATCTTCACAAATGAATGCACGAGAGATAGAAAATCATACACCAAATCATTAAACTACAAAATGCAGTACTCAATCAGTATTTTTTTGCATAGTTTTTGGTGAATCAAAATAAACGAAAACCAATGGAAAACACTGGACACTAAAAAGGAAAAGGCAATCAAAATATTTATGGAAAATATAATTATATCAATTTGTTAAAACTCCAGTTTTGTATAAACATAAAACTGGGGTATAGAAAAAATATTGTCACAGCACTTTTGCTTTCGGTTTTCTTAACTCGCAACTAATTTCCTACATAAAGTAGTTCAGAGCTGTCTGAGACTTCTTGTCCATGTTTCAGAAATGCATAACACAGCTAACCTAACTAATTTTTATAATTAATTTTCTTGAGCTTATTAGTAATTAATGTCCACTTGAAAGATACCTTCACCTCAATAAGAGGAGAGAAAAAACAGCCAGAGTGTTGATTTATCTCAAAATGTGTTTTCTAAGCTCTATGTGTGGACCTCTGGAGTTCATTCTGGCCATGAGATATCGGTAAGTGAGATTTTCTTCATTGAGGTGATGGATTTAATGAATACTATCCTAAAATGCATTGGGTTCTGTCCCTTCAGGAGGTTTTCCATGCTCCCCTTGAAGGAATGCTCTTACCAGTTGTCCCTGCCCATAAAATCCAGAAAGTTTATCCCTCAGCTCAAAAAACTGTTCCCCCAACTATGCAAAACTTCAGGACACATTACAATCCAGAGATGAGGGGAAGGTTTTCTGTCAGACAGGGTAACTGCTCATTTATAGGGCTGCTGAACTTTTCTTGGTTTCAGCTGTTACCATGGTTACTGACACAGTTGATGTGCACTGAGCACTTCCACTCTTGGCTGAAAAATCTGCCATCTATGTACAGTCTGTCACAATTCTGGGCAATCTGTTCAACAAATCAACACTGCCATTAAAACTGTTCTTTTTTTCTACCCTGGGTGTGTAAGCTTCAGTTGCAACAGCTGGTTCTTCTCATATGCACTGCCCATATGAGATGGAAACTCCCAATCTCATTCCTTGTGCTGCTGTTCACTTGAGGTGCTACTATTGATACATTGCGATCAATCCTTCACACTCCTTTGGCTACCCAAGACAGACAGAATTTCCTGGAATTTCTCACCATAACATGTCATCCAGTCTTCTGAGAAATCATTTGCCTTGTTCCCTCCATTCTGTCTTCAGTGTCCCATCAACTTGCTAGATGCACAGACCTATCCAAATCTCAACATGGTGCTCTAGTAGCTGTTGTACCACTAAAAAGTACAATTATAATGTCTAAATTTCCCCTCTTATGTGATACCCTAAAGAGTATCAGATGCGTCTGTTGAAATCTAATTGTTTTATGTTTTATCCCACTCATAAAAGGTTACACAGCACTGGGCAAAAACCTGATCTCCATGAAAGCATTTCCACTTTCTCAACATAAAAACTGTTCACTGATACTTAACACACTGAACATATGCCATGTTGAGTTTATACTATTCTAGCTCCTAAGAAAATAATATATATAATATTTTATATTTATATTACAAAAACTAATTGAAATCCTTGTTGTTATCAACAATGCTTGCACTGGCCAAAGAGAAGATGGGCTAAAGAAACACATCTTTCTTCCCCTCCTCTTGTCCCCTGTCTCTCATTCTTTCCACCTGCAGCTGAATCTTGTCAATAAGATGATACTTTCAGACAAAGCATAAAATGACAGAATGTAACAAATACATTGTGAATTTTAATACTGTCCACAGAAATTGGAAGTAGTCTTATTTCAGAATATTAGAAACATCAAAGGAACCCTGAAGTTTACAGACAGAAGCATGGATCACTAAACTGAGTGACTAGAGTGTGTGGAAAAAATATTTTCTTTTCCATACCCCAAATATAAAAATCTGGGTATCAGCAATACTGCTACCACAGGCAGAAAACTCAGAATTACTTCAGACAAAGTAAAACTACTATGGAACTGAAACCAAACAGAAAAAGAATATAAGCCTGGGTTATACAGTGGGTTACTTCAAGAGCTGCTTGCATTCACGTTCATTCACATATTCAAGTGCATGCAATAATTGTGTAAAGTGAAAATGATCTAAAATTATTCCACTGTCCTTACATAAATCACAGAACCACAGAACTGTCAGGTTGGAAAGGTCACCTGGCCCCACCTCCCTGCCCAAGAGGGCTTACCCAGAGCACATGGCACAGGATTGAGTCCAGGCAGGTTTTGAGTATCTCCAGCGAGGAGACTCCACAGCCTCTCTGGACAATTGGTTCCACTGCTCAGTCACCTGCACATTAGAAAAGTTCTTCCTCATATTTAGGTAGAACTTCCTATGCAGCAGTGTCTGCCTATTGCCTCTTGTGCTAACAGGGTTACTTCTTCCTGGTTTTCTGTGTTTATTGTTGTTGCTGTGTTTGGCTCTTGCTGGATTTTTTATCTATTAATACAGAAGTGTAACATAGGGGTTGTAGTAGAAAATCTAATGTGTATGTCTGCTTTCTAGAACACTGAGTAAACTGTCCTATAACCACAAATTCTCAGATACCATGATTAAATGAAATGAAAAGAGCCAGTTTTCATATCTCTGTCCAGTTATGCAGTTTCAGGTGTGGAATGACAAATAAATATTATGGTAAATATCTTCAGATATTTAGATTTAAAAACCAATTTATTTCCAGTTACAGCTATTCTAAAACTTGTGGAAGAAACGCTAGAAAAATATTACTCATATAATTCCGCAGTTTTAGCACTGGTCTTCAGCCTCAGCACCCATGCCATGGGATAACCTGTTTTGTTAATATTATCTCTGTGGGTTGCATAAAGTACAAAAGTTAAACCCAAGATGACATATTTTGAATAGTCACATCACAGTTCATTTTATATTACTCATAACTTTATACTAACTTATTAGAAACAGACTGATGCACCAAAAGTTTTACACTTTGCAACAGAATGGCTCCAACAGTGTTATGTAAAAAACAAACTGCTCGGTTCCTTCAAATGCAACTGTTGCATCTGGAGTTCACTTATTTTCTCTCATTAAAGTACCTTTATGCTAAAAGATGCTTTTTCCCTGCCTCCACTGAATCTGGCACTTTACCTACGATATGGTTTTATTACACAGAAATACTTTATTACTGCAATAAAACTGCACTTTCCACTTTTCCACTGTCTCACCTAACAGTGACAGTCAAACCAAAAAACTGAAGACAAAAACTCTGTTGATTCCACAGGCAGGAGATTACGTGTTAATAGTGCAGGGCAGTACAGCCAAGCACGAAAAGAAAAGTTACCTCAGCAATTTACATAGCTATATATATATATATATATATTGAATATCTGAGTTTAATGTTATTTATAATGTTTCTGGCAGTGCCACCATCACAAAGAGTAAGTGAGAAGTGTCCAGTTATGTAGCAAGTCAGTGTCCAACATTTGCTCCTTCATATTGCTCCCCAGGAGCCACACCCAAAAGATGGTCCCTTTTTAACAATCTCTCTTCCATGTGTTTTGGCTTGAGAACACTGCAAGATATTTGCCTTTCCCTTGCTGGTAGACACCTGTGGGCTAGCACCATTTCATTAATTTCCTGTTGAAAGAGGAAAGGAATTAAGTTTATTCCCATTAGCCTGATCGTTATACTGTTGCATCATTTAGCAAATTATTCCCATGTTAACACACAGAGATTCAGGCATTTGTACTTAGCAGAAACTGCAAGTACATCAGTTTAAGAGAAAAATGACCTTTTCTATGTTGGTTAAGATGGTAACTTGATTAAAAGTCTGCCATCATCTATCTCATTTTGCTGTCTGAAATATTATTATATATGTAAAATTCTTCCATGTCTTATTTTCTTCCAGCTCCTATTTTTCAGGCTGTTCTGTGAAGATTAAAATTATTTTCTTTTTTCTTATAAAGCATATCCCTGAAACCAAACTATTAAGTCTGTGCTCATGAAAGAAGCTAAAAGAGATGCTTTCTCAATCCATTTGTTATCTCATGTTATCTATCTTGAAAGAAGAGAAACAGTCAATTAAGAACTGGTTGCTGTAGACACAGTATTTAATGTATGAACAATTTACCCTCCACTTTCATCTGAGGGGGGGAAATCCCTGTTACACATTTGAACAGCGTTATAAAATTATATTGAGTTGTAATCAAACTCATCATCTCTGATATGAACAAATACAGGAATGTCAGAAATACACCTGCAGATATAAAACAGTCTTTGCCAGGTCAGCTATTTAAAATAAAAAGGCAATCATCGCCTTCCACCATGACTGCTTTTCATCAGGCTCAGATTCATTGACAGAAAGAAGCACAGAGCCAAAGCAAGCAAAAGACTTTTCAGTGAAACCAATACTCATCTACTGGGTTTTCATCTTGTAGAATGCACTTTACTTCTTATTCTCTACTTTTAATACTGTAGCATTAGCTCATCCTACTTTCCCATATGAGAAGGCATTAGCTCATACTCCCTGTCTCTCCATTTTCATCTACAGAAGGGAGTCTGCTTGTTTTAAAAACTTTTACAATTGTTTTAGTGAGTTCATCTTAAAAGACTTTTCCAGCTTCACAGAACAAGGGGCACATTCCTTCTGAATGCTGGATACTCATCTAAAACAGCAAAGCCTATTTATCACCAGTTAATATGCTCCAAAATACATTTCCCCAAATAACTAACATCATTCAAAGAATGTTGTTAACAAAAAAGTTACTTTTTTCCATGCATTGTGGCTGCTTTCTGAAATAGCCCCACTTCAAAAAAAAATTAACCAAGATAATAAAAACAAGAAAAATGCCAATTCTAGATGTTGGATGAAATGCATTACTGGTTTTTGTTTTTTTTTTTTTTTAAGGCCATGAACTTTGCATGATTATTGGTAAAAATAAAACTCAAAGAAACCACTTGGTCAGGGCTGACCTTTGCAGCTTTAATTTTCTTAGCCCAGCATTTAAGGACATTCTTACAAGATTTTCCAAACTGAGGTAAGTCAAAGTTTTCTCCTGAAGTAGACCTGATGCAACAGTCATAGGAGCTACTCTCATTTTATTGTGTGCATGGTCCCAGTGCTTTAGGATCCTCAGAGACAATTTTAGCCCAATAGATTAAGTGTTTGCCATGCACTATACTTTTAACTATATCCCGTGCTTTGCAATGGGTTTTACGCATCTAAAATTAATTTATGATTTTAAAAGCTCACTGTTAAACCAGGAGAGGCCGCTGGTAATGACTGGCAACTTGGAGAAAATCAGATTGTGTGTTCTGCCCAGCAGGAACGGTGTTGAGTTAATATTTAATGATTTACTAGTTCTACTTGAGTGAGCTTGCAGCCTGTAAATGGATCATATGATCATTGATCACAAGTTCAGCTGCTTTTGTTCCTCGCCTGGCACGGAGCGAGGGCGCGTTGTACGGTACCAGGGGCTCGTGTGCAGCCCTGTGTAAGACAAGGGCAGCTTACATGCAACAGCCTCCTAATGGCTCATTCCAGCAAGCCCTCAGCCAAGGGGAGCTCATGAGGTTGAATTTTAAAAAGGTAGCTGACCTTGCAGCTGGGAGCTTTAACTGTGTTTTCACCCATTTATACCTGGATAAGTAAACAGTCACTGAATGCTGAAAGGGCCTGAAAGCACTACTTTAGCCAAAGGCTAATCCCCATTCTTTGTGGATGAAAGGACTCAAAATGAAAAAAAAAAACAAACAAAAAAAAATATGCTCTGCTTCAGGTAACACAAAGGTAAAGCTGCAATAAACAAATCCATTAATTTTAAGCTTAATGTTGCCTTACCCTCCATTTCTAATGAACAAATCAACCTTTAAAAAAACACTGAGCTCTTCTTAAAATGATGGAAACATTACAATCGCATAGCAGAGGATATATGCAGTATAAACCAAAATAGTTTAGAAAGATTCTTCTCATGTAGATGAAATTAAAAGAATAAGTGATCAGCAAGCTGCTAGTTGCACAGCTTGAACCTAATAAAAACAGTCATCATTCATGTTGCAGAAAACACAAGTCCAAATGTAAGAGACAATGTAAAGCAGTGATCCTCTGCCCTATGCATTCATCTCATGTTTAATATTTTTCTCAATGCTGTGGTTGAAACTAATGAACAATTAATGCATTTCTCTGTCAAGTGTGGCTGTTTCATAGCATAAAGAAAAGGCCCTTGCTCTGCATGGAAGGACAAAAGGTTTTAAGGTCAAAAACAACTTCTGAGCCAAAGACTTCTTACTCATTTCATAGATCTTTCTACATGAATTATAGTATATTACCCTACAAAATTTTTTTTAGGATCTCTAGTCTATTTGTTTTATTTTTGCCTGCAATGTGTGTTTCATCTATTTTTCATACAGCAAAAGAACAATGCTAACACTTGCACAGCTTTCATAGCTACCCACTATTCTTCTACATGCACAGATAGATGTATTAGAAGATGCTTGGCATTTAGAGGTTGGATGAAGAAAAGAAAGACCAAGGGGGAATGTGACCCTCAGCCACTATGCAGCACTGCTTTTGAGTGACATGTAGCAAAAAAGAACTTCACAGCTCTCAGTTTATTTTCTAGCTGACCGTCCAGCACCTGACATTTGATGGCTTGCTAATATCCATGTGCTACAAAGTCAGACCTTCTCTTCTCTCCAAGTACAGGCACTAAATCCTGGAATTTTATCCTCTCTCTTCTCCTCAGTCCGTGAATTCAACCTAGCTACATGATGCTTCCATCTCCCATTATAAACCAATCAGTGTCCTGCACTTACTTCTTAACTTAAGAAAAGCATTGAACTTTCATCCATTATTTTTCAAATGTTTGTGACAACAGCACTCCATTTAAAGGAAGGACCACAGACTGTACTTCATGTATTTAAATTCTCATCACGTAACAGAATAGGAGAGTCCCTTCCTCTCTTTGAGCTTGTGTGTCTGTTTGGGATGCAACATAAAAAGGGAATAACCCATTCTTGAAAAATCTATTATCTGCACCTAAATAAATCAGGCACCTAAAATATGTAATGCAAATAACATTATTCCCAATGCCACATGAATGAAAGATAAGTGAGGAGATTCTTGCATCAGATTATACAAACTCTAAATGCAATTCTTTGCTAAAGATATTTAAGTTTTAGTAAAACATAATTTCTATCTTGAGAGTTGGTCCTCAGTTGTCTGAAACTACTTTATAACATCATAGATTTTTGGTAAATTACAATGAAAAATTCTTAATGGTTTTTAAATTTGAAGAGAATGCCTATATGCAGTTCAAATACCTCCATGTGTCATCAAAGAAAAGTTATACTTATGTAGGCAAAATACAGAACCACTAATGCCTTATCCTTCCCCTTGAAAAGAAACATTCTGCTAAAATACACCTGTAAATAAGGTCTGTTTGGATAGTGCTGCTTGTTAACATTTACATGTGTGTTTAATGATCATTGCGGAGCAGAAAGCTCAGCAATCACAGGGGGGAGAAGGAGCTGCCTTGCAGAAGCATGCCCAGGCAGGAGGCTCCCTGCCACACACCTGTTATTGATGTGCATTAGGAAGTGTCTGTCTAGACACTGAGCACCTGACAGGATGATATACTTAACTCAGGGTTTGTATCAGATTTAATAAGAGGATGCTGGCAGGCCTCAACTGGTCCTGGAAGACTGTCCAGGCTGTTTGACAAATGATGTTGTAGGAAATTCAAGAACAAAGAACTCATAGTCACAAAGAATCCAAAATAAAACAGTTTCAGTTTACTAATGTTTAAATCATCTACACCTCTGCTTAAGGTCTAAACTCCTAAAGACACTAGAAATATGAATCATCATGGCTGCAGTGGTGTTAGATATAAGGCAGAATTGAAGATTAGGATAAGAGAAAGATGGGAAGAATTTTTCAAACACAGTGTTCTGACCTAGCTTTAGGGACAAGGTGGAAAGTAACAGGAAGAAGAGGAGAGTGTACCTGAACTCCTGAGCAAAAGCCCTGAGTGGATTAATCTGGGACTTTCTTGGTAACAGTGGGAAGAGTATTCAGAAGCAAAGCACAGGCCCTGGTGCAGGAGAAAGGGAAGGCTGTCCTAGCATCACTTGTAAACTTAATTTCTGACATGGTACCTAAATGCTGAACTTTGCATCTTGCTTAATACAGATATTCATGATACCAGTAAGACAGTCTGATGTTGGGGAATAAGTAAATGACAGTGCAACTGACAAGCTCATAACACCTTCAGGGAGGAAGAAAGTTCAAATCAAAGAGAAACTCAACCAAAGCAGTGTTGCAGGCAACTCTGGGGCACCTGACTTGGAGATTTCTGTAGGGGGATCTGGCAACCATGGAACACTCCTGCAAAGCTGCAAAGACTTTCTGCGAGGAGCTGTTTTCACAGGAACCAAGAGCTAGAAGTTCCCCCCACGAGTGTCAGACAGGCCCTTTTGTAAGATATAAGCAACAGAAACAGTACCAAACAAAATGAAAATATCTAAAAACCAGTGGTGGTATTTCACTTCAGAAGTACCTGCTGAAACTTGAGCAGACTAAATCATTTTGCTGGGCCATCCCATTATTTATTTCTTTTTAGTTGTAAATTATTTGCATACAAAAGATACAATGTAAAAATCCCAAGAATTACCAAATGTGTTCTAACACTTTTCAAAGAGAAAATTGATAACACACTTAATGATTGTAAATTGAGAACATATAAATCTCATTCATTTGTTTCAGTGTACTTATATAAAAAACTTAGTAACCAAAATTAATACTTGGAAAAGGATCAAATTATCTTCATATATGTTTGGAGGGCTATTCTGAAAATAAACGTGCAATTCAGAGGGCATACATGCAGTATTTGTGGGCATAAAGTTTTATGTGTAAAATGGAACACAACTGCTTAAGCATCTCTGTAGAAAGGGAATGTCTGTGGATTTGCAGGTGCCTTTATATAAGGGGATGTCTGGCTTCTGTCTCAAGATTGCTCGTTCATCTTTTCTTTCTGTGAGCTGAGTATTCTAAGGTTGTGGTGTTTCTTGATTCCTAATCAGTCTTGGAAAGTGCTTTGAAATCTGTTAAGAAAAGGGCCAGGCAAGTTCTGTGCCATCACAGATACAAAGCACGTTGGCATTCCAGACCCATGTGAAGTGGGCGATTTCTCTTGTCATCCAACTAAAGGCGAAAATTCACTACCTATTTGCAGTGATCAGAAGTAGTGCTTCCAAAGAAATATAATTAAAAGAAGACAAAATGTTATTTTCATTACTTCACAGAAAAGATGAAAAGCCTACTTTTTTTTTCCTTATAATTTCTAATCAGTATACTGCAAGCACATCTATTTTATTTATAACATGTTGAATCTAAAAATTAAGTGGTGTACATATAAAAACACTTTGGTGACAGACGGCAGCAGAAGATATCACAGGAGAAATTGAAATTGTCAGTCTTTCTTAACATCCCAGGACTTGTAACAGTCATAAAATAGGCACAAATTAATATATTCCTAGAAAATCTATCTCATGGAGCAAGACTAAAGGGAACTAATCATCACATGAGCATACTATTCCTTCCATTGCCTCTGTCCTGTTTACTACAGTCACTATGGTTTTACAAAAGGAATGCCACTAAATTGTCATTCTCCAGTTTATAGGACTAGCTCTGCAGTATCAAAATGTCTGAGAAGACTAACTACTTGACTGGAAAAAGATTTGATACGATTTTAACTCCTTATTAGAAATCTACAAGATGACAGGCATCACCATAGCTGCCTTTACTGCTCAGACCCTCAGTATTACCTCATAAAAATAACAGCAAAATCCACCCATAAGGAACATGAAAACAAGAAAATACAGACAGTTCAACCTCAACCCATATCTATGAGCCTTTATCAGGATTTACTCACTTAAGAAGTTGCAATTTTATCAGTCTTACACTTTGCACTCTTTAAATAGGGCAGAAAATCTAAAACGGCATAAAAGAAAAATGCATAATATCTGTGACGAAAAAGGGCAAAGTTACAAATATATTGCCTTAATTCAATAATAGAAAGCAGACTGCTACTAGAATAATATTTTTGGATTTAATATCGCAATACTAGATATTCTGTTAGGAGACTTTCTCACTGAGTTTGTATTCTTGCATTGTTGGCATCTAGGTGCCTAAAATTCTTAGTAGCTAAGAGGCTCTGCTGGTGTTAGAGATGATTTGAGAAGAAACATAAACAACTGCACTAAGAGAGTAAAGGCCATTAAAAGATTCAAAGCTCCTCCACAAGCAGAAGCAAAACCATCATCTCATTTCGCAATTTCAAAAAGTGAAACTAGAAAGGGCTTTAAAGGAGAGAAAGGAAAAGAAAAAAACCTTTGTAAGAGTTTTAATCAAACTCTTACATTTAACAGCATTAATGCTAAGTATGCAAACGTTCATCCCACTGATCATTATGGTATCAAGAACTAATTTTCCTCCTTTTAAGAGCTTATATGTCACATCACACCCTGTGGGCCTTCTAGAGGTGTATTTAAATGTCTAACAGGGGGAAAAGAAAGACATTCCAGACAGCCAGGTGTTACTGATTCACCCATTAAAACTTCAGTTATAAAATATCCCACACAATGGTAAAACATTTCAGTCATTAGCTGATCATAAATAGATTAGGATGACAGTCTAAATTATTATGACTATATGTGTATAAAATTTACATTGCTCATCACATTATTCCAGGTGTCAGTAACTGATTATCTGAAGTTAAAGATTAAGTGCATGTATTATTTGTTCTAAGAACTTAAGGAAAAGAAAGACAAAGCCAGATGCAGAAAATGTAACACTAATCCTGAGAAAGAAGAAAACTTCAGATTTATTTGTAATGATGCTCATTCATTTTCTATTATATAGCCGAAAATGAGGTCTTGTTTCTTTTTATTCTAAGATTTAAGCCAGCCTCACTATTTCACATAATGAATGTCAAACAGTAAAATAATTCAAAGATTTTTACATCTTATATTGCCTAAACTTCTGTTTTTCAAATACGGAAAATATCTAGTGAACATCCAACACTGTAGCATTTTGATACCAACTTTAATAACAAAATATATAAAAGGATGTTAGGTCATGGCATGCTGTTGATTTACACAAATTTAGTTGCCTATAAACATGAAAATAATTTCTATGTTTATTTATTTCTATATTTACACTGTCAAACAAGATTTAAATTTTATCATTAAACCATACTTCAATCCATTTTTCCCCCTCCAATTTGGCACATGATCAAATTTCTGAGTTAATAAATTAGGAAGCATCACCAGTATTCCAGTAAGTGTCAGTGGACAAGCACTTAACCCACAATCTGTGTGAAGAAATTTGAGTCAACCTAATCTAGATTAGAAGACTGTTGATCTAAATCAAATTAGGTTACATGTACTATGAGCTAAAAGCTTGTACTGGATAATCACAGTCATGCTAGAAATGCACTATAATGCCTTGTGCTAAAAAATGCAACTTAGCTCTTTGGTTCACCTGATTTCCAGGCACAAGTTCTTTCAAACTTTTTGCTTTTCTTCTATTTGTTTAATTTTAGAAGTGAAATGCTGCATGTTTTGCCACTGACTCAGATAAGAAGATATTTCTCTCTTCAGTGTTTTTAGTGTTCAGAATTAGCTAAATACAAATTATGTCAATTGCTGTTACCAAGTTACACAACTCTACAGTAGTAAAGCAGTCAAAATCCAGGGATCAGCATGCTGCAAACATTACTGGCTTATGTTTCAAAAATATACAAGTAAACTAAGTTAAAAATTATTAAATCTAGCCAGATCATATAATTTTAGCTGAATTATATCCCAGACTTCTAGTTACAGAAAACAAAATTATTTTTATTTACATGAGAGACAGGCAAGCACCTGAAAGAATGAAATCACTTTCCCTTGTGCTGGAGGACGAGAACTGATCCATTCTAGCATGTCTGGTCAAACGCATTTTCTGCCTCCCAAAGAATGTTAGGATGAGATTCACTTCAAAAGATTCAAAATCTACACAGCTTTTGCCAAACACACACTTTTGCCATCTGGACTTCAGGTGTTTCTGCTTTTCTGTTTCTTACAAGGTTCTTTCATGATTTTGTTAATGATTTTTTTGGTTGTGACACACCAGTGTGAGCCTATTATTCACTCCAGAGAAGAAAGCTTGAACTCTGCAGGTTAAACCCACCAGAACACAATTTTTGATAAAAACAAACCAAATAAAAAATCCAAAGAAAAATAATGTGAATCAAATCTAATAATTAGTTCCCAATTAGAGAGAAGATAAGAATGTAGAATAGAGAAGAAAGGAAGAAAAATGAAGCAAGAATAAAAGCAACAAATAAAACAAAAACAAACCAACCAAACACAAGGTTTAAGGTGTGAATAGGCCCCAAACCCCTAGAAACATTTTTCCACAAAAAAGGATTTCTTAGGTCTTTCTTACAGCCAAGGAAAGTGAGTCACAAGAAGGTGATATGATTTGCCAAATTAAACAGATTTTGAAATTCACAATTACATTGGAACCATATTATCATAGTCTGTTCTGAAAAGTGTGTTTATACCAAAGCTCATTAATAAAGTCTTGGAAAATTGTCTCTTGTCAGTTGTCACACTGCACCTGCATGCAGCATTTCACTTGCAACATATTGCCTTAATTCTTATGAGTGAGAATAACATTGTAGGTGTGAATCTCATCCAGAGATTCAAATTAGTACAATTACCAGAAAAAACTGAACAAATCATCAGGTTCTCTTGGCCACACTTCTTGGTAGAAATATTGATGAAAAACCCCACAAAGCAAAAGAGGAAAAGAACCCCAAACTTCTCCCCAAAACCAGTTTTCACCAAAAAACACGGCTGTCTGATACCACAATCTGTCACAACCCTAATCAAGGAAACCCTAATGCCTACATCCATAACCCTAAAATTCCACTGGCCTAAAACACCAAATTTTTGCCAAAATTCAAGTACTAAAGGACTGAATAATGTCGAGTATATTTTTTATTATGCCAGGTCCTTTCAAAAAGCTAAATGGATTAGCTTCAATTTAAAATAAACTAATAAAACCTTTTTTTTTTTTTTTTTTTTTGAGCAGGTAAAAAATAGACACAGCACTGAGCAGCCTTTTCACAGAATGCCTTCTCTAAGCAAAAAATAGGAAATAGGAGAGTCAGCCCTGGTAATAAAGAGATCATCTCAAAAGCAGATGTGCAGGACAGCCTGAATGAACTCAAGGCACCTGACTAAGTCAGCACAAGCTAGGAATTCTCTTTCCTTTCTTTAACTTCACCTCACATACTACCATTCACATCAGGTCTGCCAAGCCTCATGACACATTGTGGTACCCTGGATTCCTCCAGGAAATGTCACCTGGGGCAGGAGGAGCACTTGGCAGGGATGACAAGGAAGAGGGCTGATAATTCACTTTGGTTGCACAGGCATTTTGCCTCAGGGACTAATCCTGATTAGTGTCCAGTGATTGTCCATCACATGAGGAAATACCAAACATCCTACAAGGCTTCATCTGTTAAAAGCAAAGGAAATATCTTTTCCCATCTTTCTCCCATTGATTGAAGACAGAAGGAAGAATCTGCTACTTAGTCCCAGATAAAAAATAGCAGTGGTGGTGAGTTCCCTGTCTTTTTCTCTATGAACCACTCTTTTTTCTATTGCTCAAATGCACACTTTACAATAAATCCTTTTTTGCTGACTTTTCTGTCTTATTTAGAAGAAATTTGAGGCAAAACAGACTAGTAATCTCAGTCACTGCATACACAAACCAGGTACTGCTCTAACCATGATGTCACACTGTGGTTAAAAACTAGACAGAATCATTATGAGTCTTATCCAACACCAAAAGAGGCAAGATGAACTTATTATTATTTCACATACGTCCTCACATACTTTCAAAAGCTTATCACTCCAATGAGAGAAAGTGAGCATTCCATGACCATGGACTTCCATGTTACTGTTTCACAATTAATAAACTGGGGATTGTGCATATGGAATAGAGGATTTAACTCTGAAATACATCCATTTACATTTTTTTGGTTTCTTCCCATGATAGCTTTATCACCTGGCAAAAATTTTGAACTCAGAAATTCAGCTGAAAATTTGCAGGCAAAATATGACAAGTAATGAAAACGTCTTTGTCATTTTCTTTTTTAAGCACAGTCCCTTCTGAACACTTCCTAGATGCTATGGCACAAACATCTCAATTTCTATCATTCCAATGCTTAACTCCAAAGGAACTGTCTGTGATGAAAAACTGACAGTAAAACAATATGCCTATTTGAGTTCTATTCTCATTGTTAGGATTTCTAACATCTAAACATCTGTACAAGTATTGATTTACCTCTTAAGTTCCTTATGAGATTAGCAATGACATATTATAAAGCAATTTAAAAAGTAAGAACCTCCTGAAATTCAGTGTTTCTCCTTCTATTTGATCCTGTAATACAATTATTGCTTTTGTTTGCGGTCTAGAAATTAATGCCACAGAATGTGATGCATAAGCAAAAGATTTCAGAATGAAATCTGAATTACATGATGACAAACCTCTTCACCACCTCTCTGAATACAAAACTGACCCTGGCCTGCTCACTAGAGATGGTGAGAGCCTTTGGGGAGAACAGATGGGAGCCGAGGAGCTGCTCACAGCCCCACAGGAGATGTTTGGCATGTTGAGAAATTTGGTTTTCCATTAGGACAGCAAATGAAGAGCCTGAATGGTAACTCCCCTCCTGGCTTACTCTACTTTTCTGATTTTAATGCATTTAACAACATGAAAGACTTTTTGCAGCATCAGTTAAATTAGGGATTTCATGTTGGGCTCCAACATGATCTTGAGTCAAAAGCAATATGTTTGTAACCCTAAGCCAAGTGTATCATAAGCATTTGATTTTGTTTTTGAAGCACTAAGCCCCAGAAATCATGGTTTAATATTGATGCAAACATCTTTGCTGCAATATTTAGTAGGACCTGCTTATGAAGCATAGCAGACACGCTACTGATAATACCAATGCCTATGCAAATCCAAACAATAGCTATTGGTGGAAATATCTTGTTTTCTATTGTGTCTAAGAAAAAAGGAATCCAGAAATTATTAGATAGAATATACTTAATGCAAGTGACCAAAACTGGTTTCTTTAATTCTATGTTTTAAACATTATATTTAAAATTTAAATATATTTGTGTGATTTGTGTTTAAAAATGTGCTCGATTTTGAACACAATAGCTAATTAAGAACTGTAGCTGAACCCAGTAACCCAGGTCAGCTAAGATGAACCAGTAAAAGCTACTCTGAAATGACTCTAGAGATATATTTTCTTTTTCTCTTTTACTGAGAGTGCACACAGAACAGGAAGAACATTAGTGACTTCAGTCTCTGGCCTTCTAACCAAGAAAGGACTTGTGAAGGTGAATGGTTTGCAGACGAAGGGGATATAAAAGAGACAAAACCAGGATAAAAATTAAATAAAAAGTAGCTGTCTTAAACTGTAATTGCACTCCTCTGCTGAGCATGCTTTCAGATATATAAATGTGATTTACCATCAGCTTGCAACTACAAATCAGGTCTTAAGAAACACTTGTGCTATGAAATTGTTTAATCTCATCAAGCTCTGCTTTCACAGCAAGCCATAAATCACAAAGTCTTTGTTATCATAGACCTCCATGAGCGCCTCTCAGGCAGGCAATGGATCGTGGGTATATATAATCCTGACTGCAAAAACAGTGGGGTCGTCGCTGCCTGAAATACTTTCATAATAGCCACTGTGCAGCTGGTGGAACACAAGCCTATGATGGATATCTCATTTCCTACAGTCGGCATCTATTTCGAGCAAATTATTACCACATAAATTTCTTGTCAACAGAAACGGCCAATTAATTAAGTTAAAAATTTACTCGTGATCACATCTACAAACCAAATAGAACTGCAAGGCAATTTTACAGTTACTGAATATACTGCAGGTCAGTTTAATGAATAATTTTTAACTTTGTCATAAACTCAAAGACAGGCTAATATCTTGAGGAACCTGACTGGAGAGCAGCTGCCAACAGATTTACACAAAATGTATTTATGCAGATTTTGATTGCTGACATCTGGGGACAGAAATAAACTTCATACAACTACAGAAACTTCACAGGAATATGAAATTTCCTACGTAAAAACAAGCAACTCTTCCTCCACAACACTGCATTTAAACGTGTTTAAAATGATAGTGAATTGTTGTTCAGGAAAAAGATGTCTCATTATTAAAGCCAAGAACTATAGTAAGCACGACCCTGTTGATTATGCTTGCCTTTAAAATTATTTTGTTTTCAAGCTTCAAAAGTGCATTTTGCATGCATATGTATGACATACACACAAAAACATATAATGTAATCATAATTAGTGGGTGGAGATAATTGGGTTGCTTTTCACTCTCAATGAGCAAAAGTTATTCTTTTCAAAGAGTATTCACATCAGTTAAAACATTGTCAGTGGTGCAGTGCAAGAGAAAATTCAAGCTATGGCTTCCATACAAATCAAAGTGGTCAGATTGACAGAGGCATGAATACAGCTACTTACTTTGGGTTATTATGGACATAAAACTGGTCTGCATGAGAACATGCACATTTGTAAGTACTTCATAATTTTTATTTTAAACTTCTTTCACCCTCTTCTCCCATTCTTCCTCAAAAAAGATAGCAAATATATCCCAGCCACCATGAACTATGAGATGAAATAACCATTTTCAACAGACAAAAA
Organism: Melozone crissalis; assembly: GCF_028551555.1. Classification (NCBI taxonomy): domain Eukaryota; kingdom Metazoa; phylum Chordata; class Aves; order Passeriformes; family Passerellidae; genus Melozone; species Melozone crissalis. The sequence goes on along the minus strand of NW_026535797.1, from coordinate 22,516,034 downwards.
ATAGAGGATTAATATATACAGAGTGGCTTTTGCCTCTATATAGATGGTTCATGTTTATAAGAGGAAGACAACAACCCTAAGTAACACCATGAACAAAATAGTTTCACATTGGTGATGATGTGACTGGGGTTTTTTGACATTTTTTGCAGTTCTTTTACTCTTTGTTCATTAAAATTAAGATATCAATAGTATATATTCATTAGTATGTAATGAATAAGCTGAATAAATCTTTGAAAGGTTAATAATTAATGGTGTCATCAACACAAAAAAGCAGACATTCCTCATAATAAAATTTCAAGTGGGAAACAAATGCCTAAGAGAAGAGAGACACACCAGCCTGAAAACGCCACCTCTCCATTATTCTTCTCATGGCAAAGAAAGAGATTCCCTTATAGAAGTTCAGGAAGAAAGCATCACTGGTCAGAAATGGGGAAAAATGACTCTTAATTATACCAAGGGAACTCCAACTTTAAAATTGACACTAACTGAACCTGTGGTGGAATGGGAAAACAAAATCATGGTAGAAAACAGCTGGAGAAAGTTGATCACTCAGAGGGGACATCAGAACTACTTCAGGAACTTAAAAGATGAAAAACCTTTTTTTTTTTGTACTTAGAAATTAGCAAGGTGTTCAGGGCAACTGGGAAGAGGGCTCCATCAGCTTTCTCTAGCTAGCTATTGTTTTCCTTTTTTTTGTTTTGTTTTGGTAGGTTGGTTGTTTTTTATTTTATTTGTTTGGGGGCTTTTTGTTGGCTTGGAATCCCTTTTTTATTGTTACAAAGCTACACTCTTAACCTTAACCAAGTCTAATGGTTCAAGGACAATATGCTCAGGGTGGAAAGTCTGAAGGACAGTTGTTTTCATTTAAAGGGCAGCTGTTTTCTTTTTCTTTTGAAGAAGAGTCAGCTTGGTTTATTTTAGACTTTTTCTGAGAGTTATACTAATATGACATCGGTTATGAACTCTCCTAATGACTGATTCATGACATTTTTTCTTTCTTGAGAGAGAGTGAAAAAACGAAAATAAAAACCAAACACAAAGTCTAGAATTACATGGCCCATGGTGTTTGGAACAATCTTCATGCAGTATGCAAGAAAAACATTTCAAAGCATTTTCCATTTGGAAAGAATAATGTATGAATAATAAAACACTTGAATACCCCTCGCTGTCTATCCCTGTTTCTATAGCAGATAAATGTGTTCCTGAAGAAATATTTCGGAACATGCTTAAAAACAAGCAGATCTTCAGTACCTTGAAGCTGCATTTCTGAAACTACTCAAGAATAAGAAATAGGAGGTAAGTTTTACTTCTGTTACTATTAATAATGAGATACTTCCATGTCAAGGACTCTTCTATATTCCTCTTCTATATGGAGAAAATTGGAAATTCAGTTAAAAATGGGAAATGGCTAAAGAAAAATAAAAGGTCAAAACCAGTAGATACAAGCTGCAGAATTTTTTAGGAAGACAGTACCAATAAAAACCCCTCCCAAAAACTGATAACAAAGTTAACATCAAAAAATATTTTGGTTAATTCTGAGTGATTGTGTTGAAAAATGAGTTAGGCTTACTTGGCTAAGAATAAGCACACATAACCAAGAAATCTTTTATCAAAACAATTTCAAAATGGACAACATATCACAATCTAGTGTCAAGTTAAGCAAAACAAAGACTTTTCAGGATAAAGCTTATTGGAGGTATGGTGGTGGTGATGGGGGAGTAATTCTCCATCCAAACTACTTTATAATGGGAAACATTGCAGTACTTCTCATGCACTTTCTCTGCAATGGATAAACTTTAATGTTATTAGTAGCACTTCCCATACCATCTACGACTCAATGCAATTTTACTTAACAGTTTTTGAATATCCCAAGAGACATTGAATGTTTTGGTATTCAAGATTTCTGGAAGAATTTCTGATATCCTTAACGAAAATCTGAAAAAAAATGTGACTGAGAAAAATATGCAGAATTATGTGCATCTGGTAATTACTACATTTAACTGAGCTATGAATATACTTTAGGTATACAAAAATAATTTGAAGATGACTTCACAGATTATAGAAAAGTCTTCTTTATTATGTAAAGCAGGAAAAAAGGAAAAAAAATCATATTCTGCATAATATTTCCCTATGGGAACTTTCTTCTTTCCAGAACAGGTATATAATTTTGTTTGACAATATTTTTCAAAAATAACAATTTGGCTGAAATTCTATTGAACTGCATGGTGTCTTGCCCTTGCAGTATAGTCATGACAGGCATCAAAAACATTTCTTCTTACCAAATCACAATATAAATTTGAAATTTTATTAATGGACAGATTTTCTACCTTATTTTTCCATAACAAAGTAAAAACCTCAAGAAAGAGCAGCATATGAACACAAAATCATCTAACCACTTCCCACCAATCTTTATGGTGGAGAAGGAAAAAATGCAATGACCAAACAATTGAGGAAAATCTAGCTATTCACCTCTATTGACACTATATGTAATTTCACTGAAATTTTAAAACACTAAAAACATTAAATTCTATGCTCCAGTATTTAATTCCTACCTATACATTAGCAAAAAACTCCCACTTATGGTCCTTATTCTTAAACTCCAAGATGATTACAGAGGATTCGTGCTACTAAAGTTCTTGAAGGATGAGGTAAACTTAGAAGGCTGTGTTCCTAAGGTACCAATCAAAACCAAATTCCTTGTTACCATCTCCTCTTCTGCTCTTTACTCCTCTCCTTTATCCACATTTGGATGTTCTACTATGGCACAGGCATTAGTTCTGCCAAAGAATTTTTATTTAACCTGTACGCCACAAAAGTTAAATTTCCACACATACAAACACCAATTTAGAAGACACAAAGCAGACCCCAAATAAGCAAAATATGATACCCAAATATGCAAGATATCATGCCCAAATATGAGTCCCATCTAATTAAGTTTCTTTCTAGGTGGATAAACATAACTGATTTTGTCTGTTGGGAGTCAATACCAAGAGGAATGAGGAAGAAGAAATACAACACCATCAATTTCTTTCTAGGTATATTGGTGAAGAGTAATTCTAACTACTGTGATATTACTGAATAAAGTGGATACAATCATCAGAGCACCCTATTTTTTTCCTATGCTGAGCATGGTTATTATATTTAACATATATTTATATGACGAGATCATATGATTTCCCTCACTGTGTACGTAGATTGCAAGACCACCTACAAGTACCAGTGAAATTCCCTTGCCTTCACTAGGTAACCACGACAGACAGAGCTCCTTGCCACAGGAGTCCCTCCATGCAGGGGTAAGGTAATACACTACATAACAGCCATTTAGGGATGATATCGAAAATAGGAGTACAGAGCTTCAAATCCTGACAGAAAACAAGAAAAACATGGAATGAACAACTATTGATGTGATCTGTTACTGGATCAATTTACAGAATGTCTCAAGATTCATTAGTGTCCTAATGCCTCAAGGAAAATATGCCAAAGATTAATTGGAAGTAACACAAGGAATCCTTGCCTTTATAAAGAATTAAAACAGTTCATAGAAATAGTCACATTCTTATTTTTAGATGTCATCTTCTTTTGACTGAAGAACCCTATTTTGAGGTAAGGTAACATAATACAAAACACCATTTCTGATGATGCTGTTGTGAGCAGAACAATCTTGTTTTGATTAATTATTCCGTTTGGTAAAATTACAGCTTGTTTAAAGGAGCATAAGCAATCTTTCAGAATGCTTCACTTGCTGCTTTATATATAAGAATAATTCATTCCAGGTGTAAATTTACTTAATTAAGAAGCAGTATCCCATCTTACTCCATGTGAGTGAATAAATTTAAACCCACAAAACAAATTGCACAAATCAAAAATGGGCATTCTAGTTCTGAGCTCTGAAGCAGATTATGCAAGCTCAAAACAAACACACAAAAAACCCCAACAAACAATCCAGGAGTGGAGGCAGGGGGAATACCCCACAAAGAAATCCTTTTCACCACCTGTAGTAGAAAAACAGTAATTTAGACAAATATTATAATTTGTTCTTCATTACTAATCATCACTATTCCTTTGCTTTCCACAGTGTTCCTATTTGTTGTATTTTCCTTCTAGCACAGTCACAGGGCCCTTCTTTCTTTTTCTGAACCCGAGAAGCCCTTGAGGACTGCAGTGGGACAGTGGCCATACAGGCAGCTCAAACAGGACTCTGCCATCATGGCAGGTGGATTTAAAAAGAAATAAAAAAAGGTCAAGAATAAAGCATCTTTACAATTAACTTACAAAACATTGGAGTTTGCTTTATGTTTAATTTCAATGAATGAGGAACCTTCTACAGTTAGAGGCAAACCATACAAACTGAAAATACACACTATAGTGCTTTCTTATTCTCTATGAGCTGAAGATGGAGCCTATTTACCCCTTTAGACAGTAGATATCAATCATTAGATTTTATTTGTAATGCCACAAGATTTAAAAATTTGTTTAGCAATATAGCCGTTGCTAATAAATCTATAGTTAAAGTTAGCTGTGAACAAATTAAGAAACTGAAATATGTCTTCTATTAATATGCTGCTTCTATCACATTCCCCTAACGTTATATCTCAGTCATTAACAAATATGCACCTAGAAGGATTTGGAAAAGGATTATGCAAATTATTATGGCCTACTTAACACTTGATTTACTTTGTCACTGTTATGCTCCCTGTATGACAACCCTATCCACCTCAACAAAGACAATTGAACAGGAAGGAAGTAAGAAAAGGCTGTCACAAGAAGGCTCTCCAAAAAAGAGAATAGACAAGATTGACTTGCTTTGCTCTTTTAAGAATTCCTTGCAGCTACCTTAAACATATTTAAGGTAAACTAAACACATCTACAGCTCAGAATACACTGATTCCAGGTCATTTCTTTCTCTCTCCATGCAGAAAAATATGTTCCCAAAATAGTACTTAAAGCATGAAATGTAAGGATAAATTGAAATTTTAACTCATGAAATCAGTATCAGATATGTTGCTGTTAATGAAGAATGTAAGGTATATTCCATAAAACCCAAATATATACTCTTTGATCACAGAATGAATTGGTTATTATTATATATGTAAACTGCTGTTTAATTTATAAACCATAGAGCAGATCTTTAAAATAATTACCTGTCATTCTACTGCTCTAGCCTCCCTATCTTGTTTCTAAATTGTCTTCATATGAAGATTCTCTGAACACATTTCATAATCAAATTTTTTGAAAAAGTCTTTTGTGATTTTTCTTATTAGTCCTAGTGAAGAAGCAAAAAAAAATCCCAGTACAAAATCTAATTTAATTTTAAATTATGCTTGAAGATTAAATTACATTAACAACTGTCAATAATATATATCATGAGAATGTTGACATATCCCTAAATGTGATAATTCATATACAAACTCAGAGATTAAACACAAGCTTAGCAGAAACGCAGACACTGTAACTTGATTTCTCATCTATTTTGATGCACTGAACTTGCTACTTTAGGTCAGTAATTGACCAAAAAAAAAAATTACTCTTGCCCCTACTTTGTCATAAAGAATGAAACAAAGCTAGAAAGAAATCTCAAACCCCAATTAAGCAATCACAATCAATTATACTGTCTTGAAGTTACTTCCCTAACTTCAAGCCACAATGAACTGTCTCTGAAAAACCTCCTTTTTCCCAACTGCTTGGGATTCAGTAGCAAAAGGAATAAATTGCTGCTTGGCAGTGGAAATACTACCTGGGATTTTTAACCCTTCCACCTACTCCCACTCAGCTTCTGACTATTTTAAAGTTTATAGTGAAACACGGCCTCTCCTTATGCTGGACAAGAACACAACTCCTAGAAGATTTTTACAAGAACTTAGGGCTGTCAGGGAATAAATTTCAGTATAATATTGCCTTAGAGCTAGATGAGCAATAGCTGGACACAACAAAAGTGATTTTCTGTGACAGTTCAGAAAATTAGCATATTCTATGCAAATTTTCAGAAGAGACAGAGTAATTCAGAGCCAAATAACATCAGATCAGATTCAAACGGTGCAAATCTAACCAACAGATCTGCTGTTGCCCCACTACAGCATCAATGTTCAATGGCAATCTCTGGGGATGATTGCTTTCAACACATGACCTTTGACCTCAAAAAGCAGAGATAAAAGATTTCAAGTAAGGCAGGAATAGGTATTGTAAATCTGTAGAATTAGCATCTAGTACTATTGTAAAATAAACTCACAGTTCGTAGAGCATTAATGTAAATCTGTGGCCTTTCAGAGCCTAGAAGCCACCAGAAGTTTCATTTAATATATTCAGACAAAAATCTAAAGAGGAGTAAGCAATAAAACCTATAATTACCAGCCATAAATAAAGCAGAAAAACCATGATGGAGCGTCCAAACAAAATAATAATCACATGTGTGTGTTGCAAGGGGAGGAAATAGGGCAGTAAAATGAATAATCAGGCTTCAAGCCACAAAGTCAGAGATTCCCTGATGCAACAAAGGTTTAAGGACACTTTGCTGATTTACTCTGTGACAGGCTGACATTCTTGTAAGCATAATGCTCTAAAGCTCATTTCAGCAGTTTTAAGCAGCATGGCACTTTCTCCTGATTTATGACTGGTTTATGGTAGCTGGAAATGGACACAGCCATTGTGGCCATAGCTCGAAATGAAGTTAAGTGATGTCCTTGATGCAGACCCAGTGTCAAAAATGAAAACCATGAAAAAAAATGAGAATGATTAAATACACCTGGATAATTTAGCCTGGTGGTAAAAAGGGCAGAGGGAAAAGATGATCTGCAGGCAAAGATTACACTCTTGGAGAGGTAAATTCCAGACTGGTACTAAATAATGGCTAAGCTTTCAGAGGTCAGCAAAGCCACTGTAAGGCTGGCTTATAAAAATCATTACAGAAAATGCATTACATTCAAATTATGCATACCTTCTGTTTGTTTGTTTTCTTTAATCACACTATATTTTCATTGACTCCCTCAACTGCTCCAGAAAAGAACAGTTAAGTCAGGACATAAAAAATAGGCTCCAAAGATTAGACTTCCAAATCCAGAGCAGACGAATACTTAAAATTTCTCTATAAAAAAAACAGCTTTGGAAGAGAGTTTATGAAAAGGGATCTTGTGGAAGAGACCAAGCAAGTAAAAAAAAAAAAAGTATTTTTGTTTAGTTCACTTACTTGTATTAACCTCAGGAATTTACTAAAATATAACAAATAAACAAATACAGAAGTAAGGCTTGGTGAGTCTGTGAAAGTTACTCAGTATCAGCCAGAGAATCCATTTAAACCAAGAGGATTAGAATATCATAAGAGTCACAGCTAAAGTGCCACTAAAAGGAACTACTAGCAGTTTAATCTGTTACCTGTGAACTTCTTCAAGTAATTTTTTTCAAATTCAAAACATTCTCAGTATGAACACAAGTATGAGAGATGGGGGAAATATTTCAATCAGAAAAAAATCACGATCTCCACATGAAAGCTGTGAAAGTTGAGAAGTGTGTAACTGCCTGAAATGACTTAAGGGATAACTGTCATGGGAATTAATACAGTTTGAATGTTTAAAAATTACAACAGATTCCTTTACATTTTGAAGGCTGTCTGATTCCTGCTGTGAAGGCTTAATGTCTCTCTGTTTGATGGAGAGTTGTGGCTGTTTTCAGTGTACAGTTGACTGAAAATGCTTGTTTAATGGATTGGAATGGTCAACAAGTGTCAAAGATAGAAGCACAAAAGGTTAAGTTAGAAAGAGAGTATTCCCTTTTCTGTTGATGTACTGTAAGCTACCTCTCAGAAAAAAATAGTGAAGGGCAACTGGATGAGAACTTTTAAATACACAATCTACTGAGAATAGCAACAAAGTAAAAATACAATGGGGGAAAAAGCCCCAGCACATCCTAGCAGAAAAACACAAAGTTGCAGCTGAGATCACAGCTCCAAGTCTGTGCAACAGCCCACTTGGGCTTATAAGAAAAAATGTTAAGTGTTAGGGAGTAAAACAAAATCTAAACTGGTGAAAACTACAGCATACAGGGCATTTTGCAAGCTTTCTTGTTCAGCTCCTGTTAAGCTTTAAAACTCACAAGACCAGATAAAGGTACCTGGCTTGAGTAATACCCTTCAAAGACCTCCAAACAAACATTTCCACCACAACCCTAAGATGAAGCAGAGTTATAAAACAGCTATTTAAATATGTAAAATACTAAATATATCAGGATTCTATGACATACCAAATAAGAGAAGCACAGAGATGGTTTTCTCACACCTCTACTTTTTCCTGGAATCTGTTTACCTTCAACACTTACACTCTAAATGATTTATCCACTACACCTTTCAAATCATAAGCTCCTGGGAGGATGGGGCAGTATTTAATAACATCATGCTTCTGTTTTATGAATAATTAAATACTGATTTACAGTTTATTTATTAGAAAACAGATTCAGATTTTTATTAGAAAACAGATTCAAAAAAGGACTCTGTGTGAATTGATAGAACTACTTGTCCTCTCTAATAAAGTGATTTTAAAACAAATATATGTTCTGCAAATTCTGCCAAGCAACCATTCAATATGGTGGACTCTCAATATGGTGTGCATTTTTTGTGTGCCATACAAAATATAAACAAAAGTAAACCAATATAAACCAAATATGAACCACCTTTCAGCTACTACAAGCCTACAGTGGAGACAGACTGCAGCACCAACTGCTTGGCTGTACAGAGCTTGTCACCTTGGGCACTCACCAAAAGAGAGACAGCTGAGCAGCTTTGTTACTGGACGAACAACTCAGGTCTTCTGCTGACATACACACTTTGATGTTTTTTGGAGACAAAAATCCTTAAACATCATTTTTCTTTCAACAATTCATGACCATACACAGCTAGAGAAGTCAAATGCCTTCCACACAGACCCAATATGAAACAAGGAAAATCAAGCTTCTCTTGTCCCTCTTTCTTTAACTGAGGACTTCCTCTGTCAAGTATTACTTCACTAGAAAATTACCAGGTCATCACAAGCTGTGGTTAAACCAGAATGAACATGTAACTTAGAATAAAGAGAAACAATAAAATTAATTTAATAGGGCAAACTTTTGAAGCCAGCCTTGGCAGGAGTATAGTTTTCTTTTACAGTCTAAGATTAATAGCTAAGAAATAAAACTAAAAAGATAGGAGCTTGTTTGCCTTCCAATTTTAAGACTTTTAATAGGTGAATTTTAGAAAGAAAGGGAAAAAACAAAAAAAATCCTAAAGGTGAAAATCTGTCTTGGCAAAGTTGGAAGTACCAGGCATTTTTATTTTAAAGCTTGTATAAACAGACCAAAGAAAAACAATGATTCTGTGTGCTCAACAACACAGCCAAAACATGGATCATATATTCACAGGACCAGACAAGTACAATCCAAACCTCAGGTCTGATTTTTGCTACTTGAATTAGAAGAAAAGCGCCTCAATCAAACTCAGGCTCTACATATGAATTTAAACTCAAGTTTTGACAAGCATAAGAAGAGTGAGCAGGGAGGATGGCTGCTTAGAAGCAAAATAAGCCTAAAGAGAAATGGTGGATTTTCGTGAAATTTCCATTCATGTACACAATCATCATTACACAAAATACGGGGATTTTCATATCTGCCTTCAAATCAAGTTTATATCTAATCTGGCAATCACTTCTATCAATTCTCTCAATAGTTTATATATTTCGCAGAAAACTGGGATACAGGAATCATTGTTACCAAGACAATATTAAAAGGCGAAGAAAGAAAGAGAAAGCAAATGTGTGAGAGGAACAGGCCAACACCAGAGACAGGGGTCCAGCAAAAGTGTGAAAATGAGAGACAGAGAGAAGATGAGAAGTGGAAGGGAAAAAGTGTGCAGGCAAGAGAAAGGACATGTGAGAACACAGAGGAGCATGTGTGGGATGGTCAAAGGGAGGGAGGAGAGAAGAGGAAAGGGGACAAGGGGCAGAATAAAGGGGGAAGAGAAGAAGACCAAGACAAGGTGAGATTAAAAGCACTAGAGAGAGAATAAGTTGATTTGATAAAATCAAATTAAAAGTTTGTGTGGTAGAGTCAGATATGAATCACACATCTTCTTTATCCACATTCTGTACCCTAATGTTTTTCTCTGTGGCATGCAGTTTAACAGTGAAATGAACCACATGACCCTGATGGACACATACCTAGGGCTTGCTGAGCTTTACACACCCCACATTTCCTTTACTTCAATTCAGCGCAGTTTAAATCCACCCCTTTTGTTTTAGTGTTTTCAAATAGTTCAATCCCTTATATTTTTATTTGATTAAATCCATACCATTATGCTTTATTTTATGTAATGTTTTATTTTACGTTTTTCAGTTCAGTACACTTTCTAATCAATTCCCTCACATGCTTTATTCAATTCATTAAAATGTATATATTATGCCATGTTTTATTTATTTCAGTAAGAGGTATATCAATTTTGCTGTATGTTACATTAAGCCCTCAGCATGTCGTATCCATTTCTTCATCTGCTACATCCATTTTGTCATGTGTTCTAGCACACATCACTATCTGTTTGAAACAGTTTTACATCCTGATTCAAATTTTTTTAGAGCATTTGTGCGGTATTAATGTGATTTGTTTTTCATTTGCTCCTGCACAAATTTTCTTAGGGTGCCTTATATTTAAAGAGCAGCGAGCTAAAATATAATGTGGTGCTTTTAATAAGCATGAACACATAAAATTTTGTCTTTAGCTTTATAAAGAATCATTGCTAGAAGACGCCATGGTGTGCTGTTGAATTGATTTGAATTGTGTTTGAATTTGTAAATGCCATTTTCAGTGGGAGTTAAGAATAGATTGTCTCTCTGAAAATGGTAAGAAACTAGAATATTCGCCTATATGTTAACTTTCACCTTCATATTTTTTAGGCTCTTTAATGAATTTAAGGAACAGCAACTGGAATTCCGTTTTAGAAGGAAAGAAAACTGCAAACTTCAAACACTTAACATAACTCTTCACTAAGAGAACATAATCTTTGAAAATGAGGATGAATGATTTTGAAACAGTCCTTTGCTTTTTAGTCTATAGACTTAATGCTAGTGAAATGTAGATTCTTTCCCTTTTTCTACATTTGTTTCATTTGAAGAGGGACACAGCCATACTTGAGGGAATTTTTGCACACATGAGAAGGAGAAAATCTAAATCTCCACTTTATATTAAAAGCATTTAAGATTTTAAGAATAGTTTGCCTCAGTGGACAAGGTATAAGAAATTGTTAACTATCAACATATTAGTGAAAACAGTGTTGATAATATTGAAAATCGGAATAAAATCAAAATTAATTTGCCACTTAAGCAAGAGAACAACTTTGGTCTTACCTGTAGCTATGCCCTGGGTTTGGGAATGGAGATGTACTGCAAGATCATCAAAATCTTAAAGCAGATTCTTTTGTTTTCATATATATTTGCATAAATTTGAAAGACATATTACCTCTAACCAATGGTAAAATACTCTCTGCTATATATCCATCTGGTTTCTCATTTATTATCCTGAGCACTGCCATGAAGTGGACTCCATACTGCACTCTCTCTATTCCAAGTTGCAATTTTCCATATCTAGCACATGCTGGTTCCCTCTTCCTGGGAACTGAGTGCCCTGCTCATCAAAATGGAGCAAGTCATCAATTTTGGCACAGCCTGTCCCTTTCCCTCTTTTTAATTTAGGACATAATTTGAAAAGTTCCCTTTAATTACTCATCCCAGATAGGTTGGTGAAATGAGATATGCGCTGCCCTGAGGACAGAGATCATTCAATGTGCTAGCAATGAGGGAGGAAGGCCCTGGCCCTCTGCCCCATGCCCAGCCTGCGCGGCCCCTCAGCAGCCCCACACAGCCCTGGGTGTGCCAACAGCACTGTCCCCTGCAGAGCTGCTGGCTGCATCAGCCAGGGAATTGTCACCCTCCCCACAAGGAGGGGGTGGCTGGAGTCTCCTGCCCTTCCTTAGCGCGCATTGCACCTTTCCCTTCCTGCTTTGGACAGCTAATGCCCGATCCAGCCGTCAAGAGCAATGGAGGAAAGGCAAGGCCTAAAGGAATATGTATGGATTTTCAATTTCCATTCCAAATTAATTCTGTCAAAGTTTATAAAACAATATCATTATATTAAAAGCAGACAAAATTCCAATCATTCAGTCTTTTCAGGATTGTTGGACAATGTTTCTGATGTCGAAGCAAACAATTTCATGGATATTAAACTATGGGATAATTTTTATACCCATGCAAACACTCAGCATGAGGACCATGTACTACTAAAAATTGGCTTGGGCCTTTGCTTCAGAGCTTAAATAACTCTCAGGTCTTGTGCTGGCATCATTTACACAGAAATAAGCATTTTCTATTTAATACAAGTAAAATAACACTGCCTTAAATTTTCATTTTTCTGAAAAGTGGAGAGGTGAGAAAACAGAACTACATTCTGTTTACAACAGTCACATAAAAGCATCCTAAATAATGCCTGACTCTTTGCTCTAATAATATGAAAAACAATCACTCAACATAATTTTCAGCAACAGATTTACATGTTTAACATGTCTGAAAGTGTGTGTATACAAAAGTATCATATAGAATGTAGACTGGCTTACACCACTGGAAATTTTGGAATTAATAAATCTAATTTTACTTTTTTTTAAAACGTGCATGGGCTTCTATAAACATATAATCTTCATTCTCTGATTCGGTGCATCAGTTTTCAACTCAGGGCAAGAATTTTGCATCTGACATCCAAAACAGTTAAGCATAATTTATAATGGAAATGTTGACACCAAGCTAAATGTGGTGGCATGAACAATGCTCATAGAAAACCAAAAGCAAAGCTTCCTTAAAATATATTATGAAGTTCACAACTCTGATTAAAAGCCTATGAACCTGAAATAATTATATTGATGACTATATTTTGCAAACTCAAACAATCTAGAAAGTAAGATTCTGAGATTCAGGACTTCTTAAAGTTTTCTTTGGAAAACTTTAATTCTGTAGGCTGGCTTGTCTAACAGTTTTTATTTGCATTTTCCAAACCTATATGCCTTTTTTACAGCACACATTGTGGCTATTGGTATGCATGGACACATTCTAATATTGTCCCCCACAACAAAAACCATCATTCTGGCAAAAGGAGACAGGAAAATCTAACACTCTCCTACCATGACCAAGATGGTAAGAGCTGCTGCAGTTGCCAAATACAATACACAAAACATTTAATTTATAATAGTTAGAACTTGGCCCTTGACCAAGTCCAAAGAACTATGTCTTATTTCACTTGCTCTTGAATATGTCTCTTTCAGAGATAAATGACTGTGCTGTTTGCCAGTTCTCTCCTCTGTTTGGCGTTTTGTTTAGCTGTGCTTGTGACAAGCCAAGAGTTGATGCATCTGCTTGAATGTGTAATATACATCTTTGGTCAACTTAGCTTTTTTCCTTGACAATATTATGTCAAACAATCACATCACAACTGGCTCTGATCTCTTTGTTGTTAGCTAATAAATTAAAGAGTATTTATTATCTGCAATCCTTTTTTCCCTTTTAATGGTGACACATTTGTGGTGAATTACAGGGCAGCTTTATAAACTAGGCTGTGGGCCAGTATCAGCCCCTGCGTTCATGTGAATGTTCCCTCTCCCACTTGGCCTCCCAGCCTGGTGGTAAATCAAGGCAGCTGTCACAGCACACTAAGTTAGTGTGCGTCATTGGGGAGAGCAGGAAGCGTTGGGGGTATAATTCTGTCCATCAAACTAATATGTTATATCAGTAGCTTTGTAATCTTCTGCTATAAGTTATGGGAAGTGACACCTAAGAATTCACTTTGAAAGCAATGTGTTCCTCAGACTTTAAGCCAAAACAGACCCAATCTGCAGCAAGAGTTCCTCTGTTTATACGAGCAGATTTGTGGCAGCCCGCCGCCCCATCGCTATCAATGCAGCAGTATTTTACACATTCCACTGCAAGCCTCTTTCTGTTTACAGTTTTTGCAGCAGAATTTGTAAACTTTTAAAACATTATTTCTTCCCTTCTCCTTCTTTACCCTTGCTTTAACCTCCAGTAGCAGGATAGATAAATATACTCCTTGAATGTTATCATGACAAAGTGAACTCCTGACAGATAGGAATGAATGGGAGACCTATTTCCCTTGTCCATACCCCCTTCAACCTTTGCCTTGACAAATGTGGGAAATAGCTGCATAGGACAGGAGAAGAATACACACAGCACTAGGACAGGAATGTCAGCTTTTTTTTGTTAAATGTTCACATGATACCGAAAGAAATGAGTGAAGATAACCTTAAATTGGAAACGTGTTTTCTAAACAGCTTCACAGAGATCCAATTCACACTGTATCGCCCCTAAAAGCACAGCTTATTTTCAGTGACTGTTTTTAATGCTTTTGAAGACCAACAAAAGAGGAACTTGGACTCAATTAAGTGTTTTTGTGAGGTGTGATTTGATCTGAAAGAAGTCCATGGGACATCTTCAAAGAGTCAAAAGCAGAAAAGCATGTCCCACAACTCTAACACACTGAAATCAAAGATGTATGCTAAGGACATTAAATATCTGTACAAGTTCCTTGCCAAACTATTTTAAAAAGAATTCAGAATTAAACCCACAGAAGTTTGCTTTGATAATCTTTGTAATCAATAGTAAATGTAAAAGAAAAAAAAAAAAAACACATTAGAAAACAGCACCTCCCATCCTTAAATCTAAATCCAGAGGCTGTTAAAATACAGAAAACATTACACTCTAACTCTATTTAGTCTTAAAACAAAAGAAATACTGTCTCATCAAACTTTGATCCGGCTTTCCATTAATGAATGCAGTTTACAGTAGATTTCTAAAACATGTCCAAGACAGCTAGAGATACTTCTGATTCCACTAATCTCTGCAATAAACTAATGCTGTTTTAACTTTCATTTCAATGTCAACTTGAAAATCACAAATGATATTTCACAGGATCACACGGCATACCACATTGCCTCAAAACTTAAGAAATCCTATGTTTAATAGCATCAGGTCTTGTTCACATGCCTTAAAAATTTCAAAATGTATATGTCAGATTTGGTCAAACATTAATAAAATGAAATATTTTATCTTGAAACTAATCTGCTTAGAAATCACTTTTCTTTCATCTATTCATCCCAGCTAATTAAAGCAGCACTGATTTGCAGTCTTTCATCTTTAATAACATTTCAAAAATATATTTCAAAATTTTGTTCTGATCTGAACAAAACTGTCTAGTTTTAAAAGAAAGTATAATTAAACCCACAGTTGATAGGATTTAAAATAAAAAAAGTTTCATTATTTCTTGAGATGTAAGAAACTGTAATTAACATGTTTGCACCAATCATCAAACCATACATCTGTGCAGTGGATGGCAGGACAGCAGGGTTTTCCAGCGCTATGCTTTTCATGTGGGATTTACTCACTGGACCCTGGTCTTCTACTCTTGCCTGCTGCACTCCCATCTCACTCTCATATTAAGGTAAAAGTCTCTCTCTTGGTGCACAACCTCACAGTGACAAAGAAGAAATTTAATTCACTATTTAGCTGTGACTGGAGGGGAAAAAAAGCTTTGTAGAGATTCCAGGGCTAGACTGCAACAAAATCTCCATTATTTAGATAGCTTCTGCATCAGTGACTCTTTGGCTGGAAATCCTGTCCATGGTGCCTTTCACCACATCTCCCCTTGCCACAGCCCATCCAATCCATGTCTGTGCCAGCAATGAGGAATGTTTAATAGATCTTGTACTGTGCTGCAAGGCTTTCAAATATTCACCACCACAGGGTTGTTTTCGTCTGGGAAATGGACCTGTAGCTGCAGTACATTGGCCATAACCAACCATTCCCTCTGTAAAGGACCCAGTGATTTAATGAAACCCAAACAAACAAGGTCTTATACTGTATGGGTTTTCTGCAGAAATAACTAAAAATTCAGCAGTTTTAGGCCCTCTCTTAGGAACAAACCTCTCATAAAGGCATTCTACAAATACTTCTTCTTAAGATAGACCATGAAATCCCAGATCCTGGAAATAACAGGCATTAAGAATGAAGGAAAAACCCCTCTGATCTCTTCACTCATCAGGAATTCCCTACAAAGAGAAATTAATGGTTACGGTTTGGAATCCAGACTTAAAGATTCTAATGACTCTTCTGCCCTTTACACAAGTTCAGCCTTCTCTGAACAAACCTTCTTGCTGCTGCTGAGGACTCAGGACTATTTGACAAACTACTGTAAAAAAATGAATCAAGCATTTGTGTTATTTTTCACAATGAAAGGTATTTTTTCCCACCTGTGACTGCTGACTAAGGGGTTTGTTCCAAATACCTCAAAAGCAGCCCTACCAGTCTCACCATTAACACATTCATTGTTCCCCACTGCTGGATAATAACTGTATTTCTCAAGCCACCTAAAAATATTACAGCAGTCGCACCAGGTTGGCCACCTGAGATTTGGCCATGAAATAGCTGGCTCCTGTTTTCATGAGTACTCATGTAAAGCCATATAAAAATTCGTCCAGAGTTCAAAGTATATCAGAGAGACAGTGTCAGTACACAAAGCTAACATTTGGACTGAACCATCCATCACCAGCTAAGCACTCAGTTAAACAAGTAAAGCACATTTTAAATAGACAGGGCAGAGTCCTGTGACTTCCCAACTACCTGACCTCCCTAAAACCAAACATTACTGTATTTATCAGAAAGATCTTGGCTTTTTTCTTCCTCTGCATACAATTTGAGTAGAATTTTTAAACAACACAGGAGGGCTGAACAGTGAAATTTTACTGAAAACGAGCACAAAAGGTCTAGCTCATCTCCTCAGCATCTTTTGGAATTCTGTGCCTTCCCTTCTTTTTAGCCTTTCGATATTAAAAAACAGCCCCAAACAAAACAGAGTACTGGCCAATTAATTAAACATATCAAATAAGTGAAACACTATGTCTGACACCAAGATGCACAAGTCTGATCCAACCTTTTAGAAATAAAACATTAATATGGTTCCAGCTGATGCAGACTCCAAAAACATGTTCCTTGGACAAGCCCTTAGACTATTCAGACGTGGTTGCACATGTTACACTTCAGAGGATTTTTTTCAACTTCTTATATTAAATAAGCCTTACAATTCTGAAGTAAAATATGACAACATAGTAGCCTTTATCCTAGAAAATATTCCTAATTTCAGTTACTTATAAGACACTTGCCTTCTCTAACTTAGTGAACATTTGATATTTCTTTCTTTGTTAAGAAAGAAATGGAATAAAACAAGAAGAAATAACAGAATATCTACTTATACCTTTTACCAACAATACAGGACTACTATCTGGTTTTCAGACAGATGCAAGAATATTAATTAAAAACTAACTTCAAGGCATCTCAAATGTCTCCTCTTAGAGAAACATTTTTTTTCCTTTCTTTAGAAGCAAAAAATTACCACCTGAGCCAAATTTTAATTACATTTTGGATAATTAGTAAACAATGGCAGATCCTCAAGCTATTATATATCTTTAATAAATCTAAAGTCAATGACAGTTTGTAAGATTGTAAAACAAACATTTGGTGAAAAATATCACACTAAGTGATTTAAAAAAATCACATAAATATGTTTTTACTTTACATGCTTCTTTAACAACTCTTCCACAGTGATAGTAATTTATAGTCATAAATGAAAACGTCTTCAGCAGTTTTAATTTTCAATTACATACCAGAATTTATTCTAAAAACTTTTGATAAGAGATGGCAACATACAGTACCACCAGTGAAAAGTTTTCAGAACAAATTTTACTACAATTTTCTCCATCTAACTGAGGTTTGTTTTGGTTTTTTATTTTCCAATTATTAACCAGGCTGAATAAATCGTGTACTTATTCTACATTGATTGAGATTACGCTCTCTTTAGCTACATGCATCGGCATTTAGTGATTTTCTTTTCCAAATCAATTAGAAGCTCTGCTGGGTTCAGTGTCTGGTTTTTCTCTATTTTAACTTAGAAAAAAAAAATACCCGAAGTTATTTCTCTGTTGCAAATGATTGTCTTTTTCTCATTTAAACCCATCTTGTTCCAATCTTACACACTCTTTGAGACTGTAATACAAATGACAGCCTCCTTCCCTTAATATAAACAGAAAGTATTAGAAAGAACAAACATCAGCTGAGCTAATCCTTCACTCTGCAGCTCTTCTATAACACAGTGATCCTGCACTAGCTTTTCATGTTTGTAAGAACACATATCAGGCTCAACAGGACCAACACTGCACCATGGATCACAGCCCCTCAGGGAGTCCTGGGGTCTTGAACACTTCTGCTGCATCCTCACGTGCAATTTTCAGCCCTAGAAAAGCAAAACACGATTCCACTCCAGGCAGACAGACAACAGGCTCACAAGATGGTTTGTTTGAAAAAAACACTCCTCAGTAAGTGTGAAATGCAGACTCTTCCAATTCCACTCTGTTTGGAGATGAGGGCTATTTTCTGTCACGTATCTGCAAATCTCCTCACCATAAGGAACGGCATATGAATATAAACTGAGCTACAGGTTGCACTGGTAAACAAAGTGTTTCTCTGGAAGTACTTAATTAGGGCTCTGCCGTTTTTTAGGTTTTTGAATCTTTACTGCTGTTTTAAATGGGACATAAGCAGTCATGACCTTTTGTGTCTGATGTCAGAAAAATGAAAAGGCCCAGCAATAACTGGAGTTTACATTGGCTTGATTTTCCAGTCCACAGCTAAATACACACTATATCCAGTGCACCATACATTCTTGAAGGCTTAAGATGCAATGCAAGCCCTCCTTGTGTGAAGAAAACAGATAACAGCTGGAAAATTGTGGAGTAGTTCCAACAGGGACTTCTGCTTCCTCATAGAGTCCTGCTCAATGAATTACAATTATAATATCTCCATGGCTGTCAAACAACAACTTACTTTAAAAACACCAGCTGTACTGTGCTGGTCTTTCTTCTTTTCTTGTTGTAAGACTTATCAAACAACTAAAATATTGTATATTCTTCAGTGAAAGGCTGGCCTGGAAACTTTGAAGAAGATTAGACAAAAACAAAACAAGTCAACGTGCCAATGCTCTACATACACTAGCTAAAATTATCTAAGTCTTCTATGCTTAATGCTCAGCAACCGAACAAAATGGTCTATATTGCAGAGGATATAAGTACCCTTCTGGTGTCTTTTGGGATTGCAAAGATTTACCTATGCAAGCATATCATTGTCAAATCTATTAAAGATTTGATTGTCATGACAGTTTTTCACACGCCACCTATGTGCCAGTTTTCATAAACTTCTATAAAGAATGCTTCTTTTCCCCTTCCTTGCTTACTATCTCCAGGGTATATAACCTAACAATAGAAGATCTAAACCCAAAGAAATGGCAGAAAGCTGAATAAAGCAAGAAAAAATTACTTGTTTTCTAGAAGTTCAAGTCTGTCTGATTAACAGCAAAGAAATTACAACTCTTTTCCTTTATACCTTCCAGTGGAGTCCTAACAGTAAAAATAATGAAATGTGCAAATTTCTGGTTCATTGCAACTGAAATCCTGATTACAAGCACTAGTCTTTCCAGGTCCTTGAAAGAAGACACACATACTAGGAAGAAAATCAAAAGCTCTATGGAAATTTCTCCACCACCACTATTACATTCTTTTGAAAAAGGAAACCTTGATCAGTTCATAAGGAAAAGTATCATCCTTGTATTTGGTCAACTCCAACTGCTTCTGAGAAACCATCTTTAGCTATTGCCATACAAATTTGATCTGAAATCCAGTTTTGACCAATCCACATTTGTTTCTTCAAAGGTATTTCTTACACGTAGGCTTCTCAAAGTCAGCTTTAGATGGAATTGTTCTACATTTCTTCGTTTTGCCTTCAAATTCATTCTTGGATGCTCCCCTGTTTTATTCCATCCCACCTTTTTTAATACCTTGCACTATTTCAGAAGGTATCCAGGTGAGTAGCTTTAGAATGACATTTTACTTTTCAGCATAGTCATATTGACAGCCATGGGACAGAGTGCTACTGAAAACTGATAATGCTAAAACTCGCCGACAGATTTATAAAAAGTGTTAAAAAATTCTATTTCCCCCACAGAGTTTAAAAAAAATTCTTTCTCTAGGAAAGACAAATCACATTTTGGGAATTATTTATTAATCATTTGTGATTAAAGTCTGCTTCATCCCATGTCCCATCAAGTCAGGCAAGATCAAAAGAATCTCTCCACTTGCTGTGCAAGGCTCAAGCTAGCAGACCCTTTCTATAGAAACTTTCCATGAACACATCCAGAGCCTTTCTGAAACTATTTTGAGACATTATTAATAGTTTTCAAGTAATTTCTATGAAAAGCAATTAAATTTTTCACATTTTCCACCTCCTCGGGGACAGCATTTGTGTAAGGAAGCTGTAGCTCAATCATTTCTCCAGTTTGTTATTTAAGAACCTCTAGTCTTTGACATTTCTTCTAAATATCATTTTAGTAATCAAATAGTTTACATAAATTAATCTATTCCAAACCTCTTATGCAACAAAAGAAATCCCTCTAAGAGGATGAAAATAACCCACAGATAGTGTTTTCTCAGAACTAAAATCCTGGAGTGGGACGTGGGTAGCAGCACGACTGTAGGCTCATCAGTTCTGCATCCTGTCTCCGAGCACAGCAGTACCTGCACAGCCACAGGGTGAGAGCTTTTCATTTCTCATTGTAAATATTATAAGGGTCTCAAGCCTCAGCTGGGCAGGGAAGTGCTCTGTAGTCATTTGGAAACAGACACTGATAGGTGCTTGGCAAGCACCGATGTGCTTTCCAGATCCAGCACCTAGCAGGACAAGAGCACTTTTGCATAGCCTGAGGGGTCACAATCTGACAGCCTGTAGCTGAAGCAACTCCAGAAGATGCTGAGCCTTCAAGCACTCAGACCATGGAAGGTGAGAACAGTGTTTCTCTACCCTTAAAGGATCTGACAAAAAAGAGTGGAAATTTTGCACTCAGTTGTCATGAAACCACGGAGTGATTACAGTGTAACCTATTAAGGTTTAAAGAAATGTCTGGTTTTCTAGTCTCTGCAATACCATTACACTATTTCCTATGATGGCTTTGCATTTTTTATTTGAAATGCCCAGAGTGCTAAAGTGATGCTTACATTACACCTGCAAGTTCTGTCTATATCTCTTTCCATCCCATGTTAAAATATTTTTAAAATATCCAGCCATTCTTCCTATACTTGCTCACACTACATTCATGTTACATCTGTACTCCCAAATAGGTCAAAAAAGAGCTTCTTCCTGTTAAACTTATGTTCAAAAATAACAGATAAGTCTCATAGAGATCTAGTCAATTTGGACTGCTTTGGAGCAATAAAATACCCTTTTCCAAAAAGGGGCAGGGGAAGAAGAAAAACAGAACAGAGGTGGGGAGGGGGTAGATGTAGATCTACGTTTTTGAAAGCTTCATCCCATCCCACTCCAGCTTCTTTTGTTGCCTTCCATGCTTCCGTGAAAATTAAGAAATCAATTGCTCCATAACATTGTCACTGGATTCCCACAGAAGTCTTACTCTGACTTTCATTAAACAGAATTATGCAAAAGGCTCATTTTTGAAGAAGCCTAATACTACCTTCTTGAATTAGGTTTGGTTAACTTATCATCAAAATTAAAGCTGGAAACAATCTCAGGTTAAAAATGAAAGAAAATAGAATATTTTTTCTTGTGTTACAATAATATTTTTAGAGTTTTCAATAGAAATAACACTCATGCATAATGCATAATATTGCCATTTAGACAACAAGTATAGAGCCATTTTAATCTCTGAAGGAGACAGTAAACAGTGTAGGCAGGGGTTCTACTTAACCCACACACTCCACTAATACATTTTAGATAACAGGCCAGTGCATTTAAATAAAGTCCAGATTCAATTTAATAGTATTTGTTACAAAGCTTTATCTAATTATAATAGTCAATCTTTATTACTAGCCTCACAAGTGCAGAGAACCTTATTATAATCCTTCTTTCTAATGATCTCTTCACTATCATAGTAATAACACAGCCATAAATTAATCATCTGTTTACAATCGTGAGTAAACATCAACTCAATTAACAATTGATAAATAAACAGTTGACTCTGGAGGCTATTTCTGTTATAAATGTGGGTACTGAAGGATTCTGCACGGCTTTGCTACTTAACTCAAAAGAGTGTTTCTGTGTATTCAGAGATTTCTGTTCTGTGCAGTTTAAATGAAATGTATAACACGAGCTGCACCAGCTTTCCACTATAATAGTGCCACCCATCTTTTGTGCTGCTAAGTGTGTGGGAGGATTTTGTCTGTCTTTTCCAGGGATTGCTTTGTTCCTCCCAGACTAAACACAAGATGAAGTTAACATATAGAACTGTTTGTTTCTGTTATTAGAAGTGCTTAGTAAGCTTTTTCCTTTCTAAGCATTCAGCTCATTTTTTGAGTCCAATGCTAGATCTCAATTCTCCCTCTAATCAATTTAATTCATTTTTTCATCATTTCTGTTGCTGTGATTTCCTTCCCCTTGGTGCAAGTGAACACATTACTGGAGTGACTGCTAAAAGCAGGGCAAACATTGCCCTTTTTTACCTACCCTGACCTGCAAAAAGCAGCTCAATTAATATGTCCCTTACTTCATTTCAGTTTTCAGATTCTGTCTTTTAGAATGCAAAGACCACTGAACCAGGGTGGTTGGGCCTTGGAACAGGCTCCCCAGAGCAGTGCTCACAACACAAAACCTGCCAGAGTTGAAGAAGCACCTGGACAATGGTCTCAGGCACAGGTTGTGATTCTTGAGTTGCGATTCTTGTCCTTTGCAGGGCCAAGAATTGGGCTTAATGACCCTAATGGGTCCCATCCAACTCTGGATACTCTATGATTCTGTGAATCATGCCACAAGCTCATGGACATCCATCTCAATGACCCAAGATTCTGGCTGGGTTGGAGCTAGAAGACTTCTACCCAACTGCTTCCTGGCTAGCCACTGCTCCCCATCTTCCTTTCTCCCACAACATTCCTGATAATATCTACAACAAATTTTCTCATTCTTTCCTGGCTGACATGTATAAATTTGAAACACTGGCAGCTCTCTAGAAGACAACATAAATTCTTGATTCTGTCTCTGTTGGTCAAGGCATAGCACCCACAGACAGACTGGAACAGCTATAAGGCCATATCTTCTGTTTACCTCCCATAAAAATTCTATCCCTCATCAAAGAGTGGGATTGTCCCCATTTATGCAGTTATACTGCATATTTCTTCGTCAGCTCTTCACCTTTTCTGGAAACTGAAATAGCATGCAATCCCACAGAAGACTCAGAAAACACCAAGTGAAGGAAAAACACCTGTTTGAAATCTGATACAGAGCACATAGGTCCAAGCCACCTGACCCAGTGCTAAGGGCAGACACCTGCCTGACACAACTTGAATTGATCCAGGAATATATTCTCATTTTGACAACAAAGATAATTTTCTGCTGTCCTTAATTATCTGTGTTTCTTGTAAATAGACATATAGCCTACAAGAAAAGGAAAGCAAACAAATAAACCAACCCACAAAAAACCTTCTAAACCCCAACTACCTGCAAAAAAGAAATTACTACTCTCTCTGGAAAAATATGGCAGTCCACATGGAATCTGGCAGACAAACACAAACCACAAGAGAAGAATTTCAAGGAATCACAGAAAAACCATGTCTGCTCATGGCTGGAATATGCGATACATAATCTATATTTCATAAAAAAGAAGATTCATTTTAGAGAGTATTTTTTTCAGATTGTTACTCTTGCCTAATGCATAAAATAATCCATTCTTAGTGACCATCTATTTTCACTATAGAGCTTTTGCCTGAACATACTTCATATTTCTCTTGTCCTGGAAACAGTCTCTTGAAGGTAAGACTAGTATTTTTGGAAACTCTCTAGCTTGAGTAATGACAACTGAGTTACCAAAGACATTTGTATAGAATAAACATATGCTTTGAACAAGGAATTTTTAATGTTGCTTTGAAGGAAATAGATAATGATTAATTCTATTTTCAAATGCAGATATGTGAGGAGTCTACCATCTGCAGTGCCTTTGACTTCATGACTGTATGTTCTCATAAACTCTGGAACACTCTATAAGTCAATGCCTGGTCAGTCCTTGAGAAATTCTGTCCCCAGCCAGTATCACTTGAGTCACTCCTAATATTTGTTATAGCTCCTGTCTTCAATTTCAAACTTTTTGGGAGCAATTTTAAAGTTGCTTTTTAGCAGTATTTTCCATCTCCTGTACCAGAGAGACCAGCCTTTTTTAAAGTACCAGACAGCAGAAGCCTAGAGAGATTCACATAAGAAAAAAAACTAGACCGTGATTGTTTATAAAATTTTTGAGGAAAGAAACCAAGACTTAAATTTACAGAATACGGCAAAACTCTCGTACTGCATGATAACTCTTGACTGCATTATTTCTATGGTTGTGTCTACATAAGCCACAATGGCACAGGAGGAAAAATTACTTTTCAGTCAAAGATTTAAAAAAGGGTAATTTCATCTATGAACTATTCTTTCGTAGTTGCATTGCTTCATGGACATCGACATCGCAAAATAAAGATGGTGTGCTTAAAAAAAAACGCACCAGTAAGAAATAGAAGTGATAAATGCAGTACAAGATTTTTTTCTTTGTTTCTTTCGGTGGGCTTTTTTTCCTCCACTTTAATGAAGTCAGTACTCGCTTTTGCTGCTAGATAACAAATCCTCATGTCAGTACTACATAAAATGTCCATTAGTAACCCTGAATTATCTTATATTTCTGACATTCTAAGCTCTCATAAAATAAATTAATAGTCCATGATAATACATGGTAGTCAACAAGCCATTCAGGGAAAATATTTCTTAAAACATACTCCTAAGGTGACACCCTGCAAAGCTCAGAAATGTCAAGTAAAACTTGGACAGAAAACCAAAGGCCTCTTGCTTCAGGAATTTGTGCTCTAAGTTCTCAAAGCTCACAATTCCCAGTGAATAAGAGTTCAATCACACTGAATAATTCTTTCCATAGGATGCTCTAATGTACGGTGAGCTAAAAGCACTCAAACCCAAAATGGAAATTATCAGTAAGATCTCATAGGGCCAGATCTTGAAAAAGTACATCTGATGTATTCCAGAAATGCCGTCAACTTGAAGCTACTTCTATGAGCAAAAGTCTGATCCAGACTTGTGACACAGCCAGAGCTCCAGCACATACCTAAAACTAAGAAAGAAGTTTCCCCAAATCTAGTGAATCAAAACCACACTTAAGATTGTAGCCCACTCCCCCAACTTGTTTTTATTTTAATTCCAGTGCAGCTTTATTAAGTTAAAGGTGTTCTAATGTGTGGGTTTAGCTGTACTGATTTCTGTAGGTTAACCAATGAAATAGGAGTCATCATGGATGATGACCTTCCTGCGTCCCTGATATGGGAGACAGATGGCATATGACTTGATCCACACAAACTGAAATGTTCAATGATGCAGGAATTTCATAACCTCTAAGGAATTCATATTCTTTCTGCAACACTGAATGAACTGGAATTATACTAATCTTCCACTGTCTTATCCTACATCTTTAACATCTCCTAAAGATGACCGTGGCTATTTTATTCAACCAATCTTTTTTTTCCCCACAATAATGTTGGAAAATAGTTATTACTAAATGCACAGTTATAAAGTCTAGATATTAATATGAGAGTTTCAGAATTCAGAGCACTGACACAACAATAATAAGCAAGCATTGAGCACAGGAACAGATGGCCATTGACCAAAGCACTGAATATGTGCTCTTCCTATCAGTTATTAGGAAGAAAGAATCCTCAGCAGAGCAGCTTTAGGCCCAGTAAAGTACTCGTGTCTTCAGCAGCAAAATTCCTCATTAGAAAATTTAAGAGCAAATTGATTCTGTCTTTGAAAAAAACACTAAGCCTGAGACATTTGAGAGCTAATTCAATATGTTCCACTAAAGACACTACCAAAACCACAGAGAATTTGATCAGGAGAACATAACAGAGGAATACATTTCCACAGAAAAGCTTGGTTCAGCTGAAAAACAACCAACCCAAAAGGAGAGCTGTATTTCCATGGAAAATCAGCAAAGACCTTACCAGAGAAATAATGTCTGAAAAGGATCAGATCTTGGATTCCTGGTGAAATGTAATGAGTATTCAAGACTGGGAGAAATCTAAAGCCAAAAGTTACAAGAAAACAGTATTACTTGACTAGAACTTTACCACTTAGACAGAAGGAGATTGCTCTTGAAAGGCTTAAAAAACATGTGTCTGCAACTGTCTAAAATTACCATATACACGTAATTCTAATAAGAAGCACAGTAAAACCTTTGCCTTTACTTTTCCTTCAGGAGCCCATGTCCTGTGGCAGACTCAAGCTACCAGGTGGTTTCTAGTCCTCAGTACCGTTCTTGAGAGCCTTTTGGCTTCCGAAGCCTCCTTGTGCTACAACTTACTAGGCAGATCACATACGTTTCCAGTTGGAGTTATATTGGAAATAGTCTCTTGAAAATAAACAAGAACATATTTTCAAAATATTCTTATTTTATATGAAGAAGTTACACCAATTATTTAAGCACAAAAAGTTTCCTAAAATGCTTTTATTCTATCTGGTGTACTGGCTTATGCAGTGTTATCTTGCCAACTTCCTTGCTTAAAAATTGGAAACAGCCACAAAGGGCTACGTATAAATATAACACAATCTTTTTAAAGTTATCTTTACCTTCAGTCTGACTTTTCTTACTGAATTAAGATTCAGCAAAATAATATACTACCTTAAAGTCCTCTCTAATTAGGTAAGTAGAAGCCTGCAAATATGGGAACTTGTAAGAGTAAAGATTAAACCTCAGTAAGATTCAATAAAGTCTATATAACAATTACAAAAAACTCTACCTTCCAAAAAACCACACTGGAAATCTGTACACAACATACTGCAAGACATCAACAAGAGATTTTATTTCTCCTCAGACTATTTCTAAGTATTTCAAATGAGTAGCTATTTCATTAACCATTTGGAGATGGAAAGAGGTAGTAGTTATGCTTACAGAAATGTAGCTGAACAATTCCACTCATGACTGGACTTAAAGACAGAACAATTCCAAAGGCTTTTTTTCAATTAACAGTATCACTCACAAATTATTTCAACAATCTATACATACATAAATATAAATAAGGATCACACTGTATTCCTGAGTGTTCATGAACCTATGCTGTCTTAGTTATGTCACCACTTATAGATGGAATCTTTTAAAGCCCTTGGCTTAGAAGTCAGGCTAGAAATCCCAGGCCATCTATACAACATTTTTGTTTCCAAAAGAAGCAAGCCATGTTCCTCAGTCTTATTTGGACAAAGGTTATTGGTACCCTGTTACAGGAATTGTCAGATGGTCTCTTCACTTTCCCCATGCACTTTTCCTGCCTGCAGTCTCTTCTACCTTTTGCTTTTATCATCATTTCTCCTCTGTCTATGGATAACATCAGCTCAATGAGCAAATTTTACACAAAGCAAGATTTGTGGTCCTCCTCCAGAACTAGGCTCTACAGCCTTGAGCCAGCTGCTGAGAAAGCTCCGTCTGTCGCTCTCAAAACATCATCCTCAAGGCTGACAGTTTCACAGTTTCTGTGAAATTCAGCTGTCAAGGGAATCTGTCATTACAGCAGGAGCAAAGCAATTTCTTAGATAGTTTGAGCCAGTTCCATGGACCGCTTCAAAAATTATAAGGGAAAAAGCCAAATTTAATCCATACTCCAGCCTCAATAAGGGTAGGACCAGCAGTGGAGTACAGTCCCAAAGTGCCACCAGTCCATACTGCTTATAATTACTAGAGAACTGTTTCTCTTGGGACATACTGCAATATGGGCTTCTACTTTAAGCCCAAATTAGGAAATGTGCAGGTCTACTGGCAGAAATTCAAGCTTATTTTAGTGTATTTGAGTCTCCCAGAGAGGCTCCAAGGGAATTTAGGGTAGTTCTTGTTATGTAAGAACCTGCATCAATCCCTATTTTCATAGTGTTGGAAACAACCTCCAGGATCGAGTCCAACCTTTGATCTAAAACCACCATGCTGACCAAACCATAGCACTAAGTGTCACATCCAGTCATTTCTTGAACATTTCTGGAGATGGCGACTCCTCCACCTCCCTGGGTAGCTCGTTCCAATTCTTAGCCAACCTTCCAGTGAAAAAAATTCTTCTCAATATCCAACCAGAACCTCCCCTGGCACAGCTTGAGGCTATCCCCTCATATCCTATCACTGGCTGCCTCGGAGAAGAGGCCAACCCTATCTTGTTGCATCTTCTTTTCAGGTACTTGTAGAGAGCAATGAGGTCCTGTCTGAGCCTCCTTTCCTTCAGGTTAAACTACTCCAGTTCCTTCAGCCTCTCCTCAGACAACTCACACTCTAGGCCCTCCACCTGGATGCCCTGCAGCACCTCAAGGTCTTTCTTCATGCCAGGGGTCCAAAACTGGACACAGAAATTGAGGTGCAGCCTCACCAATGCCCAGAACACAACAATCACCTCCCCGGTCCTGCTGGCCACAGTATTTTTGATAGAGGCCCGTGTTCCATTGGCCTTCTTGGCCACCTGGGCACACACTGGCTCACGTTCAGTTGCTCTTGGCCAGCATTCCCAGTGTATCCAGTGATACACTCTGCCTCCAGCCTGTAGCACTGTTAGGGGGCTGTTGTGACCCAAGGGCAGGACCCAGCATTTGGCCCTGTTGAATCTCAAATAAATGATGTCAGCCCACTGATCCAGCCCATGTAGATATCTCTGTAGAGCCTTCCTACTCTCCAGGAGATCAGCACTCCTATCCAAGTTCATTATTGAGGGTGCACTTGATCCCCTTGTCCATATTTTTGATAAAGATATTAAACAGGATTGATCCCAGTACAGAGCCCTGGTGAATCACTTTAATTACTGGCCACCAGCTGGGTGTGGCATCCTTCACTATCCCACTCTGGGCCCAGGCATCCAGACAGTTTGTCCAGACAGCCAGAGGCTGCCAGCTTCTCCAGGGAAAGCTGAGAGCTCTTCCGTCAGCTGCCCCAGTACCCTTGGGTGGATCCCATTCAGCCCCACAGTCTCGTGTCTAAGGAGCTCAGCAGGTCACTGCACTTCCCTGTGGACTACAGGAGGCTGTTCTGCTGCCCACCCCTCTCTGCCAGCTCAGGGGCTGGTTGCTCTGAGGATAACCAGTCTTTCTGTTGAAGGCTGAGGCAAAGAAAGCATGAAATACCTCAGCCTCCTCCTTGGTTACAATGCTCCCCTCTGCAATCAATAATTTGTGTTCTGTTAACAAAAGAGAAAACACACAATTAGTACTTGCATCTTGACTGTAACAGGAAAACTGCAGTTACTTTGAGTACACTGGTACCATGAAAAATTCCTCTCACATGCATGTAGTTACACATTGAGTTAATTCCATACCTGAAAGGAAACAAGCTATATTGGCTTGTCACATCAACTCCTTCCACATCAGGAAATGCACTATATTGATATAGATCTTTTTCAAACTGATCAACTGTATCCTCCTGAGTCTGAGTTTAGTTCATTCCCAAATCAGCCCCCTGGCCTTGCCCATTCCTAGGAGGTAACTCCCTGCTAGAATGAGAACACCAGACAGCTACATATGCCAGCTGGGAGTCTAAAAAGATGTATTTATTCTGATTATTCATTTTATACAGCAATTAGGGAGGGAAGAAATAAAGTCTCCCCATCCCAATCTAACACTGTAGAGCCACAAACATAATGTAAATAAAATCTAACATTCAATTCCCCACAGCACATCCCTTTTGTTACAGTGGCATTTCTGATAACAGGAATTACAGCCACATGGAGACTTTTTGTTCCCCACTAAAAGTGTGATATCTCTGAGAGCAGATGATGCTTTTATTACAAAAACTTTTGTAGTTTTAAAAGAGCAGTAGTAAAAGTTAGTTCAAGGTTTTTATGACTTCCTTTGTTCAGAGGAAACTAAAGGAGGAAAACTAGTGGTGATGTATGAAAAGATTGCTTGTTTACAATCAGTACAGAGATCCTTGCCTTTTTCATGAAAGGAAAGGAAACCAGCAGGAGAATTACAATACCGAGCACCTCCCAGGATCTCTTTCACCATTCTCCCCATTTGTGTATTAAGCAACAAGGCAGCTGTTGAACAAGTACTATCAACAAAGCAATCTTCTAGCCCTTTGATTTAGGCTATTCATATCTTCTGCCCTGAAATAAAATGACTTTCACAATTAAAACACCGAAATCAATGCTGTATCTATTGTCATGTCTGCAGGAGAAAAGCTTTAATTACAACTCTAGTTAGATAACACAATCATTACACCTCCTTAATCTCAAATATAAAACCAGTACCCTTTCAGTGCTATGCCACCCTTTCTTTGATTTTTTTTATGTGAATGGCTTTTTATCTGAGCACTTTAATTTGCATGCCTTTGCTGCGAGGCAGCTCCCCGTGATATGTTAATTGCAGAGTGCTTTAAGTACTAAAAGATTAACATAAAACCCTTTGCAAACAAGCTAATAGTTTATGATAATTTTTGCATGGCCTTTGTCTGTCTATCACCGGATTGCCTCTAGCTGTAATTTTATAAAGAAGCTGTAAAATATCATTTAAACAAGTTCATTTACACATAATTATTACCAGAATCACATTATTCAATTTAGATACTCCAGCCTATTAACAATCCATGAACTAAAATGTAATTAAACTATTTTCCTTTTATGAACCTATTCATTACAATGTGTGGGAGATGGATCTCTCAGTTTCACTGAAAATTTCAGCACTTTGTTGTTGGAATTGACAAGTCTGGCACCCATTCTGTGCTTTTAATTACATTAAAAGTATTTCAAGGCAGGTAAGATAAAAAAATATATTTATAAAAGGATGTGTACAAATGCCAAGATGGTGTCATCCCCTAAAATATATTTATTTCACTCCACACAGTTTGCACTTCTTACCAGATAAAATAAAACCAGGATACATAATTCCAATTAAAATTTCTCAAGTTTTCTCAATTTTGAAGAAATATTTGAAGAAACAAAAGTTTATCTGTAATAAGATTGGTTTAGCATTTCTTTTGCATCTCTAGTCTACTTTTCAATACAGGCATCTGCATTGTGCAGCTGTGGATATTCCCCTTTGATAAAGAGCACCTTAGCTCAAAAAATTGATTATGTTTCAACAAAGACTAAAATTTGCTAAATTGTATTGGTCCATCATGAACTATTAAGAGTTTTCTCAATGGGTCCAGAGCCTTGCTGCCACTCACTAACTCACACTGTCAAAACACCATCAGAAGGTCCTCCACTTAGCATTTCACAAGGCTTGGCCATCAGGCCCTTTTATCCCAATCATCCTGACTTATCAAAGTAAAAATCTGACCTGGACAACAAAAGCTTCACTCTTTGCTCAGGGATACAAACTGGAGATTCCTACACCAACCATGCTTTTTAGGACAGCTGCTGAAATAAACTCAATGGAAACATAACACACAGGTAATTTGCCCTGACAATCAAAATTATTTTATCAGAAACATACAATTCAGAAGACAATAACCATTTCCTTTTATCTTTGAGGATAGAAGCTAACATATCCAAGTGCCACTCATGAGGAAGAAAAGAAGAATGGACCCATATTAACTACAAATACTGATTACCCATGGGTTTCAATTCCCTTACACCTGTGTAAGAACAGGAAACCTATTTAAAATTTAAGCTGTAAATTAGAAGGTATCTGAGACAAAGACAGGTTAGAGAGATGCTGCAGATGAGAAAAAATAAAAGCAAAAATTAAATCATTCCTCTAATGGGCATGAAGTGCAAGTATCGTTCTTTTTTTGGTGACATCACCCAAAATCCATCCTCTATCAATTCACTCTACCTAATGTCTGATGCCCACCTCTTCAGTTGCATTTAAAAGCTGCAGCTTAATTCCATTATGAATACTTCTCCTCTGCACAGATAAAAATACTGGCCTTGAAAATTTTGTTCATTTTATAATGATTGATATTTCTTGCCTGAAAAATTTAAGATAAGCTTTTGGTTAAAGCACACAATCATCACATAATAATACTAATAAGAGAAATACCAATAGAAATTACTGTGGGAATGAAATGCTCTACAGAGAAATGCTTTTGCAAAACAAGGGATTCATGAGAAAACCCTGACAGATATTTCAGTCTAAATGGCCAGGGATCTGTGAATCATTGAGGCTGATAGGCTTAATTATTTCTAACAGTCTTTGAGCATTTATTTCAATCAAATGTCAATCTGAATGCTACCATTTAGATCAGTTCCTAGAGAAGTTAATGACTGTAAACTCAGTAGGTAGTTGTGACAGACAAATTACAATAAAACCAAAGACCTTTTATTCCCTCTAAACTCCTGGTCTGTACCATAGAGCTATTTCACAACCCTTTGTAGTGGTGGACTTTGAAGAATAAATTCCAGCATGTACTTTTTCCTTTTATTAAATTTTTTTTTAAATTTCAATCACTAAGGGTACAATAGCAAAATGCCAAATTTTAAATAAATTCAAGTTTGACTGTCATTCTAGAGTGCAGCCTAGCCCTACCAGATCTCTTCTAGATCCCAATACATTTACAGAATGACAGTGAATTGCAGTCCCCTGTGTTCTTGATATTACATACTTCACTGTCATTAACAATTCTCTTAATTAGAATTGCAATATTATTGTTGTTGGGTTTTTTTTGTTGTTGTTGTCATTATCTGGAGGTTTTAAGCATCGAGAGGATATAAATTATTTGTACTTTATTTTTCAACCATCAGCATTTGAAATTTATCTTCATTGTTAGAGTTTTATAAGCGCTTTAAAATAAAACTGACACCACTAATTATATACCTATTCAGAAGTTAATTATTCATTACCAGACTAAGATTAAAACAGTTTCACTGAGAAGAAAAGGTGTTAGGGTAGGTCAGGGATTGCTACAACTTGTCTTCATTGCTTACACTTATATAGAAGATCCTTTCCTCAACACCTAAAGAGCCCATATGGTTGAGATATAACTGACAACACTTGCAGTGTTATTTGAAATCATAACCAAGAAAACTCTAACAAAGCAGTTTAGCATCCTCATTTACATTAGGAGCTTCAGACAGGATAAGATGTTGGTCTAAGAATAAAGTCACTGCATATCCTCTTCACAACAGTAGACTTCATCCTCAAAAGAAGTTACAAACAGTTGCTTAAATGTGTGGGTTTTTTTAGTTTCATGCTATTTTAAATCAAACTGCTCCTTATGTAGCAATAAATTTCTGAAGGAACCACAATGTATGAAGAGAAGCATTTTTTCATTTTAGAATCTCCCTGTTCATTCCAGATTCCCATTATTTGGACTGTCACCCTGACACTGCCTGAGGTGCATTCCAGCTCTCTGCAAGAGAATCTGCTTTCCCACTAATGGGGCTGTTCTTGCAATAGCAAATGTAATTTTCCACTCCATTACAAACAGTGTGCAAGAGGACCCTATTTCTCACTGCACACAGATCAGCTCCCAGTGAAATCCTATTCACTAAATATTACAATAGCAGAATCCCCTTCAAATATAGGTGCTTTTTCAGGGCTGGACAAACAGGTCTGATCCAACCACAGGCACACCTCAACATTAACTGCTCCAATATTTGTCAGTGTTAGGGAAAAACTCACAGAGGTTCAGAAAGGATCAAGAAGTTAGGAAGAAACTGAGAAAGCAAATAGTGCAATGATACTTTCTCATAATACCATTTTTATACTGCATTTCTTTAACAACCAGCCATAATGCAGATTTATATAGTGACTTACTCTCAGTTGTAATTCATCTGGATTTACAAATTCATTGATACACCAAATAGTGGTCTAACTGCATTTTGAATAGCTTGCAAAACTCAAAATCAGATACCTTTGCAGCAAAGAAAAATTCAAGTAAAAGAAATAGCATTCTATAATAAAATAGTTATATTCAGCTATATTTTATATTTATTACCCTTTATTTATCTGTATCATTACATCAGAAAGACAATTCTGCAAAAAGAAATGAATATAATCACAGAAGAACTTATACAAGTGCTTTGTCTCATAATTCAGTATAAATTGTTCTCATGCAATCCTCTTCAGTAAACAGTAACTCTGTACCCTTTGATTTAAAGAAATAAAGACTAAGACAGTGGAAAAGCAGTTTAAAAAGAACTGTATTTGGGAGTTCTATGCCTAGAGTTCTAAACTGGCCATTAAGTTTATTAAAAGGAAAAACATTATGGCTTTTAATTAAAACTGACAACCTCAAAATTCGAGTTACCCAGAATTATCCTTTCTCTACCATGTTACAAAAATAACAATGTAAAGTAACTTAAATTAATTTAAGAATTTATCTTGAAAGGACTTGAAGAGATACCTCAAACAGAGTCTACAGTGTGTATTGTTTCGCCGTTCACACCAGGCAGAGCAATTAA
Source organism: Melozone crissalis (assembly GCF_028551555.1). Lineage (NCBI taxonomy): Eukaryota > Metazoa > Chordata > Aves > Passeriformes > Passerellidae > Melozone > Melozone crissalis. The sequence continues at coordinate 22,481,533 of NW_026535797.1, read as the reverse complement.
CAAATCACCTGATTTCCTCCACCCTCTCCCTCACTGCAGGTACTCACTGACTGTCTGGATGCAATCCTGTGCTCTGGGGTGGCCCTGCTTGAGCAGGCAGGTGGGGCCATGTGTCCAACTGCGGTCCCTTCCAACCATTCTGTCATTCTCCAGTAACCCCTATGCTCTTCTCAGACAGAGACTACCAAAGGCTAAGAAAAGAGCTTCTATAATCAAAAAAATTACAATTTTGTTTGCATTAATCAGAATTCAATAGAAGAAGTATAAAGGTAATGCAGCAGAACTTGGGACCAAATTAACAACAATGTTTGCATTTTTCAGTTTTGAAATAAATTTATACAAAGTACTTGAGTTAAAATCCAGGAAAATGAGATCTAAGCTCTTGGGGCACAAATGAGCAAAGACATTTCTTTATTTCTTGCTGTCACCACTGAATTACTCCTGGACAAACAAGCATTCTGTGTTACATGCCTTTGATTTCTTCCATCCCAAACATGCAACCTTGGATGGCATGTTTTAATAAACTACCAAAATACTTCATTCTAATTTTGAAGGTCTGTAGAATCCCCGTTGTGACAATACAGAGACATCTCTGTAGATATCTATCACTCCTGGCAGCTTTTTAACTAGGCATTCAAAAGTTCAGAAGTATTAAAGAATATAAAAATAACACATCTGGGGAATCTTCAAAGACTAAGCATGAAATCACTGATCTCGATGATAAAGGCAGATGACAGGTTACTGGAGTAAAAGAAAGAATGGCAATAAAGTGACTACAATGGACACTTCCATAATTTATCATGGCACGAATAGGAAAAGCACCTTTCTGTACCTCATGCAGGGTATGCCATGGAGCTACTCAGCAACTTCAGCTGGGAAGCAGAACAAGAGCCAAAAGCCTTCAGGCAGGCACTGTGGTGATTGAGTTATGGACGAGGTCTCTGGGCACCCACAGACACTCTCTGGGATGTGGCATGGAATGACAAAGCACCCAAATCCTTGACAAATTGCAAATGCAACTGACTCCTTAACTTTGAATGACTACCCAAGTCAACCAAATCTGAATGCTTTAAACACCTTTCCATTTCATTGCATCTCTACATTTTAAAATGTAACCATTAACAGGATCTCTGGAATTGTCCCTGTTAGATCCAGATGAGATAAAGTAAAATTTCCCCTGTCAATTCTGCTTGGTTCTGAAATTTAATGAGAACAAATCTCATTCTGAAGACAACAGAAAAAATTTACAAAATTTCCCAGAATATTCTTATTGGAATGTATTTTTGCAGTCATAACAATAATTCACTTTAAAAGAGTAAATTGAAAGGGATAAAACTTAAGAAATGAACTCCAATTTGATTAGAAAAGATGCTTAACCAAATATCCAAACTATAACTTCACCAGTAAAAAGCTTCCATCTCTTTGATTTAAACAGCTAACAACTCAGAAAAAAAAAATTACTTTCCCTACATAAGATAAAAATATTCTAATTGCATTACGAGGATTCCAATAAGTTCTGCAGTTAAATGAAAAAGAAAGCATTACCTTTAAAAGAGGCTAAGGGCCAGTAAACATTGATCCACCACATGGATTTAGCACACTCTTTAGATCTGAGTTGATCTATAAAGGCTTCAGTATCTCAGTGCAAGACACTCTTGTTGCATGACGAAATGGAACAGAATAAGGAAATCTCAGTTTACTTTAGTGCTACAGATGGTTACTTAAGATTGGGCCAAAAAAACCCTCTAAACAACAGCAAAAAAGACAAAAGAGCGGAAATGTAATGGAACTACCATTTTTCAGAGATACTGTCAGCCTGAAAATGCCCTTGTATGCAAAACTCCTGGAACACTTGGATTGACCTCCAGAATTATGTCTGCTGGAGTTGGCTAAAGAAAAGAATTACAGAGTGGAACAAGAGGAATTATAAACTGTGAAGTATATATTTACAAATTACTGCTACTTTGCATATTACTACTAGTCTTAATTCTAACAAAATTGCTATGCAACCCATTACTTAGGAGAGTCTATCATTTTTCCCCCTCTTGTGCTAGCAATGCTTTAAACCATAGTGTAATTAATGTAATTAAGTTTATTAATAAAGATTGAAGGGGTTGAGCATCACATGAAATACTTAATTTTGTGTATCTTTAGCTGAGTGACTGTTTAGATTTGTATTTCAACTGTCAGCCAAATTATGTGCAATTAAGCCAAGGCAGAGATCTCTTTTAAGCAGTGATAATGTCAGACAGATTCATAGTTCTGGGTAGTGGGTGGTAAAACTGCCCACTCTTTTTTATCTGCTGTATTTTCCCCACTATGGCTTAATCATGTACTGCATGTATCAGTGTACTCACACTTTGTATTCCTCTATTAGTGTGTAATGCAGAATAGAAGGTTATGCTACAGAAATAAAACATTCTGAATTTATCTAATAATGAGATTCATGAACTCTTGTCCTTATGCAATTTATTCTGTTGCTGTGGTGATCAGAACACCAGTGTGAAACTGTTCACTGTCTCATTGTTCTACTTCTTCACTCAACATCTCTACAAAGCTACTTCTAGAAAAAATTGAGACAGGTATTGCACTGAAGCCTACAGAACTTGGAAAATATTGGCATTATTTGCTGCACAGAGAGTCCTGGAGCTGAAACTGATGCCAAATCTCCCTGAGAATCCTGGATCAAGTTCTGGCCAGGGCACAAGAGCCAGGATAGTCTGTTGGTGTAATGAAGACATTTTGTGCCCTTCCCAGTCACTCTAGTCACCTCCTGTGAAGACTTGGCATTATGTTAAAGGCTCGAAGGCTACTACTGAAAAGTGCACACATGCTTAACATTGTCACCAGCCCTGCCACATGCCCATCTCATCTGGAAGATGTGCTGTATTTTTTGCATCAATAATTGTACCTGGAAGACTATGGATCAAGTCAATAATACTTAACAAGTGTTAAAATCATTTCAGGTGCATCTTGTGCAGTCAAGCCTTGAAGGTGCCTGACATTCAGCCATGCCCAGCTCCCCGACAGTCGGGGTCACAGAGCTCTCTGCATTTATCAGCTGCAGCAGGATGTCATGGGGCACCCAGGGCATGCAGACATCTCAGAGTGCAAAAGCAAAGGGTTCATGTTATGAATGAAACTGGAGATTTATATTTGTGATCTTTCTATTGAGCCCTGATTTATGACCATATTTTTCTAATTCATTGACTTAAGGGAACAAGCCTTTATCTAGTCTTAAGAAAAAGAAGACTAGATAAAGTCTTCTCCTAAATATCAGATCAGCCTTTTGGGCACCTTGCAAATAGTACCAAAGATAAAACCTGTATTATTCCTATTCTTTAATACACAGAATTTTGGATTTTAATGGTATAACAATAACAGTGATTTTCCAATTCACAAATAATAACTTTCTACACAACTGCAAAATGCTGTTGAGAACAGCCATCAATATCTCAGCTGTTCTCTGCTGAATTATACGGAAAGTAAAACTGAGACTAGAGAGTAAGCTGACTTAGCCACTTATAATGGACTTGTAATAGGCCATGATTTTAAATGCAGCAATACTGTCAATTACTGCAGAGTTCCCCAGACTGCTAAAAATTCTTCACAGGTTTTGTCTTTTACATAGATGAGGAACATTTTTAACCTAAATTTACCATGACAGACAAAAGGTATAAACACATGAAAACAGCCGGGCACCATTTGTATTTCAACCCCAAGTGAGATATTTTCTACTTATCTTTTATTTCAAGTTATTAAAAACTGGGATATTTCAACTCAATGTGACTTTAGAATATCACATGGATTTCATGAAGAACATCTTAAAACTGTGTATGAAATTTTGAGAATATCCTTTTAATTCAGTGAGAAACACAATGAACCTTTACCTTGTTTACTCTCTTGTAGTCATAAAAGGTTTATGAAACACAGCATAGAAAGCTGACTTCACTTCTAAGGCCATCAATAAGAACACTTTAAGCTAAAAAAACCCCCAAACTTTCTGCCCACCCCCTCTATTCCCATTAAAAGCTCATGAGGCATTCTGGACAATAAAATCAGTTGGAGATGTCCTTGATCTTTCTGTGGCTTTTATAGAAGCCAGATGGCTTGGCTCTGGAACATCTCATAATTTAGTGAAATGAAGAATTAAAGGAAGAGTTCAGAATTAGCAAAATTAAACTGCATGAGTTACCAAATGTCAAAACCACTGGAGTTTGTTTCTTCTAGAAAAAATGTTACATGTTACATATACAGCAGGCTCTCAAATAAGCTCAGTGAAAAAATAATAATGGGCTGAAATTGTATATTTCAATAGTTCTGAACAATGGGTTTGACAGCCAGGAAAAAAATTTCCAAAACTATTTTATTCCAGTTAGACATACTTTGTCCAATATGCCTTCCAAGCACAATAGCTACATTTTGTATTATTTTGCTTCAGTCATCCCTTGAGCTGAAGACTGAAGTGCTGCTGACATTACTGCAGAATCACAAATATGAGGACAATAAGAGTGTTTGTAGGACTTACTATGTGAATACAGAAATGAAATAATCTGTATAGGACTAGAGCAAGGAAACAGTGTTAAGAAGTCACAATTATTTAAATAAAGCAAATAATAAATAAAAATAAACCTTTGCAGACATATAAATCTTTTCACCAAGGAAACTTAGAAGGTTTCTTATGCACTCTCCACACCCTGGAAGATATATATTTAAGCTGAAAAACTCTTCAGCCAGAAACTCAAATAGAATCCTTATTTCATCATGTGTTTGAGTAGATCATAAGGTTTTTATGTTCTATATTTTGTTTCATAATTGTTCAGCACCATATTAACAAACACATGCCTTTCTCATGCTATCAAAATTATTTAATAATTATTCCCAAGAAAGAGAGCTTGTTATGACTCCTTTATTTACTCTATAGTTCTGTTACATGTCATATACTGGTGTCATGTTTGAATTTCATTCCTGCCCTCCAGCAACATCCCATGTGATTTTCTCTAAGAACTTGTGATGGTTATTGAAGACTTTGTTTTCAGAGAAAACACTAGCCCTCAGTTTTGAAGAACTGCTTGTGGAAAAAGAGTTTGAATTACACCCTGCTAAAACTGTCATCAAAGTGAATTATTACTGTTTACAGTTTGTTCTTTAATTTTACCTAGATAATACAAATAAAGACAGAATGCACATAAAGTGCCATTCTATGAGAGGCTTTAAAAATAAATAGAAAATTTCAAAAACCCTCAGCAATTACAAATGCCAGGATTAATGCTGCTTGTGCAAGTGCAATTGAAACTTTTTACAACTACTCTTCACATGACAGCAATATTAGCACATCTATTAGCAAAGTGCAGTAGTAGAAAAGCTTCACACCTTTGGTCTCGGGTTAATATCTGAAACACAAGAAGTCAGTCTCATTGGTTCTGCAGTAATGTACTTGATGTACATTCCCTATCCCCAAATGCATCATGCCTAGGCCTAGCACGACAGGAAAAATGAATGAGCTGGACATAGGATGAAATGCCCACACAAAAGAAAAATTGGTGGAAGCTATTTCTAATGTTACACAAACATCAAATACTTAATTTCCTCACCTAAAAAAAAATACTAGTATTTGCAATTTCCTGAACTAAAAAAATCAAGTTACATCCTAGAACACTACAAAGGTCAAAACTAACCCTGACAATCATCATCCTGATGTGCACAGCAGAAGTGCTCTGGTATCCCCAAATAACATGTGTCACAATTCAGTCAGGTGATAAAAATAAAAAGCCTCTAGTTGAAGAACAAACTCTTTGTCAAGCTCTGCCACACAGGAATCTAACATAAGACAGTGCTACACTGTGACTGAAACATCAATGTTACCAATGTCAAGTGATGTCTCCAACATATAAAATTAAAACTAGCATCAAAGCAATTCAGTGGAAAACACAATTAGATTAATTTACCTTTTTTTCCTATGACCCCAGTACATAAGAAGCCCAGGGGTTAACAATCCCTACAAAGGATTATTCAGCAGATTACTCTAATAATAATTTTCATCAAGCTGACTTACAAGAATATTTAAAGGACAGGAAAAGTGAAAATTACACTGAAGAGGAAATAATTGCAGGTACTGAGAAAAGTGAAGACATTATTCCTCAGGTTCAGGCCTTAATTTCCGACAAATACAGAATCAGCTAAAAAACCCCTGCATATTTACAAGGTGTATATTTACACTATAGACCGGTGCCTGTGGGAGCTATGAAAAACAAACCAATAAAACAGAGATTGAATTATTTACTGTGGAAATATGATTTTCATAAAATATATTTGCTTCTGTTTTGTAAGTTTTTTTCCCACCTCTGAAATTTTATATGGAATTTAGCATATTCGCATTCACAGCATAAGACTAACATTATAAAATTTAACAATGCTGAAGCAGGCACTACAGTCTTGCAGGTTAATAATTCATCAAGTACACAGCATAATATCCAGGAAATTTTTGGGGTGGTTTTCCTTTCTTTAAAATAATAAACATACGGTTTTATTTTCAAGGTTTTTTTTCTGTCTTAGTTTAAAAAATTTCCAAGCTCAGCTGCCAGTACATTTACAGAAAAGTTTCCTCTCAAGTACTAGGGAGAGGAAGTTTTACTTAAACAGGGTATTAAAAAAAAAAAAAAACCAAAAACAAAACACCCCAAAAATCATCAAAAATAACAAGAAAAAGGCTTAACATAAAATTCACAAAGTTTGACAAAGAACTGAAATAGAAGAACTTCAAGGAGTCATTACAAAGGAGTAGGGAGAGGCAAGAGCCTCCACTACTGCCTTGCTGTGGACTTTCCCTTCCCTTAAGGTCCAGATTCATCAAAGGTGTTTGCCTTTGGTTTTTCACTCCTAATGTAAAACTTACTGCACTTCATTCTGAAAATTGTGTTCTGAGTTGATAATAAGCAAACAATATAGTGACAGATATAAGAATAGAGCTATTTGATTGCACTAATTCAAAGAACTCACTCAACAATTCTGATACACAATGGTACAAACTAGCCTGATATATTATATCATCCATGAAATTCGGAACAGAAAAGGGGCAGAAGGGATTTAATGCTACATTCAACATAGGAAGATGTTATGGTCAAAGGTTATTAAATCAACACTTTGAATAATTCTTAAATATTCACAAAGGATGTGTCACACTGAAAAACAAACAAGTGAAAAATACACTCCATTACTTATGATCAGAATGTTTTCATTTAGCTTTCATTCTGAAAATGTTTTCCAGTTACATTTCCCCCCCAAAAAATCAGTGTTTGTTTTGGGCTTGTTTGGTTTTTTTTTAATTTGCAAGTACCATGCAATAATTTAATAAAATTGCCTGTTGGCTGTGTGACACTGTGGGCTAAGCACCAATTCACCAGTCCATCACAGGCTGTGTTTCTTTAGCTGCACTAATGTATAAATGACTATCCATGTCAATGCCCTGCGCATTAAAGGTTATTGTGACAGTAATCCAATTCAAAGTTGCTTTCTTTTCGTTTTAAAAAAAGCTTCTGTTGTTATTGTGATATAAGAAAAGTTGCTTTCTTAACAAGATTTTGAAAAGTGAAGAATAAGACAGTTAGAACTCTGAAACTGGAACTGAATGACAGAAAAGCCAAACCTGTGACTAAAACCATTTCAACTAATTATTAAAAGAAAATTCCCAATGCCGAATAACTTCACCTTTAAGCATGATCAAACTCAGTAATAACAAGTTCTTACTGAATTTTCAGGCCAGTATCCATCTTTAATGAAGCCAAAACATTTTTCATATTGAAATTCCCAAGACAGCTGTATGTACAAGTTTGATCTGTTGCCAGTATGCCTCCACCACAGGGAAAGGCAGGTACCTCCAGAAGTCATTCCCAGTCTCTGTTTTCTTGAGTGTAAGCAAAGACAACACTAAGAATAATTCCTTTATGCTATTTTAGTTTTACATATTGAACCTCACCAGCTTGAGAGGCACAGACCTGCCATGTTCTGCTAATTCAGTGCCGGAATATCAGAACACAAAACTCAGTTCTCTGTGACAGCAATGAACAAATGATCAGCACAACAAAATGATCATGGAAGATAGATTTTTTTGTAGGAGATACAAAAGTTGTGTAACAATAAAAGCAACACCATAACCTTTCCCTTTTCACAATGGTTCTTTCCCGTCAGACCACTTCCACAAGGATCCAAAGTTAAATTGCAACAACCAAGACAAACCTTCCAACAAATTTTCAGCAATCTTCATAGGAACACGCCTAGGAGATTAACTTAATCACCACTTTGGTGATCCCAGATCCCAAGACTCAAATCAAGCACAGCTCATATCCTTTCCTACTCAATCCCATCTAATTGGTATCTCACTGCAGTGAATTCAGTTTTAGAAGCCTGATCTGTTTAATATTTGCATTTCATTTCTGAGATAGTTTATCATGCACCTACAGCTTAGGCCATTAAAATTATTATTTTGTTCAGATTCATTTTTACTTCTTCAATCTTATTGCAGAACATTCCCCTTATGCTGGAAAACTCATTGCCTTCCACAGAAATCTGACAAAAAGAAATCTGTTGTTTTTTGGTAATGATGGTATCATTCATGAGTTTCATAACCATAAACTGAGAGCTCAGATGTGTTTTACATCCAAATTCAATTGATGTCTTTAGAGAAGCAGCTACTGAATACTCACACCGTGGTTTGGTTGTGTGACTTTTGGCTCTTTCTCTCTCAAAACAAAAACCAACCAAACAAACCAACTGACTTAGAAAAGAACAACCAAAAACTAAAAAAGCCACCAACAAAAAACCCCTCTGATGACAAAACCTGAATTACTAAATTTTGAAAAAAAAATCTTTTTACCATTAATCAAGGGATATGGTCAAGAATTTATACTTCTTAGGCTCCTCTCAGGGTAAAGAAATATCTTTTGAAATGTCACAAGTGACAAAAGCAAGGTACTAAAAATAATAGCAGGGAGCTGCAAACCATGTGGAAATAACTTCTTTTGAAGAAATTATTTATGTAGGCTTTTCTTTTAGTAATTCAATAATGACATTCTTACCAAATCATATTAACTCTTTCAATTGCGCCTAAATGAAAAAGAAAAAACCTCACTGTTCTAGTTGCACACATTACTCAAGCTCAGGAATGTATCTAGCTTAAGTGGATGGTAATTTCATTAACTTGAAAAATAATATTGATTTCAAAATGTACTTAAAATTATTTTTTCTTGGAAGTATTTTATCTAAAATTAGATGGTGAGGATGGGGCATGCAGGGGAGGGAGAAAGGAAGTGTATAGAGGTGTGGTGGGAGTGAGAGAAAGAGAGAGGGGAAAAAAAAGGACATTGTCTCTGGAACAGAAGGCATTAAAAAACAGAGCAGAGAAAGAGATTCCAAAATTGTTGAATTAATTCTGCTCTTCACTGTTGTAAAGCTAGTTAGCCTGTCAGTTCAAAGACCCATTCTCCCATTCCTTTAAGTCCCTGGGATGGGTAAACCAAAAGCTGGATAATTGCTACTGACACAGACACGGTCATGGGATTAGACCCTGCTAGTACCACAGAGGAAAAGCACTACTTGCACACTGCTCAAGTGTCTCCTGAGAAACAGATGTTGAGTAAGTTTAATTCAGTACTCATTCTGTGTTCTCATTTCCCCATTAAAGGTACATCCTTCACCAAGGCCTGAAAGTAACGGGCAGAGAACTGGTATTGCTTTCCTTAAGTTTATTTCTCAGTCATCACCTGCTCATTTTCCCTCACGACAAGCACAGTTAAGTTATTAGCACCTGAGAGGGCTGAGTGAGGAAAACAGCAACATCAGAAAATATTCTGCAGAAGGGTGACCATCAATTAGCAACGCCAGGTAAAATGCACAAAAGATTGAAACTCCTGACAGCACAAGGTGGTGTTATCATCTGAGAAGGAAAACTTCTTCCTACTTACAACCAGCTCAGAACTAGGAAGCTGAACATAAGGAAAATGCAGCTGTCAAAACACGTCTACCACTGACTTACTGCATAAAGAGAAATTTGCAAAACTAGATATAACCAACATATAAGACGTTTATAAATAACTTATAATACTACAGCCGAGTGCTAAACTGCACATTTAATCTCCACAATCACTAGTGCACATCCATATGGAGGCATTTGTAAAAATTCTGCTTTTACAATTACACTAGAAAACACTGGTGGAGCTACATCACCTTTGTGTAGTAAATAATAATTTAAAGCAGGGTAGTGTCTACCCACCTTTGTCTAAATATTGAAAGATAGGTGTAGCATTTTAAAAAAGTAACAGGGTTTTGAAATACAGACCTTTTCTGCAATCTTGTACACACCAGTGCTGAACATTCTGAGGGCTCAGTGAGATCAGTCCCTTAGATCCTGCTTTGAAACACTTTTGACCACTGACTTAGACTGGTGACCACAGTTCACTCAGAGCTGCATTACAGAAGCATTAAGGGTTGTACAATTTTAAACATTACAGCAAATTATGTTCCAGTTTCCATGTGCATCTAAAGCTGTGATGATAAACAAGCTAAACAGTCAGTGCATGTTTGAAGATGCACAATTATCACTTTTCCACTCCTTCATTCTCATATTTCTAAATTTCCTACCCCAGACATCCCTCTAGTCAGAAGGACTTAAACAAGTGGACTTGACCACTTGTTTGGATAAAATGGTTCAGTAATAGCAATTCTCATCCAGCACATCTTCTCTTTAGTTGCTTGGAACTACTTCTGAATGTGACAACCACTGCTTTTGCAGGGTTTATTATCTAAATCTATTGCCTTTCTTTTCATAATGTCATCTCAATAGCTTTGCATAATTTAACACAAACATGCCACCAGCCTTCCCATGAGTCATTACAACCTGTCTTAAAAAATGTAATACATGGCATTCAAAAGTACTGTCTTAATTCAATGTTAAAGCTCCCTCACTTTCAGCTCAGTGGATCTTCATTCCTTTATCCTGGAATCACACAGTCTCTATGGAGTGAGGTCTCTCTCCCCTCTTAAGCCCAAGATAGCAGCATCAGTAGCTCTGTAGGCCAATTTTCTCTCTTGAAAATCACTTGTGAAGACTGACTTTTGCCTGTTCCTTTTCCCTTCTAGCAGCCTCTGCCATGCCTATTCCTGATGCAAACTCCTTCTTTCCTGTTTCTCTCATTCTTTGCCTTCCTCAGCTTCTGCTTAGATAGGTTTCACAAACCCTGTCTTTTTATAACCATAAATCACATGAAAATGTAAAACTCATCTGTTGGCTAACACTCACATGAAGCCTTTCATTTTCTCTTTATTGCTAATGCTCAAAAAATATCCAGATCCTGGTATGAAATGTTTATACACAAAATGTGCAAATAGCACAAGAATAAATACAATACTTGAACTTCGGGGACTGAAGCTTAAGAAAATTGGAAATGCAGTAAGAATGGATGTGAGTATATACTCACCAAATACCTCAGCAAAATGATATATTTAAAATGACAGAAAATCCAAGAAAAAGATTTTGGGAAGGAAATAGACACAGACCCAAATCTGGATGTAGAGGGATCACCATCCCTTCACCCTTCTATGTCACTCTTATCATCCACTGGATTGACCTCATGGCTCCCCTTTATAAGTGAGTGACTTTATAACACTTGGCTGTAATTTTCAATTCAAAGGCTAATTTTATCTAAGAGTATTACTTTTAGTGGATATTCCTAACATCAATTCCTTTCTATCAAATTACTGTTAAGCTTTGGTCTTTCTCACACATTCAAATGAATGAGAAATCATTCATTTCCAGCTATCCCAAAGGTTTGAATTCACACACAGTTAGATCAGACTCCAAGGGAACATGAGCTCCTATGCATCAGTCACCACCTAACAGATGGGGCTGAGTAGAAACTTCCCCAGGGGCAGGGGATGGCAGTAACTCCCTCTGAGGGCTGTCCGTGAGTCTCCAGCCTGGCTGGGGGCTGATGAGGGCAGGGGCAGTGCAAGGAAACCTCTGAAGCGCTTCGGGGTTACAGCTGCACCAGCGACCCATCCACCTCCCCCAGCTGACACAGCAGCAGGTTCTCCAGCGCCCATTGTCTGAAGACATGCAAACTAAACCAGTTTCACAAAAGATACTAGGTATAACAGAACCTATAATATAACAAGAGTTAAGTATAACGAGTATAACAACTATAAAAAAAACCAGTCTACTTAATGAAGTGCAACTAAAACAGCATACATGAAAATAGCTGCTGGAACTACAAATGAGGCCAAGACTGACACCTCTCTTCAAAAACATAATTAATGCATTTAGAAACTAAAATGTTCTTTCCACGTATAAATTTTCAAGTTATCTATCACTGCTCCCAGTTGATATTAAAAAAAAAAACCTAATGTAAAATATTGCTGTAACACAGAGACATGTTGGATTTCAAAAAAGTCTTACCTGCAGCTTAATGTTTATACAGTATACATAAGACTGACAATGAAAAGCCTACAAGACTTTTTATAAGACATGCTGAGAGCAATAAATGCTAAAGAATAAACCTCAGTTTTAAATATTTCTCACAGTATTTAATTTGCTTTTAAATATAAGTTTCAATATTGACACTTTCAAATAATAGGGCATTTATACTCAGCTTTCATGGTGGTTTTTCAAAATAACCATCCCTTTTCCATTAAACCACACTCAAAACTTAGTTATGTGTAGGTTACTTAATTTCACTTAAGGTCAAAGATACACTGGAATAAATTATTGTTTCATTTATTATTTTGTCAATAACTACAATTTACTGAAACAAATCTTGGATGTTTCCTGCCCATAATTAACTACCTCACAAATATTAAACACTGTTAAAACACATATGACTACAGCAGATTTATACAATAAAGATTGATTTTTTTCCCAGTGATGCCAAAGAAGATAAACTTTTTTTTATTTTAATTTTTAAGCAAAATATAACTTTAAATAATCGACAACACAGTCAGCATTATAGACATATGGCCAAAACTTACTTAACAGTTCAAGGACAGAGTTATATCACAAGTTACTAATCACACATGAAAAGCATTTATTACATTTTAAAGTGCAATACTCTGTGCAGACCTGATTCAAAATCTCCTGGAACTGATTTGTTCAATGTATCAGATTTTTTTTTTCCTAAATACCATTTGAACTATTATTCATGAACATCAAAAAGATTAAATGAAGATTAATTGAATAGAGAAAAAAGTTTAAAAATTACATGATGCAAAAGCCTCTGTGTCTTCAGGATATGAAGATATGAATCAACTCTTTTCACCTACTGCTGGAGTATGAACTGAAGAAAAGTCTGGCATCTTCTACACACAAGCATGAGAAGGATTACTACTGTGTTCAGTGAACCCTTGCCCACACATATATTAAGACTCTCAAGAGAAAAGTGGGTCACATTCTAATCATAAAAACACACTGACTTGTACAAGAAAACATTTTATTACCCTTTAAACCTTTGTTTTTGCAGCTGCAAAACAGCTTTATTAAGAGAGATAACACATATGTGATCATCTGCCAGCGTGGTAGTGCCTGTGCAGCATTACGCTGTTAACACAGCTTCTTTTCAAAGATATATTACTAAAATGGATATACATTTCTGGGGCCTCCTATCTCACACTGATTCAAAGGAGAAGAGTCAGTAATCAATAAAATAGGTACATCTGATGAACTCACTGATTTCCTAACAGTTTACTCCTTCCAGAGGTGTATATATAGCATGTTAAAGGATTTTGTTATGTTTAGTTGTTACTGCAAGCTAGGGAAAAACCCTATATGTAAATGAATAACTTAATAAAGTTCTATATTAACTAATCACAGAACCTAAAGACACAAAGACAGGCCCAGCTCTTGATATCACTCTTCCTGAAGAGAACAGGACCACTTGTTTAATAAGAAACTTAACATAAAGTCCCATACGTCACAGCACATATTACACAACTTTCAGAAAAAAAGGGAATCATTTCTAGAAGAGAAAAGGCATATTTACATTGACCAGAATGTTCTGAAAGGCCTAAAGGCCTTAGGTGAACAATTTCACTCTGCCTTTAAATCACTCCTTTGCATTCCACAGCAAAATAAAAGTGATTCTCACCCAAAGCCCTCAGTACCTCCATGATTCAAGAGTCAAACATTAATTGTAGGTACTCCCTTAGCACTTGTGGGGCAAGCTCAGGACTGCACACCTGCAGAACCCAGAACATTCTTTCTGCCATACACTTACCAACACCATCTCCTTTATCAGCCTACAGAGATACATTCACCTTGCCACACACTTAAAAAAGGTCAATTGACCAGGCATGTTTAGGCCAAGGATAAGGAGGTGAAAGGTCTCTCCTTGTCTTTCTCCCCTCCTTAAATGAAGGTCAATCTAACAAATATAAAGCTTTCTACCTTTCCAGTATCAATTCAAGTGTTAAATCAACTCTTAAATTTTCTTGTGCATACTTCTCTGCACTTTGCTCACTTAACCCATAACTTGAACTGAAATTACACTGGGACTGAGTGCAGAAGGGTTTATCTGAGAAAAAAAAACAACAACAGAAAAAGAGAATTTGAGTTCAGGTATTTCGGTTATGTCAGAAAACATATTTGACTCTTAATTACTGTTCCATTGTAAGCAGGCTGAATTTTCTTTTCAAGCTAGAGATTACCAAAGAAAAAAAAACATTCTGGCTATTCAGGAAAAATATAAGGATCAAAACTACCATATAGAATATATGCATTCTGCCTGATTTATTTAAATTGAAAAAAATATAAGTGCATTTATAAGAATTGCTCTTTCTTTTGTATTTATCAGTCTCCTCAATCTTACCTCCATTACTGCCATGACAGAATAATTAATTTCAGTCAATCAATCATTTAAATAAACCTCACAGGTGACCTCAAAACAACGCATAATCCACCAAGAACCAGTCACAACAACAATCTTTAAATTCCCTTGGAAAGGAAAATTAAGTCAGCTATGTGTGGCTTAGGGCAACCTAAGCTGTAAATCTCTCTTTTCTGATCTCTTCATAGGGATGAAAGAGCAGCACTGCTCTGGATTACATAGAACAATTATGTGTTCTAAAAACGCAGGGAATCAGGTTTCAAACAGCTTTAATCATGACCAATTAACTGCATCTTTTGCCACCCTGTAATAGTTCCACTGATGTCTAAAGAACCACTTTTGGAAGCCAATCCCTTAACATTTAAGTATATGGATACTAAAAGGTCTGTTTGTGTTTGTCAGCAAATCCAAATAGAGGCCCCTTGCCCAGCTGAACAAGCACCCCCCTCTCCCTTTGCTGCATGCCTGAGAAAAGGTGGAGCAGGCTCTGAGCACTCGAGTGGGCTGCTATTGCTGTGGGCACATGGCAGGAACTGCGCATGTGGGTGTCACAGTTGCTCTGGCAATCACTCAGAGAACACAGACATTTAAATAACCACTTCCTTCTTTGAGGATATAAACGTGTTGTACTGTCCTAAAAGCAGGAGTTACTCTCTTCAGCAGCACTGTCTTTGATGTTTTGAAGATTGGCAGCATGCTTTTTCTAGCTTTCTTACAGCAGCCTTTCCCTTTGAAATTTTGGGAGCCCACTGCTCCCAACAGGAACAACAGTGTCAATATAACAAAAAGACATGATTCCATCAGCTGCCAGAACATTGCCACTAAGGGGTCAGTCTGAGAATCAGCAGATGACACAGCAGTAAAAATGCTGATGCCTTTTTTATACTACACTCTCATCACTGCTACCCATGGCAGTGCTTCACCAAGGAGAAATTTTATGAAAACCTTGGTGAAGATAGCCACTCAGGGTTGCAACAAGATATATATAAAGTCATAACAGTACAAGAAATGTGAAGCTCTTGAAATACAAAAGGCTCAGCAGTGTAAATCCAGAAGATGAACTGACTATAGTTTGTAATTCAACCAAGCAATGAAGTTGTTAGGTAGACAAAAAAATCTCAGTAAAATTTACTTTTGTTTTCAATTAGTCAAACAAGGCACCTTGTGCCCAAGGGCACCACACTTTGATTTAGGAACACTAAATTCCTGTCCTCATATTCCCTCGCAGACAAAAACCACTAGGTAGCAAAGCTTTCAGAGCAAACCCCAAACCAAGCAAACTGCTCTCAAATAGACAGCAGCAGAGAAAATCAATGTAACATACAAGATGAATCCCACCTCTTCAAGACTGCAATTATCAAGCAGAAACTGAGTTGTTGTAAACTCCAGGATATACAATAGGCAAGAATACACAATAAGCAAAGAAGGGTACAGGTTATAACTCCTTAGACCGGGGGATACTGTTAGGAAAACTGGACAGGCCTTTTGACATGCACAGCATTCTTCACATCTGAAGCAGAATCAGCAACATTTTATTTAAATACTAGTCAAGAAAAGCTGATAGGAATTTAGCCAGATTATGCTAATCAGCTGGTAATCTGAGGGAAAAAACAGTGAGTATCTGTGGTGCAGAGAGGAATGCTAACAAGGAGGGAGTGCCTGGTTTACTCATGCCTAAAGCCATAATTTCACCTTCCCTATTTGTCTACTGCTCTAGGCAAATAACTACTTTGCCTACAGCTTAAGCAAGCCTGGTGAGAGAGCTGAAATGAAAACTGAGAAAAGATTCTTTATACCTTCATTATAAATGTACTGAAATTTCAGCAGAATGAGCATGTTTTGAGTTGGCAGGAAGTATTTCAGGATTCAATACTGTACTGCCAGAGAGGCTGTGCCATGGTAAATAAACACTGCAACTTGGACTGTAGTACTTGGCTTTAAAGTGGTTCCTACCTGACACTCCGTTCATACAAACACCAAGAGAAGTCTTGCAAAAAGTTAGTTGCTCTAGGCCACTTGTCCTGAAACAAATGGGTCGATTATAACAACTTCAAGGAAAGTTTAGGAGTGTATATAGGGTGTAGAACCATATCCATATGCTACCTGTAAAGCAAGGATTCCCTTTGCAAAAGCACCATAGAAGCTCCTTCTCCCAGCAAATGCACATCTGTGCAGAAGGATGCTATTTCCTGGAAGATGTCTCCAAAGACTTGTGTCTTGGAGCACAAGAAAGCATTACACAGAGCTCCATTATCACCAGCAGTTTTCAACCAACAATGTAAAATTAAAACAAAATCCTAAACTTAGTACATTTTATCATCAATACATACACAAACATAATTAAGCATCCACTCCTGTTAACAGGCTGCATGCACAAGCATGTTTCAGAAACCACATGTGGAGGCTGTCCAGAAAGGTCCTTTAGAAGCATCAGGCCTCTATCTCCTACACAATGAAGAATCAAAAGAGGCATAGACTGAAAATCTCAGTGACTTTCACCTCCTTCTCTGGTGGAGAAGAAAAAAGACAGTTTTACCTGTCTGAGCACAGGACAGCCTTGGATGTAAGGCAACTGTGATTTCTTAAAAAGAAAAAAATAATTTTACAAAGCACATATGATATCACTGAAACACATCACATACACATTGATCTCATGAAGATTTGCTACAAAACTGTATTGGTAACAGTTGTGAGTCCTTTGCACCATAGCCAAAGCTCCTACCACCACATGTGATGCTCTTTGTTCAGCTCAGTCCTTCAGAAGCTGTGAAAAGATGCAGTCCAAATCTTAACAGAATTATGCCAAAACCTCAGCTCTATAATCTACACAGATCTTTAATTTTTATTTCTAGTTGTGAGTTTGCTTTTTCTTATTTTTTGAATGAATGAGATCACCACAGCCCTTTACCAGGATATTTTTCAAATATGCTATAAGATTTTACTAGAGCAATTCAACCTCAAAAGGATGCAGTAGACAATTGTATGTAGAAGTTGAGAAATCTTTTGTATCCTCTTGGTGCAGAAAAGCAACTTTCATACAGACCAAGAGGGCCCTACTTGCGTAAAATAAAACACTTGGTGTTTACTTGACAGAAACAGGTGATTCTATTTAAACTAGACAGGCTGCAATAAAATATTTGAGTCCCAATTGCTGACTGCTTACTTCTGCATTCCAGCTACAAAATGTTGGTACCTTGATAGTCATTAACCACTTCTAATGCCTCAATGAATCAGCCATGCTGCGACAAAACGTGGAAACTACTACTTTGTTTCCCTATAAATGCAGATTGCAATACCCAAGACAGAAATAAACTAAACTGTGCTGCTGGGCTGCACTTCTGAAAATTAAGTACTTCTGAGATGACTGAAATTCCTGTAACTTGTACTTTAGCTAAGCTATCACACTTCTCTTTCCCCATTACAAGACTTCAAGGTTTCCACAGTTCTGATATTTATCAGTGGGGTTCTCCAATGTCACTAGACCATTTTAAAGAAAAAAAAAATCTTGTTTTGAATTAATCCAGGAAGTGAGTAACCTTTTGGAGTGATATTGCAACCAAAGAAGATGAAGGCCCTCAGTCAAAGCAGCACAAGGGATACCATGTTCAAGTACAAAAAGCCATAATAAATACAAGGACTGAGCTGTCTGGGCACTTCAGGAAGCATCCCTAACTGCAGATCTGGCTGAGTTACATGAGAGTGAAGATCTAGTAGCACCTTTTCAAGTGGCTCAAGACTACTGCTGGGAGCCTTTCCTGCCCATCTGACTCACAATAAAAACAGCCTCAGTGTGGTACACACCTTCACACAGATTATTTTTTTCTTTATAAAACTTCTCCTGGATATGGAAACTGAGACAACACCAGTACTTCATACTAATTTAAAAGAGATCTCTCTTGAAAAATTACCTCATTTGAAGGTATTTTTAAGAAAATGGTCATTGTATTTGTAAAAGCCATACCAAGTGTAAGATTAGACAATGTATTTTGTGAAGCTGACAATAAATTCCATTTTAATGTAATACAACATAGGAGTCATTGATATTTCTGGACTGCACATATTTTAGTATTTCTGACTGTGAGAAAAGAGTAAACTTTTTTTCTTTAAGGGCAAAGGAAAAGACTAAGCACATTAAATTATGAAACGATTAGAACTTCAATTAGGAAAAAAAATTTGTAAGACTTGGTAATTCAGATGTTGATGGAAGTAGGTACATCTGAGGTCTGTATAGGAATAACCCTTACAAAGGTAGAGAGACAACAGAAGCAACTTGGTGTGTTTATAGACTTGTATTCCCCTTCTCTGTGTCTGAATTTTCATTATGACAATATGTATTTATTATACTAAATGCAAAACTCAGACAATATGAAAAATAAGTATGTCATACCTTGTCTACAGTGCATAGTTAGGAGCAAACTTGCCCTCAAGTTATTAGGCATAGGCATGCACTATATAAACATGTGTAAATATACTCTGTGGTGATTCTATGATGCAGTGATACAGACAAACCCAGAAAAGTCTGGCCTTATTATGATTGATTATTCTTTAAAAAAAAAACCCAAAAACAAAAACCAAAATACCAAAAAAAAAAAAAAAAACACAAAACCCAAAAAAACCAAACAGAAAAAGACACTGCCTCAAAACATAACTTTGATTGCAAAGACAAGAAGTGACTTTCCCCAAAGTTAAATTGTTCTGTAGTCTGCATCCATAAAAACTTCCCTCTAAAAAAGTAAGTTTTTCTGGAAAGGTCTTTACCCACCAAAAACAAATCAAAATAAAAAGAGGAAAAACCACTGTCTACTTGTACAATCATTCAATCATTCTTTTATGCATACCCTTGAATTTAACATTTTGTCTACTCATTTATAGATATTAACTTAGTCTTGTGGTGTAAGTAATATATTACCTCAGAGAAGAGAGCTAACATTAACAAGACCACAGGTTTAGAGCACTTCCATTCCTAGCCTAATGTGAAGTAAGATATTAATGTATTTTTAAAGGTACTGAGTATCCATAATTCCATGCTGTTCACAAATGATGCAGATGCACAAAGACAGAAAAACTAACATTACATATCTCAAAATCAGGTAGCCAAAAAATAACTCTTCAACATTAGCAGACACTTTAAAAGGCAGGCCACTGTGATTTGACTCTAATTAAATGGAAGCTGAAGTTGGAGCCAGGAGCAGAAGCCATGGGGGATCCTTTGATCTCAGCTTCTCAGACTCCGCTGCTTTTTTGCCCTACCGCACTCTCCCCTCGCTTCAGCCGCTCTGGTGCTGCTGCTTTAGCACAAGAGTCAAATCAGCCACAGGCATGTGGCTGGGAAGGAATTCTTGGCATCTCTACAAACATTCACAAATGGCATTATCTTCAGCAGATGAAGACTGATCTTTTCAAAGTCAAGTCCTCCAAGAGTTTTGGTCCACTGAACCTGAACAGTCTATGTTTTTCTCTGAGTATTTTATACTGGTCAAGGGTACTTTAAATTGTTTACAGTTACACAGTGGCACATCCAAAATATATGCAATATGGAATTGCAGAAGACAATAAATAAAACCTTAAAAGCTGACATTATAGGTTATTAAAAGCTAACACTATAAATATAAATATACTTGGAAGGCATTCATACTCTGCCTTTGTAAATAACCATTTCTTCTTCTGCCACAAAGTCCTTTTCCAATATTAGTATAGACATTAGGCCCCTGAAAAGCAAAAGGAACATTTAGCTTGTGAACTTCGGACATGCATTTTAATAACTTTGAAGGGATGAATGTAAAAGCTGTCTTAACAATCTCACAACAAGAAGGATTCATATTTTTGTCTTCCTATGACAAAAAAAAACTTACAAAAAGAAAACATTTTAACTAAAAAGAATAATCAAAGATGTATGGGTTAAGGAACTGTAACTTAGTAATACGAATAAAATTTAGCAGAAAGTTTACATTTCCTACAAAAGGCCCCAGTTCCAGTGGCAGGCACATTTTGTGTTGTTTCCATTAGAGGAAATTGAAAATGGAGCTTTACTGAGCAGGTAAGGCTACATGAGTGTGCTATGGCAGTACAGAGTTGGTGCACATGTCCCCAGATCACCTACTTTCCAGTCAAAAAGTGCAACTGGAAAAGAAGGCTGAAAGAGAAACCTCTCAAGTACCTTCCCTCTCTCCAGACCTAATGATAGATATAATTTGAAATCTAATTTAGCAGCTCTACATTATACAGGAGCATCTTAATGTGTTACAATAGGCACAGAATTATTCACTGCATCTCTCTACTACCATTCAAGAAAATCAACCATTATTCTCAATCTACTAATATAAGTGAAACTTAGTACATAATAAACATATAATTTAATTACTTTCTGAGCACATTTTCCACACAAAGTTATTTTTGAAGCTACTGACAATATGTGCAAGCATTAAACAACATGTATTAAATTCTAAGCTATTAATTTTGGAATGGATCTGCATAGACTCTTTAGAAATATTAACAAATTACTTCCTGATTTTCAAACCCTTACTACATTACATGGACAATTCAAGGAGATTGTTTTTTCTGAGTAGACAGAGATCTAACAATTAATAAATTATCTTTGCTTTCTTTATAAAGGAATTCTCATTATAGTGCAAGTATATAACTTGCTAGGAACGTACAACAGTGAGTAATAGCAGAATTACTTAAGATTTTTCTGCTCTTTATTGTGATGTTTCTATACATTCAATTATGAAAAACATCAATAGATTTCCCTCTCCATAAGTACATTAGATAGTGAGATTCTTTCATAACCTAATGAAGCTATCTTTTAAGGATATATGAAAGAGAAAACACTTTGAACTAAATTTTTTGGTAGTACTGCCATTTCTACTGTGTTAAGCCACAGAAGTTTAAGAAATGTGAATTAGCTTCTTTTGTGAACACTATTAATTATCCAGCATCCAAAAATTGTGTTGTACACATAGGTGAAAAAAATATTTTTTTTCAGATCAACAAGAGATTTGACAATATCAGGAAATTTTAAGTAGTTAAAACAGAGAGGAATGCACAAATCATCCCTGATATTATAATTGCATATTTCTCTAGATGTGATTTACACTGTTTGCTTACTGTATACAATACTTAGAAATCTGTTCCAACTCAATTCATCCTGAAAGCTTGGTAATATCTGCATTTACAGATTTAAGCTATACCAATAAAATTTCTTTTGCAGATGCAAAATAAGTAGACATCTGCTTTAAAAAATTAAGAAATTGCTATCGGGAAGTTTGAGAATGTCAATTTGTTTAAACCTGTACTAGCTCTGCTTTCTGTCAATCTCTACTGCAAATCTCTCATTAAACACATAGTATTCAAACTGAAATACTAGTATTGTGGTCGTGAAAAGGGCAACAAAAGATAATGTTAGCCTACTGTATCTTTGCTCTGGAAGATAAGCTGTTGCCATGGTTTTGGTGATTTTGAATAACTGTCCTTAAAAGAGTGATCATCGTAGCAAATGAAATGCCTTAATACTCATCCCAGGCAGCCAGGTCCATTTGCTCTAATTTTCCTTATTTGAAATTAAGAACATGTGTCTGAATGGTGTTGAAAGCCCTGCCAGAACCATACAACAGTACAGCTCAAAAAGCCTGATGGAACAGACACAAACATTGTCCACAGCCAGAGGAGAACGTGGGCTTGTGACACACCATGACCGTAGGTGCCATTAGTCAGGGAAACTCATTCAAGCAACCAACACTAAAAGAAGGATTCTCCTTACAATCATTCTGTTTGGAATAACTTGAGAGCAAAAAGGAGGAATTATAAAGTCTTCTGGCTTGTGGGGTCGGGCTTGTTATTGCCATCACTTTCTAAACAGGACACTCATACTATCAAAGGTCACCTCTGGAAATTGACCTTTCTAGAGTGAGGTTTTCTTGGCTCTGACAGTGATACAAGGAAAGGAACAGTGCCTGAGAGAGAAGGAGACAAACCACAATAAGCAGAATTTAAATCTGATATTTTAACAGTTGTATTTCACAGCAGGAAATAAACTGTGGGAAAGGGAAAAAAAAATAAGAAAATGCTCTGATATGGCAAACACACTAATGGGTGTTTAATGCAGCAGAAATAGTCAGGTCTTTTAGCACTTTACAGAAGAACATTTCTAAATACATTTTGGATGTTCATTCTGGGATGCACCATAGCCCTGACAAAGCCCTTTTGAATGACATAAGAGAAAGCAGTTCTGCTTATTATGTGAGACAGTATTTTTAAATACTAACTTGTGGGCAAAATATATTGCTATAAGTGGTAGTATGTCTTATGTTCAGAGAGACAGAACAGAATCTTGAGAAGAAAAGCCAGTCCTTGGAAAGATATTAGAACTAGTAAGCTGCTTTTCTGGATTTAGTTGAAATTTCATCGGCGCTGTGGGTAACATTTCTAGTTTTGTAGCTGAATTTTCAAGCAATGAAATGCTCTTGTTTCACACAAGTCAAGGAGCTAAATCACTTTTAAAACTCTTAGCAAAAATAAGTGGTTTGAGTCAATGTTGCTCCAGGTAACACTCTCTGCTTTGGGACTAAAAATAAAATCGTTCATTCAGAATATAAGTGGAAAAAAAAGCAAGCACTGCAGAGTTTTCAAAAATATTTCTTCCTTCTGGGTTTGAAGCTAAACTCACTATTTATGAGGAATCTTGGCAGAACATAAAAATTCGAAACAACACAGCTGCAAAGACTGTCAATTCTTTACCTAGTGTAAAATGATAGGTCTTTCACTACAAAGAAATTGGCAAGTTATTAAAGAATACAAGTATAAAAAACAAGTAAATAAATAATTCTGGTTTGCACTCAATCACACAAGGCTTTTTGAAACATGTGAAAGGTACTTAGCATAATGGTCTCTAAATTTGTAAGGAAACAAAATTGCTTGGCACTTAACAGAAACTGGCCAATGAATGGCTTCAAAACTCAGCTCAGGAATTTGGGAAAGACATAGTGAAGTCAATGTAAAGTCGTTTGAACAGGCTTTAAATCAGAACAGGAGCCAAAAGGATAGATGAGTAAACTTGATTAATATCTTCATTTCTATGCAACTAACAGTACTAAACAGTGTCCTTGCTAATATTTAAACCTGCATGAGTGACTTATTCTGTGTCTGATCCCCAGGAGATTAATCAAGAAAACAATAGAAGAATTGAAAACGGCCATCTATCCTACAATCTTATCAGAAGTTATAAATTTACAAAACTTTGGTACTACAGTAAAGAAAGTTTTACAAAAGGATCTGACCAGACTCTCCCATGTTAGAATGGTCACTTGACACCACTTCAGTCTCTTAATGTGCCTTGTGATATCCAAGCAAGCAGCTATATAGTTTTCCTCATTTATTCCTATGAATTAGTGTCTGTGGTTTTATCTACATCTTCTCCTTTGTGCATGCAAGTGTGTGTGTGTGTGTTGTCATGCCCCAAGCAGTTCTGTGGAGTTCTCAGGGTTGAAGCAGCTCTTTTATTGTAATCAGTTTTCATTACAGTCCTTTGATCTCTCTCCATTCTTTGTATACAACACTTCATCACCTTTATTTTCTGTCATAATTGCATGTGAAAGATTTCTCCTTTGATAGACCCTGAATGCCAAATCAGTATCGAAAAGAGTGTTGAAAAGTGTCATGTGCTCTGTCTGCTTTAAAAGGCATCCCATACACCTGTGGAAGACAAACAATTTTTCAGTGATATGACATATCTATCATCCGTCCACAGGATATGAGCTGTTCTGTCTGCTTAATAGCAAGGGGCTATGCATAGCAAAATAGCAACTGCTGAAAGAAATGTGTAGCACATTGCAAACTGTCTGGCAGCCCTCCCTAAGCCTCATCTCATTCTGGCCTGCTGATAATTCACAGACTGTGTTCCTGAGCGCTCATCACTCGGGCAGTAAGAGTGGCTGGATGGGGCCCCCTGTCTCTGCTCCCTGTCACACTGTCATTCAGGTGTGTCTGTCTGCCATCACCTGCTGACACAGCCACATGCGTCTCAATTACAGCATGGGCCTCCGTTCACACTGCTGATGAAGATGTTCAATCTCTACTGGCTAACAGCATTCTCCCTTAAAAATGTGTCTTTTGGGGTTTGTGAAAACAGACACCCGGTGAAATCTCTTGGCTGCTACAGAATGATATTTCTCACCATACTTTTGGTAACAACTTATTAGTGGCCAGTACTTTTCTCTACAATTGCAAGCCTCTGCCAACCCCTGCAATGATAAAATACAGTGATGGGGTATAAAAATTATTTTTATTTTCCCCATCTCTACTTCAGCATGAGGCCAAGTGATTAAGCAGCAAAACTGGAAAGCCAGACATGATACAATGTCAAAGTAATTTATTTCTCTATTTTACAAATGTCATGCATTTTTACAACCAAGGATGCTTTTAACACTGTTAACACAGCACTGAAGACATCCAGAGTCACCTCATAGGAAAAGAAAAAATATAGAAATGGTTAGAAGATGATTATGAGAGATATATAATTGTTACATATGTATTTCTATAGCCATGGCAGGTAACATACAGTGATACCTGACCAGCAATGACACACAACACACACAAGTCCTGTGAGGCACAGCTGAGGCAGCTGGGGATATTTAGCTTGCAGAAAAGGAGGCTCAGGAGGGACCTTATCACTCTCTACAGCTCCCTAAAGGTTGCAGCAAGGCGAGGGTCAGTCTCTTCTCCCATGTAACAGGAGACAGGACAAGAGGAAATAGCCTCAAGTTGCTCCAGAAAAGTTTTAGATTGAACATTAGGAAAATATTCTTACTGAAAGAGTTGACAAGCACTTGAACAGGCTGCCCAAGGAAGCGTTGGAGCCACCATGCCTGAAGGCATTCAAAAGGCTTACAGATGAGGCAGGGAAGAGGCAGCCTTACCAGAGGGGATGCAATACTGCACCTGTGCAAGTGGCTTAACCAGGGAAGTTAGGCCACTTGCAGTGGAGTTGGTGGAGTTTGCTGTTCTGAGGCACGTGGGTCAAGTAAGGAGCCAAGTGAGGCCTCTGGACTTTAGAAGAGAAAACTTCTAGCTCAAGGAGATTGTCAGTAGGACTTGCCCTCAGGAAAAAGCAAGTGGAAGAGAGCTGGCAGATTAAGGAAGTATTCCAGAGAGTGCAAGAGCTGGCAACCCCCAGCTGGAAGAAATTGGGCAGGGATGGCAAGAGAGTGGCATGGCTGAGTAAGGACCCGCTGGGCAAACTAAACGGAAAGAAAAAAATGCACAGAGAGTGGGAACAAAGACAGGTGCTCTGGGAAGGGTAAAGATGTTCAGTTGTGTAGGGATGGGGTGAGGAAAGCTGAGGCGAAGTTGGAACTGAACTGGGTAAGGAACACAAAGAATAATAAGAAGGGCTTCACAGATATGTTAACCAGAAAAGGAAGGTCAAAGAAGATAAACAATGTTGGCAAACTGGTAACAATGGATAAGGAGAAGGCTGAATTACTCAACAACAGAATGAGAGTGTACCTGCCAAGAAGAGTTTTGGAGTGCTGCTGCATGAGAGGCTGGACATGAGCAGGCCACGTGCACTGCCAGCCCAGAAAGCCAAACGTGTCATGGGCTGCAGTCCTCACTCTGCCCCAGCTCCATATCTATGCATTTTCCCTTTTCTTTGGTAACTGACAAATCAAGCAAGTTAAACCAATAATTTGTTTGGAAAAATAACAAATTTACAGATGCAATCTTAACTCACTCAAAATCTTTTTAAAATTGGATTCTTGGGCTGTGCAGCTCAGCACACACAGAAATGATCAATGAAATTATAGCATTTAAAGTAAACAGCACACTTCTCTGACTTAACATATGGAATTAAAAATCCTAAATGCTCTGACAGCATTACAAGGAGACATAGATCGACCTGCCATGCATGCACAAACAACAGAGTCCTTGATAAGTACATCAGAGGACCAGTAAGCATGTTTTCGGTTTTACTCCTCTATCAACAATGTCATTTATGCACTTGTCCTAAACATGAACAAAATGATAGAATGAAAGAATAATGACCATAAACTAGAGAATGCTAATGTCTAGGTTATTCCTCCTTGAACTCAGATGAGTGACTTGCAGAGACTCCTAAATGATGACCCTTAAAATACTAGAAAGATTACTATTCAACAACAAAGAGTATTAGCAAGACTAAACATAGAAAATGAAACTCAAGGACAGTTATGTAATTGCTTTCTCAAGAGCATCCATACACAACTAGAAGGAATGAATAACTAAAATTGTGTATGACAAGTGAAAAAATCTGATCTGCTCACTTTTTCTTAATTTTTAAAAAGGCATGCATTGTGGCCTCAACTCAACAAATAAGGAATCTTAAAGCTGAAATTACTTTCTAGTTAGATTTCTTCTTCCTAACTTCTTCCTTGTCCCAATGTGGACATGAATGGTGACCTGCTAATTTGGTAGGTACTCAATCCCATTCCTGTTGTTTTCAAAGAGAACTGGGATAAACAGCCTGACAAAAAAAAATAACTTGGATACTATAAATGCAAAGGTAACAGGCTGTGTGGCTCTGAATTGTGAAGGAATATAAAGAAGTGAAGACTTACTTTTCTATAAAAGATATTAAGTCCCAGTTGGCAACTTCTATGCAAAGATATAATTCAGTCTGTGCACTTCAGCAGATTTAAAAAGTGGCTTAAAATAAATAAATAAATCAATAAATTAAAATTAGATTAAACAGAGAAGGAAAACAATCCTGCAAGTACTCAATGCTTAGGATCTGCCTACTTCATAAAGTAGGGTTATACTCAGTAAGAACCAGAAGAGGAAAACACTTGCCAAAGAAAAGGAAACATAATTTCACCAGTTCTCTCATTGCTTTTTCATTTAAGTGGAAATACATAACACTTGGACACCAGCTTTCTCTCTTTTATAGTCCTCCTGTTAATCTTCTCATACATACTCTCTTTTTGGAATAAAATATTTGAGAAGTGTATTTTCCTTGGTTTTCCCCCTTATTTTACACATGTGTGTGTTTCTATCTCAACAGTTTCTCAAGACTGAAAGACGAAACTCCATTTCCTTGATAATCCAATCCAGTCTAGTGTCTTTAATACACAAAAACTTTTAACTATACCTTTTTAGTTACAAAGCATCAAAGAAAATTTAAGAGTTTCTAGTTTTGATCTCAGTAAGCAATACAAAAAATAGTTAGAGAAAAGAATTGCTTTACAACTATTTAAATTTATTAACCCTCTGCAATATTCATAATATTGCAACTGGGAAGATATAATACTTTATATAAATTTGTTTTTCTCATATTAAAGATTAGAAAACAGTTTTGAAAGTTATGAGCTGAGCAAAGAAAAAAAAAGAAAGGAAACAGACAGTGATTAAATTCTTTGCCCAAGGCTACAAAACAGGTCAAAGGCAGAAATGTGAATTGGAAACAATTCCCCTAGCTTTCCAACACAGTTCCTGAACACCAGACTATCTGGAGTTTTTGAGCCAGACATAAAATACACCACTCTCCAATGAAAAATTAGTATTAACCTCTGACAAAAAATCTGTGGAACTCCTAATCATGGAACTTTGCAATTATTTTAAATATTCTGAGTGTACATGTATGTGCATGTAGCTGTAATCTGGTGACTCCTGGGTAATCATAAGTGTTGCCTCACACTTCCATAGGATGAAAGAACTGTAAAGCAAAACTGATCAAAACTTTCACCCTTGGGTCACAAGAGTCGACACTCTTGATTACACCACGGGATGTCCAGGCTGCATCTGCTGACATTGTGCAAATCATTGTTATTTATTTTTTAAAACCACATCATAAATAATTTTAACATGAAGAATGTTCTCTGTGAGAGAAACACTTCGGGAAAAAGGTGACATATTAGAATGATTACATTTTTTAAAAAATTTATTCACCACAGCACTGAGTATTCAGCATGATGTAACTTGAGTTATGGACTCATCTCTCTCTTAAGACAGCTTTCTTAGTGTACAGAAATGCCAATATTGTATAGAGGTGTTGATGCAATAAACACAGCTAAGAAAATGAAGTATATAAGAAATGAAGGGAACAATAACTGCATTGCACATTTAAATGAATAAACATAATAATTCTGTGAATACAGACTTTGTCTTCCTTGACTAAAAAGCATACTGGCAGAGACATCAGAAAAATAGAGCAATGATACAAAAACAAAACTCTCTATCACCTGCTGCTCCTTCAACCCCATGATTATGGTCATTTTCACCTATTACATCATTACAGCTTTCCTCCATCTGAAAAGATCAGATCTGCATTTGATCACCTCCACATTCCCACAACCAAATCCCAGCATCTCCTGATGCCACAAGTCCAGCAGCATTTCACAGTGTCTTCTAGCTGTTACAATTCTGTATACTTCCATAAGATTATTATCAACAAATATCTTCCAGAAAAAAAGATTGCATTATTATTTCAAACTCTTACCTTGCTAAAAGTAAGAGGTCTCTGTTAGTGAACAAAGTACCACAAAGCTGGGATGATTTCATCCAAGAGATTACCTGTGCATGCCACAGGCTGAGGTACTGTAGACTTTTTTTTCAGGATAGATGAATTAATTGTACTTATGTATCTTTCTGCAGAGATTTTACTTTTAGATCTCTTACTTTTAGCATATTAAAATATCAAAGTTACCAACCTCATTTTAGTTATTGGGCTGCTGACAGTCAGAAAGAAAGGCCCAGTCTTGTATAAACTACACACTCAAAACCTTAATGAAAAGCCAATAAACTTTGCTTTCTTGTAGCAGGTGAGAGACTTATCTACCTGAAGATTAATTTGATTCATCATGCCAGGAAGGCATTTGTATTTAAGAAGAACTTGTATTTTCAGGGCCTTGCTGCAAAAAATAGTTATGAAATATAGGAACATTCAGTCTGGCAAAATAATAAGAATTAAATTACTGGAAGTTTACTCTGAAAAAGTAAATATTCTTCCATAATACCATGGCAAAACTCATTCACACTGACTTATAATGCAGAATATGAGTTGAACTTAGTGCATGTGAAAGCAAGAAAATAGAGTGAGCTACAGAAGTTATCTTGGTTCTTAAAAACAAAAACCCCCAAACATTATGAAGAGGTTCATTTAAAAATGTTAAAAAAACTATTCAGTTACACAGCATGGAAAACAAAGGTATTTATGCAGTCTAATGTATCACCACACTTTTTTTTAAACAAGATTTTCCCACCACTCTCAATTTCATCTCAAGTAAGGATTCTCTGTAATCAACATAGCAATTTCCTAACTGGAACATCCAGCAAGCAATCTGTAACTATTGATCCACTGCTTCAGCTGGAGCTGCAATCTGCCTAAGCTAGCTGAAAGCAGACTGCCCTGTGATACCCTCACAACATTATCGCTTGTTCAAAAATTTTTGAAAGACATTCCATTCGGCACTAACAACAGAGTGAAGTAATAGGCTCATTCACTTATATACAGGCTTGAATAAGAGAGCATAGCCTCTTCCTAGCTCTGCTATCAAAGACCTATCTCAGTGGATATTATGTTTTATGTTCAACTCAGTAGGATTTTTGGTCATGCTGAGAGCCAGAAAAATGTCAGCTGTGACACAGGCCAGAAATGCTCAAACTGTGCTCAGTGGATCACTGCTGGACCAGACTGTTTCACCCATTGACAGGATCAGCTGCAGCTCCAGGCCTCAGCCATGTGTTAGGTTCGTGATTATGAATTAGGAACACATCTCTCTGGTTGCAACATCAGCCAAAGGAAAAGTCACTTATACTTACAAGTTAGCATCTGATTGCAACACTGCTTAAATCCAGCAGTAATCTCTCTGAACCCCCTCACAGAGCAGGACTTTATTTTCATTTCATAGAAAACCAAAAAAATCTGGTTTCAATCCTATGGCAAGGGGCAGAATGAGGCAAACACTACCAAAAAAACCCTCCAAAATATCCTGTGACATCTAGATTTCCTCCAAAGAGCTAGAACACACACTTTTTCTAAATACTATCTTTTCAAAAAAGTCTTTCCAGAATAATTGTTGTGCTGATATAATGAAATCATGAGTGAGAAGGAAGAGGGTCAGAAAGACTTGGAGTAAGCAAGAAAGGTGTGATCACTGCCAGTGTTTGAAAAAATCCCAAAGTTATAATTTCAAGTAACTTCATAAGTAGAAGGAAGCCAGAAAGAAAATGCTAAAATCTTTCCCATCATAAGTCAAAACAAAAAGCACATTCCAAGACTTGTGCATACAGAATACTAATAAACACAGGAATGGGACCTTTAAAGAGAAGAGGAACTGCCTCCAACTAAATAGCAGCAATTTAAATCCCTGCTTCTGCCTGATAAGGTACAAACTACCCAACTAAGCTGTCCAGAGATGAAACTGAAAAACCTGACACTGGCAGACTCTCTGGGTTTAACAGAGCTTCTTCATTAATTATCTAGACACTGGCACTGCTACTGTGAACTCCCAACTATACAGAGCAAGAAAAACTCATTTGGCCACAAGCACTTGAACGTTAAAAAAAAAAAAAATCCCAACAAAAAACCCCCTGCATTTCAGTGGATGCAGCATTTGTATGCTTATCTACGGGTTTTTAATGTCACTTTACAGTTAATAATTAGCCCTCCTCTGGCCTGCACAAAGAGCGCCACTGAGACAAAAGAAAACGTTAAGTGTGTTAGCTATACTTGCCACTGGTATAAATAGTCAAAGGGATGATTAATGAATGAGGGGGAGAATTAAACAGAGCAGTGAACAAAGACAAAGCCCGTTTGCTTGGCTGCCCACAAACCAAGACAAGCTGCATCCATAAAGAAACTACAGAAAGTGACAAACAAAAAATCAGCTTAATAGACAGCTCATGAAGACTTTATTTAACCCCACATTATGACAGCCTCAGTGCTTTATTAACACTCTGACATGTTAAGATGCCAGGGTCATTTGAGGCTAAAACACACATTTGTTGGGGGGAAAGGCATAGAAAAAAAATGCACATTTTTGTGCCACAGAAAGAAAAACAGAGAAGGTCCAAATAACTTAAACAACACCCTTCAGTCCTCCTTTGTGGAGCATGCCAAAATCGACATTTTTAAAGAGTTGTTTAGAGATGTCAAACAAAGCAGATGAAGCACTAACACAGGAGAAGTAGCTTGACAGGCCTTCTCCTTCCCTTCCAATGGCTCCATTTTAGACAGACATGCTTCAGAGTAAAAAAAAATTGTGATGGCTTTTAAATTTAAAGCAAATTATACTCACTTTTTTCCTTTTAAATGAGCTAATGAGCATTCCCAGATACTCTCCACAAATTACTACAGATACCTGATACCCTCTATAAATGACTATGATTTCTGAATCAAAAGCTCTGCAATAAAGTTGATAAACACAATATAGTCCAGCACCATTACTGCTTAGGCCATTTTCAAGTTGGATTTAATATGGACAATTTAAATATATATTTTAGTTTGAGTTATCTTGCCTTTTCTTTTGTTAAATAGAGATTTGTAGAGATTTTTAAATTTTTTTTTCAAACAAAAGTAGTAGTTTTCCCAGTCTATTTCCTTTCATCACCTGCCCAATGTATTCAACGATTCCAACAAACCTCTAATAAATAAGATAAATAGTAGAGAAAATGTTAAAAACAAAGCATAAAATAAAAACTCTGCAGCGCATGATCAAGCACCATAGTAAGATAAAGGACTTTTTCTACAGCTTATAATGTCATAAGTGCACAACTCCATAAATAATGTCCCACATGTAGCCAAATCTTCTAACAAGACACCACAGTATGTAAATATTTTGTTGTTATTGACAAACAAGCATAAAATCTTCCTCTTCTTTGTTGCTATGGATTCAATATTGCATATCCCTGAAATGTCACAGAAATTCTTTACTCTTTTCATACTGATATACAACATATTTATTTGATAAATACAACTGTTCTACAGAGTTTTTAAACTGAATTTTACATTTTAAGTAAAGGTATTCTTATGCTCCCAAATCAGCACTGATCCACAAAAAAGTTTCCTGTCCATGCTTTTTTCTCCATACCATGCTATCCTTTCATCCATCCTCTGCTACAAAGCTTCTTTTTGTATGCTTCACAGCAAAGTCTAAGAAAATAAGGTGGAGAAGAAAGACATTCTGTATCACTTAATTTTTTCTCCCTAATGTACTGCAACACACCCAAAACTGATACCTTTATGTCAGCAAAGAAAACCCCTTTAATAAACTGCCTAATGACCTGAAAATAGAACATGCTCAAAACTTAAGGTGAGATCATGCACAGAAGGAATTTCATGTTTTCTGCTAAAACCCCTCATTCTCCTCTGTGAGAACATATTTGTTCAGGCTTCTACTTTCACTTCCATCAAATATTTGCCATCTCAACAATATGTAAACTTTATCCATCAACTTCATACCTCCCAAGTCACAAAAGAAAACTTTGCTTCAAACTCCATTCACAAAGAACTGAAACTGTTTTTTGAGAAGTATTACACATTTTCAACAAATAAGGCAATCTAGAGTTACAAGGACAATTTGTATGCTGCTATCTGGACCAGTTTTTAAAACACTGCAAGAAGTTTTTGAATTTACCAATGGCATTCAAAAAAGACTAAAGAGAACCCTCCCTTGGCAGGCCCAAATTCTCCTGAGTTTCAACATGTTTCTTTAAGTGATTTCCAAGAAAATAATGCAATGGCATTTTGGACAGTTAAAATACTAATTTTCTTTAATGTGACATATTTTTAGAAATAATTCACAATTACATGCCAGATTTCCAAATAAAGATGAATGAATAAGTCTTAACTGCTCTAGATTCCTCTGAAAGCTCAGGATGGATCATATCTATTAGGTAAAACCTCTTGGTATGTAATGTGAAATACAGAGTGTGCTCTGCAGCAGTGACTGTAGAATTTTAGTCCAACAAGTTACAAATTCTTAGCCCAGTTTTGACTGAATATCAGAGCTGGGCAGATCTTATTTTAATGTACAACACCAATACAATTTGAAATGTGGGAGCAGGGGGAGGCAGAGTTTAGGGTTCTTCTCCAAATGTCCTAAGAGGTGAGAAACAATGTAAGAAATCGGTTCTCACCCACGTCAACACATTGTTTTTGCTTTAGGATGCAATGAAAACTGATCATCTGAGTAACTAAAAGGTATCAGCTTCAATAGCCAAAGTCCTGTTTTCCTGGGGGAGCAGCAGAAGGAGGGAATTAAGTAATCTCCCCGTGTTCAGGAGTGATCTCTGCAGGGCAGTGCCACGTGCCCCTGTCCATCCCCAGCCAGGCTGTGCAGGTGCTCAGGGCCTTGTCCCTCTGCAGCCATCAATGACCTCGTGCTGGGCTCCTGCAGTGCCCTGCCACTCACAGAGTCACAAACCACTCAAGGCAGAGGCAAAGGAGGCACGTGAGGCCATGCAGTCCATATCTCTGCCAGGGGGTCAGGTGCACCTAAATGAGTGACCACTGGAACAGCCCCTCTGGATTTTCCATGGTGTGACATCATGCTCACACCAGCATCACTCTCCCACAGCTGAAGCTTTAAAAATGATAACCAAGTGTGACACACAGTCTAAGAGCAAATAAAATAAAGTGAAAACCAAGACATTTAGGCCACATCTACACTGTCAAGCACTCAAGATCTCTGGAACAGCTGAAACTGTTTCTTAGCCACATACATTTATTCTTGTTAGCTAAGGCATGCATCTCACAACCAGCAAGTCACAAGGGTTAAAAGACCTTGTGAGAGAGTCACTGTGTCCAGTGAAGGGAGTTGGGTTGTTTCTAAATGCCCAAAGAATGCTGCTACTCATTTACTCTATCACAACACTGTCATATATATGTGTGTGTACACACATGGATTAACCAAAAATGCCCTTCTAAAAACAGCTAGGCAATATTGGTATCAAAAAATGAATCCAAGCCTCAATCTCAACTTCACAAGGTTTATATTTTATGAGAAAGTAGCTGAAAATAACACAAAAAGTGAAAAGAAATTTGTTTATTTAGTAATCCCTTGACAGTCTCTCTTGACCTATAACCTCCATTTTGAGTTTGCTAACCACAACAAAAGCAATTTGTGCTAACTTGAGCCACCACAATGAGAAAAAAAGAGACAAAGGCAAAGTAATAAGGTAATACAGGGCAAGGTCCATGAACAAAAATAAAACCACTGAGTTGCCTTTCCTTTTTTTCTGATGCATTACCTGCAAAGTAAACATTGCTTTAAGAAATATTTAATTTGAACCAACACCACATGCTGAAACAAATTCCAGGAGGAATTTACAGATGAACTAGATTAATTGATGGTACAGATTTACAGTGCAGTTCCACCTGTGTCCCTTTCAATGCCACTCCCAGCCTGTTTGTCTGGCTAAGAGAGAAAGCCTCCGTGCTGTGCAAGCGCTGTTCAGCCACAGCCAAATTACTGGTGTGCCACCAACACTGCCTCAGTCACAAAACAAAAAACCCCCAACACTAAGCCCTAACCCCAACCCAGCCAGACCAAGCACAAGTTTATGTATATAAAGAAATTAGTCTGTCAGTCCCTGCAGCATAGCTGGCTCCTGAAAGGAAGTGATCTAAAATGGCTGGGGGATAGGAGTGAGAAATCAGTCACTTGAAACAGCAGGCAACGAGTGACAGTATAGACCCTTACCGTGTCCAGATTAAATTTAAATCTGCCAAAGTCCAGTTAAAATTTAAGATCTAAACAAGAAGCTCTATTCAAACCAACTTATTTATTAGAAAAGACACTAAGAAGAAAGCAGCTCTCCAAGTACTTTAGCAAGGCTGAGGAGTTATTTCTGAATTTAGTTTAAATTCAGTTATGTAGACTGAGCAATTTAAACATGCAAAGGAAAACATACTTTACATCATTATTTATCATTCCATAAAATAGAACAGCAGCCTATAAAATGATCTACTTCTCTATGCATCATTTTCATTCTACTTCAAATATGCAATCCAATTTTTTTATACTTTAGATTGGAAAGTTAAAACTGCTCTATTTGCATGCATCACAATAAAGAGACAATGGATTCAGCATCTTGGGTTCTGCAACTCTCTAAAGGAGAAGCTAGAGAGACTTAAAGAATTAAATGAAAGAACTACTATGCTGACAGAAATACAGAGTTGCTTTGATGAAAGTGATCATGCTAAGAGAACCTATGCTCAATCTAAATTTTCTTGGAAAACTAAAATATATCTCTTGATCAGTTAACAGGAAATGGTAATTTGAATACATATTTATTCATAGTTGCAATAAAAGAAAGCAGAAAATGTTGTTTATGTGCTCATTTTCCTCATGCATCATTCTTTCAGACTTCATTTTCCTTGTTTTTTACACTGTTCTTCATATCTATGTAAAAGTAATAAGCCATTTGCCTCTACAGCCACATCCTCAGTTTTTTAAGGAATATTCTATGGCCACAGGGCAATTGAGGTTCTTGACCAGGAAGTCAAAACTAAATTTCAAATTCTGCTATATATTGAAAAACAAATGGGAGCTTAGTTTCCAAAGTGCTGTGTCCTCTATTTTCTAGGGGATTAAGAAAAAACAAGAAAAGACAATTCCCCCCTTTTTTTCCACAACAAGTCTACATGCTGTTTTTCTTAGCCTACAGCTATTTCTTATTGAAAAAAATAAAACAAACCAACAAAACAACAAAAACCCAAAAGACCACAAAAAACCAGAATCAGCAACATTTCTGTAAGATTGGATACTCCCATGGAGAGGAAGGTATGCATGAAAACTTCCTTGTAAAGGATTAATGTCTAAAAAGCTGTATCAGGGTTAACTAAGGTGGAATCCATTGGTTCACACCCATGCAAAGGTCTGACTTCAGCAATCTCATCTTTCATTAGAAGATCTATTGTAAGTTCCTTGTGTCTGTTTTGATGATCTTGAGAGAAAACATGCACGGAAGCAATAGTGATGGAGCATTACACACCTGCTGCTTGTTTACACCTTGACCAGTAAAGACACCGGGCCAAAAGCAGGGGGTTTTCTCTTTTCTTACTTCCAAAGAATATTGTAAATAGGTTGATATTACCTGCAAGTTTCTTCAGACAGAAATAACACCTTATCAGCAATATTAAGGAAGATATTTAAGGTAGAAGAGCTATGGAAAACTTAGTCTTCAAAGACAAAGGTTTAAGGGAAAAAGTGGTGAAACTGGACTGTAAGGTTGGAGTGAAGCTGTATTTCACTTGTTTCCAAATGTTAACTAAAATATGAATTTCAAAACTGTTAAGATCATCGATTTTGAGAGAGTTATTTAACTCCAACCTGAGATGCTGCTGATGTCACTTCAGCAAACTTTAACAGTCCCACACAAAAATACATCCACTTTTCTTCCCCCCAAGAAATACATTTCTGTAATTCAACAATTACTTCTGTGCCACTCTCACTAAGAACAGACTGCCCTAGACAGCAAGAAACTACTCAGTGCTCAATCACAATATTTTGATTATCAGACTGGTTCAACACAGCTACAATTTTGGCTTTTTTTAGCCTCCTTAATTTGTTTTCATGATTTTTTTTCTTCATTTGATCATTACTGTTATTTTTCCATGGATATATTTACTTCATGTTCATCTGTAGGAAGCTACAACATGAAAGAATTTAGGCACCTCCCCTAGGTGGCAATTCAGAGGGATTTATTAATCCTGCGTCCTTAACGACAATGAGCATGGTTTCAAACCCACCATTTGTCAGTACTTCTGGGCATCAGCTGAGTACTCCACCAGAACCCCACATTTCTATTGCACTGTCAGCTTATCAATATTACATTTACATTTCACCCAATCACTCACATAAAACAAATTAAGATCACTAACAACTACATTTGACACCATCTTAATAGATATGGCTGTTGGGACTGGGAAAGTGTGAGAAGTGCTGTGGAATCACAACACTGTCTATAAAAGCTGTCTAATCAGCAGTTTTTTCACCTATCAACACAGTGAACTCAAATACATTTCCAGACTAACTGGCAATCTTTCATCCCCTGAAACCATGAGGAAAAAAAACAACAAACTATCAAGACTCTAGTTCACCCAGTATGATGACTAAAGCATTTAAGATATTACTGTAAATGAAATATGTTGTTTCATTTTGATGTCTATTGAGTATTAAGTTCTGGGTCAATAATATGTAAATAATTTCCTGCCCTTTGAGATCTGATTTAGGCTCCCTATTAAAATGCTGGAAAAATCTGTGTTCTCTTAGGAACGTCTGATCTGGTTTGTCATAACTATAGTTTGGGAAATATTTTCAATACAAAATAGCTTTGTTCTAGTTGAGGTGGAAAGAGCAGCTTAAAAGCATTTCTGCTCTTTTACAAATGCTGGAATGACTTTATTGCATATATTTCTAATAAGTTTTTTTCTTAGAGGCATTTAAAATTTGAAGACATTGAAATTTTATAAAATTTTGTGACAAAGGGATATTACATCTTTATCTCCTCTTGGTGTTTGTAGGTTGAGAAGAACACACCAAGCTAAAGGGCATTGTGAAGATAAGTTTCCATGACATTTACTATAACTCTTTTATATTACCATCTGGCTATTTTATATGTAGCATTCAGAGGGAAATATAAAAAAAAATGATATAAAGCTGAAATTATTTCCTTGATAACACTTGTTTTAAACACCATGCCACTAAATAGCTAAAAAGTCTCAAAAGTGAATGCATAAAGCATATAAAAGCTACAAGCATACTTACATAAATTCTTAAGATTAAAGTAATAACTTCTAGAAAAAGGTGGGAGAAAACATACTACAATAAATCTATTTGTAATGGTATTTGGGTTCCAGCAACTGCTTTCATTGTTCTCAAGTGGCTTACATATAAAACAATAGATTTGATGTATGATTTCAATCCCTTATGGAAAACTGTTCTATCTACAAGCAGCCTGTCAAACAAAATAACAAAAACAAAAAAGCAGCTCAGCACTAAGAAGAAATAACATACTTAAAAACAAAGCAGGGACACCTTTTTGTTTTTTTTAAAATCCATTTCAGACAGCTTTAAGGACCAGCTTACCACGTAGAATAGGATGCAGGCTTGGAAACAGGGAGGAGGGGAAGGCATACAGGAAAGTAAAAAGATAACTATGGGAAGCTGTACCCTAAAACACCATCCACAAAGCTGGATAAAAGCAAGTGCTTTCATAAAAATTCATAAGCTTGATGCTACCTAGCAAGGAATATAAGCTTCCCTAGGAGTTAGACTGGCAAAATGAAGGACAGCTGCACAGAAGGACAAAAGAGCACAGAGATCAAACAAAGGTGATATTTTCATAGCTTAGCAACTATAAGCCTAGCAATTAGGCATGACTCTCCCATAGCTGGGGCTCCTTTTTATTTTTTTTTTTAAATGATTGCTACATATATCATACACAACAGCAACTGTGCAGTGCCTGTTTCCTGGAGTCACTTTGCTCTTCATTCCTGTTAGAGCAACACCCAGACACTTTTATTCAAGGTCAGATAATGCCTGGGCTTCCCAGAGTCACAGCACAGCACATGGGCCCTGCCTTGGAGAGAACACAATCTAACTTGACAAGACAGACAAAAAACCAACATAAAGAACAGATTTAGGTATCCTATTCAAGGTCATATAGCAGGTTGATGGCAAAGGAAGAAACAAGTGTTTCTCTCACACAGAAATCTCTTGTCCCCACTGACTGGAAATTGCTGTCTCTTTAAACTGCCTTTGTAATATATATTCTTTTCACTCAAAGCAATATCGTATGAAATTCTATTTCCTATTGATCAGTGTATGTTAGTTTTATGATTTTCAGCAGTTTCCCTCTCTAAACAAAACTCTAATGTCCTTACACAATGTATTACAGACAGAAAGGAACTCACCCTGTCCACCCCAAAACAAAAAGTATCATATACCTGTATTGCTCCTGCTATACTGGAGCTAATAAATCCTGCTGAGAAGTTGGATTCACAGGCTGAGGCTCACACTGACTACATTTATTTGCTTGCTCTCAGCTGGAAATACAAGCAAAGCAAGACTACAACTGCTCCGAAGTTGAGCAAAAGTTTCTGTCTCACCACTTATTAGTCTCAGGGGTTTAACAAGCTGAATAAGCCATTTCTATTTTATTTTTACTACAAGTGCTGCAACAATGTTATGGCGCTGCTTGTAATCATCAAAACTGTCTTTCTGATCAAAACTTTTAATTTGCTTTTAATCCAGTTTCTCATATTCTGCAGCTAAACCTGTCTGGCCGTCACTCTGTGCAAGCTCATTACACCAATTGCAGAATTCAGACACTTCTCTTGTTTGCTTCTGCATTTACCAATTCTGAATTTTAGGTCTGATTTGGTAACCAAGAATTACAAAAACATGTATGTATTTGCACAAATACATTGTTATCAGGAAGGATAAGTCTTCTATTTAGTTGGGGTACAAATAATCTCATTCTCCCAGAAGTTTTACTGAGTCAAATATAATTTTGAGCAATTTTCAATTAAATAACCAGCAGCTATTTTGCTTAATTGTTACTGAAGTCCATGCATGACTGCAGGTTTGGGCTTGTGGTAATTAATTTAATTCTTTGTGGCTTAGTAATCTGCTCTACTGTTGGATGTGTAACATGATAGGAGGAAACAAATCTAGGTTGGAACAGATTAGCATAAAAATCACAGATTAAAATAAAAAACACAGACAAAATAGGTCTAGGCAGTTGAAGGCTTTGCTCACAATGTCATTACATAAAATAAAGCTATGACTGAGAAAATGATGTTTGCATGCAGAAGCATCCTCATGCCACCATCTAGCACTTGCAATGCTGAGCAGCACAGAGCAGAGCTCCCAGAGTGAGCCCCCTCAGAATCCTCAGGGCCCCGTTCAATACAGGAGTGATGGAAATGGGTGCCAGAAAAAACATTCACATGAACTGGATATTAGAAACCTCCAAAACATTCTGGTACGTCTGGGCAATAAAATTAGCAAGATGACACCAAAGGACAAGAGAATACTTGAAATTATGACTACCAAATTAAATTTACCAGTATATCAGCACTCAACATTTACTAAAACTTCCAATATTTAAAACATTATATCATCAAAGTTATCATTCAGATTGGTTTTGTCTTATTTTTTTTTTAATCTTTCACTATTAACACAGGGGTTCAGAACACAGATGCTTACAGATGAATATGGCTTGTAGACCATTTCAGCACAACCTTCCTAGCAGAGTAATACCTCAAAAATGCTTATTTTGTTCTCAATGTAGTAGGTGCTGGAGTTCTTATACCGTATTATTCAAGTGGAGATATGATCACATTAAGTTTCATTATTGTATTAAACTGGAAAATGAAATTTTCAAAACTAGTAAGAGATTTTTGCTTTTCGCTTTGAGAAATTGAACAACACTAAACACCAGGTATTTTAGAAGCTATCCTTGCTTACCCTGCCCCAGGTTGGCTTTTAAATAATCTTCCATCCTCCCTTTAGATTAATAGCTATTCCTGAAAATTTAAGAGTAGAATACAAGGCTTATCTGCAAGTTCCTAGCAAGTACTGAACAAACATTGTGATTGAAAGTGCTCCAAGAGTCTCAAAGAAATACAAATAATATTTTATCCCCCAAAAATATTAAAAAATACAATTTTTGATTTGATACAGCTGGAAGTCAAAGTGGAGATTTGGTTTCTGTGTTACTCTAAGACTCACCTATCTGAAGTACACACTAGAACGATGTCTGAATGTAAAAGTATCTGATTTCTGTAATGGTTCTAAATGAAAGCTTCTTAAGAAGACCACACTATATAAATTATCAATCTCTGTCAGTGGTGGTTAACAGCATGCTCTGAGAGTGCTGATTAAAACAAAAGGTCAGAACAAACATCAGTGCTCCAGAGACTCTTGTAGATAATAGTGTAATTAAAATGTAACTCTAGACTGCTCCATGCTTACTATGTCAGCATCTTTCCAGCAGGGAATGGCCAGAGAGCCTGGCAAGCTCAAGCAGTCACAGTGGAAAGTGGCAGGAGATGTCTGCTGAAGGAGCAAATAGATAAGCATCAATGTTATCAACTTGTGCTACATACTGGAACTCAAACAGCCTTTTCCCATTTTTTTCTTCTTTTCCTTCTCGCTCCTTTTTTTTTTTTTCCCCTCCTCCTTTCAGAGTGCATGCTGTCCTGTCTTTTGTTCTGGCAGAGATAAGATGTATAAATTATGAGTGGTTGACAAAGTATACTTCAGTGCCTGAGGCAGCTCATCAATCATTTTCCACATGTCGACAGGTAATTGATGCGAGCCCTGCAGGCGCATCTCCATCAGGTAAAAGGAGGAAGGAATTAAATCTGCTGTCATGGTTTGAGCAGATGATCTGTATTTAACATTCTTTTTAATTTAGAAGTTGTTTATTTTAAACTGTATTTGGCCGTTCTTGCTCCCTCCCAATCTCCCTCCAACCTTGCTCACTCTCCCCAGGACCTCACAGAGCAGGCTGCGTGTGACTGTCTGTACACAGTGTGTCACACAGAAACACCCCTCAGCAGGGCGAGAGGGTGCTCCAGCATGGGACAGCAGGAGACCACCCAAAGACTGTTGGGGAGCAGCTGAGGAACTTGCTTTCTACTTCAGTGAAGCTTAACATCAAAGATACTGCTTGTCAAGCAATTATCTGTCAAGTGAGTTAGGTTCTGATCAATCTGGGATACTAAATACACAGACTTTTTCCTTTGGTTATTATCTTTATTCCATTTAGCTTCACCTCTCAATCTGTTTACATTTCTTGTCTTTGAACAAAGCGTTTTAAAGTTAAAAACTCAGGGCAGAGACAGGAGGGAAGTAAGAAATGGTATTGGGTCCAAAGGAATGGAATGAATTTTCTTCATAGCAGCTTACATAATGCTATGGATGAGATTTATAATCAAAACAGTGCTGACAACACACAAATGTTTTAGCTATTGTTAAACAGTGTTTGCCCAGTCAAGCCACTCCCTGTTCCTCACTCTGCTCCCACAGTGAATACACGGGGTGTGTCCAAGGGCTTGGGAGGAGACACAGGCAGGAAGAGGGCCCAAACTGAGAAGATATTCCACGCCATGGACTGTCACACTCAGCAATTAGCCAGCGAGGAGTGGGTTTAGGTGTGTGAGCCTGGGCACTGCCGGGGCATAGGCCCACCCAGGGGAGGGGGTGAGCAACTGCATCACTTGCTTTGCTTTGGGGCTTTTTTCCCAGTTAAGTGCACTACATCAGTTCTTTGCAATCCATGTTAGCTACAATTTACTCTGAAAATCCACTGGAAGATGTAAACCTGTTAAATCTTGCGTAATGTGGAATCTCGGAACATTAGATACTATCCTTAATGTAATCAGGCATTCTGCATGGACTGGAGCTGAGCCTTTCCACCATAACTGAGCAGCATTTATTGGACAAGATGCTGAACACCAGAACTGAGATTGTGCTGCTGAAGGATGGCATAATATCCATTGTTCTACTCTGGGTGGAGGTGAAAGACAGCTGTTACAGGAAGCTTTGTGTTGATAACGTTCTATATCTTATATACGTTCCCAGTTTGGGCTGGCAATAGTGCAAATCCAAGAAAATATATTGTGCTCAAAAGGTTCATTAACACTGACGAGCTTCCTCCATGAATTACTCAATATTGCCAACACAAAGGCCCCCTAAATCCATGGCTTAGTAGCACAATGCTCCCAAACACAATACAGATGGACTGCAGAGGGAGAAAAGCTTTCACATAATTCACAAGTGAAAACAGAAAGACAAAGGACCTAGTACAAATTCCAATGGTACCCATCAGTTTCCAACCAAATCTTACTGGGGTACAGAGACAATTGATTATATATTAGCTATCAAAATGCAATGTTCATACTGATTTTCAGAATGAACCATAATTAAATTTCCTCTAACATAGCTTGAAGTGAACCGGAGCAACAAGAAGTAAGTGGAAGAAAGAGCTGAAAGTGGAGTGAGTTACTGCCACTTCCATTCTGAAATGCTTCAAGAAAAAAGCTTACATCATAGAGAAGAAAAAATTAAAAATCAAAAAAGCAAACTACAGAAATGTAACACCAAGCATAAAAAACCCAGAGCAAAGGTAAGAAATCTTACACTAGAAAAGGGTAGAGGAAAGATCCTGAAAAGGACAGCTTTCTCCCCAAAGAATAACACAAGTGATCAATTCATTTAGAAATGTGACTATACCTAAGAATTTATAAAGACATTACCTTGAAGAGAAAAATTTTGAAAAAAAAGGAAAGAAGAATAATATTAGAAGGGTTTTGGGGATGAAGGTTACTTTACAAGAAAAGAAACTGCAAAGTATTCATAGTTCTGATTCAACAAAACATTTCCAAAACTTTAAATAGCATTTCATCTCTGCAGCTAAGTGTAATAGCTGAGATTTGCAATGGTGAAACATATATTTCCACTGATTGGTCAAGTGCAGTATATCCTCCTATCTAAAATAATTACTCTATATTACTACTCAATA
Organism: Melozone crissalis; assembly: GCF_028551555.1. Lineage (NCBI taxonomy): Eukaryota > Metazoa > Chordata > Aves > Passeriformes > Passerellidae > Melozone > Melozone crissalis. Next base: position 22,437,158 of record NW_026535797.1, on the reverse strand, counting down.
AATACAGTAACAACTCACCAACAACATGTATCCCCCCCTTTGGTCTCCAAAACCAAAATATGCTTCCTATACTAAAGAAAAAAAGTACTAAATATTAAATATTAGCCTTAACACCACATATACATGACATATATTGACATAAAATCTGAAAAATAAACTGAGTCATTTCAAGGAACACAGGAACGTTTGCTTATAGTCTAAAACAAGAATTAATGAATAATTTCACTCAAGGTCAAAATAATCAGACTTTGATCAAAGTATAAAAATATTGTTTTTAAAATATTCCTGATCAAATTCTTATGCATTTCATAAATAATATATCTCATTTTACTCTATACTATTGGTTAGCTTTTATATTTCCAATTAATTTTTCAGCTCACAAGAGCATGATTCTGAACCAAATTATCTTTTCTAAAATTCTTTTGACACTGAAACTAATAGATTATAATAACACTCCTGATCCATCCAGAAAACTTGCCAAGATCAGTTCACTTCATAAAGATATTAAACTTCAGTAAAAATTCTAAATTATGTTGCTGTGAGGCAAAGATAAAACATGAAAGAAATTGTTGCTCAAAGGCTGTTTTTTAAACAAAACACAGCACCTTCACAATGCAAAGAAACAGGAGGTCAATAATATTGGGTCTGAGCTACTGCTCTAATATCATCCACATAATCCACTGCGCACAAGGCCAAAGTTTCTGCTCAGATAACAATATAGCACTTTATTACATGGCACACATACACAAATTCTTGTCAAAGTTAATATCTGTCAATATAACAGAAGCCAATCAGTGAGTTATCAAGGATGAAGATTAAGAACTTCTGTTTAGCCTGGAGAGAAGTCTAATTAAAGTTCTGTAGCCCTAAGTACTTCACGTTGCTTACCAGATTCAGACTGGCTGCTGAACACTTGAATCTCCTCTTTAGTCCTGAAAAGAGCTTTTTCAGCACTCATTTTGATGTGGAGCCTTTAATCTGGCTGCCATTTCCAACACATTTTATCAGCCCTGAAAATGGATTTTTGTTTATTCCAACTGGCAACTCTTTTTTTGACAGCAAGGCTCTAGGTTGGCAAATGTCAGAAGTTCCATTACAACTCTTCCTTTCTTCATTTCTAGCTTGACTGGTATTAGACTGATCAGTTAAGCACATATCACAGCCAAATTTTTACCAGCAATTTGACCACTTTCTTCCTCTGTTGATCTCCAGATCAGCAATCCCTCACAATTAAGGGTACCCTTGATCTCTATCTAAAACCATGAAAGACACAGATAGCCTTAGGAATAAATAAAAAGTATATAAATATCAATAAATATATTGATAAATGAGGTCATTTTTACATTATTTGTCAATAAATATATTGACAAATAATGTAAACTTTAAAAATTTTGCTCACAATGTCAAATACACAAGTCATGTATAATACAGCCATTTTTACTGAATGCCAAACATTTCATAAATATGAGTATGAGAAAAGACATGCCCTCTGCCATAGAGCCCTCTCAAGATCCATCTGTTGAATCACATAAAACCAATGAACTCATGTATTTCTATATGTTCACCAGATTCTTGGGCTTCTAAACTCTTTTCTGTAATAGGATGGCAAATAGGAATAGAGCATGCCTGCATAATCTACTCCAATATTTTTATTTTATTGCACCGTATTTAATTATGAATTTCTGAGAGATTGAAATTTATATCCTGGTACTCTGATTTCTTTATGGCTGACCTCCTACTGCCTTGAAGTTTAACTCAGTAAGTTTGACTAACCTGGACAAACTACCTTAGTGATGTAAATTACTCAACAGTTCCAAAGAGCACAAGGTCCTTCTCACCAACTACTGTACTCAGGATTGGGTAGGAAGTAATTTTTCCCTCATGGTGTGCCACCATTGGAGGCAGTGCCACCTCCAATCTGGTTCCTGAGCTAGTCAGACCCTCCACCTTCTTACAAGGCAGCACTGTATTCACTGAGCTAAAGAAACAGACTTGCTTCTGGTATCAATCATCATAGTACATAAAATAGGATTTCACATCATTAATTAATTTTCAATTTTATTGAGCATTTGACTACTTAGCATGCCTTCCAGACAACTGTTTTGAGCACCATCACCCTTGTTGGCAATTCTCAAACTGCATAAGCTTTCTAATTAAATTAAGCTTTGCTGTGTGTGAAGAGAGATGGGAATATTTTATTCTAACTTTATGTAGATGAGGAAACACAGAAGTCACTTGCTCAAACAAGCTGTTGAAAAGGTATTGCCCTTGACTTACAGCCTGTGGTCCAAGCATGAAGACATTACACAGGATAAATTTATCACCATATAATGTAATTGATCAAATAATATAGAAACATCTAAAAACAGACCATGAAATGCTTTGTGCAGGACACAAGTATCATACAAATATTACAAATCAAAAATTATCATCTAATGATTATCACTGATTTAGTCATGCAAATGACTTAATACCATGCTGGTGAAAATGTGCAGTCTGGTGTCACCAGCAATTATGTTCCCATGAACTGACCCAGGTCATAGGGAACAAGACTTAAGCTGATGCCAATTACTTTTAAAAAGTGCCCCTAAACCAGTTTCCAGATTGCAAAGGCAGGAAAGCAAGGAAAAGAACAATGCAGATTCCATTACTATTCAAGCTTGCATTTTTATGATGAAATGTAACCTTCTGATACTTGGATAGATGATTATTAGAAACTGAATTAGAGGTAATAACACTTGTACATGAATGTATAAGATAGAAAGTAGTGGGAGCTGGCCAGAACATAAGCACAGCTCCAAAAGTTTTTCTCTCAGTCTGAGGAAGGGAAAAAGCACTATTATTTATGGAAAGAGTCACCAGAAGTATAAGAGGACGAATAAAAAAAGGACAAAAACATGTTCATTCAGAGAAAGATACAATGCGCAACTTCCTATTTAAATAAGTTCATCCTTTCCTCTAAGGAAAAATTCAGCACAAATGTGGGGAAGAGCATATATATTTCCTACCCCTGCAAGCCTAACAAATCTCCACTAAGATAACTACGTTTCCTGTAAACTTGTCTCATGTCTACTCAAGATCAGAGAGCAAGAAAATGGAGAAAATGCCTTAATGAAGAAAATGCATTTTTCTTGCCAACACTCTTCTCCACATACCTGAACTTCAGAGCTTGTTCACGAAATATTTTTTCTGGTTGAGAACCAGAACGTTTGCCATACTGTCTACCATTGCAGAGCACTACACCACTATCCTATGTAAAGGCAGAAATCCATATTTCTCCACAGACGTTTTGTTCAGAAGATACAGGTTGTCTCTGTCTCAACAATCCTTAAAGGACATTTGTGGCATAAGATTTTTGTAGTCAGCCCAAAGAGAAAGGCAGCATGACTCCAATTTCATTTTACAGTATGTACAAAATTTTTATGAATAATTTCCACCACTGCTTTTGTGCTGCTCTTGGGCCTACTCAGGTTCTAAGTTTAAAAGAAAATGTTTCACAAGTATGATGAAAAGTACTGCTTAAAATTATTCCAGTGAGCAGATGAGCAGTGACTGAAGAAAATAACCATCTCCTAAGTGATTATTTGTTCATGGCACAATGAAAATAAAAATAAATAGGAGCAGATCAGGAACAAAACATACCCTAAGAAAATTCTTCTGTGTTTTTAAAGATAATCTTGATTGATTTTTTTTTTACATGATCTATAATGTGAATTTTTCTAAGCAAGATACTACAGTAGCACAGCCTTAAAGCTCACAAGCTATTTGATATTTATGAATATAAGTGAAAACTGCATTCTTTAGGTGTGGACACACATACCTACACATACCACACATACGCACTTCCTTGAACTCTTTTCAATAAAATTTGTAAACTACCCACATATCAACAAGTTTGAAAAGTTTTGCTTATAATTTTCAAGTGTTGTATTCTAAACCAAAGAGAAAAAACCAAAACAAAACATACAAATTCAGGTCAACTGTAAACCATTTATTCAGCAGTTTGGAGGTGGGGAAAGAAGTAAAAAGAAACAGAACAGTAGCTTGAAGGCTGCATTTCAATCTACTACCTAATTACCAGAAATACAAACTAAGAAATCAATACTATTCATATACTTTCATGAAAGATGGCTTCCACCTGGCAGCTCCTAAGAGCAAATATCTGCTCTATTTTACTTGCTCCCACTCCCAATGAACAAGCAATGAAAACTTTGGACATGTTTATATAATAATATGGATATAACAATCCAACAGAATACTCAGAAATTCAACACCAAAGCTGACTAAAGCAATTTTTCCTTTGCCACACACAGGCTGTTGCACAGGATTAGGGTCATTTATATGGAAAGAGTTAAACTAAAAAAAAAAAAAAAAAAAAAAAAAAAAAGTAGTCTTCAAGGAAGAAAAAACCCCAAACCACAACATACTACTGAACCTGCATTATTTACCCAAGAGACAATCTCTCAGATTTACTGTGCTTACTTGTATAAATGCAAATTTCTCTAGCCTAAAGAAGGATTAGTGCATCTAAAAGCTCTCCTGTTTCTTCTGTCAGCTGAGACAACAGAAAATACTATTTTTCTTATGAATTTGGACTGCATATACCTTTAGCTCAACAGTGTTACAACACCACTACAGTTAAAGCATCTTCTAAACAAGTTAATGGGACAAAGAAGAAGAATGAAAACAGAATTTTAAAGTATCATAACTATTATGAAATTCAGGAAAGAAACACAGCTCAGCAACTATCCCCACAGGGGGGTATGTGTCTGTCTGCCTCAAGAAATGCCTGCTTTTACTTAATGCTCAAAATTGAGCACAACCTTCCTCATGTTCCATCACATCAAATTCCACCACACTACTCCATAACAGAATGTAATTATTTCAAACTCCTTCCAAACCCTTACAATTTTCTGGCATTAAACTAATGTGATCCTAGATTCTTTGAGCATCTTCTGGGGATTTGGCCTCTTGGAGCATCCCACTAAGACTGGAGATCAAGCTTAGCATACCAAAACCCTCTTGCTACTGGAAACCAGAAATCTCTAAAATTCATCTTACTATTGTAATAACCAGAACAGAAGGACACTGTGGAAAAGGACTAAAAAAATTTCACTGGACATTTTTCCAACTTTGAAAGATCAGGAATCAATCTTCTTGAAAAGCTAGTTTATCTTGCACCTCTGTTACAGGACAGAGAGCACTGAGCACCACACGTGGCCAAATTCCCATCCATAACATTAAACCAACTATTTGCAGTATTTTTAAGATTTGGGGTTATCCTGGGAACAGTGCACAGTGCTAGAAGCAGGTAAGCAGAACTAAGGAACCAGATAGCTAAGGTGTTTGTGAGAATTCACCAAGATCTAAAAAATAATTTCCCTTTCTATCAGTACACATCCAAGCTAAAATGTCTACTTGTATTTTCTATAATATTATCCTTCATGGATTCATAAATATAAAACACAATGGTTCCATATTCCATATGCTCATTTAACCTATTTTATTATCTTTTTTTTTTCCTGTGGGGTTAAATAAAATTGATATTCCAATTAATAATAATTATAAATGCAAGAACAGAAACTGCAATTGTTCCTTGATAGTCAAGCTTTTCAACAGGAAGGCCAAGTCCTGAATGTTTAGACAGAAACTTAAAATGTTTACATGACCAAGTCAGGTTTTTGCAGTTCCTGTCAATGAAGAAGATTCATCTGAGTTTACAAGATTTATCCCACTGTGAAACTGGCACTTAGACAATAGACTCATTCAGCTGTGTTTAGTCCTGTGAGTCACTGAGCCCAGAAAGGGAGCTGGAGAAGCCACATAGCTTTCATTCACATGCTAGTTCAAAAAAATTAAAAATGCCAGGTGTAGCACCTCCAATGTAACACCAACCATTGGGTAGCACTCAGGATAGCACATCCCTCGCTTCCAAAGTACTGAGGTTCATTCCTTTGCACTAATTTTTTTTTTTTTATTGTGGTTGCTACCAGCAAAAGCTGTGCATTTTAAAACATTCACAAAATTAGTGTTTGCTTATACATGCATCTTGTGCAAGGCACACAGCCTTATTCCTCTGGCCATTCTTCCAGAGGGGCTGAGAGTCTCCCTCACTGGAGAGATCCAAGAACTGTTGGGACACAATCCTGGGCCATGTGCTCTAATGACCCTGCTTGGGCAGGAATGTTGGACCTGATGACCCTAACGTCATCCCCTCCCAACCTTACCCATTCTGAGATTCTGTGATTAGTTCTGATCATTGTCTTGGGCCACAGAGATGCTCAATGAATAGGACATTTAAGGAACAGTAGAACAGATTTTACAAATGAAATATCATATCTTTAGTCTACTGAAAAGCATGCTCATCTCGTGTATCTTAGGCTATTTACTCTCTTACAGTCTTGATGTATTTCATGTGGCAGTAACCATGTAGAACAGAAAATCAACCTGAGATGAGAATGAAATGGTATATTCTTTACTAAGTAGAGCAGTTTTCATGTTCGCAACACTGTAATTCTGTGTTATGCTGCCATTAATTATTGTTTAAAAATACTGATATTCAGTATAACAATCACATAGAATCTAACTCAAACCTTTAGGAGACTTTTTCATTTAAATACAAACCCCTGAAAGGAAAAAAATATTTACCATCACTTGGCAGAGTATCACAATTTATTAGGCATTTTAAAGGTTATCATAAAGTGCCACACCTCTCAATCAATGTTTACCATTTGAGACAACTAATTCCTGAGAACATCTTCAGGAAAATAACTGGTCCCGAGATCAGAGTGCTAGTTTTAATTCTTTCAAAGGACTCTGCTAACAAGAAAACTAAAGTTGAAAATAACAGTTACAGTTACGAGACAATTGTCTGAAACAAATGAGACAATTCCCAGGAACTAGAAAAGGCTGATAACTTAATGGACCCAGCCCTTCCTGAATGTGACACACAGGCTGTATCCATATCAGCAATTCATTTAGCAATACAAGCAGATTGGTTACTTGAAGCAGTTATTGCTCAAGGCTTTTCACACTGCCTCCCAATTCTTTCAACTAGATTTAAAGCCTTACAAACAGCCAACATTTATTTCCAGTGACTTCAGCTCAGAGGACCTGACACTTGTATTACTTGCAAGTAGATCATGATCAATAAACAAATAACATGCAAAGATTTGTGCCAGATAAATCTCCTCTTAACTAAAACTGCACCATGTTTCTTTATCCAAATAAAGACAAGTTGTTAAAAAGCTACATAGCTGCTTTTGGGGAAAATACAGCTTTCTAAAAATTCTTACAAATCCCACTAAAACACAGCAACAACCTCCTAACAAAACATAGTAGGAAGCAGCAAATGTAAAACTCTATCTTATTGACCATGGCAGACTTTTCCTGTATTGAGATCTCCGAGAGATAGGGCACAGCTTTACACTTGGACTGTACAACTGTTTTCCAAGGGAAGAGATCTCTCCATTCTCTCTCTGACCACAATTCTTTCACAAGTGAAGGTTGGACTTACAAGTGAAATAATATTCTAAAAATCAACCTTAATCAGCGCTTTTTCCACCCAGCTTTCTTAGAATGAAATTTGGCATGATTTCACATTTACTAAGGATATGGACTGATTATAAGGCATTCATAGACACATCCTCACATTCATCCATACATATGTAAGTTCTACTGGCTGGAATAAAATATTAGCAATGTGGTTTCTTCCTACACTTTCTCTCAGTTTTTCAGGTTCTTTGACATAAATAAAATTCAGCTATTTTTCAGAAATGTTGAGCCTGTATATAAGGGAAACTTGAAGCCATAAATTTATGTCTTATTTTTACAAAAGTCAGTCTATTTTCAGGTTTCCATGATGTCTTCTGATACAGTGTAAATGTATTTAGAGCACTGCAAAGAATGAAAAGTGGAATCCTTGAGGACCATTTTAGAACTATCTGAATCATCTCCAACAAAGGGATTTAAAGATTCCTTGGTGTAAAACAGATCATATTTATAGTGGAATACAGCCTACTATGTGACTATTAAATTGAAGACTTCACTCACTTTCAGGAGTAATTTGCCACATGGTCCTCAAGCACTGTCATATCAGCTGTCAATTTTTTTTATGACTGTGCAATCAGCACAACTTGTAAGATACAGGCATGAACAAGACACTTCCCCTATTAAAATCATGTGGCTTCACAGTATATCAAATAAAACAGGTATGAATGAATTGCTAATAGTGAAACCAGCCACCCACAAACAAAACCGCAGTGAAAGAACAAAGATGATGTCCTAATAATTCAGTTAAATCTACCTCCACTGCTGCTGTTAATAGAGGAAGGAAAGCAAAGAGTGAAATCTGTGAAAAAGTCCTTCAGTTTCAGAAGGAGTACAGCAGGCTTCTCCAGCCATGGCTCCTATCTTGCTGAGTGCCTTGTGCACACTATGAAGTGCTTGGAAGGGACACCAGAAGATGACAAGAAAGAAAAATGATCTCAGCTGGTTTTAAAGGGCAACAGGTCTGAAAAAGAAACTAAAGAGCAACTCCAGCTGTCGATAAACTGGAGTAATTGAGCTGCTAAAAGGTCTGGATGCAAAAAAATCATTTATCCAAAACCCATCCTTGAATTCAGTAAGCTGAACACTCACAACCCTTAGTCTTGGCTGTCGTTCAAGTGTAATAGATGGCTTAACATCTGACACATATAGAATAAGACACCGCTTCAGCCAATATCCCTGGATTTGCACCATTCTGAACCAACTATATGCATTAAAATCTTTGCAAGTAAATCTTCGCACACCTCTACCAGAAGCTATGCCAACGGCCAAGCTTATTTGTGGGACTTTCTGCTTTTAAAAACCTATTTGGATTAGCAGGTAGCTCTTTGAATTTTCACATTTTGAAACACGTATTTCTGTGGCTTCAAATGTGAACCTTTTGCTCACTTTTCAATTCATGTATCTAATATATATCATGTCATCTCTATAAACTCTGCAAATGTGTTCTGAAAAGTTCTCCCTGCTTACAAAGAAGCTTAATTAACTCATCTTGAAAAATCCTGGAATCCTCTTACAAAAGTTATTATGCGGCTGCCCCATAATAAATTCTTGAAGTTGAGATGAGGGGAGCAGGCAGAGGAGAAATACAATATTGCTGAGATTAAGCATTATACATTACAGATACAAACACTCCTAAACCCTCACTCATACAAACATTCATGTGTTTGTCTTCAAGCCTCATTAAGTAGCAAATACACCTGTGAAAATCTCTTATTAGTGTAGTGGAAATCACTTCTCATCTTGAGAAGTTCATAAACATTGTCCAAAGCAAGTGAGAAGAGAATGACTCCAGTCCTGAAATACAAGAACACAATTTGCTGTTTCTAGCCACAGTAGATTCAAACATACCACAACAATATACATGAAAATTCCTGATTGCCTTCCTCACTGAGTTGTCAGTAAATTCAAATGTGATTTGTCAAGAGATACAAATTGAAGAAAATATTGGCTTTTTAATGGGGTTGAAGTATATCTCAAAATACTTCCAAGTGACTGTCTTATTTTGCCTTTTTTTTGACAACAATTTTTCACCCATTTATAATTACATACCCTACACTGTGGGAAATCAATTTCAAAATAAAACCTGTTTCTATATTTATATATTTGCTTTCTGCCTTTCATGATGTGAATATATTTCAACCAAGACTGATTTTCCTTTATCAAAGAAGAGCTTGCTACACTCTTCAGTGGTGGTGTGTCACATCTGGCTGGAGAAAATATTGTCTTTCTAATGGGAATAACTTTATTTTAAATACAAGAAGGGAGAGGGAAAAGGTCTGTTCCTTCCTTTTCTCATTTTTCTGTTTTAATACCATGATACTATTTAAGGCAAAACTTAGTAAAAGCTGGTTTTAGAATGCCTGAATTTGGTGCCTGTACCAATTGAGTAAAATCACTTTGATGTCTCTCAATTATCCTAAGCTGTATTTCATCCCAAACAAGCCCTGGAAAAAGGCCCTACACACCATATAAGACATAGGATCCCCAAGCCACTAGTTCTACCAGCTAACTGTGGTGTTAGAATTATAGCAACTTATTAATTCTCTGCTTCTTGAGAGCTTAATTATCTTTTTTCTTTCATGCTTTGTTTGTTAGACTTTGAATATCTGTCTTTTCTTTCTATTATGCCACATGAAGTAAATCAGCTGACTTGAAAATGCCAAGCTTTCCAGTGTGCCTTCTCCAGAGGATAATATAAATGTCCACCCTGGAAGAAACAGATTTTCCATATTTGGGGCTCTATGACATTTTCCCAAACACTCACACAATAAATATTTTAATATGCACTTACATTGTACCCTGCATATGTTAATTTAGATTCAGAATTTTTATTTTACATTTCTTATCTCACAAAGAAACTTGTTGTTTACTTCTAAGGACATGACACAAGCAAACAATGCAACAAAGAACTCTTTCAATGATGTTTTATTCTGATGCATTAAACAGCAACAATCACTAAATATCTAGAGTAAATTAGGGATCTTTCTCACACATTTTTCTATAGTTTTCGCCCCTCAAGGAAACGCTACATTGAAAAGAAGAAACTGCCACAGCCAGACAGGGATTTTCAAGTGGGATCCATTTCCCAGGATCCCCCAGCATTTTTAACTAATTCCATATGCTTTGGTGCCAGCAGACCAAGCATCTCCCAGCAGAAGCAATCTATGCTGCCGTGCCACTTGAGCACGAGGAGCACCAGTGCTATCAAGGCTTGTCATCTTGCCTATTAGCTTGATGTCTTTATTCACAGGCCATCTGCACCACTGAGAGATACCAAGGCAGCTAATGTCAATATGAACAAATTCCTCTTCTTTTACAAGAAATGTCAAACATAGGACAGAGCAAGAAATGACCTCAGGAATACCAACAGATGTTAGCCACAAGGCTTTAAAAGGGGGGGGGAAAATGTAAAAAAAATCAATCTTTCCTACTGGGACTAATTAAGATGAAATGAAGAACAAAAGTAAGGAAAAATCATGTCACATTATCAGGAGCTTCATACATACTTTCTAAGCTCATTATTGGCATATTGCCCCACGCTCTTTGAAAAACTGGTAAAAAAGTGGTTGGGTAGCTGGCACAGTATTAGAAAGATTCTCTATGTAATTCTCAGTTGTCATCTGAATTACATAACAGATCATGACAAGAAAAATTATATATAATTATTAGCAAAGCATTGTTTCAAGCAGAAATTAAGCACAGCAGCATTTACCCTATAAATCCTTACATTAAAAAGAACTCCAAATATAAGGAAATCCAGACATGGCATAATGCATGGCATTTCAGGACTGCCCAAAGTGACATATTTAGATTTACCTGCAACAAAAAGATGTTCCCTTTAACCACAGATTAAACACCATAGTACAAAATTTCATGGCCTTTTTTGTGCCCATGTTCAATTAGCACCACTCCTAATTTGGCAAGGAACAGAGGGACAAACCTGTCATCATGACAAGACAAACTGTCTGGATCTTTATCATATATCTTAAAGAAGATGAGTGAGAAGAGATGCATTAGAAGTATTTCCATGTCATCTTTCACAGCCGGAGCTCAGCCAGAACTCAGGTCTGTGATTACAGACAACCCAGGCATTTCAGCCCTGTGATGGAACACTGTGCTGTCCCTGCAAGTTACAATATGATGAAAATGTCAACTCATTTTCAGTTTGTATTCCATCTTGGAAAAGAAGGATATGGCTGTGAAGAACAGCTCAGCTCTCCCATGGCCATGCAGCAGTGGCAAGATGGACCTGCCCATATCTTAGAGGCTGCTTGACCATGGATACAGATTTTCAAAAACTGTGCCTCCATGTGTTCGAAAAAATTTACAGAGCTAAACCAGAAAAGCTCTATCCTGCAGACACAAATCGTCACTTTCCAGCTATGTCAACTCAAACAAGTATTCTGCTTGCACAGTTTCAGATAGCCATCAATGAAATCAGCTTTTCTGAAGGAGCAGAGGTGCACGTTAAGTTCACTGCATGGTTAGCTATGCCACTGAGGAGTGGGATACTTGTCCCTCCTCCAATTCCTGGCATTGAGAGTAAATGTCTCAAAAGAAAACTAGAAAACCCTTGACACAATTCATTCATTCAGCAGCAGCAGCTCTCTACAAGGCTCAATACAGGTATATGGAGTTAAATATTACTGTACAAGTTGTACACACAACATGGACAGCCTTTCATGTCCAATGCTATACTCAAAAATTTTAATGACTATTTTATAGAGACATAAGTTTATTTTAGCTTTATTACAGCAGCCTCTTGCATTTTGTCTGGATGATGATTAAATATCCATTCCACTGCAGGTCCTCTTCCACAGGATTGGTTAACCAGTCTTGGAGTCATTTGCCTTAATTACAATTAACTCACAAGCTCCTTTTACACCATGAACACACATCCTACAAATTAAAGAAACAGAGTCATCCTTGCAACTCTCTATGGAAACGGATTTGAAGATTTCATTAGTGTTACTGATAACAACAGAAACACACCTGAGTGTATTACAAAATACAACAGATGCACACCTGCACCTCCCTACTGCTGAGACTCATTAGGGTAATTCTCAATTCAGGTAGAGTGCCTCAGGCACAGAGACAAATTATGTAAGTTGCTCAAGTGATCACACACAAATATTCCACCATGATACTGCTTTTTTACTTCAGGATTAGCAGATTACCCCTAAAATTAACATGCCCTTCATTAACTACTCTTCATAGCAAAATTCTATGCATTTTTCTTGCTTTGCTTTCCCCCAAGGGTTGCACAGAGGGTTAAAAAGTCAGTCTCGTCTCCCCTTGTATCAGACAAGCAATTCATATCCAGCCTTCCTTTCTGATTTACTGATCAAACTACAGGAAAGCATCTACCATGACAAGAGTTTGAAAAACTGATAGCAAAGTTTGAAACAAATAGCTAGACAAACTATTTACAAGAGAAGTTGTCACAATTTATCAAACTCTATCACTTCTGTTGGAACCCAGTAAAAGATAGTGCTTGAAATTGCTATTAAAATCTTTATGCTGCAACAGATTTGAACATTTGTGGATATTTTTAACAAAAATAGAAAGGAGAGCTGAATTGGACTTAAAAACCTGGAGTGTTCAAGTGAGAGATTTTGTTTCATTCCCTCTGCAGCTCCTAAGGCTTATTTTACCCATATTCTTTCTATTTGCCACTCTGACCATGCACACAGAGGAGCTTTCCCATCCCCAGTCACTGGGCCACTGAAGTGTGTCCATTTCTTCTATTCATTCTATATTGGGAAAACCACTCTGAAAAATGACCTTTTGCCTAGCCAATAAAGATTCAGAGAGTGTAAATTATAGCATATGGCAGCTGATTTGCTCAAGGGAGCATGGCATTTACCATACCCAAAGCTGGATCTGACAGTTTAAACAGTGGCAAAGAACAAAAAATTAGTCTTAGAACCACAGAAATGAAAGCCTTTATTCAGAATGGCTCCCTTTAAAATGGTGAAAATGCAAACTAAAGTTCAATTAAATGTTAAGTCTAATGTTGGAGCACAATAACTTAAGTAGAGATGGTTCTTTTCCTTCTGTTAAGGGAAAAGAAGCCATTCTTCTCAAAGATACATAAAGAAAAAAAATCATATGCAAAAAAATGAATTTTTATAACTGAGTTTTTATAACTAACATATTTTGCATATGTTAAAAGAGAATCTGAAGAAAGCAACATAATAAATGTCTAAAAATGGTACCAACACCAATGGTATAACAGCAGTAAGATTTGCACAGAAGTAGCTCTTTCATTTGGTAAAGGGGGAAAATCTTATTCTCTGGTTTCACTTTTAGTTTTGTTTTAAAAATTAATCTCATGCAGGGGGGATTCCATAAGGACCCCTAAGGTGCTTACATTGTCTTCTCTGCCTGTGTAGTACTACAAAGATACTTTATACCATTCCTATGATTAAATGAAAAGGTCTATTAGTCTGCAAGAGGATACTTTAGCAATCCTCTTGCTAATTCTGTGCTGTGTGATGTTGAAGGTGGAGCATGTCAGGATACTTAAGCTGGGGATTTGAACCTATGACCTAAGAGGTGAAAGTACTCTGGAAGATATAAAATACCTTACTAGATAACCACCAGCTAATAAAAAGGAATGAGGATTTTTATAAACCATTTTAACTTCCAAGATTGTCTAGCCCTAAATGGAGCAGTATTGATGAGAATGAGATAGATTATATATACTGGCACAGGAAAATGCTATACTAAAGCATCAACTCTATCAAGCCTTATCTGTACTGAAGGAAAGAATCTTCCCCCCTTGCCATAAAACACAGTGTGTGGTATTTTATCTAGTCCATACACACACACGCTAGATCTACAGTCTCCTGCAGCATATCAGAAAGCGTAAACCAGTGATGATAATATGACGTGTTGTGCATTTTACCAACCCAACTTGGCAATGCTATAATTCTTCAATAACTATGGAACATCTGCAGTTTTTTGATACTTACTCTGTTTCATTCCCATGATGCTCTCGTTGTCTGTTCATAGTACAGAAAGGTCAACCAGCCCATCTGGAATCCTCCCCATTCATCCATTCTCGCGTGCTGCCTCTTTTGCAAAAGGAGTTTCTGCAGAATTTGTCACTTCCACCTGTTCTGACAGGTTATCCCTGCCTGACCTGGAGATAGCCCTTGGGGACATTAATCATACAACAGTCTGAGCTGTGAAAGAAACAAGGCTTGCCTGGATACTGTTACAGTCTCTGTCACCTACTAATCATGTCCTGTGACACAGAGGGGTTTAATCAGATGGTCAGGTTTCTCATTAATCATTGTGGCCTCACAATGAAACCCTTCTCAGGGAGATTAAAGTTTAGATGATCTTCTCCACCCTTGTTCCTGTCCAAATGCCTAAATTTAGCTCAATTCCCAAGGACAATAATTTAGGCTCCAACTCATATTTCCTAGTCTCCAAAGGTTGAATTTTAAGTTTCTTATTGTGACTTAGCACATGAACCTTTCCAGTGAGAAAAAAAAAGCATCAACACAGGGAAAGAGACAGAGAGAGATATATCAATTAAGTACATTAAGAAAATTCTCAGAATGCATACAGAAATGAAGACAGATAATGATATCTGAGCCACTATAATAACATAAAGGCAGCATTTATTTGTAATTAATCAACATGAATCTATAGGAGTCAATTGTAAAAGAAATAATCCATTCTACCAGATATTCGCTACAAGGAACTCCTGTCCTGTTATAGTCAGTGTTCTCTATCTTCCACTACAGTCAAATGAAATAACTTCAGGAAACAAAGAAGATATAAAGGGAATAATCAAATGATTCTAGAACCAGAAACAGCTATATCAAAACAAGACATTAATTTGCTTATGCACTTTAATCCTGATATTTTTTCTAACTTCCTAAGTTTCAAAAGCCAAACTCCAACACAGATTCTGCTCTCTTGGCAAGTTGGCTTTGCACTTCCTCCCCATGTTTACTTTCCCTGCACCGTACAATTACGGGAAACACGTATAACTTTGCCTTCTAAATCATGAAACACTCATACTTCATCAACATCTAAATCACCTCTCCTCTGGGTTGGGGGTGGAGGGTTGTCAGCAGGACAAGACAGACAGGATGGGGAAAAGGAGCAGCAGCCACCACATGATTAACACGGTCTCCTACCTGCCTGAACTTGACCCGGCAGTTTATTGCAACAAAGTCAGCAAAGAAACACTCAGTTCAAGGGTTACTTAAAGGCAAGTGCTCACCAGGTTCCCCCACAATACACATCATCTGAAAGTTACCACAAAGGACCTACAAGGCTGTCTGACTGAACTCCACAATGCCGAGCTGAGGCCTGGGGTTTTTGTTGTGTTTGTTTCTATTCAGCGATCCTCCAATGCTAGCCTAGAAATGACAGTAGGTGGAAACGCTATCTTTCATTACACAAAGTATAAATAGTGTAATCTATCAGCACTGTCAATCAAGATGATTGATTACAGGCTGTCATAGAGAAGAGTGACATATTAGAAAAGTTTTGTTAACAATGCCTATTGCTAGTCAGCCTGCCACAGAAGCTGGTGATTAATGTGTTGTCAGCCTGTAATCCCACACCCCTGGCTAATGAGGCAGGAATTTATCATCTTTACAGAGTGGCAGATGTCAGAAGGAAAGGAATCCAAGTGCTGGAAACAATATACTTTTTCTTACCACGCCTGACAAGTCTGACAGGCCTAAAAAACCACAAAGAAGCTTTGTGTAAGCACAAACTTAAAATGAAGAACTTTCATTTGGCATCTTTGCTTTAAATAGTGCTGCAAATCAGCCTCTATCCCTCAAAAAGGGCACAATAAAAAGCTGTGTGAACTCTGAACCCATCCTTGACAACTAGGAAATCTCAGGAAAGGTTTCCATGGGAGACAAGCAGAGAGCTTTCTCCATGAGAGAAGCAGCAAGTAACTTTTAACTTTACCTGCGAACTTGTGAACTACTGCAGGACAAAAATTCTCCCGACCAGAGCACGGAACGCACCCCTGCTTCAATGCTTCATCAATTAAAGTTCTGGGAAGTAGCTCTCCAGAATGTCCAAAGCAGATTTGCTTTGCAAATTCATATTGAGACAGAGGAACACACGACAGAGAATTGTGAAAATTCTGGAACCTTTTCTGGAGAAAAATGATGTGTGACACAAGCATCTGCACTGAGAGGCAATTCTAGTACTTTGCACTCAAAATAGTTTTACATCTGACTGAAATATGCTCAAATTTGATAACTCTTCCCTCAGAGTATTTGAGAAATATTTGGAAGATTCTCTTTGAGTACTAGTAAGCCACATACACATACTGTGCTTTTGATATAGCTATGTTACAGAAAATTTTCAATAGAACATCAGTGATCTGCTTAAGTTTGCTTCTGCAAAATTATAGTGTTTAAAATTTGGGTTTAAAGCAATGATTTCCCTCTTTTGCCTTCAAGGCAACTGTTTAAGGAAGTCTCATTTTTGCCTTCACAGCTGTAAAGACTACAAATCATCACAAATAAGGGAAATATGAAGAAAAATTATCTGTTTAGTAAAAAAAAAAAAAAGAAAAAAATGAACTCAGCAAATGTCGGCCAGCTCGCACCACTACTGTCAAAAATCAACAGCTTTTCAATTAGATGTATTAAGAGCTTAAATCTTTTGGTTCTGAAATTTCCAATAGGCTGCAAAAGGGCCATATTTTTTCAAAAGATTATGTGCACGTTAGGCTCCTGTCAGTCAGTAAGGAAAGAGGGCAAATTATCTGTCTTAAGTTTTGACTAATGTAATCCTTTTTCAAACACAGATACCTCCACTAATGCACAAAAATGCAACACACAAAAAAAATTATAAAGAGAGACAGCAATCAGGGAATAAAAATACTGCTTTCTGTCAACAGCACCCTTGGGCTAAAAACACAGCAAAATATTGAGAAATTCAATCTCCAAAAGGCAGCATTCTGGAGTTAAGACTTATTTAAGGTTTATGAGAGACTAGAACTTCCCATGCTAGTCAGTGAAAGAGAGGTTTACTGGCCTATAATCTGTGCACTCAGGAGGAGACCAAATCAAAAACAAATAGCAATGCCGTGAAAACCAGACCCTTTTCTGCCAACAATGGGATTCAGTGACAAGTTATGACCTCTGTGGAAGGCAAAATGTCCCTGACAGCTACCCCAGTGTCAACAACGGAGCTGCATTCTCTCTTCCATTTAAACCAAAGCTCTCTCCAGAGAATCTACACACAAGTGGTAGCTGGAACTGCAAAACAAGTACAGCTGCATGTGATTTGACCTATAAATGAGGACACAAAAACTGACTTTGAGCCCACAGAGTTCTGCATGCTTCAATACATACCAGTTAGCCATTTTAACTGCTGATAAACTGGAGGCCCCGTGTCCCAGTTATGCACAGGTTAGCAGATAAATGACTCATTAACTAATAATGGGACTGTAATGGTGAGTTTTAACATTGCTTTGAGGGAGGGTGAATTTATATTCTGTTTCCCGCTTTGAAAAATCCTGACAGATCCACTGCAAATATTTTAGATCATATTAGTCTAAGACAATACTGATGCATCAGACACTTGAGTGGTTGAGCTCTCACTCCTCCTCATACCAGTAGCAACAAACTCCATCAGATTTTCACTTTGCAGCCCCTTCCCAACTCACTTTTTCATGGGAAAATACGTCTCCTGAATCTGCATAATTCAAAATGTAATTAAATGTTCCAGTTTTAGCTGGAAATCCTATTTCTTGCAGAGATTAGATTAGACTCATTACTTTGGTATGTACTGACCTTTACTCCCCTTGGCAGCCCCTTGGCGCACTGTGACACTGCACAGACTTCTTTGGAAAGCTTCCACTGTTCAATGCCCCATGTTTTTGGGCTACACTCTTTTGAAGCAGGTTGATATGAAGAATTATTCCTCAATTCCACAACAATATCAAAGTTTCACTAATCCACCTCAATTTCTTGAAAAGCCGTCATTCAGACAGCCAGGAAATGAGGACAAGGCTAACTTTTGAAAACATGAACAGAATCACAATGTGCCATGGTAGTGTCCTAGGTTAGGGCCATCATACTCAATGCTTCATGGGACCTGGCCAAAAGCCTGTAATTATTGCCAATCTCACTCAAAAATTCATACACATTAAAAAACACAAAAATTTGGATTAGTTCTAGGCCTACATGCAAATTTCAGCTTCTCCCATGATCGACACATTTAATGTTAAATTGGTTTGGAAAGGAATGACCACTTCAGTTTCTAAACAGCTACTATACAGCATACTGATTTATCCAAAAATTATCTTTATTGATAATACAACTAGCTACCTCCTCACAGCTACCTCCTGTAGCTACCTCCTCACAGAGAAGATACACATTTTTCAAAGTAAAATTACACTGCTGTACCTGAAAAACATGGCTGCTAGTAAATCTCTTTCCACTCTTCCAGTCATCACCTGCACTAATTATTTCCTTACTAGAAGGAGTTGATTCCAATAGCACCTATTAGGGCTCTAGCAATGAAGCAATTTCAACCAGTGAAAAAGAAGGTATCTGTGTTCTTGTGGCTTAACACTGTCCCTAAAATACAGACCAATTAAAGGAATTAAAACACATTTATGAGCTTGCTTTATAGACTTGGATCTAATAAATGATAACTCTCCATAGAGTTGCAGTTGAGTTCTTCATTGCATTGAGTTATATAAACTTTATGAAAGTGGGAGCATGTCTTTTTTTTCTGAAGCTATGCTATTATTTTGGTCAAAGATTTTTTACATTAAACAAATTTAATTTACCAAACTTTGACATGTTTGCACAACTGCATATAATTTATATGGGAAACATGACTCTTAAATGAACTTTCTCCAGTCTAAACTCTCTGGTTTCTAGCCTCTAGTTCTAGATTCTTGTACTGCACCAAAAAGCTTGTTGCTGGTATAAATCATATCCTCTAAAAAGGTTTTCCATTAGGTAAATAATGACCATAATTTCAAATTGTTCGTTAATACCTTTAAACAGGCTACGTCTATCAAATACTGATTTGCCAGGTACAGCACTTGGTCAAGGAAATAGCAATCTCCAAATTAAGGCTAGGGAAAGCAATTCCTTAATGCTGCTATTTCCCTGCAAGTTTCTTTTAGTAGGTTTGATAAATGGAATTTAAATTTGGATTTCATCATCCTAAAGCATCAGAGATGGATTGTAAAATAACCCTAAATAAATCTATACTGTCCCCTATTAGCTGATATACTTATCATGGTGCACTGCAATTGTATCCATACTGTTAAATAGACTGGGTTGAGGGTTGGGGTTTTTCTCATTTTAAAAACACCTGTCTAATAAATATGAAGTAAAGCTATTCCAGACTTTCACAGGATTTCAGCACATTACTTGCTGAGCATTCTCA
Organism: Melozone crissalis; assembly: GCF_028551555.1. Classification (NCBI taxonomy): domain Eukaryota; kingdom Metazoa; phylum Chordata; class Aves; order Passeriformes; family Passerellidae; genus Melozone; species Melozone crissalis. The sequence continues at coordinate 22,417,199 of NW_026535797.1, read as the reverse complement.
GGCTTCACTGATTTTTCTGGGAACCAACAATGCCTAATGCTTGAACAACATTAGGTGCAAGATACCAAATGGACTTTAACAAGGCCTCTAAAGTCTTGGATTATTGAAGGTCTGCTGAGTCCACACTTTTGGGGATAAATGCTGAAAGAAGTGAGCCTTTGGAGCACCTGGAAGAACACTGAAAGATCCTCTTTACTACTTCCAGAAAGCCCCTCCTCCTAAAACTAGTCCTCTTCTGTCATCAAATAGCTTTTCTCTGAACATTTGTCCTGCCTATAACCTTGGTAGAAGACAACATTAATTATAATTACCCCAACACCAGTAGAAGTTGTTTGGATTTATTAAGATCTACATTCATACAAATATTCATACAGAAACAGGCCAAGTCTTCTAGTAACTCCTCAAGCAGATGGAAATCTAACTCCTGCTGGCTTAGAATGGGCATTGTGAAAACAGAGCTGGATTTCTACGTCTACCAAGATACCTCTTAAAATCTGCCTCAACACTGCTGTAAATCCAGGCCTAACCATTGTAATGGAAGGCAATCCTTGCCATATCAGAACTAAGACCAGTATTTCACTGCTGCTCAGCTTTGCACGTCTCTCTTCAGCGTGAGCTGGGAGGATGATCCAGACTGATTTAGGAGTTTAACCTCACCTATGATTCAAAATTATCGACTGCCCTGTAGATTCTGATGTGCCAAAACTGGACACAAATCTTCAAGCTGAATATTGTTTTAGACCTAACGGGCTTTTGGGGAAGAAAGGAAGAAATTGGGAATTTTGGGGGTAACTCCACTAATTTCTTTCCATTTTTTTCTCCCCTAGATTTCTCAAAAGTTTATTCATCTGTGGTTTTGTTACAATTTGCATGTTTTTTCCTCTGACATTTCTATTTAATCAAAATGATCTTTCCCCTGATTTTACCTCATTTTGTAGTTATATTCTACATGACTATCACTCAGCATTACTGAAAACTAAATTCAGATGCAGCTGATTCGCTTTTGCACACAGAACACCAAACTGCAGAAAAGTAGCTATTACTTTTACTAAAATTTATAGTAAAATTTATAGTAAAACTACAAACAAAGCCCTACGATAAGAAAAGGCAGTTACTTGTCCCAGCATATGCTACAGCACATGTCATAGTTGAGACAGCCACAATACAGAGTATCACCATACAATATCAGAAGGCTTCAACCCATACAGAAAACACCATACCTCATCAGAAGGCTTCAGGCATCGGCCCACACAGAGTAACATCATTCTACTCCAGAAGGCTTCAAGTATCTGCTCATCTTGTTCTTCAGCCCAGGCTTTTATCCCCTCCTGTTGATGCACTGCCCCTGTGTGCCCTCTGCTCCCTTTGGTGGTTGGTCAGTGCCCCTGGGCACTCCATGGCTCATCAGCTCCAATGGGATTCACCTGCTGCTCCCAGCTGTGCCCATTGGGGATGAGGCTCAGCCCAGACCCACCCCAATTACCACAAACTCTGTGCCTGCAGTTACTGAAAGTGAATATTTAATATAAGCCCCTAAAAACAGTATAAAAAAAAGTAATCTTATTCTGAAAAACAGTGTTTAAGGAAGCTTGAGTCCAGGTTAAAGCACTTTAAATAATACCTGCGATCTAAGATTCCTAGAACTCGAAACACAAATTTAGGCTAAATGAACACTGTATCAACACTTTGTCCTTGGGGCTCCACAAATACAAGAAGCTCTCTAACTCTGCTTGCACCTCTCTTCAGAAGTTAATTTCTGTGGCTATAGTTTCTTTGGTTCTTAGTACCATTTGAGTTGCTGTTTCAGCAAAAAGGAAGCCTCAAGGTTCTCTGGACCCTCAAGACATCAATTAAATATTCCACCAGCTTTTGAAAGCACATGAATATACAACAAAAAATTATAATTTCCTGAAAATTATATGGTCATAAAACAACTGGTTTAAAGAATGCATTAATACCAGTTTTGTTTCAGAACTCATCTATCATGCAGGTGCCTGATAATACACATTGATTTCAGTAATACAGAAACATTTTATAGGTAGGTGTATATTTTTTGTGGCAAATTTGCTTTTCAAAAAGCTTTATTCCTCTGCCCCTTTTGTTCCAGATCTTCCATGAATTTTTAAAATTTTTTCAAACCAGTTCCAAATTCCACATTGTTAGATCAGAAAAAAGTGAACGTGCATGCAAGGAAGGCAAGTCAAACACACATCTTTCCATCCCAGTTTGTGCAGTCTGACAGGTCTGGACATAAAGAACCCTTGGAAAGAAGCCGCCAAGAGGGAAAGTCCTTGAAATACTGCAGTCAAAGAGGATAATAAACATAGCATTTATTTTACATGGCCTATATCCAACAGAGGAAACATGTAAAATAAATACAGATTATACTAAACACGCCTTCCTAAAAAATGAATGGAATGTGCTAGAAATGTGGCATAAAGCTCACATTAAAAAATACCAAATATGAAATAATTAAGAAACGTAATCTAGTTACTTTTCAGTATTTCTAAATCTATGCCAAGAATCTGGAATGAGGAAGGTAAAAAAAAAAAAAAAAGGCAAGAGCAACCATTTTTGATTTTATAATATTGGTCTCTTTATTAGATCCACTTCAAAGTCATAAATATTTTTCTGAAAAGATATGACCTGGTCAGATACAATTGATCTATCAATCAGTATCTACCTATCATTACTCTGAGTTAAGTTTAAGTAATTATTCTGCAGATAGTTCATTTACAGTGCTATGCCTTTCTAAAAATTGTTTTATCATGAAACCACAGTATCATAGAAGGGTTTGTGTGGGAAGGGAACTTGAAGATCATCTCATTGCAACTGCCTGCCTGCAGGACACCTTCCACTAGCCTGGGTTGCTCCGCGCCCTGTCCAGCCTGGCCTTGGACACCCCCAGAGCAACACAGGCTTAAGGCCAAACATAGGCTTTTTGTCTAAACTATGGAAGGATTATGTTTTTATGGTGAGGGGGTAGGAAGTTTTGTACAAATCTTCTGATAATAAACGTTTTAACAAACTTTTCTATCTTTCTTTACAAAATTTACCATTTCCTTTGTATTTTCCTTTGTATTTTCCTTGGAGAAACAGGATAATGTTAATGGTTTTCTATCTCAGCACTCACTTTTTTTTTTACTATGTTCCATAGTACATATTTGTATGTAATATGCACCTGTAAATGCATTTTACTTATATCAGATTTTACATTAATTTTGAGCTACTTTCTTCACCATATGTACATGCTTTTGTGGTTTCTAACAGCTGATTCTTCCAGCAATCCTAAAATCACAGGAGTTTTCTCTGACAAATAAATCATTCGGGTTTTGCATTTATTTTTCAGTAATGTCTTGGGTGAAGATTTGAGGTGGGGAGTGGTGGAGAAGATGTTTCAGCCCAAAGTTATTTCTTACTGGCACATACAAAGCTTTTGAACTAGAGACATGAAAGAAATTCCAACAAGCTTAACTGAGTCTATTCTATTCTGTACTAGATGGAAGAAGCACATCCCTGCAGAAAAGTGAGGCCCAACTATCTGCCAAGACCTGGCCACCAAGAATAATTTCTAGCTTAAATAATACTTGACTTCTTTCCGAAGCCAATGTCTACTCTGCAGTCTGACCTTAATTGGGAAAGTAAATGTAATTATTTCTCTGCTGGAATTCAGACCACTCACACATCCTGCAATGTGAAACCAGAATGTTAACTCTGGAAGTTGTCTCTCATCAAACCTTCACATCTTAGTGACTCAGCTTAGTGTGACCAACACCAGATAAGACAGACTGGCTATAATACAAATAGTGGTTTTACTCAAGGGATTCACAGCAAGGTTTATGGGAAAGGATTTTGCACCATAATCATCCTAGAATGAGGCTTCTGATGAACAGCCGAGCTTCAGCTCAGCAGTATTGTCTCCAGATATCTCACCTACTTCACAAAGGGACTGTGAGGTTTGTACAGCAAACAGAGGATAGAGGTACCTAAACTACTCTTCCACAGCATGTGACAGTTTTAATATTTTAATATTGTTAAAATAAATTATTATTTAAAATAGATTTCATTAAATGCAGCTAAATTGCAGGATTTTGAGCCAAAAATGTCATCCAAATAAAAATATCTTATATAATGCAGAAATGCTAGTTGCTTCAGCAAAACTCATCCAAAATCACTATCAACTCTGAAAGGAATCAGTCACACAATTGTCTGAACAACTAATGCAGATATCCTATAATGAATTTTTCACTAAAAAAGAAAAGTCACTTTGAAATACTCAAGAAAGCCAGCTGACAATTAGTGTATTTACAGCAAAAATCTTTTGGAGATATCTTGCCGTGCTACACATTTAAATAATTACTATTTTCAAAATTGTTTTTATCTTTCTTCACCCTTTCCCCCTGCAACATACTTTCTTACAGACCACCACAGATTCATTGTTATCCAGTGAAATTGCTATGTAACCACTCTAAATGCAATATTATTTTACTGAGAGATACGGAATCCAAAATCTAACAATACTTTAAACAGTTATTATGATTAATTATTTCATCACTTTACACAGAAGTAACAATAACCTGCAATTACTGGTTTATCAAACACAGATAGATTTCCTAGAAACACGAGGAAATTTGTTCTCGGTTACTTTAATGAAACATAACCATAGAAAATGTAAAAAAAAGAAAAGTCAGGGAAATTCTCTGACAAAAGAATTTGTGGGAGATAAGAAGGTCACTGAAAAAATGTTTAGGAAAATTACACATTCAAAGGATTAAAAAGAAACATTCATGTAAGAATGTCATGCCAAATGAAAACCCATGTCTCAGTAATGTAAATGTACATTAAGGCCTTTATATTTAATGAAGGGTAGGAGAGGCTTTAATTCTTAAAATTTGAAGATGATAAAAAAACTTTGACTTTTAAACGGAAATTCTAGAAAATTTTTCAAAATTTTCAACAAATAGAGAAACAGACAACTATGAGACAAATTTTGAAGGGAAAGTGATAATATTCTTTTCTATCACTTCACATAATTTGGAGAAGCTTTCTATGAAAGCCAGTCATAAATGCTCCGTTCAGCTGTTTGGAGAATTTAAATTCCTGTCTTTGCAATGGCATAATTTTAATATATTTAAATAACAAATTAAAAATAAAAAAAGAAAGGCTGTAACTCCCATTATATTAAAGAATCCACACAGGGTGAGGGGATATCTATCCATTTACCTCTTCATTTATCATTTGGAATTTATAACCAGATCTCTAGTGGGAAAGATCTCATTACAATACTCTTCAGAAGATCTCATTACAATACTCTTCAGAATCCATAAAGTGACAAACCAACATTGATAAAGTGACACTTGCTGCGTAGGAACCAAGTAACTCCTTTTGCCTCTTTGTACCTGCCCAGTACAGGGCAGTCTCAAAAACAGGGACTTCATTTACCTGTCTCTAAATTCCAATAATTTTGACATTTAGAACCAGCAAGCAATGCTTTAACTCTAAAAGAGACTCAAACCTATATTGGGTAATATAATCAAAACTAACTGATCTCTTTTTACATGCATTAAAAGGCTGTGTTAATATTACACTTGGGGCTATTATAAATGTCTTACATTGCACACATTTTAGGATACATCAAAGTTTTATCACAGTCATTATAAAAATGTCTCTTGAAACTATTTTTACACTAATAAGATGGTCTTCAATTGAATAAATTGCAGTTACAGACTGATTACAAGTGTTACAACTTACATTTAGTTCATAGGTTAGTACAGTGATGGATAACATGAAGGGGAAAAAAATTAATGCGTGATTCAACTTTACATTTTGTCCCTAACCAGGTTGATTTAAGTCATAGTAAAAGTTGAAATGTTAAATCTAGTTGGAAGATACAAAGTAATACACATTCCACTTGCTTCTGAAGTGCACAACTAATAACATATTATTATTTATGCAGATAGGATAACACATTCTTGCACCCCACACTGCAACATATTTTGTCTCAAATTAGCCCGTAAATCACTACCACAGAGGCTATTAACAATCATAAAGCCTTTTGAGTTTTACAAGGTGTTCATAATGGGCCATTCCACATGATTTATATGAAAAACACAACTCAGATCTTCAGAGGCAACTAATCTGTAGATGTGGGGCTTGCCGTGTGACCTCTTGTTATCTTTCGGATGGTATGCTAAACTTTTATCTTTCTTAATATTAGTCAGACAAATACAGTGATAAAACACAACACTCACAGAGTTTCTATGAAAAATGTGTTCACTTTTGATAAGACCTACACAGAAATGCTATATTTAAGTGGAACTACTAGATAGGATTAAATTCACCCAAAAGTACTTTAAAACAGGTACAAACAGTTATAATCACCCAGGGACGTAGTTCTTCAAAAGACAGAATTTAACTAAAGTGGTATTTATTGATTTACAACAGACAAAAGTCCCTGACTTTCATAAATGTGCGTTAATAGGTGTGTTTGAATAGTTAAAGTGTTCAGGAAGCATGAGGCTGCTTTAACTGGATTGTGCTCAGAAGGTTTAGTGAGGGCTTCCCTTCTGTGCAGCTGCTCAATAATGGAAACATTGGCCTTATCTTCAATATTTGCAACTTCTCTGATGTCATAAGAGAAATAAATCCAAACTGGTTTACACTTCTAGGTTCCTCTAATTCAGTTAACACTCAGCCACTAATTTTCTATGTTTTTCTTGGTTTTCACAACTTTTTCCTCTATTATTGCTGCTCAAAGCAACTTATAGGCATGCTGTTTTAAAGAAAAAGGGTTAGTGAGTTCACTATTCACATTTTCCCAGTCACCTTCTCTCCACACTTACAGCCTGTTTTCACGTCTCAAGGGCAAGTGCTGCAGTTCTACTCATTAGCAACCAAAGTGCAGATATAAGGTGACAAAAACCCAGCAGATGTCCTCTTTACAAACCAAATTACCATATTTTAGTTACTCAAAAAGAGAGAGAATTAGAGAAATAAAAATTACTTTTTCCATTTGTAAGAACTTCAAGTTATGACTGTACTGAACCAGCTTTAAAGGTGTTCAGAAAAATGAAATTAAGCAATATAAATTTAAAGTTAAAATCATACACTTGCTACTTTGAGTCTTACTTCCTGTAATGACCTTAATTAGAGGAACTTTAATGAAAAAGTGAAAAAAAAGGCAAAAAAACATTAGAGAAGACAACTCAAAGGGAATTAAAAGAGGAGTCAGTTATGGAACTTGTAGTTAGTGACCCTAGAGCTTTTTGCAGAAGGTTCATTAAAAAAAAAAAGTCAAACGTATGTCATTGAAACAGTCTACAGCATTTATATTTATAGGGCTGCAACAAGCACAATAAACTGAGAAAAAGTTATTCCTGAAAATACAAGCCTTTCTAATAGCCCTACATTTTTTCTAGAGACTGTGGCAGAGGGAAAGGCACAGCAGAAGGCAAACTAACCTCAACTGTTGGGACTGCAAAGACAATGTTTCCAAATTACTGCATTTTCTTGCACCATAAAGGTATTTTAATCATGTTGTTCTGACATCATCTTGAAGATTATTCCAAATCCATTTATGAGAACGGAAGCAGGGATTGGTAGGGAAACTGAGATAGAAAGGGAGATTTGAATAACTTTGTTCAAAAGAAACAAAAAACCCCAGTTTGTGTGGTGGGAGTGTCTGCATTCATCTCTTCTTACTTCAGAGGCAGTAATTAGAAGGAATGAAGATTCCCCTTGACACAACTGCCTCTCAAAGCCTCTTTCTCTGAGTGATATAGAAGGAATTTGGGACTAACACATTCTAGATGTTAGTCTAGAGCTGGGAAAGAGAACAAAGAAATAGCAACAGTTTTCTTGATTGTATAATCCTCAAGTCATGGGTACATATAAAATATGACAATATGATGGTTTCAGGAGCTACAGAACTCTCATATTACTGCCAAGAGAATTCTGAAAACATACCAGCGATTCAGGGATAATAAATATCTATAAATTAAAGGAAATGGTTGTTTCAGAGGTATGTGGTTGGATGGTTACTATAAATAGACATTCACACTTGCAATGACTGATGTCTCTTATGTGGCACACTGAATAAACTCAAAATATACTTACCTTTTATATAGGTCTGCAAAAATATCCATAAAGTTATGCTTCTGCCTGGGAGATTTCTTTCCAGTGTTACCAAAAATAACCCAAAATACCTTATTCCCCCCTAGAAGTTAACAGTAAGACAGGAAATCTTCAGCTTTTGTTGGACCACTAGCAGCCCAAGATCTACCTTGATGCTGTTTCACTTCACTTCTACATGTCCAAGTTGCCTGTGGCAAGTATTGGTACATTTATGGATATCTCTGAGAGTTAAGGATCAATCACAAGATCCTTCTGCATGGACACCATAAAATATTTGAGAAGGAAAAAGAAAAAGGGAAAAAAAGTCAGCATCAGCTGCCATACAATCTGAAACCAGCACTGCTCCATTGGGTATGAATTAAGAAAGCAGGGCTGGCTCCTGACCTCATCAAGGGCCTTGCACACACTGGAAACAGCCTCAACATTAACAAGCATGTTAATCTGCCTGAAATCAAATAGGCAATTACTATGCTACTTCCATGAATTTTGAGGCAAGTATAATTTGATAGTTAGACATTAATAAACCTGTTTCATGGATCTTACCATTATCTGATAAAGAAGCTTTCTTTTACTATCTCTTTAATGTTATTAAATAAAGTAAACTCGTATCTGGTTAAATAGGCTTCAGAAGTGCTAATCTTAGCCTAAAGCAGTCTAATGGATTGACTCTTCCTCAGTAGGGCTATATAAATATTTATAAAGACTTCACACGAAGAGCTGATCTGACATAGGGCTTTAAAAGACTTCTCAACATATACAGAACCCAGAGAAAGAGAAGATTTTGTAAGGACAACGAAGCTCTTAGCCTTCAAAAAGCCTTCTCAAATCCTGGAGGGCTGGAAATAGCACACAAACACATGTCTGAATCTGCACACAAGATTCACATCAGGGCCATGCTATCAATCCTCCAACAGTGGTATCTTATGCTTGCAGGCTGCCTTATGAGTACAAGAGTTTCTTTTTACCTGGCCCATCTGCTTTTCTTGGTAGACAGGCTTTACAATGGCCCTAACACAGCAAAAATTGATTATGCTATTTTTCTAGTTTGTTTCTGGACGAAGAAGAACCAGCACTGAAAGCCTACATGTAAGCCAAACACACAGTCCATAGTCCCTTTAAAAAAATTCCTTCTCTAATACAAATTACATCAGAAAAATAAGTCTTTCTTTGAGTAGTGTAGAAGAGAAAGCATGAAAACCCAGCTCTGTTGATAATGTAAATTGTTTCTAGCCACTGCATCACTGGCAGGATTTTTCTACAGATAGAAAGGGGTGGCCCTTCAGCCTAGGCCAAGAAGTGCAATCATGGGGATAAGTAAATTTTTTATTTTATTTTCATTACAGCAAGTTTCTATCGACTAGAAGTATTCCACCATGACAATATTACAGATTAAAAAATGATACACCATCAGTTGAAGCTCTTCTCCATTTTGAGATTAAGTAGCTACAATTTTCAATTTACATGGCATATTAGTATTTGATTAATCTATTTCTTTAGGAAAGCATATGGAAGTATAATATTTTCTGACACACAGAATAGACAAATCATGCATCCATCTAAACAGTAGCCCTGATAATCCAGTGTTTTCATTATTGTTATTGATACATGGATTGGAACAAACAACGTTATCATTGTTGTTACTGATACATGGATTGGGAAAAACTACTCTCACTTTCAGGTAACTGTAGCATAGGCAAAATCCTCAGCCAAACCTCTTCCCCAGCAAGGGAAGCCAAAAAAAGAAATCTGACTTTTCAAATTTGTAATAGCTGGTCTATCTGCACACAACATTTCAACATTCCCTGACTGAAAGTCAACTTTAAATTAATATCTATGAACTATCTTTGGGATCACTGGACAGCTAGGTTGCAACATAATTGTTTCCCAGCTGCAAATCTGCAGAGAATATCAGGCATCTGCCTTGCTCTCCCAGACCACATCAGCCCTTGTGTTAACTTAGCTGCACCAGTATTACACAAGATTTATAGGGCTTGAATTAGTGCGTTTGAGGTTTAATTAGAGCTCCATAAATTTTCAGCAGTTCTCATATGACACTGCCTCAGCCAGGGCTCGTTGGTTTCCCCTGAATTCTGGGCAGAAGGTGGAAGACCAGGCTATAAAGGACAAGACAACCATTGGCTCTGTGTACAGCAGTTTTACAAGCCAAACCATATTCCACTAGGGGTTTATCAAATCAAAAAATAGACTTCCTGCTTGCCAAAATATGACCTCAAGAGGACAAAGCAAGTAAGTTCTCTACCAACAACATATCTATTCATTTCTGCTTGCAGGGAGGTGGAAGAAAGAGCGCAGCAAAAGAGCACTTCACATAAACAACAAGTCTTCAGAAGTTCTCTCCAGAGAAATTGGTAAGCATATGGGGCAGAAAAAGACCCAAAAAGCTATGTTGCTATTGCCTTTAAATCAAAAAGTTGTTATGAAAAATAACATACCTAGTTTCATGTTCAAAAATAAATCAGAAAAATAAAATTAATTCTATTTTTTCTCTTTCCTTACTTTGCAACTGCCAATGGCCTTGCAGCAATGCTTCCCAGAAAGTTAGGTGTGTTCTTTTCTGAGAAACCATGCACCATACTGGCCTAGCACATGAGCTCAATTTAAGGACATTTTTCTACTAACAATATGAATTATTTCCTCACCCTGTACAAGTTCTCTACCATCAGAGATAAACAATAAAACCCAAAGTCTTCCTTTCAGGTTATTACCTGCGTTACTGCTGCTGAAAATCTTGCCAGAGCAGCACTTGTTTATATTTAGAGAATGATTGTTTGCTTGCTTTGAAACCAGAACAACATATGCAGACATTTCAATGTTGGAATGACCATTTGAAATGGCACAGATCTACATTTGTTTCTATGCTCACACCACAGACTACTCCTTCAGAGCCTCCTCAACAGACATAAAAGTGAATTCAAAGGTTTTCTCCATGTGAAAGAAAAATTTGGTGTTACAAACAGTGCTTTTGCCTGGACTATTAGAGCATTCCATCTTTCAAAATTGCACACATCATCTTAGACTTGTTATTTAGAAGAAATAGCCCTGTAGAGTCTTACTCAGACCATAAAGATATGAAAAATTATCATATAAGAGGAAAGGAAAAAGCTGGGAGGTATTATACAAAACCAAGATAGTTAAAAATTTGAGCAGTCCTGGGGCATTGGATTACTATTGTGACCTGTTAGACTTCTCTTGAACAATATGCAATATGAAAGAAAGTATAAAACTCCTGCCAAAATGCATGCAAAGCAAGGAAGTTCTCCAAGAGCAGCTCTAAGACTCAGCAGCAAATAGATTTTATGCTTTATGTTCAACAACCCAAAGGACTAGACTTGTAGCTAGCTGCAAAACATGCAGGTGACACCCTATTTCAAACTCAGAAATTATATTTTTTTTCTACTGAATTATGTACAGTTTCTTCCAGTTCATGCTTGATGGGCTTGATGAAAACAGGTAGAATAGGAACATTCACAGCCTCCCCTACTCCATTCTTCTTCCTAGACAGATTTCTCTTGTGTTAGTGCCTTCACCTTTCAGTTTAAAGCCAACATTTATGTCATTTATTACCTGTATGCAATTTATAATAATAATAGGCTGACTGCTTACTCTTATCTAAACATTTTACATAGATTTCCAATCATTGGTGATTAGGTAGTAGATGCATAACATAATGACACGTGCTTAGTGGAAAACAGAACAACACAAGAGAGCAAAAGAATTATTATCACAGAGATGCAAAACTTTATAGTGAGAGTCACAAGCCAGTGTCACGGGGCAAAATAATACAAGGAGTAATACAGCAGAATGTAACAATAAAAAACTACAGTTTGCACACACATGCCAGAGTGGACCCACCTTCCTGCTTACAAGAATTGTGAGTTAAACTTTGTCAAACTTACATAATTCCACTGAAGCAGGATCCTGACTCCACAGCATGACTGGAGATAGCTGCATATTATTTCAATAAAATGGTTTTTTTCCTTATTCATATGCTTTCTGTATGCATTCACACAAATAGTCCTTTTGAGAAAACCCTCCAGAAAATAATTAACTTTAATAGCTACTCTACAGTTAAAGCTGCACAATTGGGTGGCAAATATAACTGAGTTCTCCACAGCAAAACTGGAGTCTTCAAAAGAATTGTAAGAAAAAAGATTACAGGTTCAGCACTGCTTCTGGGGTAAAATGTATATTTGTGATAAATGTATCAAATCCCCTAAAAACTACACCCATTGAAACTTCATATTTAGGCTGATTTGCTTTCCAAATCATATAGACAGCACAGTTGTGTACAATCTTTAAACAAGTACAACCACAGAGAAATGCTGAGAGATTTAAGAGAAATAAAAGCATGATCAGCCAGCTTGTAATCTTCTTTTCTCTTATTCTCCTCCCTATAGCTGCATTAAATTGCCTGTTGAGAACAATAACATATTTGTGCTTTTATAGGTAGAATGATTTGTATTATGTAAAGATTTGGCTAACAGAGTAAAGATGCATTCAAACTGGATTACATGCTGTTAATAATTTTCTGGATGCTCTAGGGGACCCATAATTCTGGAGGAATAGAGATTAGCATTTGAATATATACTTTGCAATACATCTCAAAGCAGACATTTTTAATTTAGTTTTTGTCATTTTTCTAGAGCCACAATAACCAGAAATCAAATTACTGAAAGCATTTTAAAGGAAAAAGTATACCATAATCAAGACTTTATGCCCCACCTCCCCACACACTTCAGAGTACACAGAAAATCTGTCTTTTGACAACTCTCACATCATTTCAATACCCTTCTTTACAAAGTCAGACTACCTAGAAAACATGAACAGGCTTGCAGTATTGTTTATGCATGTTGAATAAATAGAGGAGCTCAGCAAGCAAACCTGAATTTGCTGTTCTGAGTAAAAGCTCAAGCTACCTAGAAAGCTGGTTTTGCTGTGGGCTGGATTCTATTTCAGAAACTAATGTCAAAATACATTATTTTAACAGTATTAGTAGAACACCTCAAATTGCACAAAAATACCTCTTAAACTATTATAGCATTATTTTGTTATTATTAACTTCAGCATAGACAGGACTCCCATTTCGCTGTTTTCATGAAACACTGAACTCTTTTGGCCACCATTTCCTGAACATTTAAATCCTTTGCAAATTGTGTATTTTTCTTCATGTCTATATTTTCATGATTTTTGAAGCACTTAGTAGTTCAGAACAGTCTTATATGACTCTCTAATAAACATCATATTCTCTGACAAACTCAACTGGGAAGCATGCTTTAGTGTTTCTTTTTAATAAATCACTTTTCTTAGGATTATAGGGTTCGCCTAGCAAGCCCAGATTCACTGGACAAAATATTCTTTTCATGACCTTTGCTCCTCAGTTATAATTAGTTGTCTGGTCCCAGTTGCTTACAGTGTAAACAAAGCCTGATAAACCCACATTGGCTGCACTTATTTATTACAACTCAGCTGCCAAATGTCTAACCGTTCTAATAAAAAACTATTTTCTAAGGTTTATGTTTTATTGCATGTGTGACTCCCTTATTGGTTAGCATTTTGGAGTTGTGGAAAAGGTTATGAATTTAGAAACTAACTGCATTCATATCATATTTAAAACTTAATGCTATTTTATTAAAGACATATGGGCCTCCAAAGTACACATATTAAATGTCATGTAAGAAAAGTAGCAGTTTAAATCATGGTCAAATTCATTTTTGACGTGACTCCTGAGGCTTCCCAAGATCTGAACTATTTCTTTGTAAATCTGGCAGTTTAACCACACTCATAAATCACTTTCAAAGCATATTATTTCTTAATTTTACTGCATTAGAGAGCATTTGGCCTACACAGTGAACTGTTTGTAACTATTACATGAGAAAAGTTGTATGTTTAGTCTTATAATGTGTGAAGAAAAAAAAGTCTTAATTTCTCAGTCCTGGATTTACCCCTTATTTTAACCCAAATTATAGATTTCCTAGTGAAATTCACCAGAATAAGATATATAGCATAGTTTGCCGTACTGACATAAGAAAAAACTTATATACATTTTACCCCAGAAGCAGTGCTCAACCTGTCATCTTTTTTCTTACACTTCTTTTGAAGACTTTTTTTTTTTTTGAAGCTCTTGCTTCAAGCTTATAAGTTAGAATCACAAAAGCAACAGTAATTTAATCATTAAGCAAATATCCCACAGGTTCTTTTACAAGAAAGAATGCCTAAGATTTTCAAACCCCACCAAGGCTGAAAGAGAAATGAATCATCTTTGGGAGAATGCACATGCCTTTACTACATTCCTTGATGTAAAGACATTTAATACATTACAACTGAAGTATAACATATATATATTTGAAAATTAAATGCATATCACTTAAGGACAGATTCCCTGTCTGCTAAAGTCTCAAGAAAACCCACCTCTAAAACAGACCATTCACAGAACAGTATTCAAAGGGATGTCATTTTTGAAGTGTGATTGATATTTTCCTTATTTATTTTTAGACACATTTCTAATTACAGAGTTAATTACTATTTTTATGTTTTCCTATCAATATTTTTCTGGGATGAATACGATAAATCAGGGCAACAGTTTACCGTAAAAGTTTTATAATCTCACTAACTTCTTCAAAGAGAAGTCCTCAGTCACAAATATTTTTTAGTTTTTTATCCCCACAATGAACCCCTGATTTTCCCCTGAAACACAGATCCATGACCTAAGTCACCAAATCTTAAAGATTTTATGCCAATTCCATTGTCTGCAAAATGGATAAAATTTAAAAATCTTAGCACCAGCTTCAGTTAAAATTCAGGAACTGGAACCAGAATCTGTACCTTCAATATAATTTTAAGGGAGCAGATGAAACTGTGCTGCATCCTTTTTCTTTGACAAAGGGAGCAGTTTTAGAAACTCATAAGCAAAAAAGTTCAGGATTTCTTACAAAATAGCCCTTTGGCCTATACATTTCTGGTAAGGGTGGAGACAAGGGAAGAAATATTAGCCCTTCTCTGAAAACAAATTATTAATATTTTTTCCTGAAATAACTCATAAACCAGCTTTAAATTGGTCATGTTCTTAGTCATTAATGAAGAGAGAATGACTGATATGCTTGAGCTTTTAGGAGATGACCTCATCACAGCCCTATCTGACTCTTGGACCACACTCTGGCTGATTTTAGTGAAGGGAAGGATTATTTTTTGTAATGCTCTGGGTGTTCTTGACCTGCCAATATTTCAAGCACACAATCTCTCTTTTAGCACAACAGGAAAGGCAGGATTCAGCTGCTTAAATCCAAGTTTCTAAAGCTGTTTTAGCCACTCTACAGTTTCCATGCCTGGTCTCCCATGGTGGCTTCAAAAAAACTTACATCCCCTATGTAAGATACTTATCTGTCATCCCTAGAGGGGTCTGCTGTACACTTTAGAGTGTCAAAAATGGAACTAGACTACTATTTTTGGGCATTTGCATTGTTTCCAAAGCGATTAGAAATATTAGTGCATTCATTCTACCTTTCCTTTAGTTCCTGTCCTCTCTGACTCCATCTGACTACAGCAACACTAAAAAACCAAACCCTAGCATTCATTTCACAATAAGATGTTATATGTTATATGTATTTGCATCAGATTTTATGTGATGAAGTCATGGTTCTTTAGTTGTTCCTTGCTGCAAGACACACTCCTGAGAAGATCACAGCAACAAATCATCTTTGTCTTCACTGGCAGTGGCCCTTGCGACCACGTTTATCTCTGACAGCTGGGGAACTTCTCATGGGTCAGTGAATCAGCAAAGCCAGGCCCTGTCTTAACCCAGCACACAAACATGCTGCCAAGCCTGCTGTGGAAACTGTGGGACACCCAGCCACAGCCAAAACGAGCAATAAATATAAAATCAGCCATGACAGTTATTTACAACTTGTACACAAACATGTGCAAAATTCCAGGTAGATCCTATGGTAGTGATAGTTTGCCACTGACTTTTTCCTCCAGAAACATTGCAGTGACAAACAGTTTCCAGACAGGAGAATTATAACTGGACCTTTGTTTCATGGCTAAAAATTGACATAAATTCTAACCATGATACTTAAGACTACTACTATTTCAGAGGGAATAGCTTGCTAAAATGACTGAGAACATGTGGAATACTGTGTCTTAATGTCTAGGGGAAAAAAAAAAAATCACCTATAGGAACATAAGAAAAGACAAAAGCTGACCAAGAGTTTTGCCAATGCCATATTAAATGCATTTTTCTTTTCTAACAAAATTCAACCTATGAACAACTCCTGTGCTTAACAGTGGTGTCATCTGATTATGACATCCATTGTATTAGAAAAGAGGAATTACAAGAAGCTCTGCTCCAGCAGCATTTATATTTTCAAAAGAAAAACAGAAAAAAATCCTTCAAAAAATAAAACTCTAGCCCTATTGATCCACTAAGAATCTAAGACAATCATGATCCTACTGTCAGATATCATGGTGTTATATTCTGCTGAATGGCATTTTATTGAATAGATTGAATAGATAACACAAAAGCCAGCATCTAATTATTGAAGCTTCCATATATCTGAACCCACAAATGAAAATTAAAAAAAATCAAAAAACAAAACAAAAAACCAAAAAAAAAACCCCAAACTAAAACCAAACCCAGAGGTAATAAACAAGTTGTCACAATAATTTCTTCAATTCAATGGAGGCATTAATTACAAACAGTGCCTTTTGCCATTCATCAGAGAATTTTCAAGTGCTTCACAAATTTTAAGTCTTACAAAGGGATCATTTGCTCACTATTACTGAAAGATACACACATTTCAGGTGCAAAGTAGCAGCTGGTTAACTGGCACACTGCAACATTACAGAAGAGGTGAGGGCAGAAGGTGGAGAAGGATGCCTTAGCACATGGAGACTAGAGAAATCCACAGAGGCAGAATGCAATCACCTGACCTGGATTGAGGCCAGAGCTCCAGCACTAACACCCCTTCATATCTCAAAAATGCATTGGGAGCATTAATGGCTAAAATGACTTCATGACAATCATATACTTCTTTTTAAGGGAAGAATTTTTGGAAAGAGGCATCACTTTTTCCTTCTCTATTTTTAATATAGTGAAATGTAATCCACATAATCCCTGCCCAAAGAACATATGAGGATGCTTTATAAGAAATATCAATGAAAGAACCAACACTGAAGAAGAGTCTTTCTCCCTGTCCTAATACACATATGACCCACACGTGCCTATTCTTCCCTCTTGACAGCTGGAATTACAGCAGGTTATGAACCAAACATGTTATGGAATTCTGCTTAAAATAGCTAAACTTTCCAAGAGTAAAATGGATGAATGCATGACTGCTACAATGTCCTTAAAGTAAATATTATTTACTGCATCACAGTCTAGATTGGACTCTTAAGTTCATGTCCTTGTCTTGGTGCGTGCAATGATGACATCCGACAATAAAGGACCCTGTTATGTGGAAGCTCTCTCAAAGAGGCATCTTATGAGCAAGCAGTTCATTGACACAATGATTCTTTACACTTTAGAAGCTCTTTACTGTTTACATGTTCTTCAAATGCTCTAAATACATACATCAAGATCTCTACACAGTGGCAATGGTAAAAAGGAAAAGATTGTGAGCAATGCAGCTGTTCTCCAAAGTTTTATCCGTCTCCTTTGATTTACTTTTTAAAACCAGTCTCATTTTCCTATCTGGGGGAGGGGTGTAAAAATGTCCATGAGATATATTGCCAAAAATTTATTGCCTATATTCATGGAAGCAGGTAGAACATATCTATTCAAGAAAAGTATGATTCTTGTTAAATAGTTTGGGACAAAAATTACTAAAATCATTCCTTATGCCTCATCTGACTTTAATAGAAGCATAGATCAGCACTGCTCACTTAGATAAAGAGCTTTTCCTGTGAGTTTAAACACAAGAATACTGCCAATGATCTGAAAGCAACACTGCAGATTTTATCTCACCTTATTTCTTTAATGGTACTGCCTAAATATTTACTCTTCCTATCATAATAAAATAACCTCCTTCTACCCTTCAAGTAACACTGTGGACATGAATCACAGACATTTATTACATGGAATGCAGATATTTGACTTGCCTTTCTGCTTCAGTGTCTCCATCTTAGTTCCTTGGAGAACAAATGCTATGTCAGGTTTCATAATTATAACTTGAGATGAAAACAATGCATCTGAGAGTGAAAAAATATTGAAAAATTCAAACCACCCATACCATGCCTTTTTATGTTGTACAGAGTTCCCTTACAGCCAGTGGACAAGATGCTTTTGTAAAGCTGCAAGGAAGCAGAATAACTCCATTTAATACTATGGTTGTTACTTGGAAGTATAACTAAGGATACCTTCCAAGGATTTGGCCCAATAAACTACAAAACTGTTACTGGTGAACAAATACCATCTGCTTTTTTTTCACCATCAAAACTAAAACAGATGAAAATATTAACCTTAAAAATGCAGTAAGGGAAAGGGGTTGAGAAATATTGGGAAATACGTGTATTTGCTAAAAGCAAGCAGACTGACCCAGTATTAAATAATTAAGTTTATATTTAAAGAGACTTATGACAGTGTGTATCTATTCAAAGCAACACACTTAAATGGATATACCCACATTTTATCATATAGATTAAATGATCATGAATACAGACATTTAAAATATGAATTTACGTACTTTAATACACCATAATTTCATTTTATTTATATCATATGCAGTGTAAAAATGTGTAGTCTTAACATATTTTCTCAAATCACATTTGCTTTGCATCCCTAAGTTTGAAAAATGAAACAGTTGGAAGCACAATTCATATACCTATAAACCAAAGAGGGGTACAGTTTTAAATAATCATGTCAAGAGATGACAACTCTACTCTTTGTAGAAGCACAGATGAATAATTACAAAACCGGGACACAATTAAGCAATTTTGACTGTCGTATTCTTGAGCTGTCTTTCTGATGTGAAATGCTGTCATGCCCAGAAACACACTTCACACTGGACAGGCATCTTCCACTTTGAGCTACACTTATGCCAGTGAAATGAGGTCATGGTCTGGTCATTAAACAAGGCTTCCTCATCTGGCTCAATGCCTCTTATCCAGCCAGACTTCCCCAGTCTTTATTAAAAGCAGGCATGATACAATGTTCAATATTTTGACAAAAGAAAACATAAACATAACAGAATCATGAAGTTTAGCTCACCTACATAGTGAGAAGGAATACTGCATTGTAACATTAAACTGTTTTCTAATAAATGATTGTATCTTTCCTTAAGACAGTCCTATCAAAAACAGATGCATTTCCAACAAAAGATGAAATGAAGCAAAGCACAAGAAAGTGTAGTGTTCTGTTAAATAAAATAGGGAATAATGAAAGTTAAAAAAAATATACAAAATAAAATATTTATGACTTAGTGATGACTGGTGATTGCTAGATACTTTCGCATTTGAGTAAACACAAGCTAGTCAGATGGAAATTTCTTGCTTTCATTCTCGTTTTGTGTATTTTTTTCTTGGTGGGGTATTTTGCTCTCCCAAGTATTTCATGTCAAGACTAAAATGAAAACAACTCCCCACATCACAGCCCCTTTAGATCATCAGTCTGCCTTTTATGCTGAATAAGCCACATCATCTCCTGCTTATCATAATGGAGGGAAAAAAGCCACATAAGTTAGGAATTTTTGTTGGTTTGTTGTTTTTGGGGTTTTTTTTCCTGAAAAAGCAGGTCTGAAAGACCCACTGTTGTTACTAAACCTGGCAGAAGATTTTAATGTGGCATCTACCAACATAACTACTAATCACTGCATCTCGTTTCCTGGTAAGCACAGGCTGACACAGTGCCTGCTGCCTTAGGTGAAAGGAAAAGAAAACCCCATTATTGGGAAGCCATTATCATCAAGGTCTTATATATCACTAGGTCAATTTATTAAGTTTTTCTGATGACCAATACTGGATATGCTGCAGTTTGGATCAAGGTGTTATCTCTAACTAGTTTCAGAAAGCTTAAACTATATTACCAGTACCTGCCTGCTAAATCTGGCTGAAGCTGGTCAAAAATATTGACAGCTATGTGGGAGTGGAGCTGATGAACAGAGAACACAAGATCCAGAAAATAGGAAGGCTAGAGAATAAAAACCCATTATGTATGCAATGTATAACACATGACAGAACTCAAAAGTACAGTTATTGTGCACATCATCTGTGTGATTTATGGAGGAATGCTGCTGGCTGTGGTCTTCAAGCAGAGCTGTCAATAGCTGTACACATACTTAGCTGCATTTCAAAGCATATATGCAGAGAAAATTCTATGAGTCTTCTTAGACATAGAAAGAGTTTGCATGCATGTGTACTGTAAACATGAATGTCCTGGGAAATAAGCACAAACTCTAAACAATTTGGAGCGCTTTACAATATCTGCATCAAATTTAATATTTATTTTAAATTAGCCACTTCTGTGATATGTATATAATACTGTATGATGAGGGTAATTTCATGGCACCTTAAGAAGCATTAATTCATGCCATAAAAATAATTTACAATGATTTTACCATCAGTAATTTGTACTGTACCATTTATAAAGAAGAAAAAAACTCCTTAATATGACAATAACAACAGTAAATTGGAGCCTTCTGCAAATTTTCTGAAATAAATGTATGGTTTATCATAAGACTTAGTGGATAAATAATTCAAAACTATACAAAAGGTTCAATTGTAGATATAAAAGGTAAAGATGTTATCCCTAAATTTGTTAAGTAATTTACCCTTAGCTATTGACTTAAAAAGAGGTTTAATCCAGAAAAGTAACTTCAAATTTGAGAGACACTTATTTTCTCTTACACTATCAAGTTGGATGCAATTTACGGAGTAGACTCTTAAATGAAAGATCTAACTGTTAGATAAATGTTTAAAAAACTTCACCAGATCCAAAATCTGATTAGACAAGAAGAATTGTAAAAGATGACATACATATGCTATACCTAACACAATTCAGCTGTTGCATTTGGCCAGATTCAAAGGTGGTTTGCTGTGAATAGGATCTCTACCAAAGCTTAAAAATAACTTATTCCATTCACTACATATATGAAGGTGAAATGACTAAAGGCAGTGGTAAACAATATATCAAAGCAATGTTTGTATCAGAACTGTTAACATTTTAGTAGTTATAAATTAATCAGTCTGAATTAATTTGTAATACACTGCAATTGTACTCACGATAATGCATTTATCCAGCAACACTGTTATGCTACCAAACAGTGCATTTCCATAACCACGACATTATTATTCAGCATTATTGGAAGTCTGCAATAAATTATTGATGGTATACTTTGGAGAAAAAGCAGCAAATAGAAAGCAAGTAGACTGAACACTTGAGCAGAGTTTCAAGAAAGATCTGCAATACTAAAGCACTCTGAGCACACCACAGATTGCTGTTATCAAGCACCGATCAACAATGGAAAAAGAAGGCAAAGTGGAGAATTCCCATCCTCATTCTGATTGCTTCAGCAGGATGCCCAGAGTTGTTGGGCATGAAGCTGTATGAAATGCTCAGATTACTGAAACTGTCTCACTGATGCTGTCAATGTTTATTAGCAGGACATCACATTAAGTAACATCATACAAAATTAGAATCGGCTAGTTCATAAAAGCCAGTAAACACTATAGGTGTGAGTTCTGCAACAGAAGTTTAACGTACAAGGCAGGGGACAATTTGTCAAAGAAAAATTGCATTCTTTCACAAAAGTATATCACACAGTTGTTATGTTGCCTTGGACAGTGCAAAAATATTCTTTTAAGCTCAGTGACACATATTAGTTACTTTGCTATGTGAAACAGAGATTGAAACCAGAAATTTGATAACATGGCCACAGCCCTATAGAAAAGTACCTGTAAATTTCTGCATTAAAGCACAGAAAAATTACTAAGGCTTTTGTCCCCTATTTAACCACATTTATCATTTGAAAGGTTTCACCTCTTTTTTTACCTTAGCAAAAGATGCAGCCAGGCTCCTGGAGTTATTTAAAAATAGTGTTAATGAATCATATTATTGTTCCCACTTTCATTTACACTCCTACCTTCGCATCCTTGGGCTTAACCACTTTCATGAAGGCACCTCTTATCAAGGCTTCCTCTCTCTCCCTCCTGGTGACTTTCCGAGTATCAAGAAATTTCAGGTTTGTCAATTTGTGCAGGACAAAATATCTGACAGATATCAAAATACACACAGTTAAAATCCAGTAATGCACAAAGACATACTCACAGACTCAACGACTAAAAAAATGACAGCCAAAAATAACAACAGCCTTTGTCTCCTCTCTGTATTCACCTTTTTCATGCAATGTACTTTATGTGCAAAGTTATAATACTTATTTTATTCTCTCAAATGGAGCCAAAACCATTGAATACTGGTGGATCAAACACAATAATACCACAGATGTGTCTGTTCTCTCTGTATATTAGTGAGGTATAAAGCATACCAAGGAACAGAGTAACTTGGAAATTGTTTTGCATTGCCTGTTTGGGAAAAGGAACTTTGAGTGATACCAAAGATTCCAACCCACACTGTGGGAGAAAATCAATCTGAGATATGGGAAACTGCCAGCCAACTTCTCTGCAAAAACTCTTCCCATTTGCAAACACTTCTTTGGATTTTTTATTTTATTTTCCTAAAACCACAATGATCAGCATTTGGAAGGAGAATTTGAATTTGGTCCCACCAGAGAGACAAGGAGGCCTTACAGAATACAGATTCCAGCCCAGGATTAAGTGCAGAAGCACACATGGAGAGACTATTTGTGGGAAATATATTTTAAGAATTCCAAGTTCTTATTAGGATTCATCAGTACTATATTCTAATTATCATTTCTACTAGAAGGATAGCAGCTTTCTAGACTCAGAAAAAGACTACTGGCTTCTCACTTGTGGAGGGAGAGAACACGGCAGAGCAAAACCAAAGCAAGGCACAACCATGGCAAATCCAAATATCTAATCACCTCAAGCACAAATCATTTGCATTTAGTCAACCAAATGTGAAGCAGACACTGCAAAGTGAGGGCAATATCAGACTTTTCCTGGCAGGGGGTAGAAAGGTGATGATAATGCTCCCCAGCTTAGCTGCTCTGCATAAACCCCAAGTCAGTCAGAGAGCTGCACCTCATACTGATCCCCTCCGGCACTGGGAGGAAGAAATTAAAGAAATTGAAAACTCTGCATAACATTTTGGAAAAAAAACCAAAACAACACAAAAAAACCCAATGTTTCAAAGGTAAAAGTTTATCTTATGATACTGTTGTCAAAACCAGATAAACGTGTGAAAATTACTTCTAAAACCAAGCAAAATTTAATGGTGCAAATAAAGCTTTCCATCAAGTACACCATTCCTCTGAAGCAACACCTTCATAAATTGTTAACAATTTAACTGACAGTACTCAGTTCTGAAATGCTCAGACAATTTAAATGTGAATCCTCAATCTATGGCTCTCAATTATACCAGTAGAAGAAAAAGAGTCACTTCACAAAACAGAACATCTCCTAAGACCATTTTCTTAAACAACAGCTACAGACCTGTGAGACAGACACATTCTCAGACTCATTCCAGCTTTCCTGGCTGCCCTTCCAGTCCTCCCTGGCATTTTGCTGGCCCTTATCTTTCACTAGAGGAGAAGCTATCCATCTTGCATTACTGGCAGAAAAGCTCTGATGACAACAGATTCTTTCAAATGAAGACATGTACAGAAGGAAACAATATGTCAAGAGTGAAGAAGAGTGAAGCTAAAAATGAGTAAAGACACCCACTAAGTGTAGGGTGAGAAAAGATGAATATTCAGGTGAAGAAAACATCGGTATTAGAAAATCAGCAAATGTTTAATGATGGAATGAAATATGCCATTGAAAAGCAGGCTGCAACAAAAATGACAACAGAATAAGACAGCACTGTCATCTATGCTGACTTTGGATCACAGCCCTAATGTCAGTCTCTCAATCATTTCAAAAAGAGCTTAAAATTATAATAGCATTCCTTGATACAAATGTATTTTTGTATTTTTAAGCCATCCTGACTGCATTTCAAAAAACAGAATTAGCACTAGTACTTGTCAATTCCAGAAACAAAACCAAAAAACCCTACCCACACAAATGAAACAGCAAACTACTCCACAAGTCACAGTTTGGGGTTGGTTCTTTTTTTCAAACTTGCACTCCTTAAGCAGAGCAAATACTAAAAAGTAGGTACCATAAATATTATCCCACTGGTAGAAGGAGGGTATAGGTGCAATTAATTATTTTAAGAAATTATTAAAAATGGAATCTCATTTATTAATATTCTTTTTACAAAATGTGGGATAAAAGGCAACTATGCTATTTGAAAATAATGCAATGCACTCATATTAAATGGCTGAGGAAAAATAGCAAGCTTCCTGGATTTATTTTAGCTAGAAATATGAAGATGCAGCTTCAATCTAAATATAACACAAGTTCGCCATAAAAAATACAGGAAAGGATTACCAAAGCCTGGGAATGAACACTCTACAATATCAATTCAACCCTTGTAAATTTAATCTAGGCTTATTTGTTGCACAAAATCTCTTTACTGTGATGTATGACTTAGTTACTAAGGTTATCACAGCAGTATCCTAAAGTTGCATAGTACATAAAACATTTCGGTTAACAATGCAGGGAGGTTAACTCCCACAGATAACCTACTATCAGAGGGTTAGAGCAGATGACATGCCTCTGTCAGCTCTCAGGAGCTATTGATGGTTCAATCAGTTTGTTTTGAAGGTAAAGTACAACAAAAGGGCACTAAACTTATTCAAACTGTCAACAGGGACTATGGAATGTTGCTTGCAGGTAAGTAATTTTGGGTGTTTTAAGACTATTATCAAACACCAATGGCTGCAGAAAAAGACAGCTACTAATAACACAGAACACAGCCATCATAAAATACTTTATGGCAGGCACTGGGACCCATAAATTGCATGACACATTGCACCTGTTTCAGACTTGTAAAATCACTAGTTAAAAGCATACTGGTTAATGAAGAAAGATCCATCTACTCAATTCTACATTTAGTTTACAAAGGTTTATTTAGATTGGAAGTTGGGGGGCAGGGTCTTTCTATTCCCCCTTTCTTTTTCTTAATAATTTTAAAACTTAGCCCTGCTCCATGTGTTCTGAAGCAGCTGTTACTGGGTTTTAACACCTTTGTTGTGATGTGAAAAAAGGTTATTATCTTCAGTGATGAGGATAAAGGTGAGATTCAAAGAGAGAAAAGTAAAAACTAGACACACCAGGAAGGTGCTTACATATCCACTTATCATTGCCTGTAAACTGATCATCTAATTCCTAATGGATTAAAGAAATTATTTATTAAGTAAAGTTGCACCTTCTTTTGTTCAGAATCATCTCCCCCATCTTGCCTTTTGGCATGGGTGCCATCAGTCTCATGAAAATAAAATCATAACAGGTGTTCATCATACCAACAGGACCACTCAGGTATGGAAAACCATTACAGAATATAAAATTTAATGCTATTTACATCTTAGTTTAGTAAAAATTACAATAAAGATTAAAAACTCATTTACCAATTTTGGTAACCAATGTATGGGCTGCATGCAATAAACATCATTTTATGACTTTTCCTACAGACCTGCCAGGATATTGGAAAAAAGGCATATTTGCAAACCCTTCTGCTGAACCTTTAGTCAAAGACTATTGTAAGAACTAGATTCTGTATAGTATTCCAGTTTGTACTGTAATTAACAAAAACTGGAACATAAAACTGTACTATATGCATCAATATTTAATTTAAATTAAAAAAAAACTGCTGTGAAAAATTGAAAAATATCTGCCCACAAGAATGCAGAAGTATCCAACTCTACCTGTATCATACCAGCTCTGTTTCAGAAAGTGTTTACTTTCATTTTTCTGTTTTCTGTGCTATTATATTTCCTTAACAATCACAAAACATAAATAATATGCCTACTTCAAACTTTGAAGGACTGATTATGCTCTCAGTTACATTATTATAAACTAGAAAAAAATAAGTAATCTGAAGTCAGCTAAGTTAGATCAGCATTTAAACAGGGAAAGACAAAAAAAAGAAATCAGAAGAATTGAAACATGTTTACGACAGTGAACTACTGTCATAAACACTATGTTCTGTGATTGTTTCTTCTGCACTCCCAAAAAATTTACCTTTCTACCCCCAAACAGCATATAGCTGGCTACAGAATTTCCTCTCTAACAAAAGCATTTGTTAAATATGCAGATAAGGAAGACAGGTCATAAACTTAAACCAGCATCTTCCAGAAGAGAGGGCAGGATGTTGGCATGAGGTTTGTTAGAGGATACATGAGACCCTGAGCAGCCTTGGCACTGTTTGGTGATGACCATGTAATTCTGAGGGGCTTGCAAGTCACGCAGAAATCCACACCACTTTCCAATATTTTAACACACTCTGCTCTTCTTCAGTGTAGCAAACTCTGTGAATTAGAAAAATCTTTCTCTACATATAAAACAGTAATTATTGTTTTGCGTTGATTTACTGTGTTAGTACAGACCAATTGGGTATTATGGACTTCGATTTATTTGGCTGAACAAAAGCATGGTAATTGTTCTTGGTCATGAACCCTTCCAGTGGCTATTCTCAGATGGACCTTGTGTGGCCATTTGATGTCCTTCAAGCACACTTCTCCTTCCAGGTACCAGTGAGATGACAAGGCTTCACTCAAACCACAGGTTCATAGATTATACAGATGTAAGGGAATACCCTAATCATCTAATGAAGTTCATAAAGAACATACAAAGAATGACCACAGGCTTCAATCCCTCCTGCTTAAAGAGAGCCTCAACAGTAAGTTCACTGGCACTCATCATTATATATTAACATTATTTTCATTACAGAGTGAGGACTTCTAGTCTGCTGCTACTTAATGAATATATATATTTATATCACAATCCAAATACAAGACTATTTAAAATAGAAAAGCAAATCCTGTAGCAATTAAAAAAATAAATAAAACAAAACCACAATAAAACAAAATGAAACTGCAAGAACACTGAAAATGCTAGAAGACCCATAATTTCTCACAATCAAAACTGTGGGATGGCAATAGCTGTTTTAGCTTGAAAAGTTAATCCATCCAAAACACATGCACTTCCTTTCTTGCTGTTATATCTTAAGAGGACTTCATAAGGTTATCATCATTTGCTCCCCCAGCCAAAGATAGCATATCTAGTACATGTACTTTTAAGCTAATTTAAAATAAACTCCAGCATTTGTTTCTACTTGCCCTTGTTTCCATGTCAACAGCATTTAATGAATGCATCATTCCAGGAAATGTCAATAAGGAGCAGAGAAGAATGAACAAGCACGGAAAACTTCACACATGGCATGAATTCTTCACAATCATATCGCTTTAATGAAAATAGGTGAGGTCACCTGCAGAATTCACAAATGCTTTGTAACACATTGTGACCCAGATGATTTTTCACAGTTCACTAACACCACGTTTGAAGTTTTCTCTGCAAACAATGCACCCACAGGACTGACCAACTGTGAGTACAACAGGAGCAACCAGCAATTACTGTGTTGACTTCTGCTACTTTGATCTCTGGGTCATGACCTTTGTTTTCCTGCAATCTTCAAAGCAGAGACTGGAGACTAGGTTATTTTAGAGGACTCTGTTTTGCAATCTATTTTTCTGTGTTTCTTGCTTCCCATTGTAGCCAAAAGCTTTTAAATTTTCCTATCACCATTACATATGACATATTCTGCTTTCCCTTGCCCTCACCACCAAAATATACCTTTGCAAAATATTAACCCAAATATAGAAAGCTTCAAAAATAAAATAAAGAGAACTTGAAGATTATTCTTAATAGTAAGAAACTAAAGCCATGATAACAAGGATGGAAAAAAACCATGAGTCTTTAAAATGAACCAAACAGGTTTGCTCATAAAAATATCACAGAAGGGAACGTCCCATTTTCATTTATATGTCCAAGCAAAAATTTCAATAACCCAGAGATTTTTTCATGAATTTTTTCTCTTACACATTTTAAATATAAGAAGGAATAGCAGGGATGGCAAAAAAAACTTTTCTTCTTCCCTAAAAAAATCTGATTCAAAAGTTGCTATAGTTCTTAGACAAAAAATAACTACTTTGAGAAAAAAACCACAATAATATTTCAGCATAAAATGTAGTTTTAATGTAAGACTATAAAAGAGGTCTAGTAATGAAATGATAGAAATGGTATACCAATGGATCACCTGAAGAAACAGATCATCATTTCTTGACCAAAAGCATACTTTTGTGTATTTTTCAAGTATTTTTGATAAAACCTAATAATTTTTAAAGTAAATAATATTACTTTTAACCTCTGTTTTTATGATCATTGTGAATTACTGGACCTTGAATTTTTAAAAAAATGATTTTCCACATTTTTTAACATTAAGATTTTGGGGGGTTACCAGATCTTTTCAGTTTGTTGGAATTAGAAGATTAAGTAAAGCTTTGATTTCTAGTACCTTTCTCTTTCTGGTTGAGGAATTAAATAGCCTGAACTCTAATTGAACTCAGTAGGAACAAAATTAAAGCTCAATGAAAAATGAAGCTCTGGTTCCAATGGTCAGTGCAAAAAATTTACAAAAAGAAGTTCCCATTCAGAACAAAACAAAGCTAGTTGTAGCTATGGAGAAGCACAATGTTTTCATAATTCAAGTTTTTACATAATTCAAATTCACATGAATGTAATCTCTTGATGGTTTCTGATAAATTTCTAAAAAAAATCTTAGGAAAAAAAAACTATTTCAAACCATTAAAAATGCTAGAACTGGAAGACAAAAGTTGTGTTCAAGATGCTTCAGAATGCGTATTAAAAACTCTGGATTAGCTACTCAGAGTGAAATCAGAAGAGTACTTGTAATCAGTTCCATCATGTAGGTGATATATATTCCCCTAAAGATAGGCAAATAGATCAATTGATTGATCCATGGTTTTGGGTTTTGAGTCTAATGCTGTCTAGCAAATACATTTCATATAATGCAACAAATAATAATGGAAAAGGACCAGGAAACTTTCATTATAGCAGCAGAACCATAAATCATTCAACTAATTAGAAGCCCATTCTTCTTGCTTAAAAGTGCTTCAATCAACCTAGTTTATATGGAAAAAAACCATCCAGGGTTTTGAAAAATTGAGAGGAAATAAAATGGAAGCAATGTTGCAGTTTCCAGCAAATATATAAATAGAATCCTTTCAGATTTTGACACCGTGGTTTACCACGATGTGACCTGAAACTACCTTGACCTCTCTGAAATCAACATTTTTGCATTGAAATGAAACAAGGGACGTGCTTGTTTTGATGTATGGCTCTGTGACATATTATAAATATTACATCACATAACCACAGAGGATGTCAATCAATAAGGAATTTTTTCAGAGAGCACTAAATGAACCATGGGTTCTTGCCTCTGAATGGCTCCTTTAACATACTACTTTTGCTTAAATGATTAATAGGAGACATATTGTCAGAAAACATACTTAAAGTGAAAAACAGTAAACTGTAGAAATATCATTCATTTTTAAAGCAATTTTCTAGAGCACATGTCACATAAATTTACATAGAGACAGCACTATTATAGTCTTGTAAGCTGGATAGTAGGCATACCTTCCACTTAAGTGTGAAAGCAATAGGAAAATATTTTATTAAACCTAGGCTGCTCTACTCCATGAAAACCAAAATGCTAAGCTAGATTCAAAAGTGGAATCATTAAAAGGTGAAAGTGTGACAACCTAGAAATCCTTCTCAAAAATTTGAAACAAACTAAAAAGTATATGTTCACATCTGGGACAGTTGTGCTGCTGCTTAACCTTCACCATTTCTGAATGCAACAAATTCAAGGCCATAAATTCCCCATAAAACTGCTTTTAGTCTCCTCAACTTCGTATTGTTTTATCCTAACTCCTAGAGCACAGATTAGATTACCTGAAGATAAGATCAGAGTTTATTATATAGCTCGGAATAACTGTGGATGATGCTAACAAAAAGCAAGCTCAGGCTCTGCAAGGCAAGGTGACCAGCACTGCTTGGCTGTGACTTGCCTCCAAATGCCTCTCAGAGACAATGTAAAAAATGCCAGCACACAAGGACTGAAATAATGCCTCAGGTGGTAGCAAGAAAAAATACATCTAATGTCTCTTTATTCCTGCATAATCAATGTCTCACCTGTCTTAAGGTTGTAGCTCTGAAAATTACATCACTTAGCAGACATTCCATAAGTTGTGGATCTATATTCATAACCATCATTAGTTATGAGTATTTCTGGGGTTTTTTTAAATAATCCTTACAACTTTTAGCAACATTTCAGTTGGACCTATAGTATTTTATCAAGTCCCCATATTAAATTTCATATAACTTCTTGTGTAATCTAGCTCACTGATATTACATTATAAAGATGGTTTAAAGATAGTTTGGGTTTTCTTTATTAGAATGTAACTGCTCTGAGTGAAGCAGCACAATATAGGAGAATTCATTTATTCTGTGTTAATAGTGCCTTCATAACTACAGCAGAAGCAAAGTTGCACCATATCAAACTTGAGCAGAAGACAAGGCAACTGGCTATTTCAGTGGAGTGATTTTTTTTCTTTTCTTTTCTTTTTTATTGCCTTTCACCCTTAGGGTATGCAAACCTTGCCTTATCTTGGCCTTAAAGAAGGAAGTGCCTTGAGTAGGGGCATATGAATACTCACATTCAGGAAATCCTGTGCACACCTGCTCAACTCAGACATGTGCTATACAGCACTGAAATGTCTCTTGAAACAGGGTTCCTGAGTATGGTCTCACTGAAATGGGGGCCACTCAAATTCCCAGGTGTTTCATGGCAGAACATTACAATGCTTTCAGAATAGAGTAGGTGTTTGTTTGAGACTCTGGGTTGACTGTAGTTTAGTATTTTTCCAGTAGTAAAACAAAAACTTTCATGCCTCATCACATCTACAAATGAAAACACTAACCTGTATCTCTGGTAGTCATCTTCATCCTTTTCTTTGCAGACCAGTTCATTTGGGCAAGCAATGTTTCCAAGCAAACTGAGATACTGTAGTGAGGGCACAACTTCAGCCAAATGGTCCAAAAGGCTTTCTAATTCTGTTATGTGTCAAAGGTAGTGGGTTAAGGCTTCAATGACATTAATGAAAAAAGCATTTGGAGTTGCATCACTGCTGATTTAAACATACATTTCAATAACTGACAATCAAATTTAGTATGGCATTCAGGAAAATGTCACATTAATTGTTCCAAGGGCAAACAGGGATAAACTTCAGTCAGTTTTTTGGCATGGAATGAAAGAATTGGGCTGTTTTGTCATTCTTTTCTCCGCCTTTCTTTCCTAGATGGTTCACTACAAAACATTAAAACTTTGACAAAATGATGGATGCTGTGTGGTAAAATGGCTAGCAATTGCTGGAGCCATGAAACTTTTCCAGCATGGAAACAAACAGTTAGTTTCACAGCACATTCATCACTAATATATTCAGTCCACTGGAAAATGAGTTTAAAAAAAAAAAGAAAAAGAAAAAGAAAAAAGTCAAACCACAACAACCCAGGTTCACTCCCAGCATATAAACGCTTTGAGTGTCACAGCAACACATTTGTAACTGCTCAATTAGGATATGCCAATTAATGCTTTACCAAGCGCAACTTAAAGACTTCAGTGTTACAAATACTTTATATGTGAAGTTTTAAAGTCTTGTAAAGCATAACATTTTTCATTAAAAGAGGCTCTCATTTTGATGCTCGTGAGGCTTTTTAACTTAACTGCATTTCTGGGAACATCAATAAGAAGGGTACACCTTCATTATTGTAAACCTGAATAAAACAAACAAGCAAACAAAGGTTAAACTGTCTTTAACCACTGCAGTACTGGAAATCACATGTTAGAATTAAGCCTAACAACAATATTCAACCATTTGCACCTCAATTTGTTAATTGATGAAATAACTATTTTGTTGTTATGGCCTAGTATGACAATCTCTAAGACTTGAAATATACATTCTAATTCATTTCAGTTTATATACAAAGATATTGCTGTGATTCTCAAAAAATATGCCATGCATGTGTGTGTGAAAGCTTTCCAATATTTAAAGATCAACTGACTTAAACAAGAGTAATAATTATGCAAAACCAGTAAAGGATATTTCATTGCTCTGTTTTTATTCCTTTCTGCTGTTAGAGACAAACTATTGTTTTAAATCCTCAGTTCACTTTGGCTGCTATTATTTATACTTGATTTATGTGTTTCTGTTATCTTTGTTATTTTTAGCTGATGGAATTTACTCTATTTCTTCACCCCAATATCTTAAGGGCAACAGAAGCAATACAGAATGGAGAAAACAGGTTCATTGTTAAAAATGTGGTCCATGTCTTGTAAGCCTGAAATTTTAGTTTATTTCCAAACACACATGAAGATCATGCCAACAATTACTAATCCTAATATATAAACACCAATGTACCTACACTCATAGTCAGTGCTCTGTTCCATAAAATCTAAAGAGTCATACTTAAATATTTTGTATGAGTGAGGAAAATGAAGGTTTGAACTAAGATCTACTAATTAATTGAAAAGATAGGAATGCTAACTTTCAATTTGGCTAAGCCACATTACAGAATGTTTTCTACTAGTAATTAATCTACCAAACCCCAAGAAAAAATTATCTTTTTGTAGCGCCATATGATTTGTTAGCTAGGATGAATTACCAGTCCAAACTTTTTGCTCATTTTCATACCTGGACCTTAAGCTCACACATAAACTTTTTCATGGCTCTTTCAGGAAGTATGTGACTGTGATGGGAAACTCACAAACTGTTTTTCCACACATGTTCAAGTGTGGAAAAGGCCTTTTAAAAGTTTCCGAAGGCTGTTAGAGAAGTGCTTGAACCCGGCACCCTCCCTCAGCCAGGAGCAACACTTAATTTCTCCCAGCATTGCTTAAGTTGCAAAAAGGCTCCTTGAGAGAAATGGTTTATTATTACAAAAGACAGTTATTGCCATAACAGCAATCACACACGGGAGGTTAGCTATTGCAAGGCTTTGATTGTATCTGGTAATTTCCTATCAAAAGGAGAAAAACCCCCATAAAAATAATACCCCAACAACAATAACAACATAAAAAAACAAGCCATTCAAAATGCTTGCTTCTTTTATGAAGTAAACATGCAGGACTTTTGCGTCTCAGTTCAGCAGAGGATTTCTTGTGTAAAGCTGTTCTCCCCAGAAGTTTGCTGAATGTGGATGCTGACATGTATTCTAACTCCCATCTGAACATGCAGCCTTCAAGGCAAATGCAAAATGTATTTAGAAATGTAATGAAAAGCAGTGTCAGCTTAGATATGCACAAAGTGTAAGACTGCACCTCATAAGCCTATGGAAAGCAGAAGAGAGAGAGACACTATATTCACCCAGAATTTTAGGGAAATAACAGGAGGTTATAATCTGCATTTCAAAAATCTAAATCTCCCAAATTTTGAAGTTAGTGTCTATATTCTAATATCTCATATCTAAACCCTGAGCATTTATTTTCAGATGCAAAAACACCCCCTAAAAAGTATCTCATACAAGAGAATTAGCAGTTATATCATAAATAAAATAATTCTTTTTTGTCTTCTTTATGACTTAGATATCTTTTCTTATCCCTCTTAAAAACAAAATGCAAGTTACAGATTGATTTTCCAAGAAGTCCTATTCATCTAACACCACAGTTATTTTTTACAAAGCATGTACAAAAAAACCCCCCAAAAAACCCCAAAAAACTAAATCCTGTTAAAAATCTCATGATTAAGTATTTCTCAGAGATAACTCATAAGTCATGGTGCACTTCTAGTGTAGTGTTCAGTTAATTAGCATGTCAAATACTTATTTAAATCACAATACTGCAACTATATGATGCCACCAAAAAAGCATTATGTCTTTCTAAAACAATGCTAGGAAAATATGGAGAGAGAAAATCAAAGCAAATCTGAAATTTTATTGCCAGCTCCATTTTTATGGTTTATTGTGCAGTCCAAGCAGTGCCATATTGGTGCAATCAGAGCCAAAGAGCTGCAAAACCCTGCTGTGCCACTTCTAAGACCAATTTCAGCTCCATTCTCTCCAAAAAAGAAAACCCACAATTAAATCTATGGACAGTGCTAGTGAAAATGTATTTATTTATTTAGAGCTCTGTAAAAATAGCTCTGGACTGATCTGTCTAAAGTCAGTGCCACTGATCACCAGGTGAATTTGTAACAGCAATGCTAACACTTACACTATAGTCTACTGTTGAAAAATGATTTAAAGTACTGCTGTTGTAATAATTAAAAATCCTTAGTGTGGTAATCCATCTCCTAATTCAAGTGCCATCATTACCAGTCTATTAATGCCTCTCTTTCTAACAGACATCAAACAAAAGAAAAAACTCTAACAATTAAAATTTTAAAATCATCAGCTCTACAGCTCAAAAGCTGTAATATTCTCAGGAATTATACAACAATGGCTCTCTCCAAAAATGCAACTTGGTCTTCAGGAACACTTAACAGAAATACACTGGACATACTTTAAAATTTCATCCAAAAGACTGTACTAGTTTTAAATTAGGGAAGCATTTAAAAGAACTGGGCATCTCCCACAGATTAACTTTTAAAGCCTCTTCAGACTGTTACAATGTGCATACCACACATGCATATTTAGACTGTTCACAAGCAGACATATACACCAAAATTATCTTACAAATAGGCATGTTCTGACTCGCCTGATTTCACCCTCTCTCTCATACTCAATACCACTGTTTTTGAGGTTCTCTCAAAGGCAGAAAGAACAAGCAAAAGCTGAAAGCAAATGATGTGTCTTCTGTCTCTGGTTCAGAATTCACTGTCTGTGCAAGCTTGTAGCATTTTCATTTGCTTATTTTGCAGAAAATCTTGTAGCCTGGACCAAAATTCTAGTGGCTATCCAGGACTATGTCCCCTTTCAAACCATTCAAAGATTAGTACCCAGGGAATATTACATTTGCACAAGGACAAAGTTGTGAACTCTGAGTGGATAATGCTGCTTGACTTAGTCAGTTTTAGGAGAACCTCACAAGCAGGGACAGTCATTTTGATGCTAAGCTGTGTCTTTTGACAGCAAGCATAGGAAAAGACTATTCTGTTAAACTTCTAAGAGGTTGAGTGGATTCACACAGAAACTACTGCATGACATCTTACGAGTTCCTCTATTCCAGACTTCTGTGTTCTTCTATATTCTTTAGCTGTGTCTTTTCTGCAAATTTCCAGGGCAGAGACACTGCATGAACCCTCTATGGAGAGTAATATAAAGATCAGTTGCTTTAGGTACTAAGCACTAATGCTGGCCATCCCCAAACACCAGAGCATTTCTTCCTTCCTTACCAGTATTATTGGTATAACCATATTCACACTTGTTCTCAGGAAAAACTGCAGGTCAAACCCATGCAGAAACATAATCTATGCTAAGTTTCTAAATTAATTTATTCTGTCTAAAAAAACTTATACATTTCCTATGTGACCACACAATTACTTTTTACATATACTTTGACATATGCAAGAGAATCTGGAATTTCTTTCTGTTGACTTTTTGTCTACTAGCAATTCTTTTTACTAGTCACACACTCAAATACAGAAAAGTAACCACTCTTGTTCTCTCTCGCAGTGCTTTCCAGGTTGCTCCACCATCATCTTTCAAAAAGTCATTCCACTTCCCCAAAAGAGTTGCAGGAGAACTTTCCATGTTAATGAACTTCATTGACTACAGCTTTTGGAAGTTCTTGGAAGCAAGGAGGTACAGTAAAGAGCAATCAGCATACATTCAAAATATTTCTGAAATATGTACATGAGAATATCATGCAGAATTCCAGATCATCACATAGAAACTCCCCAAACTGTCATTCAAAAGTTTTCTGCCAACTAATCATCTGTCATGCAGTTGCTGCAATCAACCTAACATTAAAACAGCTCAATGACACTTCTACCAGAGTCATAAATGAGCAAGATACCTATACTTATTCCCAGCTGAAACATTTGCTTCAATTAAATTTATCACAAACATGATGTAGCAATCACAAGCTGTTCCACACACAAATAGCCTTGAATCAGAAGTTACCAATTCTGCTCTGAATGCGGTATGAAAAGATCTTTGCCACCTGAACGCTTTTCCATTAGAATGTGCTAGGTCTTCAAGGTTGGATAACCACAGAAATAGCTTGCAATATGCAAGTATACATCTCCGTCTTCTCTGTGTGCAATAGGATGTCACACACAGTCATTTGTATGCCACATTCTGGCTTGAACCCTATCTGGTAGGGAGATAGGACCTCGAGATAAGGCCTTGCTCACTGACTTTGAAACCACTTTGCTCAAGAAGAAAAAGGTGCAGAGTGGATGGTAATTAACTAAGTCCATATATCTCATGGAGAGCTTCCTGCATACTGAATATATGGGAAAAAAATCCCATTCTGCCCACTGGAGCAGCATTAGTTTTCTTTATGTAGCTGGAGTTGCCAGTGCTCTTAAAGGCATTTTAGAATCCCCATGGTTCCAAGGCTGCAGATAAGACTGCATTTCAATGTTATGAAGTAACAAAGCATCACAAAGACAAAAATAAAGTAGCATATCACACTTTTTTTAAAAGTTGTGATATCTGCAGCTCAACTCCTGCAAGCAAAGTTGTAGAACAGCATAAGGAATCAGCTGGACTGTGGACTACTTCTCTCTTCCACAGATGTATGGAAGGTGCACAGAAGACTACTTCTCTCCTCCATGATGGCCTTCACATGACTTAATTTTTACTTCAGAAAAGGAATCTAGAACAATCTTCTTTTCTAGAAGAAAGATTCTTGGCTCATTAGGTACACAAGTTCTCTAACAAGCCACACAGATCTCACTAACTCCACAGTTGTGGTGTGGAGAACTCAGAAGCCTATGCAGGAAGAGTTCTGCACCACTTCAGTTGTCTGTTTAGAGGGATTGGGGAACCATGCATTATGGGAGAAATTTTGTATCTTTAAAGTATTCACTCAACCTAAACATCAAATCTTCAGCAGTTAATATAATGAGGTTCCGGTCAGACTGGGACTTCTGTGTCTTCAGGCACTTGAGGACAATTTAGGAACAAGGACAGAAGCATAATAAATTGCAATCTATAGTTTTGGTCATAAGTAAATCTGTAAATATTAGAGATTATTGTGAGACCTGTGTGAAGACAAATTATTCCAGAAGCACTTACTGGTATGTTGTTCTGTTGAGGTACTTAATATATGCTGTTTTCAAAGACTCAAGAACATGTAATACCTAAGTCTGAATCAACTCCTCTTGCCATAAGAAATGTACATACTATTATGGACATTCTGCTCAGTTCTAAATTTCCCATGGTATGAAATATTTTGGTTTTTTCCTAAACTTTTCAAAACCTAGATATATAGTCAATTATAAAACCACAGAATATGTTAGTTTTAAGGGACCCACCATAATGATTAAATTCAACTCCTGACCCTGCACAGGACATCCCCTAGAGTCACACCTTGTGTCTGAGAGCATTGTCCAATTGCTCCCTGAGCTCTGTCAGGCTGGTGCTGTGACCATTGCCCCAGGGAGCTGTTCCAGTGCCCAACCACCCTCTGGTGAAGAACCATTTCCAACCTAAACTTCCCTTGACTCAGCTTCAGGCCATTCCCTCGGGCCCCGTCACTGTCACCACAGAGCAGAGATCAGTGCCTGCCCCTCCTCTTCCCCTCAGAGGAAGCTGTGCCTGCAGTGAGGTCTCTGCCCTCAGTCTCCTCCTGTCCAGGCTGAACTGACCAAGGGACCCCAGCTGCCATTCAGCTTCCTCTCAAGCCCTTCACCATCCTCACGGCCCTCCTCCCTGTGTGCTACATTTACATTCAACACCTTTTTCTCAAGAAATTTTAGTACCAGCTCCTCAAAAGTATATAAAATGTATGTTAAATATAACGCTTTGATAGTTTGTCAAATTTTAAAGCTGCCCATTTGAGTAGTTTTGACAAATAATATAAAGATTGAAATGTAAAGGAAATTGAAAAGTCCATACCATATTGTTCCATACCGATCCAGATCAGCACAGTGAAAAGGCACAAATCCTCACACTGCTATAACACCCACAGAGAAATAAATCTATTTACAAGTTTCCTGACTGATTCGTAGTATCTAGTAAACACACTTAAAAGGAGAAATGAGGCTTCCCATTACAAGAATACAGACTGCAGTCATAAGTCCTCCTCCAAAAGCAGCTTCCCATCTACTCCCATCCATCCTGATCTGCATTGCTTTTTGCTGTCCACTGTATGTGAGAAAGAAACTAAGATATGTTTCCCAAAGTCAATCAGACTTTTAAAAAAATAACCAAAAATATAACTATATACACAAAATAAAGCGTGTTAGGTACATAATCCAACACTGCACAGTGTTGAGGACTCTCCTTTAGGTATTTCCATTATATAGACTGCATTTTAAAAGACTTTAAACAGATTATACCTAACAGAAAAGTTGAGCGGTAACACATTTTTTTAATTGTTATATTTTAATTTACTCCTTCTACTTGTAGCAGAAAAATTGGTAGTGGCCTGACTGTAACTAAAATAGGCAACCAGAAGAAAAAAATACCAGGTGATTGTTCTTAGTCTTTGCCTGATTTAGAGATAAGCTTTCATATTTTTACAGTATCCTGACATTATGTTAGGAGGGCCCAAATGTTATTTACACATGCAATGCCACACAATAAGTGAACCATGCAAAATGAGTAGAAAGCTCTTATCAGAACTATCAAAACAGGATATGGATCAAAATGAAGCCAGAATAAAAGGAGAGAAGAGTACAGTTATATTAAGAGATACTCAGGAAAGTTCTCATATGTGTTCTAAAGTTTACATATAATCCAATTTTCAAAGGGGTCAGTTTGGCCTTTTGTTTATTTTCATCTCTCTCTCACTCTCTCTCTCTGTATATATTTATGTATACATGGCAATATTCCACCCACTGAAGTTTTATTTCAGATGAGTATTCTTTGTTCAATTGTGTCCTTTATATAGGGCTACTGTCGTATACTGAACAATCTTTTCTATAATGTATTTCATTATCCTATTAAATGTACATTTTTTTCTTAACATTTTTGAAGAATTCTATAGAGGAATAATTCATTAAAAGAAGTGATTCAAGTTCAAATAAGACCTTTTTCAAACACAGCATTAACATGGAGGAGAGGAATCTGGAAGGTCTCTGTGCTTCTGTAGACTGATGTGTCTTCCCTACAAGAGATCACTACTCCCCAGGGCTCAGGATGTTAGTGATGGACAGCAGGTAATTTTTCTTCTCTGGGCAGTTTGTATACAATAGGTGTTGTACAACTATTTCTGCAACTCCTCTATTAAGTTATTTGTAGCATACTACAAAATGCATATATATATTATTTCTACAACCTAGAATATTGAAGTACCTAGGTCTACAACCTAGGTACTTCAATATTCTCAAAGCTCTAACTTCATAGTTTTTAGATTAAATTAAAAAAAAAAATCCCAGGACACATAAAATCCTTCTTATCATGTTATCATTGACTTTGAGAGCTTACTCACTTGACAACACTATTCTAGTCTGTCTGTGGGACCAGCAGAAACTCTTAAAAGATTACTACTGACAGGATAACTTTATTCCCCTCTCATTTTGTTCACTGAGTTAGTATTCAGTACCTTTGCCCTCTTTTTGGGAAGTGTGAAACTCCTCCAGTAACCCCATAGTACAAATATACTTATGTGCTTTTTTGGTCTTATGGCCACACGCACACTTCACGGTTTGTAAGCGGCATCACCACAACAAAAATGTTCTTGTACATTCTTCACGAGTTTAGATTTTACCATCGCAGCAAACGACAAAACAATAAAACCAGTTACTCAAATCCAACCCATAATACCCTGTATTAACCATAAATCTAGCCAAATACCTAGTACAGCAATGATTGTTACTGTTCAAGAGACACTCTTGGCAAATTTCCATGGTTTCAAGAAAGAAAGTTACTCTGCTGAATTTATTTATTTATAGAGTCAAAAATAAGTGCAGAAATGGTAGAATCTGCAGTTATTTTTATTCCTCTCAGTAGGAGGATTTTGCTTTAGTAGGAGGTAAATTGCTCTCAGTTTACATTGTCTGTAATAAAAGCCTGCAGTTGAGCAGTCTTGTCCTCACACTGCAATTACAAGGCCAGGGCTTTAGCAGGCTGTGCTCTAAGACTCTGCAGGCCTCCCTTGGCCTTCTGGCCGCAGTTTGATCACCCTTCACTTTTGCAAAATCATACATTACATGTATGATGTAATCGTCAAATCTACAGATGGGTCAAAGTCTGAGAAAATTATGGAATAATCGAGACTACGTGCATAGACTTTGCAGATAATTAGTTTTTACAGACCATTATCTGTAAGCCTACAGACCAGGGGCTCTGATCAGCAGAGTATTTAGACCAATGTTGACATATTTATTCTTAATAAACAGAAATAGGCTCTAATTTAGGCATATGGAGAAGTGAATGATTGGTTAGAACTGGACTTAGCCATACATCAAAAGACTTTACTATATTAAGACCTTGATTTGGAAAGCATTTTATGTGAATTTATACAGAACTGGAATACCAAGAAGAGAGTGACATGCTTTTACAGCTGCA
Organism: Melozone crissalis; assembly: GCF_028551555.1. NCBI lineage: Eukaryota > Metazoa > Chordata > Aves > Passeriformes > Passerellidae > Melozone > Melozone crissalis. The sequence continues at coordinate 22,376,339 of NW_026535797.1, read as the reverse complement.
GTTGAACAGCACCTAGCCGATTGTGCATATTACCGGTTTCATGAAAATAGAGAAAATCATTAAAATTATTATGTGGGTTTAATTAATTTTATCTTACTTTACTTTAATGCTTTAAGAGCTATTTAAAGTATTAAAACCTGAGAGCGTTTCACTGCACGCTCTATTCCACTAGAGGTCAGCCTGCAACAGAACCCCAAGCAAACACGGGAACTGACTGCTGCACACGGGTAGCACTGACATTATTTTCTTTCTCTATTTTATCTATTAGAAAGATTTCTTCAGAGCCATAACTTAGATCTCTCACTAAAATGGAGCAACAGGAAGATATAATGGTGCATTTCATTTATGAATGACCTGTAATAAATTACTATGAAGTATTCCAGGTGCCAAACGAGAGAATGCTTTGTCGGCACATGAACTATATTTCACATACTTTAATTTGGCTGACACATAAAACTCATTTGACATTTTGCAGGTATTTCTTTGAAAGGATATTTGGTTCTTGTTGAGCGTTAAGGTATGGAGGTGGGGTAACCTGGGTAACAGAAGGTCATTTCCAAGTAGATTGTTGTCCAAGATCAGTTCTTCCAAGTAACTGAATGTTTTCAGTCCTTCTAGTGACCTGCAAACGACAAAGGCAACAGGAAAAATGATACTCCACTAAATCAGGGAGGCCATTATGAGCTGAAATAAATATTTTAACCTTCCCTTTCAGGAGTGGGAATAGTTTTGGTTTGGGCCTGTCAGAAGAGTGAATGACAAGCATTAGTGGCAAGGGGAGTGCTGGCACTGCAACACATCCTTCACATGCTGGCAGGATGAAGGATGCGGGTCACTTAGTGAGTAGCCAGGATCCAAAACAAAAGGCTTCAGATATGGGGCCTGCAGGATGAATTTGTCAATGTCTTGTGCCTTCAGGCACCCAGCCTCGCCTGACCCTAACCTCCATTCCCAAGATAAATAACTCTGTCACAGTTCACCTTCATTCCCTGGACACAAATTTAAGTTGTCATCCATCATTTCTGCCAAGAAATATCATACCCTGCTAACAATAATAAATACAACTTCAAGTATCATTTCTTAGTAGTTACCTTAGATGCAATATTAGGAAATGTAGAAGGGATTTTCCCCCCTTTTTATTAACCTCTTAATTAGCTTCTTGAGTTCATGCAAACAAAATAAAATGTTCTCTACAAAATAAAATGCACAATTACTCCTGACAGAAAAGGCATTTGCTTTCTTCCTTCTTGGAACTTACTGTCCCACTGTCAAGCCACAGGTCACATTGCAGAGAGCAGCTTTAAAAAGGAGCATTTGACAACATGGTAGTGAAGATGATTACTTGTTAATAAACAAGGTTCTGGAAGCATTCATTCCTCTCACAGCAAAGTACCAAAAAACCCCAAAAAAATTAAAAAAGAACATTTCATTACCTTGTTAAGGCATCTATTGCAAGCCTGAGTCTTAATGCTTGCTCATTCCAACAGTAAAAAACTCCCTACATATTAATCAACTAAGACACACAATATACAAAGCATAGGCACAGGCACGCATTCACAGCTCATTCACCTACCAGACACCTAAAGATATGCTGAGATTGCATGACTTGACAGCTGATCTACTATGCCTACCAGTGGGAAGATCATCACTGTATCTCCTGGCTGTTTTATAGAATGTGATGAATAAGGGAGATGCAGGTTATACTATTTATTCAGCTTCCAATGACATTTATATTGAGGGGATTTCCACACCCTCCCCCAGTTTTTGGCAAAGATCGAAGTACAGCCAAGGTCCCTGTTAGAATGTTCCACAGACACAATCACTGGAGGAAAACACATTATTAGAAAAGGCAATTTAACATTCATCTGTGCAATGAAAACAAGATACTGCTTTTGTAGCTAGAACCTACAGACCACTTATAGATCACACTAAGACAGCTCAAGCAACTAAAGAAACCAAGTGTGTGACCTTTACACTGGGTACTGCACGCTGAACTACGAATATTCAAGTAACATTTCTGCAACACTGCAACAGGGTATTTCAGTCCAAGGATTCCAAAGTCTCTTGACTTGAAAGAGAGGGGAAACTACCACTTATGCCATTTTGATGCTCAGCAGCTGGACCTGAAAAATTTGCCACCTATACCCTATGGCATATCTATATCATTACAGAGCATTGATACTACAATTTCTGAAGCTGAAAAAGTAAAGGCCTCTATATTACATTTTACTGAAATAATCACCACAGTAACAATCACATGTTTTTCATGTGCCTTAAACCAACAATTTTGGGAAAAAACTTCAATTCAGCCTACATAAACTGTTCACCAATAAAAGCTGTGCTAGCATGCTGCACCGAGCTAGCTGTTTCAGCAAAAGGTCACAACAGACTTGGTTTTGCCAAAGTCAAGATTCAAGGAGAAAGCAGCAAACGTCTTAGACAGTGCTTTCCACCAAGTACCTTTAAAAGGCAAAACAACTCAGAGGAAGTAGCAGTGAGGCTATCAAGCAGTTATGAGTTTTCATTTCAGTTTGACAAACCTAGTTTAGCAAATTCCCCTTAAATACTCTTCATTATATAAATAGTGGATTATTTCCAAACCTCACATTTCAATGTATGACTTTGACTTGCCAAAAGAGTTCAGAGAAGGCCACCTCCTTGTCAGCACCACAGAGCCTTATGGGATGTTAATAGGTCCTTTGTGAAAAAACACTGCTTGGGCTCTGGTCAGTGTCAGCATCAAAATACACATTGTTCTTGAGTTATGTTATGCAAATATAATACTCTTATCATGAGAATCAGCAAATGGTTGGCAACTGGCAAGGAGAAGAAAGCGCACATCCAAAACTGCTGCAGGGGAGGCATAAAACAAAATGACAAGCCATGAAGTGGGACAAAAGGCCTTGAAACACTAGAGGGAGTTGCCTATTGAAACAGCCTTTCTTTCACAACCCTGGGCTGAACACAAGGGTACTAGTTTCATAGCTAGGCAGAGAAAATTGTGCGCAAATCTCCTTACACCTGTCTGGTTTTGATAATTTTTGCCATGTAATGTTATTAGCTGCTCAGTTAAAAAGGAGCCATGTTACACAGGGGGTTGCTTATAATTGCTGTTTTCATGTCATCAAAGCAGTGTGCACTTGGTGATTTAATCACCTAAATTCAGAGTCCAGGGAGATGGGAAGGGTTGCCACAGTACAGAGAGAGGGTGTAGCCATTAATATAAATTTACAGCCATATGTTGTTTTGCTATTAATGGATTTTTTTTTCATCTTAAACTTCTGTTTAAGGAAAAAAAAAAAGCACCAAAACAAAAATGGTAAGACATGGCAAAGAAATAAAAAAGGAAAAAAGTTGTTTGCCATCATTCAGTGTTGCTACCTACTGAATTCTATGCAACAGTCTCTACCATCAAAATATATTAGGAAATACTGCCCAGCAGTTGTACTCCAAAGTGTAAAAGTTTTAAGTACAATCCACACAACTGGTTTTATGGTATAAACTTCAGCAAGTCCCATAACTTCCATGAGCCTCAATTTCCCATCTGCAGATGGGGGATAAGAAAGGATTGCAATTGTAAATTGGTACGGAGAAAGTATTTTTGAAAATCTAAGACAGAAATCAGTACAAAATACTGTCATTTTTATTTTTAATGAGGTTGAGCAAGTAATATTAATGTACTCCAAGTATTTCCTTATGAGCCCATTACAAAAGAGGAAAGGAATGCCTATATACACACAACAGAGGAAGAAGGGCACAAGCAACCTAAGAGACGAGTATAAAAAGAGGGAAATCCCCTAAGAAAGAGAACCAATCTAAAGTTAAATCTGTACTGTTTTCTCATAGTTCACAGCATACAAAATTTCTCCCTATGTTAGTATACTAAAACAAACGCACAATCTCACCACAACAATGCAACCAGCACTGAAGGGCTGGTGGCAAGTAGCTGTTTCCCTTACTTTCAAAAGGCTAATAAACATCACTAAGGTGGATTGCATGTTGCTTGTCCCTGCTCTAATGTCATGAAAGCTGCCCATTATCTCACCCACAGGTACCGTCTCAGTTACCTCATTGCAGGGCTCACACTCTGCTCCCAGAGGAGAGCAAGTGTTGCCAAGAGATTTCCACTGCAATTTTCAAAGTCACATCAAACCGACAAAACATCACAACGTATTCAGTGCCGCCTCATTCAAACAGAAAAAACTTTAAGTTTCCACTGTAATTAACCCTATCCTCGTTAAGATAATTATGATCAAGCTCCCTGTCACAGCTAATATCACAGCATCATTGCCTATGGCTCACGCTTTGCCCTCATTAGCTTACAAAAACACTGCGCTAAACAGGAAACTGACTCCCTCTGCAAAACGACTTAAGATGCTCTGTAAGTAGACAGTAAATAATCCTTTAGAATATAAAGGTCTCAGAAATGTCTTTTTATCCAAAAAGACATTTGGCTAATCAGTATGATTTCTTCCAGCTTTCTTTTCCATAATTCATTCATGGTTTATAACAAAGTTTTAATCATAAAGGAATGTCATGACAGAGATTTTATTTTTTTTTATGTATGTGTATGCATGGTAATTGTCAACTACACTATTTTCATGTGATCCCTCTGGCCTGACAGGGATTTGGTTACGATGAAAGTAAAGAGCAACTCTTCATTTTGGTAATATTTGACAATGAAAATATGAGATTTCATAAATGAAAAAAAGCAGAAGACTTACAAGCAACAGACAAAACTTGTTACTCTGCAGTTGTCCTTGTTCAGAAAAACAAGCTGCTCAGAAGCATATGCTACAAAAGAAGAGTTGCTCACATTTTATCCCACCCCTTCATTAATAAGACAGCTGCCTCATACCTAATTGACTTTTTCTTCCTGTTTAACAGGAAAAGAGAGAGCAGTTAACAATATGCAAATGAGAGAGTTTGGGTTTAGCCTTGAAATTGATTTGCACTTTGTTGACAGGAGATAGCCATTAGCAGAAGTTAAAGATGGAGCTGTTACAAAACAAGAGCTTTTTAAAATACCTTTTCCTTACCTTTAATGTTTTAACAGATTACAGGAGAGCAGAATCAACATGAGAACCCTAGTACTAGATAATTTCAGTATTTAAATAGAAATGGAATTTCTATTTCTCCAGCACCTGCCAGCCAAGGACTACAAAGCATTTTTTTTCCAAAACATTAATGAATTACTTTTCAAAAACCTGCTGAGCTTAAAATTCCATTTTGTAGTAAAGCAGAGAGAGGTTAAGTGACTAACAGAAGGTGACCTCCAGCAATTTTCCCAGAGGCAAGAAATAACACCCAGAACTCCTGACTTCCAGAGTCCTTTGACTTAACCTCACCAAAACATAACAAAGCACAATAAAAAAGGGGGAGATATATATATAGATAGATAGATAGATAGAGAAGAAAAATAAATCAGGTGGAGAAAATACAAGTAAAGCATCAAAAAATGGCCTCTACAGTATTCAAGAATAAAAGATTTTTTTTTGCCAATCTCCTTAGTGATTTTACAATTTCCTGCACGATAATAGAACCAAAAAGAAAACTGAATGAAGTATTTAATGGACAGTTCTGACATGACTTCTGGACCAAGACAGAACACAAACACACACAACAAAGCACCCAAGTGACAGTAAAGAGCCTCCAGGATCAAAATCTGTAAAGCAAGAAATGCTTTGTTTTGTCTAATATCAGAAGAAATGTGAGTATTTTGCAGACTATCTAGAGGTAGCATTTTGCATCACTTCCATTTTTCTGTTGGTAGACGGAAAAAATCTGCAAGCAACTATTTGGGTAAAACTTGAGGCACAGCTGTGAATATGATCAGCAAAAGAGAAATTAAAAGAGATTAACAAGCACCATAATTAAATACCTGTGAAAAGGAGATGTCCAAAAGAAAAGATTAAACTTCTCTTATGAATTGGACATACAATAAGTATCTTTTCAAATAATGGTCGTTCTTGACTTCTTCCAGACATAAAGAAAATAAATAGCATTCCCTTAATTTTCCCCTTTTCTCATACCCTGAAGCATACAAAACTATGTGAGACACTATTACCAATAAAGCCTGGGATGAAAACATCTTTCACAACAATCTTAACCCAGAGTGATATAAGCACATTGAAATGTTGGGAATTCACAAAAACTCAGAACCTTCATCTGTTCTTTTATAGTCTTGTTCTAAGTCTTACACAGCAAATTCTATTGTCTGAAAAAGAAAGTCCAAACTTCTAAACCCTTAGAAGCCACCACCCGCCTCCAAGAAAACCCAAACAAAACTAGACCCAATAAACAGACAAAAAGGGATGAGGTCTCCTGAATTCAATATGTTACGTTTACAATATTTCACAAACATTCCTACCAATTATAAAACAGAAACGTAGATATTTCTTGAGAGAGGGATTTTGCTAATAAGCAGTAGTTCCTCAAATGATGGCATGGTCTGAAAAGCAATAATGCGGATTCATCTCATCCATCTGTAGAAGCCCAGTTACTTTCAACTCCTTACAGGCAGCAAGAAAAGATGGGTACTCCCAGAAGGTGAATCAGACCTTCAGGTGAGGCTCAATGAAGCACATCTGTTTGGGAAGGATGAACAGAGCCTATTTGTCAGAAATCTTGCAATGGAATTAAAGGAAACTGCAACATTAAGGTAAAGAACTGTAAGAGCCACGTCCTGTAGGAGTCCTTATTTACCTGGTGAAATAAACTACAAATCCCAATTACAGCTTTCAGGGGCTCACCGAAACATATTACAGTCAACCATTCAGTTGTTCAACCACCATTCTCTCACACCTAGACTCTACTAAAATTAAAAAAAAAAACCAAACCACAAACAGCAACAACCACCAAAACACAAAAAAACATTGATAAAACAAACAACCAAACCAACCAAGCAAAAGAGATAAATTAGCAACCAAACTGACTGTGGTGGGGTTCAATTTCTTTTCTAATGAATCTCTTAAAGTTTCAGATTTCACTATGTGTATTTAACGCACAAACACAAGAGAATATCCCATTAACACAGCTCAAACTTTATCCTTCATGTTAGGTTGCTTTTTGCTTTAGTTTTTTTATATTACATCTTTGGGACTAAATATGCCAAGATTTTATTTTATACTACTGTTACATTTTTGTTTAAATTTAAATAAAATTACAATCAGTGTACTATAGCCTGTGAGAAGGCAGTTTTCAGATAAGCTATATAAAATATTACAAAATAATATAAAATGGATCGGAAAATACGTTCTTAATCATCTAGTCATCAAACAAGTATCCTATAAGAAAATACAGTTTGTAAAACAGTGCAAAAAATTACCAAGCAGGGAGAAAGTGACTGTATATTTTCATAGTTTATCAATGGGCATTCTGGAGAAAACACCACTAATAGTTCATTTATGCATCACTTGCCTAAAATTCCTAAGTACAGACTTAAACATCCTTCTGCTAAAAATTATTACAACTGTTTGATGAAGAATAGCAATGAGTTAAGAGAAAAACTTGAATGAAAGATTATTTCTTTGTCTTTTTCCCCAGTCTTAACATGGAATTCAATCTTAATAAAACAAATGGCATTAAAAATCCTAATAAAACAAATGGCATCTAAAAAATAAAGGCAACACTGCCATTTCCTGAACTTGAAAGAATTCAATGAAGTATTAGTGATTAAAAATAGCAAAATAATAGCGACAGTTTACAAAATGTTTAAAAAACAAACAATCTGTTTTAAAAAAGCAAACAATCAAAAAATCCCACAAAGAGCTAAAACCCTGTAATGTGTTTATTCTTAAAAGCTCCTCTCAGCTCCATGTGCCAAGTGGAGAACCTATTTATAAACCCCCTAAAAACCAGTATTATAATGGAAATATGAGCAAATTCAAGTGCAAAGGCAGTGCCATAATGAAAGCTTTAGTGTATCTTGGATCAATCTGTCACTCTGCAATTCAGATAGTAACTTAACTCCCCTTTTTCCACAGAGAGCGGGGGAGTAGAGTAGAGTAAAGCCCATTTTGACTACCAGAGTTCAGTGGGAAGGGGGAAAAGAAAAGTAATTTTTCTCCCATCTTCCACAACAACCAAGGCTGAGGATTGACAAGCAAATTGACGCACTGCTCAGAGGGCAAAAGATAAATGTTTGATGAATTGGCCATTGCTGGAGGAGTGATGGGCTTCATATGTGCATAATGGACTAGCTGCCGTTCAATTCAGATTGCCTGCCAAGATAAGAAACCATAATGAATGGACCAAGCACAGCCTGTGCCATAAGAATGTATAATCTGACTAGTTTTAATAAACTTAATAAAAAAGATGAAGCAGAGAGAGGCAAAGGGACTGGCCTTTGTGACCAGCTATAAGAGGTGAGGACAACTAATAGACTGCTCAAGCATGATAGCAGAGAATTGTTAATGGACATAATACTGAATCCCTCGATGTTAAAAAATGTCTTTAGAACAACCTAAAGACAGGGATCTACATAGATGCGCACCACAGACACTGTAGTACCTGTTAATTATCATATGACTGCCATTTATTTATCATTTCCTTCTGCTACCTACCCTGCTTTGTCTCCATTCCGTCCTTTATCCTCTCTGCATGGTATCTTAGTCTGTACCCAGATCCGCACCACACACCAACAGTTTTTACCAAAAACTCCTCAGGAGTAAAATAACCCTATAATGATAACAAGACAGAATTCAGGCCCCATTTCCTACAGAAAGGTTTTGGCCACACAACTACATCACTTAACTTTCACTGCCAGTGGAGAAACATCTTTCACCATCATAAGTGCTCACACTTGCTATAACTTCATTTGCTTTTGCAAACTATGTTTCCACTAAAGATGAGAAATTTGACAGTACAGTTACAGCAAAACCAGTTACCAAAACCTTTTCAGCACAGACAAGACTGTTGCCAGCCATAGCCATTTTGGTCTGGGATTTGCTGTGTTGGATACTGTTCCCCATCTGTACCCATAGCCTCTAAATTCTGACCTCTAAATTCAGCCCATCAGCACTATGAAAAGACATTAAAAACAAAACAAAACTCCGAGAGTATTTTACTGTATATGGGTATATAACAGTCTGGTAATCACCACCACTTTCATGCTGAGTAGTAAATAGACACAGGGCCATTTTTGATTTTCTTTTCTTTTTTTAGTCACATGAATAACAATGTCTTTCTTGCTGAAGTTTACCAGACATTAAGTCCTGAATCTATGGAAATGCTAAAGGAGTCAATAAGAGAAAAACCAGCTCTGACTTTTAAAGCAGTGGGATTATACCAACAATCTATTTCTTTCTTAAGAATCAAAGGGTGAAACACGTCCTTGTGTGCGCATATAACACACAGTACTAGGTCAAGCAGAACTGTTTCATCCTATAGGTAGAAAAAAAGAATGAGAGGATTGCAGAAAGATTCTCTTGATTGAGGAAAGCTAAAACACCTCTTGTACAGAACAATAGCACTGTTACGCATGTTTGTTCTCCTGCTTTTGCTTTTTTCCTCTGATGATGAAAAATAAATAAGGAAAAAAAATAGTCTGCTTGGGTAAGCATTGGGATTACCACCCTCTTGATGACAGAATGTAGCCTGTGTCATAATTGAAACAGAAATTATTATATGCAAGACAGACATCTGGAATTTCAGTATAAATTTTATCCAACTGCAAAAGGAAAGTAACTCATTATCAAGCAGCTCAGAAGGCTCACACTACTGAAGGAAATAAAGTTTTATGACAAGAGGATCTCTCCTCTCTCTCCCCGTGAGTGAGAAAGTGAGTGCAAGAATAAGACAGAAAGGGAAGGCTCGGGAGTGCTGGGTGAATTATAGACTGCCTCTCAAGATTCACAGCTCTTCGTGGTAGGAGGTTAATATTCTCACATGTCATTAGGTCTGCTGGCTCTACTGATGGCTCATTGAATCAGGCAGCAAATTATTTCCTCATGCTGCAGAGGACACCACACTTCAAAGGGAAGGAGCCAGGGTCAAGACGGCTCTCCAGTTCGATTAATGAGTTGGGATCAGCAGAGGTTGCCTGTAGGTAAGAATGTGACTGAAGCTTTTGACAAAGCTGACTTTTTGAACAGGACTTGACCCAGGCCCCTTACTCCCCTCCCCACCAAATCTTATTTCCAACATTTGCCTCTGACTGACCTGCTCAGGCCTGTTGGGATGGTTTTGACCTCCTCAGTCTTTGTTACCAGACACAGGAGCTGTCTGCCTACATTTGATGTGTCTCTCCCCAAAGGCCACATCAGCTAATCCAGGCTCATCAGAATAGTTCAGAACAGTACAGCAAAATAAGATAAAGTAGATTCATTTCAGATTTTTAATCTGAAGAAGGAGAGGACAACTAAAAGATATTTCCACATTCAGTAATATTAAGAAAGATTTCTCAATGGTGTTAAATGCAATTAAGAAAAACACAAAGATTACTAGAACATACTGGAATTATTTATGACTTAAATACTGAAATCATGGAAAAGCAGAAAATGTGCTGCTTACACGGTTCTGCTGACTAAGAATATTCCTACCAAATAATGCATTATATGGAATATTCCTCTTAAAAGTTTTTATTTTTATTGCCATAGTAGCAAGAGATTAAAGACAATTAAAACTTAATAGCCACTGCATTCATCTCTTTCTAAACACTCAGTCTTATTTCTCTGAAATACTTGAATGCATATTTAAATAGATTTAATAAAGCACTGAAATGAGATTAATTGCATTAATGTTTTGGGGGTTTTCTTTTTAATAAGATCTACTTAAACTGCACCCTTTCTCAAACAAATATGAGTAACTGAATCTCTCTTGGTGAGCTTCCAAAAATCACATATCTTCTGATGATTGAAATGAGAGTATTCTAAATTACACCAACAAAATTGTTCACGCATGCTTCTCGTTTGTTACATATTTTAAAATTTTGTTTGAGAATAATTTACACATTTATGTTTCTGAAGCAAGGACCTAGGTTATTCTTCAATATTTATATTAATCACAGTGCAGCATTTAATATCCTCTTCCTAAACACTTTACTCATCAGTATCTTTAATGCGCAAGGCCTTAGTGCCCTAAAAAGGTAACTTTAGGTACTTTAGTAACAATTTACAAAATTTAAATTTTGGTGTTCAGTTTGAACACCTTTTAACGATGTCTAAGTGCAAGGCAAATTTTCACCTTTACTATTCCGTGTTTCTTCTGCACTCAAACACCTGTTTGTAACAGATTTCCTTACCATAACAGACACTGCAGTCCCAAAAGCCAGCAAAGAGATTATTAGACCAATAAAACTTAGGGTAAAAGCATACAAGGTCTATGCATGACTGAGCCAATTTAGAAGAACTAGTATCCTTTCAAGGAGACTACCTTGTGCTAGACAGCAAATCTTCCACTTGGATGTGCTTTACTCTAAAGTGCAAGTACACACAAGCAAGAGACAGCTTTTTCTTCTGCTTAGGCCTGCACAATCTCCAGTGAATTGTACATTATGCAAGTGGAAGTTTGCAACACCAGAAAAGCTGTTAGAGGAGAAACACTTTTTTATGGGCTTGTTTAAACAAAGTAACTGTGTTACTGGGTCTGTCATCACTGTTAACATTATATCCTGTTTCATCTGCTTCTAGAAAGCCAGCAGCATACCAGAGATCATCTGTGAAGTGCGTGCTTGTGCCCTGTGTAACACTTAGCAAGGAGCTATGAATGCCACAGAGGAGGACAAGTCCAGCTGGAGTGGGATCTAAATGGCCAGTTTGACGTTGCCAGGGAGAAAGAAGAAATAGTGGTGTTCAAGGAAAGGAGGAGCCACTCAGCTGACAGAAAACAGAGAATCCCCAACAGTTTCCAAACATGATCACCTCAGTTTCTGCTTTCTGACAGCACTAAATCAGAAGGGACTGTGGGACTAAGATCAATTGCCAAGACACCTGGACCTGGAGGGGAACCTGCTGGAATTCAAGCCAGGAATCCTAGAGAACATGGATTCAACAAGGGGAAAGGTGATCTGCTAAGTACATGCAAAGACCAAGTTTCGTATTTGCCCTTGTTTCCATTCATAAAACGAAAAGCTTTCAGTTAAGTCTTACCAAATAGAAGTTTGTTTTACTTTCAGGCATGTGTGGTGTTTCAAGGAAATGTAGTACCAGTTACTATGGTACAGTGTTTCTCAAGAGGTAAAAAAAAAGATCTAAATAAAGACAAAAAGAACAATAAGTCCCATACCTAACTCAAGATGAATTAGAAGGTCCAGCTGCAATGAGTACTGCTCTATACCAACTTGGATAGAGCCCACCTGGGAAACTGTCAGGGCAATTATAGAGTTTGGGAAGGAACTTGTAAACTCATAAATCATTCTTGCAAAGAGCAGAAAGCAAGGAAACACCCCATGGCTTTTGGGAATTGTTACCACACACTACACTCAGTCAAGCACTTTTGCATGGTAACTGCTCAGTACTAATTCTTTGAACAACTCTTTTGTGTTATTGGGCTTATGGCAATCCTGCAAAAATTTTGATATATAAGTCCAAATTTAGAGATAAGTGTGTTCTTATGTCTTTTTGATTTTCAAAATACTTCCATATAATCTGTTAATTCAATCTGGTTTAACTGGGGGGTTTTGCCCCAACACCTCCTGGAGAAACAGAAAACCACCTTGGGTCCTCCTGAGCAGCTTCACCAGGACAGTCACCTGCTGTGATGAGGATGGAGCAACCTGACAGGAAAGAGCCACTCCCAAAAATACAGGCTTGTGTCACTCCCCTACACTGATCTGGAAAGAAACCCAGGTCTCAGTCCAGGTGTTTTTCCATGCCCTAGGATGAGATTCAAAGCAAGCTCCTCCTTTAAGCATGGTTAAAGGCAACAGACACTCCATAGATTAGGAAAAGGCAAGCAAAAGGAAAACATTGAGTGTTGTTTCCTTTGCAGCCCTAACACCTGGGTTTTCATGGAATCATGCATACACTAATGTTGGAAAAGACCTCCAAGATCATCAAGTCCTACCTTTGAATATGTTGCTTCATGCTTTCCTGTCATGCCAATACATACAAAACCTACCAAGGGACCAAAAGACTTCCATCAAAACAATGTTTTAAAATGAAAACTGCTTTCTATCACATCAACATAAAGCCATCCACCATAAAAACCTGGCGCTGAAGTAATTTAACATAATTAAAATATTCTAAAAACCAGTGTATAACTTAATAAAGTACAAAGTTCAAAGTTCATTTCAGGCTTTAATTGCTGAATGAATAAATTTAAAGTTTTAATTGAGAATAGAGGCCTTACTATTTGTGTTGCCACTACCTCCAAATTTTTAGTCCAATTACCTGTGACAACAAAACCATGACTGGCTGCAATTTACCATGCTTGAATCCACAAAGCATAAGTAATATAACCTTTAGTAAAAGTCCAATTACTTAAAAAAATATACTAAACTCCTACCAGTTCATTGTGTATAGATAACACCTGACTTCCTGAGCTGAATTATAAACCCAATGCCATTTCAAGAAGCATCTACCACCCCCTCAACACAAGGGCTGGGCTTGGCAGTGTAGAAGTGCTGGAAATTCCTAGACATAAATCTATCCATTTCATGCCTACATTGCAGCCATCAGCCTCAGCCATATGCTCACTCTTTTGTCCATAGTGGAATTTGATGACAATTAGATTTCTGAGGGGCACATAATCTGCTCAAGCCACAAATAAAAGAAAAAAAAAAAAAAGAGTAATTTACCTCACACATGCGAACGCACATGGAGTGTTTTGAAAGAAAACAGAAGCGAAATATCACAGCAAGCATGCCCATAAAATATTCTTCACTGACGCAGTTAGGCAGTTTGTTAAAAAAAAACAACAAAGCAAACAAACAAAAAACCCAAACAAACCCAAACCAACAAACAAATAAGCAAAAAAAGAGAGAGGGCACTACTGGATTCCTGAGTGCCTCCACAGTGGCCATCAGTGACCCACGGCCAGCCCCTCCCTGTTTGCAGGGACCACATCAAAGCACCTTTGCTGCCTCCTGGCCTTCTACAGAGCAGCTTCAGCCACTTAGGGGGGAAAAAAAAAAAGCTAAGTAAAGGCTTGGACTTAAAACATTAAAAGAAATAAATTGAGAGGATTTTGTCTGGAAACCTTGTCTTGTCCTTACTGAAGGCTAAAATAAACTTAATTTTTGTTAAAATTAAAGCAAAAATTAAATCATCTTATTATGTAATTGGAACTAGGCCTCAGGCACTAGCAGTAAAGAAGGGATTAAGGCCTCCACCACCTGGGTTGTCATTCTCATGGGCCCCATTACCACCCCCTTATTCGTTTTTATAGCCAACAGATTAAAATGCGAGCGTCGCAATCTTTGATCTTTCACTTGCTGACACAAATCCTTTCAAGCTTCCAACGTTTTCTGCTGAGGTAATTAGTACTAATTAAAAGGTTTCCAACAGCCTTTGCTCTACTTTTTCCCTCCAAAGAAATTGCTTTTACAAGTGCCTTCCATCTTTGAAATGTATGCATCGTTCACTTTCTTCTTTATCTGACTCCCAGAGATCAAGTAGATTAGTGACTCCATTATTCCCCAAGACAAAGCCAAACAACAGGTTTTTACTATCTTCCTGACCTGTTGAGGTGCAGGGTTTATATTCAGAAACAAGTGCCTCTGCTTGTATTAAAAGACAGTCCAATTATGCATTAACAGACACAATGCGGGGGTTTCTACATTTAAGAATGGACATCATTTAAAGATGTTGTATTTTCTCAGAAGAGAGAGAGGCAACCGTTCACTAATCAAACTGACAAGTTGTAGGACTAATAACTGCTCTTCCTTTGTTTTCTTTTCTTTTTGTGTGTTTGTGTATCACGCAAGATGCAAACAATTTCTTTCTCTTCCCCCCTTACCCCATCCTTTCCTCTCCTTTCCACTTTGTTCTCAAATTATAATGATTTATACACATTTGTTGCTTTAAAAAAAAAATCCAAAAATTAAGTACCACCCTGAAAGATACTGAAAGCCCAGAAAATCCTGTCTGAAGAAGTTTTGGTTAGTATAATTAAGTAATGTGTCCTACTACCGATTTGCTACCAGGCAAACCGATGGCTAGAAATACAATTATGGACATTAAACCACTTTTTTACAGTACATCTAAAGTACTAATGAAATGCTAGGAATAAAAAGATTAAAAGCTGCAGCAAAAAAAAAAAAAAAAAAAAAAAAAGGAACAATACTTTGCATTGAGAAAGAGCTGTGTTTTGAATTTACAGGTTTTCAAATGATGCTTCAATCGACATGGGCTCTATATGGATCATTTTTCTTTATGAAAACCTGGAAGCTTTATGCCTGCTGTGATAAAAATAAATTACACTTCATGCAGCAAAAGTGCTATTCAAAAAAGAGGACAGTTCTCAGGCTCTTAAAGTTCTCACTTCCTATTGAAAATGACAGCAGCTCTCTCTCATGCCGCAGTATCTCTGGCACAATAGATCAGAAATCATACACAGAGCCACAAGATGCTGTGTAACTTATCATTACACACGCGGGGGTCCATTCTCCTCTCGCGATGCGAGCACCGGGCTCCTGCCGGCACTAATGGGAGCTGCACGTGCACAGCAAGGACAGGAAGGAACCCACGCTGCATCCACTCTTCCAACCCCAGCTAAGTTAGCAAAGTTTTAAACAGCAAGAAAGAAAAGTCAATAAATTGTCTCCTAATCATGCTAGTTCTCCCACTTTATTTTCACAACTATCCAACTATAGTAGTAATTTCTTTTTGCGTAACTTTCCTCAAGAGGATTTAAAAGCGCCACAATCTCATCAGTTCAGCTACATTATGGCCCTGTGAAGTAAGTTTTATCTGACATATCTTGCCCAAAGTCATATGGAAATTATATGACAGGGCCAGGAATTGCACTTTTCAGTATCCTGGTAGTTCCCTGTTTTAACCAGCAGGCCATACTCCTCCTCTATGCATGCACAATAACCAACAGCTCTACAAGCAGGAGCATGGACTTGCCATTCCGTGATGAAAAGGTTTGGAATAGCCATTGGATTAGCCATTCCTCTGAAAAAAAAAAAAAGAAGGGATTTTACAAACACAAACCTCAAAGAATTTTATGGATTCAAAATGCTAAATGAAGAAAGCAAAACCAAAACAATAGTCTGTGAATCACCTAAAGTAATAGCTTTAGTCTCTCTGCCTTGTTAGGACATGGCCACCATTGCCTTAAAATGTCAGGCAATCCCTGCAAAACCAATACAAGTTTGGGGCATACCATACTTCAGTTCTCAGCATACACAAGAACAATAGATTGTGTGGAAACCTCAGCTAAACCTGGGCAACTGTGTAAGCCCTGCAAAAATACATTAACACTGTCTCTACTAACAGAGCAACCTTTAGAAACAGCACAGCTTTTTCTACACTCAATATAACATATATTGAGTAGAGGATTTTAAGTTCACCAAATGTTAAATTGTCAGATTTCAATTAAATTTGGAATGACGAATTCTGAGGCTTTTTTAGAAATTGAATTTGGGACCAGATCATCGAGAAAAAGAGAACCTAATTGAAAAAGTGAACATGTATGTATCTTTCCATATCCAAGACCATCATTTAATCATTAAAGAGAACATGATACTAATGTAACATGATAGAAGCAAACTGCCATATTCTCACCTATTACTAAGGTAGCATGTAACTTTAAGGCAAAATTAACAACCCCCTTTCTAAAGAGCCTTTGGGTCTTTTCATCTTATAAATTCTGAACTGTACGAGGAAAGAAATTTTACTAAAAATCAGACACACAAAAACCCCAAACACTTTGCTGGGAAAAGGTAGCTACAGAGAAGAGGTCTGTATGGAAAAAGAGTGCCTGACATGGAGAATCTATTGGCAAATATCTTTCATTTTATCAGAAACACACTCATGGACAAAGCTGCACATTATCTCCACAATGTGCAAACAAATTAGGCTTACTTTGAAATTATAAGCTCCCAATTTATTATGTTTCTCCTTGTACTTGACCTTTTCATGTTTATTCCTGCTTTTGCATGGACAAATTGCTTTCATATTCATGAGAGATTCTTTCTTTAAAATTAACAGCAAAAATTATCTCAAGAACCAAAAATTTGAGACCAAACTTTAGGGAAAAGGAAATCCATAATAATGAAACTCACAATAAAATTACATGCTGGCAGCACAGTAGGCAAAGTTGACACACATATCATAGCAAAAGTATGAAAACGAGTGTCATGTTTAATGCTTCAGAGACTGCACAAATGAAGCCATCTCAATATTTACTGAGGAGATCAAAAAGGAAAATGAAAAAATAGAGGGTTTTTTGGTGAACAAAATTTGCTTGGCTACATTACAGGTTTTATATATCTTGGTATCTAAGCTGGCCCATGGTTATCAGAACAGGAGAGAAAGGGGACAAAAAGGGCAGTATCTTCCCTAGGTATTCAGTTGTGCCTCTTTCCAGACTGCACACAGTTGCTGTTGCCTTAGGGTTTCATTATTCATCTGCTACAGGATACAAGGACCATGAGCAGCTGGCCTTTTAACATGTAGGAGAAAGGAAAGGCTTCCCATGCAAGGGACCGGTTTGGGGTACTTATATTATACCTTTAATATTCATTGAGGTGGGGGGAGAGGGAGTGATATATTATCTATACTATACCATCTTTTCCCTCCTTCTCCCCCAACCCCAAAGGGTAAAAAATGCATCAATAACCTTCAAATCTGCCCTGCTCTCTCAGTAGACTGGGCATGCATTGAAAAACCTGTAAAGAAACATTTCAATTTGAAGTTTCCAAGAGGTAATTATAAACAAGAGAAAGAGAAAAATATTTTTGAAATTATGAAAAATACCCTGACAGTGACTCCCTTAGACTCACATTTAGCCCTTGAAAAATATTCTGCCAAAGGGTGCATTTTGACAGGGAAAAGATGAAGAGTGGAGAGAAGAGGCAGCAGTCTGTCATAATTGATGACACTGCAATGCAAGCTGAAGTCAAGACTGAATATTTACAAAATTCATTCAGGGTGAGATTTTTAAAAGGGGAAAAAATCAACAGCAGACAAAGATGGACCCAACCTTTTGAAAACATAGTGGGACTACAACAGACAGTGCAATACAGTCGAAATAACCACATCACACATGCAAAACAATTCAAGGGTCATTTTCATAATTCAGGATGATACGAGATTCAATATAAAGAAATATTTTTTCTGTAGGAATCTGTATGTCTTTGGATATATGTTTTTTTAGAATGACACTACTGAGTTGAGTCCCTTTGGCCACAGTAAGACTTCAATGTTAGAAATTTTCAGACCACCGATTTGCAATGTTACACTGTAATATAATTAAGCCAGTCTGAACCTAGACAGCCACACTGTTATGTTCCTATTCTTTGCTTTTACTGTTTGACCTCACCTCTCTTCCGTTCAGCAACACCCTGACTCTCATGCAATCCCATGGTTAAGCAGTTCAGGGATATGATCCAGTGAAAATTGAGCTGGGAGGGAAGGCAGGAAGTACAAGAACTGCAGCAAGCTAAACTGCCCCAAGTTGTTACTGAGGGCTAATGGATTGATAAGATATCTTCTGTAGTCCTGGTCCAGCTGCCAGGGAGGAAGTTCTTTCCAAGCAAATTCAGCTGGCAGCTTGCCATCAGAGTCAGAGCAGAAGACAGGTTCAAAACCAATTGGAGACTACACTTGCCCAATTATTAGCAGTGAACTGTCCAAGGTCAGGGCAGAGGTACCTCAGTAAAACAAAGCAATTCTGTTCCCTGTTCCACAGGGATCCAAGAGCCCATCTTCAAGAGTTGTCAATCCAGCACTTTTCACCAGTGCTGACTTCACACTTCATTTAAACAAATATGACTAATCCTTCTCCCAAAGGAAATGCACTGACTGGATCTATCTTGCTACCAGCAATACCAGCCGGGCCCAGATGAATGGGAGATAACAAGCCATCCCAATGTGAATCATCCAGCACTTATAAAATGAATGGGAATTTAATAAACTACAAAACTAGACAAAGTTTGGACTAGTATTACACAAAAAATATGCCATAAAGTATACTTCTTACATAGAAAGCATTAAAATTCACAATTTAGGAATGCAACTATTCTCTGTATTTACTGTGCATTCTAACCACATAACAAATTGTGAGTCCCATATATTTACATACAATGGAAAAAGCTTGTTTAAATAAAATAAATCACTAAAAAGCTATTTAATCTAATCTTCCCATCACTAACAAACCTTCCCCCAAAATTCAATTTCCCATGTCACAAAACTGTCGAAATTTTTTTTTCCAGGGACAGTGGATCTAAACTGTCTGGTAAAAAACCACTTTGCATGTTCCTCCTACTCATTATTTTCAAAAGAAAAAGTGGGTGCAAATACATAACAGTAAGGCATAGAAATGAACATGAAACAGGTACTTTCTAGTCCTGGGAGCCGTATATTTTTTTTGCCAAGGCTGTTAGTGAGAAAGCCCAGTCACCCAGATCGGCTTTGCGTTTCTAGTTCTTCCATTAGTCCAGCCTACTCCAAAGTTTTAAGCAGGCAGAGCCATTGCAAAACATCCAGGCCGTTAAATTGCTTAGAACTACTACAGTGCATCTGCAAAAAAGTATACAGGGATCCATCTCCTCCATTTCACTAAAAGTAATCCTAAACAAATTCAAATACTGCTTTCTTGCCTGACAGGAAAGGCATATTACCCTGAAAAGTGAAATTATATTTTCAGGTTTTACAAACACTTCTAAGTGAAAAAAGAAGAGTAAACTACCCTTAAGCTGTAAGGTTATATTGCAAATTTGGTAGGGAGAACAAGGTGAATGAAATGTTTTTTCACTATTCAAAGGAATGAGAACAGTCTGAATTAAAGCTAAAGGAAGGGTAGTTTATGCTAAGCATTTCATTTGAAGTTTGTTTGCAGGTATCTCAGATATGATATGACTTCCCATACATACATTTCAAAATGGAACATATGTAAAAATAAATTAGGAATTTGTCATTATTATTTCAATTCTCTAGTTTCTTAGCACCAATATTTTAATGATCATACTGTCTAATAAATTGGGTGGAGCAGTATGAAATCTTTCATTATTTTCCTACTGATTTTCTTTCATTTTTACTGTTGTCCAAAATGCAAATTCACCCATATCCAAGACTGTATGTGTATTATTTAAAATAAATTTTAAAAGAAGGTAATTTTCAACTTTTTATGCATAGCGGTAGTCTTAAAAATGACAGATGATGTGTCAGTTTTTTTAGATTTCACACTTAAGGACAAGAATTCTTAATTTGAAGAATAAGCACAAACAAGAATACACAGAAATGCCAAATCCATAAAATAAATGCTGCAGCCAGTACAAAGATACACACAAATTCTATAATAAGAATCTTTGCATATTCTTTTTACTTAAATTCTTTGTGACAGACACATAACAAGAAAATATTGCAAAGGCACAATGTTCATCTATAAATGTTGCAGTAACTATATTCGAGCTTGAAAAAGCAGCTAGTAAGCTTTTCAGTCCAAGAACAGAATTATTCTCAGGGTGAATCCAGTATGATTGCATGAGGTTTGCTTTTAGTTGCATGCACTACCATAAACTTGCTCTAGATCCCGAGTAATGGGAATTTTGTACCATTTCAGTAATTTGAATTTTACTGTCAATTACTTTCAGTTCTAAAAGGATTTTCTTTAATCCATTATTCTTGATCAAGACAATGATTTTTCAGAATTCTCACACCTCAGGATCACACTATATTGACCACCTCAGAAAACAGACTGCCAGGTCTTTTTTCATTCACAGCTTTTTTGTATACCATAACTAAACCATGAACATTCCGTAACTAAAGGCATTCACAGTGCCACACACAGGTTAGACTTTTCTCACTAGTTGCAGGTAGAGCCTCCTTAGTGAATCGCCAAGAGGGGCAGACATCACCCAGCAGATTGCAGAAATACTCATGCATTACACTTTCATATTATCCTTGAAGAAGAATAGTAGTAAAGCATACTTATTCAGTGTTTTAAGACTGCTTCAAATGATCTGATGCAACAGACATTTTCTTCTAAAAACTCAAAAACGATGAGATAATGCGTTTCAAGGTCAATCGAAGCAAGGGTGCATCAGGAAAAAAAGTGTGTTTAAACCACAGCAGATTTAACAGCTTAACCAATAAAGCTACTCTAGCCTTCAGTCAATGGAAATCAAAACAATGATTTCAAACTATTTTATTCAATCTGCAGGCAGGATTACTAGGTGATAAAGCTTTTTCCTCCTTTACTAAAGAAGTGAGTATTTCTCCTATTTTTAAGATTACTTTCAGTAGATTAGCACTCTTTTCAGGACTACAGCCACAAGGACACAGACATTCTTTAAAGTTTGTAACTTTCTGTTCCTATATTTATTACCTCAGAGCTCAAATATTGACATGTATGCTCACTGGAAGTCAGAAAATGCAAGGAATTTTATTAAATTTAGTAAAACTCATTTTTAAATTTCCAACAAACCCCTCTGAGTGTATAAATGGCATTTGCATTTTTCCTTCCTCAAATGATGCCATTTGCTAACATAAGCAGAACAAATGTGGGTGACCCAAAATACAATAAATTACTACATTTAGATTCTTTATGACCTTTGAGGCTTTTCCTTAATAATCTGAAAAGTACTTATGTGCAATTGTAAAAATCATGTTCATTAGAAATTTTCCTTTCTTTTCATCCTGTTCTTCCCCTCCATTCAATATACTGATTTTCTAAAGTCCAGGAATTCCTTAAAATAATATTTCAGGTTTAAATAGCAATTAGCATATTAAATATCAGTGTACAAGGGGAGTGTACAAAGCAATTCCATAGTAAATTAGTCTGAAAATTGTCCTAATTGTTATGCCAGATGACGTCCTCTACGTTTTGTCTTGGGAGAAAAAGATCTTTCTGTCTAAATGCCATTATGTGTCATCCTAGCTGAGCCTCCTGCCTAGCGGGGACATTGAAGTTTTACAGCAGGAGCCGCTTCTCAGGCTTTAAGAACTACAGTAAATCTTCAAACAATTTATCCAAACAAAGCCCAGTGTGTGGAGAGAAAAATACACGGGAAGCAGATGAATAAGCAACATCAATTATGGGGGGGTTGACCTTTCTGCCCCACACCATGGCACAGATTTCACACCAAATCGCAGCAGATTGAAGTTGACATGCCTGGAGTGAAAACACTGGTCCTCACAATGTTGCAACTCTACATTCACAGAGCTGTAGTAAGGAGAGGAGGAAGAAAATGAAGAGAAGGGGAGGGGTGTGTGAATGAAAAATCACATATAATGGGCCTGGGTTTATTTTACAGAGAACAAAATGGCTCAATTTGAGCACTTAGACTGTCAAAATTGGCTAGTGTGAGATACGAGAGGTTCATCCAAGGGGACACTTGAATCAGGTGCCTTCAGTGATAGAACCTAGAAGAAGGGATTGGGAGAATAAAGGCTGTTCTTAAAAACTTCTTAATGCTGTAAGAGATCGTATTATTTCAGCTGAAAAAAAAAAAATACATATACACATAACAGTTTTTGTACATAGTCTCAGCAGCCAAGATTTACGTTCAGTTAAAATGAAAGTGACCAGGTTTTTTTACAGTAGCAAAAAATACTGTCTCATGCAGCGCTATTTTACCCCACCAAAAATCCAAATTAGCCTACAGTTATACTACATTTAGAAAGATTTCCATCCCATCCCAGGAAAATATTGCCTTTACTTACAAGGAAACGCCAGACTAAGTAATGTGAACTTTGAAACCACCTCAATTAAAATTCAGGTTTGGGCCTTTAAAATAGTCAAGTTAAAGATTTCTTTTTCTAGATTGGCCGTAGACAGATGATTATTAAATATTTATAAGCATTTGAAAAGGATTGAGTGCTTTTGCTTTGTTTATTGTGTGGAGCTCCTCCTCCCCCCCTCCTTTCCCCCACTCCTTCTTTGAGGGATCTATGAGTGATCATTTTATTTGAATGCTTCACCAGTTGGTTCATGCAAAGACAGATCAGTCAACCCTATGCAGGCCATTTCACATCAATGGAATCTCTTAACACTGTTGCAATAGTAGCTTAAGGTTTAATATGCAATCAGATCAACAGCTTTTGTCTCATTCCACAGGATGTTAATATACAAACTGCTACTATTTCATGATGATGGTAACTAAACACCACCAGTTCTGGTTCAGACGGAACAGATTAAAAATAGATAAGCTCACAATAACATTTACATTAACCCTAACCTTAGATACTGTCATGAAAAAATTCTCAACCAATTAATCTACCAGCAATTTTTGCTGCTTAACTGTGAAGTCTAGGTTTAAAGATTAACATTTGTGATGTCAGACATCAGAAATGTAAACATGTGTTTCTTAATGCTGATAGCCTGCTGAATTCGATTTTTCAGCTTGGGCACAAGTTTCACCACTGTCAAGAAGAAAAGCTACCACCTTTTCCCCTGGTATCACATCTGTAACACCCTTTCCAAAACTACTCAGACCTTAGACTTCATTCCATCTGGATGAAAAAGAACTGTGAAGGAAATGTCACAGCATATGGAAATACCACACTATGCTCTCCCAGAAGTCTATGACTAATCTCAGAACCATTCAGTGAAATCCCATACTACTGCAGGTTTTAGATTGTGTGCTGCTACTAGGCAAACCCTATTTTCCTCTTAAATTAACATCTTTCTTAAAATTACTCTCCTACTTTAAATATATCACATAGTACAATGAAAGGATTAATTGAGACCATATAGTCAGACAACTGTGAGCTTTACACTTCAGAACAACACTACTACAGAGTAGAGACAGACATTCCCATAAACTTTAAGAGACTACCAAGCTCATACACACAATACACACCTCATGATTTCTAAATACAGCTATATTGAAAATTATTTGATTAGATTCCCTAACAGCTGATCCCTAGAACTTCTCCAAACCTGCTGCACAGGTTCAACCCTCAAGCACAGGATGAAGGAATACTCTCCGAGTGAGACTGACCAAAGGGCTTCCTCACCATAGGTGTCAGAGGTGATCTGGAAAGCACTGTAACCAAAATTTACTGTGCTTTCAGCTACAGGACAGACAAGTTTCAAACTCTGAGTATATAAACAAAGTTCATATCTGCGTTCTGATCTGTAACCGGTTTCCTTCAGACCAGCACAGCCACTTCTTCATTAGGACTGCTTTTAGATTTTGGCTGTGGGCAGTTTTTTTGGAGGGTAAAACCTATTTGAGGGAGAGGTTTCATCTTGTTTATGTCAGCTGCTGAAACATATTCTTTCTTTGCCTTTGAGCATAGCTAGGTAAGAGTCTGATTACTCTGCTTGTTATGAATACTGGAAAGGAAGACTCCAGGTAATTCTTCACAACGGGTCAGCATCCCTTTTCTCCTCCCCTATCCATTCCACACATTGTGGTAACAGGTCTGCTGGTTGGCTGATGTATTTAAACCACCCAAGTTTTCTGAAGTCTGCCTGGTGACAAGCATCTCAAAACACATTGGAACTCTCTAGCCCTTGCAAGCATATCGTGAACCAAGGAGCTTAAGTCTCAAATTGTAACTTATAGGCCACAGTCACCAGGTCAGCCTTTCACAATTACAATGTAAAGGGGACAAGACTAATAATCAGAAAAGACAAATTAAGGCAGACACCCTGTGCAAGATCAATCCCTGTTAGCCAGCCATCCAGCCAGAGGCACATTTGACAGTAGCTCTTAGAAATTCTCTGGAAAAAGGATTTGCTCACTGGCAAAAATGAAACTCAGGGAAAACAACGAAGAAAGGAGGACCTGAGTATTCAATCAAACACTCAGAATTAGCTAATTCTCTTGTGAAGCCAATTGCCTAATCTACCTCTAATAAAAGCATAATGTTTTAAGAGCAAAAAATACTAGAATTCCTAAACCTATCATACCCTTAAAAAAAGGTAAGAAAATTCTGGCATTTACAGCAGACAGAACTCCGAGCCAGCTCACAGGGTTTGGAAGTGAAAACTTCCAAAGCAGGAAAGCAGCTACCACAAACACATAACAGTGTTCAAACCTTTGGACTCTAACATTGTCCTATGTTACTTGATCAGATATAACTGGAGAGTTGTGGTTAGATTTGTTTCATGCAGAGTTTATGCCCTTAATCTTTCCAATTACACCAGACTCCTAGGAAAAATGAAAAGGTTCTAAATAGCCAGTATGAATCACTCCTCTCTCTATTAATTCTGTAAATAAAATAGGGCCAAGTAGACTGTTTTTAATAGGCAGTGCACCAGTATATGCATATAAATTCAAACACATCCACAGACAATGTACATACATGTTCGCTTGTACATGCATGTAGTATTATTTGCCTTACACAGAGAAGCTACGTAGGTTTGGCAAACCAGACTCTTTTAGCAGCATCTACAGTCCTTTTTAAAAAAGTTACTAGTTATTATACAGAACTAATACTTATGCAAGGCATAGTAGTAGAAACTGTCTTCATTTCTAAGATTTCACACATTCCCTAATTAATTCAAGGGGACTTACAGTTTTAGATAACATTCTTCCTTTTATCACCTGCCATCTAGCAGTTGGTATAATGTCAACACTTACATTTTTTTTCCAACTGAAATCATTTTTAAAACATTTTTATCCTAAAATGTTCTCCTCGATTTTTCAAAAATTATCTTAAAGATAAGAGATTTCTTTCCATTTCAGTCCCACAACAACGAGAATGTCAGCACAGCTTTTTTGACAGACAAATTATTGAATCAAAGAAAGAATATGCCATTAAGCCCACAGGTTAGGAAGTGTCAGGAATGGTTTAAAGAGATATCCCATTTATCTTCAAAACATGCACGGAATGTCACTAATGTGTGTTTATCATGTATAATCAGACAAAGAAAATATCGAAATAAAGTACTCCTGCATACAATAGAAGTCTCCTTCCATCTCTCAAGATATCAGTGCTATTCAAATAGAATAATAATGATGAAACCTCCTTTCTTGAAAATGGAAATCAAGTGAAATGTAGATAGAAATGATTTTTTTGTAGTTGATGTACGTTTCTAAAGTGCATTAACAGGAAATCCAGAACTTTTTAGGTCAATTATATTGTCAGTATTGTCAATGCCACTGAAATGAATACCTAAGCAGTGCATATTCTTGTTGGAACAGGGTTAGAGAAGAAATCCTGTATTCAATTACTTGGAAAACAGGAGCTGCAGGCACATTCTTAAATGCTTGCTTTGTTTCAATCTTGTTTTTATTTTAATAAGTCAAAAGGCATGCAGGAAACATATAATTAAATATGTTTTTAAAATCCATAGTATACAATGATTTCCTTTATTTTTAATTAATTTTTAATTTTTGTTTTTCTTCTGGCATGTATTTTTTAAAACCTATTTTTGGTAGCCAAGTGCATCACAAAACACTATGTCACAGCTTTCATAATCAATTTTCCGAGACACAATGTGACATGTCCGCAGAGTTAACTAATACATAGGTTCAGTATAAGAATAGTAGGCAAGTGTTTTTTAAACATCTGAGAGGTATTTGAAATAAAAATGGTGATGACACATTGATGGGATAGGAGGTTTTGCCAGGTGAGATGAATAAATGCATCAGGTGTACCCTTTGGAACATGCTATTATTCTTATGAACAAAAATTTTAAGCAAAAGTATTCCTGCAGATTTCCAAGCTACAATCCCAGCAGGAGACAAAACAGGCACCTGATCTTTCCATCACTCTTAATGCTGTATTTGTGAATAATTTTTGTTTAATGCAAAATTTTAAGAGGCCATGTAAAAGGCAAGTGTTTTATGAGGGTGTCAAAAAACATGAGTTGGTTATGCAAAACACCACAAACTGAAAAAAACCCAAACACTTGGCATCCTCCATATACAGAAAAAAACAAGTCTTGTAAGAAATCCAAAAATCAAGAGGCCTTTCACAAGACTCACAATACTCTTGTGCCACCCTCCCACCCGCACCTTATGGCCGTTCTCTCAGCACATTTATTTCAGGAGCCCCATGCAGCTCAGCAGCCTCACCCACTGCCCAGCAGTGTCTCCGTGCCTTCTCCTGCAGCCCTGGGACCAACAGAGCCCTGACAAGAAGCACACTCCTCAGCTGTACAGCAGCATTTCTAGTCCCTCTTGAGAAATGCCCCAGTATCCAGATTTTCAGCTGTCATGCAATTAAAAGTGCATGCAGGTCACTGCCACTTACGTGGTCTTGCGCCTTCTCTATCACGTACAAATATCGCTCAAAGAACAGAAAACCCTGAAGCAGAAAGGATGTTCCCCAGAAGATAAAAAGGAGATTTAGGGGGAGAGAAAACCTGTCTAAAAGAGTAACAACAGAAAGAGCAATCAAAACTTATGAGAACGACAGTAAAAGAGCTCAGCGGGTAAGAGACAGCAGGAGATAAAGACAAAGCAAAGGTGGACAAGCAAAGGGAGCACCATAAAGCTCTATTAAGATATGTTTCATACTGTCTGCTGGGGTTTGCACCTTGAAGAAGGCACTTGCCAGAGATGTATTTTTATGCCTTGAGAAGCTAAAACACTGCACTTGAGCAAGAATTCAGTGAGAAACCCCCAGATACCTTCCCTTACATCAACTGTCACATGTTTACCTAGGTATTTAGGCACATTTTGGAACAGTATTCAGTTTCTGTTACTAGGACTATTAGTTAAAGATTTAATTTTTTGGTTTTTTTTAGTTAACCACTGCAATCTTTTCCCTCTCCTTTCCAGCTTAGCTCATAGAGCAAAAGGAAAAATATCACAAGAGAAAAAAGGAATAATAATGTAAAAAAGTTTTTGTGTGTTTGGGAGGAACTTGGAGTAATAACCAGGAACCAGTAAATAACCAGGTTGGGTTATTTCTCAATAGAGAATTTTAAATGGTTCTTAATTTCATCTGATTTTTTTGCAGATATAATGCTGAAAATTCCTTTGGTCAAAACCTGGTAAAAATGGTCTTTTAAAGAGCTCAAAAAATATCCTGTTTTCCCAAGACTTAAAAGACTGAATTATTTTCCTCTCAGAACGATACGAAAAGTGATCGTGCTGAAGAAAAAAAAATCTACTTAATGTATTCTTGTGCATTTCTAGGACATATTTATACTCTGCACATGCACACACACTGGTAATACATGAGGGGTTTGATTCTTTAAAAGCTGTAATTAATTCTTGATAGCCAGAGACTGTTAGGGGGTGGGGGGGTAGGGCACAAGTGCATGGAAAGGTTGGGGGTTTTGTTCAATGACAAAAAATATTTTCCCTGTATCCTAAATCATGTTATGTTTGTATTTTATCCCATTCTCTTGCAGGATACAAGACCTATTTATTTTCTACAACACAAATACTTTTCAATACAGTAATCATTGTGAGCATAAATATACATGGTATGGATTGCAACACTAATTTTAAAATAGCCATAAAATTAATGTCAGCACTGCTGTTTCTGAGTTTCTGACATGTTCAGGTCAAGTTTTAATATGTGGATCTGTGAAAAACCAACACAATTCCTGGCCTTATACCTGTCTTCATCAGACAACAAATGTGTACATATAGGTCTGTATTAATGGGACAATTATTCTAAAAATTTGCCCAAGGTGGAGTGTTCCAAAAATTACATATGTTCAGTCCCTGTTACCTTTCTGAGTTTTCTTGACCAAGAATTTCAGTCAGAAACAGCAAGCGGTCTTTGGGCATACATATTGATATGCTCAAATGCATACCAGAGCACTTAAATAAGGAGTAACTTCCACCAAATACTTAAAATTTTATCTACACCAGAAACTACAATATTAAAATTTATAATGTACACTTGGCATTACTTACTAGCCCCCATTTCCTTAATAGAAACTTCCTCTTATTACAAAATAATCTGTATCTAAGAATTTATAAAGATTATTTCCTCAACCTTATCAATTAATTTACACACCAGCCCCAACAAGGTTAAACTATATTAAGTTCACAAACAAAACTTTGCTCAAATGTCTCATTTGAGCATGAATTTCAAAATTTCCATTTCACTCAAAATCTCAAGATGTCAGCTTGGAATTGAAAACAGCTCTTCCCAAAGGCCACCTTTCCTCTTCACTGTTTCCTGTGAAAAAATTGTTCAGTATCTAAGCAATCTGTGGTCCCCTGCAATATACCAAGGGAGGTGATGCTTCCCTGTGATGCAAGACAAATTCCTGCTATTGGAAGTTCTGCTGTAAATACTCACTGCCCTCAGTTTCTGAAAAACAGAGATGTAGAGGAACATCAGACCTCCTGGAAATTATTGCAGGTTAAAAATAAAATACAGGTATATATGGTAAAAAAAATTTAATACAGTAGAAAAGTAAATAAAAAATAAATCAAAAGAGCAGTATAAGACAGCATTCAACTCTTTGCCTCTTGAAAATTTAAATGAATACTCCTTGAGAGCAAACTACAAAATGCTAACCTTGAAGTGTTGAGTGGCAGAAAGAATTATGGGTTATTGTACTGTCAAAATGCCAGACAGCTGTATGTTGAGTTACCGTGTTATTTAGACAATCAGAAACTTGGAAGCTAATGTGACATATTTTTTTCAGTGTGAAAGCTCCTGACATGCGTCATGATAATTTCTAAAGGGACAAAATGTTATATAAAAAACATAGTGCCTTTATGAAACTGCCTAACAGGTACAACACTGTTGCAAGTAGAATTCACACTGAATACTGTAGATAAGTAGGATTGATTCAGGACATTACTAAAATTGCTATTACATCATTCTGTTCTCATTTGTTCTATACATTTTATCACTGTCACACTTGGAGATACTCTCATGTATAGTCTAGAATCACCTAACTATTTATTCTATGTCTTTCTGCTTAAACATGTTTCTAATTTTACCACCAAAGAGTCCCTATAAACCATTATTTGAAAATTTCCTGAAGAGAAAATAGGCTGTGTTACCTACTTGGAGATGAGCAAAACCCATGTCCTTTGTGAACTGACATGGCTCAGAAGTTTCCAGAGATTTCATGATTCATCTCCCTCATTTCACAAGACCCAATAGTTTCTGTACCTAAGATTAGCTCAGTCTTATACACCAGAATATTAAATGTTGATATTCTATTACAAGGTTAGATTAGTCTAATATTAATGGGTTAAAACAGCATTGGGATCATCCCTCTCAGTTCATACAGTTCCCCACATTGTCTTAATGTTGTTTAAGAAATTGCTTCAGTATAGACTAGACAGAAGTTAAGATTTCCTGTACATTTTAATTTAGTTCTGACACTGAAACAAGTTACTTCACCATTTCTGAACACCCTTTTATCAGCCACAGATGTTCTTATCATTTATATGCCCTTATCCATATAACTCCATACCAAACTGCATAATGTAGTCACAATTCATGAAGACACCAATCAGTTGCAAATGTCTCTGTTTAATTGAACTGTAATAAAGACAGAGCTCTGAAGTCTTTTCCATGCAAATTAATAGTTTGCATGCTATTTTCTTATTTGTACCCATTCCAACATAAAGTTATCATAATCTCTTTTTACTCCATTCCTGGATTTTTCTGAATCTCACACCACTTATCAGCACTGTTGTGTGAAGTGTTTTCTGCTCCATAACACCCCTTTTGAAAAGCAAAAAATTTATTTTATAATATTGTTTAATGAAAATTCATTCTTGTAGAAGCACAGAACAGGACTGAACCCTGTGTGGAGACCTTCCAAACCTCTGAAAAGAGCTCAGGACCACAAAAGACAATAAGCTAGTTACAAAAAACAACACTGAAAGGATAATAAGATGATAAGATGACTGAGTGTAAAAGAACATTGGGGAGCAAGGAAACAATCTTTTACAGAGGTAATGCTAATAAGGCTAATTAGATAAGGCTGATAAACTAAAAGAGTGTAGAGAAGACTAAGGAACTTAGAACAGCATCTTATCTCAGAACCCAAGGAAATAATTCCGTTTCAACACTAGTACAATAAATGAGAGGCATGACTTGGAAACAGTCAGTTTCACTAGTGAACATAGGTAGGAAATTCCAGTAATGGGGTCTGCAATCCAACAGACAGCATAACAAGACTGGGAATACTTGGAGACTGAAGCTATCCAACCCCAGACTGGGAATAAGAAGCATGTTCTCACCAGAACAGAGTCAGGAGCTCTCTTCACTGCTGAGGTTTTTTGGTGGGTACGGTTTAGTTGTTTAAATCAAGACAAAAAGCACACTGTATTTTACATAAGAATCAATGCTGGAATTAGTTTTAGAATTTGCTAAACTCAAAGTCAAACTTTTATTACAAATATTGTATACATTCATTAGATTTATTAATGTGACCAAATTCAATATATGTTTATAGGTAAGGCCACTCCACTGAAAAGTTTTAGTAAAATGTGCATTGTTTCCATCAAAAATGCATTTCATGTGCTGTCATTGCTTACATACCTATCCTATAAATACCTGATAAAGGGTAATTACTAACCTGAAAATATTAGCAGCCACAAATGTCATGAATTTTGCTGACCTGCACTGGCACAGAGCTACAGAACTGTGAGTTATCCTACCTCCAGTCTTTCAGAACAGTGAAAATTAGTCATTTATTTCTTTTGCCAAATTTTGATCATGTTAAATTATGCCTATTACACAATTAATGCTTGGTAAAGGGGAGTTAGCAACCTCCTATTAAAGACCTCTGCCAATATAAAACATACGCATAGGAATTATAAACAACAAACCAACAGCCAACTTCAACAGTGATCAAAAATTGATCATGATTATACAGATCCTAGGCCTGAAACAGGTGCTTTTCAGATCACTTATTCAGCTGGTAGGGGAATTTGATCAGAATATGCAGTACCTTGCAGCCCATTGTTCTCTTTCTATATATACACATTGAGAGAACATTTATGACAGTAATGTATTAGACATTTGTATTAGAAATGTTTTTGGTCTTTTGTCATCCCACTTGAAAAGAATAAAATCTTGAGCATTTATAGTGCAAGGTTAAAGAACTTATTTAGCAGTGATATTCATATTTCATAGCTTTTTCAGAACTACCAACACAATGCTTCACCTGATTGTCTCTCAGTGCAGTAGGATATAATGTTTCTCCTATCTCACCTGCAGCCCATGACCAGCAGACAGAGTGTTTTTCAAGGTCATTCTCTGATTGATACCATAACAGAAATATTTGCTTACTGTTCAAGCTCACAGTACATTAGGAAAAATATTTTTAGCTCACTTTTTGATTTTAAATTGGAGATGCAAAGAAACAATTTAAATTTCTGTTCATCAGCTTCCTGGACAGAAAACCAAATTCCTCTTTTACCTTAAAGCAAAACAGAGAACAAATAAAGGAAGCAGCAAAAGGAATATGCTATGTTAACAACACCAATATGTTCCTTTTGTAGCAAGAGAAAAATTGTTTCTGGTATATATTGAAATGTATTTGCAATATTAAAAACTGTTTAAGTAAGACAGATATTGCAGAAATGAGATCAAAACGTGACTTACTCTGCACAGCTGCTTTATTTTACAGCTTAAATCTGACTTCCAGCAAAAACAGCACCATCAAAGGATATTTTAGTGTCAAAGTGAGCCAAGTAGAGGGTTTTTATTTGCTTTACTAGAATTTTGTACTCTGAATCTAAATTCACAGAAGTGCAAACTTCGTGAAGACTGCAATTTTATCACCAATAATCTCATTACAGGCTAGGTTCATTCAGCAAAATCTAAAACAAATAAATACAAACAATAGAAAGAAAAATGCTACACGTTGACTTGTGTGCCATACAAGTACATTGGAGTTATATGCAGAAGAACTCTGATGACAAAAAAGAAGCAATTTAGTACAACACAGAGTCAACACTGGCGAAAACAGGCTGGTTCTGTATGAGGCTTGGAAACACAAAGATTTAACTCATTAAAAATATTTCCTTGCATTGGATTCCTGTTAACACAAGTAATATCAAAGAAATGCATATGTTTTTAGTATTTTAAATAAATAATGAGGTGGAATTTTCACAATTTCTTTCCTCAGATGTGTTTAATTTTAGGAAAAGACATTAAGGATGATATTTCCCATATAATATTCAACTAAATCAAAGCAAATGAGAATGCAACAACAAAATTCTATTACTCTGGTACTTTCAGAGATGAAATAGTTTATCAGGGGTATCTGAAGAACAGGAGGCAGGACAGTGGGAGCAGGGAACAAAAGAGAAAGAAAGCTGTAATCCACCTATATGTGTCCTAGATGTGTTTTAATTTATTTAATCAGACAAAAATAGTTATTAAACTGAAAAGTAAAATCAATGTTCAGTTCTTCACACATTTTTTAATGCTGCAGCCAAATGCCCAAACTCCACAATGTCTCAGAAGGTCTGCAAGAAAAATGGCAGCAAAAGTTTGAAAACTTGTGACTACATGCACTAAAACTCATTAATCTCTTTGAACAGACATCTCAATATTGAAAGCTTGCCTGGATCTTCTTTAATTCTAAACATTTGCTCCGTGTTGGTGAAATACAAGGAGGAAGCCTGGACCTTATCAACTTACATACCTGGTAGTTTTGTACCCCAAGAATTATTGGATATTGGACTATCATAAAAATTGTATTGAGAGCTGAGTCTTATCTGAATTAAAGCTAACATTTCTGCTAAAAGACATTTCAATTATGCTAGATCAGTTGAGGATTTTAAATGAGGAATGTCTCTTCGTCTTTCTTTTTTCCAGCTTATTAATTTTTATTTTTATTTGACAGTTAACCTAATGCTAAGATAATACTGTGTAACTTTAATGCTTAAAATTGATATATAGCCATAGGGCATGCTTTGTGATGGATAGGCTTATATGAAGAACCATGGAATTTGATTACTATTTTTCATACTTAGCATTGATGATGAATATTTTCAACATTAACATTTCATGGAACAAAACAGTACTAAAAAGAAAGTTATAAAAATAGAGAAATACCATTACCTTTAAAGAACATTTTTTGCATATTCCATACAGCATGAGAAGTTCAGCCAAATGAACAAAAGCTGTAGTGCTATTTACATTGCACAGAATTGATTCCATCATCTCTTGATTTATAAACTCTACAACATTCATCCACTTGGCTTCACACAGCTATCTCTGCTCTTTCCCAGTTTAACATCTATTACATACACCACAACTGCTCACTGCGTGATTTTTTTGTACAGTGCTCACATAAATAGGATGTCTTTCAAATGCACTAATGCCTCTCTCTCAACCAGTCCCTGCAAATCACTGGAAACATACACTAAGTACCATTATAGATTTCCCTGGTTTTGTTCTCTTCTCTTCCACTGCTGGCCACTGTCAGAGACAAAGTATTGAGCTGTGTGGACCTTTGTTTTGAACCCAGTACTGTCATTATGGACTATATTATAATCTTAAAAGAAAAACATGCCATCTATGCAAATCAAAGCCCAAGGCTCCACGTGCTTCCCTCAAGCAAAGCAAAAAGATGGGGTTTACACAGCACAAGAGATAATAAATTCCTCCTGCACTACACCAGGGAAGCTAGAACAAAATTAAGCCCTCAAGATCACAGCCAAATCATAGAAAAGTCACATTTCCCAGCATTAGTTTCAGCTTTTGGGCATTCAGATTTGACATAGAAGCACCCACACTTGCTACCTGCTCTGGCAGAGCACGAGAGCCCAGTCCTGGGCAGGAGCTCACTGCAGGATGCAGAGATGTATCAGCTTCCTACAGAAAACCAGAGTCCATGACAATGTACCCAATACATGGTTCATTGAATCAGGTTATTTATTCTTTATCATCTACACAAATATTCTTAATCCTTTCCCCTCATACATAAAGTCCTTATTTCTAATTTATTGCTATAAATAAAAAGCTGGTAAGACAATATTTTACAGACAATTGTTCGTATAGCAAAAGACACTTAACCTTAAGAATGAGCCTCCTTGTTTCTATGCTCATTTCATTATAAAGGGGTTTACCATAAATACCAGAATTTGAATTCCACCCAAGTAATACATCAATAGATACTAAACCATTAATAATTCCTGTACTTTTCCATAAATGAGCAAAGTCCAATAAATAAACGGGAGCTGTTACATGTCAGAGCAGGGTTAACAAGCATCAAGGAGATTTCAAAGACAAACTGCAGGCAGGGGCTGCCAGAAGGTAAGATTCATATTGATGCTACGAATTCTGGGGACCCATTTTTTACTGTCCACTATGGCAAGTATCTAAAATTAAATGCTAAGTAGAAATTTGTCCTGAGCTCTGACACATAGTACTTTAGGTAAACAATCTCTAAAATTAAAAGCAGATTCTTGATAATAAATTCCAACATGTATATCTTTATAACAGACAACCTTCCCTTATAAATCAAAAGTTGTTCTTTCCTCACAGAAACCTTTCCAAATTAGATCAGATGACTCACCTGAAATATTTCATCCACCTCCCCTCCTCTGTGACTACCAGTAATAAATGCCCAGATATTAGGGTGACAAAGGGGAAATTTAGATATTAAATGAGAATGAAAACAAGTGTGATACTAAGAAAAGGAAGGCTCACCCAAGAGAGGCTGTCCTGGATTTTCTATGATCCCAATGAAAAAACCTATCCACACAATAAATGTGGAATTTTTTAAAAATAAATCTGTCCTGGTGCTACCATTTGATACATGACAATCTTTCTCCTCACTCATCTAATTCGTCTTCCTTCAGAAAAGAATTTTTTTTTCTTCCTCTTTAAATACTTACTAGCTGACTACATTTATTACATTTTTCTTTGGTCAACTGATTCAATGCAACCTACAAAGTCTTCTAAATAAGCTACGCGCACCACCAATCTGAGTAGACCACCAGGACATTTTTTTTCTCTCTTTTAAACTCCTGTACTTGTTACTTCTACCTAATACATTAAATGAGAGAGATAAAAACTGACACAAAGAGACAGAGTAGTGGTTTTGGATATACTTTATTTCAGTCCTCTGCTCTTGGAGAGCACCATTACTATCCTGAAAAATCAGAGTTTTACTGAAGAGAAGCAGAAGCAGCCTGTTCTCTGTTAGCACATCAGGCTCATTCTGTGTCTCCTGGACCAACAGCTCGCTCCCTTCACGGTGCCCTCTGCCTCCCAAGGGCTGGCTCTGGCCATGACTTAGAAAATCAAAGTCAAACCAAAGATGCTCTCGATTCGATCAGAACAGAAAACTTTGCTAGGCCTCAAGACTTTATCCAGATACCAGGTAATACAACTGCTGTTCAGGAAATTCCTGAAATCTACGTCAACTTCTGTCACTCTCAGCAGGAGTCAATATTATTTATGCACATTGTTAGCTGAGTCATACAATGTTGCTACTCATCCTTGCTTGAAGAAAACTTTCCGAGACAGAAGGGAATAAAGAACTTACTAAAATAGTAAATTTTCAACTTTTTCTTCTGAGCACATTCAGTTCTGAGATTGCTGAGAGACAATCTCAAGAGCGGTAGTCAAATAAAATGATGCTGTGAATCAGAGCAACTAATCTGGTCTCCCAAGAGCAAGAAGATCTGCATGGCAGCAAGAGCAAGGGGGAAATGAGACTGAAAATCTTAGTGACCTAATGACAAACCACAAATCCCAAAGGAATTGTGTTCTGAAACATCTGGCATGTAGAGCACACTGTATCTTTGTAATACCAATTGGTGGACTTCTGAGCGCTGCTATGGTATCCCAAATATCTGCAGCCTTCCTGTCTGTCTTTGTAATGACTATGAAAATTTAAAGAAGACACAAAAGAGGTAAAAAATGATATAAGAAACAGTATTCAGTTTTCTTATTTTTTTAAACTCTTCATTTAAAAAACACAGCTTATAAATAAAGCTGGCCAAAAAAAGTGCTATTTAGAGTCAGTGCAACAAAATTAAATAATAGCTGAAAGAATTTATTCCATCCAACCTTAGCTTAGAGTAGTTAGAGAGCTAAAACTATATTTTATCTGGAAATTATATTCACAAGTAATGACAAACACAACTGAACATGAAGAACAATCTTTTCTCCTGCTTCTTAACAGATAATGACTTTGAGGTCATTCCATTAGTGATCACTGCAGCTTTTAAATGAAACACATATAACCCTCATCCAATTAATGAAAGTATCCTACATTTCTTATACATGCTAATATTGAATGAATGTTTAAACATTGGTCACACACCACTGCATGCCCTGTAAGTCATAGTCAGAGCAGCACAACAATATTACTGACAAGATTGCTGGAAAGCAGGGGAAGAAGTAAGGTGCCTTAGCATCTGTGACTTCATACATGCTTGCATTCATAACATGAAATTATGCATACAGTTGGAGGAGTGTTCTTAGAGATTTTTTTTCTCCTGTGTTTAGTTACCTGACCAATATGAGCTTCAGACAAAACAGCTCTAACTGCCCTGAGTTTAATTTTTTACCTCTTTCCTGGCAAAAAAATCCCATGGTATTTTATGCAATCTTTCATTTATCTGTTTTTTTCTGTGCTCAGCCTTTTTATCGCTATGTCTTCTCTATAAATTGAGAAAATGTCAAAACAATATAAAAGTTTTCCAAAAACATCTATGTGAGTAGCCTTAAAAACCCCAGTTTCTGGAAAAGCAGCATGAAATGAGACAACCTCAGCAGGGGTAGACAGGGTTGGCCTTCCCTTTAGAGCTGGAAATGTCTAAGATAGGTAAATCAGCCTAAACCTCAGTAAAAAACTAATATTTTAACTTAGTTTTCTATCTTTACAGCTGGAATAGATGCTCAGAATTAGGCTCACCATAATTTTCCAAGCATTGCAATCTGTAGAAATCTAACATCACATGTTGTTAACTGGCTGTGCATTAGGCCATACCCTTGTAAATCTCTTTGGAAATGAAGTATTTATGGAAGTGAACATCTCCAAAGACTGTCTCTGTAACCTTACTGAGTGTATTTTGTTGTCCTACTGACAGAAGGTGCCAAGGAAGCTCTTAGTGTCCATTCTTCTCACTTCAATATATGGCTTTTAAAACCTAACTTTAAATTCAGCATCTCATTTGCAGCTCTACCAGTGAAAAAGAAAACCCAAGCATCTTCTTCCCATTGAAGCTACTTTAACTCAGATCCCCTCACTCACAAAGACTCTCTCCTGAAGTTTCAGCAATATTACTATTTCTCACTATAAATACCTATTACAGTGAAAACAGTGGTCAATAAAAGACGCTCCACAAAAAGCATACGAAGCTCAATTCTCAGATGTCTCATTCAAGCAATGCCTGCCTAATTAAAGGATGAGTTTTGTTCAGTGGCAAAACCAAAATTTATGCTTCCCAACCTGCAAAAAGCAGCAATGCTCTTCCTGCAGGAAAGATGCTAATGCCTTCTTTCTCTGTGTGTCCCTCAAGCAGAAATGTGTACATCAAGACAGTGACAAATGACAGTACTTGTTAAAGCAGCAGGACCATCAGGTTCTCACCACCTCCCTGCAAGGGGGGTAGGTCTGGTCAAGTATGAACTTACAGGACCTACATCTCTCTCTTTTCCTTCACTCCATGAGTGAAGCCTCCTCTGCCAAGGCAGTTCAGCTCTCTGACTCTTCTAGCTGCTTCTGTTACACACCTGTGGCTGCTTCTTCATATCTGTTGCTTTAGATCCAGAAGTTACTGGAATATCTAAATGTTTGCCTACAGAACTGGATATAAGGGTTTCAGAATAACATATGTGATGTGTGCAGCTTTACATCAAGCATGAAAATCATCTAATCAACCACTGAGAGCCTTTAAAAAATAATAGTAGGAACGGTAAGCACGCAGGCTCTCATTGCCTGACACTGCATGTGCTTGCAGAGGACTGAGCTCTTGACAGCAGTTCGACACTAATCAAAAGTAGGAAACACATCAAATTGAGACAAAACCATTTTCTATACCATATTTAACCTTTTTTCTTTCACTGTTGATCCTTCAGTATGGAGTCTCCAAACAATCACTCCCTATTCAAAACACTATAAAGAGATTGCATTACACAAGTGAAAGCAAAGATAGAAGATTTAGAATAGAAACAGAAAACAGATCATAAACCAAGGTACTGAAAAAGGTGGCACATTTTCCGGCATCGCTGTTGATTAATATTGGCATGTAGGTAAACTATTTACAGACTAAAATACTGATAAAAATTTAGAATGAGGAGTTACAAAACTTTATACAACTAATTTAGAGACATGAAAAATACTGCACTGCTATTGGATTCAAGAGTTTGCTGAAATTTATTATGCTAAATATATACATTTAAGTTTTCCAAGATTAAAATATTAAGAGCAAAGAATATCAGTCCACTCTGTAATGTTATACTTGAAAATTGCACTTTTGAAAAATGCCATTTTCCAAACAAATTCTTACTAAGAAGACAGGAGAATCCCTAGTTTGAAAACTAATCATTATTGAAAGTCTTTTTTGTGGCAAGGAGGTTTTTTTCTCCTCTTTAGGTTTCATTATAGATATTTTGCAAATGATACCAATGAAGAAAGAAGGTACAAAGAAACCTTTTCACTTTTAAAATAAACCATGGTTTCAGTACAGACACCACACACCCATCTATCAACCATTTTCAAGCGTAAGGTTTATAAGTAAATACTAATCTTAATTCTAGAGAAAAACATGAACTTTTCAGTTTAAAAGCAAGACCCTGATAGTTACCTAAGGAGGCAGCATTGAGGGCTGAATTTCTTTCTGGCAAGTTTCCTCTGAACAAACACACAGAGACAAACAGAAATGCTGTAAATGTGCTCCTAGGTAGAATCCAGGCTGCCCATGACTTTTTCTTAAGCAAAGCCATTAGAGAATTCAAGTCAACAAAGCCATCATAAAGCCATGTGTGTTCTAAACTTCTAATTATTAGAGCAATTCTCAATTGCTTCAAAGAGAAGAGTCAGGTATATCCAGTTAAACATTGATATGTCTCTGAGATAGAAGCAGAGGAGAATTCTAAATGGCATCTATTTGTTATTTTTAAAAGTGTTGATGGTTATAACAACATTTTCAGTGAAATATACAGCCTGAACCAAATACTTAAAGTTTTATACACAGAAAACCGTTTTAGAAGTGTTTTAATGCAGCAAGATTCAATTTAGCTCTAATAGATACATTAATTTTAAGTAAAGAAGTGGTTTTGAACCTTCTGATCATCCAAAAAATAATGCAGACTGCACTAGCTGTTGCATTAAAAACAGCTGGCAAATACAAGCAAATTTTTATCTACCTATTAGATTTCTTTTATAACAATAGCATGCTGTGTCTGTGGAAATCAAAGCAAAATTCTGTCTACTACCTTTGATTTTTTATTCATGTATTTATTGCTTTGGAAATGCAGTAGGTACCAAACTGCACATTGCTACAGTTCCACAGAGCACATGAACAATGCGACTTCATTTTATCTTTTCAATAGAAAAGAGTGATTTAATAACATGAAAGCAAATGAACCCACATTAGTATAAACTGCAGCACAATGTAAAAGACATTCCCCTTTGAATATTAATGATGCAAGTCTAAAGAAATATATACTAAAGAAATTGATTCAGTGGTCATTCATTTGTAACAAATACAGTTTTAGTTATAGTTCTAAAGTGTCATATCAATCAAAATTCACACAGGCTGCTTTTGAGAAAATACTATTGAAAAACCTGAAATAGTCTCATTTCTTAGTTATGAAATTATTGGTATATGATTGCACATATAATTTCAATAAACATATTATTCCAGGAACAACTTCCAGTAAAATTTGGAGCTACCAGATGAACATGTTTTTTGCAATTATTTTCCAGCTTACACTCCTGGCAGCCAGTAACACTTGAGATCAGTAACCCATGGACATGCATGGGGCAGACAGCCCCAGATGGTGTGAGGCTGCCCGAATGGAGAAGCGTTGGCTGGGCAATGGGGACACAGAGCCAGGGGCCAGGCTTCTACTGCTGTGCTTAAATGATTAATAAATGATCGTTGGCAAGGTATTTTAATGCTCACACACTTTCCTAGGCTTACGGAGCACAAAACGTTTGGTGTCAAAGCCACTGATTAAATAAATACAAACTTCAGGAGTGCACTTTCAGTTGCTTACTTTAGGCAGATCACAGTGGCTACCTATAGTTTCAAGCCTCTCTACTTCTCTTAAGACTCGATTTCATGAATATTATGTAAATGTCTTACTGAAATCAGACATTCATTCAAATTAATAAACACATTTTTTTCAGACAATGTGTGATGACATATTTTCTCCCTCCAGCACAAGCATTAAACAATATGGATTTTATAATTCTTACATAATTTCTGCAGTAGGATGAAAAGTAGCAAAGCACTGTACTTTCTACGGCCTTCCATCTAAAAATTATAAAGCAGATGAAAAACATTTAGACCAAAAAGAAAAATCATTTATAACTGTGTTTGCTGATAATTTATGACTGAGTTAGAGCCAAACTCCAAACTAACCATTTTAGGCTCTAATGCAATTTTTAAAGAAGTCCCAACAGAAGCCCCAACCAAACACACACAAACACTCCCTAACAAGATACCACACCATGGTCCATGAGCTCTGCACAAGCATCCTCTTATTTACTAGTGAAGAAAAAGTCTCCTTCTCCATGTACAGGAGTTCCAGAGAAACTGAGGTACCAATTTTATCCTGTTTTTCAGAAAGGATGAGTTACCATTTTGCCACAATTTCCCCAAGGAAAAAGAGAAACACTTAACTATTTTCTAACTATGGCTGGAAAGGTTTAATATTTATGCTGTATTGACCATTTCTGACTGGTTGCTAAGCAACACTCCTCCCTCCCCAGTATCATTTAAGGGAAAAGACAGAGGCAAGGAAAAAATGAGAAATGTTGGGGAAAACAGATTCATCCAGTCTAAGTGAAATTCAATGGGTCATAGATGCCATTTGTTAGCAAAGTAAAAGGGCACAATAATTCCTGCTGGACACACTAAGACATCAGTTTATGACATCACACTAGGCACACACCATGTTTCCAGTAAGGAAGACAGAACAAATCACCTGATACTCATCTTCTCTGGATTCTAACAGCAGAACCACTTGAGCCCCACTTTGAATTGCTTGAGAAAATGTAACTTTTCAAACACTAAGCTTATAAAATCAAGGGTTTTTTCTTTAGATTGACAATGTTTTGCCTCAGAGCTTGAAAGAAAGTTTGGAAGGGTGTGTACAAACAATCATCTATTGTTCAGAGTATATCAGTTCTTCTAGTCCATTACATCCTTATGGTGTTGAGTGCACTACTTCTGCACAAATGAGGAACTCTCTGGGAGGGGTAATATGATTAAATGAATCTGAGGTTGAAAGCAGTAGATCAGGCATGGTTGATGTTGTGCTTTCTTCACTGTATTTAATTTCAGCCCAAAGCCAGCCACACATCACTAGAACATTTGTGGAGCAAAAACTAACACCAATAAAAGCGCAAGCTTAGATACCCCGAGTGAGCCTTGAGTAACCTGGATGTATATCAAAAGATTCCTTTAAAATCATCTCATTTCAAATGACTGTTGCACCATGCTGCATTTATGATCATCTGTTCAAAATAGTTATCCCAAGTGTGCTCACAGACCCAGAGAGACAGGTGTTCCAAGAGCACTGAGTGTCAAGTCAGGTAATTCACACTCAGCTCATTCCTTCAGTCTGTCCTGTTGCCCCACTTACACTGACAGCATTTAATCATGGGACTGCTTGTAATTATTTCCAAGTGCACATCATTCAAGAAGATGTTTGACATTTCTTTCTTACTCATGGTTGGCCTCATTTCCTTATGCAAGCAGGCTGACAAGCCATTCTTGCGCATGTCTTTTGAACCATAATTTTGGGACAAATTGGCAAATTTTAAGCAAGTTTGAAATCACCTTACGTTCCTGGAAACACCATGAGGATGAGAAGCTGAATGAGAGAAAGTGAAACACTACTGGATCTCTCACTAACAAGAAGAAATGCAGATTGGGTTACTACCCCCTGCACTGGCTGTAGATAAACAAGCATGCAAGTAGCTCCAGAGTGGAAGAGAATATGACAGGACTTTGCTGTCATATTCTCTTTGCTCTTTGCTCAAGAGACAGCAATAGAACACAAAAGAAATCTGGAAGGAAGCTGAAAGCATCATAAACGGCACAGAGATGGGAGCTGAGCTCTACTACATCATCTACAATACAACCCAAATCTGCTGGAAATCAGACTTCTTCACCTCCACTGCTCATGAAACAATTTGCCATCCCACCTGCAAAACATCCCTGCTACAGTCTGGATTACTATGCTAGAGAAGAAAACTGTCCTTGCAGGCTTTTCTAAATGAAAGCAAACAGTAGGGGCAAACCTACTAGAAGAAAATTCCTCACTAACATGAAGGGATAAATGTTTACTATTATCATCCTCTTCAGGAATCTTTAATTAAATTTCTGAAAGCAACCAATTTTTAAACACAAGCTTTAAAAAAAAGAAAAATTGAAATAATTAAAATGCAGAAATAAATCTCTTTTCCTGTGCTTAGTCCAGCAAACTACTTGTTCTTTATCTTATATTTTTACTTTCTATAATTTTTAAACTTCACAGATTCTTTTGGATAAAGTCAGCTAAAAATCATTCAGTGGTCGCTAGAGAGTTAACTAATATTTCTCAGAGTTGGCAAACGTTCAGTCAAAAACCTGGCCAACTGCCTGTTGTTTACTGAAGCTAGGGAAGAAGCATCTGCAACATTACGAAAAGCATATTGTAAAAGGCAACACATGCAAATTAAACCTCTTGAGCTATGAGTAAATTGCTAGGAAAATTTATAACTCATTTAATAAAACTTGAAATAAATACATTGCCTTGGCTC
Source organism: Melozone crissalis (assembly GCF_028551555.1). Lineage (NCBI taxonomy): Eukaryota > Metazoa > Chordata > Aves > Passeriformes > Passerellidae > Melozone > Melozone crissalis. The sequence goes on along the minus strand of NW_026535797.1, from coordinate 22,332,443 downwards.
TCAGGGAAAACAAACTATTTCCCATGATTCCGTGTTCAAAAAATGATCATCAAAAGAGATTTCTGCATTTTTTTGTATAAAATCAAATAGTGATCTAAACCAAACCTCTTTTCCCCTAACATTTCTGTTAATGTCGTTAAACAACTTGGTCAGAAATTTTTGTGCCAAAGAGCTTCAAGTGATGAAGAGAGTCATTTGTCTTAGAGTCACCTTTTGTAGTCACTCAATATTCTTTTTTTTTTTTTTAAAGTGTATTTGCGTCATTAGTAATGTTAGCATTACTTAAATTTAACTACCTTATTATGAAATAAAATGCCACCTTGCAGGTTCAAAAAAAGTAGGGGACTTGTGTAGAAACGTCAGCAAGGTCCTTTGAAGATGTTTTTTTTGGTTGGTGTTTTGGTTTTTGGGGGTTTTTTGTTTTGTTTTTGTTTGTTTTCTTTGTTTGTTTGTTTTTTCATTTCTTCAAACAGTCCCAAGCAAACAAATTAAGAACCTAAAACAATAAGATTTTACTGAAGCCCCACATTTCTTAGCCTGGAATGCACACAATTCAGTCCCCAGTGTTGTAGCCCAGCCCAACCCAGATGGGATGCACATGTGCCATTAAAAGTAGAACACTTTCATATTGTCTTGCAGATCAACTTATTATCCAACCTCACTCCAAACATGAGTTTCCTAAACTCGTGCCATTTGCGGCCAGAAGAGGAACTGAAACCAGAGAAAGCTGAAGGACCCATTATACCATGAACAAAGTACCGGCTACAACACATTCCCTTTGCAGGAACAGCAAGCAACATACGGCTGGGACTGTGCACAGAGTCCATGTCAAACAGGTGGCAAACACCAGGTTTTCAAGTTTTCTCATAGTAACCGCAGACCATGTTTTAAATCTGTGGTAGGACATGCTTCTAAGACCTATTCCAGATTGAAAAGATGAATCTCTACTCCTTCACTTAGTGGCATTCTTCAAAACAATTCACTGGAACCTGCTGGCCTCTCTGCAGTATCTTCACTTCTCATCCCTAGAGGAGCAGGTAAATATCTCTGAGCCCTCTGAAATTCCTAGACCACAACTGCCATGCAGAAGGTGCCCCCCTTGACAGCACCAGTCTCCACAGGACCCACATGTAAAAGTCACTGCACACTGGTGGGTAACTTGATGGGTCACCTGATACATGACCCAGATACAGAAAGGTTTGCCAGCCTAGCTGGCAGAATATCATCCCAAGAGCCAGCCTCCTTCTGGACACACAGCCTCTATCAGTAAGAGGTACAGCTCTTTTGTGGGTACAGCTTCTATCAGTGCCTTCCTCAGAATAAGTTTTATGCAGAGTAAGATTTTTTTTTTTTCATGGTATGACTATATTCATGTTGAACAATTTGCCTACATAGTTCTGCCACTAGCAATCGCTTAAAAATAAGCTGAACTCTCATGTAGCTAATCATCATATATAGCAAAAATAGCATTTTTCACTCATAGCTGTAAAGAAACACAAATGTAGAAGAGAAGTACTGCATAGAAACACCTGTAAGGAAACACAATTCTACCCATAGTAGCAGTGGAGTGCAAGTGGTGTTTATTCAGCCTCAAATAATGCTGTTTTACAGGCACACACAGTAGCTACTGGAATACGCTGATTTTTTAAATTCCATACGCAATTACTTCATATAAATGGACAAATCCAACAGCTATTGAACAACATTCAGACTCATAGAGCTTGGTATTTTTTTTTCCTAAAATAATTTATAATACATTTCATGCTAGGATGCACAGGAAAAAAATGCTTTCTTTGATGCTTTCTCTCCTCTTCTGTATAAAAATTTTGAAGACATGAAAGCCCAAAAGCCATTTCTCCTTCCCCAAATATGTATTTTATTTACTGACATGTTTTATTTTCCAAACCTACATAAAGCTCTTTCAAGGAAAATATGACTCAGATTCCTTTCGCTATTTGTCTCAGCTCCTTACTTGTCATTTAAGTCCTGGACTTTGATGGGAAGTTAGCAATTTAAAAAGAAGTTTGAAAAACAGTAAAGTATTGGCAAAACATCATAAGTACTGAACCAAGACTAAATGTGCAAACAACTTTTAAATATGCTTAAAAATATTTATACATATTTATAAATATCTCCAGAGGTATAGCTACATCATTCTATAAAATGCAAAAAATAAGTGTAAGACCTACAGGTAAACAGGAGCTGTTCTAACTTCTTACTGCACTTAAAAAGTAAGAGTATGAAATGATTGTTTTAGATACAATGTTCAATGTCCTTTTTACAATTCTCATATATTTTGTCATCAATCATGATCATCAAGATACAGTGACTGGTGACTGACAACAGAAAGAGAAATTTAGAGGTGTGAGTAAAATGACAGAGCTGTCATGGTTGCCTCAAAAATTACTCTTCTGAAAGAAGGAGAAAGAAAATTTTTGAAGGAAAAAAAATGCTGGCAGCATTGATGTTCCTGTTAGCATGTGAGGTAGGGGTTAAAGACAAGAAAAATTTTCCCAAAACTTTGTCTTCTAGTCTCAGCAAAACTCCACAATATCTTTTATAAAGATGTCTTTTCCTTTCCTCTTCTAACTAAAATAACTGAGTACACACTGGTAAATCTGTGACATGATCCTGAAAAAGACTACAACTCACATTACAAATGCTGATCAGCTCACTGAATTAAAAACTGTGTACACGAGCTAGTACATCAAATTTAACAAATTGAACTTTAACTGACACATATTCTTGTCCTATAACAGTAAAGTAATGATTGAGTCATGTATAAGTCTTATATACATTACTATTTTCCCCAATGAAATCATAAACAGTCATTATCTTCCAAAATTTGCCTTTCTGCGTAATTGGAATTTCTTAAAATTTCATTTAAAACATCAAAACAAACAAACATCAAGGATCTTTACAAAAAAGCGTGATATATAATGAGCACGTGTGCCAGAAAAACCTTTTTCTCCACTACATTTTTAAAATTTTAACCAAGAAATCAATTCAAAGATAATTGAAAAAATAACTTTTTTAACATTGCTCTTGGTCTATGAGCAAGGCAGATTAGATTTGCTTTGATGTCTTAGCTAAGTTCCAATTTCTTGGGCCACTGCTGAACTGTAGGTGTCACTTCTCAGTCTCCACTTCTCACTTCAATAAAAAGTGATTATCAAATTTTGAATTTGGTAAAGAATCAAAATTTGCTTGATTGCTTTTTCCAGGCTTGACCTAAGAATTGGTACTTACTACTGCTTGGTCTCAAAGTACTAGCAGGGATGTTTATCTAATCAGAAATTCAGTATAATACGATCAACACAATGGCAATGCTCACTACCTGCACACTGGGGTGTTGTCCCAATAGCAAACAGTGAAGTGCCCCACATTCCCACATTTTCCCTAGTTTCAATGTCCAAATTATAATCAGGAAGTTCACTAAAATGTCCTTAGGGTTACAGTATTTTCCTCTATTTGTGAAGAAATGACTACCATATGTAATTGTTTTGGATTTGGGTTTTGAAGTTTTTTGATTCTTTTTAAAAGGGAGATAATGTTTAATGCTACTCCAAACCCAGGAGACTGGATTGTAATTGTAGCCTGCTCTGTTAAGACAATTCACTTCTTAGTACTTAATTTTCTTCATTTTTAAATGGGCATGGACTTCCTTGCCAAGCAAACTGCAATTTGCTGACAACACAAATGTGCTGCACAACAAGAATGTATTCCCTTTTCTTGGGGTTGGCAATTGCACTCATGGCTGATTCGTTTACTCTGGCATTTTAGTGCCACCCAAGGAACATGGACTTTGGACACTGCCCACTTGTCAAACACATCCTGCACATCATCTCTCTAATTGCAGGAAAGGCATTGAGAACCAGCTGTGAAAACGTGTCTGATATCAAGTTATAAAAATTGAACATAGTTAATCGAAGGCAAGTTCCTTTTCAAGCAGTTTCCATAGGGTCTGGGATAGACGTAGATGCCAGACTATGAAACCACTTGACAGCATGTGAAATGCTCTTTAGTTAGAACCACAAACTTCTACTAGATTGCTGATTGATGGAATGCTTGTATTAGAAATACACAGCATGAAATTCCATTTCCAGCAAGGGAAGGGAAGTTCTTGATGAGACTGGTGAATGAGTGATAAAAGCTTCACTCAAAACCTCCATTTTAGTATCAGATTGTGGGAAACTTCCACTTAAACAGCCCAACAAAGCCCATCAGCCATCAGTTTACAAGCACTAAAGAGAGCCAAGACTACAATGTTATCACCTGAACAATGCTGTTAGAACCACCCTGACACAGATGCTGATGAAGATCAGAGGAATTAAGTGGCCCAAAACAGCTCTACAATGAAACCTCACCCTGTCCCACTTCCACCCTTACCTTCACACATAGCTGCCAATGGCACAGACAGGAAGAAAAAGTCCTACCACACTAAAGAGAAAAAATACCAAAAAGAGAGGGAGAGAAAGTAAATTGCTTTGTCCATCTTTCAACGACTAAGACAAAGCATTTCTAGCATCGATGTGTCACTGCCAAGCTTTCAGAACTAGGCCATCATTCTAGATTCTTAAAAATTATTGCAATATTGCAGCAGAACACTACCAGAGTACAGTTACAATTAAGAAGTCCTTACATTATAAAGATAACTGTTTTCTATTCCCTGAGGTAGACAAAAACCCATATTTGAATAAAAATGAAACTTAGTATCCTAAGGGAAGAAATAAATCTGAAATAAGATTTTCTATCAGAAGTTTTTGGTCATTGTTTTTGTGAGAGAAAGAAAAGAATAAGGTTTGAGGTTTTTAGGTGGAAAGACATGGAGGACTGTACTTAAATATTTCAGAAAGATGAGTGGTTTTCAGTCTTCACTGTCCAAGATGCTTCCAACTCACAATGAACAAAGTTTATTTTGGACACTGTAAAAATTGATACCTGCCAAACTGAAAGCACCTTGACAAAAATGAAGGATAAAATAATTAAGATAGTAATTCTAGCATACAAATACGTGAAATTGTCTTTGGGAGCCTGACAGCCACCTACTCCTCCTGCCTTTTGTCAAAGCATCTCCTTCTGGCTGGGATGGATAACAAAGCTTATCTCAGCTTCCTCCATTGGCTGTTTAACATCTTAGAAGAAACACATTTGTTATGTAGTTAATATTGACATTCTGGAGTGTGTGCTTCAGTTGGTGAGACAGACCCCAAATATCCTATTCTCTTGGACTTTGTATGGTGTTTGGGGACAAAATCAAATCCATTGATTGTCATGCATCCATTGGAGCCATCTTAAGTGACATTATCATTTGAATGTAGGCAGGGGAGATTCATTGGGAAGAATAATTGTACTCCCAAAAAATGGCAAAAGAATTTCTAGGGAATGACTGGATTTCCAAATTCCATGAGGATCTTATACAAGTCAAAATACCACATTAGACATAACTGTTACTTTTGCTAAGTTATGTTCAACACTAGTCAAGAGTTCATCCACATCTTCATTCTCAAAGACACCTAATTAATTACCACAATGTTTATTGCAAGGTACTCTCAGACAAGACTCTAAAAATGAACGTCTAATTTATGTAGACTTCAAAGAGATTGATCTCACTTAAACCAAGCATCTATTCTCTAGTTTCAGACTGTGTTAATTGCAAAGATGTTAATGGCTGGTTCATCAAGAAAAAGACTAACATGGCCTACTTGATTCAAAGCCAACCAAAACACCTTTAATAAATGCAGTTCAGTGGTACCAGTTGTGGAAAGAAGCCCTCCCAAATTTCCCCCCATTCCTTGTTTTAGAAGTATTAAACAAAGTTTTATCTATCATATGGTACATCTGGGGCATCTGTGCTCCTCACTGGGAATAAAACTAAAATTTACTATTTTAATATCACGTTATTCAGATGAAAATCTCTATATTGTGCTTGCTCCTTGGAAAAGCCTTTGAGCCGATTCTGTCCTGTATACACTTTGTATGGTAGTATACCATTAAAAAGAATGCCTGTTTTCTTTTTTATTTGCAGATGTCTTTTGCTGTTAGATATATTGGCAAGTTGATGCAGAGGAACAGACTGAAAAGCAGACTGCTCTCTCTTAATCGTTATTATGAATATTTAATAAATTAACCCGAGTCCATATTCCATGCATTTTTATCTATCAAATCCATCTTTATTAGTACCTTTCACATTTTTTTGAGAACTAATTTTCCAAGTTCAGAGGTTAACTTGTCTTGTTTTGGTACTGAACATGAAGAAACTTCTTACTGCTTTTGGCAAAGTGGAGTCCTCCTCTACTGGAAGTAAATGGAATCTATCAGGAATCAAATGTCATAATTCAGAGATGAGGGCCAAATATCAAAATGTCTCTATAGTGCTGTGCATCACAGCTTGAATATTAGCTCTGAGAAATTATAATAGGTGAGAGTATTCACTGTATTCTTTCTAAACAGCAATTGTCACCCCAAAAACTGAAACATATCTAAAAAAGCAGTAGCAATCACATTTGTTTGTTGGCTCTCATACATCAAGCACTTCTGATAAATATGCTTATTCTAATCACGTATATAATATATAGATATATATGTGTATATAAGTAACTATGTAATCTTAGATTTTAACTGAAAGTTACTATCTTCATGCATAATTTAAGTGGGCATTTCCCTGATTATGTCATCTTCAAATCAACCATTTCTGAGACAGATGGACTGGAGATGCTGAATTGACAAGTTGTATTGTACCCTTACAAACTTATAGTGTTCATGTCTAAGCATGGCTCTTCCCCAGCCTAAAGACCCACAGGTAATTCTCATAATAAATTAAAAAGGTAGCTTTCCATTCTTCCTGAAATTAGCAGGAAGCAGGTAGAGTCATTACAGCCACACAGTCGGAGCACACACCTCTGCACTGACAAACAGCTAGACAGGCCTCATGGTTCTCTTTGGTTGTGTTTACACTTTCTTCTTAAAGAGGGGAAACACCTTCCTGCCTTGCCAGCGTGTCCAGTAGCACTGGCAGCAGGGACTCCAGCACTAAAGGCAGGGATCCATCCAGCTGCTGCTGCTTTTAAGCACCATGGCCCCCAGTTTTCAGAGACACAATTTGTGATTCCTAGGGTCTACAAAGGACTTCCAGGTAGCTGATACTTTTAAATACCAGTTTGTACAACGTTCCAGATGAGCTCAGAAGAGGTCCAAATAAACTGACTGTCAACCATCTAAGCATTGCTTTTACTGTATTCTGAGTCTCTGCTAGAACAGTCTGCACATTCATTCCTCAGCTTCAGCAACTGCTGTGTGATGGCAGCAGAATTAATAAACAGATGAAAAATATACAAAAAACAAATTGCAGCACTTGGGAGATGAAAAAAACAGTAGTGACTTTTATCTAAACAACACAGCACTAAGAAGGTGGTTGTTGGGTGCTCACTTCTGTGGTGAATT